>NC_138787.1:8348425-9548425 GCF_965178545.1 Coloeus monedula
AAGTTAGTAAAACTAATATGGTACAGAGTTAACCCTGCCATGATTATATTTCATGGATTTCAGCTATCTTTAGTTCAAATTAACTGTCTTACAAGAATTAAAGTTTTTTAAAGAGCACCTCAGATAATTCTATTCAGCAGGAACACCTTTAGTGATCAGTGTATCTATTTGACTGAGTTCTCTCACTAAATTGTATAACCCAATGTGTTCCCATACTTACTAATGAGTGGTGCATTAATGGAATTACCATGTAATCACAGATAAAAGAAGAAAGGAAAACTATTACTAAGGAACATGTGATACCATGAGTCTGAAAATACTCTTGAGATAGGTCTGAACTACTTGCTGGCTAAGAAACTGCTGAATCATGCCCTTAGACTCATACCAAAAATAGCATTGCATTTGGCAAAGCACATACAAGCTATAAATGTTCCCTATTGTTCCAACCTGCTGATTAGCTGCTGGTCACAAAGCATGAAAAAGCATTCTCCTACCTTTTCTGTCTCCTTGAGAGAAAGAGAATAGCAAATATGTTTTCTCCTACAGTAGTTCTCCCTTTTACAATATCAGCTTTTAACAGAAAGTTACCAAAACCTTTTCAAAGCATTTTGTGAGCTCTCTGCATCTAACACACCTCAGAAGA
Organism: Coloeus monedula; assembly: GCF_965178545.1. NCBI lineage: Eukaryota > Metazoa > Chordata > Aves > Passeriformes > Corvidae > Coloeus > Coloeus monedula. Next base: position 8,349,069 of record NC_138787.1, read on the forward strand.
AACTTTACTTGCCATTTTACACACCTAGATCTCTCAGTTGTAATCCTCTCTGCTGAAACTCTGATGTTCTCTGTATATGATTTGTAAGTTATTTCTTAAAAGGGGAGAAAAAAACATTTCTTGGCCACTTAAAGATTGTATTAATATGAGGAAAGTGATTTTCTCTGAGATCTAGGAAAAAGTCACTGGTTAATGCCCTTAATGAGGAGGGAGAGGTTTTAAAAAGTTGAGATGAAAAGCTCCAGCTGGAGTTAATCATGTTCTCTAAGAGGCTTTGTAATTACTGTGTTTTCTGGCCTTCAGCATCACTTCGGTGAAAGGACAGACAAGAGTTGCCCTCTGAGTTTCTCTGTGTGCCTCATTACCTTCTGCCTTATTGCCTGTGGCCTGGTGTGACAGAGCCCTAGACTGAAGTCCTGGGTTTATCGGCAGCAAGGGTGCCATGCAGGGTGCTGGGATGAACTTGGACACATCTGTCTGAGGTGGCTGGACACCCCTCATCCAGCAGCACAAGTCCCATCCTCTTTCCAGCCCCTGTGCCAGTGTGCAGGGCCTCTTGCTTTGGCCCCGTTGCACCACAGTGGCTGCCAGCCTCACCCTGGGAGTGTTAAGGATAAGGAGAGGGATAAGGAAAGGAATAGAAAGGTCAAGTAGAGCAGCCCCTCACCAGAAGTGCCAGGGGACAGGCAATGCAAAATTGTAGAGGGAAAACTAAGAAGGGAAGAAATATTTTCTCTGCTCTGTGTGGGAGTGTTACATCCCACCTCTCTGGCTGACTTTACCTCTCTGCAGTGGCTGACTGCCATCCATGTAGTTTCTGACCATATAAAACACCTTGGTGTTTTTAGGAAAAGCAGAAAGTGTATTACCCTTTAACCATCTGCTCTGTTACCTTTACCCAAGAGTCTGGGTATCACATAAAGAAACATTCTCATGCCATTTTTAATATAGGAGGGGTAAGAAAAATGTCTGCGGTGCCACAGCCACTTGAAGTTGCAGCTCTTGCATTTTATCTACAACTTACATATCATTACACAAATTTTCTTGCAAATAAAATCCATCTTTGAAAAGCAAAATAATCTCATGGGTGCCTGGCTCTCCAGTCTCTGTGGAGGGCAGTTCACTCAGAAAGCAGAGGGTGGTGTTTCCAGAGTTTCCTTTACAGAACTGTAACTCGTGGGAGGCTGGGCACATGGAGTCTGTTGAAGAGACAGGCTGAGTTAATTTGCTGCTTTAGCAAAGCTGCTGTATCCACATGGCATAAGGGGTTACAGGTGCTTTGTGCAACATATTTCTGCTATACAGAATGAACCCTCAACACACAATAATCACAGTTACCTTTGCGCTATGTATTTCTCACAAGTTCATGAGTAACTCACTGAACTCTTCAGCACAGCTCTAACTAGGTAATTCCTCTTGGTCTCTGCCACACAGGCTGCTCTTTTTCCTTAAGTCCCCAAACACATTTTGCTTCGTGATCCTAATTGTTTAGATTTGAACAGCAAGTAACAGAGATGTTCAGAATCCAGAAATGGTGATTCCCTGCAGTCACTGAGCCTGAGACACAAACAACCTGTAGTAATTAACTTTCAGTCAGTGTCAGTAGGATGGTACACACTGTCTTAGTCCAGGCGATTTCAGAGGCAGTAGGAGGATCTAGAGGCAATTTACTGCAGGAGACCAAGTGATGCTTCAGAGTAAGGGACCAGGGAAAGATGGGAATGTCCATGGAATAAATTGAAGGTCTGAAGGGTGCAGTGATTTAAATGACTAGAAGAGAGGTAATCCCGTGAAACCGGTGATCCTTATTCTGCAGCATATCCTGTGTCGCACACTCCTGCTGGGCTGCTGCACTTCCTTCTTCCTTTTATCATCCCAGTCTCCCATGCCTCTCCTTCTATCAGTCCTACTTTGCTTCTCTGTGAAACCCAGACAGAACTGTCTTTCTCACTTCAAACTAATGCTTGTACTTCAGTCTCCAGAACTGGTTTGCTTTCCCCATCCTGTTGTTTTGTGGTCGTAGCCAAACTTCTGGCATAATTTATTTAGCATGATGTAACTTAAGAACCGCTGAGTCATCCTCAAGCACATCTAATAATGCTTTGTATCACTTCCTCAGGATGGTCTTGAGAAACTGGTTTTTCCCTTTTTATTAACAGTGTTATTCGTAGATGGAAGAAAAGTTAGCTGACTAAAAATGCATTGTAGGAATTGCTACAGTCAGTACTAGTGAAGTGAGCTATTCCTCACTATTTTATTGCTTAAACTTTTACTCAGTAACAGTTTTCACAAGCAGCAATATATAATGACTAAATAGTTTTTAATGTATCTAACAAGAAGCAGGAAAACATACTGATCTCCTATCCTGAAGTATTAACAAGGAGGATTAGAATTGTAATTTTTGTTACTGATTCTGTCTTTTAATAAAGAGAATTAGAAGACCAAAATGGTAATAATCATTATCTGAATATGCATTTTTGCTAATTCAGTACATTTGCTTGTTGTCCTCTCCCATCATGAAGGTACTTGGAATTTATAATAGTGCTTGGAGATCTGCACAGAATTACCTCAAGTAATGCTTAAGTAAGAGCCCAAGAAATGCTACACACATTCAGTGAACTACAGAAATGAAAGTTGCTGTTGCCTTGACCATCATGTTTGCACTAGGTCACAAGGGTAGTCCATGAAAACCATTAAGAACCCTGCTGGGTGCCACTAATTGGGTGCCTTCTTTATCCCCCTTTACTGGTGTTAAATTTGTCAATGCATACAAAATTATCTTCAGCAAATATGTGATGCACTGGAAATGTACAGCCCCAGAAATCAGCACCTGTCCCAAAGACACAGGCACAACTTCCACGGTGTGGAGCTCTGTGGATGTGGAGGAATGTGGGTGAGGATTGAGGAGAATGCTGACCTGTGCTTCAATTCCTTTGTGGCATTTAAGAGGATTTGCCAGAAAGTGCTGAGGTTACTCACATGATCTTCTAGCACTTCTGTTTCCATGCTCTGATACTGATCTAACCTCTGTCTTCCCTGACCAAGTGGGAAATGACAACTAGACAGTAGAGGCAACATGCAAAAGAAGTACAAAATCAGTCTGAAGTTACAGTTTTCTGCTGAACATCCAGCTATCAGCCTTGCTCTCTTCTGTTTGCTCTGTTCCATTAGATAAGACAACATATAGATTTTATCACAGCTAAGCAGATAAAATGAAACTGTACATTCCTATACAGCCCTGAACTTCAACTGGTAACCTAAATACAGGTTATAGCAGTGCTAAAAACACAAGTAAAGTTACCATTTTACTACTGAAAATTTACTCTCTGTTAGCAAAGCAGAACTGGATAAGAATTCATTATTTGTGGAGGGAGGACATACCTAAGCAATCATCTTAAGAAAAGGAAAATCTCTTTTATTTTCTAATCAGGTTGCCTTTGCTGTGGAACCAAAGACTAGGCCTCCTCAGGTCTGATTCCACTATTCAGAAAGTCTGTTCCTCCTTGTGTCCACACAGTCACACAAAATTAAAGAAAATAGAGGAAACAAACAGTGGGAGAGCAGTTTCTTTTCCCTCTTTTGGTTAAGATGAACCCAATGACAGAGATTCAGGGGAAGGAATTAAAGGTGATGAGATGTATTTTGCTCTTTCTTAGCTACTGTGGACTTTGCATGGAAGCTGTTGGCATCTGCCAGCCTCAGGCACTAATCAGAGCAAGAAAAAAGAAAACAAAAAAGCCAAAGCATGATTCTACTTCTTTGACAACTGAAAATGCCTGGCAAGGCTATCCTGGGACAGTAAAGGCATTAAAATTATATCTAAAGCTCCTTGACATGTGCAAGACAAAAATGGCTTTATAATAAGATCTAAGAGAAACATTTTCTTAAAAGGAAGTAAATAGAGGCTTCCCAATACGTACAAAGTTTCTTGGTATTCCCGAGGGGGAAGAAACTTTTCAAAAGACATTCAGGAGAACTTCTTGTACAAAACTTTTCTACCTGGAAAAGCATTTAATTTTTTTTTTCCACATTCCTTTGATGTGCATATACCACTAGTGCTATTTCGTGTGTTTCTTTCCAAGTGCTGTTTGTATTCCAAGTGCCCCACTGTGTGCAGGGGTTGTAGGAGAGTTTCATACCATCCATTCAGTCGACAGATACCTTGAGATTACACTACTGACATTTGCAGGGAGTTTGTGCAAAGCAGATGTGTCTGTGCTTAGACAGCCACTAAGGAAGCTCCACAGCTTGGATGGGCTGCTTGGTGTCTCTTTGGTCCCCAGCTGTGCCACAGTTTGCTCCCATCAGGCATGGCTAAACAATGCCAAGGTCAGTACAGGATGACAGGGAATAGTATACTGCAGTCAAGCAAATAAAGCCAAAACTGTCCCAAAGAATGGATTCTTTATCTTGTTTGGTTATCTTTAGAAGATAAATGGACTGCAGCACAGTTCATACTGTAAACAATAACTTTGACTGGCCTTACTCCAGTAGCAGCTGAGCAAATATTTCTAACATGGACAACTCCTCCCTCTTTCCCAGCTGGACAGACCACATATTTGTACAACTGCCTGTCAGTTCTTACACCTGATGTGGTCGGCCAGGGGAAGGAAGCTCCCAGAAAGAATTCACACATGGCATTTACTTTTTCAGCAGCCTGAGAACTAAATTGTGCCTTTCTAGAAGCAGGCCCAGAAAATACACTGCCCAAATTCTCCAAGTTAAGAGCTGCAGCTTTTACTCTATCAGCAGGATACTGACAGCTAAAGGAGCTCAAAGAAGGAGGCTGGATAGGAGATGTACACATAAAATGTAGGCATGCTCTGCACAGGAATTTTATGTGAGCATTTTGAAAAACAGTGACGATCTGCTGTATTAGTGCTTGATGAAATCTGTGGTAATTCTGAAGTTCTGACAGTACTTAGGAAAATACCCATTAATTATTATAAAAGCTGCCCAAACATTTTACTAATCCTGCAGAACTACTTTTAATAGCAAATCCAAAGATTTCTTATAAACTGAACGCAAACAGTAAGACTACTCCACTGCCTCAGCAGCAGTTCTAGAGGCAACACTGAACTGGAAAAACTGCAGAAATACATTACATGCAACTGGAGAAAAACAGAGCTGGAAAAAAATGGTACCAGCCCTTGAAGATTCAGCATTGGAAACTCCACAACTTGCAGGGCTTCAAGTATACTGTAATCTGACTTGGCTAATGCTTGTCTTCTCAAGCAAGATTACACATTATTTCCGTTCCCTTTTATACAGGCAGGTATGGTTAGCACATGACCTCAGTCTCTAAATGACCTGAATTGTTTCACTCATTTCACAGAATTACAGAATGGGTAAGGTTGGAAGGGACCCCTGGAGGTCATTTAGTCCAACCTCCCTACCCAAGCAGGGTTCCCTAGAGCACTTTACTCAGCACTTCCTAGAGCTCTGACTACAACTGTTGCAGTTCTGGCTTCTGTCTGGTTATCACTGCTGTTCAAGACAGACACAAAGGAAAAATTGGATGCAAGTCTCCATTTTTTTCAATTCCAAAGAAAACAGCATTCTGTATGATTCAATTCATGAACCACAGATGTTATAGAACCCATTTCCATTTATTTTTTCACATTACTTATGTTTTCTCTTATCCTATAACCTCACAATTACTTTCTACAACAGTGGATAAGCATTCTCGACCCAGTATTTGAGGAGTCAGTTGGTTGTGCCTAAATGTAGTGCCTTGCATTGAATTTAATCTTTTTTTTTTCCTGGACTACTTCATCTGTTTGTTACAGTGTGCTGTTGGCAAAAGACCTATTGACATTACAGACATGACATATTTTTACCCACTTTTTTCCAGGGACAGAGAACTTACTCAATCACACTGCTCTCTGCCACCTCCTTCACTTCCTGACAAACAGCTTTTGAACCACTTGGTTAATTCCATCCAGGAGAAAGGCCTCCAAGTTTGACTTCAGCAGGTGGGCAGAGCAGAAGCCTGGAGCTGTTTCTGTTCCCCAAGGTCTTTGGCAGAGCACAAGCCTGCCCGGTGCCGTTTGTCCTGTCAGCTGGCTCATCCCTCCCCCGGAGCGCTCACGGGCCCTCTGCACACGTGGCCCTCCCGAGGTTCAGGCAGAGCACGGGCTCTGCTTTGCTCTGCTGATACACCAGGGGAGGGGCAGCGCTGCGGGACCACCTCGTGGAAGAAACTGGATTACATAAGACAGGGGTAGGAGCTACAGCTACTGCAGCTGGTGCTGTGTACGGGCAAGGACGCGCAGAGAGAGAAAGCCGCGCTTCGGTGCTTGTGCTGCTCAGGGAAGAGCTTACCTTCAGACTCGAGTACGGTGGCATTGGAATGAGGATATCCTGTTATATTGTCTCCCTCCTGGCTGACATGAACAATGACTTACCACGAAAAAGCTGGGTCGTCTTCTGAGCCATACTGTACAGCCTTAACATGTGTTTTGGGTGGGGTTTTTTGATCCTAATGAGTTGTGCTTAGATATCTACTGTACATTCTCTTTCCTTTATCTGCCAAAGGAAGGGACTCCGATTTCCTAAACATAAGTAACTTCCCATGCATTTTACAAAGGATTAAGAACTCTTAACTCTGCATGTGTGAAAACAGATTGCTACATCACTCTATAACCAAGAGTAGAAAGCACACAGTTGCATGCTTCCCTTGTGACCAAATACAATAAAGTTTAACTAGAAAGAAATATTGACCCACACAAGGACAAGCTGAAGTATTTGAAAAAGCACTATTGAGCAGCATGCACTTTGTCCATACTCTCTGCAAGCCTTTAAGCAAACATCCCTATTCAGTTTTTTCTGCCCTTCAGAGTGGCAAAATAGTGTCTTTCTTAAAGCAGAAGCTAAAGGCATAGTCTTATTCCAGGAATAAAATACTTTTTATGACAGCATGCAGTTAAAGTACCCACAAGCAGGAAAGAGAATGTGTAACTACAGAGGGCAAGACAATAAAGGACTATAACTCTAACGCTTACTAACTTCTCTAGTACTAAGTATTTGAGAAAGACATGAATCTAAAGTACAGCACAATATATTCCTGGAGAACCTGAAAGCAGGCCAGCCTTGAGGCAGATAGAAAAGCATTACTACCTCCAGAATGCTAGATCCAGAAAAGCCACATCTACTAGTTGAACTCTTCCCTAGCAGGAACAGTCTTCACTCTGATTCCTAGGACATCCACCACGTACTTTACAGAAGCAAATACTGCAGTGACTGTAGTATTTTAAAATTACTAGATATGAACCTACTTACTCCTTTGAAATTTCTGAGTCAGATTTCTCACTAAAGAAACAAAACAGTTTAGAGTGAAGGGTCTGAGTTCACTGTTTTTTCTTTAACAAGATCCAACTTTCACACCCCATTACCAGTGCTCACTTTAAGAAAATGCTTTTGAAAACAAAAGTAGTTAAATCTTTCAGAGGGGAAGAATCCAATACATATTATACAATATACCTTCCCCTCCACAGGTATCTCAACTACCTGGTAAGCCAAGTAGTGCAACAAGCAAACAAACAGCAGTAGATATCTCCAATCATTCTACCTTTGGTTGCTGAGCAGTGAATTCCACAGGGGCTTTAAAAACTCAGAACTTTGCAAAATGCTTACAACTGAGTGAAGAAACCAGTGAAACCATCAAATAGTAAATTGTGAAGGGACTTCTTCAGTTTAAAGAAGTGTTCTTTACCTACTAAGTACAGAATACCATTCACAAATCTTTTTCTTTTTACTTTTATATTTACAGGTGTGGTTAGGTGTACCTACATTTTCAAGTCAGTATTCTAACACGTCTTAATTTGTAAGGGGCAGTGAAGAAGGCAAACATTAACAACTGGAGACAAACCATAAAGGTCTGTTTCTAGGAAAATCTTAGTTCAAAGAGGAATCAGTTCAGAAAACTCCTAATGAACTAATGAAACATCTATAAAGATCAATTCTTTGTGCAAACATATCTTAAATACACGAAGCCAGAAGCAGTCCTATATGAAACATTCTGGGTTTAGTCTCGAAACGTACTTGACTACTAAAAATACTGCATTTATTTGTGACCACTCCTATGCCTAGGGCTCTCACCTACAGGTTGCTGCTGCAGAAGGCCATCATCTCAAATTCAGTATGGTAAAGATACACGGGAAGGTATCATTTGCCTTCTTTTGCTCAGCAGGCCAAGACACAAAACTGTTCTATCACCAATGCAAGGCCCAGGCTGAGGTTTCACGACCTTCATCTATTGTGTCTTAACTTACCACAGTGGACAGTAAATAAAAGCAATTCACCAAAGAGTTACAGGGTCATTGAAAGATCTTGACTACATTTGTCGTTTGTGTCCTCCTTAATGCTATTTCTTTGTGCTTCATGGCTGTTCCAACCCATCTTACAAAACAAGTTTTCTGCTCAGAATCCATGCTAAGTGTAGCATGCCAAGATACCCACAAACTGAAAAATACAGGACAAATAAATTTTTATGCAAATTTATTAATTAGCTTTAACAATAGTAATACATAAATCAATACTATGTCCAGCATAAGGTTGTATAATAAAATATTCTGGTAAGAGTGATTTCTAGTGCGTACATTTTTAAGGGCAGTTTTCATCCAATTTGGACATTTTTTTAAAAAAATAAATAAATACAAGGCCAAAAATGCTTACTTAATGAAAGCCCTGCTAAGTAAGACTTCAGGCTCCACACTGCTTCAAAGCACTACTGAGGACAGGTGTCTGCACACATCCTGGACTCACACACAAATAGGCTGTGCTCAAGCAGCATACATTTTTTGATGTCCAACACAGACCAATATACACAAGTTTTCCAATTTAAACCTCCTTATTCCTCTTAAAACTAGCATCCACTTTTCTATTTTAGGATTGTCTTGCCTTCCAGCTGTGATGTGCACATATGAATCCTAACCACATCATGTTTACAAAATACAAAGCTCCAGTCCTCTCCCAATAGTACTGCACTATCTAGTGGAACTATTTATGAAACAAATTGCTACTCAAATTAAACAAGACTAAATTGTTCTTGAAGAAAGAAAAAAAAAAAGCCTTTGGGAACAGGCAGGAACATGGCATGCTCCCAGTTCTATTTGTCATTTTTTGGAGCTCTCTAGACTTCAAGAATACATCCTCTCTGGGATGTCTGGTGCTTAGTGCTACAGCATTAAATTTTAGGCACCCTGGGTTCTGTGCACTGTAGACAGTGCAAAAAAAAAAGCTGCATTTTCAGCTTTGTTTCCCTGATGGCCAGTGAGTCCAAGACATCCAGTGGCATTCAGATGTTTTTCAAAGTGCAGTATAGAGGCATTCACTGACATCTGGACTACCTTTATTTACATTTAACAATATTAAAATCTGGTCCCAATTTAGATTAGATACACATGAAAAAATATATTTGGCAAATCAGAGCTATTTTATTTACTAGTGTACTTATCATATACCACATAAGGCTATCCTTTGGACATGTTTACTCTACAGATCTACATAAGCTTGTTTTATTTGTCTTCTGACAAATTCTGCTGATGCCAAAATTCCCTTTTCCTTAAGTTACACTCAGGACTGAGTCACAAATTTTAAACCTACTCTAAATTACATCTTTTTCTTTATTATATCTAAACAAAATCCAAATGATTGGTCAAACTATAAACACTTATAAACCTAGTGAAAACATCCCTGAGAAGCTTTCAGCAACATAGAGTAATTATTAGGTTTGGTCCATTAGAGGAGAAAAGTCATTACATCCAGTTATTGAAAGCTATGGGCTCCAAGTCCATTGACTGTACATTGGAATACCATTCATTCCATTTCACACCTCTTACAAAACATTGTATCTGAGACAAAAGCCACTAGAGGTTCTTTACATTCTTTGATAGATAATGTAATTGTTACAAAAGTTGTAATGACTTTTGTAGTCAGGCCTAGATTCAGCCCTGGTGTCATGTCTTTAGTTTCAATGGAGTTCACACACATTCCAGGGTTGAAGTCTGGCAACATATATGACTGTGAAGGACGGTACCTAAAATTAAAAAAAACCCTTAAAAGTTACAGAGGATACTTTTCACAAGTTGCTAACATTATATTTTCACATACTACTTATTTTGCAAACAAACGTTTTACCAATATTTAAATTTAGAAGTCAGACTGCCAAGCCATAGGAAAACTCAGAACACCACCAGGTTCAACTCTACTGAGAAAGCAAAGTGCGTATTTTCCACAAAAGTGCACATAGGGTTAATGACTATGGAAGTACTGTGTTAGTACACATGCAGGGTAATAAAAAAAACAAAACAAAACCAAAAAAAAAAAAGCAAGAACTTATTAAACAGAGGGACATATTTTCATTGCTCTGAAGTTGCTTTAGAAGGCCTCTCAGTCCACCATCTCATTGGTTTAGCAGTATTTTAGAACAAAGTCAAAATTCACATACACATCAGATATATGCAAGTAATCCACCTTTTGAATGAAATATTAACTATTTTCAAATACAATTGTTTTCAGAAACCCTGTTAAAGCCTGATATATTGGAAAATCAACTAAAGCTGCTTGTACTCTGAAGCAAAAACTAAGTTAGCACTAGAATTTATCTTTCTGTACCAGTACTCCTGACCTTAGCACTTTCTGTTACATCAAACCCGAGCAAACCTGCCATTTGCAATTAAAAAGCCGTGCTTTGTAATATTACATCAATAGCTTCTGCTAAATGAGGCTGTTTCACTCTATGAAGTGCAACAAAAGTGTAATACAATATCTTGTACCTAACACTTGTCTAATTTGTAAGGAAACATGCAAAAAACCTGCAAAGGTGTTTCCATAAAGTTAAACCAAAACATAAAATACTATAAAGGTTTTGGGAAAAAAAATATCAAGTCCATTTGAAGAATCCAAGAAGAATCATAGAATATTGTGAGTTAGAAGGAACCCAGCCACAAGGACCATTGAAGTCTAATGTTTACAGAGGATGTTTACACCAATTTAAGAAGATCGGTGAGCAGAACTGTTCATGGTAAAAGAATATTGGAGAAAAACTCCAACCAACCAAACACTGTATAAAAAGTTATTCTAAAGTAACTAAGAAAAAGAACAAACCCTCATTTTACACAATGCACACAAGAATTATTCAGAATTCATAGGTTAAGTGGGTATGTATAACCACTTAACAGTATCACTGTGGGGGTCAGCAATGGAACTTGAACAGTATTTTTGTGATCAAACACCAGACATATGACTTGTGGGGAACCTTTGATACAGCAGCTGTCAAGATCCAACCAGGCTGTCCTCTGCCAAACATGAAATATTTACAGAGTCACTGTAATAGGAATTTTCCCTCTTGGGACAGCTTCCCCAGACAGCTAAGTTATGCATTGAACTCTAGAGAAACACCTCAGGCAGGTTCATAAAAGGAAGTATATCTGCTTAACCATGATATTTGTGAAGCAAAGTTAGTAAGAGAAGTGGATCCTTTCAGACAGTAGATGTATTACCAGGTGGTGAACTGTCAGGGGCTGCTTTGGGATCAGGAGTGCGACAAACAAAAAGTTGTTTTCCCAAGCTTTTCTGGGCAAATCTGAAGTACATTATGTGGCCCATTGCAACAAAAGACACAGAAATTAGCACCAATAAGCCAAAAGCTTCAGGGTTTGGGGCCAAGATGACCATGATGAAGTGCAGCAAGTCAAGAAGATAATTCATGGAGTTTTGGACACCATTTATGATGCCTCTTTCAGATTCTATGACGTTTTCTTGGAGTAACTGTGTGACAGTCAAATCAAAGGACCAAAGGCCTATGGAGAGAAAAAACAGTTATCCATACAGCTGGGCTTCTCATGGCAAACTCATCACTGGCACAATTAAATTCATCCTTCCAAGAACTCACTTCTGCCAAAAATGCACAGGCTAAGATATCCTCTTGTTAAGTAGAACTGGTTTCATGCTCACAGTCAAGAGCAATTTACTTTCCTTTTACAAAAATTTCCTGAAATAATACATACAACTTTACACATTAACTTGCCTGTCACATCCTGTTTCACCATGACTATCAAGCCAATGTTTTACTCATCCTTTCCTTGCTTAAATAGCTGGCTTACAGCTATTTACAGTGTATTCATGCTAGCTGCAATCACTAAGGCTCTGGACAAAATGTTTTGCAAAAAAAAAAAAAAAAAAAAAAAAAAATCAAGCCTCTTTTAAACTATGCAGAATACTCAATAATTTTAAATGACTGACACTAGCTTCCATACTGGTTTAGTCTGTGATTCAGCTTTAGAAGCTTATCTTGCAAACAAACTTAATACATATGAATCAAGTATTTTATTCCTTCAGAATTCAGCAAAAACTAACTGCAGAAACTGAGTATAAAGATTCTACAGATAACCACTATGGTTAATTACATTTATATATTTGACTGCCTATTCTGTTGACAGATACTAACACTATGCTAACCAGCAATTCCTCAAAAAATTAGGCTGTCATCCAAATCAAAGCTTCCCTTCTGAAGTCCAAGATTAGACAATTTTAATATGTGGATTAATTTAGTGAAGTGTGAAATTTAAAGGTTTTCATAGCAGATGTGTTTAGCTCTGTTTCCTAGTAACAAGTGGTTTCATTTGGTTGTGAACAAAAATCATTTAGAGATGAGCTTTCCAAAAAAATACGTTACAGTCATCTCCAAATGTGGTAAATTTTCTCCTACTAGTGACATACAATATACATGGTCTCCTGTTAGACTATTGCAGGATCACTTCCTTTTTATGTAAAGCATAATCAACTAGCCCCAGAAACATGATGTAACACTTCAATTATAGCCTCTAATTCTAAAATCAATTCTATTTAGTTGACAGGCACTGTAATTTTTAGAATTAAAAGCAGATAATAAACCAAATTGTAATAGAGACATAGTACTTACCAACTCTAGCAGCAATGACTCCTGTAAACAGGAGACTAACAGAGATTAAAGGCACAGGCTCAGGACTCATCTCTGGGTCACTGTTAGCAGGAGCAATAGACCCATTTAACAAGTTGGGCATTCCAGTTGCAAAAATCATTTCAGGTTCTGGAGATGCTATAGTAGGCAATGGTTCATTTTCAAACAGCCTGGCATTGATGTCAGCAAACGGGGAAACAGTCAAATCCATAGGACTTCCAGGCATAAATACAGAGATGGCACATAAGATCAAACAAGCAAACTGAGCAACTCCAGAAATAAGGCCCGTACGAATGAGGCCACATTTGCGCCGAAGCCAAGTGAAAGCTACTGTTCCCATGATTCCAGTGACTGCTGAGGCACCCATGAGGAGGCTTAGCACAGAGCCACTCAGCCCCTGAGTGTATGCATAGCCTGTAGTGATACAGTCGAATCCCAGAACAGTCATATAGAGAAATGCAAGGCCCATGCCTGCAAGGAACACTGGCTGGTTGTAGTACGCAACCCATCCATCCCGGAACGTTATGAAAGGTTCAGCAATCCGGGTAGCACAGCCGACTTCCTTCTCCTGCTGGGGCTCAAAGCCAGTTACATCTTTCTCAATAATTAACTGCACTCCTTCAGTGGGTTTCATGTCACTCTCTGCGAACAGAAATGGAGCTGTCAGATACACTCCTGCCTGCAAAGCACACAGTGTAAAGCGACAATTGTTTACACTAAGTTTGCTACTGCAGAAGTGCATCAGTCAAGCTCCACTACCAAGCTTTCTCTTAATTAACTAAATTAAATCATTTAAAGCATTCTTAAATCCTACCTAGGGAGTAAGATCAAGTAAATTTTATCCCTATCAATTTGTTTAATTAAACAGTGATAGGAGAAAGCATTGCCTGCTTCTAGACTTGTGACTGAATGCTCCAGTTCCATAGGGAAATCATTTGCCTAATGATTGCGAATGTCACACAGCTTTGTATGCTTAAAAGCACTGACTGAAAAAGGAAGGGAATACTTAAACATCTGTCAGTATCTCATGTCATGGCAGAAGAACCAAGGCTGAAGCCTGTCCAGAGCCAAAAGCTTTCAAAGCTTGACTTAAAAAAAAAAAAAAAAAAAAAAAAAAAAAAAAAAAAAAAAACACCAAAATCTCAGACTATGCATTTCTACAATTCCATTCTCACTGTAATAAAGGAAAAAGGCACTTCCACTGGTCCCAAACAAAAATCCAAAAACTCACAGTAGTATTTACACTAGTAAGGAGGATAGAAATTCTACAAATGTCTAAATGCCTGAGCAGTGTTTTTACACTGTTAAGTTCAAAACTAACTTCACATACAGCAAATGAGACACATGAAGTACTTCAGCAACTTTAAAAACACAAGTCTTCTAATGAAATCAGAATACTGCAACAGCAAAGATGAAGTGTTTCCTACTTATTGACATTTGCTAAATGCTTCATTCTCCAGAAGTATATAAGAGCCTGTTCCAAAGCTATGGAGCCTTCTACACTCTCTTGTTCTCTAATACTAGAGTGCCATCAGCCTGGTCCAACAGCTTACTGGACCAACTATTGCCACCGTGGATCTGATGGGTGGGAAGATAGATCTCTTCAGTACTTTTAATAGCAGCTTTCTAACTCACAATACATTGAGACAAGATTGTTAGCTAGTATTTAAACAAAACCCAGGAATTCTTTGTATTTCAAAAAAACCCCAAAAAAACAACAACAAAAACCCAAACAAAAACCCACAGCCTGTTGTAGCTGGGAGCCCGTAACATGAGCTTTCAATAGTATTCATATACTGCTACCTTAAAAATGGGGAAACACTTAAGTTTAGTATTTCAGCATCTGACATTTCCAATACTTCACAATAATAAGTCTGTTTCTGAAACAATTTTAATTTCTGGTATTAAGACTACCTAAAGTAGTGTTAGTATCAATTTCTTATTGATATAGTAATAGTAATCTTATAGTAATAGCCACAGTCATCTACACTGCATATCCCACTTGTACTACTTGACCAAGGAAGCAGAACTGAAGGCCAAAAGAGTTTCTTTTTTTCCTCCATCATTCCCTGGCGCATGTAAAAATCATTCAATCATGTCAGATTAGAAATATGACCATCTATTCTGCAACCTCCCAAAAGCCTGTTAGTACTATGTGTAAGCAGAGATCAGTTAGCAAGGAACAGTCTTACAGAGGCCATAGACACTACAGAGCCAAGGATCTGGTCCAGCTCCTTAGCTATAGTACAGATGGATAGGAACATTCTTTATGATCAGCCTGAAGTTACAGGGCAGACTGTAACTCTAAGGGATTAATGAAGAGGAGAGAATTAATTCTTCGGCTGCATTTTATGGAATTCCTCAAAAAGCTGAGTATTGTTACTTAGATTAGAGTCTCTGGTATCTATACCCCAAACATGAAATCTCCAAGCTACGAGTAGAAAGATATATAACCTCAAAGCAGTGCCTGTGGAAATCAAAAGTCAACGCTTGGCTTGACTGATGCAATGAATATACAGTGAATTTGAATAGTTACTTCTGTGTTTTCAGTACCTTTCTTTACATTCAGCTGTTTCAGTTCTGATGCTTCAACTTTTGCAGATTTGTGAGCCAGAGTAGGGGTTTTCTGATAAACCTTCCAGAGCAGCAGATATTCCACACACATCGACATCAGGTTCCAGCCAGAAATGAATCCACAGCCAATCATCGGGGAGCCAAATGTCATTATCTGACCAACAGCCATTGGGGCCAAGATATTGGTCAACTGATCAATTCTTCTTATTGTGGCATTCATATCTGTCAGAAATTATTTGATGATATGAAATGATTGGTGAACACTTACAGTGAAATATTCACTAACATAATTGTGAATTGCACATGTATAAAGGTAAAGCTACAAGTCTTGCTCCACCTGTAAGTGATTCCAGCAGCAGTAACCAGAGGCACCTACAGACTCTTTCAATGTTTAAGTTCTCTGCAAGCAACCAAGGTGTTTGTAAGCCAAATCCCTGCTGCTGTTAGTTTTGCCTGTGTGAGGTCTTTCAGGTTTAGCATGCTGGGTTTACAGTGGCAGCATAGTCCTGTTCATCATGAGTTCAGGTAGAACTGTTCATCATGATATCATTCAGATCACTTTTACACAGCACTGATACTGTGGACTCCTAGCTCTATCCCTGTAACACTCAAACCTAGCATGCACAACTCCAGGAATCTCATAAGGTGGAATTGTTTCTTGTGAAGATAGTAATCTATCTCCCAACACTGGAACACGTATTTCTGAGTCTCCTCTATTTAATTCTAATAGCTGGTGGCCACAGTACCACCATGATGGCAGCAGAATTTTGAAATGGCTTTACATTTCCTTGTTAAGTCACACTGGTTGATGGCAGCTGTAGGCGTCCTTAGATCTTACTGAGCAAAGTCCTCACTCCTTTCTGGTCCTTTGATGTTTGCAGTCAAAACAAGCAGCTCATTCTCAGCACAAATTCATCTTTCATTTGCTGCTAGGGAATGCCTCACCCAGCTCTATCTTATCTACTTTACTGTCATTAAACTATCTAGGTTCCTGTAAGTTTCCAATTAATAGTGCCATTCTTCCACTCCTAAAAGTTGCTAGACACCTAGACACTCAGTGGTTCCACATGTGAAAGGGTTTCACCCTTTTAGAGTCCTACTATAAAATTAGAGCTTTTGAAGGGCAAGTGAAATTCTACATGAGTATGAAGCTGCTTTATTGAATCTTTAGAGAATTACTCCTTGCCATTCAAAGAAGCATTCAGGTTACTCTATTTAAAATTCAAAGTCAATTCAATGTTAACCTTCAGTCAAATAGTTAAGTTAGATACTTGCATAATATTTGGCTTTAAAAACTCCAAGAACTAACCTTTGTTTTTTGAGTTATTTGAGGAAGCTAGTAATTCCACTCAGAAAAGGTACAAAGAGTGAATAAGAAAACTATCAAGGGCAACAAAGTAGAGTTAAGGTAACTTTTTTATTTCCCTGTTCCACTAACCTGCATAGCTAAGACGTCTCTTTGAGGAAAGGTAACAGCGCAGAGGTGGACAACAGTATCTTCTGCAAAGTCAGTGTCAGCACTTAATTTTTTTTTTTCTTTTTTAAGGTTAGGAATTCCAACAGCATCCAAGTTACACCATGATTAAACAGAAAACAAGCCTATTCAGCCTGAGAGGAATGCTTTAGATAAATCTGTTCAACTAAGGTGCTTAATTCAGTGGTTGTTTTCATTCTTCAATCAAGTCGCATGAGAACTTACAGTAACCTCTTGCCTGATTTCTCAGTACAAAAATGTAAGTGGTCATACAATTGTGCCTGAGCTCATGAAGCAGTAAAGAGGCAGGATTGACTCCCAGGCAGCAGCTCTCTGCAGGTGTGATGTGTACTTTATCTCATGTGTAGTATATGGGACAGGGATGGGGGAGATGATCTGCTGAATAAGATCTGACACAAGTTTTAATAGTTCTCATTAGCCTAAGACTTTTACAGATAGCGGCTATTTTTGTACCTGTGATTCACATGCATGAAGAAAGTTCACCTGTAGTGCTGCTCTGCAGAAGGCATGACCTAGAAAGGCACTGCAAGGTCAAAATAAAAGACTAGGGAGTATAACCTGTAGACTGGGAAATAAAAGTATGACACTTTTAATGCATCTAGGAATTAGCCTTTCCTGGATGAGATGGGTAAATAATACTCCTTCAGTGGAGATAAACCTCAAGTAAAACTCTGGAATACAGGGCTCAAATTTCTAAAAGGACTCTGAACTTTATGGGCAATTTAGGCAGCTTTATAGAAAATTTAGAGTCCAGAAGCTGAAATGCTGTCTAAGCCTGAAGGTATCTAAAGTATGTCAGACTTAAACTTTAGTTCCAGAGTTAGTGACCTATAGAGTTCTTCATATTGTTAAACTGCTCTGTGCCTTGTTTGCAGTTCAGTATCAGTTCCTCAGTCTGAGGAGGCTTAAGTCCCCTTATGGGGTTGATTCAGAGCCCATATAGCCTGACCAAATTAATCACAAAAAAAATGCTGCTTCCCACACTATCTATCTGTTACAATCAGAGCAGCAGGACAGCCAAAGATCTGTTGTACACCCTTTTATGTAATTTGCTTTGTGTATCCTTGGTGAGATTCCCAATATCTCACATCCAAGTAGCATCACGACTACCAAACAGCAATAGAATATGAATGGGAATGAATTCTCTCTCCTAGTAGTATCAATGTCACTGTGCAAGTGCAAGGCACAGGGGGAAAAGATTATTTAGTCTATAGTCTATGCTCAAAAGCATCAGATGTGAAAGGAAAGCAGAGCTTCTGATTCCAGCTGAAGGAAAGTGTTCACAGCTCTGAGTTAGACACTGAATGCTAGAGAAATGCAAGGTTTCAAATGTGCCTGCATGCACAGTATTACCTACTGGCAATTTCCTAATACACCTACTTAACTGTTCTGGACTTCATTCTCATGCATCTCTTTCTTTGATCCCTATGAGAGGAGCCCAGTTACGCAAGAGTTCTCTGTTTCATTCCAGGGACCTAAAAATAAAGTATTGCAACACTTGGCTTGTTCAGCAAGACTAGTTTTCCTAACAGAGTTGCAGCAGGACTAAGAGGAGGGCAAAACAAGTTTGGGGATGCCTAACTGAATTGTAACTACAACAGTAATTTGTGATCTCAGTAGCTGTAGCCCATAGTAAGGAAGAGCAAAATAAAGGCTGCCCTTTTACCTGATGTATTCTCATAATATCTGGAATTCAAAGATGTACTGATTTCTGTAAAACTCTAGTCTTAAAAAAAAAAAAATAAAAAAATAATAAAAAAAATCAATCTTGGAAAGTAAGACATGCAAGGTATTATAAAAGCAACATATTTCACCTGCCAGTTTGCTTCTGTCTTCCCCTGCAACCACAACAATCCAGTCCCTCTGAATTGTGATCGCTGTGGCAGTGCTGGCCAAATTGGCAATATTTGCTATTGTGATAACCAGGATATAGCACAATGTCTAGAGAGATGAGGGGAAAGAGTTACAAGGTGAGAAAACTGATGGAGATCTCCACTTTGTACACAAACAGAAAAGACTTTTGTATTTGATTCCATACATTTTAGCATTATTCTTCAGACAAAACAAGATCAAGTCTACAATTCCTGGCAGAAAACAATCTTCATCTCTGTTTACCTAAGCAGTGCAGTTTCATTTGCCAGTTTTAGCTCCCAGAAAAGCCTATACAGATTAGGGAAAAGATAAAAATTCATCCATTTCCCATGCTCCCCAAAGTTTCTTTGTAAATTAATTTCTTATCAACAAGTTCAAGCACTCACAAGAAGCCATCCGTGGTATAATGTCAAGAGCTGTGTCTTAAACAAGAAGATAATCATCAGGATAACCCCACACAGGATGACAGATGAATTCTGCACAACCAAGGATGTCTGGGCCACTGTTAAAACCAAACAGAGAGCAACAGTTATGAACATAAGAATGAGCTAATTACAGCCTTAAGGCAGATATAATTAAGGAACATGCACATATTTTTAAAATAACTTTATTTTCCTAGTCTCCCCCAAAATATAAGTGGCAAAAGTATACTTCATAGTAGATTCTGAATCTTCCATTGTCTTAGAGAAACAAACTAATGTCTAATGTAACTTCATAGCTCTTGATTTACAGTCCAGGTAGGTCTTCTCTCAATCTAAGTCCCTGTTTAAATGCTGACAGTATGTTTCAAGTAGTGAAAACCTAGCTCAAGCCTCTAAAATTCATCTTCAACCTACCATGGATGGGATACCATTCTGAAAATTTTTGGGAAGTAAAAATTCATTTGAAGAACTTAATCCCATTTTATTTATAAAATAGACTAGAGCATATATAGTTACAATATGCATAACACAAATGCAGTGTGTTTACACTTAAGTGAAAGATGTTTGTATCCAGACAGAAGACAACAAATAATACAAGTGTATGTTAGTGTTATAATGTAAGAAGAACTTGGTCTGTAGTCCTAAAGTTACGTATTTTTTACCTTTTGTGTTTCCACACATCTCTACACATCATGGGTTTAGGCTGAGTAAT
Source organism: Coloeus monedula (assembly GCF_965178545.1). NCBI lineage: Eukaryota > Metazoa > Chordata > Aves > Passeriformes > Corvidae > Coloeus > Coloeus monedula. The sequence continues at coordinate 8,369,087 of NC_138787.1, forward strand.
AGCATATTGTGACTTAAAACTGTTTTCCTCCTGTCTTTGAGAGTATCTTTGTATAACCATCACCACTCTGAAACCACTCTGCCTTTCTTTAAGGAGATGAGCGAGCCCCATTCTCATATCTGATGAGAAAATCAATCTGTCAGCTTCACCTTTTTAACATGAATTCGATCCATCTGTAAAGTAAATAACCTGCTCTAGGCATCTAACCTTTGAGCCTGGAGTTCTTGTCCACCCAGTCTCCAATAAGGGCTCCCAGGAGAAGAACTGATCCAGCCACAACCAGGCCATAGACCGCAGTCAGGAGTAAGCTGTTTCCATAAAGTTCAACCAGGAATACAGACACGGCAAAATGCCACATACGATCTCCCTTTAAGAATAAGAGAACATACACAACATTACTGGTTGCACTTTTAGAAGCACACAAGTTCACTATTTTACTAAAGCCCTGTCAAAAGTCTGTACTAAAATAAAGGTTTGTTACACATACAGAGGTGATGTGGGTTTCTTTTGTGGTTGTTGGTTTTTTGATTGCTACATCCTGTCACCATGGATTTTATCCCAGTATCACTAAGATCATCTATCCTAATCAAGTGGCTCATTACAGTAATACCACAAATCCAAAAATCCCAGATATTTTCTATTATTATATTACTGGGCAAAGTCTGTCACCGACCACATCAAAAAAACCTCAAAAAGCTTATACAAGTTCTCCACAGATCAAATATTAATAACAGATTTACCGATCACTATTTAAATAACTTTTCAAGACAGAAGTTTGCTCTTAGATGATCAAAGCTTAAGTCCTGCTTTATAACACAAGAGTGAGTCAAGTAAAAACAAGTCATCATACAATTCAGGATAGATATGGGTAAATGTTAACTGAAGTTTCTGAAATCAATGGACTTCAGCTGTTTTTAGTGTTAACCACTAGCATATTACTCAGAGCTCATTTAACCTATCGTAAACTCACTGCTAGTTCAGCCCATTTAGCCTATTGCCCATTTAACCTAGTATTTAGAATACAACATGTTCATGTTCTGATACCACATGCTACAGGTACAAGAAGGAAGCCTCAACTGTTAAACACATCCAAGTGAAGTAATTTTCATACTACTCAAAACATTTTTAGGTTTGCTAATAAATACATGGAGGTTTTTGTTGTCACATCTCACTTTACTTTTAAACATATTGCAAGCAATGCATGACAGAAAATGCTTTATGTAATCAGTAACAAAGCAGATGAATAGAAATCATTTATACCATTCTGGGGCACACAGGTTGTTTAATAAGGGTCCCTAACATTAGTCTTCTACAAACCAAACATGAAACTGTTTTCTTCTGCTGATTTATCTTAAATAAACAACTGCTATGTGATACAGCAAAGAGTACAAATTTCTAAGGACCTCAAATAGTCAGAAGGGCTGGGGGAGGTGTAACATAAAAGTACTTTTAAAAATCAAAGCCTGCCAAATCTAACTTATCATGTAACACAGCAGTCAAGAGATACACAAAAAAGCATACTATTTGAAGGGTCAAAATAATTGCAAAGTGTGATTAGTCTTCAGCTTAGTACAGACATAAAAAGTATTTGCCTTTTAATGTTATTTGACTTCACTGAAGGAGATTTCCGTAAGCATTGTAACATGTAAACTTTTGTACATATGTCCTTAACCACAGGCTGAAAAAAAGTTATATTCCAATCATGGAAAGAAAAATTTAATCCGTCCAAATAAAAACCGTGGGGTATTTTGTATACTTTTTAACCTAAATCCAGTGACAAATGCTACTATAAGCATGATCATCTTACATGTCTCCTCTCATATATTATAAACCATTTTTCACTCAAGAGACACCTAAGGTCTGCTGTAAATATGTTCCACTTACATTCCATGGTTAGTTAGTATAAATACATAGAACACATGCCAGCAATGAATCCACAGGCATATAGTTTCCCAAGTCCACCTTTCACTTAAACTTAGTATGACCTGAGGTGGTATTTTATACAATTTCACTTAAAATATATGCAGGTGAATTAACCCAGATAACTGTTTATTAAGCTAGAAAAATGAGCCAAAAAAATACTTTCATATTAAGTTTGGGTTTTTTATTTGTGCAGAGATGTTTCAGTTACTGGATTCTGACAAGATGAAAAAGGCATTTTTAAAAAAATCTAGGCATGTGAAAGTCAGTGCCAGTCACTACTGTTAGAGTGAAAAACTGAATCTCACTTCAAACTCATGGAAATGTTCCTTTGACTCCAGAGACATCATGATTTTGCTGTACACTTCACTTAAGAGTCTGTGAACACTGTTAAACTTTATCCAACACATTTACGCAGAGTATTTTGTTCAGGCCAACCCACAGAGAGAATTTTCGGGGTAACCACAGCTATTACAACCTGGAAGTATGATTTTCTTTCAAGAATTAAAAGCCATGAAGAACAAGCAAAGATAAAGGAGAAGAACAGTATTAGTGAATTGCAGAGCTTTGTAGCAGGTATGCAATTTCAAGCTAAGATCTACTGAAATTTGAACAGCAAATATTGTCTTCAGAAACAGGAAGAACCTTGATTACATATCCTTAGTCCCACCTTAAAATGTCTCAAAATGTGGATATTTCAAAACTTTTTAATAGCTACAGCTGTTTAGCATCATTATCCTTTTAAAGACAGCTCCTCCCCTTCTGTAATTATAGTCACCTTTATAATCACCTTAAACTGAATGTATACAATCGCACATCAGAACTGAGCCACAAGTTGAGGAATAGCCAGGCTACCACCTACTGACAGGCCTCCTGAGGCCTGAGGGGCACAGATAAGGCTGGGAAGTTGCAATCAACTGATCTCCTGGGAAGCATTAGGCGTGACAGCCACAAGGTGAACCCAGTTCCATGCTGTTCTTTCCTTCTTGCTGAGGGATAGACAGCAACAGCGTAAGGTCTGAGACTCCAGTTCAGCATTGTTGCCCAGCCTATTAAGATCCCTGAGGCCAGGCACACATTCAAATACTTTACTAAGCAAGAGTCCAACAGAGTCTAGACTTTGTTCAAGTCTGAACATTTCTGGAGATGTGACGTGTTTAATCATTTACAGGTTCTCTTGGCATTTGGGAATGGCATAGTAACACAGAAACCTAATTAGATCTCCTAGTTACAGCAAAAGCCCACTTCTCTCAGGTTTTGTATTGTAGACAGAATCATTCTAAAACAAAGATGATCTATTACTTGGAGTTCTGAAGATTCAGGTATTTGTTTACTGTTCTGTTAGCAAAAGCCTTCACACTACAGGAACACCAAAGCTTAGGAGATACAAAAGGTGAAGTCCTGCACCCAGTTCTGTCAAAATAAGGTGGTGTAGAATAACTTCTGTTGTTTGAGCAGATTTGATTGAGGGTTTTTTGAGCCAAGATTTTCAGCACAAAACCCACCAGGGCATGACCAGGAGCATCCATTAATATTGCTACACAGACATCTTGTAGTCAAACATTTGTTACTGTGTGCAACATTGTTTTCTAACTCTGCTTAGTCACCTTTACTGAGGGACAGAGCAATCCCACCGCGAAGCTGTGAAGCACTGCTCAGAGAGGACTAAGCAGGGTTGGCCAAATTGCCAGTGAGGCACTTTGTGGGCATGACTGACAAAAGTTGTTGCAGGCAACAACCCTGACCTCTAAAAAGCAGTGAGCCAAACAGCTCCTTCAATATTAACAACTGCCAAAATATTGCACTTGTTTAAACAAACATTTGATACCACCCAAAGCCTTTTTCCACTAAGAGAAACATCAGTACGACCTTTCAGGTTAGTGAAAGCAAGAAGCTGCCAGTTAGGCATGCAGTGTTGTAACTGTAGATCAACCATTTGCTCAATACATACATCAAACCAGTCCAAATGCAGGACCAAAACACAAAACAAGGAAAATGGGGGGAAACGTTCCATTTATTTTTGAACCAAGCCATTGTATGGAGACTTAAGATTGTGTTATGTTACACACATATTCCTAATTTTATTCTGTGAAACAGAACCAGATTGTCTATTTTTAGTGCATATTTTAAGGTAGCTGTTTTTTAGTATTCTTCAAGTGAGTAAAAGCTGGCATAGTAAGTTATACTAGCACAGAAGGAGGCAAACAATTTTACAGAGGACAACTCCTGATGCTTTCAACAAATTAGCTAGTGAGTAGCAGTAATGGGTCCGTTGTAAACACTGAGCATATCCCATCAGTAAGTATATGAGTCCTTTACATATATGCTGCAATGGGCTGTCTCTCATTCTGCTCCTCTATAAGGAGTTTCACTGATTCTGCAGTTATTTAAAAACATTAAAAGGTACAGAACCAGGCCCTCCAAAAATTGAGTACTCCACTATGAGCAAAAACTAAACCTACTGCAGTGCATCTTGTAAAGATTATGAAGACTTTTAACAGCAAGGTGGTGTAACAAGACCTCTAGACACTAGTGTGCTAGTTTGTGAATATTTTTGGAAAATACCAATAAGGCTCAGGTAAATCATAGCCAGATTAATCAAATCCTACTTCTACCAGGCCAGTATTTTACTTACCCAAGTGGACAGTGCATGTCCAAGATAAAGAAGAAACTTTGCAGACGTAAAATAGGCAATCACAGATCCTAAATGAGAAATAAGAAACAGATGCTAAAGCAAATGCGGGCACATCTACCGCATTTCGGTACCGCAGGCACAGTTCGCTGCCGTGGACACCGTTCTGAGAGCGGAGGCACCACCGGGACACGATGCGATTTGGTGCTCCCCACCCGCGGGCAGCCCCGCCCGGTCACCCGCGCCCGCTCCGCGCCCAGGAACCGCTCTGGAGGCGGCCCGCCCGCACTGACCGCCGCGCCGCCGGCCCTCCGGCTCCGCTGCCCGCGCCATGCCGGCCCGCTCCGCCGCTGCCCGGTGCCGAGAGAAGTAGGGACGCGCGGCTTCGCTTCGTGTTGCCTTCCCCGACTTAGCTAGCACTGTAGCTGAAGTCGGAAAGCCTTGGCCTTATGCGCCGCGGGCGGCGGGGACGCTCCGCCGCGAAGGGGCCGAGCGCCGCTCGACGCCCGGCTCGGTGCTCACGGCCGCCGAAAGCTGCGGGCTCGGAGCTGGCGGCGCACCGCCTTTTGTACGCGGCGGTGGCACCGCCCCCGCCCGGCCCTCCCCGAGGCGGCCCCGGCCCCGGCCCCGGCCCCGGCCCCGGCCCCGGCCCCGCCGGCGCCCGGCAGAGCAGGAGGGGCGCTCCACGGGGCTCCGGGCAGGCAGCGCTAGATGCCGCAGCCTCGGCTCCCGGGCACCGCGGGTGGGGCCCCAGCAACCATGAGCCCGGCTTTCCATGCCTTGGGCCCCTTAGTCCTGCCTCTGGCTCGGCTCTCTGCTGTTGCCTTTTTGTTTTCTGGCTTTTTAAAAACGTGGCGTTCTGGAATCTGCAGATTCAAGAAGCTGGGGTTGTAAGAGAAGCACCAAGTACCACAAGCCTTTGGTTAAAACATTGCAAAGGACAGTGCTCCCAAATCGGAGCTTCCATGGAAAAAAAAAAAAAAAAAGCTAAACAAGGTACCAAAATTAAAGCTATTTAACTGAAATAGCATTTCTGTTCTAATGAAGATCGCACAGAATTGACTCAGTTGCTGCTGGCTCAGGCTCTCTGCTTCAGATGAAGCATCCCAGCTCCTACCACAAACACTTTTTTTGCACACTGTGACCTACTTTCTGGTATTGACCACCACGAAAAACTGCATGTTTGTAGAACTTAAAAAACGTTAAAATGTACAATAAGCTAGATATTTTTGCGGATACTATGAAAATACTTAAGAATTATCTGTCCTTTTGCAGTTGAAAATATAATGATTGTTCTCAGCTGCCAGAGCTGAGGTGATTTTATCATTGGGTAATACTGCAAAGTTCCCTCCTCTATGTGTAAAATTGCTTTTGTTTTGGGTTGTGGGGTTTTTGTTTGATTTTTTTGTTTGTTTGATTGATTTTTTTCCCCCAGGTATATAGGCCACCCCAGAAGCAAATGCCTGACATAACAGACCAATAACCTGTTCTGGTGTTGCCACTCCTGTGATCTTGTTCAAAGTATTCTTACATTAATTAGATGAGTTTCTATGCATGAATCATGGATTATCCTTTGCATAATGGAAACTATACCTTGGGAAAAAGTCATTCAGAAATAAAATTTCATATAAACATAGGAAGCCTAAAATTGCTATTTTAATGGGATTGGTTATCTCAGGTGAGTTTAGTGTTTCTTCTTATGGTATATTCCTTACAAATTTGCAGAAAATCTTTTCTCAGATTGGCATCAAAAGCAGAGTAAATTTTCTTTATGATTTGTCTTATAAAGCCTTACTGCTTAAACTGTATTCTTCTTTACTAACAGCTGAAAAGATAATTACTTTTCCTAAACCTTAAAAATTTTAGTATTATAAGCCCATGTTAAATAAAAACCCTACAGTGTACCAAAATTGATATTTAGTGGTTTTAAGTCTCTTAACTGTCAGGTCTTGCACATCTGCTGTCAAGGGCACTGTATTCCACAGGTAGACACACAGATTAACTCGGGTCTAACCCCTGACTGTTATTCGTATCTCAGCAGGAAGGGACCACAATCTCAAGGAGCTCTGTGTGACAGATGCCTGCCATGCTCCATTGCAGACTATCACATTTGACTCACATCTTTTCCACCCCTGTCCCTGGAGGCATTTGTGGCCACTTTTATGGTTTGGTCACTGGACCAGATGGGGTCTGATCTGGTCTGTCAGGTATATAATGCATATGTACATATATGTAATACAGCAGCAGTTCATCCAGTAACACCAGGAACACTTATCAGCACAGTACTGCTGGTTAGACTTTTTTCTGTTACTAGAGAACAATGTGGATGAATTAAGAGTTTAAATAATCATTTCTGATTGAGTGTTCGCTGAACTTTATACAAGTGCATGGGATTATATAGGTGAAATCGTGATCTCTGCTATTTTTTCTACTAGTAATGACTTGGGTTTTGGTGATATTTCAGCTATAACAAAAGGCAAAGAAAACACAGCAAACATCCTTTGAAATCCGAAAAGCAATGGTTGCTATATCTCTCTGCGATTTCTCGCATGGAAGAATGTGTGCTCTGTCCAGTATGATACAGAGTGAACCCAGTGTGTGTCTGGAATGCTGCTGTATGGGATGTCAGGGGAGGCTGTATGGTGTGCACACAGTGAGGTTGGTCTGTCCATAGTGCACAATGTGTGATGCACATGACTGCATAGTGCAGATAAACCATGCAGTTTGTCCACTGCAGGTCACACATGTCCCAGACACACCTGAGTCACTGCACACAATGACACAGGGTACTTGCTGCCAGCAGATACCAGCCAGAATTTCTGATATCCAAAGGCATATATGTTATATCCTTTTTTAACAATTTCCCTGCCAAATGTCCAGAGGTCTTAGACATATAGCTAAAAGGCCAGTTGATTTGTGAGGCATTTGTCTCCTTCCAAAAGCAGGGGAGTTGGCAGGTAGGGGAAATTAATATTTTTTTTCCTAAATTGCCACCACTTTGCTGATGATCTTTCCCCAAATGCTTATTAAAGTAAGTCTCAGCTCATGTTTTTTTCCCCTCACAATACTGATGTCCAATGTAATACAGTAGCTTGTATTTTTGTAACTTTGATTTTTATGTCTAAGATGCTGCTAAAAAAGCCCCAATTATTCTTATAAATACTCCACAAAATCCAAATTTTATTAGATTGCTTTATGAAGCCCTTGTAAATATATTTTTAAAGATGCAGGTCTTTTTTCAGGTTGACTGGCTCACCAGAGTCTTTTCACCACAACATTCACAGATTTCTGATGTATTTAGGGAGGTGTTTAATAGCTGGAAGTTGTACGAGAGGAGTTACCAGTTTAACTTGGTACAGCCCCGACTCAGCAGTCTTGCAGCAATAATTTACACAATGGCACAGCACACCAGCCACAGATTTGAGACCAGGCCTGGCTAATGGTCACTGGCAGAATGGACATGGAGACAAAAAAGTGGGATGTGAATAAACAAGACATATACTCACATTATAGTCTTCCTAGCTAAAGTTTTTTCAGTGGATAAATTCCATATGCTTTCTTAAAAATGTGTTACTAATATAATGTCTCTAGTTATTGAGTGAAGAAATATAAATACTAAATTAGTTTATAGATTAAGTTTATGATTAAAATATAAAAATAATTTCATTCAAAAGACATTCTTCAAAATATTTCTAATAAGACAGCTGTCTAGAACAAAACCCCCTTATATTTAATTTGTCTGGCAACAAGGGCAACAATTCAACTACAAGATGTAAACAAGTGAAAATATTTTCATTATTGCTAAGTTCATAACTATGACGTCAGTAATAGTCAAAGATACACTTCCAGGAAAGACAGGGCTTAAAGAATATGAGAGTATCTATTTTGGCTTCAAACAACTGCCCACATCAGTGGCAGCTTCTTTAAGCACTGTGCTTGTAATAGAGCTGCTGAATCCAGAACAATAGCAATTTTACCAAATAATACTTGCAATTGTCATTATGGTTTAACCAAAGAGGCATGAATCATAGTGAGAGACCTCATGCACACTCGGATCTTACACTCAGCTGAGAGGTTTCATGAAGTTTAATTATCATGCTGTTGCCATTCTTCATTAAGACACACCTCTTGGTGTGCAAAGTGGTTTTTTACTCATTTAGCTCACACAAGGCCTAGCAAAACTGGAAAGAATATACATAATCTGTGTCTTTTGAAGGGTGACGTTTAGAAGCCTTTACTGCACTGCCCTCTGCTATGACTTAAGCATGGGAAGCTGTGGCTCTGCTGCTCATAACCCCATACATTCAACCCTCAGACCTGCCATCTCCGTATCAGCTGACACTCCACATTTGCAACGCTCTTGCACAGGGAAACAGGCAGATGTGAGGTGGAAAACTCCCAGGTTTTACTCCAGAACTGTTCATTTCTCTTACGTATTAGCAATTTGAGTATCTATACCTTCTAATGGTCATTAACTAAACGTGTACTCCCTCCCACTTTCTCTAAGATCCACAGTGTGATGCTGCTATGGGATTTGTCTCATTCAGATTTCAAAGTGACAGCTCCTGTCTCTCAGGGCTAGATGACAGACCAGTCATTTTAACCTGAAACAATCATTATTTTCAGGACCAGAGCTAGACTCCTGTGACAAACTCTTGTGAGAAAACCAGAACCTCTTGCAAATTCCAAATTGAGAGGTTTATTTGGAGAAGCTAGAATTATATAGCTTATACACAGTGCCAGCTCAGGGAGCTGAACCAGCTCTGTGCTCACATAAGCACGCTAAGATGTTTGTAACTGATAAGCGGTAGCCTGACTTGTGACCAAAACAATTTGCTTAAAACCATACGTTATATGTTATGCCACATGTTATATGACAACTTGTTTCAAGAAGAGACTCCTTTTGTGCAATCTTTCTCAGTCCTAAGAAAGCACTGTACCCTAAACTCAAATATAGAAAACATCTTGTACCAAATGAGAAAAACGTGCCTAAAAGAAAAGAAGACACCACATCTACTTAGGGACAAGTGGATGTTTTGCACCCAAATGTCAAGGGTAACATTTCTGCAAACTCCCGATGTCATACTGCACATTCATTCTCAAGAGAGGGAATTATTTACTTGACCTGGAACACTGTGTTGAGGAAGAGACTGAAATGAGTCTGGAGGGTAAGATAACAGCCTATCTGCAATTTAAGCTCATTTGGTTCGTTTTCTTCATTAGAACTTACTGCAGTTTGTCTCCTACAGGGTGTCATTGTTCTGTTACTGAACAATACAACAATGCTCAATAAACAGTATTTTGTTTCCTGTGTGTATTTTAGTACGCAATATGAAAAAACTGGGATTTGTTATTTTTCCCACAGCCTTCTAATACCTATGAATTTTGCTTTTATTCATTAATTCATTGTAAAGGAATTTTGATACATACAATAAAATCAAATATGAAAGCAAGTCAAGACAGTATTTGTATCCCTTAAAAAAAAACTCTGTTAAAAGTCAAAGAAATTCTTCTCTTAAATAACTCCTGTTGGAGGTTATGGTTGACCTCTTTAAGACAGTCAGATTTTGACATTCCTGTTCACCTTTCTGCAATGTTTTATTCTGATTCTATGCCAACGAAATACTTTAAAACACATTTTTAACTTCAGGCACGTCTAGTTTCCATTGATTTCAATGAAATAAAAAACAAACAAAAACATTTCTAGATTTATGACAATATTGAAAAACCTTTTGGAATATAAGTGAATCAGGGAATACAAGTTTCTTTTGACCTGCCACTAGCTTGAACTGAACAATCTGTAGTATCAGTGATCCCACAGCACGGAAAGGAAAGAGCTTCAGTTGCACTACCAATTTCTGTTTCTGGGTGTCTCCAGAACAGTCTTCATAAAAACATGTTTGTCTTTAGGAGACCAAGATACACTTATGTTCAAACTAGCCACAACTTGAAAGCAATTTTTTGGAAGGCAAAGCAAAAAGTACAAGATGTACTTAGAATCACGTGATGAAGTAAGCATATGTCAGCAAATAAAATCATTGATTTGAACAGTTCTGGGGTTATACAAATAACATGCACCTCAACAGCCATCAATTGTGTAGCCATCAATCTTGCAGGTGGAACCCTTCACCCATATACAGCACCCTGCGTGAACAGGGCTCTGCACTGGGGCATGACACTGAGCCAGATACCTTTTTAGCAAAACCTGCAGAGTTGAATCTGACACAGTTCTGAGTATGAGAAAAACCTCATACTACCACCTGCCTGTATTTGATGTTAGACAGTGATTAACTAAGTTGCCATATCTTATTAAGAATAGTAAGCCGGTCTCTTTCTCTTTTGCAATGTCATTACCATAACCCTTTGGTGTTAGTGCTATATTGATTATTTACAATAATAATAACAACATAATAATCTAGTAATTAGTCATCATTGTACAATTACTTAGCTTTCAATTCTCATAAATCCTAACCCTAGCTTCCAAAGAGTAGTTTACCCATCAGACTCAATCAGATACCTTCTTGTCACTGATGGTATATGCCTTCACTATCACAGCAAACTTCAACTAACTATTGTTTCAGCCAGGGAAAGCTGTTCCCATAGAAAGCTTTGTCCATCTTCAGGCTATTTTCTTAAAGGGTGGGAAGCATAATAACCAATTTAAAAAATTTTTAAAAACCAAAACATGAAAATTTAAGTTTGTTCTGAAATTTCTTTTGTAAGGGCTCTAATAAGAACATTCATATTAATATTGTTTTGTTAATTTTCTAACTAATCTGAAGTGAAAGTTAAGATAATACCACAGAAAGCACTCTCTGTGTCATTAATGACACCCAGGGCCTGAATCATATTCCAGAGATACAGCCAGGGAGACCCTGCAATGTCTGAAATGAAACATGCAATCTGCTGGCACCAGTATATTTATGTAGTGTGCTCAGGGACAGGACACAAACTCCTCTGCCTCAGAAAGCTTTTCAAAGCCTTTGGTCCCAGAGGTGGTCTTAGCCCTCAGCTTCAGCTCTGTGCAAACACTGTCCTATCAGAGTTGGAAATGTGGCTTACCTGTTTTGGCAGAGCTCTTTTTTTTTTTAATATCTTAAGCACAAATCTACTCAGTACCTCAAGTCAGCTAACAAGAAAACACAAATATGACCAATAGCTTGCTGTTATCTAATACTGCTTCACCCTATTATTATGGCTAGCACTCCCAAATGGATGAAATGATCATTAATAAATTAAGGGAACTGATATGGAAAGTTAGCAACATCATAGGATCCTGGTCATACAAAGCCTGGCACATGAGTCTTGAGGTAACAAGAATCCTTTCTTGACATATTAATGTCAGGAAAAAGGGAAAATATTTTCAAGCAACTTAAAAAATCTATGAGAAGGAAAAAATCTAAAGAAGTCTTTATATTACTAGTACTGCAAAGAACAGATGTAAATAAATAGCTAAATTTTTAAACTACACCACTTGGGTTCACACATAGAAAACATAAAACAATGGCAAGATTAAAGGATTTCAAATTGTCTCAATAGAGTACATTGATTTTTTTTTCTGACCTCAGCTGGGGCTGAGGGGAGGCTTTTGCTTCACTGAAGAAGAGGTTGACTTAAGTCGCTTTTCAAGGTAACTTTCAAGTAAGTAGTCTTTTAAATCTATGAGCTGCTCACTAATTATGTCTTCTGTCCTTTAAAACACATAACTGCCCATTACTGTATTCAGTGGAAATACTCAAACATTAATTATGCACGTGCTTCCAAGTGTTTTCAGGATAAGAATCCATGCCAAAGTCAATTAAGTATAGGTCTCCAAAGTGGTTGGGAAATTATATAGGATAAACAGGCAGAGGATGTTTCTTAAGCGAAGGTGCAATTCTGGATGTCAGACATGGTCAGAAGCATTGTTGTGATGTGTTTAACCTTGCGAACAAACACAAGAATTCCTGTAACTTATAATTATGAGAGACAATGTTGTCACAATTAAGCCTCTAACTAATGTCTACTTACACAATATTCACATCCATCCTGAGGAGCACAGGTTTTTCATTTGTGAATTCCTTTCTTCTGTAGTCTTTCTGTTTTGACCACATTCTTATTGCCAGCAATTGATTTCATACCTCCCCTTGCAAAACAAGTGTTTTGTTTATGCTTTGTCCGTAACGAGTTTCAAGACAATGATTAATTTAGATGAAAAACTGCACGGTGACTACATGTTATTTAGGGTCAAAATAAGCTGCCAAACATAGGCATCTAGTTCAAGAGACCCTGTGAAAGCATAACAACCAAAAGGCAAATACAACATAGGTCCTGTAGGAGACCTGAGCTCTACAGGTGTATTAATTGAATGGCAGACAGGATAGCCTCTGTCCTCTCAGATGATAATACATGTCTAAATTTAGAAAAACAGATCAAATTCCTACTCTCTAATAGCCTTACTAAGGCTGTTTGATCTTTAGGACAGCAGGTGTTTAGTAGTATGGCAAGTTTTTAGCTTTTCTCAGAATACTTTGCCAGTATTTCTATGCTGAGACTCAGCAGCACTTCTGCACCAGGTTTTACAGCAACACTGGGGAAGAACATTGGTTTGGGGAGATTGAGAGCCCCATTCAGTTTTCCCAAATCTACTTCAGTCCTTATGTCCAGCATTTTGCACTGGAAAACCCTACGGCCAACCAATTGAAACACTATCACTTAGTTGCCATTTGTATGGTCTGCATTTGGCCTTACATAGCTTTCTCCAGGATGATCCCTTGGAGCCAAGAGAACCCTTGGATGCAGTCTTTAGTGGGAACTTATCCTGACTGATTTTTAGGAGGCAGTCTGAAAGAAGAAAATGAGGCTTGTGCCCATATGAGCTTGTTGTAGTGAACTGTAGTTGGAACTGAATAAGGTACTCACTAGGAAGGTGAGAATCATCCCAAAGTGTCCAAGGGAACATGCCTGCCTTCACAATCATTATTCCTTAGATAGTTAAATATATGGATATGGGCTGTGGGAATCACTGTTTGGAATAAAATAGTTCAGATCCTTAACATTTTGTATAGGAACCTAGACTTGCAGATTTATAGGAAACCATTAAAAGAAGTATTTCATTAAGTAATTCAAGACATGAGATCCATTCTTGTGATTTTTTAGATACAGACATTTAATTATAAAAATCACATCATTAGGCCCTGATATGTCAAGTTAACAAATGTAAGATTTGGTCAATTCAAGGTTTACTACTTTCTCTGAAATGTACAGTCGAAATATAGGACATAAGGGGACAAGAAGGCTGGGCATTTACTTAAGTAGGGAAGGATGAGGGAAGAAAGAAAAATGAAAACTGTACCTGCCAATTTGCACATGATCTGATCTCCAGTGAGGCCTGCAGGAAGTAGAAGGCAAATGGGAAGAAAGCAAGCAAAACAAAAAAAAAAAAAAAAAAAATTCAAGTCTTTGGCACACAGGAAGACAAGACTGAGAAAGAGACTAAATCCAGCGACTGACCAACAGAGCGGGTGCCAGGCCCTTCTGGATTTTGATCTTAGATTCCGTGCTGACTCACCATGTGGCCGCCAACCAATGGCTCCACCTTTGTGTTTCAGTTTCTCATAAGCACACTGGTATTTATCTATTAGCCTTATGGACTGTTGTAAAGATAATTAATAAATGTTTGGAGAGTACTTTGAAGATGAAAGGCCAAATTCAAAGTAGAAGGGCACTGAACTGATTTGCTCATTCCTTTGCGGCAAAAACAGTTTATACTTACAGAAAGCAAGCAAGAAATCGCCATTTGTTATTGCCATCTACTCCCTTCCCTACCTATTTTCACAATTATTATATATTATTGTTGATAAGCAAATCATATGTGTACTATTTATCAGCTAAAGTTAATCAAGTGCCAAACTGATTGTCAAATTAGATTCCAAGTGTAAATGGTATACAGAGTACTGTCAATTATCATACATATGACAAATATATTTAGCATTGGTCATCAGCTCTCTGAAGTTGGGACCATTTTTAAGGCTTTTTTCTACCTTAGCATCGAAGTAAACTGTTGATGACAGGTATTTGTTAGAATTTTGTATTATTAAAATATATTTATAAAAATCACCACAAACTGACTTTCCCTAATGATTCCTCTGCTCAAGGCTAAACTCTTTCAGGAAGGCAAAATAGTCTTAGCTGTTACGCCATTAGTGTTTTATGGGTGCCATAAATCAACTGCAATTTCTATCCAACTTAATATGCCTGACTTTTCTATGAGTCTACTTATAAAGTTTTGTGTGTCAGGCTTTATAGATTCAACTATCTATGAAATCACAACTTCACCTGATTTGGTAATGTTGTGTAAAAGAAGAAAGCTCACTTGAGAAAAATCACTGGCCATCCTGAAATAAAGTTTATTTCTGACCTATTCAAAAAAATTATTTAACAAATATTTTGAACTAAATTTTTAGCTTGTTGCCAATTAAGATTTGTTGTGTTTGGTCAGATATTGCCTCCTTAAGCATATTATCATGATCTAATATAGGAATAGAAAAGTCAGTTATTTGGTGTGAATTAGCACACGAAATACCAGATATGCCACACTAATCAAGTGATTAGTCCACTTCTGTTTCCCCTCTACATAATCAATGAATAAGCCATATTTTTCATTCTAAGGAGAACTAGAAAACCTGATGAAAGGCCAAAAGATTATTAAATTCTGAGACAAAATTTACTTTTATAGCTTAATACATTTCTAGTTTAAGGCAACCCAGTGAAAAATAATTTGCCATCTCTGCAAGATGTTCAAATGGGAACGCAACCAAGCACACATATAGGTTTTGTAAAAAAAGACAGCAAGTTGTAATTATTTAACAAACAAAATAACAGCTAGTTTAAAAAATAGAGGCTGCATCTCCAAACTATAGAACACAATTGCTACTTTTCAAGAATGCTACATATAACATGACTTGAGAAGTTGCAGAAAGAGACATTACATCTAAATCTTCACATGTGAATATGAAAGGAAAACAAGAATATTTTTGTGGCTTAACTGAAAGTTGGATGGAAGCACTGATAATTCACTGCTTGCTTTCTCCCTGCTGATACCAAAATGAAATGATACAGCAGCTTGCTAACCAGTAATCCCAGTAATCTTGGATTCCTCCCACCTGGGGGTCTGTCACCAATGCAGGGGACACCTAGAATGCAGCCTCTCACTCCAGTCTCGTTCTGGCAGCATGGAGTTGAGCAGCAGCAGCTACAGAGCCTGGCTAGGGAAATGCGGTACATGCTCAGAAAGCTCATGTCAAGCTTCATGCTGCCAAACCTGTAGGTACCAATACTGAACTAATGCTGCACAAGCTACCAACTCCAGGAAAAGCATATCAATAGCTTGTCACATTTTCCTTTAAGCTTTATCAGAAGCTGAGTGACTGCAAAGTGAGAATCCACTGGTCAGTCTACTTTTTGATCTATCACAGGGGATGTCTTTGCTAACAAGTGCATTTTTTGTCTTGATTTCCTGTGCTATAAAAAGAGAGATATTTTCTAAAGTCATCTAAAATGTGTGGATGGATAGTGTCATGCACAGTAAATTCAGAGCACTGTCATATGCAGGCATGTCTAGTTTCATGTGCTCCAATTTTCTCATCTATAGAATGAGGATTATTTTACGTGTTGAGTACATGAGTATTGGTCGAGTATTCTGAAAACTTGAAAATGGAGACAGCATTCAACGAATTTGCTTATTAGTTTCACCACATGTATACTGCATGAAGATTAACTCTACAGAGAGGCTAGGGGGCAGGAGATGGAGAACAGCGATGTTATGGTGCCCAGGGTGATATTAATGACCATTATAAGCAGATGATACTTTATCAACTGACTAATGTTGTTTGGCTATTTATGGAGAATTGGTTTTATAGGAAATGTGTAATTCAGTTTACAGATCTACTGTACTAAGAATAAGCTCCTCCCCCAGTGGTACCAGTCAGGTTCCTTTGTGGCAGGATGCTGAGCTCTTCTTAAAATCCAAACCAAAAAAAATTGCAGGCAGTTTGCAGGATTGGAATGTCATGATTTGTCCTTTATGAGGAAAAGTCACACTGTTAACACCTAAAACATGTTTGCACACTGTCCACAATACTGGGTGCTCCTCAGGAAACAGAGCAGTTGGACAAAGTATTGGGGATACCACTGTATTTTTCCTGACCTACTTGGTTACAATATATATGTGTATGTGTGTGTGTACATCACTAGCTGTTTGGTTAATTCAACCACCATTTTATGTATATAGATATATAGATATAAAATTAGCTAAGAGCACTAGAGCTTGTCACACTGAAAACTACTGACCAGCTAATATCCAGTGTGTCTCACCTTATTACAGTTCCTCAAGGAAAGAAGATCCTTGTGCAATGAGTAAAGAGGTGCTGACATCACTTTCCCTGAAGGTGGTCAGAGCCCTCTCCCCTCTGCATGCCTTGCATGTGTTTGCCATGGGCTTTCTGACATGCAACAGCTTTCTGGTGAGCAATCTGCACAGGAATTGTTCGATGAAGTGTAGCTGTTAGAGCAGTAACTATGCAGCCATACAGCAAAGCTCATAGCTGCAGGATCAGAGGGGACAATAGGGAACGTGGAGCGAGTAACAGTAACATCTGAAATGCAAGACACAAGTCATTTTAGGTATTAGAAAAAAATGGAAATTAAAGAATGGCTGGAGTAAAACAATGAAAGTGGCTTCACCGCCCAGGTCAAAGCAAACAGTGTGATAAAAGCATGAAAGGAAGAAAAACAGATTAATTGATCTCGGTAGTATTGTCAGCATGGAAGAAGTAAGGAAATTAACTTCAGTAGTTAAGCATGCAGAAGTCAATAAGACTTCCTGCAAATAAAAAGAATATGGTACACACTGTCCTTGTTCTCTCTCTCCACTGTAACTTCACTGAAGTTAAACAGAATTTCTGTTGCAGTCTTGGGGCCAAGTGATAAGTACAATCTTTGTACTGGAGTCTGTGTCAGATCACTAAACATGGGAAATGGGGTTTAAGTAGCATTCCACACAGGTCATTTAACAGAAGCAGGAGATGTGAGCAGGCTTTATTGGAAAGAAGGGTCATAGACTAAAGGAAGATCTTGCAGGTAAATATCAGGCTACATTGTGGCAGGTTTTATGGGCCTTGTGAGATGCTTGACACCTTCAAGCTTTTCTTGATATCAAAGATTTGAATACTAGGAAAATTCATGTTGGAATTCAGAAGGTCTCTTGTCTGATCTCCTACTCCAAGCAAAGTCAGCTACAAGATCAGGTTACTCAAAGCTTTATCCAGTTACGTCTTGAAAACCTCCAAGGCTGGAGACTGCAAAATCTCCCTGGACAACCTGTTCCACTGCTTCTCTGTCATCATCTGCATCTTCTTCTATCTCATCTGAGAAATTAATTAAGGCTTCCAGTTGCCAAATACCTCCTGTATCTGCTACTGGTTCATCCTCATTGATAGTGGCACCTTAGAATTTTCCATTCTGCTAAGGAGTCATTACTAGCTGAATTTTTTTTACACCTTTCATACAGTATTTCATACTGTGAGGAGAATAAGAGTCAAGGAAGATGATGCTGTGCTATAAACTTAACCCCCCCACCTTTGTTCACAGGATCATAAAGCATTAGAGGATGGCCATGTTATGAACAGTCTCACAGTTTATATTTAAATTCTGCAGGCTAAAAGGCTCTAGCACAGTGCTTTTAGGAGAACCACCTGACTTCTGTACAAGCTGAAAACATTCTCACTGTCATCAGAACAAGGACTTCGGTCCCCAGGGATGTTTTATGAAAGGAAAAAAGCAGCTGTACAAGCATTTCCTTCCAAAATAATCAGCAAATAGTAACAGTAATTGGAGTACACAGCTGTATATTTTGCACCCTGAGAACTATGGAGAGTCAAAGCGAGAGCAACAACTGCAGAAGAAGTAGTCAAATAGTTAGGGAAATAGAAAAGAACAGCAAGATACTCTGTGATAAAGATTTTTATTAATTTTGAGGTATGCCTTCGTGCCTTCTGAGACAGAGGTCAGGCTGCCATCACCTCAGCAAATTAAAAATTGGCAACGTCATTTGGGTACCAAACCAAACAATGATAAATGTTCTTCCCACACCTATGCACAGGGTGTGGCACTCTGATATTTCATCAAATCTCTGTCTGCAGGAAAACAGCTTGCTAGATAAAGCTACTGCCTAGTAGAAGCCTTTCATAATATAATCTCTAAACCTGGCAGGATCACCCAGGAAATTTCCTCCAATTAATAATCCTTCCTGTCTGAAGTTGGCATGTTTTGTATGATTCTGTAGACACTGCAGTGTGCTCAAGGACAGATAATGCAGAATTTTCAGTCAGGATGTTGCAGCAGTTCCACCACTGTGCATTGCAGTGTTACGCAATAATTAAGGCCAGGAAATGAAGATTACTTCATACCTAATGCAGAGTGGGTGATGAGTTTTAAAAATTCTCAGAAGTAAAGTTTTATTTTACAATTAAATAATAAGCAAATAAACACATGAAGCAATGGCACTGAAGTCAAGCAGGAAGGATGCTTAATGACTTTCAAATGCAAAGAACTGGAAGTACAGTCTAACATCCAATCACAGTAACACATGGAACATAAATTAACCAGAGTCAACTGAGTTTGCCAGAAATATTTCACCTATCGGGTCATACAAAAGATGCTCCACAGGCAGTGAGAACTACTTGATCCAAACACACAGTACACTGATGAGAAACAAACCATAAAGAATAAAACAATAAAATGCTGCTAAATTATTTTCCTATGTATGAGCTCTGTTCTGCAAATCAGAAATTGACATATATATAATAAATAAACCCTTGCAAAAAGACCTATTTACTAGCTACAGATATATTGCAAAATCTTGAAGATAAACTAGTTAGAAAAACCATTTAAAATGTTGTTAATGTCTAAGCAGAATTCCCTGTACCTGTATCTCAGTAAAAACTCAAGTAAATGCTTCAGTGGAAAAACAATGTTCTAATGCTAAAATGAAAATGGAACAAACTTCAGGGAATCCAGTTATTTTTAATTAGTCATGCTAATTAGCACAGTGAAAGCCTGAAAAGTGAAGATGATAACCAAGGCTTAGGATTGCCAACTGCCTATCTTCCGATACAAGACAACTGAGACTACACCAGCATTTGTGCAATTACTTTAGTACTGAACAGCCAGCAGTAGTTAGTACAGTGCAAGATACTGTGCCTTTTTGTTGTTGCTGTTCACTTCTTAAAAGGAACATTTGATCCCACAGTGTAAGATCTATCAGATTCACCTAAGTTGCTGACATTCTGACCTGCCCTACAACAGCCAGTACTGCAGAGCAGATTTAGGTAGATGTGCAAGTCACTGTTCCTTTTGCACACACAACTACAGGAGACTTAGGGGCTTAAATTAATTCCCTTCTGACACTTATTGAAGCATGAGATTTCATTCTCCTTATTTAACTGTACTCTACGACAAAAAAATATCATTAGGGCTCAGAAAATTAGTCTATTAAAAAACCAGCATTTTAAAACTAGGAATTTCTGTGGCATTACATTTCACTTACCAACCATGAACAACATAAATATTTTCAGTTCTAAATATATTGAAACCCCACCACTCAGTGCTTTTTCTGTTATAAAATTAAATTTAAAAGAGGCAACAATCTCTACTATTTGGATGTCTCTTTCAACCACTTTTCCAGTTCTGATAGAGTTGTAAATAATTCTCCCACATGTCAAACACACAGAACCAGTGAAGTGTCAGATCAGAAAGATAGCTACTGTCAACACTGTTAGCAAACATCTTGCCAATCATCTAGCAAGTATTTCCTCATTTTTGTTCTGCATAGGGCTAGATATGTAGGCAGAATAGATGGTGCAACCTGTCATTAGAAGCTCTGCTGGGAAGAGGCTGAATACTACAAACCTTCTCTTCCTCCACTCACCCAAATCGCTTCCCTATCTACATGTTGGAACACAAACCCTTTACCTTCAGTCTCCTCAGCTTTGTCCTCAGCATCAGAATATGAGACACATTCACAACCTGCAGTGGCTAAAAACTGAATTGTCCAGTAACTAGAGTAAAACCTTCTGCTTTCTTCATCAGCTACATGCATGATGCAGCTTGGTCAAAGAAAAATACCTTCAGTTTTGAAAATCTAAAAGCAGCTTGAGCACTGACTATCAAGATAATATATTGAGGTATACATTTAATACTGAATATGCTTGCCAAGAGAAATACTAAGATATCCTGCATGGTTTCGGAGCAGAGTAGTGCCTGAAAGAAAACAGCAAACTGCAGTGGTATCAGATGTATATTTAGGTCTGATTCATTGCCTGTCAAATTGCCCCCTTTGCTGTTCTCTTTGTATGAATTCTAATTTTGTACAAGTGTTAACTCACCTGAGTTTAGGTTTCAATGACTTCTGTAAAATTGAAAAAATACTATTTGAGTTACCCATGATGATTTAAAAATCCTTTTCAAAACAGCATCTGACATCCTCAGAGGTCATCAAGCCTAAGACAAAATTGTGTATCGGTAGGCAAGACAGATCAGAAGTGGAGCAAGAACAGCATCTCTTAAGGTATAAAGCTATTTAAAATACTTTCTGTTCTCCTTAAGTGTTTTTTTATTATTATTATTTATTTGCAGGGGTTTTTAAGTGCTTAGTATCATCTAACTTCCTTATTTTTCCTTATTTGACAACATAAATACATATGAAACAGAATTCTACAATATAAAGAAATGCTACTAACAATAAATAGAATATCTAGGATTATTATCTAATAGGCTTATGTGCATATATATAAACTTGTATTTCTGTATTAACAAACTTGCACACACTTAAATTTATACAAATGAGACCTGAAGTTTGATTAAAGCTAATGAAAATCCTCCAGCAGCAAGATGTTCAAGACTGTGCTGCTTCAATTCCCTGCAAGAAGAATGCAATAACCCAAAAAGTTCTTCACCAGCTAAACCTTGCTCACCTTGCTTTGTAATCAAGTCATTATGATTCAAATTATGATTCAAATTATCTAGAAGAGGAAAGCAGCAGAATTTAGCTTTGCAGAGTACTATTCATTTAAGCAAGCAAGATGCAGATCACATATCCAAGTTCTTCTGTAAGATGATAATGACTTTAATTACAGTTTAAAATACCAAATACAAGAGTCAACAAAAAATAAATCCTTTTTTTGATTCTTACACAGAACAAAAAATGCATTTCATTTCCCAGGGTCATCTCTGAACAAAATTTTCCAGTTTTTCAGTCATTCAAATAATGTATTTTATTCTCCAAGTTGTTAGCTGTTAGCTGTTTTATTAAAAACATAAAGGTAGAGCACTAATGGAACAAGCATACAGTCTGCTGCAGTCTAGTTTAGTGCATGATTGAAAATAATCCTGACAAAGTCTCCTGGCAACACTGTGGAAAACACAGTAAACAAATAAGTGTAAGTTACATGAATAGTAACTGAATGCTCGAGCCTTCATTTCTTAGCCAAAAATACTTCCAATGGCTTTATGTGCAGCAGAGGAGTTGTTGCATCCATTTCAGTAGCAAACAATATTATGTTAGGCTATATATAGTGGACTTAAACAAGGATTAAAAGTCAATTAAATACTTCAGATAAAAAGTAAAATGCAAAGAAAAAAAAAAAAGAAAGAGCAATTATTGTCTTCCTCTGATTTTTAAAGAGATCAGGACCTCCTTCTAGATAATACAATTTTTTATCAGATATCTTAATGTCATCTCTGCAGTAGCAGTGTAAGTAATAGGGTAAATCTGACAGTTGCAAGGATGATGAAGACTTTTCAGCAGGTGTTGGCCAAACCTGCTCTGCTTTAATTGTGCTGATTACTGTATAAATTCTAGAATAGTTGTGACAGATTTATCAGTTTAACTCTTGCTTACCACTAAACCAAGCATAGCCTGTGACACCACTGTTCAGGGGCTTAGATGTAGGGGTTTTTTCCTACTGGAATAGAGAACTCAAGAGCCCTGCAGTCAAATCTTAACCATACTCTGTGTCTAAGAACTGCTTTAAATTTTGAATTGTCTTTTGAGCTCTGAACACTGTCCATAAGAGGATTTTAACCAATTCATTATCTCCTGGATAATCATTTTTCAGGATTTCATTGAGGGTGAAAACAGCAGAGAAGGCTAAGAAGAGACAAAGAAAGTGAAAAATAGTTGCCCATTTTCCCTTCTTTAGAGAGAACTTTTATCCTTTAGGACTGGAATAATTCCAGGAACGTATGTTCCTTCACTACAATTTCTTGTCATGCCTCTCTTTTTGTTCTGGTCTGGAGAGAGTCAAGTGTAGTTGCATCTTGTTCATGTTGCTTGCAATTTTACCATTTTACTAATGGCCACTCTGAATTTTCCTCCTTTATGCCATGAACACTGATGCTGACATGACTGTCACTTCAACCTGTTGAGACTATAAGCAAAATTTGGCAAAGGTTGTTTATTCTAAATTCAGTATTCTTATTTCTGACTTCCACTGCTAACCAAGGTCACGGTTTCTGAGTAAGTCTGTCAAGTTACACTGATACTCTCATACTTAAAGACTTGTAAAAAGGTTTTTAAAGTTTGCTTTAATAGTATTAACTGAACTTACATTGCATGTAGCCTGAGATATTAACTTACAGGTATCTAGTGCTAGTTGGCGGTTGTTTTGTATTTCAGACAGCTACTGTACTGATTTCTGAAGTGCTAAATACCAGTACCTTTCTTTAAAGAAATGCCTTTTATAAAAAGGATGTTACTCGAATGTTCAATGTTACAAAATCTTATGATTTATCTAGGCTACCTCTCTCACACAATAATGTATGTCAGTGGCAGAAAGACCTTAATTTTGTTACCTAAATTACTTTTAAATTCAGAGTCACAGGCAACATTTTGCTAAATATTCAACAATTAAAATGTAATGATACCTCTCCCTCCCTTGTGGTTATTTTTGCTCCGAATGATGAATTAATGTTTTAAAAAATCAGTACTGAAAATACCAGGAATGCAGGCAGCATTACTGCATTTTAAGTAACCGTATCAGATACAGGTAAGGCAAACATTCAAAGCCTATCAGCATTTACATTGCTGGTTTCTCAGTTCTAGTGGTTCTGCCTTGAAGGAGAAGGAAATCTTTCGACGGCTATTACACTACCCGAAACATGAGATTCTTACACCTCACAGTAGTTACAGCCTGCCCTTTTGTACTGCCATAGGCCCTTCTTCCTTGATTGTAATAGCTGCAGTTACTCCAAAAAGTGTGCTAAAAGCGGGAAAGAGTATAGGATCAGTGATGGTGTTTCACAGGAGAGTATTTGGGGAAAACAGTTAAATCTCAGTGGTGTCTAGACTTTAAATAAGATGACAATCGTACTAAAGCTTAAGGCAGAGCAACTTGCAACCAGGGAATTTTGCTTTTCATTTTACATCAACATGACAAATGGAAATGTTTTGCTCTGTGATAACCCAAAATAAATGTTTCATGAACTCTTTTCTATGAGCTTTTCTGTCAGATCTCACCTAGCTGTGGAATGCTTAGTCTGCTGCTCCATGAGAACTTGATCAGAATATTTTCCTTCTAGCTACTGAGGTGAAGGGTCTAGGCTGCCAAGCAAGCATGAAGGTTTAAAACAGTCAACACAAAAACTGTGATAAAATTAAAATAGATACACATTTGCCATTCAGTGCAGTGAATATTTCTGCAACAAGGAGTTTTCTGACTGTGACTTCATAAAGCAAAAATTGCCCCATTTTAAAAATGGAAATAGTAATTTAATCATGGAAATACTAATGCTCATAGGTGGAATGTGAATAAAAGCCAGGACCTACAAGTTCTGTTCCTCACCCTGCCAATTCATACAGCTTTGGCTTAGACTTCCTCTCTGTATTCATCTATCTCAGTCAGGCATTTTGAGTTCTATGAAAGCACTTTGAGTTCTTCCAAAAGCACTAAGCATCATATTCATCATAAAAGGATGGTGAACAAGTGTAACCCTCAAGACTAGAAAGTTCTACTAAGGGTTCAGTTTCTTTGGATTCCAGGTTGTTCTGCCATGTGTGCAGGCTGATTTGTACCAAAACTTCTAGTAGAGAGAAGAAAAATAAAAATAAAACTGGAGAGGAATAAGGACAGTGGGTAATGGCATAAAAGGGAAGCCTTGAGCACAGAAAGAATGAAGTTTAAAAATAAATGAAGCACAACAAGCTGTTTGATAACATGGCTTCTGGCACATTAGAATTCGAAAACTTAAGTGGTTCCTTTCAAATAACTCCTATCTCCAAACCTGGAAAAATAATCTCTCTCCTTGGGGTCCAAGTGGCTCTATTTTCCCAGTAGCAAGAGCTAAGTCCAAATTTATGTGACAAGTAAGAATGAAGGCACAAAAAGCGCATGAGAGCAACGCATTTATAATAAAACAACCTAGGCAAGATCCTAATTAAACTGGGCATCTTAGAGCAAACAGCCTTACCTTCACTCTTGCCTCAGAGAGCCTTGCAAAAGTGTTATGCATTTCCCCCTTTCTCCAGCCTGCTCAGACATGTTCTGTTCTGCTCAAGCTCACCCATAGGCAGGTCCATTGTGTATGGAACATGCTTCATGGGGCTGTAACCTATCTCAGCCAAAATTACCAAGTCCCTCATTCCAGGAGGCCCATACTACGGCAGCAAAAGCAGGCTGCTACTTCCATACCTTCAGCCCATCCTGGTCAGGCCTGCCTACTCCTTCAAAACAATCTAATCTCTGGGTCTTATCTTCCAGAAAATATCAGTTGTACATAGTATTAAACACAGTACTTACTGTCATGGAGGCACTCCCAACAAGAAAGAGAAGCAAGTCCATAATTATCCATCCAGTCTTCTCCAGACTTCCTAGCTCAGCTTCCAAAAAGCAGACTTACTGGGCAGGTTGACTCTTCACTCAGAGTGTTTTTGGTGCAGTTCTCTTTTCCTTTTCTCATTAGGCAGAAATATTAGCACTAATCTGATTTTATATCACAATGCCCAATCCAAGGTAATCCAAATTAGGCATTGGTCTATCCAATGTTCCTGAGCAGTTTTAAGCCTCTCATACCCCTGGTCTTTGGTGGCACCAATAGAAGAGCTTCCAGCATCCAGGCAGCAGGCCCTCCATCTTCATACCACAAACAAAATGTTTGTTTTGTAAGGCAGATCACTTGATTTTTTAAGATCCCTGAACATTCACTGCTCAAAATGTGTATCTGGAACTCTGATCCCATATTCAAACTAGATGATTACTGCAGTAAACCTGTGCATTGGTCATTCTCAGCATGTGAGGAACTGCCATGCAAGAGACAAACCCAAATCTTTTAGCTGTGCCTTTCTAAGTGAAACTGGCACTATCCTAACTCTCTTTTAAAGTCTAACAAAGTGCACAACAAATTGTTCTACACTAAGGAAACAAAAGTTATGAAAATTAAAGGTCAAACTGTCTTCTCAACTACAGCAACGTAAGACCAGGAGAAAGGCTCTTGTCTTCAGTTTTACACTGAAGTCCACAGAGTGGACCCAGAAAAGTCTGTTTTTAAATCCTCTCTTACTTAAATCATCAGTTGAAAGACCCCTGGGAGTATTTTACAAATAAGCTGTTTGATTCAGCACTTTTAGAAGCTTTGAGGTATGCCATCAGATTGCAAAAACTAATGAGAGACTGATGATAGCTCCCAGCTATTTTGACAACAGTCTTAAAATCCTCCATGTGAAAGTGGTGAAATTCTGCTTTTAATTAGAATATTAATAATTTTATGCTTGTGAACTACACAGAATTTTTGTGCAAAGGAGTTCTCAGATTGCTTTAACAGTGTATCAGAAGTAAAGAGCTGAAAAAGCTGACTGTACTTCAGGACCATAAGAGTGCTCAGACTTCTTGTTTTACCTGCAGTGACAGGACTTTTAAAGTAGAATGATTATAGGCTTTGCAAGGTTTCTCCTGTAACTGACAATCCAGATACTTAACCTAAGGAAAAAACCTCACAATTTTGCCTAAATTCCAGTATATGTATCCAGATCCCTGGCTATATAAATTAATCTAACTCCCTTCAAATCCTGATGTCTCAGACAAATTAGCAGAAGGATTGCCATAAAGCAAACCAAATTAATTTCAACCATTTGAATTTTCTTAGACTGGTATAAATTAGCAAATTATTAAAATATAGGTTCAACTGTGAAATTAACACAGAGATTGATGTTACATCTCAGAATCTACTCATAAGGATTATGATGATAATAATGTCTGAAATACAAAACAACCCAAGATCAGAACTGGGGATGTTCCAAAACAGACAAAAACCTACATAAATGCAATATCCTCTGACTGTGCCATCCCCTTTTAGAGACCTCATCCACCTGTCTTTCATGGCTTGCCCCACTCTTTCTTGGACTGTCTCTGAGCAGCCAGCACAGTTTCAGCTTGCTCTCTTGTGGCCAACATTAGAGCTACAATTGTCCTGATGCTATTCCCTTCCAAAGACCTGCGTGAGTGGTTCTTCTAAAGCATGACAAGTTTCCTTAGATTACAGTCACTTACAGCTGAACCTCATAAACCATTCACACTTGAACCCAAAACTGATTATGGTGGCTTAACATGTTACCAAGCATCAGCTGAGAGATACAGAACCAAGTACTTCCAGATCCCCAGCCTGCAGTGAAACACTGAAACTTTGAGGATTTAAGCCTCCAAGGCAGTATCAGTCCTACCCTGTGCCTCTGACACAAATGTACTGCCAACATCATGAACAGAGGTCTTTAAGACTGACAGTGTTCTCACAAGGATGGCCTCACCTTTTCAGCATGCTTTTAACAGCAGCCTTTTGGAGCCTGAGCTTGGTTATTTAAAGATTACTGTTTTGGCCATGTGTTTGCTAACAGGTGATGGCAACTTCAAAGACCTTCTGGCATCAGTTACTACTTCCTGGTTTTTAGCTATTTATATGACTTGTTGGGTAAATTGTGTTGTTTTGCATATTTTTAAAGAGGACGGATGCTGAAAAGGTGAGGACTTTAAAAGCCTGAAATATTTCTGGATACTTTTTAAACACTGTATCAGGCATTATTAATATCCAGAAATAATTTTATGCAAGTAAAAAGAAAAACAGTTTACAGCACCAGAGCTGGCACAAGTGCACAGACACAAGCAGAATGACCAGAAATATGTCACTGAATGACACTGCCCGCTTAGCTGTCAGCCAGATGAGCTCTAAGTCACTGCCCCAGCTCTCAGGAATAACAGTGCAGGCACATTGCAACACCAGAATTGCAGCAGCCCTGAAATGAGCTTGGATGGACATGACACCACTCTGCACTGGGAGGGAAAAGGTGCTGACCTTTTCCTTTGTTGAGTGGTGAACACAGCTGCTCTTACTGTGGGTATGACTGTAATTTCAGGAGTCGTCTTGTCACAGGAATCCATTCATTTTAAAAAGGACCTATCAAAAGCCTACTCCATATCGGTAGAAGAATCACCAATTTGTGCTAAGACCAGAAGTTAAAAACATTCCACATTTACTATTATGCCTCAAAACCATTATCATCACTCTTCTGAACAAATCAATAAAACTGAGTGATGGATTTTTGATTAATAAACATTAACTGCATTTATTACTGAACATAAAAAGGATAATCAGTACAGAAATTATACTTTGACTACTGAGTTACTTGATCATCAACCTTTGTAACGTATGAACAACAAATAAAACACTTGGACAGCAGCAGGTTGGGACTTATTCAGATTATACAAATTACTCAACAGAACAACAGCGACAAACTACAAAGCACACTGAGCAATAGCACCAGAACTGATCTGTGTGACCCAGATACGTGTATTTCTTCTAGAATTCAAAGGACAAGCCCCAGAACCCCAGGCAACAACTCCGCAGCAGGTTCAGTTGCTCTGCTTTGGGACTGCTAGAATCACAGCAGCACTGTGCACTGCAGAGAAAAACAGATCACCTCCCTCACCTGTCCCACCACACAGCCCCACATGCAGCTGTGGTGAGGCAAGGCTGAAGGCACAAGTGTGTGCTTAAAGGTGGAGGGAAGAGCAAGACTGACCTTTCAGGGAAGTGTAACCTCAGTTTCTCTTTCTATTAAAAGCAAATAAGCATCATGTTTGCACATTAGTGTCAAATATTCTTATAGCCAAATTGTCTTTCTTCATCCTTCTACTAGGAGCCAAAATCCTTATTCTTCCTCTACCGCTGCCAAAAATTTTGATCAACATCACAGACATTCCAACCAAGCTCATGGATACAACCAAGGGGCAATCTTGCTCACAACCGCTAAATATTATCAAAATTTATAATTTGTATGACTATGTGAGCCATAAAGCAAAAAAAGTCAACACTCTTACCTCTCTTACTAAAGTTGCAAATATTTCATATGGTTCATGAAGATTTGAACTTTATTTGCACTGCAGTCAGTACCACAAAGACCACAAGTGGGATAGAAATCTCATAAAATCCTACAACTGAGCCGTCTGTAAATTTGGATTATGCTTGAGTGTTTAGAATAATTATTCAATGTTTAAAAAGAAGAAGAGGGATAAAAATAAGACAATAATGTATTTATAAAGACAGGTAGACATATGCATCACTGTGTCAAATCTATACTAGAATGGAAGAGATAGAGAAATGCTAAGATCATCTTAGGTGGATGGTCTTAAACATCCATCTTATATAAAAAAACCTCATAGAATCACAGAATGGTTTGGGTTGGAAGAGACCTTAAAGGTCATCTCGTTTCACCCCCCTGCCGTAGGCAGGGACTAGACCGTGCAACCTGGCCTTGAACACTTCCAGGGATGGAGCTGCCACAGCCAACCTGTGCGAGTGTCTCACCGCCCTCCGTGTAAACAATTTCCATCAAGTATCTAATCTAAACCTGCCCTCTCTCAGTTTGAATCCATTCCCCCTTGTCCTGTCACTACATGCCCTTCTAAAAAGTCCTTCTGTATCTTTCTTGTAGAAACAAGTCCTAATAATTAACATAGTGAAACATATGATCCTAATATCTGTAAACAGTGTATGATTCATATCTCTCCTGTAATACCTTTAAGCAAACCGCTTAAAAGGGCTTGACAGCCCGCTGTCCGACAACAGCCTGGGGTCACACCACACCAAGCCGGCTCCTTTCCTCTTCCGGGTGTTCCGGCGCACTCCACAAGGGGCACAGTTTCCAAGCCTCATTCCAAGCATCTTGGGCCTGTCCCGGACACGGCGTGACACGGCTCCCGGGAACTCTGTCCCGCCCGGGGCAGCCGGCGCAATTCTGGCTTTCTCCGCGCGGGGGCGCGAGCCCCCTCAGGATTCGCGCCATCGGCTCGCGCCCTTGCGCGTGCTCGGCCGCGCCCGCTGATTGGTGGTGTTCCGCGCGGCCCCTCCCGCGCGCAGGCGCTCTGTTGCGCCCGGCCTTAGCGGCCGCGCGTCGGAGCGTGTGGGGCTGTCGCCGCCGTCGGCTTTGAGCGCCCGGTGCCCGCCGGGGCCATGTCGGGCCTCCTGCCGCGGCAGGAGGATGGGGAGAGCGCGGCGCTGCGACAAAAGGAGGAGCTGAGCCGGCGGGTGAGCGGAGGCTGCTGCGTGGGGCCCTGTTGCCGGGGTCTGGGCCGAGGCGCGGGCAGCCCCCGGAGTCTGTCGCCTCGGGTGCGAGCAGCGTGAGGAAGAGGAGGGCGGGTGCTGTCGGTGACCGGGGCTCTTGTGCCCGGGCTTGTGCCGTCAGGCCCCGAGGGCGTCCCGCGTGTAGCGAGCCCGTGTCGCCTCGCTAATAGCTCGCTTGCCAGATTGGCATTTTGGGTTTTACTGCTTCAAGTTGAGCTTGAAATATCAAGTGAGGCGCAGTGAGATTTTTCTCATAGAATCGCAGAGTAATGTGAGTTGCAAGAAACTCCCAATGATCGAGTCCAGTTCCTGCTCTGTACAGGACACCCGAAGAATCACAGCATGTGCCTGAGAGCGATATCCAAAAGCAGTTTGAACTCTGTCAGGCTGGTGCTGTGACCACTTCCCTGGGGAGTTCAGTGCCCAACCACCCTCTGGGTGAAGAACTTTTTTTTGATATCCAACCTAAACATCCCCTGACCCAGCTCCAGGCCGTTCCCTGTGGTACTGTCACTGGTCACCAGGGAGAAGAAATCAGTGTCTGCCCCTCCACTTCCCCTCCTGAGGAACTTGTAGACTGCTGTGAGGTTTCCATTCAGTCTCCTCCAGGCTGAACAAACCGAGTGTCCTGAGCTGCTTCTCATTTGGCTTCCCTGTAGTACCTACTTCAGCTTTATCTGCCCAAAATGTCCCAAGGGATTTCAGCCACAGGGGCTGGTGCTCCTTGTGCATCTGCTCCCTCTTCCCTGGTGCCCGTAGCTTTGCTCAGTATGCAATCTGCCAAGCCCTATGGAACTGCTTTCACTCCAAAAAACCTCATAGCAACCTTCCAGTATCCCAAGGGGGTCTAAGGGGAAGCCAGAGAGGGGCCCTTCATCAGGAACTGTAGTGGTAAGACAAGGAGTAGTGGGTACAAATTGAAAGAGGGCAAATCTGGGTTAGATACTAGGCAGAAATTCTATACTGTGAGGATGGTGAGGCACTGGCACAGGTTGCCCAGAGAAGCTGTGGATGCCTCAACCCTGGAAGTGTTCAAGGCCAGGTTGGATAAGGCCTGGAGCAACCACGTCTAGTGGGGTGTCCCTGCCCATGGCAGGGGCAGGTTGGGCCTAGATGATCTTTGAAGTCCCTTCCAACCCCTTAACATTCCATGATTCTATGAAAAAGTTATTCCTATATAGCCATGTTGTATAGAGCCAGTGATGTTTTTGATTGCCTGGGAAGCTGCAAAGCTGAGGCATCGCAGAGCTACAGGTTGTCACTTCTGTTGTGCCTAAGTGGCTGGTTTAGTCCATTGAAGAGGATGGCACTGCTGCTTTGCCTGTTGGTGTTGTAGATATAAGACATTAATGTAGCTGCTGGAAAAGTTGTACTTTCAGTGTGCTGTATTCAGTTTGGCTGACCTCGCTCTGTGGCAGCTTCCTACTGTTGCACCAATTCTAGGAGATACAAAAGAAGAACAGAGAAACCCATATTGTTTGCTTCTAACAAAAAGCGTTGTACCCTCTGAACAGATTCTGTTGTAGTTTTTGGCTTTTGCAATAGTCCTTCTGATTACTCTTTAGCATTGACAGCTGTCATTGTAAAAGAAAATGGGAATATCTGCCGCATGTCTTAGTGCAGAACAGAGTGGTAAGTCCCACTAATGAAGTTAATGTAAAAATCCAGAACAATAGAAAGGTTCCCATTGCTCCTAGTACAGTTCTAGAGTATTTGGGTTTTCATTCATTTCATTTTGAATCTGGAGCATACCTGTGACTATAAAGTGTATTTTTGATGTTATGCTGAATTTTGTTTTCTAAAGTTATTCGATGTTGTATTAGTTGTGTACATGTTTTCTCTTCTGAGGGGGATAAATGTGCTCTCTGATTATAAAAGCTGTCAGTACTCTGGCTTCCCGGAGGCTTTTGAGGGTAGGAGAAATACCAATGCATGCAAGCTAACTTGTTTCTAGAGAAGTTAAGTATGTAACTTTTATATTTACTTTGTCTTCAGTGATTCATTTGGCATGTTGCTGTCTTAAAATATGCTCACCACTAGGATTATAATACGATGGCTTGTATTTATCATTAAATTCAAATGCCTTTTTTGCCTTTCAGATTAAAGAGCAGAAGGTTGTAGTCGACGAGCTTTCTAATTTGAAGAAGAACAGGGTAAGATTTTACAGATTTGCTTTTGACTATTTCATTTTAGCAGAGAAATAAAATAGAGACAAGAAGGAAAACAAAATCAGAACATGCTGTCTTTAGTTTGTTTTAATACAGATTTTAATACACATGTGGTCTGCTGTTCCCAGAACAATTTGTCCTGCAAATTATTTGATTGTGTGTACTTGTGCAGTGTAACATAGTATGTTGTTGGGATTTCTTCTTTTTTTATGTTTTGAGTTATTTCATTAAGATGTTTGAGTTGATCACAAGGATTCATGAAGTGTTCTTAATTTTTCTGTGCATTTGTTTAAAATAGAATGTGATCCCTTGTGGATAAGGAAAAGAGAAATTCAGAATTGTCTTGGGTTGAGAGTTAAATGCTTTTGATGGTACAGCATTAGAATGTTGGTGTTGGCAGGGCAAAACTTACTCCTTCACTTTTATACCAGGTGTGTCTCTTTGGACCCACACCAGCTCCTGCTGCAGTGTGGTTCCAGAATCTGCTGATTTGACTTAATGCAGTGTGGGTTTTGTTTTACAGAAAGTTTATAAGCAGCAACCCAATAGCAACATATTCTTCCTTGCAGACCGAACAGAAACACTGTCTCAATGCAAAAGTAAGTTTGCAGTGTAAAAGTATCTCAAATAGTTGAATATTTAAAAGCTGTATTTGTAGCTGATTTCAGAGGTATGTTAAAATGAGAAACTGGCAGCTGTGTGTCAAATACAAGTAATAGGAGAATGGATAATAGAGGCGATGATGGAACGAGCATCAGAAGAGTATAAATTTAATTTTCTGGAGTGAAGAATTGCTACTTCTCTTTGCTTTGATTTGCATTAATAGTGTTGCCATTTTAATTGTCAGTTCCCTCTTCTTACTACAAATGTTTAAGTCATACTGATTATATATAGGTGGGAGTTGGCTATTCCCCTATTGCACTGTGGCTTTCTGTGGAAGAAAAAAAACTATCATCCTTGTATAATTAAAGAGGAACATTCTACAGTAAGCTTATATAGCTTGTGTTAGTAATGATGGAACACAAACATAGCACTTTGGTTAATTAGTGTTTTATGTTTATCACTTAAATTGATCAAGTGGCTGGAATTACTGACTTTGTAGATATACTCTTAAACTTATCTACACATAAACCTTCCTGTTTATGAAAATGATTATTTGTATAATTTTGTCTTACACAGATACATTAGATGAGTTAAAGAAGGCACATCAGGAGCTGGAAAATTCAGAAAAGGCTAAAATCAAGAAGTAGTTCCTGTGAATTCCCTGTTGCAATGTGTGGTATTTGCTGTGTTGTTACCTTGTGCAGCCAGCGTGCGATTTGTGATTTCCTTAGTGAAGACATCCTCTGCCATCTGAGAAGACGAGGACCAGACAGTAGTCAACAGTTGATAAAAACTGTGTCTGATCTCTCTTATGAATGTCTGTTTTCAGGCCATGTACTACACTTGAGGGGACTGGTGACTCCTCAGCCTCTGGAAGATGCCAATAGCAATATTTTTCTTTGGAATGGAGAAATTTTCAATGGAGTGCATGTAGGAGACCTAGAGAATGATACTGAAGTAATGTTTCATCATCTGGCATTATGCAGCAGTGAAATAGACATTTTGTCACTCTTCTCATCACTTCAGGGTCCCTGGTCTTTTATTTATTATGAAGCACCCAGACACAGTTTATGGTTTGGCAGAGATTATTTTGGTCGTCGTAGTTTGCTTTGGCAGTTCAGTAATGAGGTTGACAGTGCTTTCTGTCTCACATCTGTAAGTGGTTGTTCTGAATCAGGCAGCCAATGGCAAGAAGTCCCAGCATCTGGAATTTTCAAAATTGATCTCAAAGCTTGTGCAACAACGAAATCTTTGTCTTTAACATTGTTTCCTTGGAAGTACAGCTGCAGAGAGAAAGCAGTAGAAAAAACATGCATTAATGTTCTTGACCAAGTGTCAAAAGACTTACCAAACCATGTACGTCTTGTGGGGAATGAATCAAAGCTGTGTCTTAGGGCACCAGTTATCCCCTTAAATAAAACAGTTTCTCAGGCTTCAGGTGCATGTCCAGGATCTAATTTTAGCAACATTAACTGTGTGGTTTCTGTAGAAACCCTTCAAGAATTTCTTGCAGAGGAACACAAGAAAAAATTATCCTGTCAGTTTATTGATGTTTTAAATGAAGCAGTCAAGAGACGAGTTCTGTGTCTCTTCAGAGATCGAGATCAGAAAACAAGGGAAGTTCCAAGCATCTCTCATAAGAAAGCACATGTTGCAGTGCTCTTTTCTGGTGGCATTGATTCTATGGTTATTGCAGCCCTGGCTGATAAACATGTGCCTTTGGAGGAGCCAATTGATCTTCTCAATGTAGCTTTCATGATGAAAGAGCAAGCTAAGCACAAGGGTACCACTAAAAGACATACCAGCCATGAAGTACAGCTTGATTTGCTTTGTCCTCAAGAAAGCTGTCAGGATCTTGATGCTGACACCGGTACTCCTTTATCTTGCTTTGATGTTCCTGACAGAATCACTGGTAGGGCAGGACTGAAGGAATTAGAAGCCATTAACCCTTCAAGAACCTGGAACTTTGTGGAAATTAATGTAACACTAGAGGAATTGAAAAAAATGAGAAAACAACGCATTCATTACCTAATCTATCCGCTGGATACAGTCTTAGATGACAGTATTGGCTGTGCAATTTGGTTTGCTTCCAGAGGAGAGGGTTTTATTAGTAACCAAGGAGAAGAACTGAAACCATATAAAAGTCCTGCAAAGGTACTGGGTTTTTCTGTTTTGTTTTCTGCCTTACGTTTGACCTCTGAATGTAAAAACAGTTTTGTTGATTCAGAAATCAGCTGGGATCTTTTGCTATTCATAAGGCTTCTGAAATTCAGTGTCAGGATGTAGAATAGTTCTATAATTACAGAATTTGTGTAATTCTAGAGTTAAAAATCACATTCAGTTCTTTTGTCATGTAATGTGCATGGCTTTTCAGTGAACTTGGATATGCAATAATATGAATAGGAAAAAAATAACCACCATCTATCATTTTTGATTCTGATTTCTCACTTCTCTATTCCTGATGGTTTGTGTAGGGAAGAATGAACTGTTTAATTTCAGCTGTTGAAGGCACAGTAATGGGCCAGATGTAATAGTTTTTTCTCTTGATAACATTTTACTGTACTTACTGAGTAGTGTGAGCCATTTTTACTTTGTGTAATGTAGTTGTTATTAACCCACTAGCTGGTAAAGTAATAGTACTCTGGGTGTACATTCAGGTGACTATTTACAACATATGACATAATCTTTGGCAATAATTTTTAAAGGCTGGTGTTCAACAAATGCTGTTTATTATCATAGAAACGAACAAAGACATTCTTCAAATATACTGGTGTATATGATACATATGACATTATTTAGATGTTTTTTCTTTGCTCCACTAGCAGTGTTTGTCTGTACTTTTATGTCTGATTGTGAACATGATTCAAGTTACCAGTGACTTCACTGGGAATTACTTCAGGCTTTGTAAATGTGTAAGGCACAGCCCATCCTGATAGGTAATATCTATAGAAGATGTGTATTAAAATTTTTCTCCTTAAGATGTAGTTAAACATTTAAGATCTGTTACATATTAACTTGCATAGACTCTAAGATTTCTTATATTCTGTTTTCTTAGGTTGTGCTTACAGGAATTGGAGCAGATGAGCAGCTTGCTGGGTATTCTCGACATCGTGTTTGCTTCAGAAAAGATGGCTTAGAGGGTCTTAATAAAGAACTTGAAATGGAGTTAGGTCGCATTTCTTCTCGAAATCTTGGTAGAGATGACAGGATCATCAGTGATCATGGAAAAGAAGCCAGGTATTAATGTTTTAACATGGATGGAGCAAAACTGGTTTTGCCAGTTAGATGCAGTTTTTAACACTCCTAACAAAATCTTAATTGAAACTTCTGTGTGTTTTATTGTCTAATTCTGCTGCAGTTTTGTTAATGTGTACTGTGTTGTGGAGTTGTTGGTTTTGTTTTTTTAAGTGGTCTGTAGTATATTGTGGAAGAGTTACTTAAGGAAATTCAGCAACTTGATTTCCATCTAGAAGTTTTAAGAAGCAGCAACAGATGTAGAAATAGGGAACTTTAAGCTGGTTTTATAATTGTAAGCTAAACAGTCTTTTGCACAACTTTGAAGTGTTCTGGTGTGGACCTTTGGGGAGTGTTTTTGGAGCATGACCATGTAACAGAAGTTGTGTATTACTGTCCATGCAGTAAAGGCACAGTCAATATCCACCACATTTCCTGGCTGTTAAATCTGAAGAGTTGAAGAATCATTTTATTTGTGTGTAATTCCTCCACGCTACCATTAACTTGCAAAAAATTCCTTCAGTGTTACCAGGAGCAGAGGCCACTCAGGTGCATGAAAGGTTTTTTCATGTGATCTTTGTGCCAGAGTTTTTCCAAATCCATTCGTAGCTGCACATTTTCAGTTCAGCACAAGAACACTTGTAGTGGTGGATGTACAGTGCTCTTAACCATGCATGTGATTAGGTGTGAATGCCTGAAATTCAGAATGATATCAGAATTTGTTGTGTAAATCTTTTTGTTTCAAATTTATGGTGTAGTTTCACACAGTCTTTGCATGTGGTAAAGAGGAAAACCAAGACTATTCCTATGAAATTTTTAAAGGGTCCTTCCCCACCTGTATCTCTTTCAGGTTTCCTTTTCTTGATGAAGATGTTGTTTCATTCCTTAATTCTCTGCCTGTCTCAGAAAAAGCTGATTTGACTTTACCTCGAGGGATCGGTGAGAAACTGATTCTGCGCCTTGCAGCCAAGGAGTTGGGCCTGACAGCCTCGACTGTTTTGCCAAAAAGGGCTGTACAGTTTGGATCTCGGATTGCAAAACTAGAGAGCAACAGTGAAAAAGCATCTGACACATGCAGCAGACTGAAGTTACTTTCAGTAGATGAATTATAAAGCTATATTTTGAGATGCTGCACTTATTCTATATGCAAATTCAGTAAATCTTTAAAGTTTTCTTAGAATGTTCAGTCTGGTTTTTTTTACACACTTGGACATAATTATTAAAAATCAGAGTTGTACTTGTGTACGTGAACGAGAGACTCACTATGAATGCATCCTGCACTTTTATTTTTTTTGTTGTTGTTTTAATACTGAGAATGCTTAGTGTGGCATAGTAACTGGAATCACTTTGGTGATAGCACACAGCATTTGTTTCTCTGATGGGTGATTGTCAACACTTGTAATCCAAATGCAGTCACTAAATGTAACAGCATTGAAACAGTTCTTATTGAACAAGTTACAGTTGCATTTATTAAGTTACTTTTTAAGATGCCAACCATCGTATCTTTTTTAATTTTGGCACCTTAATGGAATCTTCTTCAACTCTTCTTGAAATATCAATTCCAAGGGGAGCTCTAGAAAACAAAATTATGAATTTGTTAAAAATTAACATCATAATTGCCGTAGCACACAGATGTACAGCTTCACAGACTTTTTTTACAATTGGCATAAGAGTCAAAGTATTTCAGTACATTCCCTCCACTTCTAAGACTGTGACCATTAAAATGATCTGTCTGAAGCTGTACCTGGAAACATCTTTACACTAAGGAAATATTTGCATTTTTAGCCATTCCAAACTCTAGAAACACAGTTGTGATTTCAAAGCCATCTTCTGGGGCTGTTTTATTTAGATTCTGATTTTAGTTGATAACTTATTTTATATCTCACTGATGAATGCAAGACACACTAGAGATTCACAGGTATCTCCTAGGACAATATTAAATAATGTATTTTCTACAGCAACTTAACCTTGGTCTTTTATTCTCTGAAATATATACAGCAAATTATTTTTGAAGTAGGATATTTTATCATTTTTCATGTGAAAATTGATACTATTTTTTTGTATTGAGCCCATCAAGTCTGTTTTTCTGAAGAGGGAAAGGGAAAAAACCTGAAAAAAATCCTAAGTTTAAGACCAGCTGGTACTTTTGAAATATCAGCATTTTGTTTGGCCTTAAGCCTAAGATCTACACAATCATAATAGGAAAACACATAGAACTGTTGCAATATATGGTAAATTAAGTTTCTGAGCCAAAATGAACAAAAATGCCAGCCACGATCATTTGTATTTAACAACTGCCTTGGAAAGTAACTTCTAAAATTTGTATGTGCTGCAAAGTCACTCCTCAGCAGCTTGTGCCTCTTTATCGTGACCTCTTCCCCTTTCACTGCCCACAGCGAGCAGTGAGGAAAGAGACTGGGACTGCAGTCACTTACCTTGGTTCGTAGCGGATGCCATCAGTACTGTGTAGAACCCCCAGTCCTGCACGTAACCTTTCTATGCCATTCCTGAGCAAGAAAGCAGTTACATTAAAGTGTATGTCACAACTCTGAATACGAGCACAGGGTTCAGTCAGCACACAAAGAGGTTCCTGACTGATTCCTCTGGTTCCTGTCAACTTTAAGCAACATTACAGGAGCACATACAAAGAGAAACAAATCTTACCATGCAATCATAACACCATTATCAGTGCAGAGTCTTGGAGGAGGACACAGTAAAGCAAAATCATTTGCATCTGCCAAATTCTGTAGACCTTTTCGGATGTACTGATTACTTGCAACTCCTCCTGATACAACCTGACAGCATTCCAAAAAAAAAAAAAAAAGGCATTAACTCAAAACTAATGATGGGTCACACACAACTAGCATCCTGTTCAAAAAGGGGTTATCAGCTGAAGTTCTAAAGACAGCAATAAATGCTGCATTTCAAGATTGAAACATGCCCCAAAAGAGCTAAGTGAGCTTATTATGCTAAAAGACATTCCTGAAGCATGTCAGTCTAGTGGAAGGTGCCCCTGCCCATGGCAGGAGGGTTGGAACTGGATGATCTTTAAGGCCCCTTCCAAGCTAAACCAGTCTATGGTTCCACTGTAACTAGAACAGCTGGCAAGTACTGGGGACCACAATGTCAAATTATATGGCCTAAATTGTTATGGGAGGTTAGATTAGATAGTAAGAAGATCTCACTCTAGCTTGAAACCCAGCTAAATGTTTATATGACCATTACTTCAATCCTGGTATTTTAACAACATAATACCTTCAGAGATCTTCCTCACCTGTCAAGGTAGAAAGTACAGTAAGGCATCTGCATCTTCAAATGATGTTATATAGTCAGATATAAAAAGGAAAAAAAGTATACCCACCAAAGTGGCATTTTTTGATGGCAATATGCTGTTTTTGATGCAGAACAGCATGGCTCGGTATGTCCTCTGGATAATATGAACAGCCACCGCATGCTGTACAGCAGCAGCAACATCCTTAACACAGGACAGGATCTCACCTTCTTGAATACCTATAAAAATATATCATCAAAGGGGGTTCCTGAGTGTAGGTCATCAAAAGCTCAGTTTGTATCTGACTGCCTAAAAATACCTTCTTCTTTTTCTTTTTGTACAATGGCATTATTGACAAGGTTCTGAAGTCCAGAGAAGGAGAAGTTGCAGTTCCGATAGTGCTGCATGGGCAGTCGGAAGGTGAGCAGTTCCTGGTTCCCAGTCTGAGCCAAGTGTTCTATGGCCTTCCCCCCAGCCATGCTGTGGCACTCTGGGTGCTTTTTCAGTGACAATCTTCGTGCTACCTAAGGAGATGGTAAACAACAGACTTGGAATCAGTTCCTCCTGGAACTGCATCACTGTACTGTAGTCCACAGAGTAAAATGTGACACCAAAAAATCCAACCCAATGTGAAATTACAAACAGGGCATGGTAAGAATAAGATGTAACACCAGCCCAGCAGGATATATTTTTTTCCTGGAGTATTTAGAAATGCAATTCTAGAACAATCTGAGCAAACATAAGGATCAACAAATTTTGCAGGAAACATTAATTACTCCATTTTCAAGCAATAGGAAACACACAGAGACTGCCATACTGTATTACTAGATACACTGGAGAAAAGTTGGTTTCAGTTTTCAAAAATCCTCTTTCTGACTCCATGCACTCCCCCAATTCTTTAATTAATATGTACGAATACTGTTTAAAAACTTTGTGTCTGAGAACAAAGCCATAAGTGACCAATTTTACAGACTGTACTCAGGGACTCAGAAAACTTTACATTCTGAAAGCCAAAACACACTTTTCAAACTGTAAAAACTAAAATTAATAAGAAATGTTTTAATATGCATTGTTTTAAACCTGACAGCATCCTTCAAGATACCTCTATCAATCTTCTCAAATTAATACAACTTCTCTGAATAATCAGTATCATTGAAACTTCCAACACCAGTTTTGGTTCTGTTGCCTATTTGCTAAAATATAATTGATGTACATACATTGCAATTGATGCTTTGTGTTCATTTTTAGCAGTCTTTCGTGTCTTAAATCTATGGTACTTCAAAATAGAAAAAAAAAGTTACATAAAACTCGCATTGAATTGCTGTCCTCGGGTTAATGATAATACTACCATTATGTAGTATAAATGCAATAATAAGAAGAAAACAACTAAGACAAAGGGAGGAAAGAAAATATTACCTTATCCAGCATGTCACCTGGTGCAATGTCGATGGACTGTCCAAGCAGGAGGAAATTTGAAACTCCTTGTGCTACTGCCAAGAGACAGTGGCCTCCAGAGATTAGGAGAACTAAGAAGGGAAATTCCAGGTGATGTGTGAGCCTGATGGTCAGTGCATGAGCCTCCATGTGATGGATGGGGATGAAAGGCTTCTGGTGCCTGTTGACCAAGCTCCGGCTGTACTGCAGCCCCACGCCCAGGCTCAGAGCAAGCCCCGGTTTCACTGTAGTCGCCACAGCCGCAAGCTCGGCTACAGAAACGCC
Source organism: Coloeus monedula (assembly GCF_965178545.1). Classification (NCBI taxonomy): domain Eukaryota; kingdom Metazoa; phylum Chordata; class Aves; order Passeriformes; family Corvidae; genus Coloeus; species Coloeus monedula. The sequence goes on from NC_138787.1 coordinate 8,410,278, forward strand.
ACTGGCACGAAGGGCCTCTTGTACCACTTGCTCGATGTTTTCTCTGTGAAGCTGCTGTGCCACCACAGGAATTATTCCGCCTGTTCTAGTAAAACCAAGGAATTACAATGCATCGTTACTTCATAACAGATAGAATGCCATAAAAATAGTTTTCAGGCACCTCTTAACCTTGTCTATCCTGCCTGTTTCCTTAGTGCATTCTCAAATGCACTGTCAAGAGCACTGAAGAGAGCATAATTATCAGTGGAAGGTCAGAAAAGGATGTAACTTTCCCTTTTTTGGTACAGATGCTTTTTAAATGTATCTCAACACTGTTCCAAAACAATATAACTTAATATTCACAACCCCTCATTCGTCAGTTCATGTTCTTAACCACCAACGCTTATATTTGATTAATTTTCCCTTTAAAAAGTCAAGACATTTGGTGATTTTAACAGTAGCAATGATTTCATCTTTTATTCAAGCTAGAGAAGTAATCTCTCTTTGAACGCAAATACTGGAGAAAACTTGTTAAATGCATGGCATTTCTTTCCTCCCCCTTAGTACTATCTCAGGCAGTATGTGCTGTGGCCCAAGCGATACATCTTCACACCTACCCACCACTTACTGAGTCTTACAGAGCAGGCAAGACTTTTATAAAGATGATCTAAGTAACAATAACAATAAAATCGTTATTGGGTCAGAAGCCTTGAGAGAAGTCTATTCTTACTGTAAATGAACATCCTTCTGACAGTGCAGTGCTTCTCCAAGAACACAGCCAGCTTCATCCACCACAGCAGCGCCGGTGTCGTCACAGCTTGTCTCTATTCCCAAAACCAGTCTTCGAAAACGCTGCTTTCCAGAGTGAGCAGAACTGCTCCTCAGACACGCAGCTCGGCCGTGCTTAACTGACTGCAAAAGGCTTTTGGCAATACTGCTCATTGTTTATAATCTACCTGGTGGTTACGTCTAGAAGAGAACTGTATAATTTATTATTACTGGAGGGTTTTCAAGCACGTGTTCTGCTGATTTTCTGAAGAGCTTTGGAAGTTATGAACGGCCACACATGACATTTAACACCCTAAGAAAAAATAGTTGGGAGGTAATGTCTTGTTTTACCTGAATTACGTGTTAGGAGAGTTCCTCACCACGCTTGCTGGTGGTGCCTCTTGCAGCCCTAAGGGAGGTCACAGCCCGTCCGCGGCCCGCAGCAGAAGCGCCCGTGGGTGAGCGCTGCTGTGCAGGCAGGGCAGGGCAGGGCTGAGCTGGCCGCTCTGCCGCTTCCCGTCACGGGCTCGGCCCCATCCCCGCGGATGCTCGTCCCGCCCGGCCAGGGGGAGCGGCGGCCGGAACCCCCCGCCGGATGCCCCCGCGCTGTCCCCGTGCCGCGATCCGCCGCCACCGCCGCCCCTCGCCCGCCCCGCTCCCGGGCTCGGCTCCGCCCCGCCGGGGGCACGGGGCGGTGCTCCGGGCCCGGCGCAGCCGCCGTGCGGGAGCGCGGCCGGGAGCGCGGAGCCCTCCCCAGTCCTCTGCAGTCCAAGGGCTTTGTCCAGCCGCCTCGAGGCACCCCGGCCCCGCGACCTGCGGACACTAAATTCGGGCCATGTCGTGCAGTCCCTGCCCCTCGGCAGCGACAGTCAAAGGTAGCACAGACTTGTGATGGCCATTATTTAAATATCAGCCACTTACCACGTTCTGTGCAAACAACACAAAGTACTAATTACTTTCAATTGCTAAAGAAAATTTATAACTCATTGCTTTAACAGCATCTTTATCGATTAAGTAAATAGCCAGAAAATACTGTAGCAAGAAAATAAGTACACCACTGTGGGCTTGTCTTTTTTTATTTATTTTTTTTTTTCCCAGCTCACTGGCTGCCACTGCAACCAAAATGTAAATCAAGTCTTAAATGGGAGTCTTCTGTTAAATCTGAGCCGGTTTTGGCTGGCAGACACACAGCAGACTTCAGAATTCATCCTTTTTGCACAACAGGGAAATAAGCGCTCAGAGCTGTAGATGTACCTCCTTCACGCTAATTCCAGAGCTGATTATATACAAGATTACCCCGTACTACACAGTACCCCTAAAACACAGCGTTCCTCCACATTTCCAAGACATGCAAGTTATCTATACCTTTTTCTGCAAAAGCATAGTTAGTCCATGTGATTTGCCTACTCACCTACTTCTAGTTCAGCTTCTATTCTAGCTTACAACCTACACAGTTTCCCTTACGTGTTCTGACACTTGTTCTGTAACAGAGCAGCTTCTCCTACAACAGCAGTAACCCCTTTCCCCACCTCCTCACAGGCCTCTCAGCTACTGAGAAATAATCCATCAGTCAATATCAGAGAAAACAGTCAAAAATCCACACCTAAAAAGAAATTCCAATTTTTCAGGATGTCCCATTTATACATAGGAAAGTCAATATCCTGGTAAGCAAAATGAAATAAACACAACAGTGGCAACTTGTAAAAGCATACATAAACTGAGCCATCGAGTGGATGTGGAAAACCCCTGAGCTGGCAGTTAAGGACTTTCTTCAGTCACTGTGACAAAAAAAAAAAAAATTCAAAAAATCACAAGAACAGAGAAGGCAGGAATTATACCATCAATTTATGCTCGCTGTCACAGTACTTACTGTGGGACAAACTTTTACGATGCAATAACAAGCACAACCACCTACAATCCATACAGCAGAAACTACCTAATTTCACTTATTATAAGAATGCGGCCTCACCAGTCCTTGGCATCGAGGATTCTGGATTTATACGTAAGGTTACCACCTGCATTATGGATGAGGGGTATATGTGAAACTCTGCTCTCCATTTCAGCTGTTACTTACAAGCCACTTGCATCGGCCACATGTACAGTCTCAGTGGGGATTAGGCTTTAGAGCTGGGCCTGCCCAGTTCTTCATGGAAATCTTTCTGCTATAGGTTTCCAATCCACTTTGAAGTATTTGAAGGCATCTTATAAAGCCAATTTTCATCCCAGACAATGCTGCAGGAAGCAGGAATTGTATCTCAGATGTAAAAGCATCTCTCCCTGACTATGATGAGATACTCAGCACAGCAGACTACTCGTTTCCTTCACCTGGGGAGCAGCAGTAGCCATGTCAGGGACGGCCAGTGTTGAACCTTCTGCTTAATATTTATTGATGCCAAAGATTCGAACCCCATGCAACTGTGGCAGCTTGGGGATAAGCACGGTCAGGAGAGAGGCTGTGTTGAGGATAAAATGTGCTGGATCATACTTTGTATAGAAACTCGTCAGGAAGTACCTGCAGGAAAAAAGGGAGCAAGCTTAGCGGATGGCAGCCTTGTCTAAAACACACACAAAGCGTAGTTGAAAGAAGTGTTTTAGTGATCAGTAAGATTTTACTGGTTAATGACATCTATTCCTGTATTAAATATCTCACCAGAGGTTCTAGAATATCTACAGCAAAATTATGGTCTAAGTCTCTTCTTCCATACCTCTCAAGGTGCTAAAATGTAACTCTTAGTCTACTATTTTCTTCCAGCCCTTCTCACCACCTTATTTTGAGGAGTTATATATATTTTTTCAGTTTCTGTCATGTATGAGCCAACTTTCTAAACATGATGCAAGATCTTCCCTCCCCTCTCACTCTGCCATGTAAGTGAAGTAAATTTTCTTCAGGGACAAACAGAAAGACTTTTAAAATTGGATGTTAAATATGTATCTGATTTTTCTTAGTTACACAACCACACTTTTGTCAACAGAGACAGGTGTGTAGAATTTCTAAGGCATTTACATAGTTAGTGTAAACAGAAGACAATATGTACAAAGCAAAACGGACAACAGACCCCATTCACTGAGGACTGATACACTCATAGCTCACAAAATGGTTAATAAACGCTGTCACAAAAGCAATTAGTTTAGATTTTCAATATTTATGACTTCACAATCTCTTAAAGAACTTCAAGACTTAACAGTAAGTATTCCTCACAGCATTTCTAGTCTTTAAAACCTGCCCCATTAATAACTGTTTACAAACTTTGACTTCAGTATGTGGAGTGTCAAAAGCAGCAGAAGAAAGATTGTTGATTACACAGCCTGTAAATAAATACTCCCTACATCTGCAATGTAGAAACAAACAAACAAACAAGAAAAAATACACAGGAAATGCTTTTAGACTGTAAATTGCAACCCATTACGTTGCAGCTTTTGAAATGGCTTTATGTGTCGATTCATCTATAACACAGTTTTGAACTCACAGAATTATAGGAGAGATTGTGAAGAACTTCCTTGAAGACGTGAATTGTACTCCATAATCCAGTTGTTCCCAGTGTGTTAGTAGCCTAGCTTTGCCCTGATCAGGTGTTTCAAAAGGAGTTCCCTTTACTGCATGCAAAAACACATACATTCCCTGGGGAAAATAAAAAGCGAATACAGAGGCACTTTTAGTAGTATTTTTAAATAATTGTTACATTGTTCAGTGCATTATAGAATTTAAAAAAAAAAAAATAGAGTGAGTGAATTCTCACCCAGAAGAGCTGCTAGCCTGTAATGACAAATTATTGAAAAGGAAGGAAGAGACAAGAAGTGATTTGTCTGAGACTGTGCAGTCATTGGCAGAGTCAGAATTAAAGCCAAAGTCTGTGTGACATCCAATCCACTCCCTTGCCTTCTACATTAACTGGCAAAAATACCATGAATTCAACAGAATTTCAACAAGCACGCTAACAAGTGTGGGGCTGCTGATTTGTATCACCATTTTTGTAGCACAGTGTGAACTGAGTGATAAGTAGAGTGTGCACAAAGCAAAAATCTAACTACAAATACTGACAATATCACACGAATTCCTGAAATCTTTCTCAGCCCCCTGCCAGCTTCAAATCCTTAGAAGCTGACTAAGCCTTCTGCTGAATACCATCTGTCCACCTCTTTGCTGTTTCTCCTTAACCACACTGGACTTTCTCTGTGACTGTTCCTGTTTGATGGGAACATGCCATGTCTGGTTTGTTCTGAAAGACCAATATGGGCCTCTTGGTTTCAAATAGGGGACTACACCCTCTTCCAGTTTTAAAAAACATTTGTTTTCTATCAAAGAGTGCACACCAACTACAAGCAAGAGTCTCTGTCAGAAAATATCAAAGATTTTCTTCCCTTTCTTATATACTAGAATAAATTTTATAGAAAGCTTTATATATATAAAAAAAAAAATCACCTTTCTTCCAAAGTCTTATAATGGAGGCAACATCTCAGCAAATCACTTCATGTCTCTTTCCACCTTTTTTTGGAACAGCCTCCAGACCAGAGCCCTGTGAACCTAGGACTACTGATTTTTTTTTAAATTCATTTTTTGATTCATGACGTTTGCAGTGTGTCAGTTTTAATAACCATAAAGACACTTTTATGACCGTTCCAAATGCTTACTACACATTTTATTTCACAGTGGTACTTGCAGAAAGAACCACCAAAAATGCTTTCAAGGTTAGCTAAGAGTTTTCCATTAGTGGAAATCCAAGATGGTTTTTTTTTTTTCAGTCAAACCATTCAAGGATTTGTTTCCAAAAGAAGTGCCATTTAAATTCTGAAATATCCAAAAGTGCAATTTATACTCATCTTCCAGTGTTCCACTACAAAACTACTTGCCAGTGCATGCTCTCATCCCTGTTGTCATTACAGCTACTTGCAATGAGTTCAGTAAGGCATGTGGGAAATATTTAGTAATACTTGTCTCTGCCAACATCTTCTGAAGTCAGACATGTCTGATGTTGTCAAAGATAACACACATAATGCTCTAATCACAGTTCCAATTCCACCAGTAGTTTTAAACCTATCCTTAAAACCAAAAAGCTTAAATAAAAATTTACATTCAAGAGGATATTGTCCATCCTCAGTGAACTATCCTAAATAAGGAAGGAGCTATCTTTTTGTCAAGTCTTCTTTGCTGGTAGTGTTAGAAAGCTGAGTTAGCAAACCTCAGGTCTGATGAAAATTTCTGGGTTATGGCCCTCTTTTCTCTAAGCATGGTAGGACCAATATAGATAGCATTACTTTAGGTGATTACAAGAAAATGATAGCATCCTGGGGAGAGGAGCAGAAAGCAGCTTACCAAATCTTTTGCATACAAAAATCATCATGCAAATCACAACTCTCTGAATAACAACTGGTTTCAGGGCTGGGGTCAAAGTAGTCCAGTTTATCCCACTGCTTTCAAGCATGATTTTTCTAACATCGTGTATAGTGACAACACTGTATGCTGAACTCATTCTGAGTTATGTAGCTTGGCCAGAAATCTAAGCTAGAAGAAATAGAATACAAATACTTCTCTTAAAGTAAGGTGCTAAAATTAAACATTTCGGGATACTAACAGATTTATGTGGAAAAATTAGTAGATAGTGTCCAAGAATTAAAAATGTGATCATTTATGGATTCAGCACAGCTCTCTAATAATATACAGAACACTGTAAAAGTTGGTTGGCATGATGATTTTATGTCTGCAACCTTCCAGCCTAATTAAATGCCATTTAAAAGAATACATAACTACACAAAGAATATTTCAGGTCTTTCATGCTTAAACCGAAAGTGGTCATGTATCACTCCTCCTCCCCAAAGCAGCCAATCATTTGTGGATAGGCCAAGGATAGGTGGTGATTTGGATAGCAGGACCTCATTGTTCATACAGACTGGCTATTTTCCTCTTCCCTTGCTACTGAAAATAAATACATAGGAACAACAACTTTTGAAATCCTGTTCCAAGAGGGGGTACTCACCAGGTTGTGAATGACATTTGTTAAAGTCCAGGCAACAGGGACACTAAAGAAGGGAATGCTGAGCAGGACAATGTGCAGCATGCCAACTCCAAGCGCGTATGTCAGCCACATTCCACGGCTGTTCATCACCCGAGTGTTTGGATTTACCTCGCTGTGGGCAACTCCTACGTTCATTTTTACCCTATAAAACAGATCTGTTTGAAGACTGAGACTCCTGTTACAGAGGAGTACTTAAATGCAATTTTCAAATGTGGGAAAAAGCTGCTTTAAAAAAGCAGGTCTGGAGGGAACACAGTGCATGAACCAGGATGTACCTCAAGATCTTCAAACTATGGTTTATAGAGAAATCAATACAAAGGGACAGTTGGGAACTGTTTGTTTAAAACAAGTCCAAACAAATAAAATTCACTAGCCTGCTACAGAAGCGACATTTAAAAAAAGATAGTAAGCTGTGATGTCAGAAGCTAAAGTTGCAAAACTGTAAGAAACCGAGCTAATAACTTTTGCCCTCTGAATTAAGTTCCTCCATCCATGACAATATCCAAAGTTCTTTCTGCTTCCTACATCAGACAATCTTCCTCCTCTTTCTTGTTCATGTAAAGGTTAGTGAAGAATTCTGCATATACCAACTGCCCAGCCACCTACTTCTAGAAAGAACAATGAAGGAGTAATCTACACCTCCTTTTCTTGAAGCAAAGTGCAGATTTCCTCCCCTCCCCATCTACTAGTCTTCAGACAGACATTTCCATCTTTTAAATCCGGCTGAAATTAGAAAACAGATTCAAAAGTTTTCTAAGCAACAGACCCATGCAGAGATACACAGGATAATTTCATATGTTGATATATTCAGGAAACTGACAGAACTTACCTACAGTGCCACTCTCGTCCTACTGCAGTAAAATTTGTAATGATAATTAAAAAAACCCTAACCTATTGCTTAGTTCAAACTCACGTCATCTCTGAGACTATGTATATTCATTTGTGGGACTGGGATGAAGGGTTTTTTTAGCAATCATCTGAATCACAATACAAAAGCACTATTTAATCAGCAAAAGCAGCTTGCTTTTGGTAAGAAGTTTGTTTCTGACACTTACTTAGTGCTGTACAGAGTATAAAGTAAATATAAAATACCCGACTATTCTGAAATATTAACAGCAGTAGACTAAAAATAGATACGATGAACCTGAACCCGAACCGGGGCACTGCCGACATTAATTAGTACCTGTCGCAAAGCATTGCAAGCCATGCACTTGCAGGGGACGCATTACCTGAGATGGGCGACGCGAGGCTGTTCCTCTCTCCCTGGGATGCAGCACCCGCCGAGCCAGTACCTAGACAGACATCTTGAGGTGACCCACCATCCTTTCCCATTCCACCCCACGATTCCAGCCCGATCCGAGAGGCAGCTCGCTGCACCGCCGCGTTTCCTCTGCCATCCCTCCCCTGCCGGCCCCGCTCCGTCGCCGCCGCCCCGGCCGCGCCGCTGCCCCAGGCCGCCCGTGCCCGTGGCCTTCTCTCCAGCCCCGGCGCGCAGGCGGCCCCGGCCGCCCGTCCCTCCGCCCCCCGCCGGGGCCCCACCTTTCCGCAGCCCCGCGGCCGCCGAGGAGCCGGAGCCGAGCGCGGGGCGCCGGCCGCAGGTAGAGCCCGCGGTGCCCGTGTGCAGGGCCGGTCGGGAGGGGAGCGGAGGGGCCGGGCGGGGCCGGGCCGGGCCGGGCCGCGCCGGGCCGCCCGCACCGCCCACGGGCGCGGGGCGGGTGCGCAGGTAGCGCAGCCGCGGGGGCAGCAGGAGGGGGGAAGCGCCGCCGCCTCGCTGAGGCCGCGCCGGGGCCGGGGCGCCGCTTCCCGCGGGCGGCCGAGCCGGGGCGGCCGTAGGCAGAGGCCGGGCAGGCCCTGGGCAGTAGCGGGCGCGCCGCCGAGCGGGAGCGGTGCCCCGCCTCTCGCAGCGAGAACCGGGAACTGCGGACGACTCGTGCGGTTTGGGGTAAACTCGAGGGCCCGCAGGGCTTATCTGCAGCTTTTCGCCCGCTTTTTCGTCTCATAAACCGAAGAATTGCCTCAGTGCGTGGTGGGGAGGGCCCCTGAGAAAGGCGGTGGTCGGAGCGGGGAGGTTCTTGGTGTGGCTCCAGACGTCTGTGGTGCCGGAACCGTGAAGTTTAGGGAGATTTTACTCCCGGTTTAGCTGAGGGTGTGTAGAACCGCAGTTGTTGGCATGTCGGACTTGCTGTAGAGGGATACAGGAATTACATCAGTGATGGGGCTCACACGCAGAAAATACTGTGCTTTCCCACAGAACACAGCTGTAACGCGTCTGATCCCTGAAGAGTTACAGTAGTAAGGTGGCTTGAGCTGAAATGTGTGTATTTTAGTGGGGGGAGACCCCAACATTTTAGCAAACAGTCCTCAGGGGTTGGATGCATTTCCATAGGTAGGAAGTCCCAGAGGTCCCTCCCTACCTCCCAACAGGTGTTCCTGAGACATGGCCAGTGTCGCGTCCCTCAGTTTGGGTCCAGGGCAGGGGAGGGCACACCAGGAGATGGTTCCTCTCCCAAACTGCCTGCATCAGTCACACCTCATAAAAAATATGTCTTTGAGATGTGCAACATTTCTGTTTTAAGATCCTCCCATATCTTAGTGTCTTTTGATGGAGACATCCAGCTTCCATCTGATTTACTCCCATGAGTAACTCATGAAGCACTTGACACAGGAGTCCTGTACAATGTGTGAATGCCTCAAAACCTGCCTCTCTGAACACGTGTACATGATATTAATATTGGTCTATCTTCAGCAGTGCACCTTTTCTCCTGCTCCTCTTGTTTTCCAGTTGGTGGAAAAACAATTTGTCAGATCCTTTTATCACATCTGAAAGGCAAACTCCCTTTGCAATGTGAATAACAACAAGAGAAAACCCCATTGTAGCTGTTCCTAGAAAAGTTTCAGTGCTGCTTGTACTTCATAACACTGTACTTCCTCTCCCTCAACCCAAGTAACCACATTTTTACTTTGTCTTTTATGTTTAAAGAGTAGCTGTCTTTAGAAGGATGTTGAGACAGAGAAATGTCCTGTAATTGCATCAGCTGCCTATGCCCTGCAGGGTAGTGATGGTTAGGGGTATTGGCTGCAATCCCTCACTAGGTCCTGACTGTGTCAGGAGGAAATCTGGGTTTGTTCCATTCCTCCACGTGTGCTCATATCCTTGGCACAGGTGCTGAGTGTGAAGTCTGTGTTCTTCAGCAGATACCTTGGACTGAATCAATGGGGAAGCCAGGACTGTCAGGATTGTTTGCCTTTCAGTGTAAGTAACATTATGTAACATAACCCAGAGAAGAGAAGAAGCCTGTTTGAACCATTCTTGAGGTGCAAAGTGCTGCCTAACACTGCTTTTCCCCGCCTCTCTCATATGCATATAAAACTGTGGTTGAGTTCTTTTTTGGCAGGCTACAAGGATCAGCAAAATAGCTTTCCTGGGGCTTGGCTATTTATTCAATGTAGGTAGTTAAACAGAAATGCATGCTAAAATTCACAGATCCACATACAATCTTTTCATGGTAGAGTGTCTGTATAATACAGCAAGAATTTTATAACTCTTCGTGTTTCCAATGATTAAAGGAAGAAATCTCCACTGCTTTATAAGGCATCTTCATTTTTAAGTGAGAGATGGAGTGACATAAAATGACCTGCCTGAGGACACACAGTACATCAGATCAGAGAGGCAAGATAGTAATGGGGAAATGTTTTGGGTTTTGTTTGGTTTTCATTTTTGCCGGTAGATCACATTGCCACTGAGTATGGCTTTTCCGCAGCACCACGGTGTTGCCTCCCCATTTCTCTCCCAACACCTATTGACTGCAGAGGAAGCTGGGTCCTACTATAACTTGAAAATTTCACTTTCCAGCCATACTGTTGGGGTTTTCTGCATTTAAAAGTTCCTGTGAAACAGTTTCTTAGAAATGTGTAATTTTAGTGTTCCTTTTTACATTCTTTTTCTGTTATTTTTCTATGCAGCTTCTTTAAATCTTATTCCATCATGAAACAGCTGCCTGGAGAGACAATTCGGCTCCTTTCGAGTTCTCAGGTGATTACTTCAGTTGTCAGCGTGGTAAAGGAGCTGATAGAAAATTCCTTGGATGCCAGTGCTACAGGCATTGATATTAAACTGGTAAGTTTTTCTCTCAAAAATAATTGGATGTAAAATAAGAAGCATGAAAAATTGTTCCCCTGCAAATGTGTTTTTTTAGGCTATTGTGGTTTGGGACATGGTGATGATTATTATATATTTATATGTATATATTTTTACCTCAACTAAAAATGGTACAAAATTAGTTTCCATTTGTGTTTTTGAGGCCCTGCTCTGAAACAGTAAAGCATATTTGTGCTTCTGAGTGTATCATGGGGAAAAAAATCTCAGCTTCCTTAATCCTCCTTTTCCTACATAAAATTTACATTTTCTGACTAATAGCCTGTTTTAAAAGATGTTTGACTTGGATTTACTGCTAGGCAGACATATTTAGTGTTCATTACAAAGTATTTTAAGAAAGGTGAAAATGGAGACAATGGCGAAGGTTGATGGCCATTCAAAACAGAAGACATTTTTATAATACTAATCACCACCCTGTCTCTAATTAGCATGGTGAACTCTGGCTACTTCTAACTCTTTATTTTATAAGCTGTTAAAAAAAGTTGACATGTCACTCAAGGATAGTTTCTGACAGTAGAAAATACTACTTTTAATAAAGAGTTTGAGCTTTTTTTCCCCCAAATTGGGTAAAATGGGTAACTAAGCTGCTTCTCTTGCTGTCATATTTCTGCTCTTGCAGTGTTTTGTCAGCAGCTGTATAGCAGCAGTATCTCCTGCTTAGTAAGAAAGAAGTGTTGTTATATCCCGTATAAATGTATGTATTCAGAATTGTATCCAATTTCCTTTTCTGCAAATAACAGTGCATGTGTAGGATATTCTTGAATTAAGCATTAGACAAATGCTCTTAATTAGGAGAGCAGTTCAATTTCTGCTTGTTTCTTTGTCCATGTCTGCTATATTTTCTGAATGACTTTAGAGTTTTTCCATCTGAGAATGGTTTCCTGCAGATGCCAAGGAATGTGTTTGTTATTGCCTTAAGTGAGCTAAAGATACTCTCTTTGCTATGGTCTGTCAACATCTGTCTTTTCAATATTTAGATTGCAGAGTACCTTGCTTCATGGGTAACTCCAAAGTGAGTATTGTGTGCACAGCTGTGAGGGCAAGAGTATTGGAATTAGATCCTGGGAGCTTATCAGTAACTGTGAGAAGTGAACAGAAAGGTTTTGGAGCTTTCCAGAATAGTTGGAAGAAACCTTGCAGAGGAGAGAGCCCTCTAACCAGCATGGCGTTTACAGCACAGTTACCAGCTGTTTTCATAGTGAGAAGTCCCAGATCAATTAAAAAGAGCATTTTCAACCATTTTCAGTGCATGAGTCATCTACAGTACTCTTACATTCTTTGTCAGTCCAGCCCAATCCAAAACACTGTAGTTCCAAACAAACAAACCTGACTTTACACAAGTTTCAGTGATTAAAAGAGATTTGCTGATTATTCTTCTGTGGATACTAGGGGAGAAGAGAAAACCTACACTGTGCACAACTCTTGACAGTAATACTGTAAAACAGTGGATTTTTTTCTGGTATTTTTTAATGGGAAATCAAAATAACTCTGACCATGTAATAGAGGTCAATGACCACATTAATTCTGGATTAGTTCAAAAGCATAGCAGAGAAGAGAAACTTTGAAATTCCATTTTGCAGCTTGATGGGTTTTGCCTGAAACTGCAGCATTTTCATTGTTTTAATCTTTTTCAGATGGGATAAGAGGGCATAGTTTACCCAATTTGCCTGAACAAAGATAACAGTTACTTTTTTGCAGACAGACAGGAATGAACCTGAAGATGGAATGGTTCTCAGATAGAAGTTGTGGCAGTGGTGAACTGTAGTCAGAAGCTTTGGCTGGTGTTTGTCTTGATTGACAAAATGGCCATAGGTGATGTTATAGGTCTCTTTTTGAGCTTAGGTTTTGCTGTTTCCAAATCACAGGATATGAATTATGATATTTAATTGGAGAAACCATCACTGTTATCCTAACATGATGTATTTTTCTTTTTTTTTTTTTTCCCTTAAACAGAGACATTTAATGGTTGCTCAGTTCCTCCAAACAAGCAAAACTTCCATTTCTGTATGGATGGTTAGAAGCTGTAACCTTATCTGCTTCAAACTTGTGTCTTAATTAATTTGGTTGTTTCTCTTTTAGGAGAACTACGGGTTTAGCAAAATAGAAGTAAGAGACAATGGCAGTGGAATCAAGGTTGATGATGTTCCAGTTATGGCAATTAAACACTACACCTCAAAAATCAGCTCTTCTGAGGACCTCGAAAGGCTGACAACGTACGGTTTCCGTGGGGAAGCTTTGGGATCGATTTGCAGTGTGTCAGAGGTGAGCACTTGCTATAAATATGTAGCCTTTGTGTTACGATTTTTGTTGTCTGTATGTGTTCATAAAAGTTCTATTCTGTGCAGAGTTTAAATGTTCCAGCAGCCTTCCAGGGATATGCTTATGTACGCTACCTTTCTCCCCAGCCCCAGAAGCCATGTCATAATGACTTTCTTGTTAGTGTCAGTCCTGCCTTTCTGTCACACAGGTCACAGCAGTGCTCTCTTTATTTTCCTCTATCAGAACATGTAACAGTCGGATTGTGTTGCATTCTCTTTCCTTTTGTATCAAGGAGTATCATGTCAAAGAGTATGGCTGAGTTGGCTACATGAATTAGGGTAAATGAAGACAAGGAGCAGCAGATGATGGCCAGGAGAAATAATTTCAGGGAACTGATGGCTCACATAGCCACCATTCCAGTAATGATTTCTGCCTCATTATCTAGGTGATCAGCAGTCATGGGATCTTGCTGGGCTCCTTATTGCTCTTTGACATGAATGTGACTGCAGTTGCACAAACTTTGTCCCTATGACTAAACAGGAACCTGCTACCTGACCTATCTGAGTCTGAGCCGTATGTTTGTGTTAGGAGGATTGGCAGTGTACTGATATTTGCGACTTAACTTGTTGGCTAAAAGTAAATAAGTTTGTTCAAAACCATCTGAAAAGTGTTCAGGCTGCTAAAGGCACAGCATCTGCCAGATCTGTTGTGCTCTGCCTTTCTGTATTCATGCTACACCAAGGTCAAGTTTTGGATTCGAGTCTGCCGAGGATTAGATCGTGCAGGAAGGTACCGATACCTGTGTCTGGTTGGAACCATCAGCTGTTGAGGTCAGGAGAGATGATGTTACAGCTGGACTCCTTGATAGCTTGGGCTACATTCACATTGCACTAAGCAGGAGTGGGTTGTGTATTTGGATGGGGATTTCCAAAGATGCTTTCAAAAGTCTTGGTGTTTTGAAAGATGATGACAGACCTCAATCATTGGTTCCTTCTAATGAGCTCTCAGAGCAGAATGCCCTCTGTTCCGAGCTTCTAATCAACTCTATGGTACATTTCATAAGAGGTGGGAGGTGGTCTGAGTGTATGCAGTGCTTTAATAGGTATTACTCCTTGTATCAGTAATTATGTTAATTAACACTCCTGGCATTAATTGTGTTCTACCTACCCAAACTGCCCCCTGAAGTTTCAGTTTGGAACTGTATTGGCCCTTAAGTAGGTCTGCAGTACTGTAATTTCCAGTTAATCAATTATTGTTTTTCTCTCCAGGGGCATGACTGAATGCTGAATGATTCATATGAGACACTAAAATAAACCAAAATATCCTGAAACTCTGTATGTGTGTCAAACTTTGTCTTTCAGATGGTTAAAGGGCACTGGTTTGGTTGTCCACAGTGTTGGCTCCTGAACTCTGGTTTATGACTGCTCTTGCTAAAGCAATCTGGTTATTACCGTAATAGCTTACAAAACATGCTGTGACTGATTGCTAGATATGTTTAGGTGTGGAACGATAATATATTGTTCGTTTGAGAATAGTCTTTAAGTTTGTGGAATCTCACATGAATTTAAGTTTTTATAGTGTGTTTGACTCACAGAGGATAAGAACGCAAAACTGTCAATTGATTAAGTTTATTTCATCCTTGTTAGAATAGAAGATAGAGCAGTGTGTGTTGTAGGTAGTAGGAATTGCTATGGTTTGTGTATTAGTGTATTAGAAATGCTTTTAGTTAAATGGATGGAAACATGCAGAATAATGCAGAATGTTTCTGTGCCTGTAAGAAATACCTGTAGAAGAAAAATTTTATAAACTAATTAACTGTAATTATGGTGATTAAAGTAACAGAGTGGTGAGTATGGTAGCAAAGCTTATCTAAGCTCATTGTGAACTTTGTCTGTCCCTGATTAATGTAGTTTTCTTAAAATCACTCTCTTCAGGTTTTGGTCACAACAAAGACAGCTGCTGATGATTTCAGCATTCAGTACGCTTTGAATAGCAACGGACATGTAACTTCTAAAAAGCCTTCCCATCTTGGGCAAGGTAGGGATATCACTGTTCTGGTGTTGCACTGTGACAGAAGTACTTTGTGTTTCTCAGAGGCTCTATCTGATGTTGAAATACCTGTTGGGTACTTGAAGGCTGAGTATGAAATCTTTGCAGCTGTAGACATTTCTTGCCTTATGTCTGTCAGCTGAGAATGTGTTGTCATAGGAGAAGAAATGATACATCTTGAAAGTTGTTTAGATTGTAAACTAGTTTCTCATTCTCTGACTCACTTCTCCAAGCTGACAGTGGAAATAAAACTTATAAAAATTAAATACTCCAAGTCTGTATAAATATATAAAATACTTGTTCAGGACCAAAGTAATGTTTCAGTATGTAGCAAAATCCTTGCTTAAAGAAGGAGGAGTTGCCCTGCTGCCATACATAGGAGTTGCTGGAAGCAGCGTAGCTGTAGGACCATGCAAAGTCACAATTCTTTCTAACCTGCTGGAAGGGTCTGTACCTACTTTGAACTAAGGAATCTTTTTAAGATTTAGCCTGTAGTGTTTTCTACAGCCAGAAAGCCTGCAGGTTGCAATGCCTTGTCTTTTGTTGAAACTGTTGAATGCTCTGACATATATTTAATGCTTTGCAATATCCTTATGGGCTAGGAATTTATGTGGTTGGGCTGGTAGATGAATATTCTTCCTCCTACCGTGTGCTATACCTTGAGCAGAGGTATCTGGCACTTCAGGTACTAGCCTAAAGCAAATGCCCTTAATAAAGCACAGTGTTGTTCCTTTGCCTCCAGATATGTGTGATTAGATTCTAGTCTGTTAATTATCATTTTACTAATGAAGGCTAACTTATGCACTTAAAGAGTCTTCAGCTTTATTTAGTGCTGATTCTCGCTATTGTTAGGGTGTATAAAAGTAAGCTTAATGCTGCAACCATAACTCTAAATAGAGGAGAGGAGTCAAAGCTCTTGACATACCTTTTTTGGGGGGGATGACTGCTAATTTGATATATTTCTTCTCATGCTAATAACCTAATCTATTGCAGCAGCATACAAACATGTCTATTTAAGTAAAAATAGTTTCCTCAATATCCAGTCAGTGATTTGCTTTCATTGTAATTTCTACTTATTTTTATCACCTGCTTGCAGGTACTACAGTAACAGTCCTAAATTTGTTTAAGAATCTTCCTGTAAGAAAGCAGTTTTACTCAACAAATAGAAAATGTAAGGAAGAACTGAAAAAAGTCCAAGATCTACTGACAGCATATGGTATCATAAAACCAGACCTGAGGATAACATTAACACATAATAAGGTAATAATGAGGTTTTTTTCTGTCAGCTATCTTAGGGATCCGTTTCTGATGAGAATCTCTGCAGTTCATGTAGTGCTTATATAAAATCTTTCATTCCTGAAATTTTTCTTTCATCATAGCTTTGTTTTGGACTTCCACTTACTTTTTCCTTTCACAGGTGTACATTTCTAATGGCTACAGATTTTGATGTTAAACTCCTAAAACTCAGGCTCAGGTATTTTTGGTCTCTTGCAGCAGATGCCTGGTTAGATATATGAAATATAAAAATTATTTTACATGCTAGGGGTTAGTAAAGATGGTGGTATTTTGCAAACGAAGAAGTGAGACCTTACTAGACCACGGGGCCTGATAAAGTGTTAACCAAAGCCACCTGAAAAAAACTTGTAAAACTTACTTTTTAAAAAGGCTGTCTACCTGGATAGAAGCTATAGTTCATAGAGGCAGCTTGCTGTATTCCGAGTCATAAGAACTTAGTACATAACAATGATTATATTTTAGAAGGCTGGAAAATTCAAAACCGTTTGAGTCATTGGTGTAAGAACAGTAACGTATGTTCCAACAACAAGCTTCAGTTGAGCTAGTTGCTCTTGGTTTAGACCTAGGAGGATGAATGCAGAGGTTACTTGGAGGTTACTTTGACTTCACTGCATACTGAATAGTATTTCTACAGCACACCTACTGAAATGACATGTTGAGCAGTTTGCCTTAACCTGACCCAAATTTAACATGGCAAATTTTATTGGCTGTACCCTGGCTTTTTACACCTCCGAGGGGGAAGTTGTGCTAATGAACTTCCAAGTTGCCGCAAAGTAGAGAGTGACATCTCGTGGCCAGATCCCTCAGCAATTCTGTTTTTGTTCTAGAATAACGCTGTTTGTTGGTATTTGTCGTGTTCATTGAGACTTGATCAGTTACCCCATCAATCAAACATTCACACTTCAGTTCCTTTTCAGTGGGAGAAGTAAATGGCACTGTGTGCTTTTCTGAAACGATAAGAGATTTCCCTTCCTTTTCTGCACTTGCTTATCATGCTTTGATTGTATTTATGTATGTATTTTTAAATATCACTGTGTAGATACTGTGAAAATACTAAAGCTGGCTGCCAGGAAAGTGGAGCTACTTGCAGTCTTATTTCATTGAGATCACCGAGAGTTTGAAACCAGACATCTAGGGGACTGTCTGCTTCTAAGATTGTATTGAGCTCCTCGACAGATCTAGCAGTGGTTCACAATACTGGTCTTTAAATGTTAGTTAGTAAGACTAATTTTGCCTTATTGGTTGCTTGTTTTTGCCCTCTCTGACAAGTTGCAAATGCTATTTTCTTTCTGGTATTTTGATTTAATTCGCTTGATCAGACTATTGAGTATATCGGGGCATTTTTTTCTCTGCTTAATTTAGTACAATGGCAGTAAGGTACAAGAAGGTGATCACATGTCTTTTACGCAACACTTCCTGCAAAAATGGTGTGAAGAGTGGCATGATAGTTGCCATTGCACACTGGGGGTTTTTTGCACCTCTCCTATTAGCTTCAGAGGTATGTTCTTCAATACCCAGTTTGAGGGGTTATATGAATGGGTAAAAAAGCTATCTCCAGGCAGTTTTGTTCACTGTAATGATAGAGGTGGTGCTGATTATTTTTACTCTTCATTTTGCACTGCCAGCCTTTTGTTCATTTAATTTTTTTTTTTTTAAAAAAAGGAAAAGAAGTGAGAAAGTGCTCAAACATTTCATCACAAGAGGTCGCTCAGTAGCTATTGCTGAGACAGGAAAATTAAAGGCTTAAGTAGACAGAAAGTGTAGTCTGTCTCTCTGCATGTGGAGATGCTTTAAAATAGTCTGAAAATTAAAAACTGAACTGAACTTTAAAAAATTTGAAATCAGATTCCTACCTTTCTACTGCCATTAGCATTCCATGCAAAATAAAAAGTTACCTGTTGTATCATACCTTTTAAAAAACTTGAAATTCTGAATTTCCAGTGTGTAGCAACTTGCAGTAGGTCAATGTGCATTTGTTTTACCTTGTCACAGAACATGAATATTCTTTATTTCTTTTTCCTTTATATGCTAAATATTGTTGTCATTACAATTATTAATTTGGATCAGGAAGGTGTTTTTTCTATACAGACACTACAGCATATCTGTGCTATAGTAATACCCTGCTGAATAGGGTTGTTGGTGATTTTTTTTTTAGTGAGTGTCTGTTATATTTTTGTTAGAAATGTACTAGGAGGAAGAATCAACTTTTTAGAATAGCGTCATTTTTTATGTAACTCATAGATTATGTCTTCATTTAAAAGACAAGTTATATATGCAAATATTCAGAGGAGTTCTTAGAATCCCAAATTCTTGAGGCTGAGCCAGTACTTTCTGTTGCAATGGAAGAAGATACGTGTTGTGAGTACGATCAGGTTCCGGGGCTTAAAAGAGCAAGAAGATAGCAGAGATGAACTATTACAGAAGGAGATAAGGAAAGATGGGTTTAAAGAGTAAAAAAGATAAAAAGTGAAAAAAAGTGTAAATGAAAGTGTATTTCAAGGAAGTTTTCTCAATAAATTGCAAAACCAGTGCTTTAAAAAAAGCCACACCAAAAAACAAAACCAAAAACAACCCTTCCCCAGAAAAACCAAATTCCCCCAGTTTTTAAAGTCCTGTACTTTATATGAAGTTAAAGGAGAATGGTGAGTTGGATGGGGTTTGAGCAACTGGTCTTGCGAAAGGTGCCCGTGGCTGGACAGTTGGAACCAGATGGTCTGCAAGGTCCCTTTCAACCCAAACCATTCTGTGATTCTGTGAAAGCATAGCCCTGGCTTTACTGAGGAAGAATGTAGTAAGGCTGAAACTGTCATAAAGTGTCTGAGCTTAAGCATCTGGAAATGGTTGCCTAATTGATTCCAGCAGAAACTTACTTTGGCAAGTCAGGCCTCTTACTGAGCTGTTGAAGTAGAGATGGTTTTAGGATGCATGATACATTGCATGTGTAATTTCCACCATGTTTGATTGCATTTTTTCAAAAGGTGTATGTCTTAAGCTTGTGAATGAAATTTCCAGAAATTTTTCTCCTTGCTACATTTTATATCTGTGTTAGTTTGGAAAATACTGATTGCCATTAAGTGTGGTTCTTCACAGAAAAGAAATCAGACAATCCTCTTCCAGCCTTTGGTTGATTTTTAGTGGGTAAGAAAGTAGATATTCTCTATTCCTCCTCATATTTATTTATTGTGGGCTCTCCATCAGTGGGCTTCCAAGATAGGAAGCACTCAATTGCTCTTTCTGCTCAGAATGTTTTGTTTTCATTAGCAATAAATAATGAATCACTTTGCAGATCAACTCTTGAGGTACTAGTGCTATTTTGACAACTTGGATTAGCTAGTGCTCCTTCTTTTTATGAAGGTTTATCCTGCCAAGACATTCTTTGAATACTGATAATGTTGATCCTCTTGCCAGTATGGTTATGTTAGAAAGAGGTATTTTTCTTCTTTCATCACCATGTTCCTTGAAAGCAAATTGAATAATGAGACAGCCAAATGGAAATAATTTACATGAGTATTTAGCAAGTTTATTTAAAGTTAATGTTATCTGAAGGCGTGTTAAGAACATTTCAAACTCAGCTACTGCTTAAACTGCCTCAAACCCTTCAGCCCCAAATGCCATGTTCTAGCAACCTCTGAGCTCTGGCTGTGTTTTAACCAAGGTGGTACAACACAGCTTTTAGTAGTTCCAGCTCTTTTTTGGAACTGCATTTTTCATGCTCTTCTCTGTTTAATACCAGTAGCCCTCGGCTCAGTCTCTACAAACCACTGATGTTGAAGAAATGCCTTTCTGTTTTGTAAGACTGATGACATGGAATGCTTTAATTCTGTTTCGGTTGCCTTTATTTCACAAATGCCAAAATGAGCAAGGACACCCAGTAACTATACCTATTTTAGCAATATCAGATTTAGTAGAGCCAAAAAAACTTCAGCAACAGATGGTTTAGATGGTGCCTATCAGCAGGTCATAGCATGCACAACTGGTCCCATGTCTTGTGCAAAAGTACTGATGGGCCATAAGTAGGCTCAGTAAATTTTCCAGTTCCTCTTTGAGCAGCATAAGTGAATACTTTTTTTCCAGTGTTTTTCACACATTACATTTTGAAGCTTGGTCACACGCAGTTCTGCCTAGAACTGTTTCTTGTTTGTTTCTCAAGAGAGTCATGAGTCAAAACTTTTGGATGCAAGGTCAATTTAAAAAGTCTTATAATAACTGTGGGTGATATTCTTCCCCAAATCCCCTTTCGTTGGTGGTGTTGACTTAAAGGATGCCATCTTTGTTTCCTTTACAGTAAGTCTCCTCTATTTTCCAAAGTTGCATAATCTTAAACAACAGTTTGTATGAAATAATCCAGATCCAGGGTTTTTTTCCTGTGTCCCTGCGCTCTCTAATAAGTGTGGGGTTTTTGAGATAGAGTGGGTGTGTTAGGGTAAATTTACTATTTTTAATAATGTCATTATACTTTGCATTCATTCGTTCATTGTGCTTCCAAACACTGCTGTAGCTGCATGTTGAAAAGAAATCCGAATTGAGCAGAAATAGCAGCACATAAACTCTATCTTGACTTGGAAAGGTTATTCTGTTTAATGTAATGATGATGAATGAAATCCCTCACTAATCTGTGTGCCTTAAAATATAAAGAGGAATTACGATTGAGAATCTGCAGTGCTTCCATGCTAACCTGGAATACAGCTCAGTGTTTGCTTCCATTCGTTGTTCAGTGGCTTTGCTGAGAAAGCCAAACAGAGAGTTAATTATGGTGGTTTTTTGTGCTGAGGACACCTGTCCACTAGGAAATGCGCTGAGACCCTCAACTCAATTTACAGCAGTCAGAGAACAGCTGCCAGATGGTAACTACTTTTGGTCACTACCAACCTGGTTGAATTTGAACTGGTGACCCAGAGGTGAAATGCTTTATATCCTATTACTAATTCCTTGAGGTTTCCAGTTTCTCATCCATCACTTTTTTCAAATGACAGCACAGTATATATCTAAAATCTCAAAACAATTACTGTTTCACATATGCGGTGTGTGTTGCAGAATCTGAGATGTGCCTTTGCAAGGCTTTTGCACTCACACTGTAGGCTTAAAAAGGTTAGTGGAAAAAAGGATGTTTCCAAAGCTGCATGGGAATTTTCCCTCTTCTTTAGCAAAGTACTTTGTCACTGTTATATATGTTATTTTGTTAACTACTATTTTACAAAAGGCTTTTAAACCTCCTTTTATTTAAATAGAATTCACTGTGATGTACATTTTCTGAATCACAATTTTGGATTGGAAACTGGTTTTTGACAGTACTTTAATTGGTTATGAGGCTTTATTTATTTATTTTTTCCTCCTGCTAGGGAAGTGGAATTTAATAGAATCTTAGAATTATCTTGAGTTGGAAGGGACCCACAAGAATCATTGAGTTCAGCTCCTGGCCCTGTACAGGATATTCCAGGAATCCCACCACGTGCTTGAGAATGTTGTCCACTTGCTTCAGGGACTCTGTCATGCTTGGTGCTGTGACCATAGGCCTGGGGAGCTTGTTACAGTGCCCAGTCACCCTCCGGGGTAATTAACCTTTTCATAGAATCAGAGAAAAATTAAGGTTGGAAAAGACTCCAAGAGTATCATTCCAGCCTTTGACCAAATACCGCCATGCCTACTAAACCGTATTGTGAAGTGCCATGTCTGCTCAGTGTTTGAACACTTCCAGGGATGGTGACTCCATCACTTCCCTGGGGGGGCCTTTTCCAATGCTTGACCACTCTTTCAGTGAAGAAATTTTTCCTTACACCTAACCTGGACCTTCCTGATGCACCTTGAGGCCATTTGCCTCATCCTGTTGCTGGTTGCCTGGGAGAAGAGCCTGACCCTTACCTGACTATGACCTCCTGTCAGGTAGTGAGCAATAAGATCACCTCTGAGCCTCCTTTTGTCCAGGCTAAACACCCCCAGCTCCCTCAGACTCTCCTCATCACACTTGTGTTCTAGCTTCATTGCCCTTCCCTGGACACACTCCAGCACCTCCATGTATTACTTGTAGTGCGGGGCCCAAAACTACGCGCAGGACTTGGGGTGTGGGTTCACTAGTGCTGAGTACAGAAATACAATCACTTCCCTGGTCCTGCTGGCTACACTGTAGAGGGCAGGATGCCATTGGTTTTCTTGACCACCTGGGAACACACTGGCTCATGTTCAGCTGCAGTCAGCCGGCACCCCCAGGTCCTTTTCCAGTGGGCACCTTAGTAGCCACTCTTCCCCCAGCCTCTAGTGCTGCAGGGGGCTGTTGTGATCCAAGTTCAGGACCTGGCACTTCATCTTGTTGAACCTCACACCATTGGCCTTGGCCCATCAATTCAGCCTGTCCAGATCCCTCTGCAGAGCCTTCCTGCCCTCCAGCAGATCAACACTCCCACTCAACTTGGTGTTGCCTGCAAACTGACTGAGGGTCCCCTTGATCCCCTTTTCCAGATCATTGGAAAAGATATTAAATAGGCCCTGATACCGAGCCCTGGGGAGCAGTAGTAGTGACCAGCTGCCAACTGGATTTAACTCCCATTGACCACCACTCTCTGGACTTGGCCATCCAGACAGAGTGCATCCAAAAAGAGTGCACCTGTCCAAGCCATGGGCTTCCAGTTTCTCCAGGAGAGTGCTGTGGGAGACAGTGTCCAGGGCTTTACTGATGTTTGGGTTACATCCCCAGCCTTCCCCCCATCCACTGGATGGGTCACCTGGTCATAAAAGGAGATCAGGTTCTCTGAACACCCATGGCTGAACACGTGTGATTAAAGCAATCAAAAAAAGTGCAACTCTCAATAGTCTTTGGAATTCTTGAAAGGCTTTGAAGACAGACATTACCAGATAAAGACCCTTGGCTCCTTGTAATACGTCTCCTCTCCTAACTAACCTCCTAACTCACAAATCCAAGCATTTCTCCATGGTGTCATGCTCAAGAAACCCTTTTAATTGAGAGGGTGCTCTCGTGTCATGAACGGGAAATCTGAGTAAGGAATACACTGGAATTTGTAGAATGAACAGTGCTGTGGAACATGACTGTCTTTCAACAAATCCCCTTGATGGCTCTAATATCCGATGCCCATGGGATAGACAGGTATGTAACTGCATCTGATGAGGGGAAAAATGGTGCCTTGAGTTTCTCTGTTGCATATCTCCACTGGTAGTTGTCCCAGCATTGTGTACAAAATGAAGGGGGTGTACAAACTGATTCCTATGGGGTGAGTATAAAATATCCTGGAAAATAGTTGATTAGTTGCTTAATTTTTCTATAAGCTAAATTGAAAAACTGTTGTGATTTCTGTTTTCAAGGGTAGTTTATGTAAGGGTTCCCTTTTTAGTAAGGCAACTTACATTGGTTTTAAAACAGGACACCAGTTAAGGCACGGAGCTGAAAAACACCAGCGCTTTTCAAGGCTGGTATTCTAAAGAATGTGGTGAAGGCTTTATATTGATCAGTTTTTGATCTTAGCAGATAGGTTTTCTTTCATTGCAGAGAATGTGCCAGCCCTTGGAGCTGGGTGTCTGTGCATCATTAAGCTGAAGAGCTTATAGACACTGTACAGGATGATGTGGTTTTGTTTCCCTTGGCCTCAGTCAAACTTGGGATGTATCTGCCTGGCTTTGTTCCTGTTTGTGTACTCTCTTACCAGGTAGGAAGCAATGCTTTCATTTGAAGCTTAGTAAGGTATTAGGTTTGAAGTCAAGAAGCTAAGGAACATACTGGCCCAAAGAGTTATCTGCAGTGAGATCTCAGATGCCAGGGTGACAGGATGTTTGAAGTATGTAGCACAAAATTAAAGAGACTGTGAAATGCAGTTCTCTTTTACAGAGCTAACTCAGGTTACCAGCCTATAGCTCATGTACAGCTGCTTGCTCAACTAGACTTTTACACCCTCAAACTTTATTACAGGGTGAAGAATATGACTGTCATGAAATAAATGAAGAAAATAGGTGTGGTTTGGGTAGTAAAAGTCTCCTTAAAGTTACTGCCATTATGTAGTAATAAGGTAAATGGAATGAGTTGGTTTAACTCATAGCATCGTAATTGTGCTGAAGTAGCCACAGTCGGAAACAGCATCCAGTCCCAGCTCTAATTAAGATTTTCCTTTTATCTGGGATTGCAAATCACTGTAGCTGCTGGTAGAAATTCTACAATATGAAGGATAGTTAGGGATGCAGAGCAACTGCATTTTTTTTCTCTGTTCTTTCTTGGGGTCTTTGAAGAAACAAATACTGAGCAGCTCTTAATTCTCTCTAGTGCTGTATAATATAGCAGGGACCTCGGTGGGAAGAGGTTGCACACTCTTTCTCCACCCTTTACACATTTTTCAAGGAATCCTTCTGTGCCTTAGGTGTTCATCTTGAAATAACAGATGCCTAGTCCATGTGTGCGTGGAGTCATAGAATCACTTAGGTTGGAATGTACATTGTCATCCTCCTGCCTAGGTCCTAGGGCTGCATGGGGTGGGGAAATAGGTACACACAGACACACACATAATTATCTTCTGCGTATGTGCAATAGATTTTATATGCGTTGACATTTTGTAATATCTGCATCGTGCAATCCCTTTCAATGAAACAGAGAGGTGGGATATATTTGGCTAGCTCTTGCAAAACCTAAGATGGGCCATGTGTAATAATATATCTTTGAGTAGGCTGTTTCTGCAGCGTCATCATACTGACTAGAGTCAGATTCTTCCTTGGCTCATCCTAGACACCCGCTTTATATGACCTAGAAAAAAAAATATGGGGGGTGTGTGAGGGGTGTATTTTTAGCTAAACTAAAGGGTATAAGCAAGGTTAAAAAAATAGGGTGTTGCAGGGACCTCATGGCAACACTTTCCAAAATAAATGAAATGGAACAGGCATTGTTTCTCTGATGTTTTTTAATGCCTGTTGATGCATCTGGTGAATCTAGAAGAATAATTTTTTGTAAATTACAAGATCTTCCTGTGTTGTTGCTTCATAATGTGCAGCCAGGGCTAAAAATGAATGCACACTCTATGCTGTCTTTATATGGTGTAGAAATTTAGGAGTTGCATGGCCTCTTCAGTTTGTAGGCTTTAATTTAACCTACAGTGGTAACTATTTCCTAAAATTTGTCTGTAGTACTGAGTATAAATATCTGGTGAATATATGACTATTTAAAGAACTAAGCTGAACCTATTACAGTATCTACTTTTAGCAAGTTTGCATTTAATAAGTTCTTATTTTCCAGAGTTTTCTTAAAACAACCTTACTCAAGCAATCTTTTCACAGTTCTGAGTATCAGCCATTCAAGCAGGTCAAGCTGTGTAATAACCTTGCAATAATCAGCAGCTAAGATTTATATCTGTACCTGCAGCATCACACTAGGATACCCTAAAATAAACAGCATGATGTTTATATTAGTCATGTAACAAGTGTCTTTCTCAGTTTGGTCACATGCATTTAATTTAAAATACATCCAGTAAAGAAAAAAAATCACTTGGCACTTTCTGTTTCCATTTTAAGTAATTAATTTTAAAATAGAAGCAGTACAGGATATGTTTTATAAGAGGAGCTGTAAAGAAGAGGACGGATTCTTTCATCACTCCAGGATGTCTTTGAGGAGGCTTAGAGCAGGTGTAGAGGAGAGAGGCTGAGAGGCAGCCCTGGGCTGTCCTTTGCCTCTGCCTGCTCTGGAGCACGGGGGGAGGGACTCCCTGCCGGATCTGTGGGCACCCAGCCCATGGCTCTGCTTGCTTGTTTCTCCTTCTCCCCTTTTTCTGTTCACTGCTCTCCCTGATGTAAATTGTGTTTTATGTTTGAGGGGTTCACCTCACTGTAGGATAACTGAGCTGTGATCCAGCATGTGCAAAGGGCTGTCAGGCTGCTGTATAGGGAATGAATTACATTCAGGCAGGGCTAAAAAGCCCCACTTCACAAATGCTGCAGATTGTACATGGAACTGGAAAATTAAAAGGTTTGGGGAATAGTTTAGGGTCAACAGTCTCAAAAGCTTTACAATTCCACCTGTCCTGTAGGAAGGGATTATGTTACAGGAGCACCGTGTTCTTCTGTGGAATTCATCCCTGAAGGGCAGCAAATATCCCCCTGGACAGGTGGAATTTTAAGGCTATGTATTGCATTTCTTGAGATGGATGCATGTGTATTTTTTGCTCTCTCACCATCCTTTCACTTAACATCCTGTGCTTGAATACTGTGAACTCATTTTGAATTTACTGGACACCTAGTACCTACTAAAAACATAAATTTTAACAGCACTGTAACATCCAATTTAAAATGCAACATTCTGCATTATTTTTCCTTTTGTGTTTAAAGGTTGCACATTGAATACACCCAGACAGCTAACGGTGGCAAAAATGAAGTGGACCTAAATGTAGCAGTCTCAGTTGCCTAGAAGCAGAAAACCAACCAAGGATAACATTTTTATTGTTGATACAACGGCAATGAAAGCAGATTTAGAGTTAAATTTGTGACTGTTTGGTATAGGACTTCTCATTAGTGATAGACAAAATTTCACTTCCCAAAGTAGCTAATACCTTCTGTATGCATAAGTGGACTTGACAAGTAACTTCTGTTGCAAGTTGCAGTTCATATTGCCTTACTGTATTTATTAAATCTTTGTAATAGTATTTCAAGACATGTAGCTAATACGGCAGATATTCCTTCATCCTTCTAACTTGTACAAGATTTTCATTAGACAAATAACTGCTTTCCTAATATAGTTCCTTAGAAAGTGTTTTTCTTTCTAAATGGCAGGCTTGTCATAGACCTAGAGTATGCAGGTGAGAGAGATGGATGGACAGCTAATAGCCTGATCTCTACCAAAACAACCTCTTTGGTAGAAATAACGTAAGCATTGCCGTGCCCACCTTCAAATGTTGACCAGCCTGTGAGAGACATGTCATAAACCCTCAATTTATATGCTCAGGAAAAGCACAAAGCCCTGCTTTATATCTAGGAGAAGTAGTGTTTTTATTGATTTGGTTTTAACAGTTGCTTCAGGTACAGAAATCCAGAGTAGCCACAAAACATTCATGAATACAAGCTTTGCTTAGTTTTCCAATTGCTGGGTGTGTAAATAAGTAATACAGTATGAGAAGACTTGTCAAAAGGTACCATATCGAGTCTGTTAACACTGAAAGTTGTGATTTTCAGAGGGTCAAGGTACAGAATGTTACATATACAGTGTGTGTGCAGTTGCATATGCATGTTCATAGACATGACATGAGTTCAACAAATATAATGTCAAAAATTTGACTCTGTGCCATTTGTTTCAGGCAGTTATTTGGCAGAAGACCAGGGTGTCAGATCACAAAATGGCCTGTATGTCAGTTCTGGGAACAGCCGTTATGAGCAGTATGGTACCTTTTCAACACTGCTGCGAATATCCTGAGGTGAGTTTAAACTTCCTTCTCCCAAATTCACTTCAGGTCTGTCAATGAAGAGAGCTAAAGAAAAATTCAGAAAGAAGGAGACTTCAAAAAAGAAGATGTATCTCCAGATTGACATCTGATTAATGCATTTGATTCTATTACTGTCCTCTCTGTAAAATTAATTGGTTTGGTGATTGAAAATCCACTCCAAGAATCATCTCGTCAGGACTCATGTGGCACTGATCAAATGGCAGTAAAAACAGTTGTGATGACAAATGCAGAATTGCTGATTGCTCAGAGCTGTCTCAGTTGGGATTCCTGGGCCACAGGCAGGTTGTGCTCTGATTAATATCTAAGCATTGAGATTGTTCTCATCTTCGTGGTCTCTTAGCCTTGTAGTCTAAAGAGTATCCCCTCAGTTTCAGTGGGGGCACCTGAGCAGTGAAAGAAATACATACTTAGAAGGGCAAGTTATGCAAAATTTCCACCAACCATGTGTTTCAAGGAAATACTTCCTAGTTTTCAAAAAAATTCGTGTTCTTGGCTTCTTTTGCCCCTTCTGAATATGAAGGAATTCCCCATGAATTCCTTTGTCTTATGTTTTCAAAAATGTTTTACTCTACTTCCGTTTTTGTTGGGAGACATTTTTATTAAAGGGGAATCTCGGAACCTTCTAAGCTGCATTTTCCTGTATCCTGTAGTAATAAACCGTGACAGGATGAGATGAATCACTGTGAGGTTGCAATGAGACAACTTACCAATGCTGCATTCAGCATGTGCTTAATAAGATTATTCAGACTTTAAAGTCTGACTATTTATATGTACAGTTCAACAGCATTATTCAGACTTAAGTCCTGAGTTTGCCAGAATGCTTTTATACATGCAGTAAAATGAGGGGGATCAAAGCAAGGTCACTTCGTGTACTTTACAAAGTTTTAGTTGTTTATGTCTGAATAGAACATTCAGAGCTATTCTTACCTGAATGTAGCTTGGATGTGCCCACAGGACAAGTGCAGGGAGCTCCAAAGGGAAGAGAAGGGGGTATTTAGAAGCGACTAGCTTGGAGGGGGCACTCAGGTTCTCACATTACTTCTCTGCTATATCATGAGGCATCCATATTCCTTGAATAGAAGTTGGGGAACATTCCATCTCTCTCTCTGTCTCTAAATAGTGTGTAAAATACCATGTGCATCATTTATAGGTGTATAAGTGATCCATGCATAATGTCGATGTTCAGAAACTGTTTCTGACATTTCTAAACTAGGCAGCCAAACACTACGAAGTGACAGAGTTAAGTTGCCTATGTAACCATTTTTTTCTCCCTTGAGTGCAGGTGTTGGAACAGGTATTTAAGGGCAAGGCATATACTGCTTTTTTTTCCTTCCCATTAGGTCCATGTCTTTTTTGCTATACAGACCAGAGGGCAGCTCTTTAATTCTTTTAACTCCTACTTGTTCATTGTGTAGCTTCCTGCTCCTTTGCTGCAAAGTCTCCTCTGAAGACAAAACTAATCTCGCTGTTCCTTACTGCAGAGTTAAAACTTCTTGAACAAGTGATCCAGGGATTTTAGACTGGCTTTCTTGGAAACATCTCCATTATGAGCACTGTATGAAACAGGAACACATCTCAAATTAGCTTTGAAGCATGCAGACTCAGGAGCTACTTGTAAAATAAAAAGAAAACTAAGAAAATAAACAGATGACATAACTTTTTACAAGTACAAGGCAGTATTTACACTTTTCAGATCCCCAATCTTGTAAACAGATAGATTTATTTGGGCTGAAAACTTTCTCACAGGAAATTTCCCTAGTCCCTTCTTTTCCTATGAAGGCTGTTTAGCAGCTACATGTGCCACTGGGAGAAAGATAAGTATTAAAGAAAGGCATTCTGCTGTCCACCCATCACATTATATTTTAATACATGTATAAGTTGGTGTTTTTATTAAAGTATTAATTTTGAAAACAGTTGATTAGTATGAAATTAAAGTTTCATTACTATTTTTAAGTCTCTGTAATTTTGTCCTTTTTTTTATATACTTTCATGTATGAAAGTTCTACTAAGACTAGTTTTATAAATTGTAGATAACTTTCAATGAGCATACTGATAGTCTACATGGCTGTAAATAGTAACAGCAGTCAGCCATTTCTAAATCTGGCGACTTGTTAAATGAGTTATTTAGAGACTTTCAGTTTTGCTTTTATGTTTTCTGTATATAAAAATATCGCTTGAAGTGAAAGACTTGTACAAATATTTGCAAATTAGAAAAGGAGCTTGAAGCATAGAGGAAGAACATTGGGGGAGGATGTGCTAAAGTTGCAGAGTAAAATCTAGAAGTGCTGCATGTTGTTTTCTGATAATCATCCAACAGATACTTGACACCTCTTTAATTTGACCAGTGGTGTTTGGTTCTGTGCGACGTTGCTGACCAGCTTTAGCACAGAATGCTTGGTACAAGGTCAGGAGGGAATAAGGGAGCACATGAGCAGATAGCTGGTGTGACGTAGATGAATGGGAAGGATAGGCCAAATCCCAAATTTGGATTTTAAATTCCATTTCAAATGCATGATAATTTGGATTTTAGTAAATACAAGGGGTTCTGCCAAAAGCAGACCTTATGAGGACTCATCTCTGTGTTCAGTGATCCACCCTGCTACCAGAACATTCTCCAGACTTTCCCATATCTCCAAAATCTCCATCCTCATGCTGCCCCAGGGTTCTTCACCTGTTAGTTTGGGCAGGTGGCAGAGGGCAATGTGTGGGGCAGGATGTGGGCTGCCCAGCATGTCAGTTCTTGCATGCTGCTGGTTCCTGTCTTTTGAAAAGTTACAATTGCCTTTTCCTTAGTAAGGTCATTATCTTGGGGCTGTTCTCTCCAAACAGCTGTCAGTTATCACAGGAATTGTGGAAATCCGTCTTTGGGATTTCTGCTTCTTTATCAGTGATTTGAAATCCATCCAACAGTTTCAGTGTTGCTTAGTGGGGGGAGGGGGAAGAGATAAGGACAGGCAGCACGAGTCAGCAGGCTTATTTTGACCTGAAAAAACATGTTAAAGAGTCTCAATAGAAAAATCTTGAAGCTTGGGAGTTCATGTTAGGTACACAAATCATGTACTGTTTCTAAGGCTCCCTGGCAGTGCTGTGCTCACAGGTTCTGCTGCAGCCTGTGAATCGTGGGTGCTCAGCACTCTTGAGAGTCAGATGATTTGGATACAGGTGGCGTAGGTAAATTTAGGTGCCCTGAATAAATGCCCTATGACAGGCTATTTAAGGTGCTCTGCACACAGAAAGGGAGGGACTGTGTGTTTTGGGCTTTCCCTGTAGGGGTGGTTCACTGTTGCCCTGGCCAGGTTGGGCAGCACTCTGTGCCTTTAGCTTTGACAGGGCTTATGCTGGTGACCCTGCAGTCAGCAAGCCAAGAGCTGCTGGTCTGGCTCTCCACAGCCTCAGCTCCAGGCAGCATCCTGCTGTAACTGGCAGTCCAAATGGGAAATATCTCAATAAATTGATCAAGGGAAATAGATACAAACGCATCTTTCTCAGCCTCTTCTTTTTTTCCTTTAGCTGCCTTTATCTTTGTATATTGTAACTGTCAAGAAGCAGTGCATGCATTTGAATGACTTGGACTCCTGTACTGTTTTCTTTTACTATCTCACCTCTATAAACAAAACATTTTGGGTTCTTTAGAAGACTTGCACTGTATTTGTTTTATCATTACAGATAAATCTTTCTGGATTTCTCCCAAAAGCTGAGTCAGACAGTTCTTTGACAAGCCTTTCAAGCTCGGAAAGGAGTTTCATTTTTATAAATAATCGTCCAGTTCTTCAGAAGGAAATACTGAAGGTAACATCCTCTAGCTTGTAATTCAAAGAATAGAAATGTGATTTCTTTGAGGACAGAGACACCTAAGCAATGTACAACATTTTTTTTCCCCCACGCAATAATTAAGAATATCACAGGTGAAGATACTAGCATTTACAACAGAAAGCCCTTCCACAAATCTGACGCTGCTGGTGCCTCAGTTCCATTCCATTTGCTGCAGTCAGACCACAGAGCTGGAGGTTGTGGTTTTGGCTATTTAACAAAACTAATTTCAGATGCTCTGTGCAAGACACCAGAATAGTTGGTTCTTTATTGTATTAATCTGCAGAAATCACCTGTGCAATTTCCCATAAGGGAACTTCATGTAGTTTTTTGTAAGAGAATTCTTCTGTAAAATAGTTTTGATTTTGTCCACTTCTAGCTGTGGGCTTCTCAAGCAAACACCCATGCTTTCCCTTTAAATTTGTGTATGCATTGGATAGAAATGAAAGTGATAGTGCAGCAGCATTGGCTACAGCTAGGCATTGTGTAGGCAGAATTTGATACTCTTGGGTTTCTCTCACTACTGAACCTTGCAGCACTTCACTTGGAGCAGCCTTGCTGTCCTAATCCTTTTCATCACCAGGGAAGAAAATCATGTTCATGCCAAAGTGTTTATGTAGGTTTTAAAGTGGACACAACGGTAGTTTTCAATTGGGAAGCAAAGCTTTGTAAATGTAAACCCTGAACTTGTGTTGGTATGTTAAATGCAGAATAAGGGTAATCCATCTCAATGCATTATTTGATGTGCCTGGCTCTTCTAGGAGTTCAAAACTCAGCTTGAATCCCATGACAGGGATGGTTCTTTAATGAGAGCAGGGAAGCCTGGATTCAAAGTGGGGTTCAGCATACTACCATACAAAGTAAAAATACAGTGCCCTGCATGGTAAATAGGCGACATATCACTTTTACCTCCATGCTATGAAGTCATGGAGACCACCAGGAGCTGCCCTTTTGGTGATTATTCTGGCATACATGTATTTGAGGACCTTTTAAGCATTTCTTTAACTTCAGAAACCAACAAAACCAGCAAACCAGTTATGCTTTTATAATGTCAAAATTTTTTTCTGTGCCTTTTTGTCTATATTATTGCCTTTACTGACATCTCTTTATTAAATCAATTTCTAGTTAATTCGACAGTACTACAGTCAGATGACACAAAAGGACTGTACTCGTTTATATCCTGTTTTCTTTTTGAATATTACTGTACCTGCCTCTGCTGTGGATGTGAATATAACACCTGATAAAACACAAGTTTTGCTGCAGTATAAGGTAATTACCATTTTACTCTGTTTTTGAGTTGTCAATCTTTAAATAAGTGTAATAAGGGCCTTGGGACTACCAGAATGTTCAAACATAAGCAGTGCCACTGGGTTTTTGGTTTTTTTTAGTTACATGACAGCTTGTCTTTGTCAGAGGACTGTTTTCATCAAAAAGTACTGAACAGGCTAAGTGGGGGATTCTTCAAAATTAGTTTCCCAGTTGATTTAAAAGATTTTGATGCTGTTAAATATATGTGTATACCACTTTGGTTTCAAATGGCTTTACAGTGAGAGAAGCTAAGTGGAATTACGAAATGTGGCCCTACATAAATCTCATGCTTAACTTCATATGTAAACCAAGTAATCACTATTTAAACACCACCATTAAGGTGAGGGTGGGCAGGAGGGGAGTTGATTTCTCATCAAAGCACTATATTGTCATTATGTGTATAGATTATTGATGACATCAGTTAAGTGGCACAGAAATTAGAAAGATTGAATGGATGGTTATAATGTGCTTATTCAAAGTAAATATAGGTAATCACACCAGTATGTTAATCCTCTTCTTCATGAGAACCTTTTGTATTTGTCTGTGTTACTCTTGTAAATGTACTGCCTGTCAAGTGTCACTTGTATGAAAATTAACACGACATTTTTAGATTTGATCTAGTTTTCCTTTGTCATCAGAAAAAGGGCTGGAGTTTCTTTTCTCTTTTTTTTTTTTCTGCTTTTTAAAATTTATTTTTGTTTTTTAGGGCTTTGGGTTTTTATCTTACTAATTTTCATCACTTGGTGCAAAGTTGATTTGGAAACATGCACCATAAAAGCACCTACACAAAAGCATTCACATGAAGTTGGATGTTGCTGGTGCACCTGTTTTGGCTGTAAACTTCTAACTCCATATTAGGCAGGAATAGCTTTACCTGATGCTGGTTTAAGCAGCCAGAACCCTGTTACAAAGAAAGCATTTAATTAGTTTTGTGATATCAGAGTAAACTAGTGAAGCAGAATACATGTCACAAAATACTTGAGGCTGAAAGTGTCCAGTTCAGAGTTTTTTGGAATGTGTGAACAACTGAAGTACAATAATCTGTCCAGATTTGTCTAAAAATTATTCCAAATGAGAGCATTTTGCATATTGTTCCATATTCTTGGTATCTGGCAGTTACATTTTCACTTGTTATATTTTCACAAGTTACACTTGTGTGTGTGTATTTTCTGTTTTGTTTCTTCTTTTTTTCCAGGAATCTGTCTTACTTGCAGTTGAAAACGTGTTGAAATCACTGTATGGGCCACTACCTGCTACAGTCCCTGGTGAAAGTAATAAAACAGATGTTACCTCAGAAGACATGTTTGTTCATAGAACAGACCAAACAGATGTGGCTGTTAATGAAATGGGACCATCTGGAAATGATGAGCTACATGCTCATACTTCATTCCTTTCACTCAGCAATGATGTGCAAAACTGTCAAGCAGGAAAAAACGCAGAGATCTGCTTAAATCATCAGACATTTAGTGGTGATAATGTACACAGTCACCTGGACAAAAGAGAGGTTTCTAAGAGTGATGCCTTTCCAGACAGTTCCTTAAATTTATTGCATGAGGAGGAACAGAATGGACAGAATATGGCTGATATTCAAAGTAATAGTGTTCCTGCGGACCCCGAGTCTAAAAAAGCCAATGAGCATCTTTTGAGCTCTGAAAATACTGATGAAATAGATAAAAATGAGGAAGCCTTAGTCCCTAAGGACTTATCTGAAATCTCTGCTGATAGCTGGAGTATGGGAAGTGGATTTAAAGACAGTCTGGGAGACAAGCTGGAACCAGTTAAGATTTTGATTCCTGGAGTTGGAGGGACAACTAATAAGCAAAATGAATACACTGGTGAAAAAAGCAGTGATCCACAAATCTCAAATCAAAGCATAAAGAAAAAAAATGTGATAAGTGAAAAATTTGGACGTGTGACAGCTTATGACTTAATTAATAGCAGAATAATAAAGAAACCAAAGTCTGCATTTGAATTTTTCACACACGAATGTCGTCCAAAATTGATAAATGATAATCCAAAGACCAGCATGAATGACATCCTGCTGGCAATTGAAGAGCAGTGGAAGAATTTGTGTGAAGAGGAAAAAAAGAAGTAAGTTCAGGCCGTGTCCTGCTTCTGAATCTGGAAGCTACCAAAGAGTCACTTGTAATGAAATTTAACAATTGTAACTTTCTGGTTATTTATGAAAAAACAGAAAAAGAC
Source organism: Coloeus monedula (assembly GCF_965178545.1). Classification (NCBI taxonomy): domain Eukaryota; kingdom Metazoa; phylum Chordata; class Aves; order Passeriformes; family Corvidae; genus Coloeus; species Coloeus monedula. The sequence goes on from NC_138787.1 coordinate 8,445,530, forward strand.
TTTTGGCTTTTCAAGATCAGAATCAGTATTGTGAGTTGTCACATTTTGCTGTGTGCAGTTGTGCACTGCTGATTGGAATTACTCATTTTGCTACTGCTGTGCAGCAGTTAGGTTAGAGACAGCAGTAGTTAGGGACAGTTCTGCTGAATAGTTATTTAAGATAACAGGCAAGAAAGTGTCTGTTTGAATCTTCAAACTTCTAAGGGCTGCCTTTACCATGTCACTCCCAATGCACTGTCCTTGAAAACCAGCACGGTGGTGGGTGAGGCCCTGTAGAGTTCTTCAGAGGTTTTTCAACTTTCATTGCTATAAAGTGAGAATTCTTTTTTAGGAACTTTAGTCCTTGAACATTTGGTAAATTCCATTCCTCTAAACTTAGTTTGTATCCCGACCTAGGACACCTCGTATTTGCAAAACTCAGTCAAATGACACAAGGAATTACTTTTTCCCCTAAACAGCTATTCTAGTGCTGGTTCAGAGAGAGCAGCACAGTCTAAATTTTAATCTGTTTCAAGCAAGACCAAGTCTCTTCCTGGGTTGCAATCTGAACAGCTAAATTCCATATTTTTCTGAAATGAATTGTCACTGAGTTTTTGAAATCCATCTGCAAGAAAAGAAAATATTTTAGGAAAACATCTGCATTGTTCTGAATGTCAGTTATATGAGAGTTAAGTGAAACCTTTTCACCTACCTTCTGATTTACCTAATTTATAGTTTATTATGCAAGCAACACACTATGGTCACAAACCCATGCTTGAGAAAGTGTTGGTGTCCATCTCTGCATAAGCAGAAATATTAATGTAATAGTAAAAATCGACTCCAATTATATTCATGCTTTAAATGAAATGAAACAAAAGGTTCTGCCAGCTGCTTCAGAAAATTTTAATTTGCTCTGCTTTAGCTTTTGAGATTTCATGGTTGCTTTCCTGGTACAACTGTTATGTTAAAGAGTGTGCCTACAGATTAACTTTGCATTAGTTCAGGAAGGATACCTCTCTGGTAATCAAGTTTTCTTTAGATGTAGGATTGAATGCAATATATTATATGTAGTATATATATTTTCCTTATATGTAGGATTGAATCCCATGGATGTTGAAAGAAATGAAGAATTCGCCACTAGTTGTATCTATAGATATCAGCTTCGGTTTACCTTTCCACTTTTATTCTCTTAAAATTGCCTCAGAGAGTGACAAATAGGAAGAGATATACAGACAACTTTTCCTGCAAAGCAGCAATCCAGAAGGACTTGGAGCAGAGAACTTAAGTCTTGCCTCCAGGTACTCTGGATAAATTGGGCCACCTAGAGGTAACAACAAATGTATATACATCAGGGCAGCCCAAGTGCCACAGCTCTCCTTCATGCATCCTTGCTGGCATAACCTCACGTTTCCTGGGCTCTAGTCCTCCATCCTTCTGTGATAAAGTCCTGCCTTGTGCAATGGGTGTGCATGGTTTCAGCATCTCTGTTTCTCTCTGTGGCCCCTCCATCGGGTCTAAATTAATTTAAATCCCTTTTGGGAGTTGTACAAGCACCAGATGTCTCACAGTGACACAGGATGGCCTTTTCAAAACAAGCCAGCATTTATTACACAACCGGAATGTCAAATGTTATGGTCTTTAGGTTTATAATAGAGGAGGAAAGCTCCATGCATGTCCATGCTGGCAGCATCGCATATCCCCCTGCTTTGCAAAGGATTTCAGTCCTTGCAGTCACTCAGCTCTTAGTTAATACAGTTTGCATGTTTCTGGCCTTAGTGTTTCCTGCTTTATCAGGCTCAGGTAGGAGTGGGAGAAATCCTTCCAAGTGCCATAACAGTGGCAGGAGTAGTTACCCTGAAGGTGTAGGAAAGGTTCAAAGCTACACACATTACCAGGGGACTAACAAATCACCTTGTCAGCACTCTGCAGTAATTCTTCATGAGTAGATTTGTGCCTTGAGAGAAACATTTTTTCAGGTAGCATGGTCTTTGCTGTCAGAGTTTGCTCCAAATACTCAAATTCACATTATTTGTTTCATAAGGGCTGAGAGACTTACATATTAAAAGGGGGTTTTTAGTATACTGATTATTTTGTTTGGGTTTACATTGCAAGGGGAAAAGAATATATTGTGGATCCATTTTTCTAGCTAAACCAAAGCTGCCTTTGAAACTAGACTTCATTCTAGTCTTCCACTCTGTGCTTACACCCAGTTTTGCAGATTTCCTTGGCTTCGGGTTTCGTAGCGTCAGAAAAGAATCGTGAATTTGCAGTCTTAATTGACGAAGCAGAGAAAAGCTATTCTTGTAGCACTTGTTGATTATATGTTCCTCTGTGGAAGGATTTTCAGAAAGGCAAAGGTGTTCCCTCATAGTTTGTCAATCTGCAGTTTTTCTTTGGTTCTGAGCAAATCACTATTATGATGTGTATGAATTTGGAAGATGCTCGCAATCAAATTTTGTAAGGCTGGAATTTTCTGGTGGTAGCCTAAACTGACAGGCAAGTTGGACTTTGTTTGGAAGTGCTTTTGGTTTGGATTATCAGTGATCACTGAAAGCTCAGTTCTCTTACACTTAAATATTTTTTGTGCATTACTGTTAGGTCTATTCAAAACAAAGTACTTATCGATACGGTCAAAGCTGTAAATGAATTTGGGATTAAAAAAAATCTGTTCAAGTGATTTCATCCATTCATTTTAAAAGGAGCAGATGTTTTTTATCTTAATGTTTGCTCCATATTTTCTAGGATGTGATTTATTGCAAGAAACTATTTAAGCTGACTTTTTTAGTTAACTAAATATTAGTACCATATGTGAATGCTAGCACATCATAATTAATTGCAAATGGTGACCCTTCTGTTGACCTTAATTTTCCAGCATGCATACACATAATTGAATCAAACTGTTCCAGCAAGTAGCAATAAATAAATATGATCAGCTAAAATACTTATTTCCAGTACTAACATATGATAGTACTACTTTTTTTTGGTTTTGTTTTAATTGAAGATTAGACTGGTTTGAATTGCCTTCTAGAATTCAGAATATCAAATAAAGGCAAAAAGAGGGAGTTCAGCAAATGACGCTCTTTGCTTTCAGAAAAGTGAAATTCATATTCAGTAGGCAAGCATAAACCTGGGACCTATAAAAGTTTAGCTATCTGTCTGACATTTATAAACTCATTAAGAATCCGTTCATGTTGTAGAGGTTTAGTATGTAGTAATGTTTTTACCATTTAGACAGCTTTTAGGAGTAGTTTTTTATTGACTGTTTTTGAAAAATCTGTAAGATTGATTATTAGTTACAGAATTCTGTGATAATCATACATATTCTGTATTCTTACACTTCATATGGCTAATTTTAGGCCATTTGAAATCAAATATGCTTTTATTAAGTAAGGCCTGAGGCTTGGGAAATTATTCAAGCTCCAAACTCCTGCCAGCCACATGGCCTCCCCTGGAAGTCTGTAGAGCTCTAGAAGCTTAAATGACTGGGAATTGAGCTGGATGTGCCTGTGACACAAAACTCCTGCCAAAACTCTATGTGTGATTGCAAATTAAACAAGGGACTGAGGTGAAAAGACCCTTGCTGTAGATCTTTAAATGATGCAGTCTCTTCCTTACAGTAAGAGTTCCTCCCCCTTACAGTAATTAATGTTTTGCTGGCTGTCTTGATGAAGGAAAATTTCCAGCTTTTGTTCAAGGTGTGATGTAATAGAGGCACAGTCGCCATCTCCATCGCAGTGGGCAGCGTATTGATGCAGGTACTTGAATGGACCATGGATGTGGTTGTTGGCTGTTGAAATGGTTACCTTGCCTTCTGCTTTAGTGTGTTAGGAGCTGGGGTCTGGAGCTTTTTTATCTGCTGATGCTTCTGGTTTGTTTTCTCCTTTAAGTTATGAGATAAAAGCCGCTAAGGACCAGGAACGGTACAACAGAGAGGTCAAGAAAGCCAATGCACAGCCGATACACCGACCAGCAAAGGAAGCAGAAAAACACAAACCCAAGCTAAAGAGTTCTGCATCTGACCAGCAGAAGCTTGACAAGATATTCCATGACCAGATTGAAAAGAGGGGGAAACTGGAACAGCCTGTGAAAATTGTCCCAGTGCCTTTTTCTCTGAGTTCCTGTAGACGTCACCTTCAGAGACAAGAGAAAAATGCTTCCGATGAACACGAGCTTTTCCTGATCCGTCGTCAGAGTTTTCCTGATGTGTGGATACTTGCTACTGAAAAAAATCTAAAGTTGCTGAATCCATACAGATTGGAAGAGGCCCTGCTATTTAAGAGATTACTGATGAACCATAAGCTTCCAGTAGAGAAACTGGACAATCCAATTGTGTTAACGGACAGGTATAGTACTATTGAGCAAAAATGTGTATGTTACTTGAGCATCATTTGTTAATTATGCACAGTAAACTCTGGCAAGGCCCTGCTTGCTAATGCTGTGCTTACTTGTGCACTCGCCTATTAAAACAGATTTTTGGTTTTTATACTTGTATCTTGATGTAATGAGCGCCCTTGGTCTTACTCTAGTTGAAATAAGTATGATTTTGACCAGTTTCATTAGTAGTGAAGCAAATATAAATTTCCTTCCCCAGAAGAAAATTAAATGCTCCACATTCACAACTTCACTGTAGCTGACTTTCCCCCAAGAATTAGGAAATGGCTGTTAGAATTATTACTGTATGCTTAAGCTTGGTCACTCACTAAGATAAGTGAATAGTTCTCATTTTGTTTCTTTAAACAAATTGCTTTTTTAAAATATTTTTAAAAATCTTGATCACTCCTTACCACTTGCTGCCTTTTTTCTGTGGTTTTTGCACGCTTGTCATTTTCACATAAGGGATGTTGGTTTTTAACACTTGGGGGATTTTTTTTCCAGTCTTCTTGGTGGATCTCAGTATATGGCAGCTCTTCATAAGATGCAGAAGAATTACCAGAGTTTCCATGGATCAGGTTATTTATCAGATCCAAGGCTTGTAGCAAATGGATTCCAGATAAAAGTGATAGAAGGTATGATAGTTTTAAAAACTATTAATTGCATTTTAGCTTGTTTCTTATGATTTAATGATTTAAATTACTGTTAATGTGGATCATGTTTTTCTACATCACCTTGTCTTTTAAAGCACTAGCATCTTGCTTTCCTTAATACTGAGATTTTATTTTCTTGGCAAAGAATGTAGTCTTCTACACAGAACCTTGAGCAATGGAAATTGATGACTAAACAGAAAATTCTAATAGTATTTCAAAGAATGCTCTGAAATCCATGTTTTCCGCACTTCTTTCTTCTTTTCTCAAAATGCTCAATACCCATATCCTTAACTGCCATGCTGACATAATTTAGATTGGACGGATAAGAACTCCTTAGCACAGGATCCTTCTTCCATGGTGTTACTTGCAGAAGCTTCTGCATGTATGTGCTTTAGCTGGCTACTCCTGTACTGCTGAGCAGTTGAGGAGGTCCAGTAAGGAGCTGGATCCTGGTTGATGTCATACTTTCCTGTCAGAATTCTAACACAGAGCCTAAAGGGGCCAGCAAAGAGATGGTCATAGGATCACCACACCTTTTCTCGGAGTTTGATCTGAACATACTTTTTGAGGGAGTATACTTTTCAGTACCTCTTCCTTGATCACAGAATAAATGCATTTTATATAAGTTTATTTTACCTTAGTAAGAGAGCTCAGATGTTTTTACATCTTTCTGAAGAATGATTTCTAGGGATGTGTTGGAAACACAGGGGCAACCCACTGTTGGTTCTGCAGATCACAAATTCTATAGCGGAATTCCAAGAAAAGCAAACATCTTTGGGGGTAGCACCTAGCTGACAGCTCAGGGAAAAGACTGGCCATAAGAGCTGTTAGAAATGCTATAGCTTCATGTGTTACAGATCCCCACATATGTAGAGTGATGACAGATGTACTGTAACATATGGGATCTTTTAAGGGTAGGTACAAAAAAGGGATGTAGACCAACTCCTTCACTCAGAGGCTGGCTCTTGTGAAGAACAGAGCCAAAGCTGTTTTCCTTACTGAATCATGCACAGCAAAACCAAGGAAACTTCTTTCTGACCGACTAAATCTCTACATAAATAACACCACCTTTGTAGAAGAGGTGTTCATGGTAATAAATCATGGAATGAATAATTAGGGAAATAAAACGTACTGTGAGAGGTAGTTATTTCATGGTGTATTCAGACTAGCAAATCAAAAGCTGAGGACCTCTATGATATGTCCCTAGGCAAATGGGGGAGAGGGGGATTGTGGCTTAGCAGTTTTGCTCACAAACTTTTTTTTTACCTCCTGATGTTCTAAGTTTGTTTGAAATCTAGTTAGTGTAAACTAGATGTGAATAAATTGAATATGAAAATTTGAAGACAATTTCTTTTTCCTCCTGGGTAGAAAGTTTAATTTCTAGTTTATTTCTAGGCAGCAGTGGAGAGTTGTTGACAGATCTCATTGTACTGCAGATGTGTCATGGTTTAACCCCAGCCAGCAGCTCAGCCCCACACAGCCACTCATTCACTCCCCCCTGAGCATGGTGGGGGAGAGAACTGGAAGGGTAAAAGTGAGAAAACTTGTGGGTTGAGATATAAAGACAGTTTAACAGGTAAAGCAAAAGTTGTGTACAGAAATTAAACAATAAAAGAAGTTAATTCACTGCTTTCCATAGGCAGGCAGGTGTTCAACTATCCCCAGAAAAGCTAGGCTCCATCCCACGTAATGGTGATTTGGGAGGACAAACATCATCACACCAAACATTCCCCACTTCCTCCTCCTTCCTCCAGCTCTGTGTGCTGAGCTTGATGCCACATGGTCTGGAATATCCCTTTGGTCAGTTGGGGTCAGCTGCCCAGCTGTGTGCCCCTCCCAACTCCCTGTGCACCCTCAGCCCCCTCACTGGTGGGGTGGGGTGAGGAGCAGAAAGGGCCTTGATGCTGTGTAAGCCCTGCTCAGCTGTAACAAAAACATCCCTGTATTACCAACACTGTTTCCTGCACAAATCCAAAACACAGCCCCATGCTAGCTACTGTGAACAAAATTGGCTGTCTTGGCCTAAACCAAATGGGAAATTACTTTTAAGACAGCTTGGTTTGTTTAAGAGAAGCATTGTAACAGTATAATAGCAAAGGACTTGACACAGTAACTGGGAAGTAGTCTTCCAATCCCATGTTCCTAAGATGTAAATTTAAGAAAATGAAATCTCAAGGAAACTTTTCGCATTTGGTTTACAGTTAGTACTTTGTATGCCCTGTGGAGGTTTATGAACCATAGGAGTAGCCCAGTGAAGAATGGGAATCTAATTCAGTTCTTTGTCCCAGTCTTCTATTTTAACTACTTGAGTGAAAAGTTAATAACATCTGAGTCTTGTCGGTCATGTTTATAAGCTTCTGCTGATGACATTATAGCAGTTACAGCCCCTTTTATTAAAAGAGCATACCACTGCAGATGAAGGTAGAAATACCAGCAAACAAATTGAATTTCTCCAGGCTTTTTTCCTACTGAGCTAAGGATTTCTACTTAATCAGTCCCTCTTCTTTTTCTTAACTTTGTCCCTGAAATACACTATCTTCTACAAATGCTTATTAGAGCTGATTTTTAGACACACAGGTACTCTCCTAATGTGTCCTTCTCTGGGAATTTCACTATGCAGTGTAAGGTTATTTAATTCATAGGTTCTTGTATAATCTTTACAGAAAGAGACCTGCATACCAGGAGTCATTTGTTCCACTTAGACCCTGAGTATTTTGTAGGATTTCTTAACTCTGAGAGAACCAGTTTGTTCTATAAAACATCTTTCACTATCCTTACAGAAGCATTACTTTTTTTCACTGTCTGTATTCGGTGTCTGTTTTTGTGGCATTTTTGAAATTCAGATGCATCCTGAAAGAGAGGTATTCAGATGATGTTGAACTAGAATTTGCTTAAGAAAGATTTTGTTTCTTCAGGATATATTGTTCATTTTTTGGGCCAGAGGTTCCTACTTTGCATGGTGGATGATAAAGTCACAGCTTGATGTGGAGAGGTCCTAGAATGGAAATGTGCACTTAAGCCGTGGTAACTAGAGAGTTCCTCCTTAGCAGCATCCATAGGAGCACACCAGAACCCATTCTCTGTGTACACAACCTTTGTAACTTGTAATTTTTTACCAACTTTGTGGCTTAATTGGGTCAGTCCTATCAACTATTTCTATCTGTCAGGGTCCACTGTAGCATATTCGAAGGTTTGTATTTTCCTTTGGGACTTCTGCCCTCATACAGTTGTATTAGATGTTCCTTTCTGACTGCTGATTGATTTCTCATTAATAGCCACTTATTGGCACTTATTAATATGCATTCCTTCATTTTTCATCCCAAGTGAAGAGTGTTATTTTCTGTACTAGAAAGTTTACTTTTTCTGACAGAGATCCCCTTACATCACAAGCAAATTTGTTGATTGATTGATTTCTTAAGGTTTTGAATTTCAACCTACAAGTGGTATTTCTGATAATTTCTTCTTACAAAATAGCAAGTCTTTCTGTTGATTCATGTGAATAAGGCTATGATACCATCACTAGCTCTAAGATACCTCCCAAAACAAGAACATAGGAAATTTAGCTGCTCCAATTCAATGTTCAGCAGTTTTAGTCATGGAAGAAGCTTTCCTTGACCCATGGTGGTCTCTGAAGAGGACTGTTGGTCTAGTAGGTTGCACTGATTATTTGTTTAAATCTCTACAGATATTCTGCTATCAAAGAAGAGAAGGACCCAGAGTACTGCTGCCCATTACCATATATAATGTCTACTCATAATACTCAGATACTAATTTGGAACACTGGACCTCTTGCCTTTGGTATTGTGCACCTCACTAGGGGAGTTTCCTAGATGACTGTAATGATTTAAATTTAAGTATAGGATCATAGATTTATTCCTTATTTCCTTGTGGCATTGGGGTGTTTTACAGAACTGACTGTTTATTTAAGAAGACCCTAAGCAGCTGCCTGAATTTGGAAGACGAATTCGGTAATCCCTTTGCTGCATTAAGCTTGCATCTCAACTGATCTCTTTAAAAAATCCTTCTTTGCAGTTCAGAATCTTACCTTCTGGCAACTTGTGACACAGAGGGGCTTTTTATGAAGATTTTCATTCTTATGGTTTCTTACTTGAAAAAAACCCCCCCTACAAAGTATTAATTTTTCCTTATTTGGATGACATGTAAGGGGCAGTGTCATTCATAGGATAAAAAAAATGAGTAATTCATTAATCATGCATTAATCTTGGAATTAATATTCAGAAATTAAATCTTATTCCCTTACAGTTCTTGGAATTCAAAGAAATACAGCTATGGCAAAGACATTTTAGTGTCTTTAATGTCTTTTAAGTCTTTAATGGCCAAGACATTTTAGCTAGTGGGGTGGTTCTGAGTTTTAGTTGCTCTCACAATTTACCAGGAGTCTTTCTCACAGGCCTTGCTCTGAACCCCATGGCAACATGTGGCACCCGATACTCTACTCCTAGTAGGTTTTTGAAAGGTCTAATTAGCTGTTTTCTTCCTGGCAAGAACTCAGTTCTACATGGAATTTTGTTCTTGTTCTGCCATTTTGGTGGGAAAACTGCTTAAACTTCTGTATTTTCACTTTTGGATGTTTATTTTTACAAGAGTGTGGGAGTTGCAGGCCTTACTTACCTGTTGTTTCATTTGAGGATAAGTCTGCCTTTTGAATGTGTTCCTGCTAGAAGACAGAAAGGTAATCTACCTTTACTCTCTTCAGAGACTCTGTATGACTGCAACCAAAGTTTTTCCAAGTGTCCTAGATTTTGAAAGTGCCCCATCTGCTTCATGTTTCTGGTAGACCTTTGGAAGATCTTTGTATTGTCTCCCTGTTTCTCTTCGTATTAACTGCTCATAAGTCTAAGGAGTTTTCAACTAGATTTTTCTCTGGATAGCTCACAGTGAAAAACATGTTGTGAAATAGCCAAGAAAACACTTCTTGCTGTCAGTGTGTCAGTTAAGCAAAATCAATGGTTTCTTTGTGGAATGTGCCAGTTGTTGTATTTTGCAAAGCTGTGACGCTGAGCTCCAGTCTGTCTTCCACTGCCCTCCCACCCCCTCATGTTCTGGCCTTACTGAGACTTCAAGTGATGCTACCTTTGGGAGAGCAGTCTGTTTGCTTTTACTTAATAAAGCAGATTACTTAATACTCAGCGTTCTGGGATCTGCCAGGCATTTGTTTGCTCACAGTGACCCCTACGTGCAGGGAACATTTCAAGAAGTAAGATGGATTACTTTCTGTCCAGTTCTTCTTAAGATGTGTTTGTTATATGTGCCTTCACTGCACATCTGTCCATTTGCCTTTAGGAAAGGCCTAGGGAGAGATGGGAATTCTCGGCTGGAGAGGAAATGAGACCAAGGAACACACCTTAGCTGGTATTGTATCAATGGTGGGTTTTGGGCCATGCTCCAAGGCAGGCTTTTAGGGTAGAATTGTCTGCCTGATAGAATGCAGTCTGCCTCATGTAGTCAACGAGAGTATGTACAAAGAATATGCTTATAAGGCCTCAAAGAGCAGTAATAGGTAAATAGCCCATTGTTCTTGGTAATATAAACTGCCTCAGCTCTTGCAACCCACCAGTGGAAAACCATGCTGCAATTTAATTTCAGTTTGATTTTTGACCATAGACTGGGAGATAGACAGTGTTACAGTGTCACCTAATCTAGGTGGCAGCTGGAGGGGAACAGTTTTTCCTGGCCATCAAGAAGGAATTATCCAAAGATGATTGTAAATGCTTTGTTTGGAAAGAGAAAGGGGAAATTTGTAACAATGAGAAATCCACATTTTTAAAGTAATTTGAAAGCTAGTTTATTTGTTCATGGAAATACTTTCCTTGGAAGTTGCAAAGTATTTCATAGAAAATACCATGGCAACTGTTTGAGGACTGCTGTTTGAATACTCAAAAATCTTGTAAATTTTTGACAAAATATATATTAAGTATACTGAGGCTTGGACATCTGCTTATATCATCGAGTGTTGCCAGTATCGGAGTTCCTGCAAAGACTTGCAGATAAACTTGTTAATCAGAATGCAACTGGGCTACTTTGCAGTTTGAAGCATGTTGGCAGAAAAGGAGAGTGGCACGCAAACAGAAATGCCAAAGAAATAAACCTCCCTTAGCCAGGGTTTGTATTGTTTGTTCTTAAATTAAACACTTTCAAGCCTGCTTTGACTTTTAGATGAAAGAGGAAACTTAGCGAAGTTAGATTTGGCTGTGAAAATTTGCAGATGAACAATGGCTATCGTTGAAGCTGAAGAGTATATGAGGAAATATTTTGCAAATCCAGAACCTCACTGTCATAGAATTTTAAAAGGAAGCACAGGAAGTACAAGTTTTTAAACTGAATATCTAAATACTTGAAACTTAAAAAAAATTGTGTCCTGTCTTTGGTAAAATATAGAGGGGTAATTATTGAAAGGTTTTCAAATAAACTAAGTTCTAATTCTAGAGAGAAAGCAGCGTAATCAAATGGTCTGAAATAGTTCCTCAAATCTAATCTGTAATTAAATCAAAAATATGACAAAAATTAAGAGAAAAGAGCTGAAGAAGATTTTTATAAGAGGCTTTATCTTTTCCCTGTCCCTTACTGAAAGGCTTTCCCATGGGGAAATGTTTATATCTGGCAAACTTTCTTATAATTTAACATTTTGCTTTAAGCTGAATCTGAACACAGGTTTATGGTATTATATAAAAATATGTCTCTGCTTGCTGGCCGTGATTAGGGAAAGGCAGCTTGAAAAAGAGAAGGAAGACAAGGCTGGATGAAAAACGAAATAAAGTTTCGGATGTAAAGCAGTGTTGAATACATAGCTGGAAGAAGGTTATGTGATTTTTGGGGGGAGGGGCGATGGGGGATTGTTTCCTATATCAAATTCCCACTGGTCAAAGTAACTCGTGCCGTGAAGCTTAAAAAGGCCCAAGAGCATTGTTTGCCCAGTGACACACCCATATTTAGGAAAAGTTTCAACCTGCACAGTCATCCTGTTATCTCTGCTCTTATTTAATGACTGTCCAGTAAACAGGGCCTGGACATGGGTAACTCAGCTTCATTCTACCAGCTAATGAAAGTACATTTTGCTGACTTACGTTGCATATATATTTTTTCTCACTTCTGAAATATTTCATATTGTTGTTTGGACTAGGAACAGGAATTATCCCTTGTGACAGTTTGTTAGTTTAATCCACCTTGGAGGAATATATTTGTCTCCAGCTCTTTTGACTTCACAAAAACCATTTGTGACTCGGGCTGAAGGTTATTTATCCTACCTGGAGCCATTACACAGATTAGATTTATTTTACTTATTAATTAAATTTGTCCATGCTGTCTTTGTGAAGCTTTTTACTTGTTAAACTTGTAGTGGAGGAAAAGAGAAGGTGGCCGTGCAGGTTGGGTTGAGGTTTCTGTGCACCCAGCATGAACGAGAGGATAGTCTGAAGGGCTGAGTGAGAATATGTGAGCCTGACCACCAGAGAACTTGCTTCTGACTGGGAGTGGATAAAAGGTTGCTGTATGGGAACAACTTCATCAATTTTTTTCCCATAATGTGAATAAGAAGAGAAATCGTGTAGACCTCAAAACTTGAATAGATACTCTGTTAGAAAGGCTGTTTAGTTTTTTATTCATCATTCCTACTCAGAGTAGTACCTGCTCCAGCAGTGATACCATATGAATGATAATATGAAGTCAGTCACAGAGCCTCTAGTTTTATGGGCTTGAGTTTTTCCTCAGATGTGGTAGGAGAAAAAACTGCTTTTTATTTCAGTAGAATTTGAATTTGTTATGATAACATTTGAACTTTACAGATGTTTCAACCAATTACATAGGAAATAGTGCCAACAATGTTTTAATTTTTTTCAAACTAAATTGTGTTTTATTGCTAGCTTCTACTTTAGTTTTATGTATGTTTAATTAAAGTCACAGGAGCTTTAATTAAAGCTGTGCTCAAGACTGGGAATGCTGCAAATATTTTAAGCATTAAACGGTGCCAGCTAGGATTTGGATTAATGTAAGCTGAGACATTTGTGATGTGAATAAACACACATCATCATAATGAAACATTGTGCAAATAAATGCTTTTCATTCCAAGGGAGGAACAAAAAAGTTTCCTAATTGTATTGGACTAAATTACTAAATGACTTTGCATCAGTTTAATTTTCAGTGAATTCCTATAGAATAGAAATTAAAGCAGTGTATGAATTGCTGTTTTGTTTTTGTATTTTCAGGTGTTTCGGCTACAGAAAGTCATCTTGAAATAGAAGGGATGGCAAATTGTCTGCCATATTTTGGAATTTCTGATTTGAAAGAAATTCTGAATGCAGTAGTTAGCAGAAATGCAAAGGAAGTGTATGAATGTAGGCCTCTCAAAGTGGTAAATTACTTGGAGGTGAGACAGAAGCTTTCTTTTTAAGTATTAGCCAGCTAAACTTGTAATTCCTTAAACTGCTTGAAAATCTTTTTTTCAGCTTTGTGTTTTAATTAATGTTACTGTGTTCTAAACAGAAGTTACTTTTGAAAAAGAGAATATTATATCCTCCTGAGTTGTGTATTCCTTACCAAAATATTTCCATTAGACATACCCAAAGCAGTCACCCAGTGGGATATAACACATGCCAAAAGCTGATGTTCACAAGGTGTTTCCTCTGTAAGGCACTTTTCAGACTAGAAAGGCATTTCTCCATGTTAGAATACAGAACTGCCACAGAATGGCTGTGACTCGTGTTAATATTGTCTATGCAAATAAATAAATTGTCCATCCGGAGGTAATAACAGCTTGAAGTTTCAGAGACAGCTAATAAATGTGGTACTAGTTAAAGCTGGAGTAACCAACAGTAGTAGTTACTACTTCTTGTCTGGCTGTGTCACTAATGCTCTTTAATACCAATTCTCTTCAAAAAGGTTACCAAAATATATGTAAAGTCTCTTCTTACTTAAGTACTTATAACATGCCTCCCTGAATTGGGTTACTTCAAATTGGGACTTAGGCACATATTTACACAGAATATGTGTTTTACCTTTTAAGCATCATTATACAAATGTTTCCCTGTCTTTTGAAGCAGTAAGCTGCCTTTGCAGCAAGGGATTGTTAGTGCTACTGAACCACTCTCATGCATTCATGAAAGAAGCTTAAAGAAGGGATAAGTTCTGTGTTGAGACAGGAATGGTTTGTAAAAAACCCCAAACAGCTATAAAAGCTGTTATTCAGAAGTAAGCACTGAATTTTTTGACCATTCTGGGAGGTAAACACTGGAAATGCCATTCACTGTCATGTTCAGAATCACAACTTTGATTATTCATTTCATGTTTGAGCAGGCAACATGTCTGCAGCCTTTGCTGTCGGTCAATAGATGCAGAAGAAAGAATAGGTAATGGTTGAAGCAGCAGCCTTCCAGGGTATAAAACAGTCCACAGTCCACAGTGATCTCTTTCTCACTTGGAGGAGGGGGGAAAAACCTCAGACAAAGAAAATGGGATGATTTCGATTAAATCGTTATGAATGCTGCTCAGGTTTGTACAGTATGAAGGGAGATTGTGTGCCACATACATTTCTGCCTAGGCAACATGACTTAAGGACAGAAGAGAGGGCAATGGCAAGAAGGCCCATCTTGGAGGAGAAAACAAAACTTCTTTTTGAAGCTGCTTAGTTCTTTGAGGGTGGGTGCTTTAGCAGTCACATCTGCTTTCGAATGTTGAGATAAGTGGATGCAATAGACCATAGCAAATACAACATTAATCTGCAGTTTTGCTAGAGTATTTTTCAAACTTTACTCACTGACTGCTTGACTTAATTTATGATAGTTCTAAAGTTTATGGTGTGAAATGTCTCTTGTGAACTGGTAAACATCTACAGCTGATGCTGGTGAAAACAGGAAATGAGATCTTCAGAAACACAAAGCGTCTTGAAAAAGTAGGCTAAAAGAGCAAACATGACCAGGGGCTGACTGTGCATGCCTCCATTGTAGAAATGTCATGAACTGACCAGTAAGGTATGTTTAGAGTTACATTTAGATTTCTGGGATTTGGAATATTTAATTGGCAGAAAGGGATGACCTTTAAACAGTGAGTGCTTAATTCCTGCTTTCTGGTAGCCCCAGGCTAATGTGCTAAAAAATGGTACTTTAAAACTACTGGGGTTTTGTTTTTCCTTTCCACAGGGAGAAGCAGTACGTTTAGCTCGGCAGCTGCCCTTACATTTGTCAAAAGAAGATGTACAAAACACAATTTACAGGATGAAGCAACAGCTTGGAAAGGAAAATAAAGGCTGCGTTCATGGTCGTCCTTTTTTTCATCACTTAACAGATATTCCAGAAGTTGACAAGCACAACTCCATGGAAATTATTCAGTAAATGGAACATTTTGTTTGGAGTCATACTTCTCTTGCTTAATTTTGATCACTACTCTGTAAGTTCAGTGTGTTTAGTGCAAAACTTTTGTATAATGACTTCTCATTGTTATATGTTCACCTCCTAAAGACTTTATTTAAATAAAAATGCTACTTGAAAACTGGAAATAAATACTGTAGAGAAACAACTCCCCACTATTTTTTTAAAAGAATTTATTAAAGAAGTATTCTCAACTGGTTTCATCCTTCTCTTATTGCTGCAGGTTTAAGAAATACCAGTATGTCAGAATTTTTTAGATGTGAAGTGGTTAGAAGTTGCTTTCAACAGAGCATGGCAAAGTTTACTGTACTAAGGACATCAGATGTTAATTTTCAAAGGAATGCCAGATAGCTGTAAGTATTTAAGTATGGCATTGCCATAAGCAGGTATTTTAGTTAGACTTCTATGGTGTTGTATTTATATTTGGAAATTCTTAGCTCATGTAAATGAGTATTGACAGTCCTAGTGTCCAATGTCCAAAAATTCTACACTTACGGAAGTGTGGTTCTTAAAAGTATAGTACACTTCAAAAACTTCAGATCAACAAAAACTGGCCAGTTACTTGAAAGCAGAATGGCTCTGAGTCACAGAAGCACATATTAGCACTGAAATCAGATGCCCGTGGTTGTTTATTGGTGCAGTGCTATACACAAACTGTTGGGGGTGGGAACCTTAAACTGTCCTCCCTCGGGGAGAATGTGGCATAACTAGGGCATAGTCTGCTATATAGAGAGCTACTGATTTTGGTAAACTGGTTCATTCTACCAGAACACAATGTTTACTCCTCTATTTCAAGTAGTGGCCTACTTCTGTAAACCTACCCGCTTAGGCCTTCTGTGCATAGCAGCTGCCTTGTCTCTGGAAGAGTATGTTTTAGAAGTTTGAAGCTCACCTGAAAATTCCTGTCCATCCCCAGCTGCCGTTTACAAATCTTGGCCCTATGAAGATGTGGTGGTAGGACCTAGCTTTGTAGTGTTTCTGTGCCTGCTGGGTAAATGGTTGAAGGTTGCTGAAAGGCCCCAAGTACAAGCTAGTTTGTGGACAGGAGTGTTGGACCAGACAAGTAAATGTAGTATTTGAGTATGTAATCACTGATGCTGAACTGGTGAACTAATTTAAGAAATCACATCCCAGCCGTACATCACAACATGTAAATTCTAACCTGAAAGGCAGTGAGTATCTTTTTAACAGAGCCTGTCACAATAGGACAGGAGGTAATGGTTTTAAACTGAAGGAGGATCGATTTGGATTAGGTATGAGAGAAGTTTTTTACAATGAGGGTGGTAAAACACCAGAACAGGTTACCCATAGAGGTAGTATATATCCCATTCATGGAAATACTCAAGGTCAGGTTGGATGGGGCCCTAGGCAGCCTGATCTAGTTGAAGATGTCCCTGTTCACTACAGGGGAGTTATACTTGGTGACCTTTAAAAAGACCAACTCCAACTATTCTGCAATTCTATGATTATTTCTTTATGCCATTAAAGTAAGTTTATCCTTTTCATAAAGAGCAAGGATCATCAGAGGGCACAAGCAGGATATCTTTCCAAGCTTGAAGGTGAGCAAGGCACAAAATGAGAATGTCACTTGCAAACTGAACACTTGCTGGCTCTAAATGTCACTCAGTGCAGAAGATGTGAATTTTTAGAATCGAAGTGAGAAGGTGGATAGAGATGGAGGAAGGAGACGTGACCCTTGGCTCTGATAGGGAAACAGGATCTCAGCCTTGCATGGGATACAGAAGGTTATACTTTGTTTATTTTTATTCTTGTTGGAATACAAACTCTGGGAGTTTAGAGAGTAGCTATTAGAGTGAGAAAAGCCAAAAGCAAGCTGCAGAATGGAAATTTATCTCCTGACTAAGTTTGTTGGAACTTAAATTAATATGTGCACCAATTTTAGTCAGTTTGGACTGTAATATATAGTATTTAATGGGATTAATAATTGCTGGTTCTTCTCCAAAATATAAGATAGCTGTATCCTAATTATACTGAAGCCAGTGCTAGTATCTTTGGTAACACCTGAGTCTACAGCAAGAGGACAAGTTTTAATAGCTATTCAGGCCTTAGACTGAAGACAAACAAGATTGGCAAATGGTATTCACAGGTGCCAGGGTGGGTTTAGTTGCTATGGAAGCAAATTAGCATCAGGGTTTTCAGTGGGTGCAGGTGCACCAGGTTAGGCAATTGGGTGTTGGGTCTTCCCTTCTTTCCTGGCTGTGTCTGCTGTCCTTACACCTCAGAGAGCTGCTGTGTATTTCTTCCTTAGGTATGTGTACATAAGTTGTTTTCTGTCTCTGTGGAACACTAGAGGATGTTGTGTGGCTGGGTGCCAGCAGTGAGTGCTGGAGCACAGCTTTGGAGCTGTAAGTCTGGGTGTCTCCCCACCACAGTACTTGTGGTTGGGACTGCGAGCTGCAACTGTGAGTTACACTGATGCTCTGCTGATGGGATATGGCTTTAGATAGGACAGGGTGGAGGTCTCCTTGCTTTATCCAGTGTGAGCAAAAAGAAATGTTAGTTTCTGTTTCTAGAGATGTTCTCACTGTTCATCTTCCTCTAGTGATGCATTCATTTTATGTTCCTTGTTTAAAGAATAGAAGTACCTCATTTCTAGGTTTACGAGCATAAAAGAAGTTAGATGGTGTGCCTGAGGTAGCAGTTCTGGAGAAGGAAGGCACATCATCTTCCACCATTGCATCAGCACGGGGTGCTCCACGGTGAGCCCCATGAAGCTCTTGGGGAAACACACAAAGGCTGCCTATTCCTGCAGTCAGTCCGCCCCCAGCTCTGTGGGCTGTTTGAAAGGAAAAGAAAACCTGAAGTGTGCAATGCTGGGTGGGCTTGGGTATTGTTATACTTGACCTCTTTCCTTAGAGGAAGAGCTGTGGAGCAGGGCGTGGTGGGCGCGTGTCCCAGCGGCGAGCGAGTGGCAGCCACCTCCCTGTGTCCCTCATGCTGCACCCACGCAGCTGCTTCCCCACCAGTGGCCGGAGTGGGCCATTCCAGGGACTTATCGTATTTGCGCTGCCCTCTGCTGGCATTTCGGTTTTGTACAATTTGGACTTAAATTGAGGTCCGGGACTGGCCGTGGATGAGCATCATTCCTTTCTTACTTTGCGTCCCCAGCAGGTCAGAGCATTACTGCTTACCTTGCTCCTCGTGGCATGCATATTTGCTTCCTAAAATACACCTAATCTGGGTAACGGTGTTCCCTAGGGGAGAGTTAGGAGCTTTCCGGACCAAATCATGATCTCGTAGCAAAACTTAAAAAGCCTTTTGGTTGTATGTAGCTTTGCATTTTTCAGAGGCTCGTTTGTATGATTGGTTGGGACAGGTTTGGTTCTGGTGGTATGTTTGCAGCTCAGGAGTCCCCCTCACCCAAATTCTGAGAAGCACATTCCTTTAATGGGAAACCATTGAACTCAATTTATCTTTATAAATACAGGAAAATCTCATTGAAAAAAAATTATTTTTTCTTGCATATAAATATGAATATAAACAGGAAATAGAGGTAGCACCTTTTACATGTGTCTTTTCTGAATGTAGTAGGAATCTTACTATAGAAGTTTCTGTTTCCTCTCAGTTAACCAGTGTGTGTGAGAAGCAGTTTGGATTATTTCATGTTTGGTTTTTTCTCTTTATCATGAATAGTAGCCATTCAGAAAACTATAGAAAAATCAGAGGAACATTGAAGCTACTTCAGGAGCACCTAGCAGTCATTAGTAACGGTAAAATCTAGATGATGTAATTTGGGATTTGCTAGAATTGATTCTTCTCTATTTCTGTATTCTGATATGGAATATTTAAAATAGGTATCAATAGAATCAATACTCCCAAGCACTTTATTTAGTTATACAAGCAAACATTCCCTAGTCTCAAGGATTTCATTCCTTTTTCTTCCCCCCTGCACACTTACTGGTATTACTTTAATGAAAGTTAACCTCAACAAACAACTTCTTAGGTTTTTAACAGGTTTATAATATTTGGTCTTCAGAGTTTGTTTTATCTTCTGTAAAGCAGATCAGTTTTTTAGTGGGGATTGGTTTCTTTTGTTGAATAAACTTATAATTCTGCATTTCTTTTTTGGCTCCAGTGGAATATTGAAGGGTTCTTGAGAATTTTGTTTCTTTTCTACCCAGCATTTAACAGGATGGATTAGCAGTTACAAGAAACGTCAGGTACATCCATTTAATTTTGCAAATGGAAGGCTACCAGGACTTGCTTTTATTTTTTTTTCCCCTCTCTCCCTCTCTCTGTAAGTAAGGAGCATCATATCTGAAATTATGGAGAGTATAAATGTGGAAATGTTAAATCTTTTGTTAATGGCTTCGAATTAAGCACACATTGTTGCAGATGATTTGGAGGACTTATTTAAAGTAAATATACAATTTCAAGCTCAATTATCATTCATAGTTTAACTGAACATAGTGAGATATTCGGTCTGTGAATTTGATACAGTGTTACTTCATAATTATGATGCTTTTTTACAGTAAATTTGATATAGAACAGTTGCTAAAGGAAAGCTGCTGAATAGTGTGACCAACCATTTTATGGGACACATCTGGTGCATTAGTTCAGGATGTGCAGTGCAGGATAACAGAGCTTTTGCCCAAAAGGAGAAGGAAGCTAACTCCACATGTATATGTTTTGGGGACATGCAGAGAGGTTAAACAATTACAAGTTAATTGTGTAAGCTAATAGGAGGGGTGTTCGTAATTTCATTTCAGAATAGCTAAGGAGCAAACAGAGGAGAAATACTGTTTTAAAATCTCAAATGAACGGTTTACACCTGTTAATGTTACGTTTAGAACAGCTGTTTCTTTTATTATCAGTAAACAGATGCAGAAAGTAATGGAATGTTTTAAAGCAATATGTTAATCCTGTCTTCCACTACTGAATATTCTCACAATGTCATAATTAAATATTAACTGTAATACTGCTGTCATCTGCAGTTAAAGAATATTTACTTATTATTTTAATCGCTTTTTTATCTGAAGTGGTAAATGTTCATCCAAAGTTACTGTAGTCTTTCATCAAGCCAGCCTAAGGATTTTTTCACATCGGTAATTTTACTGATGATTTCACTGGACTGAACTACACAGTCTAAGTAACCCTAATTTTGGTTTTGCTCAAAGGTTATTTCTGTATTTCAGATTTCTCCCTGAAATGAAACAAGCTGTATTTACCGGGGGGGGGGGCGGCAGGAGCAGGAGGTCAGGGGGGCAGAATTGCTCTTAAGTGTCCAGGCTATCACACATTTTATATGAACTCCATGTGAAGTCGATTATAGGTGAAGCTTTCCCAGAGCATACTCAGGTTAAGCACTGCAGTTGGCATAGTATCAGTCAGGTAGTCCAGGAGAGGGTCTTTTTTTTTTGGTTTGTGTGAAAATAGTTTCAGTTCATTTCTTTTCAAATGTGTTGTGCTGCCTCCGTTTTGAAAAAAAGAGAATCTATCAGTCTGACAATCTCTTGGGAAGGAATATCTCAAAACTGCGGACACAGTATTGTGTAGTTAGGGAAAAAAACCCAAAACAACTATTTCAAAATACGAATTAGTGCCTAAACTGACCTGAAGTTTCCTAGAAACCTGTACTGGCCACTCAGATGCTCAGAGGTGACAGTAAGAGTTCTTCAACTGGCAAACATATGTCTTCATTTTAGAATTGCAGTATGTGTAAATGTTCTAAAGCATGCAGCATTTCAGTGACCTAACATGCGATGGTGGAGCATTACTAACTCACCCTCGAAGAACGGAAGCGCAGAAGATTCATGCTGTATAACTTGTTTGGCAGATTAATTTTCAGGAAATGCAGAGACCAACGAATATGGCAGCTGCATTATTAAAAATACTGTATTCAAGCCCAGGTCAAATTGTTCATTCATGCGTGGAGTAACTCAGCATTAATTGAATCATTACATTTTTTACATATTTTGGATCACTGATATTTTTTGCTTCAGCACTTGAAATGCCTGATAAATTACTATATTCACAAGGGGCAAGCATTTTGACAGAGGAATGCTTTATAAAGCATTTATGTGTGAATGTTTGCTTGTCAGGTCATTGCAGTAATAAAATTGCGTTGGTAGAACTAAGATTCTGTCTTAATTCTAATGTCAGGCAGCGTATTTTTGGAGAACTTCAAGATGCTTAGGTAAAACTATCTAAAATTATACAAAATAATTAAAAGGGAATGTCTTCCTTTGTTCTTATTAGCTTGATACTGATTGTGTTAGATAAATGACAGATGTTCCTAATGAAAGGTAAGAGAGTTTATTTTCTCAATTTAAAAAAAATAGGAAGGTAGGGAGAAACCCTCTCATGTCCATTAAGCAGATTTAAGAGTCCTGTCATCAAAATTCAAGAGAATGAAAGGAATATTCTTTTTGAAATAATTTGAGGTTTTTCATATAAAATAGTTTTTGTAAGTTCCAGCTTGTGAGAAGCAAATCTAACTATGATTCTTGTCTTGACTCTGCCAAAACAGACTAGTAGTAAATAAATTATTTTAAAGGAATATATTGTTGGAGGTCTATTCTTTCCTTAAGCAGGCAGAGTAGAAATATTTTGTCAGTTAACATTCCTGATGCTCCCTGACACTTTATGTGTGTATAATTTAGAACAGGAACCAGTTAATAGTTACTAAGGCAAGTGGAACTCCAGAAAACTGTCCCTCATCAGAGGAATTCACATAGTTACTTCTCTTACAAAAGGGTTACAGAACCGTTTCCTAAAGCTTCACATTAAGCTTCAAAATGCCCTTTTCCAAAACTGCTTGTCCCAGATATCATTGCCATTTAGGAGAGCCATATCTTTTATGCTTTATTTACAGTGACCTTTGAGCAACTGAAAATGCTGCCAACTCCTTTAGAAAGTGTGGCTTTGAAATTTCAATTTTGGTCTATGTTTGCAAATGAGTAAATGTGGTTATCCATCAACTGTAACAGCAATAAAATGGATACTGACCTTTTATAATAATAGTATTTTATACCTCAAGTGAGCTTCGCTGTAGAATCTGAAAATGCTTAATAGTGCACCAGCCACTTGTAGATTATGGAAACTGAAGAAACAGCTTAGTCAGCCATGAGAGGGATGCAGAATTACAAGGGGGGAAAACCCCAAATGCTGCAATTCGGTTTTACACTTGTATTTTTACTATGATGAGCAGGAACCTAATGTTTAATGGGTGTGTGCAGTTCATTCTTGCCTGATTGCAAACTTCTTGTGGAGTCCTCTGTATAATTTCTTACTCTATATTAATCCAAGTCATCAGAAGTTATGCATCTTTTTGTTATTGTTGTGTCCTGCTTCTTCTAAGTTTATTTAGGTGCTCTAGAGCAACAAAGTGTTGTGCTAAATTCCTTACCCATATAAAGTAATGAAGGTTTCAAGCACCACTAGATTTATTTTTTTAAGCCTCTGTGGATGCAGAACTAATTAAAATCAAATCCATCTAAAGAAAGGTTTAAATGACAAAATATATTGTAATAACTGTCTTGCCAGTTTTCTTCTGGTTACCAGTCTAAGTCTTTTAACTGTAGCTCAAAAATATGGAGCAAGTATTTTGGCATAGAAGTTTGTTGTAAGGAAGATTTAATAGCTTGTTATGTCCTATTTCTATAAACAGAAGTCATTTAGAGTTCAGCAGATATATTTAGAATCAGCATTTGTGCTGGTAGTTACAAGCTCAATAAAATAATCTGTGAAAAGCTGAATATACAGAAGGGAATATTCAGGTTCAAATTTACCTCACAACTAATTCGCTTTTAAGAGACTTAAGCATTTTCACAAATAGGAATGTACAAAATTGGGTATCATGCTTATTATTTTATTGAAAAATCTTTTTAATAACAAGGTTTTGTTGTGTGTGAATGTTAATAGTTTGAAGAGAACTATGTGTCTACTGCTGTTCAAGAGGTCAGTTCCTGTACTCTTTACTCTGGCAAAATTCCCTGATCTTCAGAGAGGGAGATTTCCCTGTCTCAGGGAGTACAGAGGAAGGCCCAATAAAGTGGACAGCCAGAAGCTTTGGAGAGGTCTTCTCTACTTTTGGCTGGTTTGGGACAGAATAATAATAGAAGTTTATGTTGAGTGATTTGTAATCTAACCTCTGATTTTTTTTTTTACTTCAAGGTATGCGTGATAACTGAGAAACATATGCGAAGTAGTTTAAGATATGAGATTTATATCAAATAGTAAATTAAAATCATGGTGACCTTTTAGTCTTGCTGATCACGTGCAGAAGGATGTTCATGTGTTGCCCTGTACTAATCACAGTAACAGGATTCTTGCTCAGGGAATAGCAGGCACAAGCAGTACCCTCATGTATTTGTTCTTCTACTGCATTTTTAATTGAAAAAATTTTGCAATTAAAATGTTATAATCATACCTTGATGCAATTTTTGCATATTGTGTTCTGGAAAAGAGAGCAGTTCTTTTCTTGTAAAAAAGGTTTTTACTTAGTGGTGCAAATAGTCATCAATGCCCTAGTTCAAATGTCAGTTGATATTGCTGTCCTGATTGCTGGCTCTGGCCATGTTTGGTGCAAGTCTAATAATTTTTATTATATCAATTCTTGTATAGATTTTGCCAAACACTCCAGGAGCTTGAAAACTACTAATTAAAAGCATAATAGATATTACACTTAAATATCTTTTTCCTTCTATTAAAAAAGATATTTCTAATATCTTTTTCCTTTTCTATTTTAACACAATAACTGCTGTGATTTCTTTTATATTGAGTGTCCATGCTTTTAGCATCACAAAAAATTTCACCCAATCATATGATGACCCATCCTTAAAGAAGTGTCTTGCAAGAATGGTTTTGCAAATAACAAGAGCCTTCATTTTATGTACTCGTATCTAAGCAGGTAATTTTTTATTATGTTTGAATTCTGATAGTTTCAGTGAGCCTCGGAGGAGTATTCATGTAGATGTATTTTTTTAAATGTCAGTACTGAAGAGAGAGAAAACATTAATACATTTTTTTTTCATGTTTTCCTTCTTTACAATGTTGGTAGCTGTTCGTCTGAGTGTCAGAAGTGTGAAACTGTGTACACAAAGGAAGTTGTGTACACAAATTATCCTTATGATGCCCCTTTGTCCCCTCATCAAACTGGAGTTTTGGAAAGAGGGCTGGTTGTGTGGCTGGCTCTTGGCAAATCTGGGAACTGAAAGCGCTAATAGAGTATCCCCATTTTAACTACATGGGGACTCTACGTGAGGGGGAAATGATATGCTGGTACCAAATCATCTATATGATGTGCAACACAGAAGTTTTCCTGTTTTTGGTTTCTATGACATGACCTGTGGGCTAACTGAAGAAAACATCACTGAGAAAGTGCTACTTCTACATATACAAGTGCTCCTATTGATACCTTATTTTTCTAAGATTTTGCTGAGTAAAGCTATTTCCATACATAAGCGTTTTGGCCATCTGCAACTGCTTGTCAGTGAGCCTGGTTTGAGAACACTGGCTGTAATTGTAACCTCAGGAATGTGTGACCAGCTCGCGGCCAGCTGTGCATGCTCTGACTTTTCCCAGGTGTTAAGATACATGGCCACTTTTGTTCCCCTTAACCAATGGGGCAAAATACAGTCCTTGTTTTTCCACACCTTATATTAAGCCTGAAAACTGCTGGGTTTTGTTATTTTTTCAATAGGTCATAGCAAACAACTACATGAAGTTGTCCATGTTTTTTAATTATTGGGCATCTGTGATACAGTGTGCTGCATCTGTAGGATAGTATGTATTTTGAGAAATACAAAAAGGGTACTCAGTTCACCATGGTCTTGCTATAAATTAGCAGTGCTGACCCTGCAAATCACATAAGTGCTCTTTTCTAATTGTTGTTGCTTGAAAAAGATTTTACTTATGTTTTGATAGGATGGGTATTTCTGCAGTTTAAGCCTCTTGAACCAGAGTGAGTTTTGATGCATTTTTCAATTGGTTTTCAATTGGTATTACTTTAATGATCCATTTCATGTTCAGAGGAACACTTAGTAGCTGTTTTCTGCACAGGAGCCTAATTGGAACTCCTCCTAAATGCAGCTTGGAGTTGTCTGCATAGAGTGTTCTGCATTTTGTCGTTACCTGTGTAGCACTTTTCTTAGCTTGTATTGCATTCAAGGTGAGGCCCGAATAGCCTGAAGGCAAAGTGTATGCCCACAGGTCTCCTCCTTAGAGCAGCTGGGAGGCACAGCGTTTCTAGTAATCATGAGGACAAAATTTGCTCCATGGCCTGTGACACTTTAGTCAAGTAAAAAGTGAAAACATGAGATTAATTTATGTACATGATAATTTGCATGGTGTGGTTGTTATAAAGGGATAAATCCACATCTCAAGTCACTGCTTTTTGCTCTTCTTTGCCAACAAGCTGACATGATCTCCTCCACGTAGTAGATATGGAAAAGGAATTAGTTTTTAACTTAGACCAATTCTTTGTATGGTCAAAATGACAGATATTATCCCTAAAAGTAACCTACCTACTCATTCATATTAGTTTCTAGGTCCATGGAATGAACTCAGACCTCAGAGCAGATCTGTATTGTGTAACACATTCTGAGTTCTTGAATTACAAATTTTTGCCTTTTATGGACTTTGAAAGCTTGCACTTTTGGGTTTGGTCATCTTTGAACATAGGAAGAACACAAAGATTCTAAACCAGCACTGGGGTTTTCCTAAATGCTCAGAAGTCAGGGATGAGCACATGTGAAAACTTCCATGCACTTAAATGGTTTTCAAAATCTAGTTCTTAGAGACTCAAAAAAGTTCATGTAATTTTGATAGTCAGGGAAAAATATTAGGCTCCTGAACACTTGCTTAACCCTTTAGAAATACACCAGAGCTGTTTGTGGGGGAGAAGAGGAGCACACCAATCCGGTGCTGGGACCTGTTTGAACATAAACGCCTGTAGCAAGACAAGTTCTCCCTTATAGCTGCAGGGATATGGAGCAGTCTTGCAAGACGGGCTTACGTAAAAAGACTGAACGATGTGCTTTTTCGAAGGTGTTTCTGTAGTTAAAAGTCCTGGTCTGTGAATCCCCTCAAAAAAGCAGGGGATTTTTTAAGGGGATCCACTCTTCCCCAGAGCACACAGAGCTGATGAGTCCTGGGATAAAGCTGCATGATACAAATCACTGATGATTTGTGCCTCTGACTGACGTTCCTCCAGCGAGCATTCCCAGATATGTGCCAGCATTGTGAGATTCCTGTAACCACTGGCCTTCGGTATTTCCTGTGAAACTTAAACCTAATATTTGAAATCTGCATCAGCACTGAACTGTTCTGCCCTTTGTTTTCTGTTCGTCAAGGTGGCTTTTCTCATTAGCATAAATCACAAAGCTCCTGCAGCAATAGTGTTGTCCATGTGATATACAGCATCTCTGCTGGGCCCAAGCAATATTTACAAGCTAAAGGGCTCTGCTTTGCTTGCTTTGGAGGAGCCTTTCATTGTTTCTTCTTTCAGTTTCTCATTATAAGATGAAACAAATGAGAGGCTTTAAGAGAAAATAATGTAGAATACCGTGATACTTTTATTATTATGCATGTCTGAAGTGGACAAAATAAATTAGTCAAAGGAAATGCAACCCTGTGGACATTCAGAAGTTTAAAAACAATGAAGTAACAATATCTGTACTGCATTACAGTAGGCTATAATAGAGAAGTTGTATGACTCTAAATTGTTTGTAACCTAGTTGAAGAATAAGACCCTTCTGTGGGGTATGGATACATAATGTAAACAATTTCAAAGAGAGTTTGGCAATCTCTTGGAACTTGCTCCAAATGCTTTTGGTTCAATGGGAGTGAAAATCTATGCTCCATTGTAGCCTCACTTGATATTTAATTTTAGAGGAAAGAAGCTGGGGATCAAGTCTACTGTTTTTTCTTTAATTGCTTGAAGGTGACAATGGAAAAAAAGTAAGATGAACCGCGTGCTTATGTTTCTTTTTTTTTCACCTACTCATCTTTCTTATTTTCGTTGTTGCCTTTAGTTTTCTCTCACTTACAAAAAAATTTAAAAGCACATGCATCAGATATATAAGTAAGAATAATTGGTGACAACTGCTCCCTTCATTTAAGAAACCAACTGATCTATACACGTGCTTTAGTTTCACGCTCTTTCTCAGAGGCTGATGTTGGAGAGGGAACGGGTGTTCTGATGTTATATTCCTAACCTGTATATCTTTATAGTGTCTATTATTGTTATACCATCTGAAATGATCTCGAGTGCTTTCTGTATGGGGAGTTAGGACTTTTTCAAGTAGGAAACATTTTTTTCCTCTATGGCTTCTGAAAGATAGATAAGAACGGCTCTAATTCTGTGCAGCTTTCATTCCTGTTGCCTTCTGCTGCATTTTTGTGAGAAGTTGCAGCCTAAGTAGTATTAATCTGCTTAGTAGTTGGGTGGAAGCAGAGAACAGCTAGAAGTTGATTTCCCCCGTTTCCTGCAGCGCACAAACCCAGTTGAGCAGAGCAGTTAGCCTTGCTCCTGAGGGCTAATATAAATTAAAGGTCCTGAGCACTAGGGGTTGTTAAAATTCTCAGAGGGCTCTTTATAAGATGTTAACCCCCGTGGTCTGGCCAGGCTCCAAACGGGGTAATTACATTCTTCCTACCTAAATTCCCCCTGCAATTGCAATTCGATGTGCTGGTATTCCTCACTTCCTCTCCTCTGCCGTGCCCTGTGGAACAGTTGTTGCATTTCATCCCAGAGGTACTTGCTTTTGGTGACTGATGGAGTGATCTGTGTGTAGAGTCTATAAAGCATTTTAAGAGCCTTCTGGATGAAATGTAATTTATGATGCCTATTTTTTTTTTATTTTTTAAATTATCTGCTGTTTAAAATGGACTGGGTTAATCTGAGCCCTGAATGCATGTGAACTGTGTGCAACAGACCCGGAATGAGAAAGCATCAACAACTGTTCTCATTCCTTGTTGAACTTCTTCCCAGAGGTTTTTTTTAGATAAAAAAGGTAAAAGATCAAACTAGAAGTATAGGAAGCTTTTCTAAAGGGTTCTCTACAAAATAGGAATAATATGAAATATATAATAAGGCTAATATGATTTTTGCCTCAATTGAAGTACAAATTGAAGTGTATATATACATATGTATATGTAACATTCCTCCTGCTTAGGGGCTCTGTTGTAACCTTAAAAGAAGCATCTAAAAACTTAGGTTCTAAAAGTTACTCTTCTTCTACCGCTTTTTATTCTAGAAAAGCTTTTTATGATAAAGACACTGTAATTTTCATTAAGGTATTACATCCTGATTGTAAGTAGACTTATTACGTGTAAATTTAAGTGTTGCTTATAAGCAGAAAAATATGTAATTAGTACTCAATGTTTAACAAGGCAGTGGGGAATATCTGTATGTGCCAAATATATAGAGACTTCAAATACAGTCTTCTCTAAATATGGGATTTTTGCCTGTCAGATACGTGCCATGCCAACAGGATAAAGCAAGGCTGGGGGAACGTCTTTCTGTTTAGTTGAGCACTGATTTCTCTTTTCACTCTTGGAGTGTCTCGTACTAAGCCTGTCTGCACTACCTAGGAAACCTTTGTACAGATGCCAGCCTGAATGAGCTAAATTCTTCTTTCAAGAGGTCCCTTAGTCTGGTCTGACAGCCTGAAAGGTTGTTTATATCAGATATTTCTCTCCTAGAACATCAGACAGAAACGAAAGAACATCGTTGATCTGTGCCATGATGTCGTCACTAATTAAGGAAGATGACTCAAGGTGGCCTAAGCAGGTGAGCTACTCACTGTGCTGCAGGACAAGTTGAAGATTTTGAAGATTTTGAAGATTTTTGACTTGTCTGGTAGCACAAGAAATGTTCTTCCAGTCCCAAATGGAAAAAATCAATGTATGACCCTGTGCAAGTGAATGTGATGCACTACTTGAGATCCTGGGAGGATTCTTTATGTTGCCTTCTGTGCCAGGATGCTTGGAGATCTGCACTAACCCTGCATCAGCCATTTTCTGGTGCTGCTGAGAAAGGTTAAAAAAGTAAAAACAGCCAATAAAGAAACTGAAAAAACTCTTACTTACATAAAAAGCATTTAAAAGACTCATCTAATACAATACAGATCATTTAAAAACCTGGAACTTAAAGTGTTCTTGCAAGGTCTTCCGTTGTGTTTTAATGAAAAACGACACTATTACAAACATATCTTTCTCTCTAATCTGTGATAAAAGCTGAAATAAATTTAAATATTTGACACTAAATCTAGCTCAATGTGCTCTACTGCTTGTTGCTTAGAAAGGAGCTGGCACTAACTGCATAGCCAGATGTTCATATGAGTTATACCTATGTAATCCCACTCAGTATGGCTTTAATGGATTTTAACCTGGAATAAGAAATTTAGTTCTCTTGCCTGTAATCTATTCAAACATATTCTTATTTAAAAACAGTTTGCAATTTAGAATGTAAGTAAGCTATTTGTATAGTTTTAGTACTGTAACCGATGTGCTTTTTTAATTGCAATGTGTGATAGTAAATATTTGCATAAAATACAGCTGTGCTCTGAAGCATTTCTCTTATGATGCTTTATAGTTGCTATTACCAACACAGTTTAAAAAAGCTTTTAGTTTGTAAATATATTGCAGAAGGAATATTGTTATTTTTAGTTAGTGTAAATAAGTATAAATAGCTTTCTTCACACTGATGGTCTCCTGACAGGCACAAGAGCTCTGTACTCACTCTTGACACCAACTCTCATATGCACTCACGTCTTCTAAGCGTCCTAAAGTGTTTACATTTTTTTACTCATTTGAGCTTTGGCAAATCAGCATCCTTTCATGTTTTGTACTAGGTTCTTTTGCCAAGATGAGACACAAATTCCTGGAAACTTTCATGCAGAAAAAAAAAATCCATGTATTTTATACCAGAGAAACATTTATTTTTTGAGTCATGATTTTAGGTAATCTGATAAAATAAGGTGGCAAAGGCTTTATTTAGATGGAAGGTGACTCACAGCAAGATATTGCAGAAATGCATAAACCATAATTTTGTGTATCTGTGATCTTTCTAGCTCTTGTATATTTTTCCTTGCCTCGCATGTGCATCTGTTTTCCATTAATTTAAGTATCAAATTTAATTTTCCAGAAATTAATATCAAAAAACAATTTATTAAATTTGTCTACATATTAAATTATTCTTAATCCTGATATTCATTCAGCAAATAGTCTCTGCTGTTTGTGCTTTACCCCTTAAAGCTATCACACTTTATTTTTCTCCAGTAGATTCTCTCCTTTGCTTTCTATTGGCTGTTCCTGCTTCTTGCATCCTCTTCCTCTATAAAGGAGGACCGTGCTCTTTTTTTCTCCTATTCATTCATAACTTTTTCACTTTCTTTTGCTCTTTCCTTTTGTTGCCCACAACTGTCTGCATGGTCTTTTCAAACTCTCCATCTACAGCTTTGTTCCCTGTAGCATTGTCTGGCCTAATTAACTTTAATTAGAAATGCCTTTTTGTTGCACTCTAAATTCAGTTTTACAGAACTCAGTAGAAGCTTTCGTATCTAGGGTCAAAAGACAAAGGTTTGTTCCTATTTCACCTAGTCTCCTACCTATTTCTTCTCTCTCTTTTTTTTCTTCATTGTTACCACTTTCTTCTTTCTCAACCTATATCTTCAGTACTCCAAACCCAAATTTCCTTCTGTGGTTGTATTTAATTAAAGGCACAGTCTGATAATTAAATATTCTAAAAGATTTTTAAAATAAGACAATTTGCATTCACTTTCAAATTTTTGTGGGAGTGTAGGGTTTTTTTTTTTGTTTGAAATAATTTTCAGTATTAGTGTCCCAGTAACTGCAAGAAGCGTACTTGATTTCAAAAAAAGCATTGAAGTGAATTTTCTCAGAGCCCCAACCTCCTCATATTTAGGAGATTATGTAGTCTACCCAGAAGAATAGATTATTATTGCAGTTCATTAGAGTGAAACTGTAGAAGTATCTGTAGCTTCTCCAAAAATTCATCATCATTATGGGATGTTGTCTTTAATGACTGCTCTAAATTCCATTTCTTTACAACTATTTTGTTAACTTGGTTGTGGAGACAGGTGGATTTTTACACAAAAATTTTGTTTTGCTCTTGGGGAAACCAGCCATGCCAGTAATACTCACTTTAACTGAAATTGAGATAAATAATCAGAGGGTGACTTACTTAAGGTTTGAAACAGTTAACACTCTCTTAAAAGGAGATGAGGGGTAGATAAATGGTGAACAACTGGGAAGCTGGCTCTCAAGGACATGCTCGTGAATTTGGACACCGACTAATCTGTTTTGGCTGTTGCTGGCATGGCAAATAACAGCATAATGCAAAACCTTCCTGTTTCTTCCCACTCTGGCGTTTTAACTTTCCACTGAGGGCAAGCAGCGGCCACAGGCCGAAGCCTTCACTGGCAGAAGTGGAGCAGCAGCCTCCCTCTCCCCACTGTTGCTCTTCTGGCTTTTGTGTTGACCAGTGTACAGCAGAACACAGATCTGGGAGGTTCTTCTCCCTCAGGTCTGATCATCTCCTTAATTGTCCTGTTCTTGCCTTACAAGACCAAATCCCTTTTTAGCACTGCAAGCTCTTTTGGCTCTGTCCCATAGAGCATCAAAAGAAAATGTTCCCTGAACAGCCACTCGTGTTCATTCAGCCTGGTTTGGTGGTTTTCTCACCCTCTGCTCAGTGTAGGTATAGGACAGAGTTCCTGCTGTCCATGTCCTTTCCAGATGCTCCTGATAGCAACCCTCTGGAAAGCCACAGCTCCATCAGTCTGGCAGCCTCTGAGGACTCCCATATGTCTACTGTGTCACTGGTCCCACACTGAGAAACCACCTACCCGCTACCGTGAATTTTAGATCGGTAGAGTCTTCTGTATGGCTGTTGCCCCAACTGGAAGAGACGATAGGGAAAGGATCTTGTGGAAAATATCTCATATCCTATGTTGTGATAAGTTGTAGGTATGTTCTCAACTTTCTGTAAAAGGTAGTTTTAGGCTTTTAATGTAACCAAATTATTTATCTTTTTTCCCCCCCTCTCAAAGCCCCTGTTTTATTCTGAACCACGCTAAATTTTCTGCTTGCTATGTGGAATGATTTTTGTTTCAGTGTAGAGAAAAATGAATTTTCATTGTTTCCTAGAACTTTTTCATACCCTCCATGTCTTTTGCCTACTCACAAAAGTAATAAGTTTTACCAATCCTGTCTTGATAAAGTCAGTCTTCATCTGTGTCAGACTTTTCTAACTATATTAAGACTAGCTATCAAATAACAAGGAACGTGTTAAAGTCCTGTTCCTCTGAGGCGCTGACTGCCCATGCTGCTTCCCTTCAGCAGTTCCTTGGAGTTTTTTGTGTGTTGCTGTTTAGAATCAGATTTATGCATGAAATTTTTACCTGTTGATGCAGAATTGTAGAAAGGATTTGTAG
The DNA here is from genome assembly GCF_965178545.1 of Coloeus monedula. NCBI lineage: Eukaryota > Metazoa > Chordata > Aves > Passeriformes > Corvidae > Coloeus > Coloeus monedula. The sequence goes on from NC_138787.1 coordinate 8,478,335, forward strand.
TGTGCTCTCTTCAGTCTTCAAATTGCACTTTTTTGCCTGAAGCTCAGTGTAGAATACCTTTGAATCCCATAGATGAGTCTTTGGGGAATAAATTTCATTTATGCTGAAACATGTATATACCTTCAAAGTAAATTTGTATATATCAGCAATGATCCTTTTCTGTCACCCACCCTGCCCCACCATCCCAATTAGCTGAAGAAATATAGGTTAAAATCTCTGAAGTCTAAAAAAATTGTCTTGTTAAAAACAAAACAACCAATCAGCCAACCCTCCTGAAATGCAGTTAAAGCTCTGCTACCCTTATAAAGCAATAGAGAGGGCAGACAAGATACAGTCACACCTAAAGGAATACTCATGCTAAAAAAATCTAATTGCAGGTGATGTCTTAGGTTTTAACTTTCATATTTTTCAAATCCTGTACTGCCTAGTGTGTAACTGAAGTTTCTTGTAGCCAGTTAAGTTCTGCTCTCTCATGCTAGGCAGACATAACAAAGCCTCTCCAGGCCTGCTCTCCAAGGACACTCAGACTGTCCTAGGGCCAAAAAGTATAAACCAAAAGCCTCTAAAGGGGGGGCAGGCTTGTGGAACTGACATCATTAACTGAAGCTTTAATTGGGGAATTAACCCTGATATGCAGATGAACCAAACTTACAAAAGTGTGAAGAACTTGTGATGTGGGGTCCATCTTGGCAGTAGCCTCTGGCTCCCCAGGGGGTACCTTTAAAGGCCTTTCAAATAAATACCTGCCTTTATTTCCTTATTCCTGTCTCGTCTCTGTTTTTTAGGTAGCCACTTTGGGCATCACAGGCATTTAGCAAATGTGTAGTTTATACAGATCGGTGTGGGCAAAACATTTTCAAGACCTATTCCTCTCTAAATTGGTTAGGTTCTTGCCTAGCACTTCCCTTAAGAACAGGAGATATTCTGACAAATTAAGGGAGAATAGGTTGATCATAGCTGGTAAGCAGTGACTGGAATTAATCAGAATCTTGGGGTGGTGAAATTCATACATTTTCCTTACGGTCCGATTTGTTCCTCAAATAACCTCCCATATTTTTTAGGTTTAGCAGTGATGTCAATATCTTGGACAAAGCTTAGCAAAGGAGCTCTATTAGTTTTGAATTTTCCCAGTTGTTCATTACATCATATCATGGCTCTAAAATAACTAAATTTTGTCATCAAGTTTGATTTGTACTTTTGATTTCAATTCCCAAGTTGTGTAACGCTGTCAAAACAGCTCAAGTCTGATTCAAACTCCTAGAGCAATTGTGATACTAAAAATAAGAAGAGGGATTGGTCAGTGTTTGCAGGAGTAAAACTGTCCTTTGCCTTTATGCCTGTGCTTGGAATGATGCTTGTGTAAGTTACTGACACTGAGGAGTAAGATCAGTAGCAGAAGACAATCCTCAGGGATGAGGTTTCTCTTGGAAAGGAGCATCTAAGAGAAATTTGCATATGTAAATTTGGTGTAGGTCAGCAGATGGGTGGCTTCAAAGATCTTAAAGGAAATGTTAAATGAATGCATATTAGGGGTTCTTTAAATCACAGAAGATTGGGTTTGCATGGCAAGGTTTTGGTAGTGGGAGTGCTACAGGGTCCTACTCTGATTTGATTGGTGATAAATTCAACTCATTTCCTCAAGTCCAGTCTGTTTGGCCTGCAGGGGTAATGGGCGAGTGATCTCTCCCTGCCTTTCAGATGATGAACCTTTTATTATATTTTGTATTACGTTTTCTGTCCCCTGTCCAGATGAGGAGGAAAGTGATAGAGCAGATTTGGTGGGCGCCTGGCATCCAGCCAGGAACGACCCACCACAGTGATGCAGGAAAGCAAAATGGCAAGTGCCTTTGGGGGTTCCCCCTCATTTACAGAGTGAAGACCTAAGACTGTAAGAGGGCACTGAAGTAGGCATAAAGGAAAATGAGTCTTCCATGAATGTATTTAGTCAGACGTAGAGTCAAGGTAATGATGAATAATGCCTAAATACACTTGTAAACAGGTGCAAAACACTCTTCCCCTGCCTGGAGAGCTGCCACTGTTATGTGATAGCTTAATATTTCAGCTAGAAGTACAGCTGGAAAGGCAATGATATTGAGTGATTTTCATTATCCATTCAGTGTGGCTGAAATGAGCATAGCCATGTAAAATAATACTAAATAAACTCATCAAATAGACTTAGCAAAAACCTTTGCAAAACTGCAATTATTTTTTTATTAGTAAATAATGTATATTTGTGGAAACCCCTCCAAAGAGGTCTGGGCTGCTGATTGAGTTTTCAGTTTTAATTTGTTCAAACCTGTTTAAGACTTTGAGCTACAGCTTTGAAAGGCCTTACCCCTGACTTTGTAGCTGCTGCTGCTCTCCATGTGCCAAGTGGAGTTTGAGAGTGGATCACTCATCGGGGCAGTCTGAGAGCAGCTCATGATTGTATTCTGGTACTGCTCTTACAGCACTAGCACTCTGGTGAAGATGCTGCATATACCTGCAGCAGAGGTGCTGCCCCTAATAGGACAGATAGGGACAGTTGCTATACTAAAGCTGATTATAAAATTAACAATAATTTGTTTTCAAACTGTATTTCTTGGCTTTGCTAGGTTCATGCTGTAGGTGGTCAATTTTGGTGAGATCATAACCTTGACTGGGGGGGAGGAGGGTTGTACTGCCTTCTATTCAGAGCATCTATTTTTATGATCAGGTATGTATAAGCCTTATAAAAACCTGCACAGCAAAGATTGTAATTTTCCTGAGGCTAGAAGAAAAGCAAGAAAGCAAAAACATCACCAACTAATTGAGAATTACTATTTTAAGTTCAGTATAGCTTGCATAAGCAAACTTGAGCAGGACCAGTTGGATTGAATGTCTAAGAGAGATTCTTAATAATAAATATTTCTTCTAGCCTTGGACTTTCAGACCTGGGAAACAGATTAATGTTCGAGTGCTACATATATATGTAGCTTAGCTTTCCATCAATGTTTTTAGTTTCTTAGCTGTGTCTAAATGTTTAGTTCAGCATGTAACAATGTGAACAAATGAAATACAAACATCATCTTTAGAGTGCAGAATATTATTTTGCCTTGTCTGAGTTGTGTTTGAGCTTGAATAGGAGAATATCAATCTGAGAAAGCAGGATATCAAAATACAACTGACCAATTATCCAGGTATTTAGAAAGCTGTAGTTAATTTTGTAAAGCCAAATTTGTCCAAAAATTTTATGTTAATAACAGATAATTTATTACCTCAGAAAATCCATTCTGTATTTTAAATAGGATTACCACTGGATTCAGAAGGATGAAAACCACTGCTGAAATGTATCATATTATTCATGGTCCATAGGGGAGCTGTGCACTACAGAAAAGCAGGTGTCTCCTTTCACTAGGAAGGCTTCCCTTTATAGGAATAGGATTCAGAAGGACACGTGGATCTTTGGAGAATCCTTAAAGTTGCTGCTTCCTACTCCTCTACATCCTTTTTCAACAGACTTTTAGAAGGATGAAGGAAAACTGTGTTCACTTGAGTTTTGTACTTATGCAGCAGAATTGCATTCTCTTTCAAGTAATTTTATTTTGGGAGACTGCTTCTTTCTACTGGTGATTTAAAAACTGGTGTGGTTTGTTTTTTGGTTTTTTACTGTGACTTTTTCATTTTGCACAGAGTGTAGTGATAAAACCATGCAAACTTCTTCCAGGTTAACCATATTCAAATAAGTTCGGTAGATATACAAAGGAAAACTGAAAGCAGCAGATCACTGTTGAGTGTCCATCAGTGCTCAATGTAAGATAAATTGTGTGTCTTTATGGAAAGGCAGGAATTACCAAACACTGTGTGAAGGTCCTGGAGGAAGGCTAAGAAGCTGGCAACTGTCCAAAAACATACCTTCTGTTGCATGACTGCTCTTGGGGTAGGTCATGGGGTGATGGTGTGTTCTCCATCCTTGTCCCATCAAGGAATGACTGGTATTTGTTAGGTATTCTTCTCTTTCTTCTGTATGTTACATTTGAAAGGAGTAATTCTTCCAGAATTAAAATACACTTTGTCCTAAAAATAAATGTCCACGTGCAGAGGTTATTCTGAAATAGCTCTCTGGTAATGTTTTATACTGAAGAAGTGTTAGCAGTTTGTCTTCTTGATGAGTAGCACTAAGTCTGTGCCATTAGTAGTTGCTTGAGATGGTGTCCTTGAAGCAATGAGTTGGGGTTTTTACCACCTGATGGGTTTTCAGCTTTAGGGATGAAAATTGAATTTCCAGTTGAATATAGGGTGGTAATCACCTGGTGACGAAGAGCTTCAGAGAAATGGACCTATTGGAAAATGTCTGGCGCTCTGTGCTGCAAGATTAGGTGTCGACAGCATTCTTTTGAGGTGATGTGAAGTCTCCGAGGAAACACCCTGGCAGCTTTTTATCCAAATCACAGAGGAGTGTTCGGAAACAGTGGCAGTCCTGGGGGAATCTTTGCAGTGCTATGCTCAGAGTAGATGTATCACTTCAAGGTACAGTACTGGGCTTGCCCCTGCCATGATTTAATTCAGGTTACTTGTTTAGACCTTGGACTTCCACAGCTGGGGTCCCCATTGCACACCGATACATTGGCCCTACAGAATAGTTAAGCTGTGGTAAACTATAATGATGGTGGAGGGAGGAGGAAAAAAATGTTTTAGGGTGTTTCAGTTTCCTACTGCTTTTGGAGTCAGTTCACCTTCTGGAATAGTACTTTCAAAAGCAAACTGTATTTCCATTACTAGTGTATCCTCACTGAAAGACTTAAGATATTCTAAGCTTCTCATTCAGTAGGGAATTTCTTTTTTTCTCAAAGGCATTTGGTGGTGTAGGATCCTTCTGCTATAGGAGTATGCTTGCATTCAGTAAATAGCTTAATTTGATCAAGAAGTATAGAGCTAGTCAAAACTCAAAAATCTAACATATGCTCTAAGTAGTACATAATAGGAGTTGGAGAAATTATTTCATATTTTTCTCTAGAATTTTCAAAATCCAGAGGTGTTGCATACCTGTGATGAGTTTACCCTGACTGGATGCCAGGTGCCTACCAAATTCTCTCTATCACCCCTCATCTGGGCAAGGGAGAGAAAATATAATAAAACGCTCATGGATTGGCATAAGGGCAGGGAGAGATCACTCACTCATTACAGTCACAGGCAAAACAGATGGGACTTCAGGAAATGAGTTGAATTTATTACCAATCAAATCCAAGTAGGGTAATGAGAAATAAAAACAAATCCTAAAAACACCTTTCCCCCGCCCTCCCTTCTTCACAGGCTCAACTTGCATCCCAGTTTTCTCCACCTTTTCCCCCAGCAGTGCAGGGGGGGGAGGCAATGAAGGTTGCAGTCAGTTCATCACATTACTCAGGGAAACATTGAGTGTATTACCAGAAATTGCAGGAAGATGAGGCTTTTTGTGCCCCCCCAGTGTCCCCAAAAGATCAAGTCTGGAGCATGGATTAGCTTCTAACCTACCTTTCACCGTTCTGGTCACAGTAGTTTTGAATGTTTTTATGATTTAGTCTTCAAGGTAGACTTTTGCATGGTTTTGTTTTAGGAGTTAGCTGGGAGTTGAAGTGTGAATTAGGGTAACACAAAGGTTGCTGCTTCAAATTTCATAACTCTTCTGGTGGGGTTAAGAACAGCTACCGTAGCCAGACGTACATTCCCAGATCTCAGCATTTCATATAGGGTTTTCTGAAAAGAGGAATGGAAAAATCTTTCAGTGACTGTACCATTAGTTTAGGATTGTTCTAATTTCATTGTGAAGTCTTCAGCTGGATACAGAAGCTCTTTTACGCTTCAATTTTTCATTAAGGTTATTTTTGTTAGTTCCGTCTTGTGATTGGTGGTGCATGTTTGCACAGTACACATTTAGGGAAGATGGACTTTCTAGTTAAGTCATTTAAAAATACTCTATATATGAATCAAAATCTATGAATCTAATATTTTTTTCGATGGGGAAATTATTAGAGTAACTACTGATAAAGGGATTAATGTTGTTAAATCATCTGTGGGTTTTTTAAATTATGTTTCTGTTTCTTTGTAGGGCACTTCATGTGGCTCTACTATGATTACTACAAGCCATGAAGTCTGCTTTTAGCATCTGGCAACAGTCTGGGTTTTTTGAGCAGTGGCACAGAAGATAACAGGGTATCCCTTTGTCAGAGTGCATGTGTATCCCAGTCTGTGGCAGTCTGAGTTCATGCTCACATTGATATGAAAAATAGGTTTTTGAAATACACAGCTAATTATGGCTTTGATTAAGGAGTAATCATTCTGCTATATGATAGACAGTTTTGGTGCAAGTGTTAGTTGTAAGGGACAAATACATGTTAGAATTTCTTTCCAATATTTATTTCAACTGATGGGTGCCTCTCATTTCTTCATTTGTGTAGCAGTAGTTCGGGTAACAGGAACATGGGGTTGTTGTGCTGCCCTTTTCTTAGAGCAAGCCTGCCCTGTCCTGCTGAGTGAGGCCATGCATTAGCTGAGAAAAATCTGCTGTACTTCCCAAGGGTGCCAGGTCAACAGCCTCGTGATAGGGTCACTTAGTGCATTGAACAACACAGGAGTAAAACTGTCAGAATTTTGTAGCCTTAAGTGTAATTTACTATAAATTATAGCCTGCTCTGTTGAACTCTCAAGAAAGAATGAAACTATGGAATAATGCTGAAGTCAAAGCTGTGTGTTAAAGCCACTTTCTCACCTAAGGGTTTATTCACGGTCAGATTGTCCTTTAGACACAAATATGTGAAATATAAAAGAGCATTCAAAATGTCCAACTAAAAATTTGCCTTTGAGCAGCCAAATTCCACTGTCTTCCTAACAGTGAGAGTGGAACTTCTTTGTTATTAACAGATATAGCCAAAGGAAAAGGGGCTAAGAACACATATACAAAAAATCAAGCCAGAAATCTAGGCCGCTGGTTTCTGAATAGCAGTCAAATTAATGTTTGTATGTTTCCATCCATTTGCTCATTTGGGTTTCCTGGTATTCCCAAAAAAATTCCTGGGATTAAATGCATCTATTTGTAGTAATCTCAGTAGTGTGTTAAAGGAAACCATCACAATGGCAATATTCTCTTACATTCTTTCCACGTGGATAGAATAAAGATTGCTTGAGTATTTTAGCACAGCTGAAATCTGGAATTGAAGAACTTTTGTCTCACTTGTAAAATAATGGTCATGAAATTCAGATTCCAGTCCAGGATTTTGTTATTGAGTCCAAGGGGTTTTTATTCATTATTTTACTGTTTGCTTAAATATGACATCTGGGAAGAGGGGGAAAAAAAGAATTTCTCTGTGACTTTTTTTAGTAATAATGCCAATAATTCTTCCAATTATTCATGCTGGTCAAGTGTTGTTGGAAAAGGTTAAATATTTTTTTAAAAATCATTAAAGAACATAATTATTTTTACAAAAAATTTACGTAACTTTCTTTCTGAAAGAAGGACTTTCTGTCTGAAGTCCACACAGCTCACAGAGTTGGGGTGCTTGATGGAAGTCTCATTACCTACACCGCTGATGAATGGTGAGAGAAGATTTAAAAATTAATTGGAGCAAAGGATTAAAATATTCCTCCTCCTACCTGGTGAATGAGGCTGTACCATTCTCCCATTACCCCAAGTTTTATCTATTTATTCACATTAGGTAGTAATATTTGATCAGGAGAGTTCTCCCTTAGCTTGAGAGTGCATTCATCCAGAAGAAAAGAAATACAGAATTTAGAAGGCTTCCTCATACTTTAAAAAAACAAAACAACAACAGCAACAAAACCCAAAACAACAACAACAAAAACACACACAAAAAAAACAAACAAAAAAAACCAAACAAAAAACCCAAACAAACAAACAAAAAAAAAAAACCACAAAAAAAAACCCAGAAAAGCAAACAGAAATTTATTTCTCTACGGAATACATGTTTAAAGTCAGATGCTTCAGTGCAGTAGGAGAACCAGTGGAACAGGGGCTTTGCAGATCCTGTAAACACATATTTTTCTATCATCATTGTAGCAATAGTCAAAAATACTGGCAATTTGAGGCACCTGATTCTGATGTCCATGTTGATGCCACACAGCCTTATTTTTGCCAAAGCTGTTCCTCCATTATTCTGCCTCCCTCATTTCCTTTGCCCTACTGTCTCAGTCACAGAATCATGGAATGGCTTGGGCTGGGACAGAACAGTTCTCCTGGGTCATCACATTCTTCCCGAGGTGTGAGTAGCAGTACCAGTGAAAAGTCTCTTGTGCAGCACATCCCAGCCATCCTCCAGAAACCTCTAGGATTGCTGATGTCCTGCTGCATTGCGTTTCCAGCAGGTGCTGGGGGTTGTTGAAGTCCCTGTGTTAACCCAGAATTGTGAAGTTTCAACTAGCTCTTTAAAGGAGGCTTCCCAATTTCTTGGTTAGATGTTCCATAAGAGATACCCACCATGATGTCTCCCTTGGTGGGGACATCAGTTTGATCCCAGTGGCTCTGCAAATGTCTGGAAAATCCTAATTCCTCCTGCATGTTTATCTCTATGTATGACTTTAAGTTTAGGCACTTCTTATTGTGAAAATGCAGTATCAGGTACACTTACAACAACTCAGTCTCATGTGGCACAGCATTCCACCCTCCCGTCATTATAATAGGCAGGATCTTATATGGATAACTTCCAACTTCTGGTACAAGCAAGCTGTGGGTTAGCTGTAGACATTGGTGTTTGCTGTAAGCTGGTGGAGAATGTGTTGCTAAATCTCTGAGTGAGATCCATGGCAACGCTGCCAAGGAACAATTGGCTTCCAAACCAGAATTAGGGTCCGTGGGAGCGGATCTGGAAAAGCCTCATGAAGGCTGCGTGGCCAAAACTGAGTAATTGCATTTTGTTGTAACTAAGCTCCTTCTTAATCATAGCAAGAGAAATTTGTGGAACCAATTTTCAGTTGTTTTTCAATGAAAGACCTGAAGTTTAGCTGTATGTAACCCAAACAATGGGTGCTGAACATTGCACTGTGCCTCCCATAGACATGAGTTGTTTTATCCATGAGGACTGTTGTATGTGTTCACGTGGTAGTAGCAATTACCACAACTCTGTTCAGATGAGGTCTTGTACAAGTGCAGTGGGTGATGTAAAGAAGTGGGCAATCAAGGACAGCTACAGATTTCTGAAGCATTTTGTAAAGGCCAGTAGTCTTCACACAAGTACACTGGTAAAAGTAAAGCATTAGGGGTGTCACTGTGGTGAAAAGAAGGTTGTGGCAAAAAGCAGCACTTGATGTAGGATCCGTCTCCAGAGCAATACCTTGCTAAAAATTATGGTTAAGATGAAAAAGTGCTTTTATTGAAAAATACCCTTTCTAATTTTTTAAAATGTTCCTAAGACTGCAATTTTAAAATATAAATCAGTAAATTAATCCCTAGGCTGATAGTCAGCTTCAGACTCTAAAGCTTGTGTTTAGGTCTGTGTTTGTTGAAAAGAAAAGTTGAGACAGTTGTTTGGGAACAAGAAGAGTAAGATGCTCTTAGAAACCAAAGGAGAGTTCTGTGAAGATGCTTTAATAGTATTCCCAGCTTTACTAAGGTATTGGAGAACTGAAAATACATCAATACAAAAAATTTATTGATAAATAAGTTACAAGCTATGCATAAAAGCAAAAAAAAAAAAAAAAAGGTAAGTCAAGTACGCTGAGACTATTTCAGAGACAACACAATGACCTCAGAAGAGAATATTTAGGGTAGCTGCCTTTTCTATTTCCTTAGGTAAATGGTTTAACTGTGAATGGGATGTGCCATGGTAGCAAAAAACAGGTTAAATAAATATTATTCATTTGATTTATCAAGTTGGTTGGTGACTGTTGATACACGGTGGTGTGAGGACTCAGATCTCTGAGATCTGACTGCAGGTCAGAGTATAAAATTCTGATGCTGTGGCTGCATGCTGTGATATGATGAGAGGAACACTTCTGCATTGGGGAAAAGCCCAGTTTTAGGGTGTTCTTAGAACACTCTTCTCTAGAAGGAAAAGACTCAATTATGAGGAAGTTATGCTGCTGTTAGTTGGAATAACCCATGTTCTTTGGTACCTCGGAGCACACAGGGATCATGACTGGAATCCTGTGAGATTTGTTGTCCCACCCTGCAGTGGGTGAGCAACACAAATGAGCAGAAAGCTCTGGCCAGCCAGCAGCAGATTGTGGTTAGGTGTCACCTAGAGCAGCGAAGCAATGGGCATTTTCCCCTGGACTAGCACCTAGGCTGAGCTTTCCCACATGACAGCAGCATACAGTAGGCAGCTGAGCTCAGCCCGAAGGCATGTGTTTGACGTGCCTCCCACTCCTCCGACCACCTGGCGCTGCGCGAGAGGCGAAGCTGCAACCTGATGCCATAATGCGTGACAGCCAGGTGTTCAGCTTGCTGCTTCGTATGTCAGCATTGCCGGACTTGAGGAATAACAACGGGAAAACATGATGATGTAAACGTCAGTAGGAAAGAAGATTGCTGTTGACTGAAATCAGAATAAACCTCCTCTTCAAATGCACAGATGGTAAAGCGTAAAGAAAATCTTTGCTCTCTGTGCTTTTGTGTATGATGCTTAAGAGTGCCTAATTGGGTGCCACAAAGTGCCCTGAAATAGTGCTCTAACTCGCTAATACCACTGCTTGTTGGGAAGATAATTGCTTCTCTCCTAGGTAAAAAACTAGTAAGGATTTCTGCAGAAAGAGTGCATGAATCATGAACCTTAACTGCAAGCTACTAGCCAAGTTATGAGTAATTATATTTTGGATTGCTACATACTCAAATTATGATGCAACAGATTACACTTAAGTTAGATTTGCTGTAAAGCATCTTTTAATTTTGGCAAAGAGCAGACATTTCCAGTTCAAGCATTCTTAAGGTAGAAGAAGTAAAAGTTTAGCAAATGCCTTCAGTATCATCCTGGATTTGGGAAGAGAAAATCTTTCTTGCTGCCTTGGTTACATCCCTCAAATTATTTAACTGCTTTAAATTTCACTTTTTATATTGTACTCAGCTCCTTGAAATGCATAGAAGCAGACCATTGTTAGCACACGACTGCTTTACAATGAATGTTACACCTTACATGATTTCAGGATATTGTCCTGTTTGTGTTGCAGCTGTCTCCCAAACTGCCTTTTTTAAAATTTAGTGGAAGGTGTCTACCAAGTAATGCCTTCATAATGCTTTCCTTGGTATTCTTCCCATACCATCATAACCTTTAAGCACTCCTGGTAATTTTACTGCTGAAACATGGAGCATAATGCCAAAACCAAGCATGTTTTATTCTTTCCTAACTGGAGATCCTAACCAGATCTCACCCAAGACCTTGTAGGCCTCATCAGGAGTAACAGGAAAGACACTACTGAGCCAGGGCTTGTTCCCCTGCCTTTCCACAGGTAGGATTCATTCAAGCTGAATATTTTCAGCTCTTGAAGAGGGAATTGCTTTACTTGTACAGAGGGAGTATGATAAATATAATGGAAAATCTACGGGTTTGAAATTTTACTCGGTTATTGACTTGTAGGTAAAAGGCATTTCTATAGGGAGAAATTGCGATAGCTTTTAGGACCACTGATTGCTTTTGATTCATAATTAGATTTAGAGCACAGACAGTGTCTACATTAAGAACGCAAGTTCAAGATCACAAGTTGACTTGTGGACACTATGGTATTTTATATTTTCTGAAAGTACTGTTTTGAAAGCATGTGTAGTGTGAGAGTTATGTCCACTTCTAAAGAAAAGGAATAGTCTTTCCTGTAGCCTCAGAAGGCCTTAGTGGCTAAGGCTGGTGAAAATCAGCCACACTTACACCCAAAATTCTGTAAAGCTTGTTGCTGATCTTGACACCTCATCTACAGAGGGCTTCACAACTTGTTCTCCTCTATATTCTGGAGCAATAAAAACAGGTTTTGTTTTTTCATTTCATACTCACTGTAATAGTTCTTCATCCCTCCAATTCACCCTGTTTAGCCACCAAAGAGAATAATTCTGCTTAATTTATCAGTACACCTAGTAATTAATTGGAGTAGTTCACTGTTGAATGAACTGTACGTTTGCACTTCTCTATTTCTTTTTGTTTTGCAAGATTGCTACAACAGATGTTAGCACTATCACTTATTTTGAGATTATTTAGAAGCAGCCAAGAGTGAACAGAGCTGTACTTTTTGCCTATTCAAATTCAGAAGTTGGCCTGTAGCCCTAACTTTTTCCTTTGGATTTTGTCAGGGCTTTTATAAACTAAATAGGAGAATTGGAGCTTTAGTGTTTCCAGAGTTTGTTTACATCTTATTTTTATGGCTTCAAACATGTTACACTTGCATTGCAAGCCAGAGTTACAGTCTTACTTCTTGCAGGGGAAGACTTGACAGAAAAGCAGATGCAGTTGCATTAGTAGTTTCTTTGCTGGTGTTAAATCGATATATAGGTATCTACTTGCTGCAGTTAACATTGTTGGGAGGAAGCTAAAGTGGAAGCACATAGCTAACTTGAGTCAGTTAAAACACACCACTAAGGTTCTTACTGACAATTTTGCTGAGTTACATAGGCACTGTGTTGCTTGCAAAGCTTCTGGCTAGTGCATTCCATTATGTACTGTTTCCTAACTTTATTTTTTTGTTGAAATGTACTAAATTTATAAGTTGAGGTGGGATAATATGGTTGTTAAGTTTGTCCATCCAGTGCTTCAGATTATAATAACCTGCTTTGTTTTACTGTAGCTTTAACAAAATCTGTCTGCCTGGACTGAGCTGTCCAAACCTAATCTCAAGCAGATTTATTTTTTGAGTCGTTTAGCCAAAATAGGTCATTCGCATCCAAGAATGAGTCAATTCAATAATCCTTCTGATTAAAAAAGAAACCACCCAAAAAAAACCTTCAAAAAACCCCAAACCCCCAATGAACAACCACAAACCCCAAACCTAGACTCCACAGAATTGAGGAAAAGCTACCTAAAGCTGTGAATGGATTTGGCCTTTAGTTCTTCCTTTGAAATCTGCTCATATTTAACAAAACAGTACATCTGTGGAAAATTGCAGTGCATCTGTGCTTAGTGGTGATGACTTCTGTGTTCAGCTGTTAAATTCCCCACGGGCTCTGTTGAGCATATTGGAAGGTTTCTCCCCTAACTGCAGCTTCCAGCAGATGCAGGATGCACTGGATCTGGTGAAGGGAAAGGAGGGCAGTACTGCAGGGGGGCTGTTCCCCTGCAAAGGGGGCTGTGGGGCAAGAGTGTGGGGTGTGCTGGGGATGGACATTGGCTGGAGTGGGATGGGATGGGATGGGATGGGATGGGATGGGATGGGATGGGATGGGATGGGATGGGATGGGATGGGAGATGCTGTGAAAAATGGGAGGGGAAATGCTACTTGAGTTACAGTGTAACTGGAGCTGGGTAAGAAATAGGGGTAGAACTGCACTGGAAAAGGACGGGCTCATTTTGGGAGGGGAAGAGCTGGGCAGTAGAGCCAAGGGGAAGAGCTGAAGCAATATAGAGTTGAGGGACTGCCCTGTTGTGGATGTGCATGTGCATCTTGGGGCACTTGAACACTGCCTTGGAAAGCTGGGTTCTACCTGGTTCATTCCTGTTGGGATTTGTAGGATGCCAGACAAGGAAATGTTGCTGTTTGTTTCTCACACATCATCCCTCACTGGCTATTTTCATTATTCTGGATACACAGCTTAACAGTGAGGTTTGAGAGCCATACAAAGGATTCACAGATGCTGCTGAAGTCTCTCAGACCTGAGCCTTGGAAATATGAGGATGTAACGGTAAGAACAGAAGGAATCATCGACATCTTAAAGTGATTGTCAATAAACACATTAATTATGAACTATTCAGCAGCTGAAATCAGCAAGATCAAAGCCCAGAGCATTCTCTGTGAGTAGCCCCTTATCTGTAAGGCCAATATTAAATCATGGGAACCAGAACTGCTCTATGATAGTTTCAAGTTTGGCAGAATATAAAAGACGCATACTGCATAAAATTTACGTGGAATAAAATTTGTCTGAGTGTCAAGATGGAATGCTGGTTGGAGTAGATGCTCTTTGGAATTCATATTACTTATGTTCTTCGTTTAATTTTGTTTCCATTGATTCCAGGAACAAAAAATCCCATCACTTGTACGCTGCCTTTGTGCAGGGTGCAGTTATTACCAGGCAGCCAATGATGTCACTTGTATGGGGGTAAATGAATTTGCATTAGCTTTACTTTACGCATCATGAGTAAAAATAATCCTGCAGGTGTTGTAACTGCACTTTGGTGCAGACTGGGAATATATTTTTTTCCCTGTCAACTGCAGAATCCACGCTGCTGCATCTCTGCAGCTGTTGCTATATGAACTGGCCCAATTAAAGCAGTGAATGTTTAGCTACAGGGTATATGGAAGTTAATTTGAAGTCTCTGAATGGTTTAAAAGCCTCACGCAAGGAGATGCTATTGATAGTTCACATGAGCAGGATGGCACTACTTGGTGCCTGAATGTCATGAATTAAAAGTCAAAGGGCAAAACGTTGGTCTCCCTTAAAGCCAGTGAAAGTTTTGCCTCTGACTTCAACAAACAGAGGATTTCTCCCTTAATTCTGTAACTTTGGTTAGGAGGGGAATTTTGTTGTACTTTTAATTCTTGTGGCTTCACCAAGAGTCTGTATTCCAAAAGTTTTTAGATTTTTATTTAGTCTGATGGTGTTTTGTGGGAAACTAAATTGAAAGTGTATTTAAGGGCCCCAGGGATCTGCTCTGGTGAACTGCATCAGGAGAAGCTGAACATCTGCTTGATGCTTGGACACAGCTTTAGCAGAACTTCTTATCATTCAAAAGAAATTGCAGAAAATCTGTTTGCTTTTAAGTTTCAAACCTCATTGCTCAAACTTTTAAGTTTTAATGTCCTTACATACAAATTTTAAAAAAGTAAAAAAACTCAATACAAAATATTTACCACCAAGGCAGAAAATATATAAAAGGGGAAGGGAAAGAAAATCAAGCAGTTTTGCAATTTTAGGGTGGTTTTACACAAAGGAAAGTTCAAAGCTGAATTCCAGAATATAACAAAAACGTGCATCATACTAACATGAAGGTGTTTTAACAGTGATTGTGTTGTCTTAACAAACACCTGGTTTATCAGTTCTATTTCACATGTGAAATAAAATGGACTTTATAGTAAATAGATCTTTTTAATTTCAATTAACAATTTTTTACTATAAGGAAAATGTACAGAATTTGTGTGGAAATCCATGTATTATGTTTACTCAAATACAGAAAATACTTTGCTGCAAACTTTTAAATATAATAAAATGCATTTAATAGCAATCTTTTGTGGTATCATCATTATTTATGAACATAACATTCAAAATATGGAAATTCAGTTGTGGATCAAAATGACCATAAAAAGAGTAAACCAAAGAACCTTATAAACATGTCAACAGCCATCATTTGTCCTAGATGGCTCATACCAATGTAAAAAACATATAAAATGTAGAATAATTCTCAACATATGGTTTACTTTGTTGCATTGTTCCTACATATTATTTGTGTTAAAATCCATAAAATTATATTATGAAGAGAATATTGGGGTTTGTTTATTAAACTAAAGTACAGGTTAGAGTTATTCTTTTCTTGTGATGAACATATACCAACAGTGATTAAAAAATAAACATTTATTTACAAAATATTGATGAATACATATTACACAAGTCAGTTATATCAAAGTGGTTTTTAAACAATATCTGTAGCAACCAACTATTTGCATTGGTTTACCATAGTGCAAATGGTAATGTTGCAAAGGCAGGTTAAAATGTAGGATTGCAATTTGAATGTTGGACTTCTCTGCTGCCTTCTGTTTTTCTATGTCTAGAAAACTATTCCTTTTCATTTAAAAAATATCAATTTCTTGCGAATGTTGAATAGTGTACCTGAGGATAGGGCAAATTCATTATTAAGCCTAAATTCTTTCACTTACATAACTATCTTTCTATTTACTCAGCCTGCTTACGTAGCACCATTGCCATTGATTACTAAGATACTAATGAGAAAAAGGAATGGAAACACGCTAAATACACTATGCCATCCCTAATTTCAGGATTTGTCCGTTTATGTGGAATTTCTTCTGATACATTTCACAAGTCTGCACTATATATTCAAGTGTTTAAGGATGATTCTGGTGGTATTGTGTAGTGGCGTATATGTTACCAGTATATATGTTCCTGTAACTATGATATTAAGTGAAGCTGTGAAGAAAGGAACCTAAAAGCCTACTCCTTCTGTCCTCAGGTGAGAAGGAGTTTGCTTTTGATTACCAACATGTACTGAAACCTGCATATAAATTCGCATCTGAATGACTGAATATTGATTCCCTCATAATGCAAGAACTTCATGGATTAAATCCGGTGATTTGATTGTAGCTTTTCTCTTTTGCTGGCTCACAAGCAGCCGTCAGGTAATTACATTGTCCTTTAGTTCACGTTCTGTAGCTGGTGCTGCACTAAATCTGTACGGTAGCACACAGGAGGTCGGCAATGCCTTGTGTACGTAACTTCACAGTTTGAAAGACTGGTGAGGGGGTATAACTTTTTCCTTTTTTTTCTTTTTTTTTCTCTTTTTTTTCTTTTTGCGGTAGCTTCCATGATTTGTGAAGCAGTGGATCTGACGGGGATCTCATGAGCACCCGCAGCGATCTACAACCATGGCTGGTATCTTGCCGTAGATGATTTGTTCCTTCCCATTGAAATACAGCATATTTATGGGGGACATCTTGGTGGGTGTGCAGCAAGGGCCTGCCGAGCCTCTGGGGTTTGCTTGGTGCACGAGGTGGGTGTGCGGGTATTTTTGTAAAAACACAAATTCACATTCTCCGGAGCAATAATTCGCTTTGTATCTTTTAGGAGCGATAATCCAATCCCATCCGAAAGCTTCGAAATCCACCGTCAGCGGGTAGCGACAACATCGGGATTCTGTCGAGTGCTCGTCGCAGTCGAGACCAAAATCTCTGCGGGACCGTTTTGGGGTGTCTGTAACTCTGACCTCTAAAAATGGGTTCTGTGAGAAGAGGAGAAGGAACTGGAATCATTTCTGGGGTAAGCCCAAGTTCACTAAAAACATGCAAATAATATTTCAGATGTAGATGTATCAAATTAATATTCTGAAATGAAGTTTAAAAACAGAATTTTACCTCCTACAATTCTGTTGTAGTTATCTCTGTATTTCCCTGCTATTTGTCTATACAGAGCTTTAAGACCCTGAGTATTTGTCCCTGAAATCCCCACTATCTCAGTGCTAGAATCATTTAACTGCTCTAAGAACATTTCAGAAATTTGGAGGATGCTGGATTTTTACTTTTGGTGTGAGTTTTGTTTGTTTGTTTTAGACTCCATAATAATAGCTTTTGTGAGTCCTTCTGAAATTTCCTCCATTAAAAGCATATTGAGTTCAGGCTTTCTGGATATCAAGGAAGGTTTTTTGTCCAGACCAAGGAGGACAAAAGTTGCTCCTCTATTGCTGCCATGCTTGAATGACTCTATGACTGAATGAAATTGGAGGGGCAGCTAAATATTTTGACTCCTGGAAGAGTCCTGTGGCCAGGAATGTACTTCTGGCAGATTTCCAGCCACATGCCTCCTACCAAGGTTGTGTTTCCACAGTCACCAACTGAGACTAGAAGGGAATTGCAACCATCATGATCATGAGTTTGAAAAAGTTCCCGAAGCTGCTCCCTTTCACACACTGATTTCTGCCCCTTGTGCTGGTTTGGCATTGATGGGGCCATTCCACAAAGACCATTCCTCTGGAATGAGTAACAGCCCAGCTAACTTTGTTACACAGGTTTCCCTCTCCCCCGATACCCGCCTCCTTGGCTGCGAGCTGTGGAGCTGCTGGAAGTGCTCTTCCCAAAGGTAAGTTATATGGGGAGGAGTTTGGTGAGAGGAGCACCCCTGTACTGGGAGCTGCTGGAGAGGAGCTGGAGGCAAGAGAGGAGAGATTTCCTCTTCCGTTATCAGCTGTGCCTCTAACCCTGCTCTGCCACTGAAATGTTAATTTATAGATGGTGATAGCCATGGGTTATCCATATGTATAATCATCTGAGTGGATAGAGGTGGTGAAGACATTCCTGATCATGATATCCAGCTGGCCTGTTTCAAATACAGGAGATCCGTATTGATATTGGATGTACAATTAAGGTATCACAGAGTTTTCTTTTAAGCTCTTTTTAATTATATTATGCTGCTGTGAAGTTAAATGTTGCATAAATATGGTTGAACACAATGATCTTAAAGGTCTTTTCCAACCTAAATATTTCTATATTCCTGTGATCAACAGATTCATCTACTACATAAAAGTAGAATAATATTCTTCATACTGTATTCAAAAGGAGGGATCACTTCATTGTGATAAGTTCAGAAATTTTTATAGGTTGTAGATGATTAGTGATTTGCAGAAACAAATAGCAAGGGAAATACTGTAGTTTCACCTCAGGTTTACTTCAAGTGTACTTGTGGGTACACTTCAGGTTTAATTTGTTCATCTATTCTTATAAAAACAAACCAGATAGTTACTTTATGCTCTTTCTTATCATTATGACTCAATTATTGTATCAAGCAGAATTTCTTTATTCAGATGTTTCTAGAATGACGCACTCTATTAAGTATTGGAATATAAAGAACTTAACATTATGGAGAAGATCTGTTCTCACCTTCATAAAGAGACAATTCTTGTTGTTTAATAGAAAATATGTGCATAGAGAGTATGTAGGAACTCCCTTGCCTTCTCAGCAATATTGGAGGCATCTTTCCTACCAATCAAACAATCTAAAGACTGTTCTTTTAGCTTTATGTGAAATAGCTCCTTATTGAGCAGTGTTTGCTCTCAAAATTGAAAACAATGTTACTTTGATAGTATCATCCATCAGTAATTGCCAAAATCTTTTCTAGTTAATGCCTCGAAATGTCTCTCTGAAATACTACAATTTCTCTCAATTTTTTAAATAGGGAAACAGGCAGAGGAATGCTATTGATTTTTGGCATGATCAGAGAGTAAAGAATGAAAGAATTGGACATACAGAACTTTTATCTTCCATTCCCTAAACAATGCATCCATTTTAACCTTAAAACAGAGCTTAAATGCTTTTCAGTGAAATGGGATTTTTCTAAATAGACTTACCAATCCATCTTCCCCCGGTCCTGGAAAAGTTACAGCAAGATTCCGTCCGTTCTCATCAAAAGCTTTTATTTCGATGCCTAAATTGGATTCAGGCTGTTTGAGCCAATTTTGCAACACTGTCTTCACATCAATACTCTGCCAAATACCGGTGCCTGGGTTCATGTCAAGTTTCAAAGATCGAATTCCAGTATATCTTGTACCATCTTTCATGGGTTTAATAAGTCTCAGGATCTGCACAAACACCGTTGTAGGTTTTTGGACTTGCCTCAAGTATATCCACAATTGGGCCTTTACTACTTTGTTATATTGTATTTTAGAGCTAAACTTAAAGAAGCAACATTTTGGTTTTCCCTCCATTTGTACAAGTAAATCAGCTATAAATGAATGGAAAGAACAGATTACTGAACAGAGAACAAGAAAAAAAGCATATATAAACCTGACTATTTTTTTTCAGACTGCATAGGAAATACTACAGTATGTTATAAAGAGTACCAGTAATAAAGGGGATTTAACTTAATTGATTTTCTATGGTTTACACTCTACAGCAACATTAATGGATGTCAACAAAATTATTATTCTATCACCTACTACCAATTCATTTCTGCTGGTCACCTCCTGAGGACCTTCATAAAGCATGCAGAATAGCAACTCTGCATAAGCTGACTCGACACGTGTGTGGTGATCCAGCTATTTCTAATTTACTCCAAAGCCTCAGCATGCTGCAGACCATACAGCCCTGGGCAAACTGCATGAACATTTACATTTCTTTTCTCAGTGGAAGAAAATAATTGAGAGGATTAATATAAGGATCATTTTGTTTTCATTTGAATTATATTAGAGGAAAGTCACGTGCAGTGCTGCGTTCCTTCTTCCTGTAGCCTATGATGCAGCTGTCATACCTAGTCATGGCAATATCTTTCCATGCCAGGATAAAATGGGTAGTACTAATCCTAAATGGTGCAGGGCTTTAACATTCATAAATCTCGTCACTTAAGATACCTGTCTCTTTAGTGTATTTAAAATAGCTCAAGGGCTTTTTATAAGATGTAGGAAATGAACTCAGCAATGAAACACAACAACTTTTCTTCAGTCACTGTAACTATGAAGCAGTTCGATTAAAAATAGTTATAAAGCCTTATACATAATAGGCTGGAATAAAAGTGCAGGCAGACCTCAGCTTTGTGATAAGGCTGCAGTAAAATAATGCTATTAAGTGCCCATCTTAATAATTACTAAGTTGAAAAATTTCACTGAAGAATTTACTTTTTCATTTGTGGGTTCATTTTTAGCTGGTGAGAGCAGCTGATATTATTCTAGTCTGCATATCATAATGATATCTCTAACTGCTAACATGTCTTATATGTCCTGTCATCTTTTTCCTTTTTGACATCATATTCATAAGTGTTATTTAAAAAAACAGCTGCCATAGTCAAATACCTTAGCTGATGAAGAACATAAGATACTACAGTATTAGCTGTGCAAAAGATACTTGATAGGATCCATAGCAGATGTTTAGCTCTCGGAAGATAACTCAGAATCTGCTCATTCAGTAAATGCCTTCATTCTTCCTTGGCATGACTACGTGAGCTGATTGCTATAGCACGGACATTTTTACATTTAAGTCTGTTACACACATATTTGCTTTAAATATATAGTTTTAACTCCGAGGTGGGTGGTGCTAGTTTATGGGATCAGCAAAGAAGCAAGAATTTAACTCTCTACTTGCACTTGCTATAGCATGTTGCAGTTAGGTAGGTATAGTGCTCTAAGCTGCATTTCTGTTGATTTCTATTGCTTCTAAAAATACTGGCCAGTGAAACCTCCCTCACAAAAATATAGTTCTCTCGTTATCTGCACTTGTACTTTATATTTGTGAGAGGAAATGCCCTGAGTGCTGCAGATAATGAAGTTGACTAAACTGCAGATCTCCCTTTGCTTTCTAAGGCAGTGGGCAAATCCTAAGTGCTACAGGGCACACACATTATAAGGAGCCGAAAACCAAACAGTAAAACAAAGGATTGCCACACGGTCATCTGAACCTGGCTCAAATTCTTTAGTAATAATGCTCTCCTCCCTCCCTCCAGCAGACTTCAGTCAGCAGCCTGTTGGGAGAGCCTGAGGAGGAGTTGTGTGGCTCTACAGCAGAGAGACAACTCTCTCGGAGGGGCAGTGGGAGGCGAAAGAAGCAGGGTTACTTACACTCTGTAGGCATTGTGATAATCGTTTCGGTGGTGGCATGATAGTCATCATCTTCCAAAGAGCCATCGCTACTGTCATCTCTCTGGACATCATACTGATCAATCAGTTCCTGCAGTGGAGGAGCCTTGGGTAAAAGTTGTTTAATAACATCCCTGCTAATGTTAGGAGCTTGTTCCAGACGCAGTTTGCTGAGGATTTGAATTTTTATGGCTTCTATTCTGGAAGATTTTGTATTCTGTCTCCACGTACAAGCATTGCACAGTCCGTCCTTTTCAGCGTTCTCTGTGGGCTGACTACTGTCATCTAGAGCCACCAGATCAACTGAAATCAGCATGAACAGGTAAATATAAGCATAGAGCACTAGCTTTTGCATGATCTCACATTCAGTGCAGCACTTTTGCCTTCTTTTTTTCCCCCTCCCCCTTTCCCTTTCAGTCCTAAACAGATCCGTGAAAGCAAATGCAATCTGAGAGACAGCTTGCCACACTGGTGTACCTTATATATTCCAAGGGGGCTTTTTATACTCCAACTTTGATTAGGCTCATGTCGTCAAACCCGACGATTGGTTGCTGTCCCAACAATGAATCTGGCTGTCAGAGGGTAAAGCCCTGTCGATCACAAGTCACTAGACAGCATTTAGTTACAGCCAAGGGTGAACTGATTTATCTGGATACTTCGCAGAGGATATGCCTTCACATTCTGAAAGGATATATTTCCAAGTATTGTGGGCAGCAGTACTGAAAGACAGCACTGTCATTCTTAAATATTATACCAACTGTGTACTTGTACTATGAATCAAGAGAGACCTTGCTCTAAACTTGCTTTAGGCTTCTACCAATCTTTCTGACTTGAAAGTTTGTTCTGTTTAAAAGAAAATCCCAAGGGGTTACTGTTAGCAGGCAGGAAAATAATACTTTAGAAATGGATTGCAAAGAGTACTAATTTATGTTGTTTAACAACTAATAAATATTCAGCAGTTCCTATTTCAGAAAACCTTACTGGGTTTTCCTAGACATTAGCTAAAGCAGTATTGGAGATTTTGTGCATATCTGACACTATGCAAATGCCTCTCTTATTTGTTTGCCCCTTTAACATACATTAAAATCCACAGAAATAATCCTTTACTGAATTAACAGCCAGTTATGAAACGTGAGTCTGTCCCCTCTTCATGCTGTCACCAGAATCCTGGGCAGTAAATTAAGTATCTTTAGTAACAAAGGTATTTTAAGGAGTATCTTTAGCTACTCACTTTAATATTACACAGGAATAGTTCAACTTGCTATTTTCATTATTAGTGAAAACGTTAAAAGCCTTAAAATATTTGAATCGCTACTGTGTATTTGTCTTCTGTTTCCATGTAACCTTTTATTTCTCTTCAAAATGTCTCTGTATTATGTCAACTTAAGTGGTATCTCTGTGCTTTTTTTACTTTCTATGCAAATACTTAGAAATTCTCTTATGTCTTATATATTAAAAATACAGTTTTAATATTCTTTCGGCATAAGAGAAGATACATCTATGTGTAATTGTATAGGTTATGGCTTATAAAATCTTATATTGGATCTTAAAATCAAATGTAGTCAGCCTTTGGTGTGCTGTTAGCAATAATTATGGAACTCACAGTGTGGAGGGGGTTACTGCTCAGCACAGACTGCATGTCACAGCAAACAGAAACCCTGGAATTGGTATCTGTTGTATATATTTGTATATTTGGAATCTGTGTATTACAGCAAAGGGAAATCCTGGAATTTCATGCAATATGCCAAAGTTTGCCTAAGTCAGGACTGAATTTTCAGTTTCTCATGGTTTCTTTTCTTTTCCCATTCTGAGTACACCTAAAAATATGTCAGAAAAGGTTTTTTGCATGCGTTCATGTAAGAAAAACATTGGTATAGGTAAAGATGTGGACAGAACTCTCAAAAAAAATTTTTTTCTGTCATTCATATTTTTTTGGTATCACCTCCCCAGGGCATGCAAATTCACTGTATACCACAGAACTGAGCCTAATATTCAGCTCATTACCAGTGATATAAATCACAAGTATTCAATTGAAATTGGTCATCCTGCCCTGATGTAAAGTTGATGCAAGTGATAGATGTATCATGCTCACACATTCCAGGCATACAGCCTTAGGGTCAGACCCTGATATTCTGATTTTAGCCAAAAACCCATGTTCAAAGCGAGCAGTTTGCTGCCTTAGCTCTTGAGCATCTGAGTTTTACACAGAGACCGATGCAGCTACTCTCAACATGTGGTAACATAAATGGGCTGTGGTTCACTGGAACTAGAAGTCAGGAGTTTGCAGTGCAGACTGCCTGCCATGCCTATAACACCTTTAAAACAGACTCTTAGTACATTTTAAGTGCTAGAAATGTGTTCTTATGGAAGATGCATAGGATGATTCACAGTAAGAATCTTTCTGAAAAGCACTGACCTGTTGGTGAATTTTTGGGGGGATTTAAGTTGGAGTTTGTTTACTATTATGACAGCAAATGCCATCATAAAATCATTTTTAATTATTTCTTTATTTTAAACTAGAATGACTTAACCAGATGGCTGTAAAAAGAAATCTGGTCCAAGTGGAAACTTTGACAGGTACCAGGTTTCACAGCAGAAACAGTTTAAGATAATGGTTCATCAATAAATAGATGGAAATAATGATGCAGTCATTGATATGAAAGTAATTCAGTGTTGTGGCAGACCATGTCTAAAAACCACTCATGAGGGAGAGGGGCAAGAGAGGTGCTCAGCAATGCCTCAGCACTGTGCCTCCTCTTGGGCTGTGCTCTGCAGCCACACTGGTACCTGGCCTGCTCCTTCTCCTGCAAGCCTTCCTGCTCTGGCTGGCCAGCATGAATGTGCAGAGCTTCAAGATTCTTTTCCCAGGCTTCTGCAGAGATTCCATTAATCTGCAAACTAGAGTCCCTTTGCTCCCTTCTGTGCAGCACTTATTTATGGCTGCAGGACCAAGGCCCTCTCCTGTAAGCCTGACACCCCAGTGAGCTCTGAGGAAGAGCTCAGCTTGCTCTCAGGTGACGCATGGTGGCAAACAGACCCTGCTGAGCACAGCTGTTCAGGAGGCAGCAATAGCAGCTGGAGTGGTGGCACAGGCACTGCTGTCTGAGGGTGACAAAAGCACCCCAGAATTCACCAGCAGCTGCATAACAGCAATATTTTTCCATTTCCCTCATAAAATGCATTTCATATGTACTCTGAATAACTCTGGACTGTTAGTAGAATACTTTTCATCTTTTTCTGGTTTCTGGCTTATTCTTTTTTCTCTGAAATTGCAAGAATTTAGGAAAGAGCACAATGAGTTGCACTTGATCAGGAGCTCTTGAAGAATCTAATTTCTTTGGTAATAATAATAGAATATGTGTTTTTTCTGTCTGACTGGCATTGTTGTGTTTTTGGAAAGTGATGACTATAGAAGAAGGTGATAGAGGGGAGAAAAATAAGTGATAAAGAGACCAGGTAAAAGTTGTTCTAAAATTTATTAGGCAAAAAATACTTTAAAAAACCACCACAACAACAAAACCCTAACACATTATCACTATCAAAACTAAAGAAGAGTTAAAAATGAAATGCACATCTTACTGAATGTTATGGCATTTTAATAGTATCTTTGGGATTTGTGTCATTCTACCCGTTGTGCCTGCCAATAGTGAATAGTATTCCCAATCCTGACTATGTGGAGATCATGGCTCAGGCCCCCAAAATCAAGCACTGCAAGAATGTTCCTTTTTAAAGGAAAAAGGCATACATCTGTCTACCTGGCAACTTCTCCTCTACTTTCCCCCTTCCACCATGAGCTCTTGGAAAAACCTTAAAAATTTTTTTTGAAAAATTAAAAAAAAAAAAAAGGAAAAAGAAACGAAACCCACCCCCTACAAACTTGATTGATATAGAGTTTTCAAAGACATGCTGTAACTGCAAGTTCTATGGAAAAACAGTGACTGTGCAGAGGAAAAGGAGATTACTAATGCCCTCCCTGAGGAGAAGGTGAGCAGAGCCCAAGCATTACCCATCCTTTTTGGCAGGCTCTTTAGCCAGTGAGCTCGTGCTCCCTCGGCAGTGCTCAGCACGCCACTCGCCCTGGACCATCCCCAGCCTGTCACCCCTGCCCGGCCAGCAATGCACACAGTGTGCACAGGGACAGCAGGATGGGATCTCAGCTTGTTTTGGGGGAGGACCAAGTGGACATGGAAGGGAACCAGGACGTTTCTGAGAAAAAGGAGACTTACAGGAGTATGAAGGAGCTGCTTTCCTGGCAGGGGAGGAAAGGGACATGGGTTATAACCCTGCAGCAACTGGACGACTTCATCCTGCTGTAGGCTGCATTTTCAAACACTTCTTTACAGCCTGCAGGACCAGAAATTCACTTTTCTTTAATCTCTTGTTTAAGTTAAATGAAATAGTTCTCATAATTGATTCACCTCAGAAGGTAGAACTTGAAGAAACAAAGCAGGTGTTGCAAAATGCACTGTAAATCTGTGATTGCTCTTTACATTGATGTCAAGTCCTACCTCTGAACCAGTTGGCTTCGCTCCCTGGTTTGCTTATAAGGAAGAGATAACATTCCTCCTGAGCTGCTGTGGAAGATACTAATTGAATAAGCTTTTCTCTCACTTTTGTCAGCACAAAGCCTAAATTCCAGAATAGCAAAATGAAATGGATAGAAAACTCAATTTTAAGTCTTTTTGGACTAGACTAATCTCTTTCTTTGCTGCTATAAGCTGGAAATAATGATTGTGAAGTTATTTTGTTTAGAACAGTGAAATTTGAATAGAAAAATTCAGACATGTACTTAAATGTAGTGGAGTTAGGGTGTTTCAAGTGCTTAACTATGAGTCCAGCTGTCTTAGCTCACCAGATGCTTTCTCGTAGCCACTGGAATCACAAGATAAATGCATTACTTTGAACCACAAAGCAGATATAAGGCCATGTCTATAAAACACCTAGAAAGAACTCTTGCAGTAACAAAATGCCTGTGGAAACATGATTGCAATTACATTATGTAAATGCATCCACTGTAGGGCAAGCATAGCCACTTTTAAACTTACTACCATGAACTAAAATATGAAGGCTGTAACTCGTGTGAGTTCCTGCTCTGTAACAAATGGCTTGAAGGAGTTTGTCCTTTGCTATACTTTTTTTTTCCCTAAGAAAGTAGTCATATATAACCTTTTAAACATTCTGGAAGTCAACTTCATATATGTTGATGGTATGAATATTTAATTCCCTCAGCTTGCCAAGAAAGAAATATGTCCATCTTGGTTTTACCAGTTCTGAGTTCTAGATATCCTGTTTCACATGGGAGAAGAGCAGGCATGGCTCAGGGAATGGATTACTTGGTACACTGGCATCTGGATGGGCTATACTGCAACTCCTTCTCAACCCCTGCTGGCAGATGGCTTTCCCATGAAGACCAAGAATGTTCAGCGATTTGGGGTTTTCAGTGGTCTCCCATGAGGTGTATTTCGGTCTGTGGTTTGAGTAGCAGGACAAAATGTCACTCTCTCTGGAAGATGATTTCCTCCACTCAGCAGCTGTAGGAAGGAGTGTCTCACAAGCCATGGTATGCAATTGTGCAATGGATAAAATGGGGCAAACAGGTAAAACTGGTGGCAAAGGGCTGCTGTGGCCATTTCAGCCCATGATGCACCTCTCAGCTTGCCCAAGAGATGCTGCTGAACATAGCCTTTGGGGAAGTTGTGTAGGGTTATCTTCAGCTCCTGGCCATCTCCCTCCTGCCTGCAGCTTTTTTGTTGCTGTGCGTAACTGTGCCTCTGGAATTGGGCCAAAAATACCCTGTTGCTTTTTCCTCTCCAGCGTGTTCCAGTACACATTGCTCCAGAACTAGCCTGATACAATAGTTGAAATGAACTCTAGAAACAGATAGGGAAGTATGTTAAGTTCCTTAAAACTTTTAAGGAAGGGTGCAGTTATAGTGAAAGCTTCCAGTTTTTCTGAGTTCTTTTGTATTTAGGATTTTATTCTGCAGCCTTTGCTAAGGTGTCTATGTATCTTATCATATATCTTGTAAAAGAGCCCTATTAAACATTAACTTAATTCTAAGGGTTCTGCCCTTCTTAAAGGATGCTGTCTTTTCTTTCTTTTCTTTATAGTTGTAGCTTTTCTACTTTTACCTATAATTCCTGACATTCATCCTGACTTTCATCTTCAATGTCTTTTAAAATAGCTGCATCAGCTGCTGCATCACTGATGACAAACCTTGGATTCCTCTAAAGAGTTGTTACCGTGCTTGGAGAGGTTTCACTTGTGCATTTGCACAATCAAAGTGTTTGAAATACCAAAATACTTTCTCTCGGCATCACCAGCTACAAAAATGGTTGTATTTTCTCCAAGGCACAGCTCTTCGAAGGGGATTTTCACCCCAGGAGGTCAGTGATTTTGTGTGAGTGGCGTGTCCTCTGCTGGGTTGTTCTGGAACAGCATCTGTTGGGAAGCGAGGGCTGCTGCTCTGAAGTGTTTTTTTTTTTCTTTTCCCTTTTCCTGTTTCTTTCTCCTTTTATTTTTTTTCCTCTTTTTTTTTGTTTTGTTTGTTTGTTTGTTTGTTTTTTAAATGCATAAGGCGTTAAAAGCTAACATGCTCCTGAAAGAACAAGAAAACGTGGTTTTGCAAAATGCAGTGAATTTGGCTCTGTTCAATCTTCCCCAGTGCCATTATGGACTGAATTAATTAGCTTTTTTATTCAGAAGATAGCTATTTGTGGAATAGATTTGGCTTGTCATCCTAAACTATCCCTTTGCTGCCCTCTCTATGACCTGCATGCCTCCTTTGCTTTGGTCCCACTCTGTGGTTTTTGCCTCTGCTGAATCCACAGGCTGGATGGGAACAGCCTGTAACACCCACTTGTCTATAAGCAATAAGAAAAATCACAGCAATATAGCAACATACAGGCCTAAGAAAGCTTTTTCCCTCTTCTGCTCACTTGCACTGGTGACCATCAGGTGCAGTATCACCTCCCTCCTGGTAGGGCTGTCTATTACCCGGCCAGAGAAGTTATCCTCCTTGCACTCCAGGAGTTTTCTGGGTCACCTGCAGCTCACTGTGTTGCTTTCCCAGCATGTCAGGGTGGTTGAAGCCCCTCAGCAGGACAAGAGCCTGTGAATGGGATGCCTCCTGTAGGTGGGCCAAGAAGGCTTTGTCAATAGGCTCCCCTTGATTGGGGGACCTGCAGTAGACACTATCTACAACATTCCTTGACTTCATCTCTGATTCTTCCCCATAAGCTCTGAACCTGCTCATGGCTATTCTTTAGAGACAGCTCTTCACTCTCTGTCCATCTCCTGATGTAGAGGTCAAACCCTCGCCCTCTCTTTCCTCACCTGTCCCTTCTGAACAGCCTGTAGCCATCAATAGCCGGACCCCCGTCCTGGCATTTGTCCCACCTGAGGAAAGACAAGTAAGTCACAGTTTTTAGTAGCACGGTGGCTTCCAGCTCCTCCTGTTTGCTGCCCACGCTGTGTGCAGTGGTGTAGAGGCACCTCAGCTGGGCGCTCTGAAGTATTTCACTGGTGTTTCCATCTTGGTTCTGACTGCCTCACAGTGCCCTGGTTCATCTCTGCAAGACCTGAAGTGTGCTCCAGCACAGCCACTGTGTCCTGGAGCCACCAGCTCAGGGCTCTTGCTGGCATCCCATCCCTCTAACCCTGGCATGTCATCCCACAACTTGTCATGGCCAATCTTGATGTTATCCCCTCTCCCATCAAGTCTAGTTTAAAGCTCTGTTAGTCAGCCCTGCTGATTCATGAGCAAAGACCTTTGAGGAAGCTGAATTCCATCTGATGCCAGCAATAAGATGAAATTATGGTGAAATTAAACTTCTTTCCTTTCTGTCATGTGCTCATCTATGGTCAGGTTTAGACAGGCACAATCCTAGTGCCTCTAGGATTGAATGAAAAGCAGCGGTAACATTCTTGAAGAAATAAAGCAACATTCAGATCTGCACTCATTCAAGAACGCCTTTGAATCTGGTGTATTCATCACCAAAGGTTGAATTTACTACTGAGAGCTAGGCTACCCGATTTAACCCTGGCATTAAAAATTAATGTTAATGTAAATTTTTAATAACCCTATGGAAAAAGTTAAGAAAATAGCTGATTATGAAGAAATATGACATATTACAAACATATAACCTTACAAAGTTATTTAACGTCGTAAGTGTATTATGGGAAAACGCAGGCATGAAAGGCTGTGGTTTCTGAGGAAGTTGCTTCTTTTAAAGTAGGACCCTGGAGAATCAGGTATTTATGAAAACTGCTGTACAAAATAATGCAGAGACAGGAAATCACATAAGCTGCTTTGGGGTTTTAGAAGACAGAGAGCAGATCGGAGGCTGCGTAAAACTGCTTGATGTATTTGATTCTCACTTGGAGGAAAAGAACATAAATGCTACGTTTTGTAGTAAATTAGGTACCTTTGGAGGATTTTCATGTAACTACTCCAACTGTTTACAAGTGTTGGGGCATCCAAGAAGAAACTCAGCTTTAACTCCCTCTCCTTTATATCTTCCCTTGTTTGTTGTTCACTCCCTGCTGATGTAGTAAAGACGTTCCCTATTTAAGAACTCCATTATGAAGCATCGCATAAGAGCACCAACAGAAGGAAAGCTGCCTGTACTGGCTAAAGCATTAGATTTACTGCCCTTTTCTCTTGGGAATTGCCTCTGGTTCCTCTAGGAGACACTTCCAATTCCTAACAATTTTAAAGGCTGATGCTTTAAAAATTTAAAAGTTTGGTTTTGTTTTTTGTTTATTATCCTTGGGATTTCAAGTTTTTCTCTCCCAGCAGCCTGCTAGTTGGCAACATTAGCCAACTGGTTGATAAACAAGAATAAGCCACAAGGGAGTTGACTGTTTGGGGGGTTTTTACCATCAGTAACAGACTTTCAACCCCTCTACCATTCTGCAGAAATTTAAAACTACTTAAGGATTAACTCTTCATAGCAAAGAGCCTGACTATCACTGTATCCATGGATATATGCCCCACACTCATGGAAATCATGTGAAGATTTCATGTTCTCTATTTACTATGCAAATAATTGAAAGGATGCTTAAAAAACAGAGATCACATATTAAGTC
Source organism: Coloeus monedula (assembly GCF_965178545.1). Classification (NCBI taxonomy): domain Eukaryota; kingdom Metazoa; phylum Chordata; class Aves; order Passeriformes; family Corvidae; genus Coloeus; species Coloeus monedula. The sequence continues at coordinate 8,508,784 of NC_138787.1, forward strand.
TGAAGTATTACAGTGGTTGTTTCTTCAGAGATTATTTTTAAGATATCCTAGTATAATGAAGGCTGTAGAGTGGCTTTTAGTGAGTAGATCTGGAAGAGCTAATAGAGAAAAATATTCCATGGATACCCAGATTAATAGATACAGAGTTATTTATTTGCTACTGATTTTGTGATAATTGCACAAAGCTTTTTTTATGTCAAGTGAACTTTGCACCAGGGTTTTTCCAGTACACAAATCTGAGGAACTTCACAATTGCTTCTGAAGTTTTGAAAAGAAAAAAGGCTTGCTGCGTACAAAAGCCAAGGTTATGATCAATTAAAAATGTGAGCACTTGACCAAACTTTTGAGGCTTTCCAGAGCATATTAATGAAAAGAGATGGATGGTACAATTAGGAATGCAGTGCAAAATGGAAATAAAATTGACGACATCAAATTACTTTATTATACTTTCTACAATTTACTGAAGTAGCTCAACATTAAGAAATGGAAGCATTTTGTCATTCTGTCCAAAGCCTCTAGAACAAATGAGAATTAGTGAATAACTATTGAATTGTGCAGTTGTCTGCTTTGCTAATTCTAAACTTTAATTGATGTATCTAATGATTTATATGAGTAACTCTGAGAAAGCAGTGTGGTAAATTTTAATATCCTAGTAATAACTTGGTAGAGAGAAATTGCTTCACTAGATCCTAAACTGTGTTAAAAATTACTGTGTTGGTAAATCTCTAGTTATATGGTTTGTGTACGTATAATTCCATATAGATAGATATAGATATGTTTAATTAGACATTCAAGCAAAAGAGCAGTTTCTGCTCAACAGCTTTCTCATTGCACTGGCTGGTTTAAGAAATGAGATTTCCTTTCTGTATAGCCCTTCCCTCACATCAGTCAATCAGGCATTATCTGGGGGACCATAATGGCACAAAATACTTGCCACAATTGTGCTACCTGACGAATGGTCAATGTTTCTTACAAGAAATAAGGTTTATCAAAATAATGTGAAGGAATTACTTATTTCACTATGTATCTGGAATGATATGAAATGGGTATTTGCTGTTCGTATAGGAAGAATGCTGAACTTAAAAATGCTAACATCTTGCACTTTGGGCTAACATTTAGTGTCACCTGATATAGATATAAATTAGTAATTTATTAATCATAACTCAGATTAACAGCTTCTTTTTTTTTCAGTTTGAGCATTGCTGCTGCTGCATAGGGCTGAATTTCCTGTTCTTGCAGCCATTTAGGCCTAATAAAGTGTAACAAAATGAGCAAAGCTGGTAGGCAATTTTGTAGCTTTTCCTGTGAGTAATTTTGAAACAAGCATATTACAAGCAAAAGGATGTTACTTTTGCATTTTAATATGCTGTGTTTCAAGAAGTTTTTGAATGGCCCTAAACTGTGTTAGCCCAGAGTAAAACAGAACAGTGCAGCAAGTACAAACTCAGAGGATAATACCAGCAAATACCATTGCATAGCACAGAATTTAATTTTTATTTTCCAGAGAGAATCTAATTGAAAAGTGTTTCTCAGCATAATGGTGTCTTTCATGGTTTGCAGACCATGAGAAAGTCACCTCTGTCAGTAATTGCTCCAAATAGCAAGGTATGAGATGTGCTCTTTTTAGTTAGCTTATAAAGGATTAGAGCCCCAGAATGCTCCGAGTGTTTGCAGCATTTGGAAAGGGTTTTGCTTCCTGAAAACAGCCATCTTCCTGAGCTGGGGCATTAGAGCCAGTCACTGGGGTTGAGTTGCTCTTTGGGAACTGGCATTAATATGCAGTTCCTACAACACACCCATCATGCTTTGTGCACCTCTTTCCTCTCAAATGAGTGTGTTTGGCATCTGCAGTATATAAATCACATATCCTCCTTCTTTGGGAAAGTAACAGGCACTGGGACCAGAGCATGGCTGGCTGGATGCTTGTGCTGGAAGGAAGGGCAGTCAGGGAGCCCACACCCTTGCCAGAAATGCACCAAAGGATTGCCTCACGTGAGAAGGGTTGTGGTGCCCTGGCCAAACTTTTCCTGTTTCTGTACAGAATAAGAAAAATCAGCCAACGGTACAAGGGGGGTGTTTCCACTTTGGCTTTCTCACAGCATGGTCCCCATGGAGTTTCTCATTCAGCATAAAAGCAGACAGCACAAGAACACACAGCACAAGCATTCCCAATCACTGGAATTTGTGGAGGATTAGAGGAGACCAACACACGGTCTGCAGCTGCCTGGTTTGTAAAATAACAGCTATGGAGCATGGGAATGGTGGTTCCTCTTCTCCCAGCTGCAGGTTGTGGTGATGATAAACAAATATTTTTGCATCTTCCAGCAGTGAATTGAACTTGGAGTGTATTATTTAGGCTTTAATCTGGGGGGGAAGTCAGATTTCCTCTGAGGACAAGTACATTTTCCAGCTTTGCCTTGGGAGACACTTTCCTCACATTTTTTATTCCTGAGAAGTGCCAAGAAGGGAAGCAAAGGCAAGGGAAAAAATGAGAAGCTGGAACCAGCTTGCCCAAATACACTGGCACTACCTCAGCTCAGCTGGTGATGAAGGTTGGTCTGAGACATGGCTGAAGAACTGAAATTATTTTGTCTTATCTACACTGGTTCAGAGCACAGGGGAAAATATCCATCACAGTTTGCATCCAGGTACTCCATTTGCAAATTTGCAACAATTGCAGTAGCTGCTATAAAACAGAGTGGATTTGGTTTGGGGTTTTCCTGCAAAAATCTCTTGTGGCACTCTACAAAGGATAGAGTAAGAGCAGGTGTTTAAAGAGAAGACCACGATAAAACACAAATCTTCTTAATGAGTTGTAATCAACCAAGAAGCTAATGGGGTTGGGGCAGTTCTTGTGAGTGTCTGAGGAGTCATATGTCTCCAGAGCAGGCTTTGCATCCATATGGTAAAATCCTTGGGAGCCAGGAATTGAGGTTGCTTTCATTCCAATTCAAACAAGCCTGGTAAGGTTCCTCTGCTTTTGTAAAGATGTAACGCAAATATCTTTTCAATATCTCATTGCTGACTCTCAGGGTTGTATTCTTGGATCTAATTCAGCCATTTAGTGTCCTAAGCATTAACATTCAGTTGATTTATATTTCTGTGCTTACTAATTGCTAATTCCTTAGAATTTATGGGCCTCTTTTTCATCAGATTCAAAGGGCTTTATCCAGAGGTATGAAGGGAAACATGGCTACAGGGAATGCAAACTTTGTAACTTGACCTAATCTCACCTCTCTTATCTCTCCATTCTCTCTTCAGGTTTTCACCAGTGTCTTGTTTTCCAGGAAAACTGTCTTTAAGCTGCATGTTCTATGACATATGTGCTTTTCTGTTTTCTGCTGTTTAATTAATAACCCACCAATTTTGGCTGAGGGTGTGAAATCACAGATAACATGTACCTGTTTGAATATAACCAGGTCCTTTGTTATATTACCAAAATCATGGACTCTAGGAAACTGTATAATCCTCAAGAAATCTCAGCAAGCCTGCAAAATAATCTACTGCATCACACCTTGAGCTCTGCTAAGGACTGGCTTTAGTGTCAAAGCCTGCGATCAAAAATCCTTTCCAAGCTTTGAGGTGCACACTGCAGTAGATCTGGGTGCTCTAAATCAGTTATAATGGTGGCATTTCCTGTGGGCTCTCTATGTATTAGGTATTGTCTTTTTAACCCATATGAAATGTCTTTTCTTTCCATTCCATTATATGGTCTATTGTACTCTCTTTTTTTTTTAATTTATTTTTATGAGAAATCAGTGATTTCTTATCTGCCTTCTCTGTACCATGCATAACTTTAGATAATTTATCTTGTTCTTTTTTTTCTATAGTAAATAGCTCTGCTTTTTTGGTATTGGTGCTCCAGCTCTGTATCATTTTTGTCTCTCTAGGGTTACTCTGCATGGAGTTTCTTTCTTCGAAGATGGAGTAATCAACAATATTCTGCAACTGTCTACAATATTTCTAGCAAGGTAACATATAGATTATACAGATGTAGATAAACTGGAGTTGTCTTATATTTACTCATTCTACACACCTGTATTTGGAAGTTACAAAAAAACCCAGCTGCATGTTGAAGAGAAGTTTTTAATTAAGATATCCGCAGTGGCATTCTCTTTAAATAATAACAATTCTTTAAAATAATAATAAACATGAAACCCTGTAAGCCTTGCAGGTAATTCAATTGTTCCTCTGGCTGCCTGAGTGCTCCCAGCTGAACAGTTTGCTTCACAGGTTTGTCTGACTGGAAGGCAGAACAGAAGCATTTTTCCCAAAGTGCTTCCCATTTAGCTATGGCCAAACCTCATGAGAACTGTAGCTCTTAAAAAGCAGCTCTAAATTATTCCACTTTGGGTGGTTCTGGCTACTTCATTGACATGGAAATGTCTTGAATCTAAAAAGAAATTTGCATAGGTTTAATTTGTGCAAACAATGTATTATTAAGGTTTTTTTTTAATCATGCAATAGTTTTAAATACTGCACTTGAGTTTACTGGGGTGATAATTAGAATACTAAATACTTCTGTCAGTGACATCCCTTAAATGTAATTTAACAGTGGATAAGAACACAAAATTTTTCAAAGATGAGATTTGATTTCCTCTAGAAGATCTGAAATCTACTTCTCACAGGGTAAAAGTAAAATGTAATATCGTTTTTACTACTACCCAGTGGTGTATCATGCAGCCAGTGTATACACCACCACCTATGATTTTGCCTGCTGCATGCTCAGTGTTCAGGAAATAAGCTAGAATAAATTTACTTTCCATCTGCTGTATGCTTGAGTGTAGGAACAGCATGACTATATTTAAAGAAAATTTATGAGGGAAAAATGTATTTCAGAGCTTAAATAAACAGGCTTTGTTCACTTGACTGATGCTCAGTGGTGACTTTTGGAAGTGGCTGAGAACCTTCCAAAATGTCTTTTCATGGCTGTAGGACTGAGCCTGGGGGATTTTGATTTTGGGGAGGAGGGTGGGGTATGGATACTATTGCAGTGCAATGGTATCATCATCAACATGCCTACGTAAACATTTCTAACACCATCAAATTCACTGCAGGGCGGAGCACAAAACCTTGCTTGTAGTTTTCTGCTAGGGAGAGTTGAGAAGCTGTATCAATCCCCAAAAGGATGGAGACAGCTTTTCACTAAATTCTTTATTCATGCCCATAATACTGACAGAGTCCAACAGAGATGTTCTAGCATGAAGTGGCTTTCTTCCATCTAAGGATGAAATAATAAATTTGAAGCATGGGAAAGGTGCAAAAAAGTCACAGTGCTGGTTGAAGAGACCAAATCTTGTGTGCGATTCTGTTCTTTAAGAAGCACATACACAAAGCCATGAGTAAATACTAATAAAACCTGGAAAAATATCACTAAAGACAAAATATTCCAAAGGCAACGTTATCAAAATCCTTTGAAATGGAATTAAAAGATCATATGGACCTGCAAAAGCTGTGGGGATCAGGGTCCAAGAGAACTAAATTCTTGACTTTAGTTTCCAGTGTCCTTTGCCCTTTTGCATCAAGCAGGAGCTTCTTCCAAAAATAATTTCCTGAATGCAAATGACCTGTTATAGCACTTATTACTTGGGGTATAATGTTCGAAGCAGGAGTGACCCTTAAATTAGTTGACGAACACATATGAAACTTGCAACTTCTAATAATAGTGAGGCAAGTCTTCCATATGTTGTTATAAATTTCAGTCCGAGATGATTAACGTGGCTCACAGGCTACTCTTGTAAGATGATAGAAGAGATATTTTTGCTGCATCTCCTGAGAGGGCTAGTGTTTCAAATTATTTCCAAACAAGCTTCTTCCAAGTGAGAGATGGTTCTCATTTTTTTGTCACCTTAATAAAAAGGTGATGAACACTCTCTTCTTAACTGTGCCCTTATATGAACATCAAACAAATACTATGACAGTATGATGTGATAAGTATGTATGTGCTATCCATGAAATAATGTTGTATTCATAAATACAGGTCATTAATTTATCGTGCCTGTCATTATGTTTGGAATAGAGTGCTTGTATTGTAAGCCTGAAGGGAATCTCAGAAGTGAATTCAATAGATATATCTTTATTCAAAATTATTTTTACTTATAGCAGGTCTCTATCTAGTATATTTTACATCAATTCTGTCCAAAGACTTTAGAAGAAAAAATCTTATGAACTCCTTTATTAATTAAAATCAAGGCAGTAGTAAATTGGGTAGCAAATTGTTAACAGCCATAAACAAGATGGAGGGGCCTAGGATCTTTTTTTTGGTATAGAGAAAGGTGACTGATGAAGCTCAAAGGATCATATTTGGTTTCAGAATATTAAAACTTGGGTCTTGGCTCTACTGAAATAATCGATAATTCTGTCACGCAAATATGGATTCATCTCTTCATTATATGAAATCTTGCTCTATGGAGTCACTATGGGAAACTGAAGAGCCAATTTTCTGGTTCTGTTCTCTGAGTTGTTGGGGTCACCATGGACAGATCGGTGTTTCCCGCCCAGCAGCAGTGGCACCAAGGCACTAATAGCTGATCAGGGGCCGTGTTCCTCCTACCGCCTCCGGCAGCTGTCGGCCCACCCGCTTCCTGGCCACGCACCCACGAAGCAAAGCTCTGCTAAGGCACTGGAGCCAGCTCCGAGGGAGGTGACACATCCCTGCTGTCACTGCAGCACAGCCATACGGCACAACACGATTCCTTGTGCCCAGTACCATGGCCCGGCTTGTGCAGCGCTGGCTCAGATTGCTCTGCACAGCTCCTCACTGCACACATACGGTGAGCCTACACATTTTCCAAACTTCCACACCCATTCCCCCTCACTGTCTCTCATTTCCCCACTGTTCAAAAGTAAATCTAATTTTCTACTTGGAGGACAGTTGTGAGAACAGAATGTATGGTGTTCCAAGACAGTGCCCCAGTGAGACCTCTGTTAGCAGGCAGCTGGGTATGGAGGTGGCAAATGGTACAGGTTGCAGGCAGTTAGCAGTTATTTATTTATCTACTAGTAGTATGTGATGCTGTTCCTAGATGAGATGGATAAAAACACGAAATATTCTTCTTTGGCTGAAACTATTCATCCTGATTCATCCTGTCTGATTCAGAAGAACTGAGGCTTGAAATGCCTGTCTGTATGTGGATACTGTTGACGCTGGCTGAAAAGAATTTGTCAGACTGTGTGTGTTTGTGAGCTCTTAGCTGTGCCACTGAACAACTCCTTTAGTTCACTAAATGCAGGCTTGTTTTGAAGCTAAGTGACACAAATTTTGCTGTGGAAACTGCATCCAGTAGTTGGCCTCTCATCACAGAGCCTGTATTTGAGTAAAGTTTTCCAGCTAGTAAGAGGTCATGCCGCATACAAGCAGGATCTTGAACTTTGAACTGTGTGATATGAACAATCTTTAATTCAGCATCAAAAAGACTTCTGACTTGAAGACAAGGGGAAGAAGGGACAGCCAGAAAGAGAGTGAGAAGTTATTCAAGTTAGTATTAAGCTATAGAATTGTTGGCAGACCACCTGCATTAGAATGGCCTTCCTGGATTTTTTGTAGCCCGTTTTTCTCTCAGAGATTGTATTACTTTCCTATATTAACTACTTTATTAAAATATAGCCATATCATACTGAAACTCCCTCCAAGGCATTTTCTAGTTTTATGAGCTACTGGGTCATAGATTATTAGGGTACAAAACTCTCTCTGTGTGTATGTCTGTGCATATCTGTCCTTGTTAAAGCTTAGGGCCACATCCCAAACCAATGCAATACAGGATGTCTGATGCCTCTTGGTGTCTGCACTTTACAACAGCCCAGTGCTGATCCAGAGAGGTTTAATTCTCATATAATACTCATCACATTTTTCTCACATGCACTTCTGCTTGTATAACAAAACCAGCATCAGTTCATACTGCCCGAGGTGTGCTCTTTTGTAAGCCAGAGCTTGCTGGAAAATGGATGGAGGTTGGAGCTACCGCCATTAAACATCCATGGATAAATTTTGTAGCCTTGGTTGTTTTTTGGCAGGCTTCTATAAACAAGATTTTGCCTTAGATCCAAGTTTTCCTCCAGTCTAAACCCTATTTGTCTTTGCCTAACCCAATGCTTAGGCATCACCTCTCAGGGCATACTGGCAGTGTATTGTAGGTCTGACTTGACCCTAGCTCCAGCCCTGGCTTAGCTCAGCATCCTCTGCCAATCCCAAACCTATGAGAGTACCCATCACCTGTCAAAGGTGAACACTATATCTCAATTAACACTAAAACCTAGGTATTAATCCTGATGTTATTCTGTCTCAAAGCTTATTCCACAAACCCTTTACTGTTCAAATCATGCCATCTCAATTTCTAGATTTTTTTAGCAGTAGCTAATCTTTAGCTGCAATGGCTAGTTTAGAATTATGCATATTAACAGATCAAATACTTTGAGTCTTTTTAGTCATAAAAACTTTTTTATATGTGCTCAAGATTAGCTTTTCTTCAAAGCCTTGCCTTAATGAAGTAAATGTGTAGCAAGCTTATGCCATCTAACTCCATATTCCAACTGAAATATTCTTGCCACTGCTATATTAAAGGTAGGAATGGATATCATAAAATTAATGAGAAATTGGGAAAAATGAGACTTGAAGAACTCTAGTCCAAAAGGGCCCCTGAAATGTGAGTTCATGCTCTGTTGAGTCTCGCAGCGTCACCATTACACAGACCATCCATGACTGACATTTATTTCAGCAGAGGTGTTCCACTTGCTCATGATGTCCTCAAGACAGTTGTGTTCCCCCAAATAAATGACTTTTTCAATGTTAAAAGTTATTTTTTTCTTCTTAAAATCAAATTGCAAAGTTATGTGTATAGGGATCTACCTATAGCCTGAATGAAATTCATTATTTCATTCTTTGCTGTTATGTGGTTATAGATAATATTTCTAGTTACAACCTCCAAAAAATGTTTTTGCATCTTTCTATTTGATCTATATAATGTCATAAACTTCCCTGTCTGATTTGAAGATGATGCAGCTGAAAACCTCGTGATAGAGTGGAAAGGACATCTAATATTGGATGGTATCTCAGATAAGATAATTAGAACATTTGGGTATTGAATAATGTCTGGAGACATCAAAATATTTCGTATGTGAGGTAATCATGATGACATTGTTGGTAAATTAGACTCTTCTGAAAATTAATTTCAAATTTATCTTCTCATTTCAGTGACAGTTGAAGTCATTTTGTGACTTTATGTGCCGGTTTGGACAAATTTGGAGGAAAAATATCCTCTGATAGAAAACAGGTTACAACCAGCCCTCCCCCGCCAGGTTCCGTATAAAGGCACAAAGTTAATTTCTGGGCATAAAGCAGCAATAGGGGATACACATCATAAAGTCACCCCAAGACACTTTATAAAAGAATTTATTTTCCATTTGTGCTGCAAAAGGTGATGTTGGTGTATGAGAAAAAGTGTACAGAGGGCTTGATCTCAGTCAGCAAGGCAATTTAGGGAAATGGAAGTTTTCAGCAGCAGCAATAGCTCAAATTCAGTCACCCATAAATCTCCCCGAGGGATGCGATTCCTCAGCATCTGTATCCTTCAGTCGCCTGTCGTTGCTTTAATGTATCCTCTGAAGGAGTCACTACCCCGGCTTCTTCCTAAGGCATCTTCTGTCTCATTTCCTATTTGAAAATGCATTTGCCCTGTGCTCAAAGGAAGCCAGTTTTATTGCCCACCTCATTAGGGCACTGAGCAGTTCAGACTGCATGACAGGGGCAGTCTTTGGTGGTCTCTCCACAGGCTGCCTGTGATATCCCTGAGAGTTGGGGGGGATGCATGCCTGCCCTCAAGGAAGATTGAGAGAAGTGGGCCAGGCTCTTAAAGCAGCAAAAGCCATCACCACTGCTCTTATGGCAGCAAGAGTTCACCCTTTCACATGTTTGTAGTGCTTAATCTTTCAAGGTGGAGAAACTGGTCTCACAGAGAAACATGGTTTGGGGACTTACTACAGGTACTAGGAAAAACTCTCAATTTCACACCCATTCATCACCTTTAGCTTAGTCCCTAAAAACACACGAAGAATATGTTTTAGGGGATGAATTAGTTCTTAGGGGCAGGATGACTTACTCTGAGCAAAGCTGGGATGAAATAATGTGGTGAGTTAAGCTCAGTTAACAGCCACACACCCACCTGGCTGCTCATACCCTCCTCTCTCCTGATGGATCTGAAGAAAGTAGGAGGAAGGAAAGACTTGTGGATGGACATAAAGGCAGGTGCAGCCAAAGCAAGGTGTGAAAGCAAGGCAGAGGGGGAGGAAAAGGGAGGAGTTGTTGCTCATCATAATGCTGATCTCAGTGTGGAAATTTGAAGATGCAGATGTTGGTACAACATTCCTCTGAAACATATGACTTCTCTACATTAAGTACATTAACGTCCACAGATGTTACAAAATTTGGGGGAGCAGGGTTTTAGAGTGTCACTGTTCTGCTGATCCACAACCTCGCCTGCAGTGATGTCTGTCTTTATCTCTGCTGGGAGGCAGTTTCCTGTTTAATAATTAATTTTAGTATCTTTTTGGAGCAGGAGCCCTGACAGTGATTTTTATTTTGGAGAAGGAAATGTTATGGCAAGATTGGGCCTTACATTCCTCTTATTTCTCTGTATTGTTTCCTTTTGTGTGGCAATTTTTGTACAGCTACTGCTTTGTTGGTGCCCTCAGGGCTCTTTGTTTTAGGCGTGCCAGCAACCGTCTTTCAACATGATTCTTTCTTTTTTCCAGCTAATATTTGACTGTCACGAAGCTATAATTTTCAGTGTAGAAAGAAGATGGCTTTGTTTGCAGCTCTATGTCACAGGGAAGCCTGATCTGGTGGTGTATTGCAGTGCACATCCCAAAGTTTGAGTTTATTCTAGGAGAGATCTAAATGCAAAACATTTACCCACTTTTTCTCTGTCCGGCTTCTCAGCTGACTGTAATTCTGGTGGGTGGCTTTTCAGTCACAAATCTCCTTTGATCCTCTTTGCAATATTCTAATGCCTCATGTTTGGTTAATCCTCTTGCTGTGCTGCTGCCTGGGTTTTCCAGGGCTGCAGTTTGCATGTCTGCCTAGGCTTCATGCCTTAGTGCTGTTAGGTACTGATAAAAAATTAAGTAAAAGAGGACTTGCATATAAATTAGGAATATTTCTGTGGCTGGTATACTGCCTTATTTGAAAAAAAAAGTGAATAAGATTTGGTATTTATTGTATCTATTTATGTTTTCCGTCCTGTGCACAGGGTAAGGGTGGTCTCTGCTCACCAGGAGGTAAGTGCCTGGCTGCACAAGCTGGTGCAAACCACACCAGGGCTGCTCAAGCTGTGGGGTGGCAGAAGCCACGTGTGTCCATAGTATGCTCAGACTCACTGCTGACCTCCTGCCAAACACAGTCTTCAGTTTCATAAATAGACTGAAAAAAAGCAATAGCTGCCTCTTCCCCAGGCAGAGCTCCTGGGGGGATTTGTTGCTGCTGTTTCAGTTTTCCTCCATGATGAATGTGCAGTGCTGCTGTGGTGATTTAGCACTCGGCTTCTGTGTGCACCACAGAAGAAGCCACCATGATGAAAGGTTTCTTAGAAAAAAACACCCCTAATTATTGCTGTGGCCCCAAGATCAGCCCTTGACCTGAGGCCAGTGTGTGTGGGGAACAGGGTGCACTCCTCTGTTACTGCAGGGCCCAGGTCAGGGCTCACTGCCAGTGAGTATTCCTTAGCTGAAATGCTCAATCTCCTCCTGCTGGAAGAAATTCCACTCTTCCAGAAAACTGTCATCTCCAGTGAGAATTAGTGCTCAATTTTTTGGCTGCTTCTGAATTCCTTGGGTGTCTTTGCTCTGTGGTTACTCAGAGACACTGATCTCACTGCCCTTGGGGAAAGTTTGGAGAGTCCCGAGGAGTCAGCACCACTCTCTGTTCCAGGACACAAAACCTGGAAAGCCCCAAGAGCACAGATTTTGTTTTAAAGATTCCTAAAATTGCCCAAATGGATTTCCACTACAAACTTTCTAATGATTTCTGGATTAATTATGCAAATTGAAACAAAAACATCTAACAACTAGTACAGTCAGTTGAATAAACATTTGTGCTGTGTAGAAATGCGTCCTTTATTTTCTTGATTATCTTAGCAGTTTCCCAGCCTAAATGATTCTGTGATTCTGGTTTCTTCTTTTTTACTTTGATGGTAAGTATAGGTTGTTCTATGGGAGAAAAGAATACCCACCTATTCCATCTCATTGTTTTGAGCAGAGTGCCTTTATAGTGTAACTTTGTCATAATTATTTTTTAGCACATTTTTAAGCATCTAGGCAAATTCTAAGTAAATAATGTTGGGTTTTTTCATGGAAAATTTTGCAAATATGATGGTTTAAGCAGTTCTAAATATCTTTGCACAGGTGTTGCTGACTGGATGAAATGAATTTCTGCAACTCAGCCCCTATCCAATGAAGTCCTGCAGGATACACTGAAGTGTAAGTACATGAGTAAAACTGAGCATGTTCTTCAAGTTCTGCTGCTAAATGGGATATTTTATCAATAAAAAAAAAAAAACCAAGTCCTTCCCCAAATGTCTCATAGTGATAATCGCAAAGTGCTGGGGGTTCTTTAATGGGTACAGAATTCAGTGCATACACTGATTTTGTGTTTCTTCTTTGAGTTATAGCAGTACATGCACATCCAACTAACACCAAAAGAATTAAAACTAATAGCAATGGGCTAAACCTATTTTAAATATTCAGGATCTCTTCATACAAGAAAGTGGAATTAAGCTTTACATCTATATTCTGTTATATTTTAACTTAAAAACTATCAAACCTTTTTTTGAAAGCAGGAGGATGGCACATTCCAAAAATAATCATGATCTAGAAATCAATGTTGTGCCCTAAGGTTTGGAGCAATTGTGCAATCCCCACTGTCATGTACTTTTGGTAGTAACAGAGTTGAAAATTAGGGCAGCACTGAGTGGCTTCCATGTCATGTGCTTGGGTATCCTGCAATCATATTTGTCCTTACTTTAATCAACCTGGCTGCAAACAAGAAGGAACTATTTTAAGAAAATAAAAGCTCTGAGAAAAGGCTTTGGTAAATCTCAGTTCTACGCAGAACAGCGAGAGCAGCTGAAAGCAGTGTATAATGAAAGAAGAATTAGGTAAAAAAAAAAGAAAAATTCATAGCTGAGGAAAGGAACACCTTTCCCAGGCACAAAGTTTTTGAAAATAGAGCCTTTGTTTAGATGGAGGTTCCTTAGTCTATAAAGCTGTGTTGCAGTGACCTGCTTTGCATCATGGGTTTGATTTTGAAACTCTACCTAAGTACTTATTACAAGGTATTCACAGCATAACAGGTATAACTTCAAGGCTTTTGGATTATTAGGAGATTTTAGTTACTAACAAAAATCTTCAGGGCTTTCTAGCTCTTTAGACTCCATATTGATTCTTCTCAGACTGCGCAACATTTTCCAACCCATACCAATAGTGGATTACTGCACGTATAAATAGATTTTGTAAAGTCACCGTGTGGCTGTGGGCATGCTGGGGGGAACACCTGGGGCAGAGAGTGCTTGTCATGGCTTCCCTTTAACTCTTCAGCTGAATTAGAAATCTGTGCCTCAGTAAAGCCCTCCCTAGTACCAGCGTATAGTTAAAAAAATGAACTGAGAAACAGAGCAAGTGTTTCAGCCAGTGACCTCTGATGAGGGATTGAGCTGGCATTTGGATTTGGATAAATCCATGGAGTTTTGTAGCCCTTTTTTGAATGCCACATTCCTTGTCAGTGGGTTCTTAAATGAACTTAAGCACTGCTTGGGAAAAATGATTGTATTTTCTCTGTTTTCTGTCAGAAAGGCAGGGAGAGTCTGACCCAGCATCTGTGGTGTGCAGGACTGAAGGACTGACAATCCAGGCAGCACAATGGCAAAACCAGAGCATGTGCTCCTGCTGCCACCTGGCCAACCACACAACTCAGGTCAGAAGATGTGGAAGAAAGCTGGGGTTGCTGTAAACTGGGCACAGGAGAAATGGCAGGGAGCTGAGGTATTGCCAGGCAGAAGGGGACATGAGTAGTCCAGAAATGAGAGTGGGTTATTGTGGGTCTATGGGACAGAGAGGAGGAGTTGAAGTCTTGGAGAGAGGTTTGCAGATGTGGAGGAGTTGTGAAGAGTAGCAGATGGAAGGGCAAGGGCAGGAACTGTGAAATTGTATCAGAGGGAGGCAGAAACCAGGTTTCATTTTTTCTGTTACCCTTGGAAAAACTCATTACAACTTTGCCATCTGGTGCAGAGGTTATTAAGTGACAAATTTTAACCCAAAAGAAGTAGTTTAGTAGTTTCTAATCCAAGTTCCTCTGAAGCTTCAGCATAGCTATCATCCAGTCTGGGTACCACTCCAGCAGTACCAATGCTAACACCATTCCCTGGCTTCTGTGGTTCAGTTTGCAGCAGTTTGCTCCATTGCAGATGTATTGATGCTGCATCCACATCACTCTGGGGTGAAGATGTGCACACAGAGCAGGGCATGCGAAGAATTTAGAGGATTTGGACCATGTTATAGGAAGATCTAGCAAACTCCAATAAGCAAGTAACTAATAAAAAAAATCTAATAAAATATATATCAGATCTTGTGACAACAAAAAGTCAAACTTGCTTCAAAACAACTTCTTCTGAAGGGAGAGTGCCTTCCTTACCCCTACAGGAAAATGCTTTCAGCCACTGAAATTCAGGAGAGGGGTGCAAGAGGCAGCATTTTCTGGCAAGTTGAGTCTCAGGAAAGGCTTTGATGCCTGTGTTCTCCCAAACCAGTTCATGCCCAGCAAGGGTTCCTGCACCCCGGCAGGGGGTAGGAGAACTTGAAGTCCCGTAGCCCTACTCCATGGGCAACTGCTGCACCTCTGAGGCCTCCATTTTGGGGCTGGGGCACCTCAGATTTGGGTATTGTGGTTTTCAACATCACAGCACCCAGGTCTGGCCCCAGCCTTGCACACTGAAATGCTTTACGATCTAAATATTTCATCGACTGCCTGGCCTGTGCCTGTGGTAGTCATTTCAAATGGATGCTCTGCATTTAAAAGCACTGACTGCTTTGCCTCAGCCCAACATAATCAGCTGTCTTACAAACTCCACAGCTAATAAAATATTAAATCTGTTTTGGCACCCAGAAATAAATACAGGCTCAAGATTCTCATCCCATGTCTCTCCCTCTCCTTAGCTTCCTGTCCCTGCCACATCACACTGAGGTGCTGCTGCTCAAGACAAGGCTTGCTTTGGGTCGTGACACAGGAGATGAGCAGTGCACCAGGACCAGGGTATTATCTATTGGGATGCAATGAAGTGATCCAGTCAGGCACCAGCTGTGCTTGCAGCCTGTGCCATGCAGAGGAAGGCAGCCTGTGGAATGTCTGCCCTACAGCTCCAAGTTGCTCAGTGGGAGCTGCATTCATTAAAAGCTGAAGTTAAAAGTAGAGCCTTGCATTAGAAACCAGGCTAGAATAATAAAGAGCACAGTAGCCATAAACCTATACAAATATATTAATGAATTATTTACTAAATTCTTGTTAAAAAACAGGAGATAGTTTAAAAATCACTGTTGTAATAATACCAGTGTGTTAATGCAAGGTAACCATGCCTTTCCAATACTTCATCTTGTTTTAATTCTCAGGGCTAGGAGTTTATTTGATTTTCTCCTCCAGCCACCTACAGGTGACCTAAAACAGTAATGAAACATCTGCACACAATCTACCCAGGTCAGCAGGTCCCAAGTCAAAGCTCCTTGAAATCAGAGGGCACAGTGTCACCAGCTTTAACAGGCTTTGGGTCGAGTTCCTCAGACCTGCCCCTGCAAACACTTGCAGCACGTGTTTAGTGCCCAAGGGGCTTAATCCTGGCTGGGGATCTTGTCAGATTAAAAATCACACGTGAGGACCTGGAGCTGATGTGCACCTGAGGTTGCCTGCCCTGGGAACTGCTGCTGAGGGTCGAGCTTAGGTCTCCTGTTGCAACCCAGCCCCAGAAACTCTCCCTTTGGTCTCTAAGGGAGCATAGTTCCCATTAGAGCTGGATGAAATGACACAGCAAACGCAGTGTGTACAAACCCTGTGCACAGCACTTGTCAGCACAATGCTTTCTCTGGGCTCCGAAGGCAGTAATTAGTAAAATATATGGGATTTTTAATTCACAGGTGGACTGTTTGCAAGTAATGAGTGTAATATTGTGTGCTGTTGTTGGGTGGTCACAACAGCTGTAGCAGCAACCCTTTCGTACAAGGAGCCGCTGGATTTTGTTGGTGGAGGTATATAGGGGTGGCTGCCTGCTCCCAGTCTCCCAGCTTTCCAGGCTAGGGAGGGTTCCCAGCTGTTGGAGACCAGAGGGATGTTGTTCCTGTTTTTCTGCACCTGTGCATCCCCTGGCTCTCCCATCCCTGCACAGTCCCTCCAGGACTTGATCACAGTAGTGCAATGGATGATCTGTGACCAGCAGCTACAGTTACAGTGGTGTTTCTTTTGACTGATGTTACCAGTGTAGTGTTGCCTTCGGCTTTGAAAATGCTGCAAGAGATTCCTTGGCAGGCCCATGACTGACTGGAAATGTGTTAGAAACCTACCTGACAATTAGAATTAGGCTTGACAATTGGAAACCTGCTTGGCAATAATCATTGAGCTGCTGCAGCGTGTCCAGGAACAGGCAACGGAGCTGGTGAAGGGGCTGGAGAGTCAGTCATATGAGGAGGGGCTGAGGGAGCTGGGGGTGTTTAGTCTGTCGAAAAGAAGGCTCAGGGGAGACCTTATTGCACCCTAGAACTACCTGAAAGGAGGGTGTAGTGAGATGGGTTGGCCTCTTTTCCCACATAACAGCAATAGATCCAGAGGAAATGGCCTCAGGTTGTGCCAGGAGAGGTTTAGGTTGGATATTAGAAAAAGTTCCTTCATCGAAGGGGTGGCCAAGCATTGTAACAGTCTGCCCAGGGCAGTGGTGGAGTCATCATCCCTGGAGGTATTTAAAGGCTTTGTAGCTCTGGCACTAAGGGACATATTTTAGCTGTGGACATGGCAGTGCTGGGTTATCAGTTGGACTTGATGATCTTGGAGGTCCTTTCCAATCTAAATGATTCTCTGATTCTATAAAACGGTTGCCTAAATAGATGGGAAGACAGCCCCAGCTCAGCACAGGCACTGAAAGCGAGTGCTAACTCCAGTGAGGGGCATGAGCGCAGTGCCCAGCCCTGCGGCACCCCGGCTTTTAGCCTGTTGCCACAGGACAAGCCAGGGCCCAGCATGAGCCTCGTGTCCCTACGCCTGTCACTCTCAGGGCCAGGAGACTTCTGCAAGTCCTGGGGTGCTGTTTGCCAGCCCCAGCCAGGTGTGAGCTCCGTGACAGCCTCCCAGAGGTGATGCCCAGGCATGCTTGTGTGTATTGTGCAGTAGTTTGGGTGTCAAGAACTCCCCCAAAACAGGAATGCTTTACCCAGGATGTCTGTTTGCAGCCTCTCTTATGAAATAGTTTTCAGTTTTAGCATCGCTTTTATTTTTGAAAGTTGAAACTGTTATTTTAGGTCGCTCATCTTCATTCTGGAAGCTTTCTTTTGGAATGGGGGCGTTTCCTAAAAAGCTTTGGTATAATTAATACTTCTCTGTGGTTGTACATGATTTGATGCTGCCTGACAGGATAAAATCAGAGATGCATCACCCAGGCCTCTTCCCCAGTCTTTCCCACTGTTTTCTTTGCTTTAACACTCACCAGTCCTTGCATGCTCAACATGTTTTGGCACCTCAGTGCTGTCACAGGGCTGAGCGGAACACGAAATGGCAATGGCCCTAAGCTTTTATATGCCAATGCTATTCTTTGAGCATGCTTTTCTACATTTCACAGAATCACAGAATTGTTAGGGTTGTTGGAAGGAGCTTCTGGAGATCATCCAGTCTACCCCTCCTGCCAAGGCAGGGTCACCTGGAGCAGGGTACACAGGCATGCACCCGGGTGGGTTTGGAATGTCACTGGAGACTCCATGACCTCACTGGGCAACTGTTTCAGTGCTCTGCCACCCTCAGTGTAAAGTTCTTCCTCGTGTTGAGGTGGAACTTGTTGTGTTTTAGTTTGTGGCCATTGCTCCCCATCCTGTTGCTGGGCACCACTGAGAAGAGTCTGGCACCATCCTCTTGGCACCCACCTTTGAGATATTTATATGTAATGATGAGATCCCCTCTCAGCCTTCTCTTCTCCAGACTAAACAGGCCCAGCTCCCGCAGTCTCTCCTTGTAAGAGAGATCCCTCATCATCTTTGTGGCCTCCGCTGCACCCTCTCCAGTAGCTCTTCTTGTTTTTGTACTCAGGAGCCCAGACCTGGACACAGCACTCCAGATGTGCCTCACTAGGGCCGAGTAGAGGGGGAGGAGGATTTAAAGGAGGAGAAGCCAATGGGAGGCGGCTTTCCGCCTGGGTGTTTTTTCCCCCTTTTTCCCTTACTTTAAATGGCAGGGCCGGTGCGGGCGCTGAGGCGCGGCGGCCGCGCTGCCCGCGGGCGGGGCAGGAGCGCCGTGGCCGGGGGCGCACAGGGGCTGCGGGGCGGGCACAGGTGCCGGCGGGGGGACAGGTCGGGGCCGCGGCGCTGCTCCCGGGCTCGGCGGCGCTCCCGCCCCCCGGCCCCGCCCGGCCCCGCCGCCGCCGCCCCGGGGAGGGCGGGGAGCGCCCGGCGGAGCGGCGGGAGCGGCGTGAGCGGCGGCGGGCGCGGGGCCCTCCCGGCGCTACCTGTGCGAGCGCCGCGGGGCCGGGCGGGGGGCCGGGAGGTGCTCCCAGCATGGACTTTGACGGTGGGTTTGCGTCTTTGCCGTTCAGGAGCCCGGAGGAGGCGGCGGCGTCGGTGGGACGAGGGCCGGATCCCGCGGGCACCGCCGGAGGAAGGGGCAGCCCGGCGGCCGGGGACCGTGCGCGGCGGGGCCACGCTTCCAGCATGCTGCTCGCACGGACACCGCCCCGCCGCGCCGGTATGTGCCCGCTCCACCGCCCCGAGCCGGGAGGGGGGATGCGCGGCCGCACCCGCGGGGCGAGCTGGCCGTGGGCAGCACTGGCCTTCAGCCGCCTTAGGCTCGTGTTGTGCAGGAGAGGAGGGAGAGCCGTGCTTTGAGGTGGGGTTTTTCAGGACAGGCGGCGGTGCTGCTTTACTCCTCCCATCATCTCGCAGTGAGGTTGCCGGCCACGGACTCCTCCAAACTGAGCAAAGCGGAGGTGCCGCTCCCGCTGGGCACCCTGAGGAAAGGTGATGCTGTGGACAGCAATGAGAGTGATGCGGAGTGGGAAGGTAAACGGCGTGGCTGGTTCTCTCCAAGCGGTGTTCCTGCTGTGGGGAAGACGTGAGACTACTGTATTTGCTGGCCGAGATGGTGCGAGGGTCTGTCAGCCCCTGCTTTGCCATGAGTACCTTTTCCAGGCTTCCACACAAACCCTTATACAGAGCAGGTTACCTTCATCTGGCATGTTATAAAATACAGATTTAATAATGCAAGACCTGTCATGGCAAAAATTGTTAAACATTTAGAAATATTTTATGCTTTCTCATAGTTCAGTAAGTAGCAGTCCAAATTAGATTTCTAAATATAGTAATTGGAAAAAAAAGGAAAAATGCAGGGATTTATCCTGTAGCCTTAACAAAGTAGCATTTTTAACCTTCAAGCACATACAAATTAGTTTGCTTCTGAACATCACATTCTGCTGAGAACATTTTTGCTTTAAAATCACCTTGGTTTGTACAAGTTGCCCAAGGGGTTGGGCAGAGCCTCATGACGCTCGTGTCTCTGGGTACAAGGTGTTTCTGTGGGCAGGGTCCTGGGGGAGAGAATGCTGGCAGCAGTGCCAGGCTGTGCGGGCACGGCTGCCTCCCCTGGCTGCCGGCCTTCCCGCTTCTCAGGCGCGAAGGCGGCAACTGCTGGAAGTAGGAGCTGGCACGTTAGGAGTGATGGAATTCAAGGAAACAAATACCGGGGGAGAGCCGTGAGACAGAGTGATTTTTAAGGCTAACATAGTTCTTTGCTGAGACTCTGGGCAGTTTTTGTACAGTTGGAGCATCTGGTTGTTAACTCCTCACTTTGTCCTCTTACTCCTCAATTTGTGCTAATCAGTAGTAACATAGTTGTGATTTTAAAATGTGGGGCTGTGTTTTCCTGTACCTTCTTATGTGAGATGTGGAAAAATGGCTTTTCTGGTGTATTCCTAATTCCCATTCTTATAATATATACTATTCCCTTCTTATAATTGGGCTTCTGGAGATTAAAGAACAGAATGGAGTTGTGTGCTGCTTTTATTTTGCTTTTCTGTGGTTGATCTTAGGCAGATCTTGATGGTCTCCTTCCTTCTGACTTTCATTTGTGTTACTCCAGTGGAACCTTTGGCTTCCTGAGGGCATCACAAACCCAGGCAGTGTCCCTCATTCATACCTTATGCTCTGCAGCTCCATATGTTCGTAGTTGAGTCTTGTGACAGCCACTACAATAAAACCCAACCCTGTCAGCCTGAGAGACCGATCACTGTTTTAGCTGCTGCTGCTCCTCAGTTCCTGCTGGCAGGATCCCCAGGCTGGGCAGCAGCCAGCAATAGCTGCAGGAGGGGCTTTTCTTGCTCGTAAAGATTTGTGCATCCCTTTTCATTGTCTACAGCTCTGTCTCTGCCTGGCACCTGTGGAGGACAGTAAAGCACCTTTACAAACAAGGCTAGTTCCTGAGCCTTAGAGTAAGCAGCTTAATGTTTTAATGTGTTCCTGAAGAGGACTGTTAATAGGAAGGCTGTGGCTCCACAGTTGAGTTGTTGGGATGGATATTTTGTGGTATATGTAGCAAAATTCATGTTTCCACTCTAGTTTGTTCCAGTGTTAAAGCATTGTAATAAACCAAGAGGCTGCTTCGTCTGGACCTGGTGCTGTGCCTTAGAGCAGTCTAACCTCGGTGTGGGACTTGGCCAGTGTCTCTGACACCTTGTGTTTTCCCTTGCTGTGGGAATGGTCTTCAGACCATGGATTTGCAGCTAGTACAGATGGGAGGGGCTAATAATTACAAGAACTGTGGGCTGTGCTGACTAATGTGTTGAACCTGCATCCTTCTGTGTTATGCCGGGCAAGGAAACAGCTGTACATCTATGTCAAAAACTTTATATCAATTTCTGATATTTTGTTTCTCTTCACTCACCAGTTTTGAGCATTATTTTGTATTAGGGGTCTTGGAGAATTTTGGATCTCCTCTATCACTATTAGCCTCCACTTCCAAAGGCGTTCCTTTATAGTTTCTGTAGTTGGGTTCCTTAAGTCTTGGCTAAACTTCCTGCAGATGGAGTTTTTGAGAAGCTCTGCATCTTCTTCATGCCCTTTTTTCTACAGCCTTACTCCAAGGCTTTCATTGCTAAGGAAATCCATTGGTTCACTGTCACCCACCTAGGAAACAGGCTTCCATCAATG
This sequence comes from Coloeus monedula, assembly GCF_965178545.1. NCBI lineage: Eukaryota > Metazoa > Chordata > Aves > Passeriformes > Corvidae > Coloeus > Coloeus monedula. Next base: position 8,530,207 of record NC_138787.1, read on the forward strand.
GTAGGCATCCTTCTCCTGTCCCTATGGGGGTAGTTAAGTTAATGTTCCCTCTTGTCCATGGTCGGGCAGAGTCTGTACTGGTGCATGTCTGCTTGCTTACATTCTGAGACATTGGGAAAAAACCCATCAATACATTGTAAGTATTTTTTGTAAGTATATTCTGTCCAAATTTGGACTAACAGCAGTCTGTACAGCTGTTTAGACAAGCAGCTAAGGTAAAATATGAGCAGAACCTGTAAGAAGTTTTTAGCATCCTGTTCTCTGGTGTTCTTCAGGCTGCTGCCTGAGCTGTATGTATGCAGTTCTGGTGAATAAACTGCTGCACTGGAGGGAGGAGGGAGGATTTCAGGACAGGCCGACTGGGTACAGTTTTATTTTCATGAAATTAGACAGCTACCAAGCACACAGTGTTCTTTGCTTCTAACAAGACTTCTTTTTCCTGGACGAGGAATAACACTGTGGCTGCTGAGGGCTGTACCTACTGGTATTGCTGTTCTCTGAACTACTGGTATTTTCACCTAAAGGTTTCTTTTGGTACTTCATCTTTGCTTGCTGCTTCCCAGAGCTTGGGTAAGATTGCTAGAACAGTGCAGAAAGCACTTGTTTTTATTCCTGGCTTCTGTGGTTGTGTACCTTGAGGAGGGGGGAGTCTGTTACTTGGTTTTGTGGGGGCTTTTGCCTTTTTTATTTATTTTTTTTCAAGTCAGTACTCATTTTAAATTTCCAGAGTTTGTCAGCATAAAAACATCAACACAGCTGTACTATTTAACCGTAAAAACACCCCACTTGCATGTAAATCATAAAGTGAAGTAAGAAGAAACATTTTATTCTCTCTTGTTTTTCCCTCTAATTTGAAGATTTTCATGTTCCTTAACTGCATTGCTGAAAGTGCTTGAGATGAAATTTGTCATGGAAATTGCCTCCATTAAGTAAAGTAACTCACTGTTCTGAGAAAGGAGGTTGTAGGCAGGTTGGGCTCAGTCTCTTCTCTCAGGTAACAAGCAATAGATCCAGAGGAATTGACCTCAAGTTGTGCCAGGAGAGGTTTAGGATGGATATTAGCAAAGACTCTTCACTGAAAGGGTGGTCAGGCATTGGAACAGGCAGCCCGGGGAAGTGGTAGAGTCACCATCCCTGGAGGTATTTAAAAGCTGTGTAGATGTGGCCCTTAGGCACAAGTTTTAGCTGTGGACATGGCAGTGCTGGGATAATGGTAGGATTTGACCTGAAAGGCCTTTTCCAACCAAACCAATTTTATGATTCTGTGATCAGCTGTGCTCTTATTGAAAAACCTTTGAAAGTAGACTAGAGGTCTGCCTGATCTGGAAAAGCAAATGTGTTGTTTCCCCATTCAGTTACAAACTGGCTTAGAAGCCTGGAAAAGCTTTTTCAATTCTGGCCATGGAGGGGAAAAACCCAAGCCTTTGAAATTCCGGCACATACCTCGAGACAGATAACCAGGAGACTTTCACTTCCACGCTAATCCTGCACAGCAGTTGCTTGCAGTTGCTGCATCCAGCCCTTTCCAATCTGTAGCTCTTATCTCTTGTTAGCACTAAGCGACAGGAGAGGGAGGGGATGGCCCTGAGAGGAATGAGATCTCCATTTTTGCTTTTCATGTCCTGAGTTGTTTTGGGATATTTGGGTATCAGTGATTGCCTGAGGCAGAAGAATCTTTGATATTGTGCCTGTCTTAAAGTAACTTCATTTAAAACTTCATTTTCCTATGATTAGGAAGAACTGTTTTAATAAATGTTGCACAGTGCATCTCCTCTGTAGGATTTGCAGGAAGCTGGATGTTAAGGAGAGGCAGAATTGAAAGCCTGGTGGATTGGGCTGCTCTGGGAACCCCTGCCTGGTGCTGCTCTGCTCAGAGCTCTGAGTCCTGCAGCGATGGAGGGGATGCTGTGCGCTGAGTGAATGATTCATCCCTCTGCCATTTATGTGCCGATGCTCTGCTCAGAGCTGCAGAGTATCCAAAGGCTAATGCCATGTGTGCTCCTGAATTACAGCCCGCCTTGTTAGGGAGAGACAGAGGATGTTCTGGGTTTCCTCTCCATTATGAATGGAGGGTGTGAGTATTTTATGTGATTGGGTGCAGTTTAGAGGTGTGGATGCCCAAGTACTGTTTTGTTACCTCTGCTGCTAGGTCAGCTGGGTCACCTGCCCCAACTCCAGCTTTCAATACCTTTGTTCCAGAGTTGTTTCCATGATAATGGCAGCACTGGGATTGTCTGACTGTTTGCCCTGTGTCCTTGGATGATTGAGGTCCAGGTCTCAGCAGAAGCTCTGAGAGGGAGAAGGGAAAACAGGAGAGAACTTTAGAGGTTAAGCAACAGATGGGGCACATTACCCTTCCCATATCCTTGCTGAAATCCTCCTTACCTAGACTTGCGGTGGGAGGAGGTTGGCATCTTGCAGATGGGCATCCTTGCCCAAGCAGTGGCCCCACCCTGCACCCGGGATTAGGTGCTGTATATAAATTGTTGCAGCCTGTCATTCAGTCTAATTTATTAAGTGCTGTATCATCCTTTTACCTTTGTCAAAGTCAAGTTCTGTGTGGGAGAAAAGGCAGGCAGACTTGTGCAAGGCCAGCACTACAGATGCATCACCTTGGTAATAACGTGTACCTCTGACATCCTGGCGAGTGCTAAGCTCTGTTCCTGGGTTCCCTTTGCAGAGTCCCAGACGTGAAGCTATCTGTGCTCTCCTGGGGACACGGGGACAACCTGTTAGAAGCAGACGTGGTTCTGGTAAGTGGCACTCTGAGCTTCTTCTGTGGATACCCAGGGGAAAACTGAAAGCCTCCCTGCTGGAGGAGGAGTCGTATTTGAGCCGAAAAGTTTGGCTCTGTCACAGCAGGAATTACTTGCTGCCTTCAGCTGGGCAGAGCTGCACATTTTGAAGCTATTTTGAAAACTATGACTTATTTTTAATCCGGTGGCTGCTGTAACAGAAAGTGTCGCAGAAAGCAGTTTCTCATAGCATAATATTGAACTTCAAGATTTTTTTCTGATGTTCTTATGGATGGAAAACATTTAAATGGCATCAGGAACTTACTTGCTTATGATGGCTACAGATGTTGCATAACAGCAAAACACTTGCTCTTCTGCCTGTTTTCATCATATGATGGTGTATTGCAGAGGCCAACAGAACCCTTATTTTTTGATATTTCACATTTACCTTTTTGCAATTATTTTTATTGTTTAAGTCTTTAAAAATTCCTATTTGATTTTAAAAATGGCAGTTATATGATTAATGCTTTTTTTCCTGTATTTTATATTGTCTAAGAGTGAATTGCAGGCATCCTTTCACCATTGTTTTGTTTCCTTCAGTAGTTAGAAATGAACTTACCTTGGCAGGAAACACTTTGCCAGGCTGGCAAAGAGACTTCTTAGCCCTCACATGCCAGGTGAGTTCAGCCACCACCCCCTCAATATTTTCTCTCTCTTTGTATTACCACAGTAAATAATGTAATAGGTGAAACAACACCTGAACTTATCCTTGTGAACTTCCAATTCCAATACGGAATTGATTGTTTTTAGGACTGTCCTGAAACTAATACAGTGTTTGTCATGTTGAAGTGAAATGAAGCCTTTAAAAACATTTTGACTGTACATCCAGTAAAATTGAGCACAACTAGGAGCCTGTATTTTTCAGATGAATAAATCAGCATTTCACCTACTCTAAAATCGGTCTCTAAAAAGAGAAGATGAGTTCTGGTTTGTGATGGTGCTGCTTTAGCTCCTGGTTGAGAGCAAGCAGAGCAAGCTGAGCTCACTGACCTCTGGCTCCAGCTAAGCCCAGCAGCTTTGTCATGTGAGCAACTGTGCTGCAGAGCTCTTGGCCTGAGCCCCAAACCATCTATGCAGTGGTGTCTGAGGCACAACTGGCCACAGAGCAGAGCTTGGGCACTGAGAGAAACAGGCTCTTACCACACAACTTTGCCTTGTGCAGTTACTGGATGAAACATTGTGCTGGGAGTGAAATGAGCTGGTTTAATTTGTTGGGTTTTTTTTTCTCTTGGGGTACGAGCATTGCAAGGAAAGGTAAAAATGTTAAAATCCTTGTCAGAACTTAAGACTCTGGAGATGAGTTAGGCACAGAGGATTTAAACAGCACTTCACTGTGTATGTGCAGGCAAGGGCTGTCAGGAAAACAAGGAAGCAGCCAGAAGGTTGAGGGCAGCTTCATTTGCAATCATTTCTGTGCCAACAATTATTAACTCCAGTAGACCGAGCAAACTGTAACACTCACTGCAGTGGCTTGGAAAGTACTGAGCTCTGTAAAGACTGAAATGAGCAACAGGCAAGAATTTAAACTAAGATCGGTAACTTTGAAGCTCAACTGATTTGGAACAGTTGAGTTGTATTGTGTGCCTTGCTGTCTGCAAGCTCTGGAGCCCACCTTGTGCTCTGTGTAGGACAGTCCCACAAATGTTTGACTTGGCCCAAATGAAGAGGCAGAGGTGGTAGGTTCTGCAGAGGAAGATGCTGACCTTAGGGAGTTTCTCCCTACCTGCTTTAGGCGATGTTTATCCTCTCTCTACTCACATTCTGTCCTTTCCATTAGACACTAACTCATCTGCTGGTGTTCTCTAACAGAAATCTCCAGTTGCACAAGGGAAACATTAAAGCACTGATGAAATACTAACTAAAGCTGGCTTCTATTTATCAGGCCTCCATTATAAAGATCAAAAAAAAACCCAAAAAACCCCCAAAATCCCAAATTAAAAACTAGAGCTCCAAACTTGCATAAAAAATCCAAATTGTCTATTTTAAGGAAAGTGTCAGGGATAAACTCTGATAAAAATACACTGAAGCTGTGCATTACCTTGGCTGGATCAAGACTGCAGCTTTCAGGTATCAGCAGTGCTGGGTGGTACCTGCTGTTCGTGATTCTTTACCATACACTTGGAACTACATATTTGTCCAGAAGAGCAAGGCGAAGTGATTAGTATTAATGTTTTATTAATGGTAAATATTGAAATTAGACATGCACAAGATATTACTATTAAAGCTTTGAATTATTTAGCTGTCTGAATTGCTTTCAGGCATCTCCTTGGCCTCTGGTCTGTAGGCACGTTCAGTTTGGTCAGTGTATGTGATGGATAGACGTAGGTACGAACCTCCATAGGGATAAATGTAGTTTCTTGTGCAGTGAAGGGAATCCTGCTGTTTCCTCATCTAATGACAAGTTATTCATCCAGTTTTTACTCATTTCATGATAAGTTATAGGAATAAAAACCTGATAGCTTGGCTCTCTTCTGTATAGGGTAGAACTACAAGTGGAGGTCAGCCCTTGGCAGCAGGGTTTGTGTTACAGGCCTGTGAACTACAGTGCCTGCCCCAAAGCACTGGGCACGTGCTGCAGCAGGTGAGTGTGCACAAAAGAGACTCACTGAACTTCACTGAAGTGGTTTACAAATGTTTCTCTACAATGCTGGAATGTCCTGGTACAAAGCTAAAGGTGTAAAAACATTTGTATGGACTTTGTGGTTTCTGAAGCCCTTTAGGGCTGACTTCCTGCCAGGAGCACCAGCCACCCCTTCTCTGCTGCACTTCAGCCCTACAAACAGGTAGCAATGGTTTTTATCAACCAGCAAAGAGAGGAGAGGAGCTTGTCCCAGGAATCTGGTTCTCCTGAGTCAGCTGCTAGACCTGGAAGTCCCATCCTACCTGTGAAGCACTATTTGCCTGCAAATGGGATTGATTTCCTCTGCAAATATTTGCTTGTGATCAGGTTACTGGATTGGAGCCCTTATTTCCTCCTGTGTATAAAGAAAATAAATAAGGCTTAACATCTTTGCCATGATTATATTTTCAAAGGCTATTTACAAAAAAATCTTTAACTTTGGCTGACCTTAGCACAACGTCATTGGGTGAAGCTGTAGGGAACAGTTGGTTTCTGTGCTGCGCAGTCTTTATTTTGGCTGGCAGTCTGTTAACTCTGATAAGTGGGTAAGTGCATGCCAAGCAAAGTCAGGCATATCGTGAGATTCTGCTTTGCCTGCGGAGAGAAAGTAGCCCCAGAAACAGCTTTGTAGGCCAGTAAACAAAAATCCATATACCAGAATTTGGAGTCAACCAGTTCTGGATCTTGAGGAGTTGAAAGGGACCCTATCAGGTGTTTCATTTGTCAGTTTCCCTTCTCTAGATGTAGAGTTGTTCTGCTCTAGTGAGAAGAGCTCTGGCTCTGTTGGAACTGCCTTGATCACAGCAGGCTGCTGCTGCTTTCCCTACCCTCTCCAGGGAAAAAACAAAAACAGCTCTTGCTCCTTGTGAATACCTTCTGGTGGCTGCCCTGCTCAAGCCTCCTTGAGCAACAGCAAAATGACACTGGGAATTAGTGTCATCGTGCCCAGAGGGCGTGTGACAGCCATGACACAGAACTCTGGTTATGGTGGTTGTGTGGTGCTTCTGTGGGGTGGTTTTGGTGTTTATTTCCAGCAGCAGCAGCAGTCCCTGGAGCTAAACAGTATTTGTTTGCAGTTTCAGGAGAAGAGCAATGCATTGTCAGCTTGGAAGAAACAGACTTTATTTTTTCCCTAAGACCTTTCCATTCCTAGATGGCTTACATCCCGTACTGGGAATTGCGTTCAAAGGCAGCGCGAATTCAGGTCAAACTTTGCCTACTTGTAGTAGATGGATGTTACCGATAAAAACATTTTACGCACACTGGGCAGAGATTTATTTAAGCTGCTTCTACAAGCGCCTGTAGTGAATTTAGGTTTCCTTTGAGCTCACTGAAAATGGTAAACTATTTATTGCCTTTATATGAAACACTATTTTGACAGATTTCTTCAGAAGAAGCACAAAAGGAGATGTTCTGTACTTTGAAAATAACTGGAGCCACTGGCAAGAAGCAGCAACCCTGCATCGAACGAGGGAACTGCTTCCAGGTTATCAAAACATGCTGTTGAACTGAATTTTGCAGCTGCATTTTCCAATGTACCATGGGATGCATCAAATCCAAGGCTGCCTTCCAAGGGTCCAATGCCGTCCAGGATGAAAGGATTGGGGGAGGCAGCGAAGGGTGCACTGGGGAGAAGTCGTCGCTGCTGGCGGTGAAGGCGGAGGAGAAGGGCCCCTCGAGCGCCGTCGTGCTGGACTACGCGCAGCGGCTGTCGCGCGAGATCCTGGAGCAGGCGGTCAAGCAGTGGGCAGTGACCGAGAGCAAGTACAGCGACATCCCCTTCATCGAGAGCGACGTGCCCTGAGCCCTCCCGCAGCCTGGCCCGCCTGCGAGTGCTCTGCGTGGCACCAGTGCAGACAAAGCACCCCAAGCTGTCCTCTGAGCATCACTGTGGGGAGGTGTTTGCAGGGAGAAAATTTGCCTTTTAACGCAGATTGCTAACAAACTAATTGGATCGCAGTAGAACCTATTTCATCAAGTGTCATTTGTTGTCAGCCATATGTTGAGTATACTCTGTCTTTGTATGTGTTGGATGTGACCAGAAATTAGTGTTAAAAAGAGGATAGGAAGACTGTGGCTGCCCTGCACCTCTACAAGCACTGCTACAGTGGACAAAACGTGGATTATTTCTATGTTCTGCACAAAAGATCAGTGGTTTGTCTGTAGGTGAGATGAACTCTCTGTGCTTGGTGAATTTGTCTGCGTTTTGCTGAAGTGAAAACAAGGTCTGCATGTAGCAAAGGTTACTGCTATGATAAATTTTACTTTGGATTCTGTGACCTAACTAAATCTGTAATACCACAAAATAACGAAGGTGATGAGAAGTGCTTTGTAAACCCAAGTGGTATTCAGGGAACCATATGGATGATGATGCTATTCACCTTCCATTGAAGTGAACCAGAGAGAAACATGCCAGTGTTGATAAGCAGTGCGTTATCATTAACAGATGCTTCTGTAAATGCATGAAAGCTTGTCTCTAAAATCCTGCAGTAAGATACGTTAATGACATCTGGTCGCTGTGTTCAGACCAAAGCTGCTTGGGTTTTTTGGTTTTGTTTGGGGTTTTTTTTTGTGTTAGGGTGCTGGTTTGGGAGGATTTGGTTTTGTTGTTTTACTGTAACCCAGAGAGATGTGCAAATGGGTAACTGGTGAAATGAACCTTCAAAGGTGTGGCAGTGCTTTAGGACAATTTGTTTCATGGGAACTGTGGCTGCATTACACTGAAATTCCTCTCTGAAGTACCACCCTTGGGGCATCTTCCTTCAGCTTCTGTAGGCTGCTGCTTCCCAGTTGGAAAACCTGTTTGTGGCAATGCTAGTAGGAGCTACGGGAGCCCCAGCCCTGAGCAGTGCTCTGAAGGCAGAGTTAGGAACTAAGCCTTAGGCCCAAAGCTCAAGGGCTGCATTCCTCCCCCATTGCATCCACACACTGCTCCATGCTTGCCCAGGACTCGCAGCCTGACCCACTGCACTCAGAGGTGGCGTTTGACAGATCAGGACTCGGATGAATTTCTCCTATTCATCCTAAAGGTACAATGTTGCTGACGTTTTATACAAAGTGAAGGCCTTCTAACAGCCTGGCTTTTACCACCTGTTTGTTCATTTTTCTGTGATACCCAGTTTAAAAGACATAGTTCCTTTTTTGAGATCAAAGTGCTTTCCATTTTGCTTTCATTTTACAGAGAAATGCTTTCCATACTGGCTCGAAGCTGTTACTATTTTTAAAAGGTACATGTAGTTCTAGTAAATGATACAAAGCATGATTTTTCAAGCAATGGGAACCAAGCAGAAAGAGGACCATGTCAATTGCTGGTTTTAGCTTATTCCCTGACATAAGACAGTCTATGAATTGAGCTGTTTTGCAAATGTTGTGACACAAACCTCGGTATTTGAAATTCACCTATATGGGGAAGTGGGTTTATCAGGAATAAAGGGTGAAAAATGCTTCTCTGTGACACAGCACAAGGCTGCCATTAAATCCCAGTGAGCAGACTGGATTCCCAGTGACCTGCTATTAAGGCTGTTCTCAGGCTTTTGCTGGAATAGGGAACACAATCAGCTTATGCTGTAATGTCGTCCTCTTTGAAGTTACATAGTCATCTTCAAAGCCATTTGCAAAGTGGGACTAAGGTTTTATGGTTCACTTAAATTCTCCTGTTAACAGCGACATTCCTTCAAGTTCTACAGCATATAAAACATGAGATCATACTCTGTTTGCTCTAAAATATCTCCATATTAGTGTGTTAGAAAGCAAAGCCAAAACACTGATCAAGTCAGTACATATCAATTGGATATTGCTTAACCAGAGTATTAAAAAAGATTCCTTTTCCTATTTCCTATTATTATGCTAGCTAAAATAAAGCTTTATTACAAAAAAGAAAAAAAGGGCCAACCTTTCTAAGATGAGTCTGGACTTGAGAATGTTAACACTGCTAAACCACAGTAACTAAATAAAAAGCCAAAGCTCCATAGCCATTGTTGGCCAGGCAGATGAAGAGCAGGTAGAAAACTGCACTCACTTCCAGAGCACCTTTAGGTGGATCTGCCCTGGCTCTGTACAGAGACCCTGGCAGTTGCCATGGGGAGCGGGTGTTGCAGTGCATCCTGTTGCCTGTCTCAAACCCTTCCTCTGGATGTAGCCTTAGCATCTGACGCTCTTCAGGAATATCAGATGCACTTTTGAAAGCAGCTTCCCCGTTGGCAGGCTGCCACTGCACGGTCCAACAGCAGGCAGAGTTCTAAAGCAGCCTAAGCTTCCATCACAGCGTCCGTTCTGATCAGCACTCGGAATTTCCCCAGAGGAGCAAGTTACCCAGGCACGCTGAACATGCCCCAAGGACCACTCCCATGTGGAGGAGCTGCAGCGAGGGGTGGCTGCCCTGCCTGCCCCCACAGCTGCCCATAGGGTGACTCAGCACCTGCTTGGTGGCCCAACCAGTTCCTCACCTGCAGCCACCAACCTCGGCCCTCACTGGTGCCTGAAGTTTACAGCAGCTTCAGAATGGCCCCAAGTGCAATTCCAGCTGCTTTACGATGCTTTCCGTGACATTGGCACGTCAGGAAAGGCACACAGCAAATGGAAAGCAAACAAGCTTGCAAACAACAGGGAGAGGGTTTCTCACCAGGAAAATCATCTCTTTTACAGGATGCTGTCCTTATAAATAATGCACTTACCCCTAACAGAAAATAAATGTGTTCAGTACTACAGTCTGGTGAGAGATTGAGGGAGATCTCTTTCCAGAGCTCTGCTGTACGTTTAATAGGCATAATACTAATACATTGTAAAAATAAAGACTTCTTTACCTTTATAAATTCAGATTATGCTAAGACGTGCTACAGTGTCATAGAGCCACTGACAGAGGGTTTCCAGCTAAGTTACCATTGATTCTTTGACTTGATTTTGTGTAATAAAGGCACTCCAGTTTGGGACTGGCATACTCTGCAAAACTGTTTACTTCTATTTAGGAGTTAAAAATATATTTGCTTTATATATTCTCCAGGAAACAAGATTAATCTGAGTGGATATGATATGACTGACTTGATATTCTAATAATGGTTCAAAATACATTAACTGCAGCACAACTTTGTAAAGTTGACGTTTCTGGAGTAAGGCACATCAGTATTCCCAAATAAAACACACTACAATATATTTTTACAATATTTTTTGTGGAAAATATTTTCTTGTGGACCAAATAAAATTCAACTTACCATCTGCTTTTATGCCTTTTATTTGAAAAAAACACAAGATTGCACAGATTGGACAAGATCTCATTACCTTGAGCTTGGGATAATTCCTGTTCACATAAATTTTGGAAGCAACTGAACATGCAAATCAAAGTTTTTTAATTCAGAAGTATATTCTTCCTGAAATCATGTAAGTCATTTACAATCAGCGGAGACATGACCCCCTACTCCCTGGGAATTACTGTGTTTTTCATTAAATGCAGTTGGCTGAAGACTGCTCCATTTATACAAAAACAATGGAGTTAACCAGTCTTTTAAAAATAGCAATTGTTTATGAATGTAAAACATACAAAGGTTTTTAAAAATACAGGGGGAGCTTTGTACTTCTTACGGAACCAGCTTGAGGTAGAAAGTCAAGTGATATTTTCAGAATTACCCTAAAGGTATTAATGAAATCTCAATTACTTTTGGAGCTAAACTCAAGGACAGTCCCATAACAAGTATGTCCATGGTAACATAAACTTGCAGCTGAAATTTTAACGAATTTATTTTACAAGACTCCAGTGACAAAGCAAGTGCCATTTTTTCTTGATTTAGTTCTCCATTTGCTCACCTCTGATTTTTTGAAAGTCACTCTGGTAGTTCACCTTGATGCCTGAATTTCCTGGACTGTGTTTCCAGGCAACAGCTCCTGGAAAGGAAGGAGCCTTAAACCATTGCAGAGCATTGCTGTTGGTAATAAAAACTGCCCACTGTCGAAAACTCCATAATGGTTCTGCTGCAGCTCTGACTTTTTGACTCCCCAGTGCTGGTTACTGACTACGGCATTTGAACAGAAGTTTTCTTTCTTTACTCTTCAGAGAAGCCAAAATTTGTACTTGTGACCTGCCTGTAAATGTAGAAATAAGTAGGAAGAAGCACTGATAATGTGAACTGATGAAGCATAAAAAAGAAGGCGTAATGTTGAAGAAAGATTGGTAGCTGTGTGTTGCACACACAATAGAAAAAATAATTTCCCACTCACTTGTATCAAGGGGTTCTGGTTATGTCATATAACCTCATGTATTATCAGAACCCAGCCACCTTGAATGCACAGGAAATGTGCTGCTTGGTGTTCACAGCAAGCTTTGAGACATTTGTTTCTTCACCACTGTAAGACCAAGAAAAACCAGCAATTTTGTGAAATCGTGAAAAACTGATTATGCAGTCGAATCAGACTTAATGCCATTTTAAAAAATGGGCTATACAAGCAAAGAGAAATGTGCTCTAGGCTCTGGCAACATTATCACATTTGAAACAATGTTTACATCACACAGCAAGGCTGAAAAATGAACAAACGTTAAATCAACAGAACAATTTCTTAGACTAATAATGTATCAGTCTGAGCTTTTATTTAAAAGGGTATTTAACACCATGCATTCTGTGTTGCATTTTCCTTTGTAGCTCTGACTACATTAAAAGTTTAACCATATTTTATTTTCATTGTATACAGAAGAATCTGGGGCACAATCCCAATTTACCAGATCAGTGACAGAGCCAAGAACACAAAAGGCCTCTTGACTTTTTGCTTATTAGGTCACCCCTTCACTGTGCTCTTTCCCCAAGGGCTCCTCTTAAACTAAGAGCTGATGCAAAAAATTAAATGTTAATCACTGTGTAAAGCAGTAAAAATAACAATTTGCCTTGAAGTGATTTTTCCCATTATTAACCAGAGATACAAATATTTTCTCATTATAGAGAATGTTCCTGAATGGAAAAAAAAACCAAAAACCCAACAGAAAAAAGCCTTGTGAATGTCAGGCTAGCTAAAAAAGTCTTGTCAAAATTGATCACACTGCTATAAATTTTTGTATCACAGAACTAAGCAGATAGATAAGATGTCACTAGGTTTGATCTTTACAGCCTGAGATCATCGTTTCCCAGTGGTTTAAAACAGTTGTCCACAAATTCATCGCTGACTTCTTCTAGAGCAGCTGGCTTCCATTTGGGGGACTGGTCTTTGTCAATCAGCACTGTCAGGTGGAATAGAGAAACACCAGAGTTATTGTAAACTTCCTCTAATTAAAATGACTTAAGGTTGCATCAAGACAGATCACCACAGTGGTTACATGGGGTAGACAAATCCGTGTGCTCTGGAGAAGGCAGAGTTTTGTAACACATGTATTTCTACTCTGATAAGAATTCCTGAGTTGTGACCTGTCCAGAGATGTATCTGGGATGATACAAGGAACAGTGCATCACTTCAGAAGTATTGAAGGAATAGACCTGAAATTGGTGGTTTAGTTAGACCTGCCACTCTTTGCTGACTTACACTCCTTCATGGGAACCTGGAACAGTATGTTATGATGCTACTTTGGGACAAGGCTTTCACAGCTCTGTGCAAAATCTGACTCTTTGGAGAGTACAGGAGATGACTCAGTGGTGCTAAAACTAATTTAAACACATCATGTAAACTAATAATGAAATAACTCAAGAGGAAGGACTAAAGCAGAGTATCTCTGTGGGAACCGAGAGTGTTTTTTTGTAAATACTGACAGATACTGAGGCCTAGGTAGATTTAACTGTGACAATCTGTATGATCTTAGTATACAGACTTTATGCTGTATCCTGGGAAATACACGACTGAAGATAAAAACCATCACTGAATGAATCACATGTAAAAGGCTAACAAGAAAACGCCAATTCCCAAAAAACATTCCCTGTATCACAGGAATTTCAAAGGCATGCCAGCAACAGCTGCATTAGCAAACAATACAAGAGGGAGTTTATTTGTGTGTAAAAATGACCAGTATGAATAAAACTCCAGAGCATCCTTCCAAGTACCTTTCAGGCTTTAAGAAACCCATAAAAGTGCTATTGAAAATGTGAAATTTTTATCATTTAAAAAAGAGCAACTGTAAGAACTGTGGCTCTCTACGATGCACTGACTGCCCAACACTCCTCACGACACACATTCTCTTCAGGTGAGTGAAATCAGCAACCTCCTGACCAACACAGCCCACAGCATGTAAGAGAGGATGGGCAGGAAGAGGGAGCATATTTCAAATTTCTCTCCTGAGAATGGCCTTTATTTGTTTGTTTTCTGACAAAGAGTTTAGAGTAGGATGGTTCTAAAGGCAGGTGCACTATGGCACTCACGGAGACCAGATATTTCAAAGAATAACAGCTATTTTTGGATAAGTTATGTTTTACTAAACTTTGTTCTTATTGAGTGAACTAGAAATATCCAAGATGAGGAAGGTGCAAGGGGGTGGAATTTTACAGTGAAAAGAATACCTATCTAAAGATTGTGCTTATCAAAAAAACAGGCATTGTGGCCTGCCTACCAACTTACAGTAAAAAATGTGACTTGAAAACTTCTCTTTAACTATTCTGTCTTTAACCAATGGTTGAGAGTGGTTAGAAAATAAACACTATTCAAATGACAATGGCACTAATTAATACTTCTGTAGCTGAAGGCATATAGGCATCACAACTTTTCAGCTTACATCCCTAAAGAGCAAGGCAAATCAGAGTCCCACATCCATTTAGTTGCAAATAGGGAACTAAGGACTCCTTAGAAACAAACTGATTGTAGAAAGTAACCCATTATATGGACAGAAACTCCAATTCCACAGAAAACAGAATCCATGAGGACAATTCTTTAAAAGAAATGTCCTGTAAAAGAGTGCTTTTACTTTGTCGTTCAACTGGGTAACTTACTGAAAAGCTGTGATCTTCCAAGTTATTTCTGAACATGGTGAAACCATTGATTGGCTTGGGTCAAAGGATGTAACTGTCCCAAATCAACTGTATTTATTCCATTGGAGTAGTACTTATCTACTGATTTTCTTCAATTTTAGTTGAAGTTCACAGTCCAGCCAAAACAGTCTAAACTGTTATGCACAAAAGCCAATGCTGATTAGAGATGCTTTAAATTAAAGAGGAGAAAGTGTCCATGTGTATGTTACCAGAGCTTCACCTCTGCTATGCTGTAGTAAGTGCTGCCAGTTCTCCACTCCAGGGTGCCACTGTCTATTCAGGTTCATCCTTCTGTTTGGATCTGTGGCCAGTTTTACTCTGGTGGATAAGCTGAATGCTCATAATGGTCTCTCCTGTGAAGTCTTTAATCTTGTGTGAGTCAAAATACTTGTTTTCTAGTAGTATCATGAAAATATTCCCTTTCTGCATTGACTTCTTTATATTTTGTATCTCTCCAGGTTGAGATCAATCATTACAAGAACAGAATAAAAATTCTGAAGACTTCTAAGGTAGGCTAAGGGAAATTCATTATGATAAAAGTAACTGAGCACAGACATCATGTTAAGGGTTTGTTCTTTTGTTTCACCTTTTTTTAATCAAAATCCTAAACCCCTCTGTTCAGTAGTAGTGACTTTACCAGACTTCAGTTAGTGCTCTGTTGCTGAGCTTCCTTCAGCACAGTCAAAACGCTGATATTTCCAAGTCCCTGGTGTTCTGTTTGCTGCCATAAAATCTCTGAACTCGTGCAGGGCCCTGGGGTGCCCAGGGTACAGCTCACATCTGCCAGCACTGCAGGGGAGGTGGCAGAAGCTGCACAGAAATATCATCTTTGCAGGATCAGCAAGATGTAGAAGACCTTTACAATTTCATTTCAAGTGCACATTCTGCACAAAGAGTTAGGAGGGTGCTTTAACAGGTATTTGTCCCTGAGATTTGCTGCTGAGACTGTATCCTACCTGGATGTGTTTGAGCACTGACTCCAAAAATGGCCACTTTTCTTAGGCAGTAAGATTTGAAAAACAATTCCTGGCAGCTACCCAGACCTATGCATTTCTTAGTTTACATATTATTCTATTAATCAAGGTGAAAAATTGATACCTAATGTGTTCCAAGCCCACATTTACTATTTTATGGGAAAATGTTGATGAAATATGATCCATGTGTTTTATGCTTTAAGGGTTTTGGCTTTTCTTTAATAGCTCCAATCACAAGAATCATAAACAGGGAAGATTGTTTGCCACAGCAGATTTTCAGGTTGAAAGAAAACCAGCTAAAAAAATAAAAAAATATTGACCTCAGGTCAAAGCAGGTTTAAAAAGCTTTTAAACTACTCCCTAGCATGCCCTTTAAAATTATGGTTTGAAGCAGATGAAAGGTATTATTAAAACCTGGCCTGTGGCCATTGGCTGCTGAAAAACATTCTTAAACTAAAATCTGATTGTTGTAACTCAACTTCTTTTGGTGGTAAATCTTTTTGTGGTAGAGTGGGTCAAGAGCTGGCTCTTAAATGCTTGTAATGTAATGCTTTAAGAAAGAAAAAGCTAATACTTAACACTTTCATCATTTTTATTCACAATGGCTGGTTGAAGTACTTAATAATCTCCCTTCCTATTAAAAAGGATGCTCAGCACATTGATGGATAGATTTTTATGAAATTAGACCCAACTACAAAAGTGATCTTGAGTCAGAGTCTACACTCCTCTGAAATGAGAAACAATCCTAAGACTGAAAATCTGAGAACAAGATCTATGCACTAAGCAGAAAACAAAATTGCTTCATGAACAAATTATTAATACAAGCAATCTCCTCAGTGCAGTTGCATCTTTCAAGGTTTTGTTTTTTCTTCCCCTGATATAGTTAAAACTTTAGCTACATCATCCTATATAACAGAGAAGTTTCCCAACTGCTGTTGTTGCAGCTTCTCTCTTTACAATGAGTTTGTGTATTTCCTGGCCATACTGACAAGGGATTTGCTTTTGTACTGTACCGCAGTCCCAGATGGTTTCACGACCTTGTGCCTTACAAGGAGAAATTCAGTTGGTGTTCCTCAGACTCTCAGACTTGGAGTTTGTCACTTCCTGAATAACTACATTTCAGCAGCTTATTTGCTGATTTAGAATACATCCCAGGAATAATAATTTTAAGATATCCTTGTCCCCATTACCAACATAATGAAAGCCACTTCTCAACACGTGGTAAATTCTTCAAAGGAGTGTCTGCTAATAAGTGCTAAAGACTAATTAATTAAAATCAGAAACTTTCCTCATGCTGTATGAATAAACTTTGCATTTCTCACCCCAGGCTATCTTTAATACAGTGTTACTAATAGCAGATACTCAAACTAATATCCATTCCTCAAGTGGTTTTTAAACTGCTTTATAAAGACAGATATAAAACAATGAGGAGGAGGTGATAATACATACTTGAGTATGTAACTGTGTGAATTAAAAGTCCAACCAAAAGTTATCCATCCAAATGCCTTGTACTGTAAGCTCCTTGGAAAAAGGAACGCCTGTGCTTTATTTCATCTCGTGATGAACAGTACATAAATAATTGCTACAGCCCCTAACAGATGGGACTTTGGGTTTGACAAACTGCACTGTGAATCAGCAGTAGGATCAAGGACAGACTCGAAGTCTGTCCCCTGGATGAACTTGCTGAGCCACTGCTCTACTTTAACCACTACCTCTCTTGACCAATGCCTTAAAATGCTGAATTATTTAACATTATGTATATAGTTTTTTAATAGTCAGACACTTCAATTTAGAGATATTCTGGACACGGGGGAAAGCAAGTCTTTGTTTTCTATGCAAACAGCTGTTCTTGATTTTGAGTCTTAAAGCATTGTGTAGCTGGCTCAACCAGCTCTGTGGCAACACTAAGCCTGGACACAGTGATACACATAGCTACTCAGTACTGTCAGTGTTTAATGTGAAATGGTGAAACCAGGTGGATAAATAGTGTTAGGGAACTGAGATTGCACAAAGGAAACAACATGGCTCTTGTGCTTTGGAACAATAATAAATTCTGGCCACACAGAAGTCCAATAAGCAAAACCTATGGGAATCTGGGAAGTTTTCTCTCAGGTGTTGCTGTACCCACTTGTAGTGATCTCCAAAGAAGCACCACAGTAGTGAATTTCTGTATTATTATGTTTGAGAAGTGTTTTTGGTGTGCATGCTTACCTGCTCGAACCCCTTCGTAGAAGTCATGGCCTTTCTGAAAGATCATAAAAAAAAAAGTTGTAACATGACATTCTATTTATCCCATCTTTCCCTATCCCACTTCTGCTTGAAATGCAAGTTCTCAAGATTCAGTTAAATCCCACTTGTACTGTTCTTTTCTAGGCCTACTTTGTCTTTACTTATTAAAGAGCTCTGTTATCTTCTTGCTTAAATGCAGCCACATCTCTCAGAATCAGTCTGTCAGCCTGTAGCTGATCAGGCACTTTGGCACAGTCCATGTTCTCTCTCTGTGTAACATCTCAGATCTTTTTCTAAAGAGCTTCACATGATAGGTCTAAGGTGTGCAGTATCAGGAATTCTTCTGAGAAAGGCTAGTCTGCAGGAATTGTGCTGTATTCTGCATACTTGGAACACTTTGCAGTTAAATGGAATCCTGTAAACATCCACTTCTTTTTTGATAAAGGTAAATGTAACAAATCCCTAAGCATGCTTCATTAGTAATGGAGCCACAGTGCTAGTTTTAGTCAGGCATTAGAACATATCAGAAATAGACAGATTTTCACGTCTTTAAGTATTTACTTTAACCATTGCAAATCATTTAATAGGACCTACAAAAACCTTATTTTAAAATGTGACACAACTAATAATAAGGATACCATGGGGAGCCCTGCAAGGCATTTGTTCACATAATTCAGTTAGCAGCTCTGTTCCACTGGAAGGATCCCTTTCTCATATGCTATCCAAGTACTCAGTACAAATAGCACTAAAATCTCTTGCTGTGATAAATTTTTTTATAGACAACACTCTTGAAAGGCAGTGATAAACAACTATTTGCACCCTGCTGCTGGGAATTAAGGCACTGAGGACTAAGTAATTTAAATAGAAAACCCATTCAAGAACACCAGTTTTAAAATTACAATCCAAATATGAAACTATCTATATATTAATGTTTTCATACTTTTTTAACAGAAGTCTTCTACATTTCCATCTGACCATCATTAATGTACTGTCCTTTGCATTCCATATAATAACATGAAACTGGAAAAAAGTGACAGCCTCACAAACTCAAAAAGATGATATTGAAAATTAAAACCTATACATTATAAACCCTTGATGTAATCTACATAAAATTTTTAGCCTCTGATAAACTGCTCCCCCTCTGTGGCTGGAGAGAAAGAGAAGAGGCTCAGCTGTTGCTTACCATGCATGCTTGGCTCAGTCTGTATTCCATCCTGAGTACCTCTTGTAAGCTCATGGAAGCTCCTTCTCTGAGCTGTCTGAGAGTCAGCTTTAAAGATGTAGGTGACATCTTATTAATAGTCTGGGGAAGACATTAACATTATTTTTATTTTCTTCAATTTGGACACATTTTCAAGTCTGTCTTTTGTGCAATTTAAACTTTGTAAAGTCAATGATGGCTCTCTTCTCCCTCAGCTCCCTTTGTGACACCTATTCCTCCTGCTCCCTCCCACCAGGCTGTCACATTAAATGAACTTCCCTTCGTAAACTTTGATCAACAAGATCTCTGGGATGTGTGCCATCACTTGTGGAAAGCCTACAACTCCTAAGGTCCCATTATTTAAGATCAAATTACTACTAGCCAGAGAAATTAATGAAAGACATTTTCAAGAATAATCTTTTGCTAAGTGAAGGCAAGTGTTACAAGCAATTATACTTTGTTTCTGAATATCATATATATGTAGTCTGAATTGCTCTTAGATGTACTGATATTGTAGCTGATATTAGTATTGCTCAGCATTTAAGTTTTATTTGGTACAATAGAGTAATAAGGTAATAATAGAGAGATTGGCAACAAACTTCAGGTAGTTGCTTTATGATTACTGGCAAAGACCAAATGATACACAAAGAAAACAGAAAGAAAATGTTACATTAAATCAAACATATTTATCCAGGATTCTTGTCTGGGATCAACAGATACTGAAGTAATTTAGCCCTACATTACTCTGCTGATAGGAAGCTTGGAGGTCTTGCCTTACTTTTGACAGAAGTACAGGCTATAAATACTGTGCCACAGACAGGATTTGTTTAAGGCACACGAACAAATGCTGTAAATTTGGCTCTCAGGAGTATCCTTTGATGAACAGCATGCCAGTAAACAGTAGGATAAAGTGGGGAGAAAGACAAAAACCTAATTAAGAAAACAGAACTGAGCTTTAAAGATTCATGGATTTTGGGGAAAAGGAGCTAAATCTTACTGTTGCTTATCATTGTTTTCTTATTTGAAACAAGATCCTCCTTCCTCTGTAAACCCAAATAAAAGCTCTGGATCATTCACAGTACAATAGACATTTCCTGATAATTAGGACATTTTTACCACTATTAAAAAGCAGCAGATGGTAAGATTTGCCTCTTTACATTATTTTCATTGCAGACATTAGGCTCCTTACCATAGACTGAAATGGCAAGTTTCCAGTCATCAACAGCAACATTTTTTCTAGCTCCCAATTACTCTTCATCCCTCCAGACACCAGCTGATACAGCAGTGACCCATTTTGCCTAGTTAAGCTGGAAAACATGTGATTGCTATACAAGCAGGAGTCTGTGGAATTGGGCCTTCAAAGCACTGGTTCTGTCGTTCTGTTATGTAGGAACCCAGAGTGCCGAGAATATTTCTCTGCCTGTTTTGAAGGGTTCTTACCCCCCTGAACAACACTGTTTTAACCTCCAACCTTGGAAAAAATTACCAACAGTCAGACAAGAACTAGAAAATACAGTGGTGTGAATTAGGTGATAGACTACTATGTAAGATTGTCACAGGGTGAAAAATCTAGAGGTTTTGGTCTTCTCTTTGTAGTAAATAGCTAAGAGTAAAAAATATCAAAATGGGATTGTTGTTCTCTAAACCTTCTTCTCCTTCTTCTACTATTCCATGTTCTGCAGTAAAAGTAGTTTGGGATGATTGGATAGAGAATTCCGCAGTTCCTGCCCGTGTTACTGAGTAATTGGTAGGAAAATGAAAATAATATACATTTTTAGTAACTATTGGTTAAAATATCTTTAAAAGGCTGTGTAAATCTTGATAGTTAGAGAGACTTCTCTCCTGCTTTCTGTGCTCTATGCTGTACCTGGGTCACACTGGTGGCTCTGTTCCTCTGATAAGACTTAATAAACAACTATCTGGCAGCATTGAAACTCCAGGAAAAGTCTTGCTTTATCTTTGAAACTCCTTGCAAGGACTTTTAAAATTCTCTCCCATTAGGAGGGATTTGATTTATGGCACAGTTCAGTGTCATGTTACTTGCATGTAACCACTGTGCTTGAGAGAGAAGCTGGCAAAGAAAGAGCCAACACTGGCTCTAAGTGCCAACAGTTCCTGAGTTCTGATCAAGCTCTCAAACAATGAGCTGCCTTTCAGCAGATTAAGAAATCTGATGTACCTCTAAATACATCACTCTGTAGGTCTCAGATGGGTGGCAGCTCTTAACTAGACCCCTTATTTCCTGTAAGATGCTCATGCTGGCCTTACCTTTCAGCTGGACCTTTCCCCTTTTGAGTTTCACATTCTGCCAGTTAGATTAGGAAGTCTTTGCTCAGACCAGGTTAAATGGTATGCATGGTACAGTCAGGTGGTTCCAGGGATGAAATGGTAATGGCAAGTTCTTTCTGGTCAAAGCAAGCATTGGAATGGGGAAGATCTCAAAACAGCACTTAAGGCAGCTGCTAGATCCACTAGACTGGTTATCTTGGCATATCAATGAGGCTGAAGGTGGAGGAGGTAGTGACATAAATCAAGCTGGAGGAAGAGGAACATGGCAGGAAAACGGGTAGGTGTAATTGCAGAAAAATGAGTCACCAGTGTAGCTATAAATACATCTCTGTACAAAGAGGAGGAGACTGGTGCTAGGGAACAAGCCTGAAAGGGAGACAGGATAGGCTGGAGTGGGGAGTACTAAAATGCAAAGAAGTCTTTTAGAAGTATTTGACATCTATTCCAGTACCTTTCAAACCATCTTGATTTTGACACAATGATCCCAAAAGCTCTGAGCTGAATTTGCAGCAGACTGAACACCAATAAAATACTTTCAGAAGGTGACAGAATTAAGCAGCGCTGACACAGTGGAGTCCCTTACAAGAGTACAAGAGGGAATCGTGATTTTCTTTCACTTAAAAACCCAAAAACGTCTCAGAGGTTCAGTGCATCACTCCCCTTGCAACAGATGAAGACACCCATCACTTTCTGAGGTAGCAATGCATTTGGTCAACTACAGGGAACAATGGTCCTGGAGGAGCTTTGACAATGTATGAGGAGTATCTAGCCAAAGCCACACAGGAAAGCTGCCTAAGGACAGAACATCACCCTCACTGGTCTGTTAGAACAGTTTCAGAATGCTGCTTTGAATTCAACATTACCAAGCTTCATTCCTGTAATCTACCTCACCCATTTGCTGCACACACATTAAAGTTTCAGGAGCTCTTATGTGCATCCTTGCCTGACCAGTAGATCTGGACAACGTGTCCTGTAATTCTTAGTCTGCAGTGTCCTGCACACTACATTGGCACCCATTCAGTAACAATGAAGGATTTTAAACCATTAAGTGTCAGTGCTCAGAAGGTGCACTGTCCTGCCAAAAAAGCTCTAAGAAAGCATTACGTGAAAACCAAGTCAAGTATCTGATGCTTTTCAGGTTTTGACCCTACATGTTTACTTCATCCCATTAGAAATGGTACACCTGCCACTCAGATAAAAGCTTTTTGGCTCATGTAAATCCTGAAAACAAAGCAGTGAAGTTAAAGGTTTGGAAACTACTGAGTTCAAAGTTCTCTAGCTTTCTACCTAACTGCATTCAAAATGTGGTAGAAATCATGAAGTCATTCTCAAGCAGAATTTTAATGAATTTATATTCTTCTTCATGCAGTATTTCAGTATCAGATATGCGACAGCCTGCAAAGCAGGAATGTTTTGAAAGTAAAAAGCAGGAGTACTGTAGGTCAAAGAGAACAGGATACTTGGGATAGCATGGCTCACAGCGTACTTGGATTATGGCACAACTAGGAGTTCCATTTTATTAACACTAAAAGGTATCTGTTGATCCAAGGTACAAGGTAGATGTACCAAATTAGGATATTTGTATTAAACTTTCAGTTTGGGCTTATTCCATAAGCCTTCTTATACATATAATAAATACAGGGGTAACAAGGGGAATAACATAGACATTGCTGTTACTGAATCAGCTGATACAGTATATATCAGTTGGATTTGCTGTTGTTCCTGTACCTGGACACTAAAGTGAAACCTTGGTTTCACACTTGCCTAATCCTACTGCTTAGCACAGCACATCTGCTGTCAGAAACTCCTCTGAAACTTAAGTATTTGTTCACACTAGCAAGTCTTGCATCTGCTAGAAAATGTGGGATTTGTTTCCTGGGGTTTTTCCCACGAATTTCTGCATGGACTGAAGCAAGTCATACTAAAACATTCTTATCTCGTGAACAGAACAGACAATTGTTCTGAAACTTTGGTCAACTCCAAGGATGTTCACTTATGAATCACATGAAAGAAAAAAGTTGTTATAAAGTCCTATTAAAGACATGAGAGAAGAGAACTGAAGAAGCAACAAAATAGCCTTTTTTCTTTTTTGTTCAGGAATTTTAAAAACCAGTTACACAAAGTTGTAACTTTGAAGTAGATGACCTAGTTTTAAGTTCTAAATTAAAACTGTTAAACAAATGTACTATCATAAACAATATGGATAAAGAACCAATAATTCTTGGTTGTTTTCAACATCCACTGAACCTAATCAATAAAATACAAACAGATAAAATTTGTGTTCTGGCACCAGAGTACATCTGACTGCTTTATTCAATGAAACTTGAATACTAGGGGGAAAAAATGAGCTTTCCATTTTATTCTATTTCACTTTTATAAGAGCTATGCTAAACTTCTTGCAAGGTACTAGGTGTACTGGTTGGCACAAAGATAATCTTAAAACTTCCTTTCTCAAAAACTGTCTGATAGTTCCAGTGACAATGTGTTACATTTTTTTTTTAAAGTGACAGGATGCCTAATGTGAACACTACCTTATAAAATTCCTTCTGCTCATATCAAAGTCAGACATGATGGATGTTTTACTATGAAAGGAGGATTTCTTCTGTGAGCTGTAACTAAAGTCAAAATGACCCTTTTGTTGAGAAATGCGTCAGTTCTATCCAGCTGTAGTATTTCACTAGCTCCAAACCAAACTTTTACAAGGCACCTGAACAAGGATACTTCAAAGGAAAAAAGAAAATATAGACATCATTTATAAATGAATGTGAGTTGCTTCTTGCTTTTGAGGCTGAAGTATGAATTATGTGTGTAGCATTGCTATACGTTTTTTGAGTAGTGACTACATCCAACTCTCAGAAATGCATTAAAAAGATAAAAAACCCCTTCGTGATTATAAATTTTTTGCTGTTTACCCAAATGAGATATCTGGAATTGAAGAAAAACAACAACACTGTTTTGGCACTGTTTTCTTCCAAGTTTTGCCAATAAAATAAGAAGCTATAAAGGGAACACTTGTTCCCAACAACCCCCCCTGACTGTGGGGACAGGAAGAGAAAGGGGAGCTTGGTTTTACATTAGATTACAGTTTTATGCACTATAAGATGGTGCTCACATTGTGTGATTTTAGAGGAATACCCTTGTGTGATTTTAGAGGAATACCCTTGTGTGAGTAGAACTACTGAGAATCCCTCAGGACTATGTGTGAGAAGCTGAGGCTCTCAGTCCAAAGTCCTACAGGGTGACTAAATTTTCCCTATGATAATAAACCATAAAACCAGACTTAAAATCTCTAACAAAAATGACATAGGAGACTTTACCTCAAGCTGCTTCATGGCAAAAGGAGAACCATCTTGCTTTAATTTTTTAACAATTTCTTCCATACTGTTTGCTGAAAAAAGACTAAAAGAAAAAAAATTAGTTAACAAGCTGCTTCAGTCTCCCCCTTACCTTTGAAGAGTTGATAACACTGACATTAGAAGCAGGGCATAACCAGCTGATTTGGCTTTTCTTAGCGATGTCTTCCATGTTGTTCAATTCACTAACAAACTGGTATTTATCTATGAACTTCAATTACTGCCATCAGTCTCAGCTGTGTTTTTATAACATATCAAATCTTTAGCTATCAGTTCCATTCTACTGGTTTGGTGTCAGTATCTTTTATCTCTAAATGTAGTTATTGCTATCCTTCTTCTACACTTTCAGCTCTTTCTTATCACTCCCACTTATTTCTCCTTCCCTTTCTGATACACAGAAGTTTCAAGCTATCATAGAAATGGCCTTAACCCAATGAGTACTATAAATGTGCTGGGTAACATTTCCTGCTCAACAGTTACTCTCACAAATTCCCATCCAATACCTACAGAAAATGTTAATTTTAATGTGCCATAGGCTATGAATCAGGCCACTATGCCCAAGTATTCAATGTACTGATGAGTGAAATATTTAATGAGCTTCAGCTAAAGCTCCCTAGAAACAAAATGTTACTTAAACTTGCAGGTCATTTCTCTCACCTTATCTGTGAAATACTGTTACTAGATTTAACTTCATGTTCTCTACCCACAAGAATAAAAAATTTAAAAAGACTGCTGAATACCTGTTAATCTTCTCCATATGTTCATCAAGTACAAACTCCTTTTCTTGATCAACTGTGCACTATTTAAAAAGCAAATACATATTTTACTTGGTTATTTTAGACTTAAAAGTGTACCAGTACCAAAAAATTTCAGTGACTTGTGTTACAGAAATATCGTATCATAAATGAACACTTAATATTCATAAGACAGTGCCATTTTTAATGAATTACAATTTCGCAGTGTGTATATATGAACTTGTCACTTTATCCTGTGAATGTAAAAGATGTTGCCTCATACTGCAGTGCTTGCTCTGAGATACTTTGTATGCATATTTGTCTGGGTGGTTATCTTGTACACAAGTAATTCTGATTATTCTATCAAAACACTTCTGTGCAATACACTAAGAAAGTCACTGTAGATAAATCTACTCAAAAACCTGAGATTGTTTTTAAAAAAAAAAAAACCTTTCATTTTCTTTAAAGATATACAGGCCTATGTTTAGGCTTTTTTAATGACCAAAAAAAAAAGCATTTCTCTTCCTTTTCTATGTCATTTAAAAAAATTTATTTAGACAAAGTGTGTGATAGATCCATCAGCCTTCTGTGGGAAGGCTGTCAAATGTTTCACATCTTCTGGCATTAAGGGGTTTGGGACATAAGCAGATGTTTCAGGAACAGCAGCTGAAGCTGAAAAAGGTTCCCTGGCATTTCAGCTCTGATAACTTAAAATACACAGTTTCCGTTTCCATTCAGTGTCATCTTGTAAAGCGGGATACTGCAACATATAATCACTCCTATTTCATAGTGTTCTGTTTTGTCAAAAAAATCAGTACTATGATGTAAATTAGTTTATCCCATTAATTTTTCTAGTTAATCTTATTTATGAACTTAGTAATTACAAAACAGAAATAACAAGAGTAGACACAGCACATTTTAAAGCCGAACAACAGCAGAGTAATAGACTGACTGAATAACACTGAATACTGGTTTGACTCTAGAAGTTTTCTTTCTTTTGAAAGAGAACTGCAATGCACATCAAAACAGTTAAAACAGCCACTGACTGTAAAAGAAAAACCTTTTATTTTCATGCCCATTGTTACATGGGGCTAACACAAGTTTTATGGATAGAGTGCAAAGAGTTTGGAAATTCATTATTTTCAACCATAAGAAAAGATAATCAGTAGCATGGATAAAAAAACAATGTCTACATATATTTAACAATTTTGCTTGATTTCAGTAATTTCAGGTTACCTTCATGTGGTAGGAGTTCAATAAATCTGCAATTTTTTCTTTTGAAGGGGATTTCAGTGCTATCAGGTCTTTCTCCAAGGCAGGTAGCTATTAAAAATGAGATTTAATTACAAATAAGTAAAACAAAGCATACTACTTGCGCTATTATTATGGTAATAGTAGGACATAAGTATATAAACATCCCCTCATCCTCCCCAAATTTCTGACAGACCTTAAAGGAGTACAAAGCAAACACCACCAGGAGACAGAGTTCATTTGCCAGTGTTGAACCACCCAAATTTAATTATGTCTGCAGTGACCAGCAAAGAAGTGCTTCCCAAGCAGCCCCCCAATGCAAGTTAAGCCAGGCTGCACCAGTCTGAGAGGAAAGAAACACATTAATGGGGTGTTACCTTGACTGCAACCTTTGCAGTTGTATAAATCTCTAGTTTCATACACTGTTGTCTAAATTGTACATTTTTAAAGCCACTTTCATTATGCTGAGTAGATCATGTCCTTCCAACAGTGGAATTGCAAAAACAGCACCATTTGCTCCTTTCTTCAAGCAAAGCTGTCACCAGCTGGCAAGTGTTAGAACGACAGCTTGAGAGTGTCTCACCATCCCTGTTTGCAGGGCATGGCCAGCTAATACAAGTGCACCTCTGCAGACACTCGTGTTGGTAACAGTATATTGGGGTGCTGAAACCCCAAACCTGTCACTGTGGCTCTGGGCTGTGCCCTGGCCAGCACTGTTGGCACCTTACCTTTTCAGATTCTACAAAATGCGTAGCAATGCCAGCTTTTAGCACATCTCTTCCTTTCAGCCTACATCCTGTTAGTGCGAGGTAATAGCCAATCCTTCCTGAGAGCCTTGGCAAGAAATACCCTCCACCTACATCAGGAAAAAGGCCTGTAATAAACAACACAAAACAAAAGTGAAGGGAGAAGATCTTGTACTAATCACCACTAGCAGCAATTTTTTCTTGTCTCACTTTCATCTCCCTCACATAAGCACAGCAACCTTGCCCAAATTTCTTCTTGACTTGTCTTGACATTTCTGGCATCAAAACCCTTCCTAAAACCAAACTCTTGAACACTTTCCAAACTTCATCCTTTCTACTGGCACATACTTTACAAACATATACCAAACAAAAATATTTAAGCTATTTGCCAACAACTCGAGACAATTTTAGGTGCTTGAAAAATCAAGTGTGTTCTCAGCTAAGAAAGAGAAGTGACACAAAGAATTATGAAATAATTTGTGCAAACTCAACCTGGATGCTGCTGTTTCACTGAAATCTTTTATTATGATAAAAATATCAAACACTGATGAAGCGCCTCTTGCGCAGCTTAGTTTGAACCAATTTTGGGGTTGAGAATTCAATAATAGATGAACAGTATTGCCAGGGTCTTCCTGAAGGTGGAGGCACAAGATGCTGACTTAGTACTTGGCTCTTTGACAGAACTGTGACTAAGCTGAAATTAAAAAAAAAATATTAAACTCCAGTTTAGTAACTGTCTTGAATATTTTTTTAAATCTACAGATTAGGGTAATTTTTTAAAAATTCAAAGCTGTGAATAGGATTTAAAATACTTTAAAAAGTTGTAATTACAAAGTATCTACCTTCTGTTCTATACATTGATCACCAACAAAATAAATTTAGACATGTTTTGTAACATACTTAAATTTGAGAAAACTTTGGCTTAGCTGTATTGATTTCGGAAATCTGAGTGCATAGAAGCAGGGTCCAGTTACTAGTCTGAAATCATGCCAATGGTGCATTCATGGAACTGAAAATCTTTTAAAGAAATTAAAGGTGTGCTGCGTTTTTTACACTGCCAGAGGATAAATGAATCACGGAAACAAATGAAAAAGAATATAAATGAGCAATAAGAAACTCCTAAGACACATGCCAAAGAAGAGATACTAACTGGGAAAATTCACATGTACATAAGGAGTTTAAATGGGATTCTGATAGAAGATGGTAATTTTTCACTCACAATTAATTGCTTTTGTTCACAGAAGAGTCAATGTATGTATTATAGAAAGACCCTATTCCAAATATTTTGAGACATGGGAAATTAGTGGTCCCTGAACAGTCCTCCCCCTCAGATGGAATAAGGGGAGGTTTCTTTCAGACAGCTGCTCTTCAGTGTTTCCCTCTTAATAATATCTAACCCATCTCAGGTTCCCCTTTGGTTCCCTCTTGGTCTTCTTTTTGTTCTGCTGCTTCTAATACATCAAAAAGCTGGTTTTAGGAGTCACTTCCTATCAGCTACAGCTGTAGTATTCTATTCCCACTGATGGGTGTGCTGTCATTAACTGATTTATTCCTCATCCCCCAGGCTACTGAGACATAGAACTCTCCTCCTGAAATGCTGAATGCCTTGCTAACACCCTTTAAAAGCCGTAAGCTGTATTAACTCCAATTCATCACTTACCTTCTTTTTCATCTATACTCACATTCTCAAATAGTCTATTCTACATTTTACCTTCTCAGCTTGAGCCATCATAACATTGATGCCAACACTTCTATTTAGTTTTATGTTTCTATTCATCTGTCTCCCCTTGGATATCCTTCTACTGCAAAAAAAAACCCCCACCCAACCTCATTTCAAAGTAAAACTTGTCTTAAAAATGCCCTCCAAAGCAAAAACGTAATTACATTATTCTCTCCATCCACCGGAACAATAACAATATTTTTTGCTTTTTGGTGTAGTTAAAATAATACTTATGCTGGACTACTGTTTTCCCCATGCTCCAGCACATTTCCAGAGGAAAAACATCTTTCTATTGGGATCCATAGTGCCCCCTTCCACTCCCCATATACAGGGAATTCAGTTCTAAATAAACTGTGAAGTTGATTAGCCTAAGTTGTTTTAGAGGCAAATAAAGCTAAATTGAATGAAGGTTTCTTTAATTAAGGAATTTACAAACAGGATTAGTGAAGGTCTACCTAATCCACTTGAAAATTACTTGGTTGCATAGTCTGCTATAGCTTCTACTGTATCCTTTTCAGTATTCCTGTCTTCCTTTTTCTCTTATAATTTTACTTCTCTTGTCCACGTTCTACATATTGCTCCTAATTCTCTCAGTAACGCTTCCCATATATTTCTCTTTGCTACTGGGGTTCTCTTAATGTATTTCATACTTGATTTTTGGTTTTTTTGTTAGCATTTAGCAATCATTTCTCAATTTCCTACTGAAGTAAGAGAAGAGCTGTGTTACTGCTGGGCTGCCCAGGCCATAAGCCTATGCCTGTACTGCTGACTTGCAGTCTGTGCTCTGACACAGGAGCAACATGCTCTGCTGTAATCCCAAAGGTGCAACTCTGCATTTGCCAAGCATAAGAAAGGCAGTGCTCCTATGTTCTTACCTTGTCTGGCACAAGGGGTTGGGAATTTATTAGTATTGACTTACAGAAAGCTAAAAACTTAGCAGGGATATACAAGAAAGTATCCATTATTAGTGTAACACCACCTCAAAGCCCACACATTATACTTTCATGGTTTGTTCTCCCCACCAGTGGTTTTTCCATACCCTCCTACTTCTGTGCTGATTTCTAGTGCTTTATCTTATCTATGTCAAACTCCACAGTCTAAAACTGCCTTTTCTTTCCATTTGCTAAGTGGCATATTTATCAATATCCTTTTATTTATGGTGGTGTACAAGTGCAGAGTAACTGTGAAAATGGAGCCACTGAATGAATGCTTTGTTTTCATTTCCCAGCAAAGGTGTCATGCCTACTGAAATAAGTGAGCACATGAAAAAAACAATTAATACAGTATCTAGAGAGCTCAACATTTTAAACACACCCCACAGAGATCAAAACAGCTAAGCCTTTAAATCCAAACAGATTTCAGTGGTTTTACTTCTAAGTGATCCTAAAAGCGGTTTAATTACTTTCTTTCCTAAGCAAGTTCCAAGCTTTTCCTTCACATCTTCACAGTCTATTTTTGTTTAAATACGTCCTTGTCACCACAAGAAATCTGTGTAAAGTACGTAGTTTTTGTTAATATAAAACTACTCATATCTTTACCTTTGAAGAAGAAAGCGAAGATACTTTTATTATTAGAATAATTTCACATGCCAATGAACCTCTATGTTTAGTTAAAAAAATACAAATACAAATTGTTTACTTCAAATTATTTTCATATACAACAACCGATTATAAACTTCAGAGTTTTAGAAAACTCATGCTGTATTAAAGCTTAAGTTTAGTTTACCAAGTTTTTCTTCAGCAAAAAAAACTCCCAGACCTTAGAGGGCTGAAATAGCTTTTGGCTCTTTTATCCCAACTTTACTCGTTCAGAAAAATTACATTACATTTATCAGCTAGCAGGAATTGCTCTAATATTTTTTCAGGAGTTAAAATGATAACGAGCTTGCTTATATTTGGGTGGTTTATTATGCTTTATTGTGCTTGACAGCTGCATCAGGAGATCACTTCAATCTGATTTTTCTTGAGCCATACCTGTATCTTTATGTAGCTTAGAAGCTCTGTAGCTCTACATTTTCTTTTGTACCTCTCAGAATTAACAAAGAAACTGTAGGATCAAACATTAGAAAACGCATGGTAAGTGTTGCTATTTAAAAGAAAAAAAGGAGACGCTGAAGACATTGTGATCTTGCCTAGACACAATCTGTGCACGATTGTAATGGGTCTACATTATTAATCTACAAGAAAAGCTGGGATTCCAAAATCTGTCTCATTAACATTGCAGAGCAGCTTGTAGTACACCCAGTTTGACACATACTGAGTTCCCATGGTAAAGCTGGCATATCTGCACTGGGAGCTTCAGACTTTACCTGCCTTCATCTGTAGCAAGACTTGGTTCCTTTTTAAAAAGAAGTTTTATCCTGTCAGACTTTGTGTCAGTCTACACAGTTAAGAGCTTCAATGATCAACTCCCAGAATACAGGTAAGTTTCTAATAATTTAATAGAAAATACTTTTCATATACAGTCATCTCTAATTCCCTTTTAAAATTCTTTCCCTACCACCAAAGCTTTCAAAGATATTTCACCCTGGTTACACAAACAGTGAAACCCTAAACATGTTAACTTGTGATAATCTGTTAACACACTTACCTATTGCTGTTTCTGGCATGGCAAAAAGAGTCTTTTCTGTAGCAACTCGAAAATGTCCATGGACTGAGACGCCAACTCCCTACACAGGCAAAGGACACAGTTATAAAATTACTGGTAAAAATAATCATGACCACAATCCTATGTAACATACCTCTTGCTTTGCTCTACAATGTAAGTAGCATTGGATTTACCATGTGCATCTCAACAAAATATTAAAAGACCTTTTATGGTTCAAACGCTAATAAAGCCTCATATTACCTTCATGATTTGGCTGAAATAGCATTCTATGCTTTGAATGATGGGTGAGTCAAACAGAGAATAACTTCAAAAATCCACGAGTGACCCTGTTACCTCCACTACTAGGGGAGTTGACATCCTTTTGCTAATGTTACTCCATCTATAATTTTTGCACGTACTTCAAATTACCAACCAAAAAAAAGCCAATACTTTTGGAAAATACATAAATTTCACAAAGCTGTCATCCTAATACTTTCAAAAGAAATAATAATTAACTATTCTTCTAATGTGATAATTACCTACATTATAAACACAGAAGTATTTCAAGCAGAAAAAGCCTTCAGCATTATTGATTGAAATTCAAAATACATGAAAGAAACTCACTTTTTATCCTGGGCACTTGCGTTCACCAAGTCAGTAATGGAATTTACATTTCTAAGTATCTAGCACTCTTCTCTAGCAGCCTGTTCTGATGAAACATTTCCCTCAAAAGCAGAAGAGTTTCTGTGTTGTCTACGCCATATTTTCTGATTTAGGTAGTAAGCAGCAACAAGGCCCAATATAAAAAAAAAAAATTAACTTAGCACAAAATTAATTTAATTTAGATAAATCTTCAAGAGGCAAACTGACAAATAACACCAAAAATGGTTATCTGAAAAAGTTACTACTACTTAGTAATAGTATTTGAAGAAATACAAGAATATTTAGATTATAGGGCACAACCACAACACACATATTGAGGTCTCACTTCTCAAAGCTTACCTACATGATATTTGTCAATAGAAATGTGTGTTTGATCCTATGTGGAGACAAAACCCTCTGCTGAATACTTCACAAGAAGTTATTTCATACAAATATTCTCTCTCTCTTCCTTTTCACTGTTTCAGTTTACTTCCATTCCTCACTGTTAATTTTCCCTTTGCTCAGTCCTTCCAGCCATCCACTTTTTATGTTAAAACTAAAATATCTTAAAAATCATTGGCCAGAAGTAGTCAGTGTCTGACTACTTAAATACAAGAGATTTTAAATAACATTTTAAATTGTTTAAATACTAGAAAAATGGCACTTTACCCACTAAGGCTATTAGTCTTCACAAATATCTTCACAATATTTCATACTTCCCATAAAAAACAGTGGGATTAATTGGGTGATATTCCCTTGGACGACCAGTATGTATTTGACAGGTTTTAAAGATGAGAATAGAACTTCTTTTCCTTTTGCTTATCTACAGAGACCTTTGATTGGGCTTTACATCAAAATTTTTGAAAAGTTATCTCAATTTCATATAAATTCAATTTCCTTTACATCCTTCCCTGGCCTGTCTTACAATTCTGCCCAACAAGAAATTAATTGTCACTGGTTATTCCATTAGGGTGATACACAACTAAACCTGAAAATATTTTCAAGTTTCTTCTGTGAAATGACTCTCTGCCACTCTTGGGTTTTAATAGAGATGTATGAAGTTTTTAAGATTCCAGTTTAATTTCATAGGGTAACTGATTATCAAACTTGATTTTATATTCAGGGACTAAGCCAAATGTATTCACATGAAGAACTGCTCTTCCAAGGAGGCAAATGGGATTTGAGCAAACATCTGAATCTTATTTGCACAGACCTTATGTCTTGTCCCTTATCTGTCCTTTAGCCCTTTCTCTGAGCACTGGTCAGATCTCATCTGAGCAGCAGCAAGAGCAATGGGCCTGTATTTAGTTCTCCTGAAAATGCAAAGCTGCATGTAAAGCTATGTTCACTCCTAAAACAGTTTCAGAACTCTTAAATGAAATGTAAATGTGACTTCATCACTTTCAACTTTTTAAATGTCATAATAGCATATTTTCACTGCATTAAGTAAAGCCTGCTGTTACTTTTAGGCATGCTCAGCAATAACGATGAGCTTTTTTATAAAGATAATGAAATAAAAATAATGTCCATTTTGGTCCTTCTTACGCTTAAATTCATATTTTCTAATCCTACATCTAAAATACAAATACTATCTATCTCAAAGTATTTTTTCTGGCTTGCTTTCTAGACAATCAGAATTTTGTTTAAGGACTCAAATTTTTAGCCTGAGTATTAAGTAATAAAGATTTGAGTGTGAATTTCATGAAGGGAGCTTCTCTTCCAACCTCGTTCCTTTTTTAGAGTGACAAAAATAAATGTCAGGTTTTAATAATAGAAAGTTGAAAGATGTAATTTTCTTTTGAAAGAAGTAATTAAATCAGATTTCACTTTCTCAAGTGCTTAAGCCATAATTGGATTTGTTTTCTAGACAGCCTTTGAGTTTTATGTCATAGATAACAGCCTTATTTCAGATGTATATTTAGAAGACTAAAACTTTATTTTCTTTTTATTTATTATAAAGAAAGTGGTGAAAATACGTTCTTACTTCTTTGAAGATCATTTCTAAATAATCCAATATTAAAATAAAATTTGGAGAGAAAAACTAATTAATGGTACAAATCCCAGTAACTTCTTTACTGGTGTTCATATGCTTTTGTTTATTTGTAACTTCCCAAACAGTTAACAGATCACTGCATGTGTTTAACCTTCTAGAGCTAATACAGAGGACAGATACTCATTAGTTTAATAATATCCTGTGTAAAGAACAAACCAGTCAGAAGTCTAAATGCATTCCTCCTTAATTTCTAGATTTTCTGATTTTATTTTGTTTTAATTTAGCTGAAATCTTACATAGCTAGAGTCCCCCCTTATCTTCAATTGGACTGTGTTCACTTCACCAGGTACTTCCAGCATTTACACATACAAGTCTTAACACTATAATATCTTTATTAAAATACACTATATATTGCTGTCAGAGTTCCGCTTTTCATGATCTTACATTCTAAAGCTAATGTCTTCCTTCAAACTTTTCCAAGGTAATACACTCCCGTGGTCAATCAGGCTTTTACTGGCTGGAAACGTTTTTCCACTGACACCTGAGTGTTTGAATTTTGTAAAGGATACTTAAAGAATCAGGCTAGAAGTTAAGGAGAATAAAGAAATTAATGAGCAACCAACTTAAACTCCTGGGCTGATTTGGCTGAGGTAGTTTTCTTCAGAGTAGCTTCTTCCTAGCATGGGGGCTGTGTTCTGTTTTCACTGAAAGCAGTGCTGATAATACAGAAATGTTTTTGTTAATACTGAGCAGCATTTGCACAGGGTCAAGGCCTTTTCTGAGTCTCACCCCACCCAACCAGTGAGGGGGCTAGTGGTACCAAGGAGATGGGAGGCCAGGACAGCTGACCCCAACTGACCCAAGGGATATTCCATATCATATAGCATCATGCTCAGCACATGAAGTGGGGGGAAAAAAGGAGGCAGAGGGAACATCTGGAGTAATGGCGTTTGTCTTCCCAGGTCACCATTACGTGTGATGGCTGGAGATGGCTGGACACCTGCCTGTCCATGGGAAGTACTGAACGAATTCCTCGTTTTGCTTTGTTTGTGTGTGTGGCTGTTGCTTCACCTGTTAAAGTGTGTTTATCTCATCCCATGAGGTTTCTCACTTTTACACTTCTGATTCTCTCCCAATTGTCCTGGCCCACGAGTGAGTGAGGGAGTGGCTGGGCAGGCCTTAGCTGCCAGCTGGGGTTAAACCATGGCAACTCTCCTTCTGTAGGGTTTATATATGAATCAAAAATATAGATAAGAGCAGAAATGAGGGTCTGACAATGTATTACTGGAGATAGGCTATCAAGGGGTTTGGTTACAAATTACAGATTTATTACTACATGGATATTAGAGCATTAATCTTAAAAACAGTGTTAGAACTCAACTCAGTCTCAGTGTACCTCAGGGAGGAATGTAATTTTATAGGCAGTTCAGTCTGAATTCATCAACAAGCTTACAAAAAAGAATGTAGAGTATCTGAATTTTTTTTCCCATACAAGACTGCCTACTCAGTGCTGTATTTCAAAAATCATTATGTGGCTGTGTATAGAAACTTTATCATTGATCTCCATTTTGTTTCTCATGATAAATACAGAACCTTATTACAAATTATTTTTCTAATGAAAAACCGGGTGACCAATAGATGAAGAAATGAAATACAGCTACTGTGAATCTTTTGTGTCCCGAAGGCTGTATTATCTTAAATTGAGAATGACCCACATTTAGTAAATCAGAGAATTTATCACATCTGGGAAAGTTATTCAGAAACTGAGGGCCATCACAACAGGGAAAAATACAGAGCAAAAGAAATACTCCCTTCCTGAATGACATACCTAAGCATCTGCTCACATACAGAAAAGCAGACCTGTGTCACAGCAAAACCATACATCACACTTGGCTATTTACTAAATAATCCATCCCAGACTGTAAGGAATGCGTAGGCAAGACAACAAAAGAAACATAAATAGAAAAGGCCTTCAGGAATGTTGCTTGTGTCACCTTCACCAGGCTGGTAAATAATTTTTAGCTGTTTGACTAAGCACTGTTATGATAATACCAATATTGACTGCAGTAAAAGACCTATTGTAACAGCTCCCATCTAGTGACTACACTTTTGACATTTTTAACTGCATGAGAATAGCTTCTGGTAGAGCTAGAACCAAAAAGAAATGTAGCAATCAATTGAGCATAACACAACAAAGGGCAAATATGTCTGCATACAAATGAGTAAAAATAGCCAAGGTGCAGCAAAAATGTTTTCAGATTGGAACTGATTCAGGAAGCAGCAGGAGCTTATAGCTACAGTGTATCAAAAATCAGGGATGTAAGAGCATTACCCCCTGCATCCAGACACAATGAATCTTAAATTGAATCAAAATTAATCTTCATTCATCATTAGTGTTATGGCCCACTCCAAAGAGTATAATTCATTTTCATCTGTAGATACTAACAGACAAGATGACAAATGAACCCGAGCAATGCAGCATGACAGATCAATCTGGACTTAGAATATCACTTCCTTTGGCTGTTGACATATAAATCAACTCTATACAGGTATTTTAAAAATATCTTTAAAAACAGTGGGTATTGTCAAATTTTTCAGTAATTTAGTGTGGTAATTTAAAACATAAAATATTAATATGATATAATTTAAATATAAAATATTAATTTCCATATACTGATTATGTATTAGAGAGTCTCAGTCCAAATTGCTACAGACACATAGAAGCAGAACGAGCTGACAGGAGACAGATTATCTGTAGTAATATCTGATGTCTCGGTCTTGTTCTTCTGACCCCTAAGTATTTAAACAAATGGATCCAACTACATGAACACCAATCATTTAGGTCAGGCTCTTCTTACAGGAAAACTTAGGGAAAAAAACACATAGGCCATTCTATGCACCAGTGCTGCTGCAGTGAGTGACCTTTATCAACCAAATTTAGACTGACTTTCTAAAAGCCCAGGTTTGGTTTTTCTACTGCCAGCCCAAGCTTTCAGTGATCACTAACAATTTTTACTAGGGTAGCTTTCATAATCTGCACAAATTTTTATGGGCACAAGACTTATACTGCAACAGAAGGAAAAGAGAAGATGTAAGAAGACCTAGATCTGAAAAGCCTACAGCTTTTAATTAGTAACAAGGTCAACTTTTTCTAGTTTTACATTTGAAAGTATTCTTTTTATCCCAATTTGGTTTCTTTATACATAACTGGCCATGTGTATTCAGAAGAAGATAGCAAGTGTGGCTTTTTGATTGTTTCTAAAATTCTGGAAGAAGCTCTCCCTTTGTCCTTCTGTATCACCTAAAAATGTAGCTACTGCAAGAGATTTCTATGTCCAGCTCATCACATCCTAATGTCTGCAGGGAGGGCAGACAAGTGGGAGGGAATGTGTTTCAGCAACGTGCATCAATGCACAACTGAGCTTTTAGGCTTTATCTTAGAATTGAAGAAACACTTCCTGTTCTTAAAGACAGGTATGTGCATCAGAACGTCATTTAAATGGTGGCACAGTTATTTGGGATAACAGGAGTGAATCCAGAGGATTTTTGTAATGATGCTCTCTTTCTCCGAAAAAAGTGCTTATAAAGTGTAAGACTGATTAAAAGTCTTACAACTCAAGAAGAACATGAGCACTCAAATTCTTCAGGAATTGAGGAAAATGAGCAGAAATATGAAAGGACAGGGAAGCAGGCAAAGATAATTCCCTTTAGAACTTTTATTCCTTGATCTATAATAAAGGGAAAGAGAGGGAAATAATGAGATAACTCTCAGTATGAGGCTAGGCATGTATACGAAGGCCTAGAATTAGAGAAAAATAGTGGGACTTTTAGCACACCAAGAGTCTGGTGTTAAATGGAAAGAACAAATCTGTGCAGAAGCCAGCAAAAATCTCAGCCATTGTAGAGTTAGGAGAGGGAGAGAAAAGGAGTTTTACTTACTGTACCAGTACTGAGCTATAATTTAAAATAGTTGTATTCAAGACAGTGCTTTATGATAAGCCCTTTGGGGAATAACATCATGTGCAAACCATTGAGCATTCAGTGGTTACATTTTGTTGATGTCAAGAGCTGCTGACATTCTAGTCCGATTAGCCACAAAATGAAGAGCACCGTTTATCCCTGGGATCATACACCAGAGCCAAGCAGGCAGAGCAGCGTGGCCAGATGGCAGAGAGACTAGAACAGCAGCAAGGAGTGAACCCTTTCTTAGGATTGCCTCAGCATTGTTTTCAACAACCCATATTTCAGAAGATAAGTGGTGCACAAGGCAATCTCGCAACAATTTGTTTGTACTTGCAAAATCTGTATTCTATTTCACAGTAGAAGCTGCCTTCAGCTTTGAAGCACTAGCCACAAAACAGGCCACAAGCTTCTCTGTGGTACACAGGCACGAGGGAGGGGGAGAGGGGGACAGGCAGGGAGAGGATTGGAAAGCAGCTTATCTAGGTTTAGTATGACAATTACTTTTACTTCAGGGCAGATTGTAGAGTGTGAATTAAAACAAAACCGAAGACGCTCCAGAGCATGATGGCTGACAAGAGGCATGACATACTTACAAGAAGAAAGAAAAAGAATCAGGAGAAGTCCCAAGAAGTACTGACATTTCTAGGTTCCAGTTTCCTAGCTTTAAAAAGGGTTAAAGGGGTAATAATGTCCACTACAGTAGAGAAGTACTATGTAAAATCATAATTTTTCATGAGCTTTCTATGATGTGCAATAAAATTTGCACCCCAAATTAAACCAGAATGAATAGCTTTGCTCTGTGCGCAATATCCACTTGCAAATGCACAATCCTGTAATTAAAAATTGTATCACAAGTGGGCAAAAAAGTGAGATTTTATAGATACGGTTAATCCTAATGTTTCCTAGTTTTTGAATGTTAGTCTCAAATGCTGCTATCTACACTTCTGAGTAAAAGTTACATGCACACAACTTACATGAACAGATATATGTTGGTAGTGAAAGGAACATTCCTAAAGAGTTACAGCTGCACAATCTGGATAAAAATGGGACAGGATAAGGACAGCTATTGGTCAACTCCAGCTCCTTTGTGTACTAAAACTCTATTGACTAAAATGGATAACATACAAGCTGCTTATGACATCACTACCAATTTACTTGAGAACAAATACTAATGTAGTAAGAATTGTTGACCAAATCCTACTAAAGTGTAAGTGTAGACGTCTGTAACTATTGGTAGATACCCCATCAGGTCCTGGGATCCGATTTACAAGGAAAAGTAGATTCCTCTAACAATGTCAGCATCTGGAATGTTTTGCTGAAAATTAAATGGCAGTAATGTGAAAAAGAACTAAAACTGAATATTAGGTACTGAGTTCACTCTTCTACTACAACACAGGTGCAGTAATCCTGATTCTGTATTCCAGAAGTGAAGATGCACAGGTAGATGCACAATAGAATGAGTATTTCCAAACTATGGAGTAGGTTCAGGAATTTGGCGGCATGTGTTTCCCTGGAACACCTGCATTATCCCTTGATCAAAATGACATCACTCATTAAGCAGCATTCTGAAAAAGCTTCATGTTTTGAACTGCAGTGTTTGTGATGCTTTCCCATCCACAGCATAGTTTCCTTTCACAAACAAGCAAGGGAAGCACAGCCTAGATGATATCCCTGGGAAATGGAGGGCACCATCCTCTGAAACAATTTTAAGAGTTACCAGCAGTTTGCAATAGAACTGAGAGGGCACCCCAGATGAGGTCATGCAGAAGCCAATCATTAATGAAATTTTATTTGACAGCTGTATTACCTGCTTGGATGATGAAGTAACAAGAATTTCTCTAAGTCACAGTTTACTTTTGGGGAAGGCAAACACTTTGAAGGGCAAGATTCAAAACTATCTCACTTTGGAGAAACTAACAAAATGAAAATAACTACACTCAGGAAGGCATAATCAAATGCAGAGATGATAAGTATGCTTTCCATGGAATAAATGACTGGATGTTTTTCACAGGTTTACAGCAACCATGAAATTAGTACAAATAAGGCAATGCTGTTGTGAAAAGAACTACTGAAGGTATCACACTACAGCACAGTCTGCACCAAGGCAGCCAAGGGCTGCGGTTGGAACACTCAGCCTAGATTCAGTACATCTGGGCAGCCTCATCAGCCTAGTGCCACCTGATATGGCACTCAGGTGTCTTGAAACTCAGAGAAAAGGAGTACATTTTTTCCTTTGTAGTCTTTAAAGAAAAGAGTAGCTCTGCAAAACTGTCTCTTTGACAAATGAGTTCAGTTTAAGGAAGAAGACTTAAAATTGGTAAAAGGTAAGCAATAAAAGAATGGACTGTGATGGAAGTCTATGTTAGGCAAGGAGGAAAGAGGTGAGAGTAGAAGTTTTGCAAAGAACTAGAAGTGGTGGCCTACTAGGACTGGATGCTTTCAAAACTCCTATTTACATGGACTATTTGTGACAGGATATCTCTGTAATAAAGGGAGGATAATTATTCTGCTCTACTTGGTACTGATGAATCCTCCAGCTGAAATATGGTCTGGTCTCTGGCAATGAACTGTAAAGTACACAAATGGGAGAGATTCCAGAGGATTGCAAGAAGACTAAGAGACTTAATCTATAGGAAAGGCTGAATTGCTATCCTTATCCCTATTAAAGAGAGAGGACCAGGAGGAAGAAATGCAAGTATCTCAAAATGTCCATAGGGAGCTGTGACTAAGACTGGAATATACTGATTACACATACTAAAGACTTAAATTAGACACTAGGGAAACTAAGCTTGAAAGAGTAACTAAGCACTCAGGTGACATAGCTAGAAAAACCAGAATTCCTGCCATTGGAGAGTTCTGAGTGCTTTAGGTGAAAATCAGCTAAGCAGTCACCTAGCAGTACTTAACCATAATGCAAGTGCAAAAGAATAATCCTGATGCTCCTTCCAGCTCTACACATCTGTGTAGTCTAAAGCTTAACATATTTCACATTACTACATGAGAAAGTAACACTTAAACGGGTCTTAAGAAAATTCTGCTGTCCAACAGTCACCCTAAAGAAACTCTAACTTAGATGTAGACTCTCAGTGTAAGTAAAAGACCTTGCCTAAAAAACTCATACCGACAGGTGTGTTGACAAAACTAAAGGTAAGCCACTCATGAACCCAAAGACCCCGTTAGGGGTTGACATTTTAATCTCCCAGTCTGTACTACTAAGGTGCTCTGAGGAAAGACTAAAGGAGTTAGTCCTGTGTACTGCTATTGCTCTCACAAACCAGGCCCCACAATCTGGGGGAGTCAGAGGCGGAAATTTGGTCAGATTTTCTTCTGTATTAAAGAAAAAACTTCCCATGATACTTCCTAAACAAGAAGACTGGAAAATAAGATGCTTGGAATAACTAAAATCACAGTGCTTTGCAAAGGATTTAAGAGAGCTAGCAACTCTACCAAACTTAATTTCTGCACTGAAAATGTTGCAAGTTACCATGTAAGTTAAAACCTACTTCCCCCACAGGAAGATGTTTTCTCATCCTAAAACTAAAATCATAAATTTTTAAAGCAAGGCTAAAACAAACTTAGCAAATATGCTGCATAAGAGGCCAGACTAAAGGATTAAATCCTGTAGAAAATTGTCTAAAGCCAAGAATTCCTACGTTTCAGCAACACTCTCTTTACTCACCAGTAAAAAAATAAGCATTTGGGGTTTTAGTTTGGCCTTACTGATAATTAAACACATAAGCATTTAATAATATTAAACAATAGGCTTGAAACAGCAACAAGTTGCTTTTCACAAAGCACAACACTGAACTGGGAAATAGATTGCCAGAGGCCTTTCTGAACACCAAGCCTACTTACTGTCATAAAATACAAGATGTACAGAGAGGGGAGTGAGTGTGACCACTGATGGTTATTTAGCACTACGGTTCTGAAATGAAGCCTAGCTCAGGAAGTTTCTAAATCCATGCATGATCTAGAATACGATACAGCAAAAAGGGTACTTCATTCATGCTGTTACAGATCCCTGTCTAAACTAAAAGCAATGGCCTTTGCTCCTGAAAATGTTCTTCTGATTTTGCAAAGCTCCTTAAGTTTTTTTACATATATTTTAAAGTTTTGAAAGTTAATCCAGTGACCTTGAACATTTTCACCAACTTCCAAAGTCTACGCCCTGTTTATCTTTTTTTTTCCTGTCATATATTCACCTTGAATTCCAAGCCAAATCATTGAAAAGCCACCACTCAATCTGTCTAGTGTGCTTTATTTGGCTCTGAAAGAGGTTTCAAAACAATTTTATGAATCTTTTTATCTGTTAGAGAGAGTATCTGACACAGTAATATATTTTGTGCCAAAGCCCTATTTAAAACCATAGCTTTGGACTGATCTTATAAATCACTTATATTCATCTCCAAAGAACTTAAGATTGTAACTTTTCTAAAACCAAGAAGACCAAACTTAGGATATCATTTGCAGACAGTATTTTTAAAAACCACAGGCTTCTCAATTTCTTGTCAACTGTTCGGGTACTTAATTTCAAGAAAAAGAAAATTTACGGATAGAAATCAGCTAAATGTGAACTAGATTTTAGCAACATGGGAGTGCCCAGTGTTCCTTTCAACAGAGCACGTCCTTTAGCAGTAAATGTGGTATTTGTAACTCATTTCACTATTTTTCAGTAAACTGCAGATACCTTTGCTTCTAACAAATTTGTCTTACAAATTTGAACTTACTGCTCCAAATAAGTACAAAAAGATGAAAAGATACGTTTATACTGAATATCAATTTTTGATGAACTACAGAACAGACAAGAAGGGGCTGAGGACAAGCTCCACAGCCCCATCTGTTGGCTAATGAAGCTCCCAAAGCCATCTACCAGCCCCTAGCCAACAAGGAAGTGGAAACAGCTCGTTTTTTGGATAAAATTCCTGGTTTTACCATCACGGATCTATGGTATCCGTGCACCAGTAGCAAGTTTTACTACCTAAGCACATAATAACTGAGTTTCTAACACACTTCTGTGATTTTTAACTAATTTTAAATAAGAACAGCAAGGCAATCTGCATAATGCTGTTTGTTTGAGCTAGGTTGAGACTGGCTTGCTTGCATTTTCATTCAGAGATAAATGGCCTATAGTGAAATTGCAGTGTTTAAGACATGTCCCTTGACTTTTAAACCCAAGCTGAAATTACTTGCTTTTAAAGCCCAGGGCTTGAATGTCCATCTTTTAAAGGCATCTACTGTAGTTTGTAAGTGACAAATGTTCTACAGACATCTGCCTACAGGGGAGGTGGTTGAAAGGAAAAGGGTGTCAGACAACTCAAATCTACCACAAAGCACACACATGAAAATTAATCAGTGTTGAGAAATACTACTGCTAGCCTTCTTTGTTAAATTATCAGGAGATGCTTCCATGTGCTGCCAGCACGTGGGGGGAAGTGTTTTGATGCTGCACTCCTGTAGGAAGTACATTATCTCAGAGTAAACTGCAGCTGTGCTAACAAATTCAAATCAAACAGCACTCAAGGTTACACAAAAAAAAAAGTTTAAAATATTCTGGAATATGAGACCCATCTACTTGCTCCCCTAAGTTAGGCCACATACTTGCTGAGTCAAAATCTAATCCCCTACCCACAAAGATAATTGCTACTTCTAGTATATGATAAGCAAATATATGGTCATTCAAACTGTAATGGCAGTTAAACTCTGTCATGGTCCCACTGAAATTTGGGTATCCTGCACTAAAATTTGGTTATCCAAAATAAAGTTTCAGACTAATTGCTGTCTCTTAGAAGCTCTTTAGAGGAAAGAGAATTCATGAAGAATCTTAGTAATGCAGAATCATTTGACTCCATTATGTTCTTTTCAGTCCAAAAATACACTTTCCTTTCAAAGGACAGAATTCTATTCCTGCTCAGGCCACATTCATAATGAGCAATCTGCAGGACCTTTAAAAATACAGTGGCTGCTGGGCAGTTTTGCTCATTCATAGCTTTCCATCCTATTATTCAAAAGTCCATAAAATAAATGGACTCCCTACCTCTTATCTACAAACCTTCAGGTCTCCTTTGGTCCATTAAGTACTTTTCCTGCAAGAAGAGCTACAGAACAAGACCCCTTTATGCTGGAAACAATGTATGTATACTAGGCTGGGGGGAATGGCTCTCTAGCTGAGATCTTTGGGACTCGGTAGAAAAGAAGCAAAGGGCAAGAGAGCTACTGTGTGTTTAGATCACAAGCGGAAAAGACCAAAACAGACAAATGAAATGTGTAAGGAAAGATGGAAAGGGAAGAGTCATGACAGGTCATGGATCACTTAGTGTTCCACTTCTTGCATCCTATCTCTGACAAACTTGATTTAAATAGACTCCACGCCCATATCATAGGGACATGCCAGAAAACAATGGAAATCT
The DNA here is from genome assembly GCF_965178545.1 of Coloeus monedula. NCBI lineage: Eukaryota > Metazoa > Chordata > Aves > Passeriformes > Corvidae > Coloeus > Coloeus monedula. Next base: position 8,574,634 of record NC_138787.1, read on the forward strand.
AAGCAGTGACATGGTAGACACACTTCTTAGTCAAACTCATTGTTCAAAATAACTGAGGATCATTATAGTCCACTCTCTGATATGGTGCAAATATATCCTACAGATGTCAAACTCAACAGAACAGAATTTTAGCATGTAAAAAAAAGCACGGCATTGCCCTTTTAACTACCTACTTATGGTATTTACAGACAACAATTGCTGAAAAAATTATTAGCACTGAGTATAACTAGCAATATGATAGAGTCTTCTCTATGTTGCTTTAGAATTAAGGTGCAGCCCTGGGTGAGGTGTGCGTGTGGAATCAGGATCCTACAAATGATGTTTTAAAAGTACCACAGAGGTGAGAAAGTAGATGCATTTCCAGATTTTAGTTGTTGGAAAAATACAGAACTCATGAATGTCTGTTAAGGTGTAGCTGAGAATTTTCCCAATTTTTCAGAGTTGTTCTTTAAATGTATTTTTATATAGTTCTATTTTTTAATACACTTAGAGTGGAGAACTATTCTCTGCTTTTGTATGATATACCAACTCCCCCTCAGTATTCTGAAAACCTTTGTGAGGGTTATTTCCAGCAGTGAGGGGATTCTGCTCTTTTCCTCAGAGAAAGCACTTGTATTTGCTATCAAGGAACAGCAGAGGCCCTACAAGAGCAGCAGTGTACCCTGATAAGCAAGAGACAAGATTCAGATGATGATGCTTGTTCTTCAACTGCCATGTTGGAAATGCCTTGTGTGCGCTTCATTCAACTCACGGACAGAACACTACATTATTTGAAAACAATCTATCAGGTATCACACCAAGGTACTTAACTTACCCCTCCCATTGTAATGCCATCGATAAGTGCCACATATGGCTTCTTGCAAGTCCCTGTAAGAAATGTAAAGAAAAACAATCATCCATCTTTTTCAAGAGTGGACCTGTGACTAGCTGCCACATGACATGTTACCCTATGTCTTACTTCAGCAAGAGCAGCAGAAAATAAATGGTAATTTAAACAGTAATCATGTTATCAACTTACAATGAAGGTACCACATCAAGTTCTTAAGAAATGAAAAGAAACACTAGTTTCTGATTTACTGGATTGTGAGTGTTGCAAGAGAACATTATACAACTATCAAATGTCAAACTGGTTGTTGTGTGAGTACCTGACAGTTCAGCCATAATAAAGAGCTTTGCCTGATGTTGGGACACAGCAGATGCCCTTTCACCCCCTCTCACAGTCTGGATTAACAACAGCACAGGGTGTGTGCCAGCCCTTCAGTGCTTTATTACAAAGCCAGATGTATGGGCAGGTTCCAGTCACAATGTGACTATAAACTAATGCAATGCAGGCATGTTCTGTCATGCCAGCTCTTGCATACAACCCTGAATGTGGTGCAGGCAGGTTCAGATGACAATGTCCTGAACTACCAGCTCCATCTGTTGGGGCCTTCAGCAGGCATAAAACTAAAGCCCCAATGCTTTCCATTACTATTCACAGAAAGATTCAGAGCTTCACTGTGAATGAAACAGCTGCCTTGTATTCAGTGTTTTCAGGTCAGACTTACAGTCCAGGAAGACTGCCAATACAGGTATCCCCCGCAACCATGTTGTGAGTTTTTCTGTAACAACTATATAGAGCTTTGTTTAAAAAAACCCCTGTTTTTAAAAGGCAGTTCAATCCTTCAAATGAGTAGGTAGAAAATGTTAAGAGAATTGTATTTTGAACTTTGTTCTTAGATGAACATACAAGCTAATGCATGAGCGGTAGATGCTACTCCTTGAACTAAGTTTCTGTAGTGATAGCCTTTCCCATTGCCAAGGCTGTGAAAGCAGCTCCCTGCTGTATTTTTAAGTTGTAAAATGGAAGATATAAATAAATCTTTTTAGCAGAAAACTCAGTCTTAAAGGAATACAATCATACTAAAGCTATCAAAAATCTAGGTTTTGTAATTAGATGCATTATAGATATTGAACACCTAATGAAAGAAAAAGAAAACAGACTTTTACGTACCCTTGCAACAGAATCATCATCAAGTTCAACTGGCAAGGTAATACTACTTTTCTCCAACTATGTGAAACCTTAAACTATTTTTTCATTTTGTACTGGTGAAGAAGAGAAAGGTACATGACAAGCATGCTCAGTCTAGAAAAACTGTCAAACCAGTAAAAGCAACTTTTTAGGAATTACTCTAATAGCTGCGCTCTTCTGTCAATGTAAGCAACACCTTCACCTGTCCTCCTGTAGTGACTAACACTGGATACAATATTTTAAAACTCAAACTGTATTCAATTAAAATATGTTTGGAGTATTTTCTTCTCACCAAAACCTTCAACTCTTGACTTTTACCCTAAAGAATTAATATCCATTTTTAATATGCTTTACTCCAGTAAACATCACCCAGTGTCTTTGCCATTCTTTGCAATAAACTAAGGCAGCTCACTCCTGAGTTATGCAGCCCTAGTCCTTCATGCAGTCTATTTAAATGGAAAGACTTAATATAATTTGATCTTCTGCTTTCTGACTGAATATTAATGATTTTCCACACATCTATTTTTACCTCAGGTCTTCTTTGAAGCAGATCAATGATACTTAGGGCAGAACTGCAGTGTCTGCAGCTAAAGCTAATTCTTCCGCAGAGGAAATAGAACTAACCAGAACAATGGGATGGGATAAAGCAGCTGTCACAGTAACTTAAACAAAAGAAACACATTCTCCATGCAAGGTATAAAAATGAGATATGTTACATTACTGGTATTGAACTCAGTAAAAAAAAATTACTACTTCTCTGATGTTACCACAGTCTTTAATAGATTATCAAAGAGGTAAGTTTACATTTGAAGCCAGTGTTACGAAAACTGTACTGTTTCAGAATTGCTATTAACATACCAATGGCATTGTTCAGCCTATATTCTCCTCTGAAGAAATCTTGTGACAGTTTATCTCCAACTTTCCCCGCTTCTGTGATGGCTTAAGAGAAATAAAAATTCTGAAGATAACTGTAAGTTTAATAGAAAATAAAGTAAAAGAAAATAATGTCACCCAAGTTGGGTCTTTTCCTACAGCAAAGAGAGAGAAACTTAATCCTGCTTTATTATATTTGAGAAAATTTGCTCAAATTTAAATACAAATGTTAAGTCTCAAACTGTATTTAATTGTATTTTGCTGGAGACTTTGTCACACACATGTGAGAGTATGGTCCATTTCTGAACCCCTCCTAATGTCAAGTACTCATTTGTGATATTTTTTCATACCAACATTTAGAACAGTCACTTAAAACTGATTATACTGAAGACTCTAAATACTAAAAATGAGAAACCAATTAAAGCATGACAAAATCTAACAATAACCTGTGCTGCTTGTTTACTGACAGTTTACAACAACTGCTAATTTTGACACTTTGGAGATTTCCTGCAGATCATAGCTAAAAAATAATCACAGATACATTGATCACTCTTGTCAGATCTGTATCTAGCCATCCAAAACATCAGACACAAATTATCCAATACTATCAGAGCTACATGTTAGGACCCCTCAAATTTCTTGTAAAGAAGCTGTCAATAATGAAAATCTGGGAAGAGAAAGGTAGAGACAAGAACCCTCTCTTCCCTGGAATGACTGGCTGCTATTATCAGTTATTCATAAAAATGTAATTTTTTCACTTTTATACAATGTCCTGACAGTTGTCTCTTGACAAATACCTTAAACAGCATCTGCACATGAAGGTGTCATAAGGGTCAGCACAACTGATCTCTTACTGTTGTGTAGCAAGCTTTTTTTACCCAAGTCACAGTAAACAAAGGAGATCAACACAAAGTAGTAACTGGGAAAGACATCAAATATTTAAGAGAGTATAGTCCTTACCTCTGATGTCACCCCCAGCACAAAAAGCTTTTCCTCCAGTTCCCTTTATAATTATGAGAAAAGTTTCAGGATCTTGCTCCCACGTCTAAAAAGAAATAAATATTTCCACAGAAGACTTAAAATCTGTGCAAATAATGCTTCCTCTGTACAGTGTCTATAATTTTTACTTTACTTTTTCAAAAAGCAAATCAAACTGTATTTTTAAATAGTTTGTCTTAAGAGCTAAGTGTCTTTCTTCCACTTCTGCATCCTATTCAACCATGAGAGCAGAGATCAGCAGAGCTGCCTCACATATTTCAGAAAAACACCTCTGCACAGCTCCCAGCCTCGGGGGAAAGGCAGCATACCACAAAACAGGGCCTGACAGAAATCCCAATGGGAAAACTGCAGGGGCAGAAAGGTGGGAATATGGAAGACATATAGTAACAGTGTCTCTATCCAAATCATGGAAGTTGTGTAAACCTAAGATGTCTGGCAAAGAAATCAGCATTTAAATTGTCAGTGGATTTTGTCAAAATGACTGCAGTCGACACTAATGAAGGGATGGATCAAATCCATTTGTCCATGTATGTTTTGATAGTTACAAAGACTATGGGCTTTGGATTTTTTTTCTTTAAATACACTTGCACCTGACTTCAGCAGTGGTGCACCTGTAAGAGAAAAAGATGCCTTTTTCAGGCATTCCACCCTTGCTCTGAAATTATGTTTACGTGTCCCTTAATCAAGTAAGTGTACCCAGATAAAAGAGGGACACGGTATTTCTGTATGCCAGCAACTGCACTTAAAACTTTAAGGTTATGCTTCAAATAAAGCCTGGTACCCAGTACTACAGATTAAGTATTTCTTGCTTTACATGTTCTTCAAAGAATGCACAAATTTGCAACACAACCATCTACCAAAATACCAAAAGGCATCAGACAATTATCCAAAAACTACTGGCATCTAATGAATTTTACTCTGTGCACATGATAAATAGTATCATTAAATTAAAAGAAACTACTTTCATGCTTAAAATTTCATGGTACTTCACTAGCTTGTAGAAACAGTGACTGTAAATCCATGAGTTCTCATTTAAGGAATGACACTGACAGCCCCCTGCTTCCCAGTGGCTGGTATCTTTTATTTTCAGCCATGCAGCCTCCCCACAAAACATGCACTCCTTCAAGAGGCAACACCACTGGACAGTTTGAAATCTGTGCATGCCAACTGATGAGGTGGGTGCTGCCAAAAGGAACATACAAATGCTGAGCACTGCTTGCTCTTAATTCAGTCCTGGTATTAACACGGATGTCCATTTACCTATGGAGATGCTAAATTTAACTCTGTCTGACAGCTTGTTTCTTTGACCTGTCTTCTCCTCTTTCTAACTTGCTTGAAACAGCCTGGTTTTACCCATGGTATAAATCTGAGCCCATTGTACTCACACAAACTTTCATTCTTTAAATCAGTACACTAAGAAGTGTCTAACTGCACTTCAAAATCAGTTTCAAATAACATATGTATTGTGGATGGGTAGAAATGGAGCTACTAACCTTTATTTGAGGATAAATTTGTTGGATCATAGACAGATTTAGCGCATTGAGAGCCTTGGGTCTATTCAAAGTTATTATTCCTGCACCTCCTTTCTTTTCCAACAACACTTCTGCTGTCGAATCTGTTTGCTTAGACATTTTCTGTGCAGGCAAAAACAAATAAATAAAGCAAACGTCATCAGTTGGATAACTTGAGTAACATATTTACAAAAGTGTTTATGGAAATTTATTCTCAAACCACACTATTTAGGATCACAAAACAAACATGCATTCTGGAATTGTATGCTAAGTTTTTTCCACTGTACTTCTATTTGCATTTACTAAACAATTCTTTGGAAACTACTTTATGTTTGAGTCCTTCAAAGTTAGAAACCTCAGACAGGTTTTCAGACCACACATTGCTTCACAGTAATATTCTGAGTTCACTTAAATAAAATTTACGACAGAAACACACACACAAAAAAACCCCAAACACCAAAAACCAAAATCAAACAAACAAACAAAGAACTCCCCATCCTACTAATAAAACACAAACCCATGGTTCCTTAAAACTGACATTCTGAAAATACTTGCAACAATTAGAAAAACGTCAGTTCCATATATCCTTAACTGGTAGTTTGACACTGCAAACCCAAATATACATCCTGCTTTGTCTTTAAGTAACTTTTAACATTACAGAACAAATCCCCTGAACTTTTTTCTCACTCACAGTAGGCTGATATTTAAGGAATTTATGGAAGCCAACATAGAAACTATCTATAAAGGTAAGTAAAGCCAAAAAAATTAAGCTTTAATTTACAGTAGAATAAAAACTTGTAACAAAATGCTCAAAGATGTGAGCAATACTATGCCTGAGCAATAAATGGCAGTGTTCAGAACCACTGTGTGCAGACACATTAGAAGTTGCATGTGCTGTGTGTCTCAGGGGAGCTAAAGAGTCCTGGAAGCTTCCAACTCAGTCAAACATGATGCTCTCCTTACCAAGTGTTGTAATATTACTTGCAGTCTGTTGAGTGCCTTTAGCCTGAAAAAGAAGTATTAAAAAGAGCTAAAACCATAAACGAGCCAAACCATTCCCCAAATATCTGACAGCTGGGTTAAGCAAAGCAATGGCAGAAAAATTTCTGAACACTACTGTTTTACGTTCTCCTGTTTAAATTAAATTAGGGCACAGTTTTGTTATCGAAACAGCTGGAAATTCTTTGCTTACTAGTAAATACACAGCAGACACCAGTGTCAGCTACTAATGTTTTCAAGTCAGGAGAACCTGGAAATACCAGGACAGAGAGATTGAGGGATATTACTGACACTTTGTGTCTGTGTTTTGAAGATTTACAACCTTTGTGCGGGCGTGTTTAAATACTGACTTTAAAAAAAAAAAAAAAAAAAAAAAGTCTTGTCAAAAACTTCGTGTATTTCCGAAAGCTTCCATGACACAAACCTGCCCTTGTGTATACATACTTAATACATACATTTACACAGAGTTTATGTAAGAGCTCGCCCAGTGCTCGTGCTGCTGTGGGCGACAGGAGAGACCCACGCTGTCAAACTTTGCGAACACGTCACTCGTTTTGAGTAACGAGGCTATTATTTATTTACGGCCACTGAGGAAGGCTGTGCTGGCCAGACACCAGAGAGCTCGAAAGAGAAACTTCACCTTTCAGCTACTTCAGCGCACACACCCAGTCAACTACATGTTACACATTAGTGCCGCGGCATACTACGCTGTTTTTTAATCACAGGCTCGCTCCTGAAGGTGAAAGTTAGTGAAGGCCTGGCTGATGTAGGCCCAGATTATAACTCGCAGCAGCTGCGGGGCTGCGATCCCCGGCCGGCCCGGGCCGCCGCTCCCCTCGCTCCCCGCCGCCACTTGAGCCCCTCAGGGCGGCCCCGTTACCTGGGCAGCGCCCGCAGCGCCCGGCCCGCCATGGCGGCACCGCTCCCTCACCGGCTCCGGCCCCGGCGCGGCACCGCGCGCATGCGCGGGGCTCTGAGGGGCCAGCGGCGGCTCCGGCTCCGGCTCCGGCTCCCACACGCCGTGGGCCGGCCGCCAGCTCGCTCCCAAGAACAGCCCTTTTCTATTAACGAAGGCAGATTTCTTACCGGAGGGAAGGGGTGCTGCTCCCCGTCCTGGATAAGGCCGGGAAGTGTGAGGGCACCAGGTGATGTAGCTGCTTTGTCGGTGAAGCGAGCGTTGCCGCGTGTAGCAATAACATCACCCGTGGTGGTTGCTGCTCAAGGTGGGGAAAGCTCGCATTGCTAAACTGCCTTCAGAGCTGAACTTCGTGCGCTGGAGCTGCATTTAGACGGCTTATTATTTTCAGCAGTAAGACTGATTTCTTAATTTCTGACCTCCCGGCTTCTCTTGATCCTTTGCACCTGCCCTCACAGCTCCTGACAAACGGACAGCGAGGGGGGTGGGATTAAGGAGCCGCTCTAATGTAACAGCCCACCGAGAGCTGCTTATCCGTGAAGGTAAATACATGGATTGAGAACTTGCACGGTTACTGTCCCAACAGTAGCTACAGACAACTGTAAGCTCAAATACAGCCTGTGTCTTCAGCATAAGAAGACTCAAAAATTGCAGATGTGAAAATTGCCTTTTTTTTTAAAAATAAAATATTAAGGCACTTGAGAATTTATGGCCGTCACGCTAGGAGTCAGTAATAGAAAATTCACTTTGATTTCAGTAACTAAGACCGTACCATGAATTTTTTTTAGGCTGACATATACCAACATGAGACTGATATTGAAAAGACACGATGAACCATTGATTAAATTACAATACAGTGCATTAGGTTGAAACGTAGCTTCATCAGCTCTTGGTGTAACAAGTTCTTAGCATCAGCTGCCTTGATTCGCATTTGTATTTAAAAGAAACAAAAATCTTAAAACCTTTTAGCAAATTTGTTTTACTGGAAGAAAAAAAACCCCCAGCTCTCAGAAGCACTTCTAGAGAAGTCTCCAGAGGGCAACCTTGCTCTTCATTTCAAAAATGATTCAGCCCCCTGCTTATATCAGCGTCATCTGTGTTGGCATTTCTGTTGCAGTCATTCTCAGAGTATATTAAATCTGGTTGTAAAAATTTTAATCTAACTAAATAGACACACACACACAAAAAATACAGAACATTTCTGTATTAATGCAGTCTCGGTTTTCAGTCTTGTACAATGTGAACAAAAAGTAACTGAGAACAGGACATGAGGTGCTTTTGCAGGCACTGAGAGACTGCCTACTGCAAACTAATTAATTGCAGAATTCATTAGGTGATCCTGACTATTCAAACTTTCACCTAAAGGTTATATGATAATCAATGATGCAGCTTATTAGCGTCATCTTGAGTACAGACAGCCCTATATCCTGCTTTGTACCAAGTGCCATGTGATTAAATCTAAACCAGACTAAACGATGCCAAATTATCACGGTTGCCAAACCTGAACCCTGATTTAGATACATATAAAAATATATATTTTTGAGGATAACTCTGCAGCTCTCATCCAGGCATAACCAATTACAGGGAGTTTGATAAGCAGATAACATTTTTGTTTCTCATTTCCTGTGACTGAAAGTCTCTACATTTCACAAAAAAATATGAAAAGAACTTTTCTGTGGGATAATCTCTTAGTTAGGGCTGTTGTGAAAATGAAGAAATGGGTGTATGGCAGCTAACCTTGGGTAAGAGCAGGTGGAGGCTGTTTGAAACCCCTGGAAATCTCCTAACAAATTCCACCTGCACATGGGCAAGGCTGTGATCAGGACATGATTACACGGGATGTTTGTTTCTGGGGGTCCAAAATAGAAGTTGGTGATCTGATTCATCTTTTACTTATGCTGATTTTAATCTGTTCTTGTCCTGTCCTCAGTGTAAACAATGGTGTAAACCCTTTGTGGTCTTCCAGCTGTATGTCTGATTCAAGACACAGGTGGGCCTACTCCTTTGTAAACAATGAAGTAACAGCAAGCTTTGTCTTGAGAAAACTACTGATTTCTCTCCACAGTGCTGACATTGATTTTATGCTTAATGTTTTCTTTAACTTCTTTGCCTTCTTTTTTTTTTTTTTTAAGTCATTTTCAAGAAGAAGGGCTGGTAACAAAAGAGCCATCTTCCTTGAGCCCTCATTTTTAAACATGCTGGTGATGGCTTGAATTTACCTATAGGTTTTTTTTGGGGCAGGGGATTCTTAGGTGTTAGAAAAATGCTATTTTTTCACAGCCATTTAGCTGACTGCAATCCTGTCCAAAAAGTAACTCAGATATCATCCTGTTTTTCAATAGTTCTCCTGCACACCCCATTTTTTTTCAGAGTGGAATATCAAAGTGCAAATGCTTTCTAAAAAGTAAATAAAAGAGTTCTCTAAGTAGAAATAGGAAAAAGAGTGAAAATAATGGAGTTGCCTGAGAATAAGCAGAATGAGATGACCTTTAACCTGGGAGTTTGTGGGTGATATTACTATTGGCAAAGAGGGCTGCACAACACTGGACCAAGCCAGGAACTGAGAGTGTGTAAGTGCAATAGCCAGAAGGATAAGCAGCGTATAATTCCTCCCCCTGGAGAAATTTCCTGGCAGCACATTCAGCAGGTTTGAAAAGAGAAAACAAGTTGCAGACTGTAGGAGGTCTTCAGAGTTGAGCAGATGTTTTCAGTTTTGTTTTTGGTTGGTTTTTTGGGTTTTTTTGTTGTCGTTGTTTCTTTTCCAGAAAAACATATACTTTTAGAATGTGGGAGCTCTTGCTCTCAAGAAGAATTCCAAGACTGTGTGCCACCTGTACACCCCTAGTTAACCATTAATTTGTGCCTCGCATTTTCCTCTGAGAGGTCCCAGAGTAGTTGACCAAGACCAGATAATAAATGCTACAGGTACTTCATCATGCCCCATGCTGCTGTGTCCAGGCTTGCTGTAAATTCAGTCTTTTCCTCTGCTGGTCTAACAGCTGGCATCTAATTTCTCTATGTGTGGGTAGTTAAGTGCATCCTTACAGCGTGTGAAGGTTAAGGAAAAATGAGTCTGTGAAGGTTGGAGGAACAGAATGGGAAAACTTCCAGTTCATGCCTGCTAACTGGTTGTTACTGTGCTGACAAACAATCCTCACATCGTTATTTCTCAGTCCAGATTCAGCTGACAGCCCTCTAAAACACCCCCACAGGTTACACAGGTTGAAATTTCCTCGTGCCAGCTCGGGTATCTAATAGTAAAGGCTCAGGTCTGCAGTAAGAGTCTTCCAGGGATGTCACTGAGAGCAGAAGTAGACTTAAAGTAAGCAGAAGACTAATCTGTTTCTTCACTCTCTAACAGCAGGCCAACCCAGGGAAGGACTGAAACATCTATATAATATGGAGAAACAATTTTTTCCTTTTGTCTGTAACCTGAGTAATCTCATGCAAACAGAGTGCCTTCCCCGGGGCTTTTGGTCAGAGATCTTTCAGATAGTGCATCCATGCAACATCTGAAATCATAGATTTGGAATGAGGGCACAGCTAATGGCATGCAGTAGTGAATTTCTCCTGTAACAAGAAAGAGTGTGTGTAAGGGAGGGGGAAAAAAATCAACTTTTATTTCCCCCTTTTTTTTTCTTCACCAGTTAATTTCCATCTTATCAGTGGGGAACTAGAAAGTGTTTGGAAAAGGAGGAAAGCAAATCCATAATGAAACTGATGAGTGAAGTAGTTTTCATTTTCTTTTGGCCTCAGAGAGCACCGGGGAAAGTGTAGGAGTGGCTGGGTGCTGCTGCAGATGCTGCCGTGTTGATGAGACAACGAGGGAGGATTCCAAGCGAGGTCCATCCAGCAGTGAGTTCCTCTCCTCCCACCACCCCGGCTTAGACACAGCACTCGTGCTGCAGCCACCCTGCCAGAACCCCCTGGGTTAGACGGGACCCTGGGCAAACACCCTCCTACATCTTTCTTCCCTGCTGCCACAAGCAATCTGTCACTCCTCTCCCCGAACCACCCTCCACCTACGTACAAAGCCATAACTGTAAGGAACGCCCTCTTCCCTCCTCCTTTTCCCCCCCACAAGCCTGTTCTCCATGGGTGAAAAATGCAATCTTCCCAGAGATCTGGTCACCCCCGACTTTGGCTTTGAGACCCAAGCTGTTTGATACCTTTTAGGACTACAGCTTGGAAAGCTCTGCTTGCAGATCTATTGTGTTCGTTTTTCAATTGCATATAATTGCACATGTGCAGGTGGGAAGGGGCTATTTGCTTCCCACTCGCTTTGATACGCCTCCCTTCCTAAGAGGACCGCTTCCTTCCCTTTCTGCTCTCAGCCTCCCACGCATTTAGCAATGAGAAATGCTGCAGAAAACTGACCAGCTACCAACCCGCCCACCTGAGGAGGAGGAGCACTAGCAGCAGCAGCACATTTCTCTTGCTCTCAGCTTTTTAAACACAGTTAAAAAGAGCTGTAGCGTAGGCGGAAATAGCTGTAGGGAGTGTGTGTGGGAATGGGGCTAGAGGAAAGTGCATTTTTTCCTTGGTAGGACAGTTAACTTCTAGTGGACCAAAAAAATACCCCAAAGATATCTCACTGCTGAGGGTGTCTTTGGCTGTATAATTAGTTCTTAAGGTTGAGTTTCCCAGGTCTGGAAAGAATGAAGCAGGAAATGAAGCAAGTGATGGCAGGGAAGCTTGCCTACCAGACTTCAGGAGTCTGCTTATCAAATTATATCTGTGTTGCATCTCGTTGTGTCATCACGTCTGTTGTTCTGCTCTCAATGTGTGTGCTTGATTCTGTGAGAGTCAGAGCTGCCTGTATGTAGGAAGAGAAAAAGGCATGTGGTTTTCACACAGTGTGGGTCCGTATTTCAAAATACTGTCCCTGTTGGACCTCTTGAAATAGCACTGTCCCAGAATATCAGTTAATTCAAGATTTACTCCGTGTGCTTCTATAAGAAATTAAAATCAAGCTTATTTGTGTTAACTGGTTGTTATTTGAGGCGATTTGCTTGTATTACATGAAAATAGCTGTGGAACTAGTATAGGAAAACAGAACTTCCAAGACTTGTGGTATAGAGTGCAAAGTGATAGTGCTGTTTCTTAAAAAGTCTCTCTGATAGTCTCCAAGAACCAAGGGTCCTCAACAGCCATGAGTTTCTGACTTGGTTTGACTTCACTATCTGAAATACAGATTTTACAATATGTAATCCTCATCAAAGTTATCCTAACCTGAGTTAGTTGCATGCATTCTTCTCAAGTCAAAACTCTACCCATGCATTGGTCTCCTCACCAGCATCAGACTTTCCATATATGTAAGTGATGCAGAATCTTCTATCAGGATGTGGTCTTTAATGATTCAGAGGTGCAATAACAGCCAAATAATGAAATTTGACTGAAAGTATTGGAGATGCCTGAAAAAAATACTGTGTAGGACAGGTTATTTTCTCCTAGTGAGCAGAAGCCTCAAGCCTGGGAACTGAGCTCACTGACTTCAGTGCTTTCCTCCACAGCCTATCTCCTGCAGCTCTGGAAATTTTACCTTAGAGTTGGAAGGAAAATGTAGGCATAATTTTTAGACTCAGAAACAAAGGAAGTTATGAATAAGCCTAATTAACACATTTGCATGTGACACAACAGACAGATCAGCTGATGGACTTGTGTTAACAAGAGCCAGAGCCCTATCAATGGAGATGTAACCTTAATGGAACTAATTATCCTGGTGTTTTAAAAGTCTTATTTATGAATGGTGAATAATATTTTAAATATATCCTTCTAACCTTCCACTGAATCTTATGTAAGTCATAATTATAATCTACTGGAATTACATACCCAGCCTGAGGAGGAACAATATTCCAAATATTAAGTTCATGTCCCTTGACTGATTTACTTTAAGACATTGCAGCAGTTCCTTTGTCAGTACCATTTTGAAGCACTATTGGCCCATTTGTAATTCTACCTCATATTGGTTCAGTTAGCTTTGAAGGTAGCGCTTTTCATACCTTTTAGATCAATGAATGTACATCAGATTTTAAATGCAGATTATATGCTTATCTTGCCAACTATCATTAGCCCGAAATGTTCCTTGTATAATCTATCTATTGTGATAGACTTATATTATTCAAGAAACAGGAGGAAAAGAAAAGAAAAAAAAGGAATAAAACCCCCAAACATTTAGAAATATTAAGAATCTATTTTAGGAGCTCAGTCCTGTACGTAAGATTCCTCTTGGCCTCCCTATTTTGTCTGTCGTTCAGCTGGAGTGTCACACACTTTGGTCTTGAACTATCTGCTTCCTTCTCAGGGGTTGTAGTGAATGACTAGTTACCTATTTTGTTTCCATCAAAATCCTAGTGAATTAAGAACAAAAGCATTTAATGCTAATTAGTAGCTTTCTGACAGGCCAGGGAACTGATCACCTCAGATGTTTAGTTCAAGAATTTGTTACTCTAAATGAAAGCGAGGCCCTTCATCAGGGCAGTTTGGCTGACAGTTTGACAGTATCTTATTAAATGGATGTGGTGTACTCAAACTTTTCCCTGTTTCTCATCTGGCAGCTCACACAAGCATTAATTTTCACTTGAAAAGATCTACATTTTGTTATAAAAGTCAATATTAAGAATATTTTTCAAAATTTCTTTCTGTTTTATTTCATCCTGGAGTACAGTGAAAAGTGTTCATAAAATAATGACTTGAACACTGCCTAGGGAAAGATACCTCATTTAATGCCACAAATGATGCAAAGGACAGCAGAGCAGATTGGAGGACTTAAAAATGAGGGGGAAAATAGGTCAGTAGAATAAACAGAGGCCTTTAAGCTATTAAATAAGCATATATCACTCACTGTTGCAGATATATTCTGTTCAAAGTAGAAATTATTAGCATCCAGTATGAGGTAATCATGAGTTTCAATGCAACTCAATTTATCAGCTCTGTGTATAATGATTAACCTGGCAGAAGGATGTGTAGCATGTCAGAAGGGGAAGTGTTTGTCTTTGTTTTGATTTTTTTTGTTTTTTTCAGGAAAGAAATATGGTCACCCTGGATCATAAACAAACTTGCAATGGCAGTGACAGGGAGAGTGCTCAGTTCCTTGAGCACTTATTGAGTGGATAGGCTTCCCTAGGGATATACTGCTCAGTGAAGAAAGGCAGTGGCAGCTGTGTCAGGGCACAACATAGATTTAAATTGTTCCAAAGGAAATCCATGGTCTCTAGTATCACTAGCTCCTCTCTGTAATCTCAGTCTTGCATCTGCTCCATGGATTTCGTGATGCCACTGGTTCTCCTGTCCAGACCCAGACAGTCCATCTCTCTGTGTCTCTGCAATAGCATGCTGGGGCAGAGCTTCATGCTGCTAAGTGCCCTGTATGGGAATATATATAATTATTTCAGAAATAACATGGAACTCAAGGTGATTGAGTCATACTTTGACACACCTCTGTCTGCCAAGAAAAATGCAGGCACTCCCTTACAGAGCAGTTGCTAAGAGCACTTTTTCAGGCTCTAGGAGAGAGAAGATGCTTTATTGTACAGTTAACTGCAGGAGTTAACAGCAGGGTTTCAGTCTGGGACTTGTCAAAAAATTAAAGCATGTAATTAAAGGCTGTGCTTCTGCCTAGGAGATGTTGCACCATGTAGAATTAGTCTGGGACATTATTCTGTAAATTTAAGACACTGTGAAAAGTGATTTTATTGGCATTTGTAGCCTAAAAAAATAAAGAAGAGAAAGTTCTGGTCAGCACTAAGAACAAACATCTTTTGTTTGTTTTATGCTAAATTTAAATAAAAGAAAGCAGAGACTATGTAAAAAAAAAAGAAAAGAAAGAGAGAGAAATCCTTTTTAATTTTGAAATGTTAATAGATTTTTTTTTTCACCATGACTGAGCAGGAGAATCATGAAACACATTTGATCTGTGCATTCCCTTTCCTGTGTCACCACTAGCATCCCTTAGCTTTTGTGAGCCTTTTGGAACATTCACCATTGACCAGTTACCATCCTAGTAAGAGACAGCTGAATTTTGCAGGTACAGCTCTCTGACATCTGAATTACAACAGCAACATACAATTTTCAGCATATTTCAAATAGTCAGGAGAAGCAGGCAATGAGAAAAAACTTTGTGGCTTTTTCACTCTTCTATTTTAGTTTTCACTTCTATGAAGTAAAGAAGGTAATCTGTTTCATTGTAATATCAACATTAACCTTTTAGTTGAAACAGTAGGACACCATACAGTGGTGATAACAAATGGCATCTTGTCATTGCTCCTATTAGTGAGCTAAAAAATAGTTTATGTTTGCAGTGCATGTGCCAGAAAAAGCCACATAGCACAATGGCCCATGATTATGGGATCTAGAGGAAGAAGGTTCAGATGCTTTGAATTTCTGTGTTGCTTTACAAGTCAACACATGGAATATATTCTCCAGTTATTTCTTAAAGAAAGCTGTTCTGTGAACTGTTATAAACTGATATTTAAAAGGGTCTTCTCTATGTTACAAGGGATGCATGCTTTTTTATTTCCAAGCAAATAGTTTGACCATTGCTTCACACGTGAGCCTGTAACTCTGCCACCGGTCAGCCGATACCCAGTTCTGCAGAAGGAAATGAGCCTATTTTTTTAGCACAGGATAAACAAATCCTCCATGTATTAAAATGCACTCACTCAGCCACACTCCTTTCCCCAGGAGTCTTTCAATTTATCTTTTCTTCTGAGGAAATTTCCCACCTATCTAAGAGTTTCCCACCTTCTTTACTTTTTAAGTAAAAAAAGCCTAGTATTTATATTTACAGAAGTAAGAAGCCCCAAACTCTGTCATGTTCTCCAGTATGTCATTTCAGGAGGCTGTAGGGTATTTGCAATCATCTGTCTGTTTCCCAGGAACTCATTTGCTTTTGTTAGTTATTCACAGGAATCAGTCTTGATGCTTGTAGGTACCATAATTACTCACCACAGAATGACTGCAACAACGAGTTGTGACTTTGTCACTGCATAGTAACAACCAGAGCAGTTCTCTCCGGAATATGTGCGCTAATTCTGGAAGGTGAAGGAAAACATTCTCCCTTCAAGATGGGACTTCAACACCTGGAAACTTGTTGCCAAAGACTGCAGTGACCCCCACTGTGTAACCTTCGCTTTTCCTGTTTAGGAGGAGGAACTGTTGCAGATCTGTTATAATCTTTCACACGTATCTAGTATGTAGAACGTGAGCACTATATACTTCTCCCAGAAAAAAAGCTATAGCTCAGATATGTTTTAAAAGAGCTTTAGCTCAGGAAGCAGCCAAATTGAAACTGTAGTTTAGTTCACTTTCTGTCTCCCTTTCCAGGATAGGCCTGGGTTAATTAGTAACCACCCTTCCAATATCCATTTCCTCCTCTTGCACTTTTTCTGTATAAACTGTGTACATTTGTTCAGCCACTGTTGTTGCAGGATCACCCCACCCTGCTCAAGTCCAAAGGTTTACCAGTTTTGTTTAGCTTATAAATCTAAAGATGAGTAAGATAAGACAGGTTTTGTAGACTAATTACTGCAATCTATTTTAGTGATACTGCACTGACTTAAAATTTGGTGCTGTTGGGTCAAAATTTAAAATATATTGCAGTTTGAAGTCTTCGAAATTATTTTCCAGTATTACTATTTGGAATGGTAGTTTGTGCTTAAGTTACTAATTTAGAAAGTGAGACATACGAGGTAGACAGACAACCTATGTGTCATGTACATTAGTGTCTATCCACATTTTCATTGTTGCCAATGAAAATTATAAATAACACAGTTTACTGGAGAACTTTCAAAATTAAAAGTCTTACTTCTGAGAGTGCTGTCTGAAGGGGTTTCAGGCATCAGGAGGGCTGATTCACGATTGTACTCCACAGTGTTTAGTTTGATTGTTTAACTTTTTTATTCCACTTCAACCTGAACACCAAAACCCCCCTACAGTTCAGAGCTGATGGCATTTGCTCTCTCTGTAGTTATATTATTCAGCACACATGCCACAAAGAAAGAAGAAACTGAGACCTTAGGCTTCCCTTAACATTCCCTGCTGTTCCTGCTGTCAGTGGCCAAGGCTATGGAAGACACAAGGAACATTTGACTACTGCTTTTCTGACTTAGATATAGCTGACGACAAGGAGGGACCAGCTGCTGATAGCTTGCTCTGGCTTCTTCTGTCACCCATGTAGGAAATGCTGCTGCTTTAAATACATTAGAATGGCTCTGCCATTCTGGAATAGGAAAAATTCTTTCCCAACTGAGCACATCTGTAGACTATTTTTAAGGCAAAATATGAGGATTAGTAACACTTACTACATGGTGGCCCAGGGAACTGGAGTGCTCATTAAACCACCACTGGCCCAAAGGGGAGCTGCAAAACCCTGAAATGTTTAATTGCAAGAATGCAAGATATTTTGAAAAACTGAAGGGAAAATAAATTGTCATACAAAATTTTTGAGAACTATTAATTTATTGTTATTCTAGTATCTTTTAGTTGTTCCCTAGAAGATTACAGGTCTTGGAAACAAAAAATCCAGTAACATGGGGATTTATCTTCTGTGCATGTTCCTTTGTTGGCACTTGACAAACGTTTAGCATCCTCGGTCTCTTTGCAAGTTTTGGACAGGTCTCCTCATAGCTTCATTTGATGTTTCATATTCCATGTATGAGAAGAAAGAGTAAATGAACTTGCTTTCTTCAATTCAGGACTTTTTAGATCTGCTTTATCCCTGCTAATTAGCCTCTTCTCCTGACTGGTGAATACTAGGCTGTTCCAGGCAGAGAATTCAGTCCAAGCATCCTTCTTAGAACCTTTTCTAACACTATCATATTCTTTTTGAAAGGAGGAGGACATCCCAATTTTTTTCCTGTAATTCTTGCAAAATCTATGTCTGAATTTCTCTACATGTGAAAAAAAAATCCATATATAATGCTAAAATAGAATTATTTCTAACTTTCCAATTGGTTTTGCACATATAATTTTTTTTTTTCCTCCCTCATAGGTGCTTTGACAGTTTTGAACCTTCTGGTAATAAACAGTTAACAGCATGCTGTAGCAATACAAGAAATGCTCAGGGAGCGAGGTTGTGCATCCTAAAAGCAGATAAAATTGTCCAACTCTGCAGGCAACAGGCCTTTACTGAACTATTTATAGAGCTATTTATAGGGGAAGAGAAGGGAAAGAAGAAAAGGAATTAGTAAATGACTTTAAAAAGCACAGGTACTTAGAATTCATAGTGGATGTGCTGATTTAGGAAGTCAGGAGATATGACAGAGAAAAAAGGTAAGGAATGTTAATAGTGTTACATAGACAAAGACTATTTTTTTCTACTTTTGTCACCTTCCTGTGTTTTGAATTTTTTTTTTCTTTTCCCACCCAGCCATTTCAAAGGCATATCCTTGCCATGACGCATCAATTTTCTGTCTACTTGAGGTTTAGAAATAGCTGAGCTGTTATAAATAGATCACAATCTGCAAGAGACTAAGACAATGGAAATACTGTAAAAGCTTCACTGAAAAATTTAGAGGTGGATTGAGATTCCGGCTGTCTCCTAGAGTAGAAGTGCTCAGTTTGAAATGCTTTATTAACCACTGCAGAGGAAGCCGTGCTCTTTGTGCAGTAGGGGGGAACAGCCAGGTGGAATCAGGTGGTGCTTTTGGTCACGGTGCCAAGCAGAGAGTGACGTCCAGCCCCGTCCCTGGGAGCTCTCAGCTCAATGATGTGAGAAGGAGGCACTTTGCTGTTCCTTACTGCAAAGCTAAAACACAAGAGGCAGTTACACTTTTATACACTGTAGAGACACTAAATCAGAATGTATCACTTTTACACCACAATTTTTCTGGCAGTACTTGTGTACTCTGAATTGATAGCATTTGTCAAGTTTGCTCCCTTTTTCTGCTTTGCCTCCAAAACACCTTAAATTTAGTGAGGTGTTGTAGCATGTGGTTGAAAGCTCGACCTTGTCTAATAAGGCAGTGAAAAAATCAAAACTGAGAAACAGTTGAATATCCCTTTGTTTCTGTTTGAGTAATTCCTTTGTAAGGTCGTTTAGATCCTGCCAACACTTCCAAACAGACTTCAGGAGAACGAGGAGTTGTCCTGCACTGAAACCTGATACCTGGGAGTGGTGTTATTCCCCCAGCCATATACGTATAGCTGAGGTCCATTTTCTTATACCTGGTCATATAATTCTGTTAGAGACTGAGAAAGGTGTGGATAAAATAAGACATTAAATGGAAGGAACAAACTTTCTCAAAGATATGTTTCTGCCTTAAAGAGGAGCTGCTTCCTGAAACCAGGCTATATCACAGTAGCTATATCATGGCTTAACATAAGCTATCCATTCTCAACCCTTGTCAAACACAATATCATACCACTAATGTAGGACCTGATCTTTGCCTGAAGCCTGTCCCGAGTTGTTGTAATAGAACTTTAGGCCAGTACACACTGCAGAATCAGGTCCTTCAAATCTAAAATAGCATTCTGTTGAAAACTAAACATATGTTGGTTTTTTTCACTGTCGATAACTTTGTTTCCAGGTTTGGAAAAGAAACTTCCTGTGGAAGAATCCAATGAATTTATTAATGAGCTCTGTAAGTACGTAACTATTAATATCTTCTGAGATTTTGTTTGTCTTATTTTTATCTTCAAGTTCAGACTCTGAAATAAACAGATGTTCAGAAGCTTTCCACTGAGAATACTACAATATGCTGTCTTAGATACATTGTGATAACTGGGATATTGTAGGAAACAAGTAAATAGCTGTGTACAATATTTCTGAAACAATTTGTACCTTTATATGAAGTACTTTATCTCACATTGCACTGATAACCCTAAAAAGAAAATATCTAAAATATTTCTTGCATGTTATTAAAGATTTTTTTCTTTCCAACCAGAAAAGAGAATACAAAAATTGAAAAAAATACATAACTTTGTCCTCTAATATTATCAGAGAACATTAAATCTGCTATTACTATTCCATGGCATGACTGGCAACATAGTTTACCTGTCCTAAGCACATTTTCAATAGCTGGGTCCTTCAATTTGTCAAAAAAGTTTCTATTTATTTCACAACCAGGTTTGATCAGAGATATTGTTTCAAGTCCCAGTGTAACTGAAGTCTCTGGCAATCCTCCTACTGAGACTTAAGTACTCAGGTCCTTTTTTCTTTACAGTGAGGATATCCTTTCAAGAGTTGGAGAAGGGCATCAGTAAATTGCTCAATGTTTTCACACTTTGAGGGGAGGGAACTGTTTGAAATTCACCTAGAAACTAAATTCAACTACCAGTATCACTTGGATGTTCTCCTATTAACCAAGAAATTAAGAGCTCAACCCATCAGTTTGTTGGAGGTCCTGAGAGGAAATATGGACTAAAAAGATCAGTATGCTTTCTGGGGAAAGAAGCTAGAGGATTTGGCTAACTGTGACTGCCTTCTGTATGGAAAGTGACATTTACTGCTTTTATTTATAATGAGGCAAATTCAGCTCTAGAGAGAGTTAGATGTGAGGCCTCTGAAGTCAGCAGCTAGCCTTGGTCCGAATGTGCTTCAATGTGTTCCTCGGTACAAAAGATTATTTCACTGCTTATGTCACTTAAACTTACAGGTACTGAACAAAAATGCATTAGTCTTGGTTTAGGTTTACAAATCTTCTACATTGTAGAAGATCTGAATTTAACCAGGGAGATAAGACTATACGACTGCACTTGCATCTGATTAAAACAAACAAAAACCAGTTCAGGTGAAAAGTGGTCTGAGTTATCACCTTTTTTTTTTTCAGCCATATAAATTGTGAGAGCTAGTCCTTGTATTAAAAGGGAAGAATATTTAGTGCTGTATGAAATCAAAAGTCATTTTTTTGAATAGTCTTTCAATATGTAGAAATATGGAACCTAAAATTACTTTTGGTGAGGGAATATTTTGCCCTGCAGTAGTATGGTATTTCCTTTACAAGCTATTGTCAGAAATTTAATTTTTTTTTAAAAGCTGAGAACTCAAATTCCCATTGACCTCAAGTCATTGACTAGTAATTAGGAAAGCAGGGATATCTGACCCTTTATGAATTTCTTTTGTGGATGTAAAGGACAATAATAGTAAAGAATTTCCTACTTGAATGCTGGTATTTGCTCAACCCCTTGCTCTCAGAGGGGACAGAAAGAAGTTCTTAGGGATCAGAGAGAAGTGGTCAGTTTGCTGTCCTTGGTCACATACCTGCAGTCATCAAACACATGAGGCTCAGCAGATACTTGGTACGCTCAGAGAACAGTATAAAAACCATAAATTTGTGTTACTAAAATAATGTAGAAGTACAGACTCATTGTGCAGGACATAGTGGGCAGAGGAGGTGGGAGGAGAAGTCATATTTTTAAGTGCTTTGCCTGCCCTACTCATTTTGCATTTTAATTTTAACATTTCTAGTGCTTATTTAGAATAAGATGTATGAGCCTGTGGGAGCTGTCTTTTGAAGTTTTACAAGTTGGATTTTTTCTGGGGACCCCCCCACTGGGGACCCCGGAGGGTCTAAGTGGACTTACCTCTAAGCTCTGGCCAGTTAAGCTTTCTTCCCTCTGTGAAGACAGGCCAATGCAGAATTCATTGCAGGTTCAGTGGATAAATTGCATAAATTGTCTCTAGTTCCTGCCTGGACTACAGGGTCAGCAGCACTTTGCACACTTCCCAGTCTGGAGGGTCAAGGACATCATATTTTTGTGTGTCATGGAGTCAGTGTTGTCCTCAGCCCAACTTAAACACTTACACTACAGACACCAAAACCAATGAAGCTGTTATTTCCTATGGGTTTGTGTATTTGCATTTTTACAATGCACTCCCTTGTGTCACCACTTTAAATGCCTCACCTGTTCCCCCTCCATTTTTTCCAGTTCCCTCCTCTATTCTCTTACCTGCACCCAAGTTCTGCACTGCTGCTCAGGCACAAAAAGTGATTCACTGGACAAATGGACACTAGATGCTGTGGAATTCCTGCCCTGGACTTTCCTCCCACGGAGGGCACTGTCTTGCCTTTCTTTTCTGCACTAGCCACTGATGTCCACACTACATTGTAGGAATTTAATATTTGTGCCCATCAAATTTAATATCTGCCAGTGGGTTCAAAGGTCTTGAGGTGAGGAAAGGTTGAATACTGTGTCAGCAGACACCATGCAGAGACAAATCTGAATTTAAGGGAAAAAAAGAAAAGCCTATCCAGTAGGGAAAAAAGTGGTGTATACACACAGAGTAAAGATAGTCACAGCATACACAGTTTCTGTCTTTGGTTTTGTGCATTGCTGTCCCTTTGCTAATGAATGTAATGCTTCTAAAAGTGTTAGATTAAAATTCAGAGGAAGAGAATACTCTGCTTCCCTGCCAAACTGGACAGACCACTGCACTGGTTGTCTTGCTGGCTGTGAATATTTTGCCCTTGGTTACCATTAACATTGCCGCAGCTGTGTATGATTTGCTGATTCACTTGGTGACTGTTTCTCAGTTCCTCTGCTGGGATTTTTCCCTAACTGGTAACATAAGTGCTTTTAGTCTTTGAAGAAGTAAGGAAAAGTCACACTGTTCCTCATACTGACTTAAAGTCCTCCCAGATTTACCCTGGGATATGTACAAACTGTTGTGCTGTAAAGAACCTCAAGAGGAAGATATGAATGTCATAGTTGTCTTAATGCAGTGTCTCTCCTACTAGCAAAGGATTGACTAAAAAAAAAGTAGTTTTCATGTTATCCAAAATATATTAAAGGTCTCATGAATAGGAAAGCTTTTCTCTTGACTTCATTGTATTCTGGAGCAAGTCCTAGCAGCATAAATCTCATCTTCAATTTATCTTTCTAATCTGACTGATGTAAATGATGCCTTTTTTTTTTTTCTTTTGGCTCAGAGTTAAAAGCTGCAAAAGGACAGAATATTTTGTATCAGCCAGAAATTCTTGATTTCAAAGTACAGTTCCAGCTTATTAAAGAAACCATTAAGTTTTTCTAAACATGAAAATTTAAGCTCCTAGAAACCATATTTGCTTTATTTCCCCTCTAACCTAATGAACAAATGATGGAGTCAGCTGACACCACCTTGTCCTTTTCAAGTAAAGTCGACTATGCTTAGCTGTGTACAGTCCTAGCAGATAGTTGTAATTAATTTTGTTTATTTTAATTTTAAAAGATAACTGCTTTAATTTTTCAGTTTATTTGGTGCTTTCTTTTAGATGTTGAAGTTGCTTATTTGTTTTTTAAGCCATTAAGCATTTGCAACTATTTTTGGCAAGCATTCTCACCATTATATATGGTAAAGTTGTATGGGGAACACAAATCAAAATCTTTATAAAGTAACATACGCATTGAACCAAAATCCCACAGAAACCCATAGGCATGGATAAGTTAACCCAGGTGTGTGTTTATAGTACAGAGGTTTTTATATGGCATGTTTATGTATGATTTATATTCATTTATATATATATATTCATATATATATATAAAGCATTAATTCTGATTTTTCTAATATCCAGTGGTCATGTACATATTTATTAGTGTCACTCTATTAGTGTTCTGGTTTAGGCAAATTTAGAAATATCTCCTCTGAGAGAAGGCAGGTTACAGTCATCCCCCCTCCTCCCCCCCTCCCACCAAGTTCGGGAAAAAATAAATTTTCCTCAAAGGAAAGTGAGAGAGATAAAAGCTATTTATTTAACAAACACACAGGAAAAGGATAATAATGCTAAATGATAAAACCACTTGGTCTGCGGAGAGAAACCTGGGAAAATTTCAGAGTCCTTCTGTAGATCTCTCTCTCCCTCCTTGGAGCTGGGACGGGGTGGTGGGCCCACCTCCAGGGTCAAGGCCTCGGTGGAAATTCCTCCCAATGTATTCTGATGTTGAAACTGTCCAGCAAAGTCCCAGGAAAAACAAAAGTTCAACTCTCCGTCTCTCTCCGGAGAAGGAAAAAGGAGCTGAAAAACTGGCCAAAAGCAAGCAGGGTGCTTTCCCCACTCTCGCTCTGCTGCCACAGCTGAAAAAAAAGTCTCTGTCAATGTGTGACCTTGAACAAGCTGCAAACTGCTTTGAAGAAGTTTGCTCAGGTTTTTCTCCCCCCCTCTCAGGCTCAGTTTAAAGGCACAGAAAGGCACAAGATTAATTTCTGGCCATGGGGCAGTGATAGGGGATACACATCACAAAGTCACCCCAAGACAATTAGCTAAGAGAAAAAGATTGTTTTTTGGTATATCACATTTATATATCACATTTTACTGTCATTCAGAGCTTGAGGTTTTTGAAGAAGAGGTATTTCAATTAATTTGAATGGATTTTAATTCTGACTCAGCTTTTTAGTTGCTATTTCATACTAGCAAGTATTTTTTAAAAAAGCTTTATACTTCAGGCAACTTACAGCTACATTTCCTTTTCTCTGAAGACTGCTTTGACTAGAAATATTTGCAATAAAGATACATTAGGACAGGTTGTGAGCAGGGCAGCAGTTTCTCCATTTTTCCTAATCCTCGTTTTAATAGATGAAAGAACTCTCTGAGAAAGTGTAGTAATTTGTAACAGGCTGTAATCCAGATGTTTATACACAGCCTTGCTGAAAGAAATAACCATGCAGAGCCCTACTATGTTCAGTTCTGCCCAGGCTAGAGTAGCTTGTCAGGCTGGAATAATGCTGTTCTGTGCTCAGGCTTCTCACAGTGCTCACCTCACCACACTCAGTTGGGGATGGATTGGGCTTTTAAACATGGTAAGAAACTATTTTTATATATATATGTATAAAAACACTGTACATCACTCTTTATTAGTTGTATTCTATACTCTGGTCCTCAACTGTAACTTCTTGTTCACATACCAGGTTATGCAGCCTACAAAGAAATGTTATGTATTTGGTCTTAATTCCTCTATTCAGAGAGCATTAAAAAAAATATTTTTTTTTAAAAAATTTATTTAGTAAATGTCCCTGGCACTTCTGAAACCAAGTAGAAGGAAAGGGGATGATCACAATCCAAGTCCTTAAAAACATGGCTACAAGAAAAGGAAAAACACAGTTCCAAGCGAGGCTGCAGAAGATGGTCACATTCTTAGTGTGGTGGGCAACAGTGAGTTATCAGAGTCTAGAGAAAAACTGCTTTTAAGGCTCCACTAAATGTAGTCTGTGACTACAAAGATCTGCTTTTTAGTTGTCAAACAGTGACTTGCAAATTATTTGAATTACTTGTTGTCCCTAAAAGCTTCTATAGTAATTTGCCAAAAGAGTCTCCATCAAAATTAAATAATTTTGTTTGGAGCTTAGATCTGGTTTATTACAGTAACATTTTGTAATAAAACCCCCACTACATGAGCTGACAATTGTCTGTCTCTGAATTCTGCTAGATTATCAGAGGCATGCACTCCTAGTCTCAGACGTGGTTTCTCTTTGTGGTTAATTAGCCGTGGGGGAGATTCTGAGAGATGGCGAGTTCTAAAAATCCTTCCAGAGACAGATGATAAACAAGCCTTCTCCTGCCCCAGGTAATTTCCCCTACGAAATTCAGCTTTTGTCTCCTACCTCCTTCAGGAGAAGCCTTTACTGTAGAGGTAGGCAGGATTTTAATGGGACGGTGTCCTCAATGGCGGGTGTATCCACATACAGAGACCGTGCCCCATTGGTATGTCATTGTGGCAGGAGAACAACCTGCAGAGAGCATTGCTTTCCCTGCTGGCTGGAGTCCCTTTCACTTTGGTGAGAACTCAAATAAAATGGGTCAAATGCCTGCCATGCCTCGGTTCCCGTTCGTCTGCCTCAATCACGCAAACTTGTCATTTTCTCTCGATTTCTTCCCTTGGGAAAATAATGCAAATTATGTTTTATTCTTTGAAAAAAAGGGAGATCCGCCCTCAGAAAAGGGAGATGCAAAATAAGATGCAAGTAGTAATGTGTTTGTTCTGTAGTATCCCAGTTAACGATGTCTGCAGTCAGGTCACTGACCTGGGCAGAAGCTGCCGTGCTGTGCCACTGGAAGGGATGGCCAGTGGAGCCCACTCTATTGACCTGCTTGGACTAGGGCCCAATGTAAACTCTTGTGTAAAGAAACCATCATTTGAGCTTAATCCTTAAACAGCCTCAGGGCGTCCTGTTTAGTTCAGGGCTGATGAACACCCCAGATCTCTGGCTGGCCTTTCACTTCGTGACTGTACCCCTTATTTAGTTTAACACCACTGATGTTTTGATATTGCAGCACGACTCAGCTATTGCTCAGGAGTTACCCTTCCTCCCTGCCTTTTTCTGCCTCAATAATTAGTGGGGGACAAGTTTATGTTGTTGTTTTAAACATTTAAGTAATATCATTTGTGTGCAAGTCTAAAGCCAGTGTTACCGAAGAGGGGATGCCAGTAGCTGTGAAAGGCACTACAGTAAATAATTCTTTATGCTGTAATATGCGCTTGGAACTTGTGAGGAACAGGAAGCGCTCTGAATGTCATTCGGCTGTTGGGGCCCACGAACGCTGCCCAAGCAGTGATTTTAAACCCAAAGCCCTGCCCGTGTCCCAGCACAGGTGCGGACCCGGCAGCAGCGGCACACCGCAGCCCGTGAGTCGATGCGCTCTGCCCGTGCAATGGCAGCCCGGGCCGGGCCGCGGCGCGGGGCCCGTGGAGGCGTTGCCGGGCGGGTGCGCGGCCCCCCCGCGGCGGGGCGGGGGGCGGCTCCGTCCCTCCCCGCAGCGCCCCTGCGCGGCGGCGGCAGCGCTGCGGCCCGGCCGGGGGGGGCGGGAGGTGCGCGGAGCCGCCGCCCGCAGCAGCCGCGGCGGCAGGGAAGGGGCTGCGATGCTCCCGGCCGAGCGCCCCCCCGGAGCCGCCCCCGGGCGAGGTGAGTCAGCGCGGCCCCGCGGTGCGCGGGGGGCCGGGCCCGCAGCCGGGGCCGCCCGGTGGGGCGCCGCCGCCTCCCCTGCCCGCGCTCCGCGGAGAGCGGCCAGCGGGGCGGCCGGGAGCGGCTGTGGCGCACCGAGCCGCTGCGAGCCACCGGGCTGGGGAGGCTGTTTCCCCCCTGGTGTCTGCCCCGGCACCGGCTCCAGCGCACTCCCACCGGGGCGGCGGGCCTCGTCCCCGCAGCCGCCCGGGATGCTGCCGGTGGGCCCGCGCCGCAGCCTTTCCCCGGAGGCGTTTCCTGCCGCGCCGGGCCGGTCAGCTGCGCCTCCGCGGAGCCGGGCGGTTGTGTCAGCCCTGATGGCCGCTCTGGTAGGTGCTGACGTTGGTGGGGTGCCGGCCCGCTTCTCCTGAAGCTCAGCATCCTGGTTGAAGCGTGCTGCGGCCGAGTCGTTTAATGCCCCCTGCTCTCTCCGGTGACAGGGTCTAGACCCGGAGGTGGCCGGGCCGTGTCCCGCGGGAGCTCCTGCACAGGCATCGCCGCACTTCTCCCTGCCGCCAGCATCCAGGCGTGGCGTTACGTGTGGCTGTCAGTAGGATCTAGAGCCCTTACATCCTTAAAATACCATAGGTTTTAGTAAGCGGGTTGTCGGTTGCTCCTCTGTTTTTGGAACAAGCGTAGGAACAGATACTTATTTAGGAAGTCGGTGGTGAAGGTGCCATAGCTGCTACGGATGCCTGCGATGTTCTAAGTTAGATGGAGTTTAAAACCCATGTCTGTTCAGCAGCTCTGAAGTTTTAACAGCAGGCTCTTTTTAAATGTTGTGTTAGTGAAAAGTGCAGTGTTGCGGAGTGATAAACTTGGAATGATAAACTTGAGGAGACGAGAACAGCTGAATAAACATAGCACTGAAGTATTTCAGTAAAAACTTGCCCCAAACATTATTATGTTACTAAGATACATTGGGTCTTGTTGTCCACTAGTTAGTAATGTCCAAGGAAAGAGATTACAAAATGCTAGTTTTCTAGCATGTTTTGTTTTGGGGTTTTTTTTGTGTGTGTGTGTGTTTTTTGTTTCACTGGATAGAAATAGTGGACAAAGATGACATGTACTTAACTGTTGGTATTCTCTGAAGACCCACTAAGGAATAGGAGGAAAGAAAACAATCATCCCTTTAAGGATGGTATTTGTGGTAGTAGTCATAAATCCAGTAAAAATCCTAAGAAGACTTAATAAAAAATTCAAACAGGTGGACTGAGAATATGAGAGGAGAAGCTGACAATATGAGGAACTAATGGGAGGAAGTTGTGGTTTATCACTAACTTAGCTGGTTCTAGAGCACAACTTGAGTGCAGCCTAAAATTCATCTTAATCTTCAGCTACAGTACAATGGGCCTGAGTTTATATAGCAGTGTGGGAAATTGTGAACTGGTGACATGGTCCATCTGCAGTTGCAGCAGTTGGTCCCAGAGGCTGGAATGGCCAGGAAGGCTTTGCTGTCTCACAGCAGACCAGTACTGCCACTGCTGCCAGGCTTGATGGGGCAGCTGGGTGCCCGTGTCCCTCCCCAGCGCTGGCAGCAGTGTGCTCCTGGAGTCCTGCAGCTCTGGGCACTTGCCTGGTTTGTATCTGAAGGTACATGTATAAATTACCATCATTAATCAAGTGTAAACCGTGGAGGTAGTTGACAAATTGAAAACTGGTAAAAAAAACTGGAGGCTGATACCAACTAAAAATAACATGTTTAACAAATACAGTCTACTTGGACATCTTAATTTGCACATATTAAACGGAAAACAAGATTGGAAAGCAGGAGTCCTAGGATGTGAATTTAATGGTTTTTCTTTAATAGATGAGGATTCATAGTGTTCTTTTCTTTAATGTTAATACTAGCATTATTGTAGCAACTTCAGACCTATCTTAAAGTGCATTAAGCCTATTATAAATCTGATCTTGACATATTTCAGACATACTGTTGTCTCTCAATCTAATTGACTAAATGTGTCGGTGTGTAGGGTTTTTTTATGTGTATTCAAGAAGCAGAGAAACCTATAGCCCAGCACATTAAGTAAGTGCATATCAGCAACACAAAATAAAGCAATTTTTAAAGTGTTAAGTGTTTTAGAACAGGGTTGGTTTCACTTTCATGGAAAACCCTAATTATGTTGGTTAATGTTACAACACTCATGTCTTGCTTCACAGTTGAAACAAGTACATCTCCCAGCACCAAGTTAATTCACTCTATGCGACTTACTTCTGATTTTATAAATTCAGAGCCAGCTGTTCATGCTGGGGCCTCACAGGAGGAACTGCTTACCTTTAGAGAGCAGGGGATGATGTGGGGCAAGTGAGTCAACCTGTCGAGTTGTTCTGTGTGGCTTGGCAGGGAACAGCCCATCCAAGGGCTCCGCCTGGAGGTTGGCTTAACTGGGAGAGGCTTGGGAATGTGATGCAAAAGTAAATGAAGTCTAGGCACTTCTCTGTCATGCTGTAAGTTGTTTGCATAACATTCTCCTCCTTTCTGGCATGGATGCAGGCAACAGCGCCAGGCTGCTCCTTAGGGATGAAACTTGCTTGAAAATGGAAAACATGGTCTATTATTTATGGCTCTTGCAGCGATGCCTTGTAGGCCTGCTGGATGCGGGGCTTCATTCTGGAGGTAGCAGAAAGTCTTTGACCAGAAGGTTTTGTAGCTTGGATCAGTGGGACAGGGGGAGGTAGTGTGCATGTGCTGTGTGATGGATGTACTCATGGCAGTTGCACCAGTTGGGGGATGAGTGAGGTGAGCCTTCGAATGGTTTTCAAGTCTCCTTCTCTAACAGACCTGTTCTCGATCAAACAATAATTAGTGACTTTTAAAAAAAGTGGTTTTAAGAAATATGTTCTCTATTAGCAGATTTTAAAATGTTTGTATGAAAATTTCATGTGGACTTCAATGTATTTGCTACAAAGTGAGTTTTCTAGTCGGTGAAAGACTGGAAGGGGTCAACTAAAATGTGATGCCATTCTGGCTGGCTTTGATTTGTCTGCACAATGCAAACAGCAAGCTGGCCTACTCTGTTCCTACAGCTGCATGTTGTTTGAGAGATTAATTGATCATTCCTGTTTAAAGTATGTTTTCTGAGACTGTGTAAATGTAAATCTTCTACAATGAGTCATTTTGTTAGGTATTTAATGGGTTAAGCCTCTCTTGATCATTTGTGCTGTCACGGGTTTTTTTTGGTGGTTTGTCTTTTAACATTTACATACATCCAAACCCAGATTTGAGGCTCTGCTTTGTGAGTCTTAATTATACTTTAATTCTCAAAGCCTAGTGAATGAAATATTTACGCTGAATTAAACTTTATTTTAGAACAACAGTATTATTTCACCTCAAATCTAACTTTCTGTTAGTCTGCAAATGAAGTTTCAGTGCCTGGTGCTGTGAGTACCATGGTATTTTCCCTGAGAGGTTTAGGGATTTGGTACCCCAGTCTGATCTCTTGATTGACTTTTTTTTTTTTTTTTAAATCTGAGATACAGTTCAAAGCAGGTTGGTTGTTTTTTTTACCCCAGAGTTTTGGGAAGAGTGACTCCAAGGGGAGAGCTGACTTTTTAGTATACTCTATTATTATTTTTCTTTGTTTTGTAAGGAACTTCTAATAATGTCAGGCTGTCTTGAGTAGATTAGCTTTTTATCCTTTCTGATCTTGAAATCCTATTAATTACTAGGAGAGACAGACTAAATGAGGATCGATTTAAGAAATAAAATGCAAGAATGCCAAGGAGATACTTAACTAAATGTAGAATACCCTCTTTCTACCTACCTGCCAAAGAGGCTCATTACAGTCATTAAAATGACTAGTGCATTGTCATCACTGAATTTCTTGGGACAAATGGTTCTTCCTCCATTCCCAAGATAGCTGCTCAAAGGTGCAAGTCTGCAGGGAAGTTGTAGCTGTTTGCAGGAGATGACTGGATAAAAAACATGTTCTAGATGTAAGGGTTTGAAAGTGGATTTTTGACTTGCTGGAGGAATAGATATAAAAGCAGGTGACAGCAATCTGTATCAGGAAACTTAGAAAAAATAATAGCCTCTACTTACAAAAAAAAAATCCTATCTGTGCAAATCTTGAAGGAAGAAGAGCCTTGTGGTTAACAAGTACATTCTTTATATCTGAGGAGAAGCACATGCACTTGTGCATAAAGAGATTCAGAGTACGCCTGAGCTCACAGAAGAATCCCCAGTGTGAGAGAGCTGGGTCGGCTGCGCTTCCCATGCAGCTGCGAGCGAGGGATGTACGCTCCCAGGCCGGTATGGTGGGATCTCAGGCTGAGGTCTCGGGGGACATCAGCACTTCAGGTTTCAATGAGATCTTTTTCCATTGTAGCCTTGTCAGGTGTGATGGGATGGTGAGGAAACAAGGGCTTGGTTCCCAGTTCTGAATTTTGTAGTGGTTTGGAAATGTAAACCTCTGTCAAGATAAAAGCTCGTTAGTGAGTTGGGGGGCCAAAGCGCTTTCTCATGACACGCGTGTGCTGCTGTGCTGTGCCCTTGCTATGCCTCTTCCCTTTCCCTTTGCAAGGCTTTCTCAAGATCCTTGCAGAAGTTTCTTCCAGTTTGCATCTTAGGGCTTTCTTGTGCATTTCTGAACTTACCTAAGTTTGGGAGAAATAGATCCAAACTGTTACTCCTGTTTTTAGAGTGATGGTACCCCTCTGCTGTTCTCATTTGTCCTGGTTGAGTTGATTACATTTAACAGGCCTCTACCAAAATGTTGTGTTCTCTTCAAATGAGTTTAAATTTATATTCACTCTGAACTCCATCTGTTAACTCTCTGAACCTTTCTCCCTTACTCCTGTTCTCCGTTGTTCATTTTAAATTTGCCAGTTGTGCTTGTCTTCTGTCCTCCTATTGTCTTGTGGGTTAGAAAAAAATTTTGCTAAGTGAAGATACAGTATTTGAAGGCAATGGTTAAAATAACCAGTAGATAACTAGCCTCTTATCACTGAGAAGTATATTGATTTTCCATCTGTCTGGTTTGCTGCGCATTCAGTCCCAGACTGGCATGGGGTTTTTGTCAGTAGAAGGAAAGCCCCATAGGTTCAGGGTTTTTGTAGATCTTTTTCAGTAGCGATACTACTTTGTTCATTTTCTCTCATGTTCAGTAGTTTATTTTTAGAATTCAAAACATTGCTAAATATGACTTTCAAAGACCTGACTCCTAAACAAACTAGTGATCAAAACAATAAAGAATGCCATATGGCTCCTACCAGTCTTAACGCTGTTATATTTCTGAAGAGTATATTCTGTATTATTAATAACATTCAATGAAGCTCTTAGTGTGGGAAAATATTTACTAAAATTATTATGGAATATACTTTTCATAGCATTCTAACCCAGGATGTTCTCGTCAGAATTGCAGGAGTGGATCTTTTGGATTAATCCTTGCATGCAATGTGTTAGAAGAAGATGGATGCTGAGGCCGGTATAAATTATGGACGGGGGAAGAATATGCAACAACTGAAGTGTTTAAAGATTAACAGTACCATAATTTGTTATGTACTCACTATTCATACAACATAGAAATTGAAATTCCACTTCAATAGAAAAGGGAAACTAAATTAAAAAAGATTGAATACTAATTTCTCTAAAAGCCTTCAGTATAATTTATATGAAACCAGATGGTTCAGAGCTCAAATATGGGAATAAGCTTGTTTAAATCAGGATAACTTCAAGCCATGCTTACAAAGAAGTTGTCCTAAAATATCCACATGGTTAAAATGTGAGTTCTGTCTTGTCATGTCTGGGGAACAGGAAATCTATTCTTCAAAAATAAATGCTGTAAAGCTCTGATGCAGCAAGTAAGCAAGTTGCTGCTAACAGATGAGAATATACTGGAAGCTCAGTTACACTTGACATAAGTGGGGCCCTGAACAAGTTCTGGAGTCTTTGTTGTCAAAGTAAGGCGAGGCATAAAGAAAATAACACAGATGATGGCTGATCTCATTTACTTATTAGAAGGGCTTGTTTTATGGATATAGAAATGAGCAAAAACCCCACAGTTCTTCCACCGGTCAGGTGGATGTGGCTGGCTGAACCGAAAATTGCGGGAGCTCACTAGACAGCTGCTGGTTTTTGGTTCATGTGGCTTTTGATGGTAACAGGTAAGAGAAAGAAGATGTGCTTTCACATTTGACTGTTCTAACAACTTAATTAGGACTGTCTAATCTTTTGACAGTTGAAATACTTTTTTTTAAATTTAATCGGTTTGTCTCTGAAGAAACTGAAGGAAAAAACTTAAGCCTCTGTGTATGTGCTGTCATGGTTTTCATTTACTTCTAACCTTGAATACATGAATATCTAAGGTTCCAAGATTTGTATGTAGCCTTTTCTCCCTAACTGAAACCAGAGATCCTCAGTATCCCCTAGAAATGACATTTAAAAATGAGAAGCGTACACAAACCTTACGAGTGTTTGGGAGTTTAATGATGGTATTTTTAGGCTTGTCTATCACTGAGCTGTGTAAGGTTTAGATTAGTTTCATGAACCGTTGTTTTTAGAAATATCTGTGGCTTGTTGTCAGCTGTTATATATATGTTGAATCAATAGGAAACAATTAATTTAACATACTAGTGAATGTTAGTCTCTTTTCTGTTATTAGCCTTGTATCAGTTTGCAAATCCATTGTCAGTACTAAAAAATGATGAATTGTAATTAGTTAATTTAAAGGCACTGAATATACTGTTGCATGACTAATTTTAAGGGGATGATACTGTGCTTTCAGATGAGTAATGAAAGACTGATTTCATTGTCCCCTTCTACTTGGAATAAAGTGCAGCCTTGCAAAAAAATACTTATCATAGAATGATATAACATCCTGTGTTGGAAGGAACTCACTAGGATCATCCTGTTCAAGTTCCTAGAGCAGGTCCAGATCATAAATTGACTGCTCTTAGAGAAATTTCAGGTTCTTCTGGTTCTCCTTTCAAATACTGGTCCTTGAAAAAGCTCCTTTGTAATAGTAATACTAACCCAAACAGCAAAGGGATAACAAAACCAAAATATACTAAATGTTTAACTTTCTCACAATGAACATGAGCTAATCTTAGTAGGTTAAATTTACAGATAGCAATAGAGGAAAAATAGTTTTCTAATAATGATTTTGAGCTGATAGCCTGCTGGCAGAGCTGGTTTTTATTCTTTGAACAGGAAGCTTTTCTTAGGTAGCCTAGCTTATTGGAGTGGGTTGTTGTTTTTAAATGTGAAAGCTGGTTGGTCATTCAAAGTCTAAGGAGTGGTTAATTTATTTTTTAGTGTGCTTATCAATTTTGCAGGGTCTTCTGCAGAAGATAAGCACAGGCAGCTGTAGTGCTGTTATCTCCCAGTCCATCCTTTTTCGATTTCAGAATTTGACTTGAAGATACCTTTATAGGGCCTGTCCCTGTGTTTCTTTGCTCCCAGAACTTTGATGTCTTTGAGATTGTTATCCTGATTTTGATCTTCAAGCCCCATCCTAATTCCCACCTCTCTTCCCATTCAGCCTAGAAGCTCAAGCTTGCCGTCAATTTCTGCTGTAGTTGTGGAGGGCTTAGAAAAACGTGTTTCAAGAGGAGACTGATGAACCTTTTGAAGGCTGTCATGAGGCTTTGGATAGTAATTTGTTTTGATGATCAAAATAACCCAGATATATGTGGCTGCATTACTTAATTACAAAATCACGGCCATCCTTTGGTATAGGAGGGAATACTGGAAATAAAGCAGTTAGCCTTGGGGCGAAAAGCCAATTTGAAAGGAGAGACTTGCAAATGCTAGAACTTAATTGCCACAGTAACTCTGAATATATAAATCATTCTCTGTTCTAAACATGAAAGAGGTTTTAATGCACAATATAAAAGCTGCTGTTGGGAGAACTTCACAGAATTGGTCATAAACCACATTTTTATTGATGCTACCATGTACCAGTCTAGACAAATGGCCTTCCCCACCCTGAATACTGCGTTTATTGCTCCGGGATGTTACTTGTAAGAAAGAAGCTGTCTTTGTCCTTGATGGTTGGCATTGCAGGTCTGTTCCTCTGTGGTATCTTAACCACTTCATGTTTTATTTGTTCACAGGGTAGCCCTAATTCCTTGAGAGTCTACCAGATATTGGATGCTTGTGGTAAACCATGGCAGCTGATGATAAGGTGGCCATTCTAACTGATGATGAAGAAGAACAGAAGAGAAAGTATGTGCTTGCCGATCCTTTCAATGGCATTTCCAAGGATCAAGACTTGCCACCCAATAATGAATCCCCTTCTACAGAGACAACCACTGTCCCAGATGAAGAGCTGGATTGGTTAGAAAAGCACTGTGTCAAAATAAACAATGATCTTCTGATTTCAAAGGTCTTTTATTTTTTCTTCTATTCTGCATATGGCTCTCTCTACCCCTTGCTGCCTGTGTACTACAAGCAGCTGGGTATGTCACCCAGTCAGAGTGGACTTCTGGTGGGTATCAGGTACTTTATTGAGTTTTGCAGTGCTCCCTTCTGGGGAGTGGTGGCAGATCGCTTCAAGAAAGGCAAGATTGTCCTCCTGTTCTCGCTTTTATGCTGGGTTTTGTTTAACCTGGGCATCGGATTTGTGAGACCAGCCACCTTAAGATGTGTACCAAAGGGCCTTCCCCCAGCACATCCCACCAATGCAAGCAGCCTTTTAACAACAATTCCGCAAAACGCCTCGACGTCCTCTCTGCTGACCACAGTGAGTGCTGCATCCCCAAAAGTCCGTGGGAGGAGAGACCTGGTCACTTCCAGTCCAGTCACTTTGGAAACAACAGGGACACCTAATCCTGAAATAACATTCCTGTTACCTACACAGAGCAATGATGTGGATTTTGTCTTGGAAAACAGTACCCATTTGATTTTAAGAAACATCACCACTAGCCCAGCCTCACCAGGGAACGCAACTCCAAGTACCACACCAGCTTCCATCAGCACGAAGCCGATGCCTTCTGACCAAGCTGTGCTCGTTTATGATCAACAAGAAGTAGAGGCCATCTTTCTTCTCATTCTGCTGGTTGTCATAATAGGAGAATTTTTCAGTGCTTCCTCTGTTACCATTGTGGACACCATAACTCTGCAGTACCTTGGCAAACACAGGGACCGGTATGGATTGCAGCGTATGTGGGGGTCTCTGGGCTGGGGGCTGGCCATGCTCTCCGTGGGAATTGGCATTGACTATACTCACACAGAAGTTGCCATTGAAGGTCAAGGATGTAAAGCTCCAGAGTACAAGAACTACAGGATCGTTTTCATTGTTTTTGGTGTCCTAATGACAATGGCGTTAATTGTGGCCACCCAGTTTCGATTTCATTACACGCACTTCAAGCAAGATGAGAAGAGAAAAGAGGTGGAGGTCTCACAGGTGGACAGAAATGCCTCCAATGAATCTTCAGATAACACTCCCACTAGTATGAGCCAGTCACAGTCTTTCAGTTTTTGGGACCTCATTAAACTGCTGTGCAGTATCCAGTATGGCTCTGTGCTCTTCGTGGCCTGGTTCATGGGGTTTGGATATGGCTTTGTGTTCACCTTTCTGTACTGGCACTTGGAAGACCTGAATGGCACCACCACTCTCTTTGGAGTTTGTTCTGTGCTCAGTCATGTGTCTGAGCTGACTGCCTACTTCTTCAGCCACAAACTCATTGAATTGGTTGGTCACATCAGGTAAGATGGCAGCAATCACTAAAGAGCTATACAAAAATTGTTGACTCTCGGGCTGAACTTTATGCTACGAAGTGAAATTCAAGCCAATCCTTTTTTTTTTCTTTTTTTTGAATTCCAAGTCCTGCTCAGTTATGTGGCTTGCATGATGGAGATTTTGTTATTTTAAGAGTTGAAAATGTGCTGAAATGCTTGCTTTGCATTTGAGTTGCGTGTTAGTATGTGCTTTATGCCTGGCACCATAACCTTTTGCAGATGGTTCTAGAAGACATCCTTGTTCCCTGATGAATCACTCTGTTAGAGATCTTTACAAATTACCACCCACTCAAGGGTTGTCTGTTTTGACATACAAATACCATTAGTTTTTCAGTTTTTTTCCTGTGAGTAGCAGCATTCTGCAAATCTCCTGCTTTAGCCTGCTTCCCCTTGCAGGGCAGTTCGTTGCCCCCACAGTAGCCTGGAAAGGTGTCAGCTGCAGGCTGAGAGGGGAGAAGATGAGCTGAGGAAACGAGGTGAGCACCTCCTGTGCACATGGCCTTGTAATCAGACTCTGGGTGTTGGCAGAATGAGGTTGCAGCCTGGCAGTGTCTCTTACCAGTTCGGAGCTTGCTCTCCTCCTTTAGTTGCAGCAGTGTGTGTCAGCTATGGAGTGAGATGGCTGCAGGGCTTGTCCTGTTGTTTTTGCCTTGTGTAAGTGAAAGTGACTGCTTCCAGCATGTTAGTGAACATTGGTTTCCAGTAAATTCACTAAATGGACTTAATTTCCACATATTCTAAATCCCTTCACTACTCTTTAAAAAAAGCACAGGGGAGGAAGGATAGGGGAAAACCTGAGTTGATGAAGCTGCAAAGATGGAGTCTTTCATGTTTACACAGGTATTCTGTGCATCAAAGCACAGAGCTGTGTGTTGTCAGAGTCATATCCTTTCCAAATGCCCAGTTTATAATCATAGTAATTGAGATGTAAGTATTTTTGAACTGTTTGCACTGTTCTTTTTGTGTATTCTGTTCTGAGGTTTTGCTCTTTGTTTTGCTTTTATTGGGATGAATATTCATTTGACCTCTACTAAAAATATCTGAGATGTTTAGCACAATAATTTGAGAGATTACTTAAAAGATTATGTTCTTTCTTACTTTAAACTGAGGAGGATCTCTTTGCTTAGAGTTGGTCTCAATCTCTGAATTTGACAATAATTAGTAAGAGAAAATGACACCTTGCATGCAGAGCCTGGAGGAAGGATATGATGATGGAGGAATGGTGAGAACAGATCACAGTCTTGATAGCTAAAGATAGCTTGGGTATGCTCTTTCAATGTATATTATAGTACAAAATTCGGGCTTAGACTTCAACTAAAGGAAGAATGGAAATCAGAATAGTGATAGGATTGTGAATAAGATGAAATAGAAGGGATGGAAGCATTGCCGAGCAAAAAGAAGGATGATGTATGGGATTAACTCTTTTTTTTTTTCTTGGCACTGTTAAGCCTGTGAAGACAAGATTGGAGCAAGATTATTAAATTGTTTAAACACCAGTCCCTATTTGCTATGAAACAGCATTCTGCATATCTACACCTGGGAAATGCACATTAGTCATATTTTAATGTTATCTAATGCTTACTTGTATTTAGTCATCACAGTCTGAGGTGACTCCTCCTGGCTGCCTGCCACCTTGTACTTTCTGAACTTTGTATAATGCACGGTGTGTTTGAGAGGAGGCAAGCTTTTTTCTTTTTTTTTCAAAGAAAAATGGATAGGAGTTCATAACTCATCTTCTTTGACAGTTCTGTATGTGTGTTGTCTGCTGCCTTCTAGTGCAGATACTAATTTTCCTATTAATAAGAGCCAACAGCCTCCAACTCCATATCCTTAAAACAGTCTTAGCCAGAAGCATTTGGCATTGATATTTTATCTATTTTTTTAATAGCTCAAAATTCCTGTCTTCTGGGTTGTTGGACTTCCAGATGTTGTAGACATGGTTTCTGCAGTATGTGAACATTTATCATTCAGTCTTTCTTTCCTGTGCTGAGTGTTTGAAGACAGGTATGAGTACCAGAAATGCATGCATTGTCACAGTAGCAGGAAAAAATACTGTTGAATGTCCTTGTAGAACTACAAGAAAACAGGCTTTACACCTTATCAGACAGAAGCTCAGTTTCCCTTTTCAAGTCTTACAAATCTTTCTGTTTCTACCATTGTATGCGGTGGCATATAAAACCCTTACAATAGTTTGAACCTATTCTGTTTTCACAGTTTTTTTAACTAATACTCAAATTACTGTCCAAGCATTTAAAGCATGACTGTGTTAAATATGTGCTGAAAAAAATGTCCAATTTCTGACTTTATTAGCTGTACTCTTCATACACTTGTGCACTGCATGTGTGCCTATGTAGTACATGCTTCTAGTGTTTCTTTGAGAGGATATTGGGATGAAACTCTTTACTGTGAGGGTGGTGAGGCCCTGGCATGGGTTGCCCAGAGAAGCTGTGGTTGCCCCATCCCTGGAAGTGTTCAAGACCAGGCTGGATGGGGCTTGGAACAACCTGGTCTAGTGAATGGTGTCCCTGCCTATGGCAGAGGGGTTGGAACTACTCCATCTTTAAGGTCCCTTCCAACCCATACCATTCTATGATACTGTGACAAAAAAGTGTACAAAACTGGTTATGAAATATTTAGACCCCATTGTTGAATGGCACCTGGTGTCGAAGCATTCAAAACTGCC
This sequence comes from Coloeus monedula, assembly GCF_965178545.1. Lineage (NCBI taxonomy): Eukaryota > Metazoa > Chordata > Aves > Passeriformes > Corvidae > Coloeus > Coloeus monedula. The sequence goes on from NC_138787.1 coordinate 8,614,160, forward strand.
AGTGGCTTAAGATGATGTCAAGCCCTGAAAATAACTTCCTACTTGAGGTTAAGCTTCAATGTGTTTGTCTGACCACAGTTCCAGCATGTGAGTTTTTATGGGAAGCAGAGACTGGTAGTCATGGCTGTAAACAGCTTAGACTCCTTGACACAAATATAGATTCAATGTTTTAAATGTTTAACCTGTGAATTGAATATGGTGTCTCTGTGGGTACTGCATATAGGGTTCCAAAGGAACATCTGTTTACATTTTCCATTTAGGTCTGATAAGGAGCCTAAGTGATTATTATAAATGCATTTTTGAAAAGATGCTGTAAATACACAGAAGTTCTTGTGTGACATACCTCTCCAGAACCATATTTATAGAGATCTTCATAAACTGTAATTTACCTAAAATTCTGTATATATATTCTAACAAATTAAGAGGTAGAACCTGACTAAATTGCTGCTCTTAAACCCTGAATCTAAGTCTTTCTGCGAATGTAACATGTTGGAAAAATACAGGTAGGTGAGTGGTTAGTGATGATGGAAAAATTCTGAAGCAGGAGGAAGTCGCATCTTTGGTCTGACTGTGCTAGGGAACAGATGAGGTGGGAAGAAAGTTCTTGGTGAACAGACAAAGTTTTTGCTAGACAAAAGTGAAATTAAGCTGTCTAGAAGTCATCCTAAACAGAGAGGTGCATTTGTACTGCTGCTGAGGAAAAACAAGTGTACATGGTGAGACAATTACTTTGTGTTCCCAAGAGTGTGCATCACCCTGGGCCTTTCTAGTAGGGGAATGAAGACAGGAGCCTGCAGACCTTGTGAGTTTGGTTACCTTTTGTGGCCAGTGTGTCCTAATACATTTCAGAAATGCGGCTGTACATAAGAACTGCATTAAGTTGTGGCTAGGAAAGGAACCAAGTTATTTGTTTGGAACAGAAGGTATTAATTAAAGGATGAGATTAAATTTATGATTCACAGCACAAAGAACAAGTTTGTTCTCATTATTGTATAACAGTGAAGTTTTTCATGGCTTCCCGTGTTTTCTTCCATGAATGCTTGGGCTTGTGTTGCCTAAAGGCAGCTTCAACCAGCTATTCATGGACCCCACATGTATCTGGAAGCTTGGTTTGATGTATGACTGACAGGGGATGACTTCCTGCCAGCTTACCCTACTTGTTGAAAGTAAATTCATGTTGTTGTGAAATGCACAGGTCTTTTTTGATATCACTGACATGATGAAAAGTATGCTACTGGATTTTTCACTGTCAGCATGTGTATTTGGAGACCTCAGATGTTAACAAGATGCTGCATTTTTATGATGGTGTCTCACTCTAGATTTTCCAGTGACTCTGTACCATTTAATTAAATCTTGGTGTGCATTTGTAGAAAAACTAACTGAAAAAGCAGAACAAAGAATAACGAGCCCTTTCACAGGGTCGGTGCTTCACCTTCATTATCAATTGCATTTATTTCTCTTACGCCAAACCAGGGTTCAACCAACAAGTCCTATTTGGACAATAAATTATCCTTGTCCCTGAAAAAAATCTTTAAAGGTTGCAATAGCCCCCTTTCTCAAGCTGTAAACATGTTTTCAATTAAGTCTTTGTTTCCCAAGATCCATCTAAAAATAAGAGAAAGATAGCTGGATGAATGAGCACCCCAGGGAGAAACTATGCTAAATCTAAAAACTGGAAGGGAAGAGTCAACAGGTTAAATGTGCAATGGGAAATGCAGTTCACAAATAGTCTTTGTATCTCATTGTTTAAAAACTGTTGTAAGCGCTTTTTTTCGTCTAAATTCTGAGATGCAGCATCTGCTGCTTTTCAACAGGATGGCTAAGTTTTATCCTGAGGCATGTTGTTATAAACCATATTGCTTCTGTGGGATGTGTTTTAGAGTAGTTCTGAGCAGTTTGCAGATACTGGGACTATAAACTTATATTAATTGGGTTAAAATTAATTCCTTTAATACAAACCTGCTCCAGGCTTTCACTGAAATGGCAGAATGAATCTCTGGGTGATTAGAAAAGAAGGTTTGGAAAAAATGTTGAATGCACTTAGAAATTATCTCTCTGAAACACAGTCCTGTGTAGAGTGTGGCATAGAACTACAGAGCTTAGTTAAAAGCTCAGTGGGTTTGCTGTCTCTTTGATTTTTTTTTTCCTATTAGGATTTCAAATGTGTTGAATGGGCAAGAGTTATGTTTGGGTGTAGGACTTAAAGGATATATTTTGTGTTGAGCAAGTGCTGCTTTAGACTGGCAAACTGTATGCATGCAAATAACTTCTAAATCAGTAAGCTATATTATAACATGCCAGAAAGGGAAAGTGCAAACTATCCTGACTTCTCCTAACTTTATTTCCTTTAGAGTGCTGTATATTGGTCTTGCCTGTAATACAGCACGATACATCTACATCTCGTATCTGGAAAATGCCTGGACTGTTCTTCCGATGGAAGTGCTTCAAGGTAAGACAGAGCAGTAATGACCTTCCAGCATAAGATCAGCTGCTTCAATTTATCTTGTTTTCAAGTGAGCTATGGTTAAGTAAAAAATCTGGTATTTCTCTAGTTTTTTGACCACAAATACCCCAGAAGATGCAGGTTCATAAAACACATAAACCATTACTGTTTGTCCTGGGAAAGATTTGACATCAAAAGGGTGGGTGTGCACTTGATTGTGCATAGTTCTCTGTTTATTCAAACAGAACTGTGCTAGAACAACACACCCATTAAATAAAGAGACAGAAGCATGAGCTGGGTACACACCTACTGCAAATCCTGTTTGGTGATAAATGTGAACTTCATTAAATGCAAGAGGTTGCAGTCCTTGAAAGGATGCTGCAAAAAACCTCCAAGCATAGTCTGGGTCATTTGGTCTGTTGAAATATTTCAGTTTTTCAGTTTGATCAGTATTTTTAAATTACAGAATTTTTGTTTTAATAGCTAGAGCAGAATTTCTCTCAATGCTAATAGAACTTCTTTAAGATACATGCCCTTTCACAAACTTATTTACAAGGACAGAGATATGTCTATTGACAAGTAACTTGAGTCCTGTTTTCAAATCCTGTTGTAGAAGTCTGTAAGACCGTCATTGCAATGCTAAAGAATACATTGTTCTAACTTAGTTTTTTATGACCTTTTTTTGTGTCTTTGTGGTGAGTACCACTTCTCAAAACCATGAAAAAGTGGAACTATTTTACTTTCTATTTTTCAGTATTTGAAGAATACCATTTTTGACCATCTTTTTAAAGCCAATATTTTGGTTTTATACAGTAATATTTAGAAATTTTTCCACAGATTATACTTAGAAGTTTTCTGTGTGCAGCATAACTTGAATTTAAATTAAATTTTTTTACTATATTTACAGATGTCTTTGTAAGCTAGACTTCAAGTTACAAAATGCCATTAGAGAGAGCTGTGTGGATCTCTACATACAGACAGAGAGAGGTTCATTTGTGTCCTGGCTCCTTACCGTCCCAGCTAACAAAAACAGTTTATCATGTTATAACTGCCACCACAGCAAGCTTCTGAATTTTGTTATTAAAAAGCCCCCAAACCACAACTATTGAATTGATACGTCATTGTTCATACCATGTGTTAAAATAGGAAAACGTTAGAAAGAACCTGAAGAATGTGTTATACTCTTGCCTGCTTAAACATCTAGGGAAAACAAATGATGAATACAAAGCTTTGGATGTTGCCTTTTAGGTAGTCCTGTTTTAAAGATAGCCCATATCAAAATATAGGAAAAAAACCTTGTGGTTTCACCAATACAGCCATAAGTTTGTGCCCGGAAGTATCCTATAAGTCATGGCTGAAAAATAAGTTTCTTGTATTTTGAATGTGGTTTTTATTCTGCTGAAATTTCGATATGAGTTGCACAATATGTAGGTTTGCCTTTACATGCAGCAAGGCTGTGAGGGAGTGGTTTTGGTGGGGGTTTTTGTGTGGCACAATCCTGAGTAATTGATATTTGAAGAAAAAATTAAGGACCTTCAAAATAATACTTTGTCATAAATGTATCTGCCAGTTGTTACCATATTTAGCTGCTGTTGAATCATGGGCTCCTTGGTTGATCTGGCTATATACAGGTATTTATAGTCAGCAAATGAGAAAGCTAAAACCAAACCAAACCCACACACAACTCCCCCTGCCCAGCCCCCAGGTCTTTGTGCTCTTTTCAGCCTGCATCAGATGTCCCTTGTTGGCCCCCGAAGTCCATGGGTGCCCCCGTGTGTTTCTAACGACTGCCACTGCATTTGTAGGATTCCAGTCATCTCATTCAGTCTTCCAAATGGGGGATCAAGGTTACCTTTTTAGAAGTACTGTTGACTTTCCCCCCTTCTTTATTCATTTCCCTTCCTGCTCTTAGCTGTTTTCATCTCTTCTAGAGCTGTTATTTTTTCTGCAGCAGTTCCAAGTCCTGTTTCTTTGGGCTCTGCTTTCTCTCCTACGTAACTACTGAATTGTCAGTGCCAGTAAGAAGTGACACCTTAATGAAATTTGGTGAGGTGGAAGCTCTTGTTTTTAAGTGAGCTCATTGACAGAGGGAAACAAGAGTTGTAGCTGCTTTCCCTGTGTAAGGATTAGAAGTATTAAAAACCAAAAAAAAGTATATTGTGTAGAACATGTGGGCTCCATGTGGGCCATCAAGTTGAGGGGTCTTCAAAAGCCCTCGGTGAAGTCCTTGTTCTAATTGCACATAACTCTTTTCCAGGAAGCTGTCAAATTCTATTTAAACTCGAGTTCCATCAGCTCGAGGGGTTTTAAGGCTAACAAAAGTTTCAGTTGCCTTTTGTGAAAAATGTATTTTTCTATTTAATATGTTTCTGCAATACAAGCAGGATTATCCCCATGTGCTGTGCTGAAGGGCATGGAGACATTTCTGGAAGATGACTGTGCAGACTTCCATCTATTGATTGTAATAAGAACCATGCTGTGTTCCAGCTGCTGTTTGTAGCTGGGGTGAGGACAACTCGCATTGCATTGCACTCTCAAAGGAGTAAATGAGGAGATTTAAACTCACTTCTCAATTTAAAGTTTTCAACCACTATGCTGTATTGACTTGCACAGGCATTGTATGAAAATAAGAGCTTAAGGCTGAATTTTTAATAACTGAAGATTTCAAGACGTCCTTGTAAAGTATATATATCTATGTCATCAGTATGTGGGCACACAAGTAATCTTGTTCAGTTGGCACTTAGCAGATGAAGTTTTGCTATGCTAGTTAGCTGTAATTTATTGTTGCAGGGCAGTGGTCCAGATTCTCTGGCAACAGCTATGCTAGCTCACCAATTTACATGACAGGAATTTTTCTAAATTACAAAACTATATTGTTAACCTGAAAATGAGCTGTTTTCACTTGGCAGTTACTCAACAAACTCCAAAACAAGTCCTATTCTAGGAAGTGACTCCTACTGATGTTCCAGCAGCCCAGTTTTATGTCTAGAGAGCAAAGAGTTTGGCCTTTAGCTGACAATAATTATGATACATTTTTCTCTTGAAATAAATTTGGATCCCCAAATCTTCAGGTCATGGTTTACATATAAGTTATCCTAAATTTACAAGCATCACTCTAGGGTTGCTGCACTTGTTGGAACTGTAGTGCAGATGATGAAATGGTGGTTAGTGGTTTTAGTATATAATGTCACAATATATATAGTGAGCAACTTCTTTTAAAAAGAATTGTGGTTAGCAGTAACAGTAATCCAGACCAGACTTCATATGCAAGTTGTGGTAAAAACTGTTCCAAATAGTCACTATTGTATAAATAATTATAAAAAGAACCACATTAATAATGTACACATACTAAAATAAAAAGGTTGTGCCTTTAAATGCAAGTGTATTGAGCTGATTTAAAGGTATGGATTTGTTTTCAGAGAAACCAGGAACACTGTGTTCTGGTGGGACTTTCACTGGTAAAGATGAAAACATCCAAGAACCTGTTAGTTAAGTTATGGCCTTTTGTATTTAAACAAACTCAGTGGTATTGTGCTTCACAGTTCAAATAATTTCTAATGTGTTTTTTATTTGCCTGGCTTTAAAAATTGACTCACTCCTAATAGCTGATAAAACTGCATGTTTTATGTTAATTGATATACTTTCTAAACCAAAACCACTTTACCTATTTTAAATTAGCTCTGCTTTATTATTGGGACAGTTCTTGGTTGCTATTTGCAATGCATCCATGAATCTACATTAAAAAGAGTAGAGACTTAATGAGTTTTAAAGCTCTTAAGCTTTTTCATTAGAAAATCTGTGAGTTTTAAAACCTGGAAATATAAATGGTAAGGTAATACAGACTCATTTTAGTGCAAGCATTTTGTTTTTCAACACACTGATCTACTATTACCAAAACTTATAGAGATATATACACATATATATGTATAATACCCAGAGTTTGAGGAATTTTGGGGTTGATTTGGAATGAATTTGACCTTTACAGCCTGGTGGACATCTAATGTGTATATCTGCACTATATCAATTTCATATAGTGCTATTTATCATTTTATCTAAGCAAGATCCAAATTGTTCCCTATGTTATGAAAGTATGTTTTCTTGCTCTTAGGAGTCTTCAGCCTAAATGCCTAAGCATTTATTGTCCAACTGTTCATTACTAAGTCAAGTGTAGAGGACAGAAACATGTTGACGGAATCATCAATTGTGCCAATATTTGTTTAAAACTGAGGCAGTAGAGCTCAGGCATGGGTAAACTGTGATGACTATTTTTAATACCTCTGAAATAAGGAAAAAATATTCCCACTCAGTCTGAGGGTGGCAAAATAGTTCAGGCTTATTTAAAGTGTGATGAACTACGAAACTGTTTTGTTTTTCTAACTTCTCCACAATCCTGCCTTTTCTTGTCCCGTTCTTCCGCACTCCACACACGCGCTCAGGCAGGTGCTCCAAGGCGAGGGCTCCACCTGCAGCCAGTCTCCCACACTGAGGGAGCTGCGCTGGCCTTCCCTTAGCTCTCCTGGGGGAGGAAAAAGTGTTCCCAGCCCTGAATCTGCCGGGCACGTGCCAGATAGACGCTTGCAAGATCTCTGCTGGGGGCTGGGGCTGCCGTGGGGCCGTGGTTGATGGCAGTGAGGGCTGGGGCTGCCGCGGGGCCGTGGTTGATGGCAGTGAGGGCTGGGGCTGCCGCGGGGCCGTGGTTGATGGCAGTGAGGGCTGGGGCTGCCGCGGGGCCGTGGTTGATGGCAGTGAGGGCTGGGGCTGCTGCAGGAGTGAGCGAAGCGGTGGCAGTGCCCACTCAGGATGCATGCATAGCAGGCACAGGGCAGGATGCAGCCACAGCAGGAGGGAGGCACGCTGACTCTGCCTCTCAACAGCAGCCATGGAAAGTGACATTTTTGGCTTACCCTGAGGAGCTTGTGTGCTGTTCCCATCTGGACCATTCCATGCCCAAATGCAGAGTGTGTTGGTGTTGAGTTCAGAAAGGAGTTTGCTGGGAGGTGCTGGGTTTTTGGGGGGAGTGAGAAGAGCATGGATATCTCTGATACTGTTTGCATTTTATGACCTTTGTGCTGCCTTCACTGTGGCAGTAAGGAGACTGCTGAGAGACATCAACAGTTTAATTGCCTGCAGCTTGTAAAATTGGGACTGTATACCAAAGGCCCTGGGTCTCTTCTGAAGGCACAAGGAATCTGGCAGCGAGACTTGTCTCCCTAGGGACTGTGTCTCAAGAAGAGGAGTGAAGTCATTTTAGAGGGAGAAAGAGCTTTTGACAGGCTCTGCAGAAGGAGTTGTCCTGTCTCCCTGTGGCTTGGTTGCCAGTATCACATTACCAAAAGCTGATTTGTACTCTGCAGACATTTGTCACTGGAGGGGATTTTGTTGGTTTTTCTCCATGTGCTCCAGCTGGTGAGTGCAGTTGCTCAGATGTTGTGCTGGTACCCCGTGGCCCTGGTGCTCCTGATGATGTTTCATTTCTCCAGGTGTCACGCATGCGGCTATCTGGGCAGCCTGCATCTCGTACCTCAGCGCGGCAGTGCCTCCGGAGCTGAGAACATCGGCACAGGGAATACTGCAAGGTCTTCACTTGGGGCTGGGCAGGGGATGTGGAGCCATGGTTGGAGGGGTTTTGGTCAATTACTTCGGTAAGGAAAAATCATATTGAAAATTTCATTTTTATTTATTCTGATTTTACTGAATTGTTGGCTTTAAACTTATTTGTGCTGTAGGTGTTGTTATACATTAAAGAGTAATACACTTTGTATGGATCACAGAATCATAGAACTGGTCAGGTTGGGGAGGGCCCTGAGATCTCCAGTCCAGGCCTGTGATCAAAGCAAGGTCAGCACTACATTCAGACCAAATTGCTCATGGCTTTGTTCTGTCAGTATTCCAGATTGATTAAATATGTTACGCCTAGATATTTTCAGTATTGTGTTGAATACCCGACCTGATCTGTAAGTAAGATAAATGAATCCTTTGTGAGAGAATAGGTTGATACTATAAAGCCTCTCGATGAACAAATGAGAATCTAATTACTTGCTTAAAAATCCTTTGCAAAGCCTGTTGAAGAAGTGATGGGGGAGGAAAATGTAATGAAACAAGCTAATAAGAGTCTGCATGGGCAATATATAGCCAAGAACCACATAATGCTGACTCATTTTATTTTATTAAGTAAGTAGGTTCTCAATTTAGAAAAAAAAAATCTCATTACAGGTCCTGCTGCCACATTCAGAGGAATAGGGATGGCTTGTTTAGTGATTCTGCTTCTGTTTGCACTGATCCAGTGGATGCTGGTTCCTGATGAAGAAGAAGGTAAATGTTCGTGTCACAAAGACACTACAGAATTAGAAGTAGTGAAAAAAGATCTCTCTGTAGCTGCTCTGGCAGCTTTAATTTTGTATGTTTGGTGTCTTGACTTGGATTTTGACAAAGCAGTTTGTTTTCAAGAGGGAAGTTTTTGTCCTGAACAAGGAAGACATTTAAGCAGTATGCTGCTGCTGCTGCTGCTGTAAGAAGGGTAGCACTGAGTTCTTGAATGTCCATAGAAGGAAAGCATGATATATTTTGCTGCCTGTATGTCCTCTCAGTTCTGAGAATCCCTTAGGTTAGTCTTAAGAGCTGTAGTGAGTCATGTCAGTTGCATCAATTCTTTAAGGTCACCTTGATCCCATTTCGTGCTCTCATGTTCTACTAGTCAAAGCCACCTGCTAGAAATTGTAGAGATGGCTTCAGAGGACACAAAACTTTATAGTTTTCTTTTTAAACCTGAGATATCACCTCTCTGTGGAACTTGAACTTTTTAATCTCTACTTTTATCAATATAAAGGCTAACCAGAAATTAAATACTTGGAACAAACTTAGAGGTTTGCCACAAATCTAATTCTTACAAAGACAAACTCTGGCAAAGTGTGAAAAGTCATGAATTTTTGAGATGCTTTTTACCCAAATACTTCCCAATATGAGCTTTGAGTATGAAATGAAAGTTAGTTTTCTTTAACTGGAATATGAAATTAAGTAGTTACCAAGTTGCCTGTACTGAAGTTTTCAAATACATATTTTGCTTGTATTTTCTTCACCTGTATTCAAATGATAATGGCAAAAAATTGAAAGATGAAAAGGATATTTGCTGCTTCAGTTTCCCATCAGCATCTAGTTAATTACATGGGAATCTACAAAAGGCCAGTTTGTTCAAAGTGTCCTTATTCTCTTTGTTTCTGTCTTTTGTTTTCATTTAATACACACTACCCATTTTAACAGTGTGTATGTTAATTTTAAGCATGACAGTAATTAGGCTGCTTTCAAGCAGACCAGTGGGATGAGTAAAATGAAGCATGTGGTCAAGTGTGTGCAGGGGTAGTCTCTTCATTTCTTCACTCCCTTGCTTAAAATATCCAGTACTATCTAGGAGTTTGTAAACCAAATGTGATTTTATAATTTTGAAAAAGGATGTTTTTAATCTGTAAAATATTTTCTTTGGAAAAAATATTTTTTCAAAGTTTACAGAATGTGTTTTTTACAGAGAGCACACAGCTAGTACTGAAAGTATCGCCCAGCTACTAAAAATCTGTTTAATTATTTTTTGTATAAATACTCTGGCCCTTCAGGATTGTAAAGCACATTGGATTGGGTCTTGGCAGTCATTTTATGGATGACATTTCAGGATAGCTATGAAAACTATTACAGTTTATTGGAAGACCTAAGATATGTAAAGGTCTCATGGGAGGATTTCTTCCTTTACCTGAAACTCTTTGACAGATACTTTGTGTCTTCCAGTGTGTCACTATCCTTAATTCTCGTCTCACTAACTGCACAACTCCACAGTAACTGTTGGGAACAGCTGGAGTTTTTCGTACTCCTCAGCCCTTGTGCAGTGGCACAGCAAGCCGTGCTTGTCAGGCACCAGCCACGTTTCCCTAACCAGACTGCTGTGTCTGGCTCCTGGCTGTTCGTGCCAGTGTTCTGCTTTCAGGGCAGTGATAACCATAGTGTGAAAGCAAGAAGCACTTCATGCTCATTGTCTGCTTCAGGTTTTTTTTTTAAGCTTGTTGGCTTTGCCAGTGATTATTTTGTTTTGAACTTCAGAAAAGACAATGCTGGCAGAAAGGATTCCAGTGCCTTCCAGTCCTGTTCCCATAGCAACTATTGACCTTGTACAACAGCAGTCGGAAGATATCATGCCTCGGACTGAGCCCAGACTCCCTCCAAAGAAAACTAAACACCAAGAAGAGCAAGAGGATGTGAACAGGCCTGCATGGGGCATCAGTTCTTCTCCTTGGGTCACCTTAGCTTATGCTGTCTACCAGATAAAAGAGATGGTTAAACTATCCAAAACCAATCCAGCTCCTGAGAATCAGCCTTTACAGGTAATCTTCTAATGTTCAGGAAGTTCTTACGTAATTTTAGCTGCTTGAAAACCTTTATAGCTCTGTAAATCTGTTAGTACCTGGCAGGTATTTTCTATCAGCTTGTAATAAAGGTGGACTTGTGACACAGTAGTTGAAATACTGCATGAAATAGAGTTGTTTTCTATGTATAGTGCAGCAGGAATAACTAGTTTTGCAAGTAGTGTCTTCCTGAAGATGGTAGGAGAAGACGACGCATGGAAAGGGACTCTGTTTTATGGATTTGGATATATTTGTTTACATTTCTTTTCATATTAGTTGGAATGTGCAGGTTATGCATTTTGCAAAATTTACAAGGTGATAATTGAACATGAAGATGCACAGCTGCTTAACAGACTGTAAGATTATTTTTATTTAGTTTTGCTTCCTTAGATGATGCTGTCAGACATCTGAATGGTTGCTGTGTGCCAGACAGCTACTGACTGGATACAGAGCCTTCTTTTCAAATGAAGTTAATCTCTTTTTTACCTAGTTACACCAGATAAGAGCCATCCCGGGACTTAAAATATCTGGTGGCTGGTGCTTACTGTGCACCATTCCCCTTCTGTTCAGTCTCTCCCCAGAACAGCTTGTACTAGCTTCCTCAGTGGTTGTATGGGCTTGGATCTTGAACTTGAAATGCTCTGGCCATGTCTTTCAGACTGGAGCTGGAGCACTGCTAAGCCCAGTAGGGAAGTGCTGTCAGTCAGGGTTTAGAGCAGCACGGTCAGCCTCAGCTGCTGTGTTTACCTGTCTGGAAGGAGTGGGTGAGGTTCATTCTTGCACCCAGTAGGCGTAAACACAGAAATGCTTTTTCCTCAAGTGCTGTCTTTAGCAATGGGTAATTTGGGATATGAATGTGAATCAGCAGAGCAGTGTGTAGGAATTTCACCTGGTCACCTGCCTTTCTTACTTGACTTTATTCTTGGAAATGTGTTACAGGCGTGCTTTAGATTGGTTGGGGTTTTTGTTTGGTTTTGACTTTTCCAGAGACAGAGAATGTGAGCTGAAGATATCACAAGGTCTCTGACATCAAAGTAACGTCTCCAAAGAAACTGCTCAGTTTCCTGCTGCAAATGCCCTCAGGGTCTTGGTTAAGCTGCCTCTGTTAAATCAGAGAAAAAAAGTTATACAGAACTCAGGCAATGAACATGGCAATAAAATAATGTTTGGTCGGTGTGTGGTGTCTGAGAGTGGTTTGTCCAACATTGTTGGACACAACCCAGCTGCTTCCCTGAGCACTGTGAAGTGGCCAGAAGGGCTTTTGTGCCTGTTCTCTATGGCATATGGTCTCTTCATTATGTCTTTCTTCCTGTAAAAATACAGTGCTGATCTAAAAGTACTTATTTTTGATGTGCCAAAATTCAGTGGACCTCATTGTATCATTTTCTTCAACATGTGTATTCTCCAGAATTTCTCATCCCTGTTTCAGTGCTCCAAGAGGACAAACTTGTTCCAAAATATTTCAGATTTTGTGCTTGGTCATTTACTTTAGGCTGATGATATTAAAATACTGAAACTAGAAAAGGCTGTCCAGGTCTCTTACTAAATATATTAAATAGTTTCCTTAAAATGAAAATAGATCATTTGGAAGGAGGGTTGGTGCACAGAGAATTAGTGACAAAAATGATTCCTTCTTATTTCATAAAGATTTTGGATCAGTTTTGCTTCTGCTTGCTTATACACATACTAGCCTTATTCTCTGTGCTTCAGTGCAAAACAAAAAATCATAGGCAGTGCATCACCTTCTAATGAAATGTGTTAGTGTGCAGGTTTGCCATTTCAGCCCTGGGAATGTAACTGGTGTTTAAATGTGCTCTTATGTTCCCTGGTAAGGCTTGTTTGAGAAGATTGGATGGATTTGTACATCAGTACAGCAAAAATCCTGCCAGTCAGGAAGTCTGAGCAGTATCTTGGGGAGGGAGGGATCAACTGAGAAAAATGGTATTTAAGAAGCATTTAAGTGGGAAAAAAAAGGGTATTTAAGTGAAAAAAAAAAAAGTTATAGAGTTACTTAGTCAAAAGAATTATCTTGTCTAAACACTTTGAAGTCCAGTTAATTGTTTTCTTCCCCTTGAAACACAACAAGTTTGTTTTTTGCATGCTTCTTGGGAAAGTGCAGTTAGGAAAAGAGATGGAAGGTAAGCTGCTGTCTGCTTGCTATTAGTGTCATCTGGATTTAAATGTACTACTTTTGCTTTGCTGCTTTACGTTTGACTTGTTATGTTGTGGGCATTCAAAGCAAGTGCTTTGTGACTTTCCAGCAGTGCCTGAATGCATCTGGGGGTGTGCCAGGGGGGGAGAGTGTCCTGAGCGTTCATGGTGACTTTTGGCATGCAATCCTTTCCCCTCTGTCTAGAAAACCAATGAGAACTGCAGTGCTTCGTCAGCCAGCTCAGCAAGACAACCCCAAAATCCGACAGATTCTGAGCAGTCCAGAAATTGTTCGGCACCAACACCTACAGCAACATCAGATTCTCAAGCAGATGGCAACCGTGTTGTGTCGGATCATGATGCTCAGCCTGCTGCTGCAGGGCCCTGAGATGCGCTCATCTTACCAAATCCAGTGCATGGAATTCTGCTTCTCACATGGGAAATGCTGGAGTAGGAGCTCAAGAGTAGGACTTCCTTCATCTTAACAATCATAATGTGATGCAGTGCAAGCTTTTAACTATATAAAGAATATTCATATGACTACACAGAGCAACATGAGCAGGGAGGCCAGAAGTTCGGATTCTTGAGGGAAGTGATGTGGCCGGATATGATGGTAGGAAGAATTCTCGGCTGCTTTGCTAAAGCTGAGTCAAGTGCTATGAGATTTCTTTGCAATCTGTAGAAAAAAGGGAGTTCACTCCTCATTTGTTGAGGCACAGAGTGTCTGACTTGCTTGGATAATTTTTTTTCCTTAAATTTATTCCCAAATCAATTAAGAGAGACACTGAGTTTCCCTGAATAGTCTATTAGAAAATATCAGATCCAATAATTCTAGGAATGTTGTGAAACTGTCTCTGGAAAGATGTCTCAGAAATAGAGTAGCTTAAGGAAGTGTATCCTAATATTACAGTGATGGATTAAGTAAACCACATACATATTCAAAGAATATGTTTTTGAAGCTAATGTTCTCTTGTTTGAGATAAAGGTTTAGTTCTGCAAAGCAAAGGTTTTGAACTGGCCTTTTAGTGCAACACAAAAGCTGGAGGAAGGCTTCTGAAGAAGTTACCCTCTGTGCTTGCAGCCCTGCAGTTGGGCATAAGGTTGTGTGCATTTGGGTAATTTTAGTTATTGAGACAAGAATCTTTGATCAAGATTGCACAGCCTGAGACTGATCAATGGTCTTTTTGGGGGTTTTATTTCATTATCTATACAAGGGTTTATTTAATGCAGTGTAATTACTATGGTTATTTATTAAGAAAACATTAAGCTTTAAGTGCCTAGGGAAGGTGGGGGGGGTAGGGAGGAATCACCTAAAAATCTTAATGTTTAGGATTATAGGGGCAAAGTAGTGGATGCAGAAGTCGAGTAGAGTGAGAGATTCTCAGGAGGAAGCAAATGTAACTCAATTGCAGTGTGTTTGGGAAGTTACTTTGCCCAATGTCAAGACACTGGAGGACTTTGGATTATGTTTTGTTAAGCTTCTTAATACTGTCTGCAGCCAGCTCGTGCTGGTGCATAGTGAAAATTGCTGCTGGAGGGAAATCCTTGGGCTCAGGGAAGAGTCGGGGGGGTTTAGTCAGGATAGTGTTTTGGCCCGTTTTCTTAGATGAACAGCTGGTTCCCAGGAGATCCTGAGCACTCAGCTCCCATGGGACTGAGGGAGCACTGCTCAGCTGCCCTCCTGGAAGTGAGATGTGTGTGAGGTGCCGCTGTGGGACCGTGGTGAGCCAGAGGTAAAGCCAACCAGAGCCCAGAGTCAGGGAGAAGAAGGTGGCAGCAGCTGAGCAGGGAAGGGGTGCACAGGTTTATCCACTTTGACATCTGTTAGCTTGACTGAAGGGGTGTCCCATAGCTGTGCTTTAGCTGTGCTTTTAGAACAACCCATGTTCTGGCAGTGCCTGGGACCAACACCATAGACGATAAAAAGAAACATCAATGACTAGCCACTTGTTACTTTTTTTGCACTTGAACTTAAATGTACTGTACTCACATAAATCCTCATGACTTGTCTAAGTGTCCTTTAAAATCAGAAATGTATTTATTGTATGTTTGTATAACTTGGGGGAGAACTAAAGACTGAACAGGTGACAGGACAGAAGAATGCTAAAAATCATCTTGAGGCTAACCAACCATTTGTTGAGTTCATGCTGTACGGTGTTACCTCAGCTGCTACTGCATAGCACCTGGATTGTGAAGTGAAGAGCTTGTACACTGTGTTTACACTTCAGAATTGTGTATTTGAAATGCCTGCTCTTTTTGGAATTGTATAGTCATTCTATGTTGCAAAATGGACATGTACACCTGGATTTTGATATTTGTGAAACTGTAAAAACTGTGGTAAGAAATATAAAATATCCATAACATATTTAGTAGTATCAACATGAACTTTTATTTCATTTGCTCATATTACAATGTCAGCAGTGAACATAACCTGAAAAACCTGAAGTGAAAATAATTCAGTGATAATGACCTTTTATTAAAGTCACTGGAGGATGCTGAACCAAGAGCCTGGGAACTACTCTTGCACTGTGTTAAAACAGTATTTCATAATAAAATCTGACTGTAGGCACCAGTTCCCTTCTGTCGTGTGCAGGGAATGTGAGGGACACAAAGCAATGTGTGCTGTAAACTGGTCGATATGGAAGAGTGCAGGGCATCACTGTAAACACTACAGAGAAAAGTGTAACATCCTTTGTTCAGGGAGAAAGGCTTTTATAAGCGCAATGGATTAACGCCTAGATTCTGTTCCCAGATTTTCTAGCTGAACAGTGGACAGTACTTAACAATTGTTTCAGTAAGGCTGTGTCATCTCCACATATCACAGGAGCACTGTGCAAGTGAACAGGGCTCCAGTGACAGCAGCTGGTTTTGGTGGTTTTTGTTTATGAAACCCTTCCAGTGTTGGAACAGGCTTGGGAGGATTTTTAAGGTCACTATTAGCTACCCACTAAGGTAGCCATCATCTTTCTCATGTTGCTGCCATTCTGTCTTGCATGCATTTAGTCATTTCATGCTCTACTTTGGATAGTGTTTACCCATCCCTGCCAAATGATGGATCTCACAACTACATACAACATGGGTTGATTTTTATTTCTAATTTTTATTGCTTTTAAACTTTCTTCCTTGTTTGAAGTAGGTTACCTGGTATTCTTCTAAAACATATAATTACCTAAACTGGGGAGGCTTTTCCATTTAACATATTGCTTAGGTAAAATACTACCTTAATGTATAATCTAGGCTGTTGTATGTAAATACATATTATGTACTTATATAGTACATATATGTACTTACGTACTTCCATATTATGGAATGATAATCATCACTGCCTCACTAAAGAGAGGACATCCAGAAAAACTGTGTGTTTAAGCTCAGACAAATCTGATTTTCTTCCTTGGCCTCAAATTACATGGATGGGAGTTCTTGGCTAACTATGAAGTACACTGAAAAAAACCTGTGTATTTTAAAACATGCAAGAAACATTGACTTCTTTTTGAGTATCCTTTGCCTAATCTGTAATGTTTTTAAGTGCTCAATTTTCATGATGGTGACAGGGAAAGATTAAATAAATCTTCATTTGGTCTATGGTAATTGTTCAGGGAGGAGTTTGAACCCTTCTCTCAAACCATCCAAGATAATGAGGCTTTCCTCCATTTTCACAACTGCTTGTTGCTACTGCCAGAGCCTCCCAAGCCAAACCTGACTTCTAGAGTGTGAGTGGCAATTTAGCTGTGGATTTGGTAGCAGCAGCCTCCCTTAGGGGTGAGTCTTGCTGCTAGTGGCCTTCCTATACAGAACTCTTGCTCTGTTTTTGAATGTTCTTGACTTAACAGTGAGTGCATTTTGGATCGCCTGCTTGACAGGGCTTTTCTCTGCTAAACATGCTATAGATTCTGCACAGGTACTTATCATTTTATGGCACTAAAGGGTGTTAAGTGTCTCTTCACTGTAAAATGGAAGTGTTCTTTTTAAACTGAAGCAAAGCTGAAGCAATATAAAGAAGGAAAGACCACGTAAGTAAGGCTTAGGGCTTTCAAGCACCAACTCTTGAGTCCTTTGTTACGCAGAGGAGCCCTTGGATTACGGTACGGCCACACTTCTTAGCACCGTTAGAGGTAACGGGTTTTGTCCCTGGTGCAGCGATGGACAAGGAGAACCCAGGACAGCACCTGCACTGCTGCAGTCACGCTGCACCACTAGGCATGTTACAGACACCCCATTAAAGTAGACAGATCCCAGTCTCACATGTCCTTCTTGAGCCCCAGCTGCTCCCCATCGCTCACAGTTCCTGGTGAGTTTGTAAGATCAGATGGTGACAGAATTAATGGTCTTTTGTTTTCTGCAGTTTGTAAGACAGTAAAGGAAAACAGCGAAGTGAGAACAGAAGAATATAGGGAGGGATAGTCTAAAGAACAAAAGAAGGAAATGACATCTGCAGGTGGATGAACTGAAGTACACACTCTACTCCCTAGCCTAGGACTGTGTAATACATACACTGACAGACACGTGACTGCCTAAATTTTTCTCCCTGGTCTATTTTTTCTCTCCACATACCTCCTGTGAGAAGTCCCACAGACAGCTGAGAAAGGAAAGGTAAAAGCCAGGTATCCTCCCTCATTGTTTTGCCAGGAAGTACTTTCTGCATCTTACTGAGTGAGCAAACTACTGAGTACTCCGAGGCCAGTGGAGCTCTGTGTGGGTTATCTGCATTCCCAATTCCAGGGTCACAGCAGCACTCTGACCCTGCTGATAGCAGTTTCTCCAAGCAGCTGAAACTGCCTCAGCCTTTGTGGTCTTTTCTGGGCTCTTGAGAGGCCTGGAATGGACAGCAGCACCCATCTGAGGTAAGTTGACAGTGAAACTGAAGGCAATAGCAAAAATGTTTGGGGATGGAAAACATCTCCTAAACCCTCTGCATTGTCAGAGGGGGAGAAGCAGAGGGCTAGAGGAAGGTTTAGCAGATGGATCTGTACAAGCAGGAAGACAGTACATAAATAAAGATTTGGAAAGAACAAAATGCAGTACAGCTACAGCAGAGATCAAGAACAGAATAATATGGGCAGAGGGTGAAAAGTCAGGCAGCATTCTGAGGGGTAAGGGGAGCTTAAAACTAAAGGCAGAGGCAGGATGAAGCTAATGGACAGCAAGCCCAGCCAGAAGAGGAAACAAACCTCCTTCAGCTGCATTAACTCTCTATGCAAAGTCTCACGAACAATGAACACAGTTTATCAACACTCTGACAGCATTATCGGAAATGTTGACACAGAGGGTACTTAGTAAAAGGAGAGTATTAAAAATGGCTTTTCCTCCCTCTAGTGCTCAGCACAGAGGACTTGATGATGGAAAGGGCCAAAACATTCTGTTTTCTAGAGGTAGTATCCTTGGTAAAACAAGGCATCCTGGTGGACAGGCTGCCACCAGTACTTGCCTTAGGAATACACAATGTTTGTCTTCCCCAGTGAAAATACCAATAGCATGAGATTCCTCTTCACTTGAACAGCCCCTATGAGGGCTTCCTTCTGTTGCTCTAATCAGGTAACATTGGTGATACAGGAAACAGTTTTTTCAAAAATCCTTCTTTGTCCATGAGCAACCACAAGAAAAGGCCAAGTGTGAGTTCTCATTCTGTATCTTCCCTTTCTAGGACAAGAGTGTTTTCTGTCTTTCTAAATTTTTTTGTTATTTCTCAACGCTCAGAGCAGCTCAGTAGCATATGGAAATGGAGTTTGTGTATGCATTTCATTTTCATTCTCTTCATCTTCATGGATGGAATTGTCTGGCTCATCTTGCTCGGACTGTGCCCCTGTCTCAAACAGCTGCTCTTCCAGGAAGGAGCTCCCAATGCCATACTGCTCATCATGCGCCTTTGTTTCTGCAGGTGAGACGTGGGGAGATCCCAAAACAAAAGCTGCAAACCTGCCAAATTTTTAAGAGGAGAAGTGATCAGCTGAGAAATTAAAAGAAGAACTACTGTAAATGCTAGGGGTATTGCTATTTAAGCAGGAATGTTGTAAGGACATCCCCACAGGCAATGCAGATGAGGGGAAGTTCCAGTAACGGATGACAACAACCCCAAAGATCGGTTTTTCTGGCTCATCTTTTCAGTATTTTCTGTAGAAGTAACTTTTGCTCTTCTGGAGACCATCTGCAAAGTCTTGTGACTAAGCAAGAAGATCTAACTTTGTTTTCACATCTTGTTAGTACTTGTGGGGTAATCCAGAGTAAGCATTTGTACAGTGGGGTAGTTGGTACTCTACATTCTAAAAATAAATTCAAGCTGTAGCATATTTGGGACAAAGGCTGTAAGAATTCAGGTATGTTGATACTGCTATTGAAAGGAAAAAATGGCAAGAATTCTGCACTCCTACATTGTGGTGCAGTCACCTTGCTGCTGGTGCTGCGTGCACACTGTGGGCAAGCTGAGCTCAAGTCTTCCCAAAGAATTCCTACCTCTGCTGAACCTGCAGCTGCAGACTGGGAATTCTGCAACTGCTCCAAGAAAATGCTGAACTGGAAGTGTGGCGGAACAAAGCATGAACTCAGCACCGTCCCTACACTTCAATTTGCCACAAATCTTACTTTCAGTGGGCAACTCCATTGAGGAGAGAGAACAGAGCTGGAGGTTTCTGGCAAGTGTGTGGGAACAGACGGCAGTTCTGACACCTGGGTAAGTGTCGACAGCATCAGAGAAATGTATGAAAAAGGAAATGCAAGCTACATTCTGGAGTTCTGGTAAACTGATCAATAATTTACATTTCAGACTTAACATTTCTGTGAGATGAATGTCATCACCTCGCTGTTCTTGGAAGCTCTGTTAGTCTAAATGGGGAACAGGTTTGCCTTGGGATGAACCACTGTCTGATGCTTAATGGGAGCTGGGAGGGGTTCTCCAAATCTGATTGCTGTTGGTTCTTCTTTTTATTTCCCTATTCTCAATTAGTGAACAGTTTATAACAACTCTATTAATGAAACGATGGCTAGAAAATACTTGTGTCTCAGTTGTTTTGTACGTTTGGTGGTATTTAGTTGTACAACAGTAAGCTTTCACTTTTTATCTTTCCATCATGCTAAAGCAGGCAAGCAGCTTAGAAAGTAAGACTGTTTAACAGTAAATCTATAAAACCTGGTAGAGAGGCTGTCTGCGTGCCAATCCAAGGAAGATTGGACTGGGGCTCCTTTAAAATTGTGACACTTGGTTCTGTGGCAAGGACTAAGTCTTTGTGGCTGGCTAATATATGAAACTCTGCTTCTGATATCTTTAAGTTTCTGTTTTGATGGGAATACACTGTTATGATTAATTTTATATTCTGCAAGATTTTCTGGCTTTGCTTGATTGACCCTGACCTATATTTGTCTTAAGTTTATCTCTTAAGCTATACATGGCACAGCTCTTCTACCTGTTCTACTTGCTAGGTGCAAGTATTGATTTCTTTCTCTGTATTCTTAGTCTTAGTTAATGATACTTCAATAATAGGATTCCCTGACTGTGCAGGTTTGCAACTGGAGAGCTTAATATAGGTAATGTTTGAGTATGTATCTTCACCCTGCTCCAATTCTACGCCATAGAAAAGGGCACTGCTCTAAAACCTGAAGGAGGGCAATTTCACTGGTTAGAGAGCCACCAGGGTCACTGCCAGAACTTACAGAGACACTGCAGGAAGCCTTTAAGTTCTATGACCATGAATAAGCTGTGAAGGGCTGCAAACTCCCAAGAGTAATTTGTGGTCAGGGAGGAACAAACAGAAGTTTAATTCCATCAGCGAGAAATACCCTTGAGAGGTGTGGCTGCAGTCCTGAGTAGGATATGCAAGATAAACACACCTGGAACAGTGCCTGAAGTGGCATTTAGGTCTGCTGTGTGCCAGTGTCTGTGCAATGTGTTTCCTGTTTTAGAGGAGCCAGGTTTTCTTACCTGTGTGGAGCCTGGAGTTTGGACACAGCTATCCATGATGGGAAGTCAGGGCTCCTGCAGAATGAGCGCAGCTCCTCCAGAGCTGTGATAGTTTCACTTTCACCTTGTTCTCGATACTCCTCTTCAGTAAGGTATTTAAACACCAGTTTTTTTGATTTGAAGTGATGCTTCATTTTTCTAGAATGAAATTACAATAATCAGTATTTCTGAAGTCTTCTGGCACGTAATTATTATCTATGTTAATGCTATTAACATGCATTAATCACCTCTATCCTTTTAAGAGAATAAGCTGCATTCTTACATTTGAGGACAAGGTATGTAATGTTTGCTAGCCTGTTTACCTGTCTTAACCGAAGCTGTAGAATTTCACATGATATTTAATAAGCTTCAGATAAGCTTTAGATCAGGTTTTTATTGTGTATGCATGGACTAAAATCTCACAGAATTAAAGAGATGGCTGCTTGCTCAGCCATTTTTAGGTGCAAAATGCAAAATGTGTCTGTGCAGAGACATGGGCTGAATCAAAACCCAGTCTGCATATGTTACTTCAAAGATAAGCAATGCTCTAAGCCTGTTGTGAGTTGTTCATGTTGTTTACTAGATTGCTTCTCTTAAATCTTACTCTAAGTTACAAAACTGAGTAGTCTGAGGCCAAAATGTTTACAATCTGATGGTTTTTTAGCTGCTGCGTAGTGATGTATAATATAATTAGATATAAATTAGAAAGTGTGCCATGTTCAGTTCCCTTCTGTCGACTGCTTTCAATTTAAATGTTGTGATGAGTTAAGATAAGCAAGGGCTGGATGCCCATAAAACTTTCAGCTCTGTATAAAAACACCTGCTCCAACATCAGCAGCATTCAACTTTCTTCCTTATATCCCTTTAAAGCAGAGAACTGTAGCCGTTATTTAGGTCAAACAGTGAAGGGTCTTGCTGGCTCAGTGAGATCCACTGTTCTTAAAAAGAAATACCGCAAGATTCTAAATTATTTTGATATATTTGCTGCTCTGAACTGTGTATCTGGCATCATGGCCTCACACTTCGGTGCTGTGGCATACGGATTTTGAAACAGAGAAAGAAAACAGCCCTTATCATTCTCCTAAGAGAGATTTGTAGAGCTGTATTTCTTTATAGAAGCATCAGTTCATGAAAACCAAAAACTAAGAACCACATGAAGAATAAACTACAGTGTTTCAGAGTAAAGCAAGTGTGTTCTGTGAACTTGTGGCCACATACTGGAATCATACTGATTCCAGAGTTTTCTGAACCTGCTTACAACAGGTGCTGATCTTACAAGTTGCTTTTGAAACAGCTGGTACTCCTCAGCTGCAGGCAAAAACTGGTCTACAACAAATGATAAATTCTACCTAAAATAGAAAAGCTTCAATTCAGTCCCCACTTCAGCAGGTAAAAAGGAAAGAAAAGATCAAAGCAGTATATTCTTCAAAACTAAACAATGTGTAAAAAAAAAAAAAACAACAAAAAACCCAAATTATTTGGTTTGTATTATTTTGGTTATGCCAGTTCTAGCCTTTGCCTCATCCTAATTCTCTGCGGTTCAGCAGAGTCCACAGCTATGGAACAGTCTGTACTAAAGACTCTGAACCTGGATGCCATCCATCACTGAAGGTAGAAAAACAGATGTAAACTGGCAGGGCTTTTTAGAATCTTCATTTGAGTGTTGTGCTTGTGCTAAAACATGCTTCAAATTCAAGGATGAGCAAACACATTGTTCCTGTATTGCTACCGAAAATACTCAGCAAGTTAAGGTCTATCTACTGCAAGCAGTTCCTTTTCCAAATCCACAATGTAAATGGGCCTCTAGGAATACAGAGGAGTATCTCCATAGTTCTAATAGATTGCTTCCATGTACAAGGTAACAACCTTGGAAAAATAAAACCAATGGAGAACACTGTTTCTGTGGAAATGTGATGTTAGTCTGAACTCTATTCAACCTCCAACTGTCACTTTTCAACAGCTACTTCCTTGGTGTGGTACACTATTTTATCCCTAAGATTCCATATGAGTTCCCTGCAGCTTCTCTCACTACACGTCAAACCAAGGCAGTATTGCTGCAGTCTACTCAATCAAACAGAAACGTTCTGGTTACCATATGCTGTGCACTAGAAGGTGCTGCTACATTTGTCCTTAAGAACACAGTCACTCCATTATCCATAGAACAAAACTCATGCTTAAAACTGCCAAATGGAAAATAATTCCTGTGCCTCGGGTCCTGAAACCTTTCCTACTGCAGTTTTACGTTTGGCAAAATTATGAACTAGTACCAGAAATTCCTAAATCATGACTGAAGAGCAGAGGCTTTTTTTATTATCAGTTTCCAGTATTTCCTGGTGCTCCCAGGACCTGGACATTCACAAATAGACACAGACCTGGCAATGTGACAGGCAGCACCCAGGGGGTAACACAGGCCTTTGGAGCAGAGGCTGACTGCTATGACTGCATATGCAACCTGAGGGATGGTGACACCACAGTAGATCAGGACAAAGGCTGTTAACTGGAGCGTCCATGTGAACAAGGTTATGCTGAGCTCCGTGGTCAGTGGCCCATGCTGATAGGAAATGGCAAAGCTGGTAATCCCAACAGCCAGAAAATACCCTGTAGATACAGAAAAGGACATGGAGAAAAAGAAGCAAGCTACACCTATAAACTACTTTGCTTCACAAAGCTTGCAGCTGCTGTGAAGTGTAGCCTACTGATTCTTGTGTTGTCTTACAGATAACTGCATGATGTTTTATGTGCTTTGTACTTCCAAAGTGTGCAAAGAGTTCACAAGGTTATCTCTGAACAGCTTTTAGCCAATGCTGTGGGCTGCACGTGAGTTCTCCTCATGTGACCATGTCGAGGCAGGTGCCAGATCAATAGGTTTGTCAGCCCCTGCAGCCACATCCCATTAGCCATGTGTGCATCTATTTCCCACAACCAGCAAAGTGCAAGCCAGAGGAGCTGCCCTTTTGCTCTTACAGGGAAAGTATGTAACAGCAAATCAATGAACTAATAATGCAGGCAAAATCTGCTCTTAGAACTAGTCCTCTGCATCACACTATTTATTTAATGATACAATGTGAGTAACGCTCATTTCAGTGGATTAGGAACCTTTAGAATGTTTCAACATCTACGGCTTAGGAGAAAATAGAACTCCATAAATGAGTCACTTGATTGTCTTTTTTTATGGGCAGGTATTCATCTGACCACTAAATTAAACCAAAATCTGCAGGACATTTCTTGGTAATTTTCTTACCCAACAGGTAGTTTCTGTGTTCAGACCACAACCACTGCACATTCTCTTTGAAGCAATAAATAAAATAGAGAGAGGCCATCCAGGAGCCACTCATTAAGATCCAGAAGGTACTGTGCTGGAAATTTAAAAAAAAAAAAAAAAAAAAAAAAAAGGAAAGGAAAAAAAAAACTTCATCAAAAAAATTCAAGTCAGAATCAGGACCATTGTTTCCAAAGGAACTCACAGGCAAAAACAGATGTGAAATTCTTTAGAGCTACAGGGTTTACGATCTGCATTGAGACTTCCACTGCACAATCCTCTGCATGCTACAACAAAACAGTGTCAATTCCAAGCAGAGCAACTGCATCTGTATTTGTGTATCATGTCCCAGTGTTACAGTGTAATCCTGCTGCACTGTGTTCCCAATTAACATACCTCAGCAATATTATGGGAATGCACAGGCTTCGTAAAAGTAAAGGAAAAATTCACATCTGCCTTAAAATGAATTGTCTTTGGTGAGTGGAAGAGAATGTGTCTCAGATGCCACTATATTTTTATTTAGATTGATTCACAGATTCAAAGGTAAGCTTAGCTCCAGTTCAATAAAAATAATTTATGTTTCAGAATGAACTCTTCTTGTATATCACCAATCTCCTGTTCAGTTTAAACTCAGGAAGAAGCTAAATAGAACTTGGCTCTGACCTAACTAAATTTACTTGATGCAAGCAATCCTGCAATCATTTCAGTGCAGTTACCTGGCCACAAAACCAGAACAGAATCTGGCTCTGTACCTTCACTTCTGGTATTATGATGATGACTATTATTTTGTTTTATAAATGTAGATTTACCCTTGGAATAAACCTTTTAAGTGTCAACAGGACAAAGACTAGCAGAGCAAGAGCACCCAGTATTATTCCAGAAAGGTAAAAGAACTTGGCACTCCTGTAAAGAGAACAAGAGAGAATATGGTGAGAAGTACAATTTGTAATCAGTTAAGATGCCAACATTTGTAAAAACAGCAGTGATCTTCATTAAGAACTTAACTCTGCTGTAATTTAGAGGTGTAATTATATGGTTAACAGGCCCAGTTCAGATATTAAATCTGTGTAAGGAAAAATTCCCAATAGATACTTAAGGTCACTGGAGTTGTTACAGGTTAGGAGACTGTGCTGCGGATTTTTAAAACTCCTGCTACTTCTGACTGCATTGACCTTCTAGTTTCTAGTACACAGAAGAAACTGAAATAACTAACATGGTTCTGTACTGCAAGAGAAGTTTTATTTTAATTTAAAATGCAGAAAACCCTCCACAAACCCACAAGGTTTTTTGCCTAAGCATATGCATTTATAAATTCCAACTTACTAATTCACAGTTAATGCTATAAAACCTATGACTGCTCTGCTTGTTTTAGAGGTGCCTCCTGACAATTATTTTGTGACTCACTTTGCTTTGAAGTTGTGGGCCACTTATTTTGCTATAACAACTGAGTATCCTCCCTTACATGCTATGTAAAACGTGCATCAGAAGAAAGGTTGGCACAAAGGTGGTGGCAAAAAGGCCCCAGATGACTTCATCCTAAATATTTTCCCCCACTGATAATCAGCATTATTTAGCATTCAGCTACCCTCAGTGGTGAACAAAAGTGAGAAAAGACTTTTCTGATCCACACACTTGCTCACTGAGGATTGTCTTGGTGTCCCCCAGTGCAGGAAGCTTGGATACAAAAACCCTAACACAGCTAATTGATAAATAGAGTTGGGCACTCCAAGGTATGTCACAATCTGTCCAAACACAAGTGGTATGAGGAAGTTTTAAATATATATTCAGTCTTATTTCACTTTCCCAAAGAACTGCCTCTTTAGCTTAGCAAACAGACCAAAGATGCACAGGCTTTGGGAAAGAAGCTCAAAAGTAGCTAGTACTCACCTGCTCAGGCTGTTTGCAAAATGGAACAGAAAAATTCCAGCTACAAACAAAAACAAGAGCTTTCCATCTAGCACTAAAAAAGGGGGAAAGAAATAGAAATTGACTTTAGACTAATTCAATCTGAAATGCTGATCATATAAAATATCAACAGAAAAGTCCCAAGCTTCTTACAGAAGAGATGGTACATTCAGTAGCACTGGCAATACCAAGCTATCTGTAATCTAAACCCAAAGATTTGGTACTTACTTTCTCTTTTCACCCTCACAGTGTACGGTTCAATTTTGAAGGGTTGTATTTTGAAACAAACATCCTCTCCATATTGTTTTATGCTCAGAAAAGTTTCTGTACATGTCTCTGCCTTCCAGAGGATTTGAACAGCACATGCAGCAAACTCAAAAACAGTTTCTGAATTCCGACAGTTGTTTTTTTCTGAAATAGGCTCAAACCGGAACTTTTCTCTGCTGTTAACTTTTATCTAGAAACAAAGAACAGAATACACAGAGAAGTAGCTCAGAATCACTGTGGGTTTTTGTTTTCATGAACTATATCGCATATAAGCCATGCATGTGGTAATGAAAATCAATCTCAATAGTTTAGTCTTGGTTATTTATATTATGCAAAGATTACTTGTTTACAATTAATCACCTTACGAGGTAATTCAGAGAACTCATCGGCAGCAAAGTTCAGTGGAGGGAACTCCATCCATCCAAAAGCACAGTGGGTTTGGTTTTACTGTGACACTTGCCCACAAATTTTTTAAGAAACCAGTAATATCTGACTGACCACATTTTCTTTTGTGAATGTTCATACCCCTCCTCCTTCCCCTCCCGAACCATAACAAATTGGACTTGCTTTTCTTTATCATGTAATCTTCATGTTGGGGACACAAGAGGGATAAGGCAAATAAAAGATAGTATAACCAGAAATTTAAATAGAAGCACATTCCTGTTGGGTATTTGGGGTTTTTTTGCTGGTTCCCAGTGCCCTCCCCCACCAAAATGGTAGAAGATCTTGTCCATCTTCTAAGTTGCGATGATTTTCCTGAAGACTCTGATACATTGTGAGCTCTTCATCGGAGCCCACTAGACAAAAAAGACCCATCTGCAAAAAAGTGATGCAAGGGGTAATAAACCAGGTTTGTACTGGGAGAGGAGACAATGTGTCAGCAAGCAATTTGTTGTGGAAAAAATCTGAACTTCCTGCTTTTAAACATTGACTCCAGGAAAGTTTGTGTGACTGATGGAGGGTTTTACCACCTGAAGCCTGCTACCATTCATAAAATCATCTGCAACATGTTCCTGAGGAAAATAGTCCTGGGAACAGACAAAGAGATGTTCCTCTTTCTTTTATCTGAGAGAAAAGTCCTCAAACAGAGTCAAAATGGAACTGTGCCCTTCCTTTGTCTGGAGAAATACTTCCCAGGAAAGAAAAGGAACTATGGAGATGGTTAGCTCATTCCTTTAGCTGTTACTGCTTCCACTCTTGAAGAGATTTTTACTTGCTTCAAACTAATCTCTAAATGTGTTTCTTGTAAGATGACCCTCTGTTAGTCAGGAAAACAAACACACTGCTGCTGCTGTTTGTTCATTAGTCACAATCTAACGAGCCTTTGGTTCCTACACTTCGGTATGCTATGGTGAGAGAGCCTCAGAACTGCATTTAGTCCTCAAATTTAGAAGTTCCATAAAGGCATTTGGTGACAAGCAAATTTGCAGAGATTAACACTGGTTCATCAATAGAAAAGGTGTGCAAGAAAATAACACACAGTCCTAAATTAATGTTTATGTGGCACCATCATGCTCTAAGCCTGGCTGACATCCTTACAGTAGAGCCCAAACCTCTCTGCATGCCAACTGGAGGCTCATAATGCTGCATTTTTATCATAGTCCCAACTATACACCACTTGAACTATTAATTACATGGAGATGCTGCCCTGATCTTGCTAACTGGCCATGTGGTTTGCTGGGAAAAGCTCACATGGAGCACACTGAACGGCCTCTTACCTGGAGAGTTGACCAAAGGTACTGTAAGTGAATGGTTCTGTTTTGCACATAGCAGTAACAGTTTTCATCCTGCTTCTGGATGACATCCATTTCCTGCAATAAGCTGCAGTTTTTACCTGGGGGGGGGGGGGGGGGCCAAAAAAGT
The DNA here is from genome assembly GCF_965178545.1 of Coloeus monedula. Classification (NCBI taxonomy): domain Eukaryota; kingdom Metazoa; phylum Chordata; class Aves; order Passeriformes; family Corvidae; genus Coloeus; species Coloeus monedula. The sequence goes on from NC_138787.1 coordinate 8,642,359, forward strand.
TAATTTTAAGCATGAGTCAAATACAAATGTCTGATTTCAGTCCATTTCATTGTTGCAAATGCTGAAACATGTTCAATATGATTTAGATGAAAATTCAAATTGGACTTCTAATCAAGTCATTTAGGCTCCAAAGTACACTGCAACACCTTTGGAAAAAAAATAACTAGGGTGGTATTTTTAAAAAATGTAATCCAGAAAAGCTTGGCTTCAGCATCAGTGTTTTGATGGCACTGGAACAGGGCCTCTGGGCCAAATTCACTGCCAGCATGTGTGGGTGTAACTCCACCAGAGTTCCCTGCACCACTGGTGAATGCAACTGTGGGAGTCTGAGCAGGTAAACAGACTTACAAATTAACATAGTCATTTAGCACATGACACAGCTGCTGATCACAGAAGTCATGCTCCTCTCCCTCGGAAATGTTTCTAATGTTAAATAACACAACTCTTCTTTTTAGAACATTTTTTCTGCTGTCACAGTCCAGCCACAGCATGTTATAAGGGAACTGCACTGACAGCTCACCACAAATCATTGAATTAGGGATGTGAATTGTTCTAACCCTCCTGAAATGTTAGTGAGCACCTAGGATCTTTAGAATTAAGATTGCACTTTTGAGCAGAAATGGACCTAAAAGACTAATGGAGCAAAGTTTGAATAACATACATTCTGATCTATACACATGCGTAAAACATACCCTACAGTGCATTACCACAGTGTTTCAAGAACATGATTAAAGAGAAGAATAAAGGAAATAATTACACATCTGAACAGAGGGACTCATCTGGCTTACTGAATAGAAAATGTAGGTCTCAGCCAAGCTCAGTTATAACTGCTAATACACTGTCATGCACGCAGAGCAGCAAAATGGGTATGTGCAGTCTCAATCCAGACAAGGAGATGCTGTTTGCAGGTAAAAACCTGTTGTGCCTCTATAAGGAAGCTGAAATTAAGCTAAATTATATTTTAACCAATTTAGTTAAGCCAATGAAATATACTGTGTGGATGTTCTTACTTAGGTTTATTATAGCATTGCAGAATTATTGTCCACACGTGATCCTACTAAATTGGTTTAACTTTAAAATTTGGGCATTTTTCTTGTGGAAAAAATAACCAGCTGATTAATTTTCATCCACGGCAAATCCAGTGGGAGGGAGCACAACCACTCAGCCAAGCGCTGCCTGTACCTTTAGACAGGCACTTTCACAAAAGTCGTCGGATGATGCTGCAAAAGGATTATTTGTCACTGAAGTGCTGCCGACTGACGCAGCAAGGAGGTGAGGCTGGGCACTACCCAGGCCTAAAACCAAGATAATCCAGTAACAGGAAATGACAATACCCTGCTAGCAGGGCCAAAACACAGCCCGGAGTGTCCACACCTTCCCTGAAGGGCATCTTAGCATCTCCTGCCACTATGGATAAACTATCCACCCATGTCAGAGGCAATGTCATCCACACGCAAGGCTAGCAAATGTTTTCTTACTACCCATAGTTTTAAGGCATTTTTCTTGGGGAAAATAATCTGCTTGAAATGTTGCATCGCTCCATAGAGTGAAACAACGATGTTACAAAAGGAGAGATGCTTCTGAACAGGTAACTCTGAGGCAGTGGGCAGGTCTAGCTACTGGGAGGACACACAGGTAGAGTACCTCGCAAATTCTGAGACTGCAAGCAAAGAAACTTGAAATTATAAGGCATCAGCATCTGCTGCAGAATCCGGAGGATGCCCAAGACTCGAGAACGTCAACGCAAGGAGGCAGCCGGTTCTCGAGTTCCATATTGCTACTACAACTGAGCACAGCCTTTAGGGGTTTTCCTGTCCTCAAATATGTTAATAAAAGATCTGTTCTGCACTCGACGCCCCTGACCCGAGCTCCTGAGAAAGCCAGAGGGAGTCGCACACGCAGAGGCAGCTCCCGGCCCCGCCGCTGAAGTGGGAGGGACGCGCCCGCCCTCTGTGCGCCGCGGGTCCTTTGTCCGTGCGGGCTCTCCCGGGCCGGCTCCCCGCGCCCCTGCCCCACCGGGGACGGCACGGGGCCGGCTTGTGGGAACCGAGCTGCGGCGGGACAACAGCGGGACACGGCAAAGCGCCTCAGGCCGCCGCTGCCCTGGCTCCGCTGCAGCTGCCGGCGGGGCGAGGCAGCGGCTCCGGCCCGTCCGCCGGGCAGCGCCATGTTGGGTGGCAGCGGGAGCGGCGGGGCCCAGGGACAGCGGGAGCGGAGCGTGTCCCCCGCTCCCGAGGGGATGGGGCTGAGGAACCCCGGCCTGTGAGCACCCGCCCTGCCCCGGGGGCGGGAGGGGACGGGCAGTACCTGCTGGCGGAGCCTCCCCGCTGCCCGCGGCCGCCCCGGGCAGCGCCAGCCGGACGAGCAACAAGAGCAGCCCCGGCCCCGGGCGGGCCCACGGGCGCTGCCAGCGGCGAGGCGGCCACGCCGGACCCATGCGGCCGCCGCCGGCTGCAGCCTCGGCCCTCGCGGCCGGCGAAGGGCGGGGCAGGGGCGGTGCGGCCCCGCGGGCCCCGCTGCCCGCTCCCCCCGCAGGGCGTGAGCCGCCCGGGGCCGGGGCTCCACCCGCGGCGCCCAACGCTTGTGCGGGAGCAGGCGGGAGCAGCCCGTGCGGGGGCTGAGGGGCCCGTCTGGAGTGTGACACCCCGCCCTCGGCTTCTATTACGCCTTCCCTGGGGTTGAGAGGGTGCGCTTAGAAAGAAGGAGGAAAACCATCGAACGTAACAGCTCAGGCAGAGCGTGTCCCTGGATTGTGATCTCGGCAGAGCGAGAGCATTGGCTGCCCAGTAAAGGTGTAAAGTGGTTCCAAACCAAACGTGGACAGCTTATGACATTTGCAGACCTCAACCAAGGCAGTCACCCAGCTGAACGGGAGGCAGAGGATGTTGTCCTCCTTACACACGCAGTTCCCAGCCCGAGGGAAAGGCCGAGTCAGGTCACCAGGGTGCCGGCAACCAGCGGTGGCTGAGCCAGACATTGAACCACACATTAATCAGACCCTCTGTCCACACAGAGGACTTGCCTGAGCGAAGTGTTGTTAGATGCTGTGACGGTGGTGAACATCCACAGCTATTCTGTATTTTCTGGGCAGCAACAAAGAGAGCCTGGAGCAGGCACCGTTCCCCTGTCAACCCTATGGAGGAGACGTGAGCGAGGTCCAACTCAGCTCAGTCCCCGCTTGCTCATTGCAGCCGTTTTAGATCACTCGTGAGTCACAGTCAGCAGTCAGGGGTGGAAAGGGCTGGAGTTTTTTTCCCTATTCTATGAAAATCAATAAACACAATTTTGCCAAGGCATTCTGCCATCGCTGTTGTCTATTTTTATACTGAGCCCTACATTTGGCTTTTCCAACCTACTTGCTTTGCTTCAATGCGTTCCCTTCCTTGTTCTTAAAACAATGCCACTTCTCTGCGTGAAGGTTGCTCTTAGTTTTGTTTTTTGATTGTTTAGGGCTGTATCCAACTTCTGGGGGTGCCAGGATGGGCTCTTTTAACACCTGAAGGGTGCTGCCCACTGCCTCGCACCTTGTCGCGGCGCTTACATCTGCAGGGAGTGGGTGGTGCAGGGCTGTGGCTCTCCTCGCCTCACCTCCTACGCCCGCTTGGTGCTGGCTGGGCTCGCATCTAAGTGTGGATTTTTCCTTGCAAATACTGAGGAAGTGAAGGATAAGGGCAAAAATAGTTGGGATTTGATAGCGTGTGCAACATCTGACAAACTTGAGTCCCCAAAGGAAGCAGCAATTGATTTATATATTTGTCTTTATGTAACTTGGGTGTTGTCTCTATGTAACTTTGCAGGCACTTCCTCTAGAAAATTTAATGAAGAAAGAAATACTGAGGTTTGTTCCCCGGTTCCCTGATAAACCTTTAGAAATATGTTACTTCTCAGCTGTGTGTCTGCACAACAAGGGACCATCACAGCCAAGTTATTAGAGGAATCCCTCTCACATTTTCAACTTACAATATTTTTTTGGTTCTGTTAACCTTCTTGACAGTATTTTTTCTGGGAAGGGAGACACTCTGCATTCAGGTCTCACTTGTATTTTCATTTTTAGAGCTCTTAGCACTTCACCGCTAATTAACTTTCAATAACTGTCGTAGGGTTACAGTTAGTCAGCATGAATCAGACAGAAAATGCAGCTTTAGGGGACCACACTCTGTCAAAAACTATTAGAAACCTTTGCTTGATTTCCAAGGAGAATATACTCGCTCAAGCAGGGTATCACAGCTATTAGGCAGTGTTCTACTGCAGTGAGAAATCCTCAGTAAAAGAGACTCGGTGGTTTTGGTAACAGCCCTTCTTTCAGGGTGGCTCTGAGTAATTGTGCAGCCTTCTCCTTGCTTCCTGTTTGTCTGATTTCGTAAATGGTGGTGGTGCTTAGGCCAAAGCTGGGGTTCTGAGCTTAAAGGCAATGTTTTTACCCGTTTGCTCACAAATATAATTGAAAATAGGGAGAGAAAGGGGAGGCCACTTATAGGTGCAGGTCAGCTCATGGAAGCTCTGCCCTTCCCAGGCCTTCTCTGCTGTGGAAAATTGAGTGAGAACAGCTTTTGGCTGGGAGCACTCAAGGGAAGACTTGGCTGTGGCAGGCAGCAGTGCTGGTGCTACCAGCAGTGGGTGACATTCCTGGGATGCAGCATGCAGACCTCTCAAGCTCCATGTGTGACAAATTGCCATGTTAGTAATGGGGAAGGAGGCAGGGGAGCAGTGCAGAGACATGTCCACAGCATGTGTTTTCATCCCAGGCTTTTGGAGCCCTGGGTTATGTCACCCCATATGCTCTTACCTCTGAAACACTCAACATCATCCACAATGTCCTCATCTGGCTGTTTAAAAGCTGGCTGCACTGTTAGATGGGATACCAAATCCTGTCAGTACTGCTTGAATCCATGTTTTTCCACAAAGGCCCCAGGTGCTCACTGCTGGTGGTTTATTTGGCCTGTGAAGCAGGGATAGGCAGCAGGTGTGTAAGGCACTGATGGGGAGGGAGTTCTTCTGTGCCCCCCCAAAACCCTGCCTGCCTTGGGCTCTGGTGCTGTTGGAGGCAGCTCCTCTCCCCTGCAGCACCTGCAAGGTCAGGCTGAGGAGAAGGCACTCGAGTCCCATTCCCACCCCACAAAGTGATGTTCATTGCCCACTTGCAGCCTGCTCTTTACTTTCTAGCTAGAGCTAGTAGAGGCTTTCAATTTTCAGGTGTGCTGCTAAAATCTCAACACATGCTCTGGATGACTAAGGATGCTTCCTCTGGTTTATTTAATTTTCCTTTTTTCCCTTTGCCCTCCCTTCCCCCTCCTTACGTCAGCAGTGGGTATAATTTGTTTGCAGAGTTCCAGGGTGTTTTATCTTTCTTTGGCTGGCCCCAAGTGCATGGGGGTTTGTTGAAGCAACAGCATTCTTGATTTCTTAGAGCTGGTATGTGGGTGTTGGATTGTGTCATTCGTAGGAGGCGAACGTCAAAGGAAGTGGGATCAACTGCTGGAGGTTTGTAAGCCAGGTACTTAATATTTGGTTTCCTGGAAAAGCAAGGAAAAATAGCAAAAGAGGCAGCCTTTGTGTCTTTAGTTTTCCCATGTAATCAGAATAACGCAATAGCTATGGATGTTCAAGCACAGTTTGGGTTGGTTTTGGTTTTGTTGGGTCGGTTTGTTTTTTTCCCCTTGGTTTATTCAGGATGGAGAACTACTGTATTTTCCTTTAAGTAGTTTCACATGTTTTGGTGTATTCTGTTGAATGTTTATTCCAGTAATACAAATAATTTGTGTTCTGTAAGTGCCCTCACAAATGATGCGATTTATTATCAGGTACATTATGTTGTCTTTTTATTTTATATAAAATGGTGTCTTTGAGTTAAAATTAGACAGAAGAGCCATTTGAGACTATTTTGTTCATCTCCAACTGTTTTTTTTTTTCAAAAGTGCATTAGTCTGATGTATTTCATGGGCAAAATACTGAGTTATTTTGGGGGGAGACAAATTATCTACAAAAGAAAAGTATAGCTGCTTATTTTTACAGTAGTTTTATGGTAATCGCTGTTTTATTTGACAAGTACAGATACCGAGCTAGATAGAAAAATTCCAGCAGATTACTTTCTCCTAAACTGCTCTAGGGAGCAGGTATCTTTTGCAGTCCTTGTTCAGGCTAAGCTCAAAAATTAAATAGGATGGAGGTACCCTTTAAAAAAATTATTTATCCATCTTATGGATTAGGCAAAAGGACTGTAGCAGCTTTCTTGGCATTTCCCCCATGCTTATTTCCCCATGTCTGTCAAAAGGATCTGTAGGTCAGGAGGAAGGAAAGCTGCTGGTGGAGTGTTCACAGGAGGACTTGGCTGTAATTGCTGGAAACACAGCCCTTCCCCCTGACTTCAGCAAAGCATTGTGGTGTAAATTTATTGATCTCATTGATATTTTTCCTGATTTACACAACAGTAAGCAGTATGTAAGCACAACAGTAAGTTAAGTAGCAGTGGGCCTTAAATATCTATCTGGTTTATTTTTAGAATGGCAGTTGCAGTTATTTATAGAGCAAGGAAGCAGTGATACAAATCTGACTGGATTCCTTCTTTGCTTTGGATCTGCAACAGGGAAGCAGTTGGGATTTTTTGACCACAAGCTCTTATTTATTATGTTAAATTTGCTCTGATTAATATGTTATAGGCTTCATTTTTCAAGAGCCTCTGAACCCCTGCTTACAAGCATAAGGGATCTTGTTACCTCTGTAAAGGAGCATTGATGCAGCCTAAGAGCAGCTGTGAGACTGCCCTGTGCTGCTGTGCAGGCACTAATACCTTATATGGATGTATCCGTGGGGAAGGGTCCCAAGAAAAAACACACTTATGGTTGGTCATTTCTTACCCATAAAACCCCAGAATAGAATATATTCTGCCCTGGGAGGCTTTGCTGGATGTGGGATGGGCGGATGGGGGTGCTGCTGCTGCGCATGAGCCTGTATCTATCTATGCCAGTGTGGTGGGGAAGGACATTCCCTCTGGAAAGCCACATGAGGGGTAAACTAGGCTGCAGGATGGAGATGACAGAAGAGAGCGTGCAGTTGTATGTGCTGACTCAGAAATTAGCACTTTTGGCTGTTAGGCCACTGGTTGATAGGTGGCTTAGCTTAGTAGTTACCTAAATCTGTTGTTTTCTTTTGATTCCAGAGGCTTTGTGGTAAGTAGATTGGTGATCCTACCACTGATGTTGACATCCTGACTGAGTCTCAGACACCAGGGCTTCATTGCAGCTGCACAGCCCTCACCCCATACAGACAGACAGGTCAGCACCTGGCAGGACCAGTTTTATTGCTGCATCCCTCCTGTGGAGAAAGACGGCTTTCCCACTGTCATGAACTTCAAAACATCATTCTGTATTTAATTTTAAAACAAACCTTGAGAGCCTGGGAGGGAAAGAGAACTAACAAAGTTAACCCCCTGCGTTTGCTATGAGAAACCACAGAAGGTGGTATGGTTTTGTAAGGAGGCCACAGGAGTGATGTTTTATTTATGGATAAGTGCATGTCTGTCTGTCTTGTGCCTTCAGATTTATCTTTATACTGACTGTTGTTTCTTGCGTCCACATTTATACATTAGCCTTTAGTAATTGTCCTGGGATTTAATGAAGCACTCTTGGAAGAATGAATTGCTAGCAGTGTTAAACAAATGTGAAAAGAATTATTCTCTTTCCAGAGTTTCTTGAAATTAAATTTTAGCCCCAGTGTGCTCAACTACCTTCAGGATTAATCTCTGTATTGTCAAAGGAGCCTGTCAAGCTCTTTTAGATCAAAGGAGGCTGTTTTGTATTAAGAAGATTCTGATGATGTTTTCCAGCTCTTGGGTACAACACAAAAGCAACCTGTGGCTCTCCACTGCTGTGTGGCCCATTAAGTTTTTGTGTGTCTTGCTGCTTCCTATTTTCTTCAATGTGTGTGCTCTGCCAGGTCCAGCTCAGGCAGGTGGCCACTGGCACCCCCATAACCAGGCACTTCCAAGCTAACTAAAATATCTCCTTGTTCTCTCAGAGCCTGTCTGGTCAGGGTTGTTGATGGTTTCTTCTCACAGCTTGCTGTTCCTTACGGATGCACCGCTGTACACCTGCACCCACATGGACTCCACCGGTGCACAGTTCCTGTTGCCAGCAGAGCACACCAGCTTGGCATGCATCCCCTCCCTTCCCAGCATGCCTGGCCTTTTTAAATTCCTACTTTTCCTGCTTTTAGACACAGTCCTCTGGCATTATACATTTTCTGAACAGGCTGCTTAATGACTTTTTTTGTTCCTCACCAGCTCAGAATTTTTTGACTGCTGCATTTTTTCTCTTTAAATATAAACATGGGAGAGACTAAGAAATAAGTGCTATGCAATGATTAAGAAGAGATATGCCAGTGGCTATGCCTGATTAATGAATTTACACTGTACATTACTCACAGGGAGCTTTCCAGTGTCTTTCTCCAAAACAAGGTAATTTGCTTAAAGGGCTATGTTTTTGTAAAAGGCCAATAAGCAAGCGATACTTGGTGCGTGTATGGATGTCGAGGCAGGGAGAGCCAGGATAGGATGTACAGTCATTTTGCCCCTGCTAGTCACAGCCATTCCTGCAGGTACTTGAGGAATGCAGGATGTGCCCCAAATAGATCTTTACAAATATTCCCCGATGGAGTCATTTCAGCCTCTCCTGACATCCGTATTAGCTCTTGCTGACAACAACAGGATTTTTGTGACGGTGACTGCAGCAGAGTACAAACGCTTTTCTTCTCCTTTCATGCCAGCCAGCAAGTGAAGGTAAAGACTTGCTATGCTGACTCAGAGGAAGGGTTGAACAAGCCTGGGCTCCTGCCTCTGACAGTGGCCAGAGAATCTTCAAGAAAGTCAAAGAAGAAAACAAGCAGTTTTCCCTGCATCATCCTCTTCACAAAGTGAATGTTTCCAGCTCTGGCATCTATTCTAACAGGATAAGAAAGGATAACTTAAAGAAATAGTGTGGCAAGGTGAGGAGAGAGGCTTTCTCTTCAGAGTACTAGCAGGGTTTAGTTTTCTGATCTGGTGCCAAATGCAACAAAGGTACTTGCCAAATGTCCTTGCGGTAGGACTTGTCCAGGGGCTTTACAGCTTTGCACCTCTCTCTCTGTGTCCTGCTGCTCTGATTCTGTTGGACTCAGCGGGATTCCTCTGGTGCTGAGCCTGTGTGAAAATCCAGCTTCTCCTGACTGCAGGGCACGTGTCCAAGAGTGTGAAAGAGCGGGAGAGCCCAGTTCATGCCATTAGCAGGGCAAGGCATTAGTGAGAGCTGTAACTTCTTCTTGGCTGTTTGAAACTGGGGATGGACATGTCTGCTGAGCAGGGAGATAGCCTGGTTTATCTGCTGTCCAGTTTACCACAGGGACTCATGGACTGAGACCACCTTCTGAAAGTGAGGGGTGATGCTGGGCTGGTCTCTGTGGTTCCTACCATCTACTCATGACCGACATTGTCTCATGCTCCAATTTCCTCTGGATGTGGAGCCGCATTCAGTGTTGTTATAAATCTGCTGAAGGTTGTGGCATCAGTACCAGGCTCCTCTGAGGCACAGGTGCCTGGAGGAGCCTGGCTCAGGATTAGGATGCTGGATTATGTATGCATATAATGCTGAAAATGCACAAGAGATGCAGGCACGAGAGTGACTCCAGGCTGAAAGTCAAAACTTCTTTTCCATGCACTGCCAGCTTTTTAAACTGCATTCCTCTGGCCTTTCCAGTTATCTAATATGAATGCAAGGGGATCTAAAATATGTCTGTCTGTCCATTATGTCAAAAGGTTGCAGTTAAGTGGAGACTGAGCTTCTGACTTGGATTTTTTCTTTCACTCCTAATTAAAAAAAACCTTTTTAAGGTGTTTATTTCAAAACCAGCATGGTCTGGAAACAAGAGCTTTTCTTCTGTGTCATTAAACTTCAAGTCTGTTCCCAGAACTGTATGTCCAAAGGAAAGCATCCCTAAGCAGGTGTTTTTTGCCAGCTGACTTGGACCTTTGGCACTTCCCAGCTCCAGGCAAGCTTCCTTGGCATGAGACGCCACAGAACTGGTGAGCTTGCAAACACTGTTCCCTGCTTCAAAGGAGTTACAGTACCAAACACACCAGGGGATCCTGCCAGCTCCATAAGCCAAACAGGCTGCAGTCTGAGGAAGTCAGAAACAACTTAAGACACACCTGGAAATACTCATAAAGCCCTTGAGCCTCGTCATTATTGCTCAAGGTGTCCAGCAGCTCTGCAAACACTCAAATGGTGTATGAGCCAGGCAGGTGTGGCTTCAGCAGCTTGTATGCCCAAAAAAAACTCAGCAGGCTGGAATCAGACAGCTAGCACTTGTCCGTTTCTTAATTTATTGTTATCTAAGTCTTTATAGTCCTTATAGGGAGATAAGATGCTGGCTTTTCCAGGTATCCACATGTAGAAAGGACAGGGATAAAAATATCCATGGTTGTGTTCAAAGACAGTGGGGAAAAAGCAGCGCCTGCTGGCATCAGGCCAGGGGAGAAGCATCCTACTCCACAGGCAGGTGGCCACTGCCTGTGGCACAGCTCTGCGCCTGCCCTTCCCATCCATGCTGCTGGTTGCCAGCAGCAGCACCCTCCAGCCCAAAACACCCATGTTTGCTAAGCTGACCTTGTGTGACAGGATGCCTTTAGAATAATGTTAATTTTAGAGAAAGACAGAATACTGCCACTTGCTGAGAATTAAGACATTTTTTAAAACATCTCCAAGTGACCAAAACCTGCAGTGCTCAAAATCATTGTCCAGTGTTCTGTAGGCATATATTGCTCTGCAATTGTTCCCTGTTGCTGGTTTTGCTTCCAAGCTGTGCATTCAAGCCAGGTGCTATAATAGTTTCTTTTGCTGTGAGTTATAGCACCACAGCCCTGAGAGAGATCATTGCTACTTCCACTGAAAATGGAGTCTTCAAACCTTTGAAGAAGAAAAATGGGAAGGTTGTGGAGGTTGTGTGCACAGACCTTAAAAATGGGGGGAAACAGGAGCAGGGAGACTGCAGGGGAGCAATGGCTGGGGTGTTCCTCAGCCCCTTCCAGCAGAAAGGTGGAACATATTGGGGTCCATTGACTCCTTTTATTTGAAGCTGTTGAGCTTTGAAGCCTTACCTACATGGCTAATGTGTGCTTGGGATGCGCAGCAATGGGGCTGAGTGCCGGGATGTTCCACACTGCTCTGGGTTTCCACTGTTGTGCTGCAGCTGGGACCAGCTTTCGGGGGGGAACCAGACCACCTGCTGCTGCTCTTGTTCTGAGCACTCATAAACAGAATTTGCTCCCTCATGGGAAGTACTGATGAGATTTAAATTGTTTTGATGCAAAGCAATGTTATTACATCTACTGTGCTGTTACTGATTTAGTAGGATTTATGTTTCCAGCATGGCTAACAGGTAGCCAGTGCAAACCTCGCTGTGGATTGTTTGATGTTCCTCAGAAGCAGACATTCTTCAGTCAGGGGCTCTTGTTCCCTGATGCTGCAAACCACCATGCCCTTCCCAGTCCAAAGGCAGCATTCCTCCTTTGTTCATTACTGGCATTTGCAGGAAAAATTCTTTAGTTTCAGGCTGAAATAATTCCTCCCCACTTGTTTTCAGCTGTATGTTTTCAGTGTATTGGGAGCAGAACATCAGACTGGTATTGTGTGGGGCATGGCATGTGGATCTGCAGGACCTTTTTCATATTAGAGGAAAGTAGACATCCTGAAGGTCCTAAATGGCACAGAGAGACAGTGATGCCAGGACGAGGCAGAGTGAGGGTCAGGCAATACAGTGCCACCATGTATGGGATATGAGTGAGCTGGGCTTAAAGAGTCTTGGTTTGGCTATTGGTCCTCTCAAGTGAGGCTTGACTACAAAATCATGAACCTCAGCCAGTTTGGAACTGGGATTTCTTGCTTAGAGATGGTACATTCCCTGCCACAGAAACTGCATTAACTCCTTTAGTGACAGTTTGTAACACAAATCCTGGCTGTTTAATTGGATTTATCGTGGCTATTGGGAGCATAAATGTGTTTACAGATTTGTTTTGAAAGCTTTTTTGTGTGTTTTTCTCATAGCAAGTCAACTTCCATGTGGTGCAATTATGTTCAAGATGTTCCCTGTAGCACTGGAATAATGTCAGATTATACTGTGTGTGCATGTTGTTCTTTGAAAGGATTTTATGTGAGGCATTATGCACTATGGCAGGAGGAGAAAAGGACCTTAGTTTTTATTAAGAGGGGGATAAAAAGCTTAAAACACAAAAAATTCTGTCAAATCCTGTTTCCTTATTATAGGAAATACTTGTCTCCATCTACTGAAATGTGAAACTTTTTCCCCTTTAACTTCTTTCCTGCTCCATCCAGCTCTGCCGGAACTCAGTCCACACAGCTTGCTACTGTTGTGCCACAGCCATTCCAGCTGAAGGCTGAGGCAAACACAGCAAGACATTTCAGAGACAAGCATTTAGGGGAAATAAAAGAAGAGATGACTTTCATTTGTTTTGGAAAGTGTCTTAGTTTTTTGGTTTATGGTGTGGCCTGGAAACTTGCAGTGTGTCTAATGCAGTTGTACAGGAGGCCCATATGAAGCCTGCTCACATCCCCAGCCACAGGGCTGGCTCCAAAGGGCTGCTGTGGTACAGGAACCACCCTTGGGTATCAGGGGCTACAGCACACAGTGCTCACTGTTAGATCTGTCTTATTTTATGCCTTATTTCTTTTTTTATTATTATTATTAACTTGGATAACAATGCAACCTAAAGTGCAATTTCCTGTCTGATAGCAGTTCAGATATTAAATGTCACATCTGCCTAGTATTTTAATCCTTAACTGTGACAAGTTTTCCCAGCACTTCTAAAAGAGGCAGTTGTGATATGTTTCACTCCCTGCTGAATGGTAGTCAAAACCCCAAATTTGTTCTATAACCCATCATTATTACTACTCCTAATTGTTGTTATTAGTAAGCCTTGTAAGAGGAGTTACTTGGAACAGCAGCACAACACTCCCCACCGTGGGAAAGGTCAGGGTTTTCAGATGCCACCGTTGGCAGCCTGTCACTCTGTGTGTTGGTCACAGCTTTCCTTTTTCAAAGCTGCGCTGAAGGGCAACTCTCAGGGACATGCCTCTGCTCTCTCTTGCTGCCTCCCAAGTCCATCCCCTCCCCACAGCGCCTCTCTGTCCCAGGGGAAGCTGCCGAGCCCTTGGCTGAGGTCGGCAATGCAGTGAACAATGCAGGCATTTGAAAACTAGAAAGCTCAAAGCTCGTGTTCTTGTGACCAAAAGGATGCATGGGAAGGTCAAAGAAGAGGACACACAACTTGGAAGGGTGTAGTGGGTTTTGGAAACTAACAGCAGTCAGGCTCAGTGCCTGTGATGCACAGAGCACTGCTGCTGTGCAGCAAAAATGCAGATGGAAAGGCATGAGGAACTTGCAGCTGTGCTTTGCTTCTCAAGGAGCTCCAGGCAGTGACTTGCCTTTCTGTCATAAGCTCTGATGAGGTAAGGGAGCAGGAGAAGGGATGCAGGCAGATCAGAGCTCAGTGCAAAGGGAAACCTGTGTGGCAGTTGCTCACTAAAAACAAAGCAGAGTGATCTCTGGCAATCAGATTTCTGGTGGCCCTGTGTGGATTCACACCACTGAGAGTCTGCCCCAGAAACCAAGAGTGGCAGCAGAGCTGAGAGCAGGGTAACTCTGTGAAGCCTCAGGTAATAGTTCCCGTTGGCTTAGCCAACCCAAATCTGCAGGTCTACTTTGCCAGTTGAAAATTTGGCGTTGATTTTAAAAAAGGGAAAAAAAAAAAAAAAGATAAAAGCCTGAAGCTCTGGGCAGGTATGTAAGAATGTACCCAAGAATGTAGAAACACACCTTTGCGGGCTTAATCAGGTAGATATTTGCCAAATTTTCCAGAACAGTTTGTATATTCAGAGGAAAATCACCTTTAAAAATCAGCATGCTTTACAGAAACTTGGTGTCCAGACCATTTTACAGAATTTGGGTTTTTACTTTGCTTCAATGAAGGTAAAAAGCTTGAAAGATGAGCTATTTTAAAGCATTTCACAAGACCCGTGAGTCATGCAAAATCCTATTGCATTTTTCCTCTGGTTGAAATCACAGAAGTTACGAATTATTAGATCATAGATTAAGAATGCTGCACAATGGGTTGGTGAAAATAAATAAATAAACCCCCCTAATTTTCCACCAGCTTCTAATTCCCTGGGGAAGAATTCAAGAGGCAAGAGTGCAGTATCGCAGCTCACCCTCAAAAAGGAGTGGCATGCAGCTGCATCCCTTCCAGAGTTGCCATTCCTTCTCTTGGTTTCTTCACTGCTCCAGGCAAAAGGAGAATTTAAAACCACTCCTTTATCTAGCACAGTTAATTTCCCCACCCTGTACCAGCTCAGCTTCTCTGGCAGGTATGTTGGGGGATGGTGGACCCAAGCTTTCATCTGCTCCCAAGTCTTCTGCTAACAAAATTGCCCGTTTGTGATCCCACAGAACCTGCTCCTTACCCAGAGAGATCCAGGCAGGCAGGTAGAAGGTGTCACTGTGTTTCTGTAACTCAGCTCTACCAGTGCTGCCACTTCTGCCATGTTAGGATACCTGTATCCCCCAGGTATTTTTATTACTAAAATAAATCCTGCCTGGAACTACTGCTGGGATCTGTGGGTAAGTTCTAGGCTGGCCTTCCAACTTTTTTTCCCCGTATTTATTTCTTACACTGCTGTCACTTCTGAAATCCTTCTTTTAGTTTCTTTTCCCTGAAATGCTGTGGTTGGGTTTCCCAGATGTGTTCCTTGTTGATCGGGAATTTCTAAAGGCCAAGAAGGAATTGCAGGAAAGTACTAGGCAATGGGGCTTGTGGGACCATAAACCATAAAAACATTTAATCGGAAGGAAAGTCTTGCTTTCTATTTCAGTCACCAATTTTTGGAGCACACATTAGAGGTCAGAAATTAATTTTGGCACAAATAAAGTAAATTCAAATAAGAGGAGAAATGTGCCATTTTTGTCAGTACTTTGTGGAAAAAAAAAACCCAACTGAAGGAAAACAATTCTTTTTAATTGCTTACATGATTGAAATCTGTATGATTAAACTGGTGTTTAGCTGAGGGAAAATAGTGTAGTTCAGCAACTTTGCATGTGGCACAGAGATGAATAGTTCTGCTTCTCAACAAACCTGAAATGTTCTCACAGTCCGAGACATTTCTAATGACCTCTCGTTGCTGCTTTTTTCAGGTTCCCTTTTTCACACATTTTTTCTTTCCCACAGTCATTTCATCCTCTCTCTAAACAGTTCCCACTGGAGAAAAGACAATGGAAAAGAGAAGTGCAGCAGCAACCTTTGGGCATTCAGCTTCTTCCTTATTCCCACCATGGTGTAGGATCTGTCATTTCCCTCCAGCTGTGCATGTGAAGAGTCAGTAACACCCTTGAAACAGGTAAAATTAAACATACTTCTGGAAGATTGCAAAATTCCACACATTGTAAGAAATGGTGATACTAATTTACTGTAAAATCTTTTGTGCATGTTAATGAGCTTGGTCTTGCCAATGCTAAAAATAAGTCTCAGTGTAGAAAAGGCTTACAGAATTTGTAAAATTGCTCACTCCCCAAAAAATTTCATCTGTTGTCAAAAACACCTGATCATGTAAGATCTCCAACTGTCTGTTTCTTGTAGGGTAGCACCAGACCTACTTACTCCTGCTCCTGCAGGTAGTGGGCATACTGAGCAATTTTAATGTCCTCTGTAGTGAGGATGGTGATACAAGACTTCTCAAAACAGGTATGAAGATGCATCAACTCAAAGTAACTCAACATAATTATTTGGATTGAAATTTTCCATGTCAAAGTCTAGCCAGAAGGTTTCCTTACAGAAAATGTCAGGTAAGAAACGAAGCTTCCAGACCTGATATTATTCATCACCTTGGGATGGGTCAGAACCTTAACAAGATCATATGTTGTTCTGTCTTTGAAAAGCTGGCAGTGAATTTTGGAAAGAAAAAGGCCTATACAGCCTTTTTATTTTTTGGAGTCAATCTTGCAGCCAGCCATGCAATACTCAAAGGTGACCATGTCTTTTCTGCTTTGTTTTCTTAGCAAACCTTTTGGAAGAGGTTCTGTTCTGTGTGTATTTCAGCGTATTTCAAAGTGGGGTTTCACTTGTATGTGACCTTTCTCAGTGATGTCAAACTTGCACAGAGGAAAGCAAAGCTGCAGGCTTGGCTTTTGCTTGCTTGTTGCTAAGTCCCAGGTCTCACATGTCTGTGTTGGCCAGCAGTCACTTTCTGACAAATCACAAGGCTAGTCTTTGTTCCCTTTCACCCAGCTGTCACTGGTGCTCTCTAAGGCACTACCACCTAGGTTGTATGTCAAGAAAAGGCAAAGTTTGCTGCTCTACCTCAAGGAAGCAGCTAGAGGAAGAAAACAGTGGGACTCCTTACTCTAGATCCCATGGAGGTGGCCACTGGTGGGACTGGTGACAGCTGTTGGAGCTGGTGATGTGTGTTGTGTGTTTCCAGCTGTCCCAGGGAGTGTGGCTTTAATGTAAGGATCTGAGGTGATCACACACATCTTGGTGGATTAGAGGAAGAAAATTTATGGTTCATTTATGTGTCAGTAGCACCAGGATATCCCAGGCATGGGTCAGAACCCCCTGGTGCTGGATTCCAGTGAGAAGACAACCCCAGTGTCAAGAGATTGGGAGTGAATGTGTGAGTTCAGCAGGGACAGGTGTAGGGGATCTGTTACAGAATCACAAAATAGTCTTGAGTTGGAAGGGGCCCACAAGGATCATCAAGTCCGACTCCTCAGTGCATGGCCTGTACAGGGGTTTTGATGAACAGATACAGACTTTAGCAGAAAAAATAACATCCCCCCTTTTCCAAGGAGAGTGACTTGTATGCATTTTGTCAGGACTGCCTTAAAAGACAGCAAACTGCCTGCTTTATAGCTTTGGACAGATGTTTTGCCATGTGAAGAGCACTTTCTCTGAAATGCAAAGTGCACATTTCTTTGTTCTTGTGTGGTGGATGTTCCCTGTGCTTGTGTGTCACCATGGCGCTGGACTGGGGAAGCTGAACATCAAAAGCTTTAGGGAGCTGTATGCCTCAGTTGTTTCCGCTTTCATCATCCATTAAAAAAAAAATTCTAAATGGAAGATGAGAACCTGCCTGCCTTAGGTTCATATGGAAGCAATTGCAGGACCAGGCAGCAGCAGGGTACTTACTCAAAGATGAGTAGATGGTAGGGCCTCTACAGGAAATCTGCAGCAAACAGATCATTCAAAAATAGCTTTTTGAGGCTATAGGATGTAAATGAAAAGAAATAGCTAATCAAAAGGAGAAAACACTGAAAGGAAGTGTTTTATCTGATGTCAGAAGTTGTTGGCTTTCATTCTAATATTCTTGTTTTTTTCTGTATATAGCTTTTAGAGTGCCCTTAAATATTCTCAAAAGGTTATTACTTTTCCAGTGGCATTAGAAAGGCTGAGATGATATTTGCAATGAGGGTAAGTGACTCTCTTGAGGTTTTGGCACCCACAGCTCCAGATTAACTGGAAATGCAGGCATTTAGTAAATCTGAAAATAAGTGCCTCTTGGCCCTGTGCACTTCAGAGAAGTCAGCCTAAGTTTTGTGAGTGGGACCAGAGCAGGAACACGGTATATTCCACACAGGGGAGATATATATTTAGGAAAATTAAGCCACCCAGAATGAATGCCAGCTCATAAGGTAGTGGCCTCCATTCTGTTTATCCAGACTATCTCATTCATGGAAGTCTGGGAAGCCCTGCTGTTAGTTCCATTGATGGGAACAGCAAGACTTCCCTTTCTGGTATTAGTTTTGGCTGACCAGAAGTGTAATTCTTACAAATTTCTGTTACTTAAAATCTCCTCAGGTTTCCAGTTTCCAAAGTAAAAGGGCTCCATTCGAGGTCTGGGGTGGATTCAAGCAGTGACTGCTAATCCAGAACTGGTTCTTGAGATGCTGCACTGGTACAGAGATGGCTTCAGCCATGATGAGGTGAAAGGCCAGGGGGACCTGGCGATCAAAAACCACCACAGGAGACAGAAGGATGATACTGATGAGGCACATGTACATACATACTTCCATATACACAGCTATGTCTCACTTGTACAGAAATGTTCCCTTGCCTCCCCAGCAGTCACTAACCCACTGCTTTTCTTCCAGAAAGTAAATCCTTGACAGACTTGAAGTGATGAGTAATGACTCCACTTTCTTCCATTCCAGCTGCCACACAGGCATGTACGTTGGTCCCTCATCAACCCAGCAAAGTTTGAATGTCTTCCCCTTTTCTTGTTGTTCTGTGTCTGCCTTATCAGTTGCTTGCTGTTATGGTACAGTTGGGATCACCTTCTCTCAGCAGGCACTGTAATTGTTTTTCACAAGGAGAAAGAAAACGCTGGTAAGCAGTGGTACACATCTAGGGGAAATGTCAGCACTTAAACCCAAGCCTTGCTTTTCCCTCTGAGCTGTCATAGCTGGATCCTCTGCCCTTCCTTACAAGTGGGTTTGAGGAGGTGGTTGTTTTGGCTGGAATTGGAGAGGCACAGGTGGTACCACCAGCTGTAAATTGGAGGAGGCACTTCCTGATTATGACCACTGCCTACACACAGATCCCTGCCAAGAGAGGAGCTGGAAGGCGCAGAAGCCTTCTCCTTACTTGGAAAAGGAGGGTAGTCATCACTCCCCTCTCCTGCAGGCTTTCACCTGTAGACTTTGGGCTTCTTTGTCAGTGCTTGGCTTCCTAAAATGCTGTGATGTGAACAACCCTCAGCCACCAGTGAGAGATAGATTCTCTGAGGCACAGAGTATATAAATTAATGCATCTAACATTTAGGTACTCAGGTCTGTATATACAAGTGCATGGCATGTTTGAAAGCCAGCTTACTCTTTTAAGAGACTCCAGTATGAATTCAGATGTTTGCTTAGCCGTGGCAAAATAAGTGGTGAATGACTTCCTGACCTCTGCAATGTCAAGATTTTGCCCTCTGGCTCTAAATGTCAGTGGGGAGAGGCTTGTACCAAGCTGTAGAGCAAGCATGCACCAGGCTCACCTGTGAGGAGTTTCAGATGTTGCTCTGAGAGTGGGGGCAGGAATTTCAGAGGGCAGTGACAGCTACCTGGTCTCAACTGCAAGCACAAATCCCTATTTGCACTTATGTACTTTTAGTTCCAGGTTACAATTTTTAAAATATTGTCTGGTGCTCATGTCTCCACCTTCACGTAATGGAAACCTCTGTTTGCTGGCCTTGACTTGCCTCATCTTCAGGAAAATCGGGCTACCTTGTCACCCTGTGTGCTGAAAGCCCTTTCCCTGGGGTGATGCCTTGGCCTATTGCCCCCTCACAGTCTTGGTTTTCATTTCTTGTCCTAAGTGTGGATCCACTGCATGGGGTGCAGCAAGTGAGGGATAGGCACTGGAGGGTTCACCCACCAACTGCGCACTCCATGCCCACGAGCACCAGAAGAGAGCCAGATTAAAAGATTAAAGTCACAAACTGCAAACCCCCTTGGGCTCCCGATGAGATCTGAGTGCCTAGCTGGGAGGCCAAACTCCCACTCTGGAGATGTGGAGCTGTGCATGCTGTCGCTCACGCTGGAGCCGCTGGCTGCCGGCATCCCCTCCTGCTGCCAGCTCTCAGTGGTTTTAAGGACCAAGAATTAAATAATAAACCAGTTTTTCCCTGAAGGAGGGTCCTGAGTGATGCCTTGGCAATACCTAGGGGCTCCAGGGATGGCTTTACGCTCCCCTCATTGCACACCTGAGCTTTGGGGTTTGTAGCCTCCACTGACACCTTGCTTGCTTGTGTTGTGGTGGCTGGATTGCTTTGCTTGGGATGTGGGATGGGGCTGGAGAGGGAGGGCTGGCGGTCAGCAGCATGGTAACCACACGGGGAGGGTCGTGAGTCCTTTGATGCCATCTGGTCATTTCTTAGAGGTCTCTTACAAGCCTCACCCTAGCAAAACTACCACTAGGTATGCTCACAGGCAGTATATTTTCTCTTTCTTTTTTTTTTTTCTTTTCTCCCACTTGATCTTCATTAGGACTAGGCAAATAATGGCCTTTTTGAGTTAATGGCTGAAAGCACAGAAGTCAAACTGTCACAAAGCACTATTACTGTGTTTCTGTCTGTAATATTTATTTGACCAAAGCAATGACTCTGAGCCAAAATGATGATTCCATCATCAGCACAATATTTAGCATGCTGAGCTCCCCAAACCAATTTTTTCCTAGTTTTGTTTTTTTTTAATATTGTTTTTATATTTTTGAGTGCTTCTTTATCAGAAACACATTGTTTCAAAGCAAAAAGTTCAGCCCTGCTATTTTGAAAGCGTTGAAATAGTATATTTGGACTTCTCAGCAGTTGTTCCTCCTTTTCCTCCTGTGCTTTTCAGATGAAGCTCTTTGTCAGACACAGGCTGAACCTGTGAAGATGTTCAGTTCTGGAGCTCCCTGTTTCAGCACATTTCCCAGCTCTGCTTCCCAAGTGCTCAGGTGACACCAAAGTACAGTGCATGCCAGCACCTTCTGGCCCTTGCAAGAAATGGTGTGGGGCTGTGTGGTGGCCAGACAAGCAGTGCCAATGTGACCATGAACTGCCCATCATGCAGCCCTGCCCCACCTCCAGCTGTGGGAGCACTGGGATCTCGAGGGAGGACAGCAGCAGGACCTGTGTTTCCCAAGCCACTGAAATGGGCATAACCAAAATACCACACAGACACAGCCCTAAAATGGAGTAATTTCCAGGTTTGTGCCTGTTTTGATGAAGACTAAATGCTAAGTTTTAGCAGTCTTTTTTTATTAACTGTATGCTCACACAGGTCTTTGTGATGAATCTGTATCTTCCAACTGATTATAATTAGTGCACTGGTTTATTTACATAGGATTAATGTAATTCAAATGACTAGGTGAAATTCTTTGATCTCCAGGGTATAAGAGGTGAGATTATGATGATTTATGATTTTAAACAGTTGCTCCTGGCTATAAAATCTATTCATTTGAAAATCAATAGAAAGATATCACTTGCCATGTTGATGAGATAATTTCCTCTGCTACTCAGCCCTGACCTATTCTCCTGGTTTTCACCATCCTGTCAAGTTTAAATACCTTTCTTTTTCCTGGAAGCTCTGCTCCACCTGATCCTGCGCAGCTCTTCTGCTTGTCTGGGGTACTCTACTTTTAATTTGAAGCCACTTTCTGATTTATATGCTCCAAGCATGCAAATTCTTCTTCAAAACTCTTTTCCCAACCATGCATTCAGGCAGGTGCTGTAGCTGCCAAAAATATATCCAGCATCATATTTGTTCTTTGTTGCATTGGGTGAATTTATAGGTGTAGGGTATTGGAGACTAAACTTTCTGATCTCTAACAAGGGCTGTTGTCTGTTCAGCAAGTCCTGCCCATTGCACAATGGTATGAATATTTATGATGCTAAATAATAATGCTTGCCTCTGACCCTCTTCATCAGCAGATCTAGCATTGCTTCACTGAGGAAGCAGTCAAATCATTATCCTAATATCCAAATGGGGAAACTGAGGTGCTGCAAGGTGAAATAACTTGTCCAATGTCAGCAAAGGAGAGCAAGAAAGGGAATTCTGTCCCCAGCTGCATGGTACAGCCACTAGACCCTGAAGCCTCCTCAATGACAGCTCATGCAATTTGTCTTTATGCAATGCATTCTTCTCTATTAACAGCAAACAATTCAAGTGTTTTCTTCACAGGTATTAATAGCCTGCCTGAGAAATATGTTTCAACATGCATTTTCAGCAGTGCTTGTGTGTGTGTTGTGCCCCAGCCAGCATCTGTGACCTGCTAGAAGGAGCCAAACTGGGGCAAGGTTGCACCTACGCCCCTGCACTCTGTTCCTCTGCTCCAGCACCCCTCCGCTCCTCCAGTGGCAGTCGGGGAGGTTGGGGACTGACCACGGAGAGGTTCTGCAATACCAGCTGCTGTGTTGGCAGCCTTGGAGTTGCCTCTGGGTCTTACTGTCTTGTCTCCTTGAATATAATGCTCACTGCTGATTTTTTTCCTTTCCCTTTGATTCTGTAGCACTCGTACCCTACTCAGATTCCTCATCAATCTCGCAATCTGGGGAGTCTGAGGAAATAGAGAACGGATCATCTGCAGACTTCTTCTGTATATTATGAAAGTGTCCCTGTGCCATGTGTGATTCCAATCTCTTTTTCCTTTAATCAGACAGAACATCAGTGTCAGATTGCACCAGCCAGGTCTGTGCACAGGGCAGGGGAAGACGAAGCCACTTCTGCGGAGGTGCTCCCGGCTCCCTAGAGGTGACGGCATATCCCTGGCTTCCCCCTGACTAACCCTTTTACCTCCCCACAGCACACCCTGCTCAGCTCAGCCTTGCAAATGTTCTATGGCAAGGCATGTTCTGCCCCTGGCTGAGCCCGCTGGGGCACGACTGCTTGAGCAGCACTGGCTGCGGGGAGTCCTTGAGGAGTGGCAGAACATGTCTGCCTGGAAATCTGCGTGTGCCACAGATGAACCCATCTCTTGATATTTGGAGGTCTCAAGGGACCAAATCACTTCATGGAATTGGCCAGAATTTTAATGACTTCCACCCAAGTATCTTAGCACAGTGGTAGAAAAAGCATGTGTAGAAAGTTGGGTGGGTTTTTGTGGGTGCGAGGGTGCATGTGCTCCTTATACATTACACTGGAATTTCATCAAAAGCTTTTCAACACTCTGTAGGGCCTCTGTCATGAAGATCAGACTAGGTAGTCCACACTAGGTAAGGGCCTTAAATTTTGGCATTTATTCCCTAGCTTGTAAGCATTTTAGGAAGGAAAGGAGATCTGAAATAGAGGCGAAGTTCTGCCACCTGCATCATTTGTTTAGTGGTTTATTCACTTAGTGTTACAATTTTTTGCTTTTGCCTACCTACTCTCAGTACACTACAACCATTTCAATATCGAAATATAAGAGTGTAGAACAGCTATAAAATTAACAGAACTCTATCCATCCCTCCCTTCCCATTTGTGCAGGGCAACATCTGAAGGACAATTTTATCTCCAGATGTCAGGACATGTGGGAGAGGGAGCAGACTCTGAGCTTGTGTGTCCTCTGTGGGATGTAAGCAGAAACAGTACCTAGACAGGAAAGTGTTCGAATGTTAATGATAGGACAGTGCTCAAAACCACTTTAAAAACACTTCCCTGCTTTTTGCTGGGGAAATCTCAATTTGTTGGCTGCCTCTGGCCTTTTGCCCAGCATTCTCAGATCTCCTGGTGAAGGGAAACAGCAGAGCACGTTTGTCCTATTCCTCCTTCCCCAGAGTGAGATGCCAGACTGGAGAGATATGCTGCTGTTTGTGTTCCTAAGGACACACTACAGTGGGGACTACAGTCTATTCAACCCTTTCCTATACCTGCCCTGCTACATTCAGTAGCCCAGGGCAGGTCTGAGTTACACCTCGCCCACCAAGAGTCTCTGGAAGCACAGCCAAGTGGTGTGAGAATCTCCACAAGTCCATTCGAGTGCTCCTGGAGCAGTGCTGTTAGTCTCTCTTTCCCTAGGATACACACTCACACTCCCAGGCATGCAGTACCCCTGCCTGAGTCCCAGCACAGCATCAGCATCACCCTGGACTTCAGCGAGGTCCCAGGAACTTCTTGTGGGAGAACTTCTTGTGTTGGGTGCTCCTGGTGAAACTTGGCTTCTCACCCTGACGTGCATTGTTCCTGCTCCTTTTTTCCATCGGAGTGGCTGAATTTTTGTTGCATGGTATATAAAGCATTTAGGACAAAAAGTCTATATAAAGTGTGATACTAATAATATTTTACGGCTTTAATTACCATGATTGTAGTGCCTAGAGGCGTATGCAAAAGCATTTTGAGTGGGTGGAGAGGAGGCAGTGCTGTGAACATTTTTGTGGTTTTGCTGGGCAATGCGCAATGGAGTTTTCTCATGGGAACCACAGCATGCCAGGGAGAAAAGCTGCCTCTGCCGCCTCGTCTGCTCTGTTGGGATACTGGATCACACCCCAAAGACGGAGGAGAGAGCCCCAGTCACTCCAGTTTCAGGAAAAAGCTGGGCTGACCCACACTGCTTTGCAGAGGGGCTCTAGGGGCAGGTGCTGCTCGTTCCTCCAGGCAACAGGTATTTTTCCTCAGGCAACATCCCTTCCGTGCAGTCAGCGGCAGCTTCACCTGCAGGGTGATTTTAGGATTGGGCAAGCGCTGATTTGGGGCACGGATTTGCCAGCAGGCTGGAGAGCAGCGCGCCTGGTCCGGGTCAGGGTGTGCAATGCAGACGGAGCTCCCGCCAGCCGCCCACCCGTCCGTGCCGTGCCCGCGTGGGCAGGGCCGGGGCCGCACAGAGGGGCCCTGTGTGGCACCCGCCAGCGCCCTGCCCCACGGCCGGCAGCCCCAACGCAATCCAGGGTCACAAACAACGGGGAAACAGGGACATACCCCATGCAGGAATGCAAGTTTTTAGAGTTTGGGTGTTACCAAAAAAAAAAAAAAAAAAGGGTGTCAAAAAAGGGCGCTTGCATTTCCCCAGCTCCAGAATGTAGTCCTGCATCCTTAGAAAACTTTTAAAAACTTTGTTCCTAGATTGTATATTAATTTTTAGACGTTTTTATGTAGTTTTGGTGACAGTGATTTGACACAGACGCTACAAAGCCTCAGCCTTCTATTAGAAAAACTGAAGGAGAAAGTCAATTTAGTTTGGAGTTGTTTACCAAGGAGGCAGGTCATGACTCTGCTTCCTGCCTGGCCTGTCCTCCTCAGACAAACAGCCATGAGGTGCAACGGAGCCGAGGTATGGATGAGAACGCAAGGAAAAAGGAAAGGATACCCTGTGTGAAAAGTATTCCCAGCTCTAGGCAGAGCAGGACGTTGCCTACAAGACAAGCGTATTTTATCGAGGCTTTTTTTCCCCTCACTCGCTGATTTTTTCAACCCATTTAATGCTTTTTTTCTATTGTTATCTGCACTAAATATGAGTTACTTAATTTATTACTTATAACTTTATTTATCACTGAAACATGACTTAAAAATGCATTGTTTAACCCATTCTCCATCAGTAAAACAAATACACGCTCTCATTTCTCCTCGCTTGAAATGCTGCTCGGTACTTTCGCACCGGTTTCCGTACAGCTGCGTTTCGCACCCCCAGGCCTGCCCTTTCTGCCCCCTCCGCCGCCCCCGGGGCTGTGCGCCCGCACCGGCAGGGGCCCCTCCGCTCGGTTCCCGTGGTGTTTTTCCATTGCGGGACCGAGCGGGAAGTTGGGAGCCGCGTTATTCCCGCGGGGGCGGCGCGGAGGGGTCGCGGCCCCGGCGCGGTACGGCCGCGAGGGGGCGCTGCCGCTGCCGGTGCCGCCCCCGCCGGGCGCTGCGTCACGCGGCGGCCGCGCGTGGGCGGGCGGCGGAGCGCGCGCGGGCTCTCGCCATGTGACCGCGCGGGAGGGGGCGGCGTGCGCGGGGGGCGGGGGGCGGGGGCCGCTCCCTCCCTCCCTCCCTCCCCTCTTTCCCTCCCCTCCCCTCTTTCCCTCCCTCCCTCCCTCCCGCCCGCCCGCTCGTCCCCCGCGCGCGGCGAAGGTGCGGCCGCGACGAGGCGAGGTGCGGCGGGGCGGCCGCGCGCCTCCCCGGCGGCGGCGGCGGCGGCAGCGAGGCGGTGGCGGGGACAGGCTCGCCCACCCGCCCCGTCGATGGGAAAGGAGGAGCCTGGGCGGGGGGGGCGCGGGCAGGAACTTCGGCGGGGCTGAGTCTGCGGCCCCGGGACGGCACCGAGGGGAGCCCCGGGCAGCCGGCGGCGGCGGCCAACTGCAGACTACGTGCGGGGCGGCCGGGGGCGCGGGCAGCGCGGCCCCGGCGCCGCGGGGCACGGCCGGAAGGAGCGGGCGGGTCGTGCGTGGGTGATTCCCGGAGAAATCCGGCGCGGGAGGGACGGGGGAGTGGGCGGAAAGTGCAGAAGCGTCCCCGCCGTGTGTGCGCCGCGGGGCGGGGGGGCCGCGGGGCGGGGGCGGCGGGCGGGACGGCGCGGACGGGACGGGACGGGACGGGCGGAGGCGGCGCCCCGGCGGAGGGGTCCCGGGCGGGGGGCGGTGGGGCCGGCGTGGCACCGGCCGCCCCCCGGGCTCTGTGGGGCCGTGCCCCTCCGCGGCTCGGACGCGAGGGATTGTCCGGCCGCGGCGGCGCCCCGCGGGGTAGCCCCGACGGAAAAGCCGCCCCGAGGAGGTTCCTGTCACCGGGCTCAGCGGCCGCGAACTTTGTGTGGGGGGCGCAGCCCCCCGTCCGTGCCCGCGCTGTGGGCTTCCTTCCCGTGGGCTCCATCCCGCGGTGCGGGACCCTGCTCCGGAGGTATTTGTGCGCTCGTCTCGTCCTTACGCGAGGGTGTTTTTGCACGTTTCAAGTTTCTCATTAGTTGCGGCGAGGTACGGATTTGTACGTAAACGCGGAGCTCACTCGTCGGCTGTATTTTGGCACATCTCAGAGCTAGACAAGACTATTTAATTTGCGAAGTCTCTCTTCTGCAGCTACATGTAATTTTCTCCTCCTGCTAAAAGTCCTTTGGAAACGCTGCAGAAATGTAATGAATATGCAAAGCAGCCAGCTCTCAAACCCAAACCCAGTTTGTCTTCAGAGACTTTTCAAAACGCCCAAAGTGATCAAGATACATTATGAAATAATCACTTTTGCCTAAAATACAGGGAAGTGATGTTTCACACTTTCTCCTTGTATTCCTAATTTAATTGGTGACAGCTCAATTAGAATTCACCTGAAATAAAATCTCTAAAAATCAGTTAGAGTTGCTCGATTGCTTTTACTTCCAGTGCAGCCTTAAAAAGCAGGACAGCTGCTCGTGAAGTCCTTGTCCCATGCGTACATCCCACAGCTCCCGAGTTTTCCTTTTCCCGGTGCTTCACCCACATCCACCACCTGCCTACTTCATCCGTGTGTCTTCCTGCCACCTCCGGGAAGTGTGCGGCTCGGAGCGGGCACGACGAGGAAGGAACGGGTGTTTTCCAGTGGTTAAAAAGATGCTGAGCGGGGCTGCTACTGCCGCTGCCCGCTGTCTTGATAGAGGGAGCAGGAATAGGTGCACTAGCTGTTTACAAATATTTAAGATCGCTCTGTGCTGTCTCTGTGGTTTTTGTTTTCCTTTTTCCCAGGAGTTATGTTTGTGGTCAGAGTTAAGGTGACAGCCAGCGTTTGGAGAGGAGGGCATGGCATGTGGGGTGATGGGCTGTGGATGTGAATGAGGTAATGTGGAAAATCAGAATGCATGGTTGTGGGTTGCAAAGGCTGAGTGAAAAATCTAACTTGTGACTTCCTGGTTCTCCTGTGGCTATAACAGTATGCAGCCTTGCGTGTATTTTAAACAGCTTTGTCTGCTGTGGGGAGTTTTCTGGCTTCTTTGTTTGTTCTATATGTGAAAAACATAAGAGATGGCTGCTCTTCCCTGTGTGTTCTGATACTTCTCACTGGTATGGACAGCAAGCAAAGAAGGGAGAGAAGTAGCAGCTCAAGTGCCATGGTTGTGTTCATTTATTCCTGTAGACCTCCCTGTGCAAGCTTTGCATTCCTGCCTCTTGCTGGGAAAAGGGTTTGCAGTTGGCCGTGTGTTAGATGTACCTGCTTGCTCCTGAGGCAGCAGATCGTTCTGGCTGGCTTCTTAGGGTTTGCCAGAGGACATGACCAGGCTCTTACTCCTGAACCAGGTTGGTTTGGGATCACAGATTAGACAGCCTAAGACTTATCGAGCAGGCTGCACAAGAGGGGGATCACACATGGTGCCCCAGGGCCTTATCCAAGATGCTCTTCCTGGTGAGGAGCAGACATGAGTAGGCTGTGAGCTCGTCCTGCATCTTCTTGTTGTGTAACCTCTTCTCGTGCTCACCCTTTGTCCCAAAAGCACAGTCCCCAATGCACTAAGAAGTGAAAACAGTGGTGGAAAGCAGTACTTCAGGTCTCTTAGATACAGCTTAAAGGTCACCTGAAAGATGTGGGGCGCTGAGACTTGAGTGGGTGTGCTAAGGCTTTGCGTAGCTGGCCAGGTGAGCAGAGCCAGCAGCAGCAGCAGTGCCAGGTATCCTTTGGGTTAACCTCCTCGGGTTCTGGCAGTGCTTTGCTGCTTTCTCAGCACTCCTTGCTTGTTGCTTGTCCTCTTCCTAAGCCTCATCTTACTCCTGCAGGTGGACTAGCATAGCTGCTTCCCGGGCTTTGTAGGCTGTGAGCTGGGCTGAACCAGGGACTGGACCGGTCATGTCTGGAGAAACAGCATAGCTGGCAGCAGGAGAGGCCATCTCGGAAAGGGAAGGGAGCCTTCCCCTTGTTAAAATTTAGAAATAACTTGGGATGGCATTGAGGTGAGTGCTGGAGGAACTCTGTTTAATGCAAGGAGAAAAGAGGTCAAAAGGAGGAGTGTTTGAAAATGCCTTCTCTGCAGAAATCAGTAGCAGTTGTACGTGGAAAAATTGCTCGGCCCTCTCAGGAGTTACTGTACTGAATTTGAAAAACAGAATGGGTCTGTAGAGTATGAAACAAAGGGATTTCAGTCTTGCTTTAAATGCAAATCGCAATGCAGTCTGAACCATGGAGTCACTGCTGACACCTCCATAGTACATATTAATCCAGTTTTATCTGTCATGAGGAGATTTGTTGATTAGAAGCCTCTAGGTAAAGGCTGCTTATGGACTGGTGCTGCTCTTCCAGCCTGTGGGCTGGAAAAATGAGTTCAGTTCCATGGCTTGCCTGGAGCTCTTGGGCTCTGTGTAATTTCACTGCCACCGTCCTTCCAAGATTCAATTTAGCTCTCTGCAAAGAGCCCATTTATGTAGATTTATGTAGATTTTGTGCTAAGATGAATGACTTTCAGAGGAAAAGGGCCTTCCTTTAAAAGTTATATAAGTTAATTTGTGGTATTGATGGTGAAAAGTCAGCAGCATTTGAAATGGGAGGGTAGGAACAGTTTACTGAAATACCACTAAGCATAAGCTGTTAATTTTGTTTGTCTTGACAAAGTTTGTCCAGAGTGGATTTTTCTAAGAAATCTAGTGAAATAATGACATTTTTTAAATAGTGAATTCTGTGCCCTGAAAAGGGTTACTTGTAAGTGATTTTCCTCATTTTCCTTGTTGCTTCTTGTATCTTTGGGTGTAGACAGTAGGTGATCGATTTTCTGCAGTTAACTATAATTTCTGAAGCCAAACTGTGTTTCTAAACTTTGTAGCTCTTAAATGTTTACAGTTTCACCCTGAGTTCCAAAGAGTGGAGTTGATTAGCTCTGAAGCTCACCAACAGCTCCTTGAGGTAGCTGCTCAAATCTAAACTGCTATTGCTGTCCCTTCTGCTTTACGCATTCTGGCACACAAGGAATGATATGTTCAGCTGGTGGTTTGAGGGTTTTGTATGTTTTGGGTCTTTTTTTTTTTTTTCCCTGGGCTCCATCTCTCTTCCTGAAGAGATTGAATGAAGGTATACTGTTGCTGCCACATACAAACACAAAGTTTCTGTTGGCATCTTGATTTTATTTTTCTCTAGTAGAGTTAAATCAGAATTTTGTAGTAAAAGCCTGGTCTTCCAGATGCCTCCTGAATAGAAGTTGGGCTCTGTTTGTTTCGTCTGTATATTTGACTTGCTGAAGAAAAGGCTCATATTTTTTAAAAAAAACCCAAAACACCCAGACCATTTCTTTATAATGTTTTACATGTTTTACAATAGGCAAAAGCACATACTGTAAAAATAATTTCTCTTGGAGTTTTGATAACCAATCTCCCAATGCCCCATAGCAAATGTATTTGCTTGCACTGCAGTTTTGGAGGAAGGGGAGTTGCACATTATTAAAATACTTTTCCCCCGGCATGTGCAAATCTTTCTGTAGGTATTGTTTTTTAGGTTACTACTGTGTGTTTTTTCAAGTCCAGTGTGATAGTAGAGCCAGAGCAATGTTAGCAGACCTGCTCAATGTTTCAGTTCTGTTACTTTCTCAACCAAACTATAAATTACATGCTTTAAACCTTATTGATTGGTGGTTTAGCTTAATACAGTAATACTGGAAATTATCTGCTTGTGGCTGTGAAAGCCACCGTAGAGTGAAGAGGTGTGTGTGTGAGATCTTAGAATTCTCTGAGGAGTTTATTATTTGTGGTATAACTGGATAAGGGGTTTATGAAGTTGAAACTTGTGCAAATGTTTTTTCCTGCCGCCGTAAGGGCTGAACACTGCAGCAATCTGTCTGTTGGGAGCCTTTAAGCACAATTGCTGTATTGCTGAGTGGTATTTCATGTCTCAAGTGTCAGTGACAAGGCAGCCTTGTTAGCAAATGAAAGGGACAGGTGAACGCAAACTAAGGTTTTTAAACTATATATGTTGGAATCCATCAGTATTTTTGCTTTGTCTGCAGCAGTTGGTGCTATAATTAAGATCAGTAGAGGCATTAGGTCCTTTTTATGTGAAACAGGTAAAACTGTAGAAATACTTGGTTCTTAAAACACCCTTTTACTGACCCAGCTTCATTAATCCTCTGGGGTTCTGTGAAGCACTTTTCTTCTTTGCTTTCCTTTTACAGTCCTCCACACTTTAGGGGGGAAGAATGATGCGACAGTTAAGAAGAATTGAAGCTGATGAGCTTTTTTCTTCAGGAAATCAAGTATTCTGTAATTCTTCAGAATGTGTTTTGTGATCATTTTGATTTTAAGATATAAGAGAATTGAGTAGAAGCTTTGAGCGATATTGACTGACATTCTTGGGAATAAATATGAAGTGGGAATGTTGAAAACAAGCTGGCTTCATGTTTGAATCATCTTTTTTGTAGGTACATCACAACTATCTGCTGATTTGTTTTTTTTTTCAAAAATGTTTCCATTAAGTTAACAAGTCAAAAAATAGAGCTTTTGCCCCTTTTTCATTTCGGTGTGTGTTCTTGTAATGAGAGAAAGAAATGCTGTCCTCTGAGTTGACAGCCTTGTGGAAAGATGAGTGGTGGGACAGTGCATCTGGATGTCAGTGCTTTGGTGCTCATCTTCTCTCTGTTTTTACTGTTTGCAGGTTCTGTCATCCGTGATGGCGTCAGCTCTACCCAGAACCCTCGGAGAACTGCAGCTGTATCGAATACTACAGAAAGCAAATCTCTTATTCTACTTCGATGCCTTCATTCAGCAGGGTGGTGATGATGTCCAGCAGCTCTGTGAAGCAGGGGAAGAGGAGTTTTTGGAGATAATGGCTCTCGTAGGCATGGCTAGCAAGCCACTTCATGTCCGACGGCTGCAGAAGGCTTTGAGGGACTGGGTCACAAACCCTGGCCTTTTTAACCAGCCTCTCACCTCCTTACCAGTCAGCAGCATTCCAATATATAAGCTGCCAGAAGGGTCTCCTGCGTGGCTGGGGATATCCTGCAGCAGCTACGAAAGGAACAGCAGCACCAGAGAGCCTCACCTGAAGATTCCGAAATGCGCTGCCACGACGTGCGTGCAGAGCGTGGGCACGAGCAAATCTGATGTGGTGGGGAGCTTATCGCTGCAGAGCAGCAGTGAACCAAGACTCTGGCAAGGACACCACACCACAGAGAGTGAGCACAGCCTTTCCCCGGCTGACCTTGGCTCTCCAGCCTCACCAAAGGAAAACAGCGAGACCCTGGATGCTGCTGCTGCTCTGTCAGTTGCTGAATGTGTAGAACGTATGGTTCCCTCCCTGCCCAAAAGTGACTCCAATGAAGTTAAGGAGTTACTGAAAACAAATAAGAAACTGGCAAAGATGATTGGTCACATCTTTGAGATGAGTGACGATGACCCTCACAAAGAGGAGGAGATCAGGAAGTACAGTGCAATATATGGCAGATTTGACTCGAAAAGAAAGGATGGCAAGCATCTCACCCTCCATGAGGTAAAACACCTTGAGTGGCACTAGGCTTCCTCCTCTATTCTTACACCTTTGATGAGATGTGTTTATAGGGTGCAATTGTTGTATGGGTACTTCTTGCTGAGTGATGAGAGTCGTGTATTTGATAGTTGTGTGTTGAGTGCTGTAGGCAATCCTGGCCCAACATGGAAATCTCAGGTACAGCAAAAGTCCCCTTTTGTGGGTGGGTGTGGGTGTGCACGTGCTGATTTCAGCTTGGTGTCTTCAGACTGCTTGGTTGCTGGTGCGGCCTGTCAGGCAGAAGGGTTAGAAAGTTTGGCACTGAAATAGCAACCAGAATTGCACTAAGCATGGCCTTTGGGATCCTATGGATTTGGTACATTTTAAAAGAGGTCCTGTCATGATATTTCCTTGCAGCTTTGAGAGTAGACTTGCTTGGAAGATCAGTAACTAAAATTGCTTGTGTCTGATGTGGTTACTACCCTCTGCTGTCTTCCCTCAAGACTCTGCTCTGTAGCTTGTGCACTTGAGGTAAAAAGGATTCTGTCAATGAGGTCCCTAAACCCAGTGGCATGGATTTTTTATTTTTTTACTTGGATTGGGATGAAGCTCAATTATACAACCTGTGGTGTTTTTTTGGCACGGTGGTCTTAAACCTGTCAAATGACATGCAGACCATATGAGGAGGAAGGGAAAGGACTGTCTCCAGTATTCATGGGTGGCTGTAATCTGAATGTTTGTCCTTTAATCCCTCAGTAGCATCTCTTCCCTCTTGTCTTTGAAAGTCCATGTGGGCCTCCCTTGCTCCTCTTGTGGCATTCCTGAGGCTCACACTGCATGTGTTGTAATGCAATAGGTGTGTCTGTGTGGGGAGTAGTTTCCTAGAGCCAAAGTACAGTACAAGAGGAGAACAAACATTAATTCAAAGCAGTGCCAAAACACTGTTGATACGAATGCTGCATCAGCATTTTCACAGTTAACAGTGATTGCAAAATTTCAGTTGGATTTAAAATTTGGCATGTAAGGCTTAGCTCCCAAAAGGAATAGCAGTGTTTATGTTACAGGAGTGCCAAAAAAACTGTACTGGCTTTAGCCTTTTTTTGCTTCAAGAAGAAGTTTTGTAGGTGTGTGATCCATAGCATAAGACTGAGTTCTCTTTATGCTTCGGAGTAGAAGGGCAGAAGGAAACAAGGCGTATTTCTTTACATTTTTGTTTATATATTTACATTTATAAGGCAACTGCACATCACCAGCAGTGACTTGACAAGGGCTTTTACTGCAGACTGGGGAGACACTTCCACAGTAGTCAGCCACATTCCTACCACACAGTTCTAGTTGTGCAGCTTTCACTTACGTGCTTTGTGGCTTTATGTCAAACACTTATAATCTATGAATTCATCCACTGTACAAGATGAGATCTCATCTTACTCCCCTGACCTTGTGGAAGTCTCTCTCGTAACAGAACAAGTTGTGTATGAGATGGAGGCAGGATTTGAAAGGATTAATTGTGTAGATGCCCTGTGTACATGGCTGCAGATTCAGGATTCAGAGAAAGGGGGTTCTCCCCACCTGAGGATGGAGGCACTTGAGGTGTACAGCATGTGTGGCTGTGTGCTTTCACAGCCTCTCTCTGGGGTAGCGACTGCAGAAAATGCTCTGAAATCTGGGCAGACTTCTTGTTTAGGATAATTTTCTGGCATCCAGCAGTGTACTGGAAGGTGGGCTCCGGGGCACCTTTTGTGTAGGCTCAGGCATGGCTGTGCAAAGCTGGAGGAATGAACACTGGGGTAGTGATTGAAGGAGCAGGATAGCAATAACCTGGAAGAAAGGACAACTGCTCTGCCTTGTTAATTTTTTTTAGTATTGCACTACAGATCTTTACTACATCATTGTAAAACCACGTTTAAAAATGGAATGAGAGCATGGTTTGGCTTTAGGAAATATTTCTATCACTATTGTGATTAAGGGCACAAGATCAAAGGAGTCTGTGGTTGACTTATGCCTCACTTACGCATGTGGGGCCTCGCTGAACTTGATGGGAACTGCACACATGCAAGCAAGAAGAATTTGCTCATAATTGGTTTACTGTTGGCTTAAAGAGGCTGGATTTCACAAAGTTTTGTCTTGAACAGTTTTGTCTTCATTTCTTTTTTAAAGCAGAAAATAAATAGCAGCAACGAGACCATTTATTTTTTGTTTAAAATCTGGTAAACCAGAGTTTGCCTTTTGTAAACTCAGCCTCAGTGTGGTTTTGATGGCTTAAACAATTTGCTGCTCAGAAGGAAGGACCTTAAACAACCAGGGAGGTAAGTTTCTGCTTGTCCAGAGACCGTTTTTCAGCACGTGTTAATACATTCCAAGGCTGTCATTCTGCTCATTCTGCTTCCCAGTTCAAGGTTTCTCCTTGCAGCTGGCAAGGAACAGCTGAATAAACTTCACTGTGAATTTAAAAAGCTTAAGTAGTGGTTAGCTTTTTAATGTAAAGATTAGGGTATCTCTGGGTCCTCAAGCACAGAGGAGTTGTGTGTAAACTAAAACCTAATGGAATTATTAGTGGTGAATTAGGGAGAGTACTTTGTTTCAGTATGAGCACTGACGTGTCTCAGAGGGCTGGAGCAGCCATTAGAGGCCTGTGAGAGCTGCAGACACTGTGCTGGTTTGGAAGTGTATGCTCCTGGTAGGAGTATTTGCATAAGGCATTAATCTGACATAAAATCTGATGCGGAATCTTTCGAAGGTGTTCCAAAACTAATAAACATGATGTTTTTAATCCATCCCATTGTTTCAGTATTACACAGCTTTTCAAACACAGAGAGCACTTAATGTTTAAAGTTGGACTGGAGGAGGGATGAGTGCAAGGCATGCCCTTGAACTCGGTGACCCCTGCAAGTTCGAGTCAGATTTGTAATTTGCGTGTTTATATTTCAGTGCTTGTCTCATACCTATAAAACAAACAAAAAAATCCAGTTCAGGGGAATTAGAAAAAAACCCAATAACTTTTATCTAGCTTGGTCTCTTCCATTTCTTTTGCTGACTCACCAAAACAGTACGGTTTGGTATTTAATTATGTGGTTTCTAGTGGGGGAATCTGTGAACCCCATCAGATGAAAATATACCCATCCCTCTCCTGCATGGTTATGTGCTGCTCCATATCCTTAAGGCTTCCAGCACACAGAATCTTTATTTTTAGGCATGCAACACTTTGTATCTGCAGTATTATGCCTCCTGAAAAGCCAGGAAGCCATGATGCACTTCAATTCAGTAAGTCTGAATGTGACCTGAAAGAGGAAACCAGGAAAAACAAGCAAATAAACATTTGGCTTTTCTCACATATTAGGATAAACAGCATTTGCCTACAACTACCCAAAGCATTTTCAGTCATTTCAGCTCTTTGCAACCTCTCAGCACTTTGAAGGATAAAAAATATCTCAAATTATTTTGTAAGCATTAGCCATATTATTCATCCTTGGCAAAGTAATAGCTATCACTGTTACAGAAATTAATGCCTGCTTTGGATGGTAATTCTTTTAATCGGTGTTGTATTAATCTTATATTGTATCTTTTTCCTGTCTGTTATTTTTTCTGAAAAGACAGACATTGTAGAACAGCTGTTCCTGTCTAAGGGGTTATAGTTTGTTATTTTAGTACCTTGTATTGTAGGAACATAGTAACCTGTTTGCGCCCTTGTACATCTGATCTCTGTGAGATTTGGTTTTTTGTCTGTACAGAGACTAAAGGATCAGGCAACATATCTAGTCTGCCTGTTAAAAACAAGTTTGTGCTCTGATTAACATTTAGGCACCATAGGAAATGCCCTACTGAGATCAGAGGCTTTTAGGCTTAACACAGGAAAAATTGCTTATGAAGTATTAGGAGCAGCAGTTCTGTGTGAGATTTTACTGGAAATACTGCACAGGCTGCTGAGAGAAGACTCTTGGCTCTTCTTGATACATGTTTTTGTTTTTCCAGCCTTCCTGGAGAACAGGTGTCACTTTGGGTAAAATAAATTTTTGATAGTTTGGATGCCATCAGGCCCTGTGGCGAAGGACGTTGTTCATGTCTTGTGACAGCTTCCATCCTTCAGGGATGGAGCGTGCAGCGATTCGGGTGAACTGCTGGCCTCTGTGGTTTAATTCACAGGTAACACTGCAGTGTGGTAGACAGCAGGGTGAAGGGGTGTGCTCTTGGCCTTCTCCCAAGAGATGCCCTGTAACTGCAGACCTGCTGGTCTGTGGGAGCAGTGGGTTGGGTGTCTGAGGTCGCACGTGGGCTGTCCTGCCTGTGCGGCTGCTCCCGGCGCTGCCAGATGGAGGGTCGGGGATGGCACGTCTCCATCCGTCATGGATGTGCTGACTATGCTGTGGAAACCAAGCTGCTCCGGAATATTCACTAGTCTGGGACAGATACAGAACATACTGTTGACAGTAGCTCCAAAGCAGCTGTGCTCCTTTGCCAGAAGCCAAGCCTATTCAAAGCAGCTTAATTTCTAGAAGTAAAAGAGTAGAAAGAGTTGTGGGCACTTGGTCAAAACACCTGTAGTATTCTGTTGGCCTCTTGCTGTTATGCCTCATTACACGTTCTGGCTGTTCTTCAGCTGAGGAAAAAAGTGAGAAAGTCTCTTCAAGCTCTGCTTCCTGTGGAAGGAGCTTGGAATAGCCTCTCCAGCTATGTCGATTTGTGTCTCTGATTGCATTAATAATGTTGTGTCCATACTGCTGACCATAGGCTTCTTGGAAAGCAGTATTATTAAGCTGATATAATTCATGACAGTATCACCACTTCCTATAGGCTTCTGAAGAGCATTGCAAAACCATTTTGAGCCTCAACTTCAGGCTTTTTCTTCCCCGCCTTCTTTATGAATCTTTTGCCAGCAGCAGAGGCACTAGAAATGTGTCCTGGCAGGCTCAGGAAAACATCCTTGAAACAAGTTACATTTGATTCATGTCTGAAGATAGTCTTCACAAACACGAGGGTGAGAAATATAGCTAAAAAAAGTTTAATCGTTTCTTAAACCATCACCTTCTACAGAATTTATTCTGTATTCACCAGGGAAAGCCATCTGTACCCACACTCTCAGGGTGGTTGTTTTTTTTTTTTGTTTTTTTTTTTCCCCAAGTCCTGGGCATATTGCATTTATAAAAATAGTATTCCCTGTAAGCCAGGCTTTGGAAGCCAAACACTGAACGTTCAGAGCTACTGTTTTATACTGAGATTTAATTAATGCTGAGATGAGGCAAAAGCAGTGCACATTGAGACAGTCCTACAATAATGTTTCACTTTATGCACCAACTACATTAATAT
The DNA here is from genome assembly GCF_965178545.1 of Coloeus monedula. NCBI lineage: Eukaryota > Metazoa > Chordata > Aves > Passeriformes > Corvidae > Coloeus > Coloeus monedula. The sequence continues at coordinate 8,679,502 of NC_138787.1, forward strand.
CTTTTCTCTTCCGAAAGGCTTACCTGGTTTAGTAAGGGATATAAATAAACTGAAGAAACCCTCCAGGGTTTAGTGTACAATTATAGGTAATTTTACTTGCCATCAAAATTTTCTGTTATTTCAGAAGAGGTACTTTTACAAGCACAGTAGGTGAAAGTATGCAAAATCATGAGTGCCTGTTTGTTTGATTTGCAGCTAACAGTTAACGAAGCAGCTGCCCAGCTGTGTGTGAAAGATAATGCCTTGTTGACCAGGAGAGATGAGCTCTTCGCCCTGGCCCGGCAAATCTCTCGGGAGGTCACCTACAAGTACACCTACAGGACCACCAAGTAAGGCTTCATTAACTCAGAGGGTCTTTGCTTGTGGGGAACTAAGCAGGCTGATGGCATTTCTTCTGAGGCACTAGAGACACTTCCTTCTTGCTCTTCAGCCAGCAAAATGCTCTTCTGAGAAAAGGAGGAAAATGCTATTTGAGTCCTGAAGCTTTTAAACTGATAAGATTCAGCTGTCTTGAATTACCTTTTTATTTGCTCTCTAGTTTTCCAAGTATTTTGAGGATAGTGCATGTTGAGAGGCATCTGAGAGGCTGGTATTTCAAGCATTTAAAGCATTAGTGTATTTTAAGGTTAATGTAAATTGGCAGAGTAGCCATAGATGTTCAAGGCATCAATTTCCTTTTTTCCATATACAGATTTGGCTTGTTAGCCAAAAAGATAAGGTCACAGGGAGTGGCCTACAAACTTGCTTTAAAGGAACTGAAGCTGAGTCCTAATTTCAGTTGTTACTGTTCTGTTAAATAAACTGCTGTTATGAAATGGTGACACAGCCTTAACAGCTTTTAAATACAATTAAAACCTTAGAATTAGCAAGTATGATTAAATGTCTTGATACTTTCTTTAGATTTTAGATGTTAATTCCCTTGCCTGTAATGTAATACCCTTCCAAAATACATTCTTCTACACTTTAGAAAGTTTTCCTTTGTTCCTCTTTCTTTCATGGAGATTCATATGAATATACATCCATGCTGAATAAGCAATGCCAAGGGCATTTCTGTAATTCTCTGGGCTGTCCTTCCTCTTTGGAAAGAAGAATCCATTAATCTCTTCATGCTTCTGAAAACAACACAAAATGCTTGTGTTCCTATAGTTGAATGACTTTCACTGCCATGTCAAAGTGAATTGGAGGCTTTTTTTGTGCATCTCACTTGCTCTTCCCCGATCTACTTTTTTTTCCTTGACTCCTTTTCATTATTATTGATGGTCAGGGTTAATGTGCTGTTCACTGATCGTGTATGTGTCTTTTCTTCTAGATCTAAATGTGGAGAAAGGGATGAGCTGTCACCAAAGAGAATCAAGATAGAGGTACAGTAATGTGACTCCTGTATTTTGACCTGTGCATGCTAAAATTCAGTTTTGTTTTGAAGGGATCTGTCTTAAGGAAATTTGTCAGAAAAACATTTGATAGACAGTTGATGGGTATGACAGAGAGAGGGAGGGTGGGAGAACATCACCACTGTCTCTGTAAATGTAAGTGCTTGATGGAGAAACCTGTAGGAGCAGGGGTAAAGAGTAGGATTTGTTTAATGGTAAAGATACTCTCAGTGTTTTGCACTCAGAGTGAGTAGGAGGGGAGGAATGGGACTGACTGACTTCGTGTGGTGGAATAAGATCAAGCACTATAGGAAATGTCTTCCCATAAGGCCTCCTGCTTTTCAGTTAGCATGAGGTGGAGTTTGCCTAATTCACTGGAGTCAGCTGTTGATCATGTCCGAAATACAGAGTTCTTGATAAGGACTGATGGCAGAATATTAGCTATCTCTGACCATGCCATAAATTATGACACTGATCGTATTGAAAAGTCAAAAACTAATTAAAAGCTATATATCTCAACACAAATGGTTGTGCCTGTAGATGTTAATTTACAGGTTTTTGTAATGAGTTTTGTGTCAAATACATGTATACATGGCTGATGTATACACTTGCACAAGATGTTGCTTAGGGAGATCCTGGGAATTTCTTGTTAAGAGTGCAGGAGCAGCAGGAATGTAGTTTAGCTTTTTCTTCAGTTACCACTGCTGGAAGGGAAATTTGAAGCCTTTTAAAAAGTTACTTTTAACAAAAAAAAGTAAAAATAAAAAAATGTCAGATGTACGTATTTATACTTATATACTTGATAAGAATAGCAGATCTTTCTTTTTAATTTGTATGGTAAACAAATTACTGTTTCACTGTTACATGGGTATCTAATTTATCCTTAGCACTGTGGGTGTTTTTTATTGTACTGTCTACTCAAAAAAGGTGTAGGTTAAACGTGTATTAGAATATGAGCTAGACCTGAGCTAGATTTGTATGTGACACAGATAGGTGATACATTCTTTAACTGTAGAGGAAAATTGCAACACATTCTGAAATGTGTTTCTTGTGTGTAACGCATTCTGTGATAAATGAAGCACTGTATGTAGGACGGCTTTAATTTTTTTTTTCAGTACTGCAGTGCTTTTACCTGTACAAAGGCTCTTCCTGTGAGGCAAACCCTGGTGAGAGCAGTTGGTTTTGAAAAGGCAGCTATGAATAGGTACAGAGGAATTCATCTTATTTATTAAGTTCCTTCAGCTCATATACTACTGTAGTTTTGAGTTTATGTAGTGCAAAATATACATGTGCAGTGAGGATTTACTGGTAGCTTTGGTAAGTCAGTAATGTCATTTATGTGTGTCAGGATTTGCTTTTGACCTATGCTTGTTCTGTGATCCACAAAAAAGAGCAGGGAAAAGCTGCATTAAATGATTTTATCCAGCTTCACCATTATCAGCCTTGACCAACATGTTGCAGGATGGTTGCTTGAGCCTCCTGTCTTTTGTTCAGTCCAGCCCTAATTTGTTAGAGCTGGTGGGGAGCCACTCCTCTGCGTGAAGTAGTATTTCAATGACTTCGATTTCAGAATAAGGAAGTTTTTCCTTTATTCAGTAATAATTGATGATGAGCAAGTGTCTAAAATGACACGCTGCAAGGGAGGTGCTGTTATTTTACAGGATCTTCATTGAAAGAAAGTGTAAAATTAAAATCCTGAAAAATACAGGCTGAAACTTGAGGTTTTCTGGAGAGCAGGAAATCTGGACAGCCTTAGGGGATGTGTATTCTCCTATTTTCTGCATGGTGAAATCTTAAAGAGTCTGGAAGGCCTGCTTCTTTTATACCCATTTTTGTTCAATAATTCTGAGAAAGGATGTTTACTTGGGTTTAGTTTTATCTAAAATTACCAGTTATATTTTAAAATGCTTGTGAAAATTTTGTGTCCTAATTGTACAAATTACTTTTTCAGAAATAGGTCATTTTTCCAAAATAAAAAATTGAAAATTAAATTTAATTAAATATTCTTTAATCTGATAGCCTAGCATTATTAATTTCAAAATTACCCATATTGTTATCAGCAGAAATGTCTTTTTTCCTCACAACTTTGGGAGTCTTCTAAGAAGGAGTAAAGCATTACTTCAGTGCATTATAATTTTGAGGTATGCTGTAAATTGTGGGCTTTACTTCAATGAAATGTAAAAAAGATGCAGTATGACATAGATCACTGCTGTTCTGGGTTCTTGGGTCTTGCATTTTGAAAAAAAAAATGTAAAAAATCCTGTTTTTAGTACCAGGTTCAGGGATTTTTTGAGAGTTTGTTTAGGTTTGGTTTTTTTTGGAAAGGTGAAAGTAAAAAGGAAAATGGTAGCAAATGCAGATTTTTCCTTCTGTTCCGGGGAAGAATTACTTACACTGTTTTTGAAGTTGTAGTGCTTCATTGCGGATCTGTTCGCTCACTATCATGAAAATACAGAGAGGACCTGAACATGAGGTGCTTTTTTGTTGTTATAACTAGCTCTTTTCTGTTTCTCTTTTTTTGTTTGGTTTTTTTTTTTTTTTTTGAGAAGGGTCATTTTGCCTTTCTGTTTTAAGGCCGAACTCTGTATTTTGATTCACCATTCCTTTAACTGTTAGTCATTAATGTCTCTGTGAAGCGTGGCCTAAAATACTAGGGCTTCAATTTGGAAAGACTTCACAGCCTGTTTGCATAGTGTAAAAGATTACTTAAAAAAAAGATGAGTTAATTTCCTGAAATATAATAACACTTTAAAAAGCCTCCAGAGAGGCTTTGAAGGTCATCCTTGAGCAGAGCCAGCAGAGCTGTGTGTGCAAGCTGCAGCATTGTCAATCTGCAGCCACGTTGTAAATTTATCCTTTTCATGAATATGAAACTCGCAAAAGCATTACAAAGAAACAATGTGCCATGAATTACATCAAATTACCTGTAAAAGGCTTTCTCTTCCCCTGCGAGCTCTCCCCCTCTTATTCGTTGAGTGGGTGGGTGAGCTGTGGGAGTGAAGTGTAAAGAGGAGAAGGGGAAAAAATTCCAGGCAAATGACAGACTAAAGGTGTGGAGGGAGTGAAAAAAGGAGTGGAGTGAATTGGTATTTGGAAGCAGATTATTAAAAAGGGAGGTGGTTCCTAAACCTGCTCTGGACAAAGAGCAGGATAGGCAAATAGGGATGGAAATGGCACATCATCCTGCAGACCAAGGATCTCTCCTGCTTAGGTGTTGTGGGGTGGGGGACCCCTTATTTTGTCATCTTCTGTGACTCAGTGCCGGCACCACTGAAAGCAATGAGCTGTTGTGGCACCAGCTTAGAAACAAAACAAGTCACAGGTACATCAGGCAGAAGTCGTGGAGGGAGAGACTGTTCATCACTATTGGGGTCGACCAGGTTCCCTTTCAGAGTCAGCATGAACAGCCAAGAGAGGAAGAAAGGAGAGTCTTAAAAAATATTCTTGTTGTCTATGGTCTAAAGAAATTAATTTGTGTGTCAGCATCTCCATTCGTCTACAAGAGGGATGGGAAGAGCTTTCAAAAGCTGATTTCCCAAAGCTCAGTGGGAGTCGAGGGCGCACAGGCAGGGAGACCTGAGCAGAGGCTGTAAGGAAGCATCTTCCCTTGGTGCCAGTGTGGGTGGAGGAAGAGGAGAGAAAAGCCCCATCTCCCCTATTTCTGAGAAGGCTGAAAAGAAAACCAAAGTGTGGGATTTGTGTTTTTCACAAAAACAGCAAAAGCAGTAGAAGCTACTGTTTTCATAGGAAAAATGTCATTAGAGGGAGCAAAAAAGCACATGTGGGACTGGGAACATCTGCTGCTCAAAGCTGCTTGGAAAACAACTGAGCAGCAGCATGGCAAAACAAAAATGCTGCAGTGCACGTAGCAGGACCTCCAGGCAGCCATGGGGCAGAGCAGGTTGGTGCTTGGCCCAGTGTGCTCCTCATCCCACAGGGCGTTGGGGACAGCCAACAGTGGGAAGGGCCTCTGGGAACGTGATCCAGAACCACATCACTCTCCAGGAGTTATCTGCCTGACTGAGGGGTGACACAGCCACAGGCAGCCAGACCCGCTTTTGGGAAACAGCCTTTGGTTTTGTATAGGCAGGTGATCACAAACGTGTTATGAAGAACTGTGTTACCTGTTTTGTTGCAAAAATAGGATCCTGAGTGATAGGGTTTTGTGTGTTCGGCTTCTAATCTTCCTACACATAATCATTCTCCTCTCCCAAACACATTCAGGTCTTAGCTATGAAAGTGGTCAGTGCTTGTGGGAAAGTGCTGCAAATCCTTTGTTTCTGGGTTAGGCTAGAGGCTTTTTGGCAGTTTACCTGGTTGTGACGTTTTTGCATAGCTATTGTGTTTATTTGTTCCGTGAGGGAGTATGCTGGGTGTTTAAAAGCAATATGCAGCATTCAGACAGATTTTAGGGTTTTTTCCTGAGCATAAAGAATAGGTTTAATGGCATTACATTGCACTGAGGTTCTGGCCATCTGCCTTGGGTCAGACCACTGCTCTGCAGGTCAGTGGGCAGCCTGCCAGTGGAGGGAACCTTGTGGTCCTTCCCGTGTGTTTTTTCAGAAAGATCACTTCTGTTTTTCTTGGGCTGTAACCCTTTTGTCCATCTATTGTCAAAAATGTAATTATTGACATGTATGTGTCTTTAGAATAGACAAGGAAAATACACCTAATTTGGTGTATTTTTGAGACCCAGGTCTGCAGAACCTCAGTGACTGATGTCGTTGTTCTCAGGTTTGGGTCTGTCTTAAGATCTCTGGCTTCCTCTCACATTTTGACAGTTACCTATACTGTGCTTTTGTAAACATTTCTGGGTATTCCTCTAGGGCACATGAGCTTTCCTTTTATAATACCAAGCTGGATAAACTCCTCATCTTGAACCTTTGCTTCAATGATTAATTTATTTTAATGGAGTCTGGCAGGCTTTCACAGGAGCTTTATTTGCTTTATTGATACATATGCAAGCTGCAGAAGAAATTTGCATGTCATAAGAATTTCAGACTAGAAGAATTATTGAATCATGGTTTCCCATAGTCTATAATTTTTCCACCGTAGTTCTGAAATGATGATATTTCATTTTGTGATACTAGTGTAGGTTCTGTGTGAAAAACGTTGAATTTCAAGAGGCTTTTCTCAGTTTCACAAGGTTAGTATATGTCCTCAACTACATGTAAACTTGATTTCTGAAGAGTGACAGAAACCATAGGCCTAAATCTGCCTGTGAAGGCTGAATGTAAACTAGTTTAATATCAGTAACAGGGGTAGTCTGGATTCACCTGAGACTGAGAGAGATGAGATTGTCTGCGCCATGTTAGGTATATAGCAGTGGCTGTGGAGGGGCTGTGTTTTATCCACAAATTTAAATGAATTGGATAGCACAAACATGTAAATTGCAGTCCAGAATTTTCACAGAAGTTCAGGAATGTGTTTTTTAGTTCTTTTTTTTTCTTCTAAGTGTACAGAGAGGATGAAGAAAAAACAGTAATATGTCTCTCTTGGTTTGCTTTCTTTTTATGCTCAATAGGACGGTTATCCAGATTTCCAGGACACAGTCCAGACGCTCTATCAGCAAGACAAAATGCCACTTGCTTTGGCTAAAGGAAAGAGTGAAGACCCAACAGCTCTTAATTCCCAGGTAAACCAACTAAACTACACTGTGAATAACGCAGGCTGTGTCTTTGTACGCTGGTTTTGATGTGTTGTTGTTTTGATTACTAAATTAATTCCCATAATTTTTAAAAGGCTACCTAGCTTAGCTGTGATTGCATCACTCTTAATTCACGTTTACCTCCCAAAACTGTTCTGACGCAGTACTACAGCTTTGCCCTTGTTAGTTCCAAGGAGGTAAGATGCAGCATAGTAGGCTTGAAAATCTGTGGTTGCCTGTTGGGAGCAAGTAGGGTAGTATTGGTACAGTATGTGCTGTGTTACTTGCGTTATCTGCTATAAATGGAAAGCTCAAGTTACTGAGTCGAGAGGAATAGAGTAGGCGATCTTGGAGTCCTCAGTTCTGACATGTCTTACAAGAAGAAAGGCCATTATGTTTAGGAAATAAGTGAACCTCTGGATCTGAGAGGATAAATTGGCTTCCTAAACAGCACCTAGCCTGGTGGAAGTGCAGTGATCCGGAGCAGACAGAAAGCTTTGTATAAATGAAGACAGGTTGCCGATTCTTTCTTTGTCTTTCCTGTATTATATCCCAGCCTTGAGGCAAAATACCCATCTCCTGCTGCCAGTTCTTGCCAAGGAGGGATTTCATGCTAAGTTGCAACAAATTTATTTTGTATAGCTGATTTGGGCAAATGTAATCACCAAATTTGCATATAAGATTACATTTAGGAGTTACCCTCTTGTTTTCTGAGAATGGATGTGTTACCCTATCATTTACCACCTTCTGTTGCAAAGTAGTGCTCAGTCATACAAATCTGTGATACATCAAATGCAATTATGCCACATGTTCTGATGTCACAGAATAATTACATGAGCTTATTTTTGTTTTGTATATGCTTTAAAGTTTTTGTTGGTCACTGCCTCATAACAAGGGACTACAGGTTTAATTCAAGCTTAAGCAGATCTGCAACTCTGTAGGTTTTTCTGTGGTGATCTGAAGCATCGTTGAAGTTTAAAATTCTAGTTTTATCCCACGTAAACAACAAAGATAGCATGAATGAGAAAGGTTTTATTTTTTTTTTCAAATTACTACACAGTTCAAAAGTTGGTAAAAGGAGTGACAGAATAGCAAAATTAAAGCACACTTGTAAGTAAACTGTTTGAAAATAGGGGGTTTTTTACCTTCCTCCCAAGACCAAGCTTGAGCTATCTGTGGTCTTCTGCAGACCCTGATGAGCTCTGAGCCAGAGTATGTAAATACTGGCCACGTCATTACCTGCTGTCAGGGTCACCACTGTGCTGGAGAAGCCCAGGTTTTGCTGGTCTGTTAGGCTGTCATTGTACATTTAAATTATTGAACTATGCTGAGCAAGCAGCCTTTTGTGGGAAGTCAGGGCTTTCAGCATCTCCCAAGAAAAGCGAAATGCTCTGCAATGAATAGAGCTCTGTAGTAGCTGAAACAATTATGGCATTACCTGAAAGAGAAATTAATTTTTCCTATCAATTGTACATGTTAAGTTTGTATACTTTCTGTTCTTATGTTCATTGTGGCTCTTCTAAATCAACTTTCTTGACTTGTGATTTTCTTCTTATTTTTGCAAGATGCTTATTTACATTCTCTCGAGAACAAGATTATAGTGAAAATTAGAATTCTCTTGGCATTAGAGTCAATGACAAACATTCAGACGCCATTTCCTCCCACGTTGCACTGGATTGTTTAGCTCCACTCTCTAGAGGTGTATAGGTCTTGTTCTTCTTCTAGACAGACATTTCACACCTTTATCCCCCACAAACATACTGTCATCCTACACTTTCAGAATGGCAGATTTTTAAGCTTGTGTAGTGCTGTTTCCTAAAATAAAGATTCCAAGATGTCTGGTGAAATCTTGGCATAAGTTTTTAGCAGATGTTGCCATTGCTCTTGGAATACTTTCTGGAATACTTTGTGAAGGCATATATTTGAACAGAGCTAACTGGATAATTATGACACTCTTTTTTGCTTTTCTTGATATTCTCTTCATGTAACCTGCAGTCCTAAAGTGCAGGAAGTGATTTTTGTGTGTTGTTGAAGAACAGAATTTAATGTTGCATTTCTATGTAGATGAACTACAACAGCTTGCATTTTAAGTATTCTTGAGTGACTCAGATGTACATTATGAAAATCTCTATGGGTGCAAAAATATTTTGTTTGCTTCATAGTTTTGAAGAAACCGTAAAACACACATCTGTACATATGAGTCAACAAAAGCCACTCTCTAGGCTGTTAGTCTTTTCATCTGATATTGTTTTACCCCTGTGTTTTGACTTGCTCTATGTATGTATAAAGAGAGAAATCTTTTTTTTGTTTTAATTGCAGTCAGAAAAGGTGATGGCAAAACAGATGGAGTTTCTTTGCAACCAGGCAGCGTTAGAGAGACGTCTTTCCACAGGGTGTTACCGGCAGAACTCGGAAGAGCACAGCCCCAATGGCATGTCATTAGATAATGCTGATGGACAAGGTATGGTAGCTCCCAGGCACGGGCGCTGCTGCCAGCAAAGACATTTGGTGTTATGCAACCTCTGTCAATGGTGGTGTTTATCTCGTACAGAACCCTGAGCACTGAATGGACAAGACAAGATCTCTTTCTGCCCTGAAGTGCTTATGGTCTAAATAATACAATCAGATGTACACTCAGGTTCTGGTCTGTTCCTGTTGTGTATCTGGCAAGCTGCTTTCCCCAGGGATAACGTGGGGAGGGAAGGAGGTTGGGTGCACTGCTGTTATTGACAGCAGGACTTTGCTCTACCTTTATCCTCAGTTTTGAAAAGAAAGCAGAGTGTTTCATTTCATTTGTGTTCTTGTTTTGTGGAAATCAAAAGCAGGTAATATAGTTGGTACCCCTTTTTGTTTACCTGTTTGCGCAGTCTAGGAACAAAACCTGAGGAGCTGGCTATGTAAATTACTTAGCACTAAGCAGATTCTAATGATGTTCTTAGTAGCTTGTTATTCTTCAAAAAGCTTAAAGTTCTTTGGTTCTTTTTGATTTACCAACTGGCTATTCCTTGTCTTGAATTAATTTTAGGAGTGTTTGTTTTGTTTGAGCGTTTCTGTTTGGATTGCTTTTTCTACTGTTGTGAAATGAGACAAAATGTTACAAACAAAAGAAATACAACCAGAAGTTCTTGTGTCTGGTTTTTAAGTGCTAGTTTTTTTAAGGGGGTTGAAATGAAGTAGTAGAGGGACAACTAAGGGAATCAATACGAGTAAGTGTTAAAAACAGATTTTGATTTGTGTGTATTGGTCAAGCAATGAGGTACAGAAGTAATAATGAAGATTAGGTGTATGGATCCGGCTTTCCTTGGCTGAGCAAGCTTCTTTATGCCATTTAGCCATTGTGCAGGGGAACTGGAAATTTTTAGGATCTCAGAGGGATTGTGCAGTGGGAGAGGAAAATTTTTCTATCTCAAGGATTTTTGAGCAGAGTAAAGGGTTTTTTTAAAAAGGATTACTTTTTTTTTTTTTTGGTCTGGCTGGGTGTCCCTTTCTAGCAGTGCCTTGGAGTAGTCTGTGAAGCAGTATATTTACATAAGCTTTGTTTTGCTAGAAAACTTCCCTGAGCAGCTGGAATTTAGGATGCACTTTTGCTGATAGAATTAATATGTGTTTAAGGCTCTACCTGTTTTTTAATACTGCTTTGCTTTTAATGCATCACTGTTTCACTGTGAACAACTTGCAGGTGAAAGACCACTGAACCTCCGAATGTCCAACCTGCCAAGCAGACAGATGCAGCACATTTCACTTGATGGAGAGCAGCACGTTGGGAAATCCCTGTGCAGTGATTTGATCCGGCTTTACCCCAGTGGTGAGGCAAAGTCCCAGTCCTCGGGTTAGTGCTGCCCCTGAGAAATTACCCACCATTTCTTACCTTTCTGTGATGTCTCTGAGTGAAGCAGCTAGGAAGGCAGCCTGGCATGCATTGTGTGTAACCATGCCATCAAGGCTTTGGAGAAAACTCCAAGAGTGTTACTTGTTAATCTAGAGTCAGATTAAATATTATTTCGGAAAAGTTCAGGGGATGTAGTAACTGGAATTAGATAAGCAAGTTCTGGCATGTGTCTGTCCTCAGTGGTATTGACCCAAACTACTGCTGTTAAATACTTTAACTGCATCACAGTGACAGCAACATGATTATGACACAGCTTCATTCTGTATAAAATAATCAGGCTTTTTATAAAAAAGGCCTCTTTATTCTGGTTTGTAAGGACCTAGCACTATTTCTCTACTGTGAACTGCATGTCGTGCAGTAAGTCTTTTCCACCTGGGTTTCTAATTCACTGACCTCTGCTTGCTGCCAGTCTTGTCATTTACCTCTGGCATTCTAAGTTTGATAGAAGAGAGCAAGAAACCTTTGTGAAATCTCTGTGGGTGGTTTCAGTTTAATACTCAGTGCACTGAGATAAAGCCAGGAGTTCTTGAGACCCTTGAAACTTTGAGAGTAATAATAAAATCCCATCTGAGTTTGAAAGATGCAGTGGCAAAGAGGTTATTCGAAAGGCAAGATGCAAAAGTGATTGTTTTGAAGACAGGGCAGAATCTTGCGTTTTTCACTTTGGGATACTGTAATCTTGTCTCACCTCTTTTGCAGATTGTCCCAATCCCAATGATAATTCACTTAGTGAAATCTCCAGTAGGGGATTTTTACCCATTGCCTCTCAAAATGCAAGTGCAGAGCGCATCTCCATTAGCCCCTGCTCCCAGACAGGGTTGAAGTAAATCTGTGATGCTTCCTCTGTCATCACTGTGGTGTAACTGAGGTGGTTCTAACCCAGCTGGGTTAAAGCCAAAGAGGAGGAGGCAAAATTTATTGATTCAGCTGTTGATGTTCATATGGTTCTTGGACCTTTTTGTTGATTTAAGAACAAAATATATTTGTTTCCAACCAGTGTTTTAACATCTTTCTTTCTTTCTTTTCTCAATGCAGAAGGCCTTGGTATTTTAAAGGATTTTCCTCATTCAGCTTTTAACAACATTGAAAGGAAGGTCATAAAAACAGAACCCGAAGACACAAGATAGTCATTCTGCTCTGGAAAACAGTGTCATAGTAAAGAATGAAACTTCACAAGAGATAAAAAAAACCAGCCTTAATAACCAGTGTTGCCTCATTCAAATAAGAGATTTCAATAGCCAAAGCCTAAGAACTGGTACAGTAATCCTTGGAACAGGAAAACAAGAGACACTGCAACTGAAACAGTAATACAGGTGAATAAACATTCCTGTAAAAGTGGTTTTATAACGTGGGAAGACTCACAAATTAATATTGTGGGTCTTCATTATTTAAGAATGTATTATGTATTTGTGTAACTTATCAAAGTAAATCTAGATGTCGGGACGTGTATTGAGTCCAGTAGATGTGGCTACAGTTCATTTTACTTGAAATTTCAATGTCTACTTTCAGTGTACCTAGCGTAGATATGGTTGTTAAACATTTGAATTAAAAATCATTGGAGAATTAGGAATGCAAACCTCGTGACACAATTAACAGCAAGTTTGCAACAATATTTGTAGAAAAAGGAAAATGCATACAATATTTTCATGGTTTAAAATGTTATGTGGATATAGCATTTGATAGACCTAGACCCTGATTCTGTATTATAGCAGATGTACTTGACACTTAACTATCGCTACATCACTCCCAATGGTTTCAGCAGCCTTTGTGTAACACACTTACAGCATAATACCTACATACAGGTCAGGAGTGTGGGAAATGCCAGTTAGAGTATGGAAGAGTCCATATGATTGGCTCCCATTTCCTTGGGAAAAACTGGGGTTTGATGTACCATACAATTACTAAATCTCATTTGGTAGGAAACTCAAGAGACCAAGTAGTATGGACAGGGCTGCAAGAATTGTCATTCAGACCATTATAACTTCGTGGACTTCTCTGTGGATCTTAAAAAAGAAAAAGGCATCCCAAGTGTGGCAAAGATGAGATATGGTGCAGGATTTATGCATTGGTGTAAAAGGTTGCACTTGATATCCAGAAACCATAAGATTTTTTGGAGGAGAGAGACAAGGAGTTATGACTTCAGCAGGTAACTCCTTATTAAGTGCTGTCCAGCCCACGTGATTCTATGAATATACTGTATACTGCATACAGTATGCCAATCCGTTTCTTTTTGTATGTGATTAATTAACATCTGTATTCTTTATTTATTTGACAGTTTTTATTTTTTGTACATGTTCACTTTTGAAGATGTCATTTTATCTAAGGAGGAGTAGTTGGCATATAACTTTGGAATTTACCACGGTGTGTTTGTGTGCATCCGTCTTTCCTCTGTGCTGCTCTGCAGTCAGAACAGTTATATGCCTCCATTTCTGAATACAGTTTTTGCTTACAACGTGTTCTGGAGGGGAAAGGGAGAGCTGAAGAAAGTGAGTTACCATGCCAGTGGGTAAACTTCCCTATTCAGGTGTGCACTTCATGTCTGCAGTTTGCTCTGTGTCATAGGTGTGTATTAACGAATCAGTCTCTGTTGTACCGAAATGCTCAGCAAAATGTGAGCTGAAATGTCTACACTGCAGTCTCTTATCACTGTAAACATACCTAATTATTTTATCACTTGATTTGTGGAACAAAGCTTTATAGTAGAAACACCAGTAAAACAACTTTTTATACTATTAAAGTGTTTGGTTTTTTTAAAAAAAAAATGTTTCTTGAACTGTATGGTACTGTTTCACTTACTGAAGTATCTTACTTTAAGCAATGGAGTTCACAGCTTTGCTGTTTAGGCGTAAGAGATTGAATGTGTAGTTATATTTCCTCTTTCCTGTTGTGTGAGTTAGTAGCACGGATGTTTCTTCAGTTTGTAACATTAACCAGTACCCTGGTTAGTACCTGAGTAGCTTTCATGAAATGTGTATGGAACTTGTTAAAGGACAGCTTAAGGTTTGAACTGTACAGCTTGAGCAGTAGAAGGCACCAAGCAGCAAACCTTTAGAGATGCAGGAAACATTTGGTTTTCTCCAGCATCTGACACCATCAAAAGTTGTGTGTGGGTCACAGAAGAAGCTCTGAAGCTTACTGGTCTCTTCAGTTAAAGTGAGAGGAAGGAAAAAGAACTTGCTAAGCAGCACGCTGTTTCAGTTGAGTCCAGAATTTATTTTGTAAACACTAATGTATTAAATTTGCTATAAATTAAAGTATATAACAGTTATATTTTTGAGTTGTAAATGCAGTACTTTGTGTCACGACCAGTTGGTTATCTCCAGAACGATATTTCAGTTTATAGTCCAACAGGCCATTTCAGTCTCAATAAGCTGGAAGCAATTTTTTTTACTGGTTTGCAGCTGTATGATTTTCTTTTTTTTTTTTAATCCTGGGGTGGGGGAGGTGGGAGGTACATTCCAAGATTGCACATACGCTTGGTAATAGCAAATACTCAAGCATTGGTCTTTCCATGACAAAGGTCTTGGTGGACTGCAACCAGGCCAGCCTCTGGAGTCGCAGGTAAAGGCTTGCCTTCGTCTGCTCGGGAAGGGTTGCTAGATCCAGGGTACTCTGGATCAAAGGCCAGCCCTGCAAATGATGCCTGTTTTATTCACATGTTTATATTGTTGCTTACAAAATAAAATTCACCGTGAGAACTCTTTAGTTTCCCCAGGGTTTGTCCTTTCTTTTTTAATTGTTTTCTTAAAGGAGATGTTAATTTGGGGGGGGGGGGGGGGGGATAGGGGAGGAGGGAGTACCTCAAACTGCAGCTCTCACTGGAGGAAGCCTTTTCCTGCTCTTGTGGTTGAATCCTCATTTAGGGGTGGCCTCATTATGTGCACAGCCTGCAGGGCTCAGTGGGCCCAGGAAGGAGGGAGGAACTAAAACCCTGGAAGGATCTGCAGTACTGAGGTACTGAGTTCCCTTCCCATCTCCTGTGCTCCTGCTTTTGCATGTGCTCATATTTACACAGGGTTGTAAACAGCACAGAGCTGCTAGGATGGGATGCCAGGCATGTGTGTAAGTGCTGTTTGGGAACTGGGGAGACAGAGCGTTGCTGCCCTCAGCAGCTGCCACCCTGTTCCAACTTGCTTTCTAAGCAGCAGCCCACATCTCTGCTGAGAGGTTGTTAGGGGGCAGAAACTGGATGGGAGATGGAGTGTAAAAAGGGAAGAGCAGACAAGGGAGCAAAAACATCAAAGAGAAGTTGGGGGGGCAGGGGGTAGAACCCCTCCATAAACCTCCAGAACATCCAGATTGCTGAGATGGCATGGAAGTCAGGAGTGGTTTGAAGCAGAGATGGGGTCGGAGTAGATGTGATCCCCCTGCCTTCTCGCAGCCCAGAGGAGAGTAAACGTGGGGAATCTGAACCAGTGTTTGCTGGCTTGTGCCTTGCACTTCAGTGCAATCTTGCCCTGTTCTGGGAGAGGAAAGAGGAGAAAGGAGCAGCTACACACTGGTGTTGAAGGTGCAAGGATGGGGGAGAACAGCTGCGTTACTGTCAGGCTCCACACAAGTATAAATGGAAAACCTTTAGATGTCTATTTTTTGTAACTTGACATGGGCTGAGCAGTGGCTACCTGAAGTTCAGTAAGAACACAGTGGTGCTGCTGGTGCTCACAGGTTTGCATTAGGCCTGCCTGAGTTAGTGTCTCATTGAGCTGTGAGATCCTTGGTTGGAAAGCACTGTTGGATGGAACAACTTATACAAGGGTCATTAATGTTCATTTGGAGCTTCAGGAGGTTTCTCATATAGCTAAAATTTAAATTTTTATTGCTGGCTACCTGCCTAAAGCTCCTGTGTCTTTTTCGAAATAAGCAGTTGATGTGAGGGTCAGCCAGGAGGGCCTTTGTCTGTGGCTGAGCCTCTACTCACAGCAATGACTTTGCCCATGATAACAGCTGCAGAACTCATTTCCTGCCCATTTTCCTTTCAAAATACAGAGAACTCATACACAGCACCAGTGTCAGACCTGGTGGAAACATGTCAGCAGCCGCTAGTTAAAGCACAAAGGTTTGTTACTGTGGCAATGTGGGATTTGATAACTCTGTCTTGGATCTGGGCTCACAAGGCCGTGAGAAGAGCACAGCATGCTCGGCGCACCCTGCTCTGCTCCTGCCCTTGAGTGTGGAGCCGTTTTCCAGCCGAACAAGCAGCATCATTCCAAGCACCTTCGTGCTGGCATCAGGCAGGCTGGGCTGTGGTTTTGGGGTGCAGAAGGAGGAGTGTCTGCCCCTCCAGACATGCCCCCAACCAGGGCTAGCAGGGCTTGCGCTGTTCCCAGCCTTGAGCCGGGGTGCAACTGGGTCGCAGTGTGGAGCTTGCTGGCTGTCTCCTTCAGCAGGAAAATGAGGAGAAATGCCATGAGGCTCTTTTGTGCTGTACAGAAGGGTTGAAAAGATGTTGTGCTGCAGTGATTCAGTGGGGAAAGGATAAATCCCTCACATACACCTACGCACCACCACGAGAAAGAACTCTGTGGGCAGAGAAGGAGCAGAACATGAAATATGAATTTCCTCGAGCTGCTCAGGAGGGATGGCTTTCCAGAGCCCTTCCCCCGGTGGCTCTCTGCTCCCCCTGCCTGGCTGTGCCGGGATAAAGGCCGGCCCCCTCAGGGAAGGCCCCAGGTGGGGCTGCTTGCCCTGCCCATCACCTGCACCTGCAGCCCTGGACAAGGGCGGGGACCCTCCACTCGTGGTTTTGGGCTGTGGTTCTAACCCAAGAATGGGGCTCCAGCTGACTGGCCGTGCCTGGGTTAGCTGGCAGTGCTGGCAGGCAGCAGCTTCAGGGCTGAGAGGGATGGTGGAGGTGGTTCCCACTGTGGAAAAGCTTGGGAAGCCCTAATGTAGGCTACTGCCAAATCTTTGGGTCATCAGATGGTGCTCTAGACACCTGCTCACTCCAAAACCACCACTCAGCCTGATTCCTGATGCTCCTGTGTCTCTGTTCTTTGGGTAAATGTGCAACAAATACTGCCTTTGACCGTTTAAAAAAATATTTGGAGGTCTTCAAATCATATTTGTTTGAGGTGCACACTGTCTGTGACAGGTGCTGGTGAGGCAGGGGCCCTGTGGAGCCTGGGGCACAAGCAGAGACTCTGGAGAGGCCATGGCAGCAAAGGTAATCACTGCTGGTTTGGGCAGATTTAATTTACATTGCAAGAGGTTTTATTCAATTCTATTTGCTTTCTTAAATATTTTATATTACTCCTCAGTAAATCTGAATTCCTCCTATGTCTATGGAGCACATGGGGATGCAGTTAATTTCCTATTACCTTGGGGATTTCAAACAGCTTCATTCTCAAAGCTATTTAGAAAATTATTTAATCACCTTGGAAAATCCTATGTAGCCAAAAAATCTTGTGTTTACTTATTACTCGGTTGTAAATTTGTGGTGCAAAACATAGCAGTACTGGGTTGTAACACTGCACATAAGCCTCCATTGAAATCCAGCGCCAAAATAAAAAAAAACCCAAAAACTAAAAAACACATTGACTCTCTGCATGCAGTGACACAAATGCAGATGAATTTTTGCATCACAAGGTTGGGCAGGAATTTCCGAGGTTTCTGTGGAGCCGCGTAATCCCGCAGATGCAGGGTAGCTCGTTGTGACACACTGAATTAGGATGTGATCGTATTTACGCATTTTGAAACCCCGTAATGACTCATCCCCATGCCGTTAGAAGTTTGCTCTTCGTAAATGTGTGTTTGGCTGCTGCGAAGGGGCCATGTGAACGCCCACGGGACCTGGGGAAGTCATCCCTTCCTCCCGCCGCCTCCGGCGGGCAGGGAATGGAGGCAGGGATGCTGCTTGGCAGTGGGTGCCTGCCTGTGACCTCCATTCTTCTCCCACTGGTCCCCAAAATGGGATTTGCACTGACACGAAGCTGCTACCAGAGGGGCCCTTAGGTTCAGCATTGCCATACAAAGAAGAGTGAGCCGGTCCCACCCTTAACACAGAAATATTGGGGGACACATTCTTGTGTTTCGCAGGGACCCGTTGAAGTCACCCCTCTCTGCGCTTGGCACCACAGTTCACTGGACTTGACACATGTATAAGAACCGCCTTAATTTTTAAGGGACAAAATCCAGCTTTCCCCCCACACACTGGGTGTCTGGTGAACCCCCCGCTGAGCCTGGCAGGGGGCACAGCCCCAGCCTGGGGTGACACGGGCTCCCGCTGGTTTTGGCGGAGCGGTGTCAGCCTGACGCCCATGCGGCAGCCTCGGGATCCGCCTCGCGCTCATTCAGGAGCTGCAGCTTCTCCGCCACGCACAGACTGAGCTCAGAGCATCCCTCTCGTATCTCCCCTCCCTGGCTGGCTTCCAGCCTCTCCGCGTGCGCCCGGTTATTACTGTAGCATCCAGCATGTTTTACTTCATATTCATCTCTCTTGCACATACCGGCCCACTCACGTATTAGATCCGAATCCTTTTTTTTTTTTCCCTTTTTTTCTTCGGCTTGTTGCTCGACAGAGCGGTGAGGCACGACACGCCGCGTGTTGTGACACATCCTGACAGGTCTCGGCGGCACGGCATGCTAGGCTTGGAGCTGCCGTCTACGCTGTGTCCCGCTTTCCCGCTGGCCGGACCCACGGGTTCCCAGTAGCAGCCACCTCGGAGGAGCAGAGGAGAGCGTTGGTTGCTACGGGTGGTGTTGGCACCAAAGGTGTCTTGGCTTTTGACGTACCTCTTGCAAAAGCAGGGGAAAGGCAAGGGAAAATGCAGCCACTTGATCTTCCCAAAGCGTTGTTTGTATTTTTTTTGGACAACATTTTGGCCTTTCATTCTCACAGGTGGTGGTGGCTGTGTGAGCTGAAGGCGACTCCGGAGGGCTGGCTGGGGCCGTGCAGGATTCCCTGCTGCATTGGTAGCACTGGCAGGTGAAGTGCCAGAAATAGTGTGAATACAGAGTTTTCAAATTATTTTGGTGTGGTAGGCATGTGGCCAGTTTTGAAGGGCTTGTCACTGTGCTCCTCAGAAGGATAAGAAAAGCTTTTGAAGCTTGATAGGGACAAAGAATTGCAAATGGGAAGGAGAATGGAGTGTACCTTGCCAAGGAGCCGCTGTGAGTGGCTGAGGAAGGCAGCACTGGTTCATGGCTGAAGTGGGAGTGGTGGGGGGCATTTTCTGAAATAATGTTTTTTGATTTGCTGATTTTCCTCCTCTGAAGTGACCTACTCAAAAGGCTAAAACTAATTCTGCTGGCTGGTGGAGTCTGGGTTTTATTTAAATCTGTGGAGGAAAAAAGTCTGAATTATATTCAAAGTGGCCATTTTAAAGTATGCATCCACTGCAGGAGATCCCTGATGTATCTGTGTATGTTTTAATTATGAGATAGAGGAGAATTCATGTCGGTGCTTGAAACCAAGCTTACAGCTCAACCTCACGCAAACATCTTTCTCTTGGTGTCCAAAGCAGTCCCCTGGGTGTCAGTGGAGCGGGGGTCCCATCTCGCTGCCCAAGGGCAGTTGGTTTCTTCCCTCAAACAGAGATGAGCTGGCCTGGAGAGCAGCAGACACTCTGCAAATTGCTTTGTTGGCTCCACACTTGTGGCAGCTGCTTCACTTTACCCTTTGCTGTGCCCAGCAGTGGCCAGACAGTGCTGGGTCTCAGGCTGGACACTTGCTGAGGTGGATTTGTTTATCTTCTATCCATTTCCATGCCTTTGGAGGCAATGAAGATGATTGATGTGAACACAGCCGAGACAGAGCTGGTGAAGCAGGTGGCAAGTCGGCATTGGGTGCAGGGAGGAAAAAAACCTGCAAACCAAACTGAAAGGCTTTTAATTAAAACAAAAGATTAGATCAACCAGATATTACAATAGGTGGTTAAATCCTGCGGCTAAACAGTCCAGGCTTTGTTCTCCGAGTCTGAGGCACGAAGAGAAACTTTCTACAGGGCAAACAGGGGATCCTGAATGCGTGGCATTAAATGTTTATTACAGGTAACACAGCAACACTGGCACCTGCATTTCTCAGGGAGAGAGCAGAGACATGTAAATGCATGGCTCACATCGACAGGGCCTCTCCAACAGTGTCAAAAGTTTGCATTCCCAGGGGATGGCAAGAGGTTGATTTGGTGTGCTCCTTGCTGTGGCTGTGCTGGAGCTTCTGGCAGCCCTGTGCACCCAGGAGGTGTGTGCTGCTGGCAGGGGACACTGAGGGACCCACACTGCCTGGTTTCCTTGCGTCCTGCCCCTGGCTGGCAGTGAGGCTGGCGCAGCCATCACTCCCCCTGCTCTACACCCTCTTTCTTAAATTAATGGCATGTGTTCTGTTCCTTATGGGCTGTGGTATTTGCAAAGCTCTCGGATGTGTGCATTGTTAGGGGTTCTGGGCAGTTCTGCAGCCACGCTGGGGAAGGGGCTGGCTGTGTCACCTGCTGCTGACCCTGCTCCCAACCCCATGAGGGGCAGCTGAAGTGCCTACCAGAGGTGCCTCGTTTTATGTGGATGAGCTACATCTTGACTTTCAGAACTGTTGCACTACATTTCAGTCTCCTGATCTTGGACACCTAAACCTCAGGACATGGACCTGATGGAATGAGTCCAGAGGAGAGCCACAAATGTGGTCAAAGGGCTGAACCACCTCTCCAGTGAAGATGGGCTGAGTTAGTTCAGCCTGGAAAAGAGGAGGCTTTGGGGAGCCTTATAGCAGCCTTTCAGTATCTAATGGGGGCCTACAAGAGAGCTGAAGAGGGACTGTTGGCAAGGGCACGTAGTGACAGGACAAGGGGTAGGGGCTTCAGACTGGCAGAGGGCAGGTTTAGATTAGTTATTGGGAAGGAATTCTTCACTATGAGGGTGGTGAGGCCCTGGCACAGGCTGCCCAGAGAAGCTGTGGCTGTCCCATCTCTGGAAGTGTTCAAGTCTGTGCTGGATGGGGCCCTGAAGGGGATGAGGCCAGTGCCATGGGGATGTGCCCTCACTGCAGCTGAGCATCACACTGAAGGCATTCCTGACACTGCTTGTGAGTCATCCCCATGGCACCTCAGCATCAGGACTTGGAGAAAGGTGAATGTTCTGCCTGCTCTCACAACCACAAATGATATCAGGAAAAAGAATCCCTATTCAGAATTGTTAGAATTTCCCTTTTAATTAAGGCTGGAGGGAAAAAGAAAAAACAGAAAGAAGAGACTAACCACTGAACTTTGGTTTGCTTTGGTTGCTTTGCTCTACAGTCTGCATTCAACAGAATCTGGGGGAATGACTCTCTTCCTGAAAGACAATCTTTAATCAGAAAAAAGTCCAACCTAAAACGCTCATTAAAATGTTCCAAAGGGAGGAATTGGATTACCTATGGCTGGGCACTGGGAGAAAAAACCCCAAGCTATCATCTGATGCTTTTAAAACATCAGCTGAGACACCATTTTAGGAGGCAGGTGAGTGCAGCAGGTCGCAGAGCAGTGATGCAGCTCTCCCACAGAGCGGGTACTGGCAGGCACAGGCCCAGCTCGGACGTCACTGCCAGCGCAGGAACCCTGGAAGCGGTGCTGTTCTGTGCCCCGGCACTGCCTGCTATTTTTTGCAGAATGAGGAAAACGCTCTTGCCTGACCCGGGGGCTCCTTCCCCCTGGGAGAGCACAGATGGTCTCCTGGTGAAGGTGTGGGCCTGGAAACTGGGAGCTCTGGATGCCTTTCCCGGCTACATCAGACACTTGCTATGTGGCACCACCTACTTCTGCGCCCACGTTTCCTCCTACTCCTTCTCTCTCGCTCGCTGCTTTTTCCAGACCTTTCACCTCGCTGCTCGAATGTGTTTTTCCTTTTGCAGAGTGCTTTTCTCAGACTCCAAAGCCTCCTGGCACGCTGTTGCCAGTACCTGGACTAGACACCCACTCCTGCCCAGGCTTCTTCTGCCTCATCACCCTTCCCATCAATCTCTCCCTTCCCCTTTTAGTGCTGCTGCTGTTTGATGTCTCCTCCTGACACTGCCCATGTCCAGAATTCTCCTTGCTCTTCTCTGGGAGCATCACTCCTGGTTTTCTGCAGGCAGAGTGCTCGGAGACAGAGCCAGGGTGGATGCTGAGGGCAGAGCCAGCAGCTGGCAGGCTGTAGCCCCTGCTTGGGCAAGCCTGCTGGCAGGAGTGCTGGGAGATCGATGGATGTGACTCACAGCCGAGCAGCCTGACTCAGCCTATGGGTTTTCTGTTCTGGACTGAACGAAACCCTCAGAGCTGGGTCCTGCTCATTCTCTTGGCTACACTTGTCCCGAGGCTCTGAGTTTTGCTGTAATTTGTTGCTTCAAGGCGATGTTCCCCGTGCTTGGCTGGAAGCGTGTGCTTCATGGAGAAGGCACTGCCTAGCTAATAAGCCTGGGACATAGGTTTTTATTCCTCAAAGATGACCTGTGTGACATGACACTGTGTGTCCCCTTCCCAAGGGCTTCTTGCAAGGGCTTTGCTTTCTGTGCTCCATCCAAGCTGTGGCTGTCCATGTCAATTGATATTGAGTGACTCATCACATCATGTAGGTTATTTATTGTGCCTCAAAAGGATGAGATGCCCACTCCTAAGTCAAAACATCTGCAGATCTACTCCCAGCTGCCTGGCATGTGTTGCTGCTGCTGGTCACCCGAGGGCCAGATCAAGGTGGTGAGCCATGGTTAGCAGTGCCCAGATGTCAGTGGTGTCAAACCCCTCAGCAGCATCCTCTGCAGCTGCTGTTACAGCTCACTGCCCAGAGTGAGCACCAGGGTCAGCCCTGTTTCACTGCTGTTCCCACTCAGGATGAGCTTTGGGATGAGACTCAGGCTTGCTCCAACACATGTTGATGCAGCTTGTGCCCCTTGGAGAGCTCTGTTCCAGCAGTCCCATTCCTTAAGGTCCCCCTTAGTCGGGTTCTACCTTGGGCACACACAGTGGTGACTCCATGACTTCCAATCCCAGCAGAAGCCTCCCCTTGATGGAATGAGAGTGGCTCTGTTGGGGCAGTGGCCCGGTTAATTGGGTGTTTTACTGGTGGAGTATGGGAATGCAGTAGATGCTGCAGGCCTGGTCTCCAGCCAGGCTTTTGGTGGGCAGACTCATGAAGGAGCTGGCAGAATGTCCTCTGTCTGCAAATGTCCGGGGAGTCTAAGAACACCAGAGACCTCCAAGTAGGAGTGTGCTTAAGAGTGGAGACCAGAGGCATTTCCTTCTTTCGAAACACCAGAGTGAGGAGAACTGGCTCACCTAGTCTGCAGAGAAAAGCTGGGGGTGAGTGAGGGAAAGAAGCAATGCCAGCAGGATAAGGGGATGCCAGGATATAACCCTTGAACCTACAGCTCACAGCTTCAGTTTTTCTGGAGCACCCCAAAGATGTTGCCTGGTGTTGCTGGGAGTGGGGTCTGAAGCTGGTGGCATCCCGACACGCTGCAGAAGGGCAGGGAGAGTGGAGCAGCTTGGGAATGTGTGGCAAAGCAAAAGGTGAACCACAGGACTGGTTGAAAATATCTCTACTTTTCATAACCCAGTAATCCATCTTGCATGTAAATTAGGTGTCTGAGGTGTTCCCACCACCATCAGCAGGATTTCTATCTGCCTGCAAGAAAGGGAGCTGGGCAGGAACCTTGTGTTACTGAATAATCTTGCAAGAGGAGAAATATAAGAACTAATTAAATTAAGCCTTATTTAATACTTGGCTCAGGTTTCGGATGGTAATAAAAGAAGAGAAACAGTTTCCTTGTTGTAATATGGTAGTGCATTAATTAAGGAAAAAAAAAAGGCCCCAAATGGTTGTAATGCCAAGCTGCATTAATATCCAGATGTTGTGCTTTGCATCTGCTGGAGTGCTGAGACAGTCCTTTAAAATATGCGGCTTCAGGTTTGCATAAATGAAAGCAACGATCAAGGCTGAGGGACAGCAAACCAAAGGGAAAGCAGAGATGCTCTGCAGTAGAGGGGCAGGAGACAGAGTTTATTAAGGACCGCCAGAGGAGAACCCTGGTCCTTCAGACCTCTTCCTGCTGCCACTGCAGCCTTCAGCAAGGCTTCTGCACAGTGGAGCTGGTGGGGTTTTTCCTTCCCCTACTCAGCAAAAGACATGCCCAGTACAGCTGATGAGAAAAACAAGGGAATATTACTTCATCCCTAAACCAGAAATCTTTTGATCTAGAAATTGAGGATTTACAAATGTCTTTTGACCTTTTAAAAACCTTATACAATTAATGCACAAATATTTTTATCAAAGATATTTTTATTTTGATAATTTATTTTGCTGTTTTAATTTGTAAATGTATTGTAAATTTGAAGAAAAATCATAGATTATTTATCTAGGACCTTCTTGATGAGACAGAAACATGCCTTTGAAATATTCTGGATTCACTAAATCTGATTTTTTTTTGTCCTTGGAGATCACCTGGTTCAAAAAGAGTTCAGCAAATTTATGTGATAATCCACTGCTAACCAAATCAGGCTTCAGCAGTCATTATTTGAATATGATGTTTTATAAATGCAATATATGACAGAGATATAAAGTTCATTGGATTTCAGGATTCTTATTAAATCCTCTGCTGAATTATAGAAAACCCAAATATTTCCAGTTTTTCATAAATTGGAATTTTGGGAAATGTTTTTATTATAGTTGTTTTTAATTTTTTTTTTTTTTTTAATTTTAGAATGCTTGAGGAATATCTGGTTAGTGTGTGTGGATGTTTTGCCATTCCAACTTTACATGTCATCCCTGTAAAGGCAGTGCATTACGTGCCTTACAATTACCTACACATCATAGCATGACGTAAGAGCTTCAGCTATTTTTATTTTTAATTTTTTAATTAAGAGTGGTTTGGCTTGATGCTGATTAATCTCCCTCGCCTTTGTTTCTAGATCAAAGTGGCTCATGTTCATGTCGTAACAAAATGGTTTGATGACTTTGCTGGGACACAAACAGGAGCCACTTTGATCTAGAACAAAGAAAAGGTATCTTGAACAGCACCAGATAACAGCTGCTCTTTGTGATTGTAATGGCAAGTAAAAGGAGAATATTTCAGCTATTATTCTTGTCATAATATGACATGATAGAGTAACTACTTCTGACATGTAATTTAATAGGTAAAAATAATATTATTAGAATGAAACTCCATAAAATAATATTTTTTTAAATGGAGAAGCCTTCATTTATAAAGTGGCAGCTTTCATCCGTACGCATGTTTCACCACCAGCTAAATTCTGCTGCTAGTGCCTTTGTGATGGAAAATACTTAGTTTGACCAAAAATTAAGGAACAGCTGTCATCAGCTTGGGGTCCTCAGTGTGCAGCCTCCTGGGATGCAGAGATGCTCTGGCAGATGTGCCCTGTACCAGGGGACAGGACAACAGCTTTGCTCTGCTGGGAATAGGAGGGGGATGCTGACCGCCACTGAAAAGTGGGGAAGCTGCAGCATTTCTTCCAAAAAGACTTACTTGCTCAGGCTTTTTCCAAAACTGCCTGTAAACAGCCCTTGTGGTCTCAGTAGGTGACTTTGTGACCTCACCTTGTGGCTCTGACTAATTTCTCTCCCTGGGACACAGAGAGCTGGTGTGGGAGGGGAGGTTTCCTCAGCCCACCGCAGCTGGGGTCTCACTGTCCTCACTCCAAAATCAAGGACCCTGCGTTGCTGACAGCCGTGGCGTCGTGAGGCCATGACCCATTAAACATCCCCCTCATCCCCCAGCAGATGCCAGGGCGGGCAGGGACCCGATACAGCAGCCTGGCCACCAGCCCACCTGGAGGCATGGCCAGGACCAGAGAAGCCTTCTGGGATTTGGGTCCAGGAGGCCCAGTCTGCTTCCAACCAGGAGGCGAAGTTTGTTGAAACTTCAGGAGCTGTCAGCAGAGTTGCTGGCCAGCCTTAGCCACAGGTGCTCCAGTGAGGAGCAGCAAACAAAAACTAAATTATTTTGTGTATGTAAATTGTCTTCTGAAACAGGCGTTTGGCAACCCTAATGGTTTTCTGCGTGCCGGGGTGTAGCCAGGCACTAAAATAAGTCAGGCTGTAGGAGGGATGGGAGGTGGGAGATAGGGAAGACTCTTTTTATATTACTCCCTTTGCTATATTAAGAGGCACTGTTCCCTTTCCTGGCTTGAGAAAAAGCTCTCCCTCGCCTTGCAGACAGTCTCCCATCCTGGTTTAACTGCTCACAAACCAGGATTTAGAGATCCTTGTTCTTGGTCTCAGCACCTGCATCCCTGTGACCTGCAGGGATGTGAGGAGGCCATAGCCGAGCTTGGCCGCAGGGTAGGGCTGTGGCAGCTGACACCAGGCTTTGGGGGCTGTCCTGTGTCCTGACTTGCAGATGGAGAGAATCTAGGTAACTGAGCATTTGAGGGAGGTCCTGCTCTTCCCAGAGAAGGCTGGAATGGCCAAGGGGATTACTTCTTGTTTTTCTCCTTATTTTTTTTCCCCCCCTTCTCTTTCCCCACACCCAAGGCTTGCAGCTGGGTGTTGCTGGGGGTGAGGCTGACAGGGGGTGGATAACTTCGGATGTACATGTTTTAAATGATGGCACTGAGCCCAGAGCTTTTTGGATGGGTGCCGCCCTAGTATTGTGGAAATCCAGGGAAATAAGTAACTAATCATTGACTGACACACAGTCTCTGCTCATGGCTGGCTACTATAGGTGAACGTAATCCCGTAACAATAACAATTTACAAGCGCTTCAGGCACTCTGTAATTCCCATCCTTGGAAAAGGATCAATGAGATAGATGTTTAATCAGTGACCTCCCCCGATCTCTAGAGTTGCACCGGCTCTGCTGACATGACTTGTTGTCTCGCTGGCAGCCCGGCGCTGCTGGAAGCCGACAGAAGTGAGGAGGAACTGAGAGCAGGCTGTTTTCTTCCCGGAGTGAGTGGGAGTAGGAAGTGGGCGATGCTGCTCCCCCGCTCGTCACAGCTGTTGTTTTCTGCCTGAGCGAGGGGAAGAGATGGAGGCATGGATAAAGCTGGATCCCACCAAACTGCTGTCCCTGCACCACCTCCAAACCCATCCCAATCCATCACGCTACTCCGAGTAGTAATTAATGGGTGTTACAGCGTTCCTGAAGAGAGCAGCTCCGGTGAAAAGCGGAGCAGGAACACTGATAGCCCCAGGTGCCCACGCAGTGCCTGGCAGGTTTGGCATGGCTGGCTGGGGAACCCTGGGCTCCTCACCACAAAGGGGATGGGAGCAAAGGCTATGCCTGGGGTCAGGGAATGCTGGATAACACCCCAGACCATTTCTCTGAATGTAAAGATTTATTGTTTTTCCATGAAGCCTAAATACCGAGTTGCAGAGGAGGTGACTGTAGCTTTTAGTTCACCAGGGTTTAGGATGAAAAGCAAGTCAGGGGAGTGATCCCACAGGGATATGTGCATATTTATTCACCCTGCTCATTGATGTTTGTGGGCTACAGCCTGAACGGAGCAGCTGAAATTACACTCTTTGTGTGGATATCTCTAATAACATCTACCCTTAATGACAGTGTCATCGTTCCTACACAAATTACTTCAACAGAGAAAATGCAGGGGGTCCCTGCAGTAAGGACTGCCTGGTTTGTGAGCCAGCTGCTGTGGCACAGCCAGGCTCTGCATCCCCAAAACGCTCTCCTTTTCTTCAGTAGTGCAAAGGGAGCAAAACGTGAGGGTCAGGGTGCTCCACGGGTCATCCTCATACTGGGATGCAGACGAAACCCTTGCCTCTGTATTTTTGGTGCATGTAGGGATGTTGTGCTGATGACTGGGCTGTGAGGAGGAGGAGGGAGCAGGATGCTTGGACTCTTACCTGCGGGAGTGACAGCTCTTTGCTGGGGCCGCCTACTACAATACATCACTCCTGGGGCTTGGTGCACACCCAGTCCCTGTGCAACGATGAAAACTTCAGGAGTGCAGGAAACACATCAAGGAGCATCTATGAGAACTCAATAACGACAAATTAACAAATTCCTCTGTGGTGTCTAGAGGATTTCCCCCTGTGCTCTCATTGTGTAAATGCTGGTTTACCCGATGCGTGTTTTAAAGCCTAATATACCATTGTAATGGCTTTGAGGACTAATTCCAGAAATGATCCATTCCCATTGCTGGAACAAAACCCCACCAATTTTCCACTATAGGACCATGTTTGCCTTGTGCTTTGTATAAGATCAAGGTGTCCTATAGAGCCTCCAATACTGGGAGACAACTAATACAGTATTTTTCAACAGGAATGTTTTTACGGGTAGAAAATAAGCCATTTGTTAGCCGTTACATCATGTAAGTGTCATCCTTTATTTTATTCCCTTTTTCTTCCTTCTTTCCCACTCCCTCACTTTTTCTCAAGCTCTCTAGAAACAGCTCCTGGTGCTAAACGGAGCCCCAGTCTGACAGTGTGACTATTGAGTACATCCAAGATTTCTTCCTGCAGTATCAGGTGTGCTTTGAGGATTAGACAGCAGAGCCCTCACCAGATGCCTTTGCTATCAAGCCTCATGAAATGTGCTCTGACAGGGGCAGGCGATCCCTGCACAGAGCCTGCTGACAGGGCTGTCTGCCTTGTGATGCTCAGCTTTATTTTTGGAGCCCTCAGAGTCTTGAATGTGTTAGGTTCTGAGATGCCATTTTGCTTTCTCCCAAAATAAATTCACAGTCTTTGTAGCTGAGGGCAAAAATGCCAAGTTTATGTTTTTCTTTCCATTGTTAAAGAGAAGACAGAAGACTTATCCTTTAAAACTACTTTTTATATGTATTTCAAAGAAAGAAGAAAAGGTATGAGGTCCTTTTTTCTCTGCAGATCACCTTGAATTCCCATTTGGCACCCTCTTGGTCCTTGGTGAAAGGAACCAAAATATAGTGAATTTTTACCTTTTTTTTGTTTTGTTTTCTTTTTTACAATTAGCTCCTCAGCTGAAATCAAAGTGGTGGTCCTGGTACAGCTGGGAGAGGGGCAGCAGCTGGCCCCTGTTTCCCAGGGACTGTGCTGATTACATTTCCTCTGGGCAGGCTGGGATGCAGCCTGTCCCTCCTTGGGCTCCCGCCTCAGGGTCTTCACTAAAATTTCTGTTCCAAAAAGAAGGCAGAAATCATATTTAAGCAGATGCTACATTTTTACCTGTTTTCTTCTTTGATCTTCTGAGGACTTTCCTTGGAAAGGATGGAGAAGGGAGGATGTAAGAGGATGGATGTTACCACAGTGCCTCAGGCTTTGGTGAGATTAAAGCCTACCTTGTGGTCACTGGAAGTTGTGGTAGCAGAAAGTAAAGGTGGGTGACACTGGCTTTTGCTTTCCTGTTTGCATGGGATTTGTCTGTGCAAGGCTGATCTTCAGGTCAGCAGGACATCAGCACTCTTGTAATGCCAACTCAGCCTCTGTTCGTGGCAGAGGGCTTCCAAAAAAGGGAGTTGTTCTGCTGTCCAAACTGCAAAGTCACCTAATTCATTGTGGGCACAGCTGGGTTGTGAACCACGTCAACAGGAGATGTTATAGGTTTCCCTGCTGCTGTAAGTAGGTGGGAAACAAAATGTATGTGGCACTTAGGGACATGGTTTCATGGTGTACATGGCAGTGTTAGGCTTATGGTTGGACTCAGTGACTGCAAATATTTTTCAACCTAATTGATTCTATAATTCCAAGGTGAATAAAAGGGGACATTCAGACATTAAATATATCGTTAATACCCCAAATGGTGTACACTGCCAGTGGGATTTAACCTAAAGGACTGACTGTCAGTGTGGCTGTGCCTAGATGGATTGAGATGTTTAACTCGGGAGTGTTTGATGAGGCTTGCTCTAATCAGGTTTACTAGAGTTGGTGCAAAAGCCTTTCTTTTGCCTTCATTTGTTTAAATACAGGATTAATTGATTTTAATTAAATAGACTAGGACCACATTCCAAGTGAAATTGAGCATTTTCTTAAGCTAAATAAATGTTTGAAAAGGGGCTTGTGTTGATTAAGGAGTCAGTGGCTGGGGAGCTGCAGAGAGCTGGTGGTGGGGGGACAGCTGTAACCCCCATCCCTGTGTCAGGTGTCCGTGGGCTGCCTCCCCTCTGCAGAGCGATGCCATGGCTGTACGGCCTGGGGCTTCCCAACCAGTGTGGCTTTGCTCCTCTCAATGGATCCGATTCCTGCTGCGAGTGGAGCCAGCAGCGCCCGCGCTTTGGCACCCGCGCTGTGAGCGGCTCCACTGGTGGGGCTTCTGCGCTGTACCAACGTCACTGCTCGACACACAGCTCCCTCCCTGTGCTGGAGCGAGCAGGAACAAATGTTCCCCCATTCACACACAGCCAAGGTGCTTTCAGCAGCTCTGAATGGAGAGGGAGGGCTCGTGGGGAGAGCAGCTGAGTGCCAAGATGCAGCAGAGAGGCAAGGCTGAAAATCCATGTTCAAAGGCCACAGAGGTGTGAGCCTCCACCAAAGGGAAGCAAATACCCCTTCTTATCCCAAAGCAGCAAACCCCAATAATATGCCCCTTGATCACAAATAAAACTTGCAAAGAAAGGATATTTAAGCCAAAAAAAACCCCCAAATAAACATGGAGTGTTGTGCAAGACCCTGGGAAGGCTCTGAATTTGAACGTTCACCCTGGCTTGCTCCAAACCTCTGCTCCAGCAGGCAAACATCCACCTCTGTGCCTGCCCACACACATGGCTGTCATGTTCCTCCCACTCCTGCATCCCCAGCAGCCCAGGATGCAGAAGATTATTAATGCCAGCAGAGCAGGCACACGAGTAGTATTTGTCTTGATCCTAAGTAAATAAGACGCGTATGGAAATAACTGAATAAACAACCATCTTTTAACTGCAGCTCTTCTGGGGTGTATCATTTAGAGCTGATGTGTTAGGAATATTAGGGGAAATCAGGCAGTTTGCATGTGGTTTCGTGATTCGTTTTGATTCTGTTTATATATTGCATATCCTTTATGGACCTGGAAGACAGAAATTCTCCCTCTTGTGACTTGATTGCCTTGCCGCTTCCTACTCGGAAGTGCTGCAAGGGATTGGCAAGGGTTGAGTGCTGCTTTCTGAGCACGATGCTCAGTACTGCTGATGGCCATCAACACCCTTAAAAATATTTGAGACTGTTGAGGGTTCAGTTACCATATAATATTTATTTTCTTAGAACTCTGGGTATCACAGGTTGCCGCTCCAGCTATTCAAAAACAGTTATTCAACTTCCAGTGACACTGGTGAAAATTTGGGTTAGGCCCAAGGCAATATTTTCCAGGCTGGTGAAATATGCTGTTTTCCCAGACTTGCATGCATCATTCCCATCGAGCATAAAAAAAGCACAGGGAAAGTGCAATGCAATTCAAATCAAATCACACAATGTTTTTTCTACCCCTTTCTCTTCCTCCTCCCCCAGTTCTCCTCAAAACAAACAAAAACAAAATGAAAGAAAATGAACAAAAACAACCAGGGGAAAAAAGGGAGAAGGGGTTGTTCAGTACTGATGTACTACATAATTGTAGGTTTCCCAGAAAAAACACCCAGGGAGCGTTACCCCCGGCTGGCGATCCTTGCCATGCTCCCTGGGACACTTGGGCTGTTTTTGGCACTTTTTGGGGTGTCCGGGAATGGGGCACAGCTGCATTTTGCAGTAAGGGCTGGTCACTCTCTTGATGCAAATGTTATTCCTGTGACAAATTACCGGATTGAGATTCATGCTTCACTCGTCCAAGATGTTTACAATAAGCAGCCCCCCTCCAGGCCGGCCGAGCATTCCCTGCGCCACACCCTGCAGTGATCACCAGGAGGAATTGCTGGAAGATACAGCACTCCCAGGGAGAGCTGAGAGCAGCTGTGCACGGTGCAGGGAGCGCACAGCTCCACCGGCTTGGTTTGAATAAACCTCTGGCTACCAGAGCTCCTTTACAAGTCGGCTGCACTTTGCAGGGGGAGATGGATGGCCACAGGTTCCCCCCTCTCCTCTGGTGCCAGGCATGATGGCAGTGTTGAGACCCATTAGGGGGATGGATGGGGAATATAAAAGGGTGAGCCCAAACACCAGCCACTGGGAAGCTTTGAAGATTCGGCTTTCTGTTATTCATCTGCTGTGCAGAAGGGAGTTAATTGGTTTTATACCCAGGGAGCAAAGGGAAGCAATTTGGCCCTGGCTTTCCCATCTCTAATTGCATGCCTGCAGCTCTCTTCTCGAAGGGAGGTGACAGGAGCTTTGCCATTGACTTCAGGAAGCTCAGGTGTAGGCTTCAAGTTTCACTTTTTTTTTTTTCTCCCTTAATATTTAGCATTTTAGGCATGTCTTGGAATGATCCTTGTGACAACTTCATGAAACCCATCTGGCTTCTCTATGTTTTCTTTCTTTTTTTTTTTTAATAGTGTTTCAAATGCATCTGTGCAAACCTAAATAAGCCATTAGTGATACACACCCTGTGAAGTGTGAACTCCGTGTGCTTGGGACTTGTTATCAACGAGTGCAAATCCACCAAGAAAGGCGTTTCCAACAGGGCCTCCTGTCCTTGATAACTCAGGTGGTGTTTGCGCAGATAAATCAGGGCACCAAAGCATTTATTTGCTTTTAGTGACAGGCACCATCTGCTACTTGCCTGTGAAGCATTCAGGAAGGAATGCTGCCTGCCTGCCATGCCCAGGGAGGCTGCAGAATGGGAATAATGCTGGTGGCTGCAGCGGCAGTGTTTGAGGAAGGTACATCTGCAAGGTCGAGTGCAGACACAGCCAGTGGTGCTGCCTGTGGGAGGGGAGGGGTAGCTCAGGTGCAGGCTGGCACGACCTGGCCAACAGCCTCCAGGCGGGAATGAGCATCTCTGGCCATCCGCACTTAGCCGTGACAGCATTCTCCACAAACCACATCATGGCTTGAAGAGATGGCAAGCTTAGAAATGTTCCCCCATGGCTTTTGTGGATCCACCCACAAGTGCTGGATAGATCACCAGGAGAAAATACCCACTCGAGAAGAATTTGGGTATCCCTGGGGCACAGCTCTCGGGGTTTAGGAAAACGAGGGGACCACAAATGTGCCAGATAGTAGGCGTGAAGCCTCGGTGGTAGCGTGGGTGTCGTTACTGCCTTCCCCTGTGACAGCAGCCAAACTGCACTGCCTCGAGGTGCCCGGGACGGATCATCCCCGCTGCCTTCATTAAGGTGCTGCCAGTGGGAGGCTGGCTCCCGCTCCTGCCGAAATGAACCCTGAGGTTTGGCACCACCATGCTGCCATCTGCAA
The DNA here is from genome assembly GCF_965178545.1 of Coloeus monedula. Lineage (NCBI taxonomy): Eukaryota > Metazoa > Chordata > Aves > Passeriformes > Corvidae > Coloeus > Coloeus monedula. The sequence continues at coordinate 8,712,556 of NC_138787.1, forward strand.
AGTGAGGAGAGGGTAACAAGCTGGTGGAGGTGGGAAAAGGCTGTGAAGGGGTTTGGTGGAAAGGGGTTCTGAGAATCACTGTGGCCTTATGTCCGAGAAGAATGCTGTCCCCACTACATATATACATATACGTGTGTGTGTGTGTGTGTGTGTGTGTGTGTAAAAAATTTTTTTAGAGCACAACGGGACTTTTCAATAGGAAATAATTGCTCTTCTTTTTGGATAAGTAAGCAATTCCCTCCTGGAAGAAGTTCCCAGGAATTTTGTGCTCTCACATGCCTGTGCATTTCAGCAGGGTCAGCCCTCTGTGCAAGTCAAATTCATGCAAAACACCATACATGTAGGCTCTAGTCAACTGGGTTTAGATCAGAGACGGATCAGATGACTCACAGGAATCTATGGAAATAGATCAAAGTAGCAGCACACATTTGAAGGGAGCGTTCGGCGGGGAGCGGGGCTTTTCGAGCACGGCTCGGAGCATGAGTCAGAGCGTGGGCCGGCGTGGGTGGCGGCGTGGGCGGCTGCAGCTGTGGGTGTCGGACCGAGACAGACGCTGCAGAGAGATGGCTGCAATTAAGTAGTTAGTGAAATGACTGTAATAGTAAAATGAATTTAAAGGCGCAGGTTGCAAACGCAGCGTTTCCCAGCTAGCTCCTTCCCGGCAGCTCGGGGGCTGGCGGGCGTTTCCCGTTGGATGCCGTGCTCCCGGAGCCAGTTATCCCTGCTGATGTGGGAGGTAACTCGGGTAGTTGCTGGCTGGAAATGGGTGGTTTCCAGCTGCTGTGCGCACCTCCATGAGGGCACAGGATGGGTGCTGAATCCCTGCCTGGGGCTGCAGGCGGTGACCCCGGCAGAGGGAAGGGGAGCTGAGGGGAGGAAGGAATGTCAAGCAGAGAGAGTAAGGGAACAAGGAGAGGAGAACAGACCTACATTTACTGGGAATAGTTGCAAAACGCCCACGCACTTCTGTGGGACTAGGATCATGCCCAGAGCTCACAGAAAATTTGCTAGAGCTGGTGGGGATTTTTCTATGTTGCCCATCACTATTGCTTCTAGGGACTGGTGCTGGATCCCACTTGAGACATGACCCCGGTACTCCAGCCCAGAAAGCTCTTGGGCTGTACCACTGCCTTTGCAGTCAATGGAAATCCCTTGCAGCCAAGTGTCTCCAAGGGACCTGGGTTTGGCTCCTTTGCTGTTGGTCTCGGTGCCCCTGCAATGGGAGCAGCATCCATATTACACCGTCTGGCTGACTCCGTCCCGGGGGACCCCACCTCGCTGCAGCACCGTGTGGCAGAGTTTTGGGAGGAGGGTGGAAGTGGAGCGAGACTCTTCCTCGCTGCTATTTTTAGGTATTGTTATTTCATGCCCTGCCAATCAGATTTGATGAGTGTGCATGACATGAGAGAAATCTGATTAAAAGAAATCAATCAATAAAGCCCTCTTTTGGTAAGGGATGTAGGAAACCCAAATCTTGTGGCCACAAACCTGCATAACCAGCTAAACCTCCTCATGTGACCTGAGCAAGGGATCAGTGGAATGACACCTGCTTTGGGCTGATATCTAGGCTTTTGATGTTCAAGCTTCACTTCTATGCAGGAGCACTGGTGACTTAATTCATAGTATGAATTTACCTGAGTCTGTTGGAATTTTTATGTGTTTTGGGGGGGAAAAAATTTTAGAAGTCATTCTCAAAGGCCAACTTTGCCATTCTGTTGCAAGATGAGAGATAAATAATTCCCTGTGTGTTTTCCTGCCTCTTCTAATGATGAATTGTAATTAGATTTGCTGCCAGAAAGTGCAAGTGGCTCAGGCATCTCATGTGCCATGAGGATGTTGTGTGCTGAAGCACAGCTCCCAGAAGAGATGTCATCCCAGGTCCTACAAATGGGCCCCTGCACATTTCCAGGTCTTCCAGTTCAGGATTGCCTGTAGGCTTCAGAAAATCTCTTAACTTCTGGTGGAAACCATGAGGGTTCTTAGTGGTATTTTGATAAAGTAGCCCTGCCAGGAGACATGTATACTGGGGATTTCCTTCTCCACACAGATGGCTGTGGAAAGAATGCTTTTTAATTTATTGATTTTTTTTTTTTTTGAGGTGTTGTGTACAGAGAAGGGTCTAAAGGATTGCTCTTCACTCTGATTGATATGCAGAACAAATTTTAGCAGGGAGAAAGGGTGTTATTTTGAATAATTAAAAAAACACCCCCCCAAAAAACCCAGCCTCTTGAAGTAGTAGATGTGTAAAATTAATGTATTTTTAAAAGTCAGTGTAAGTGCTTCTAAATGTGTCCACTGTAGCATACTCTGCCCACGCAGTTGCAGCTTTTCCCAGCACATATGAGCAGCCCTGTCTCTGCTGTCAGAGCTGAGCCCAGCCACCATCAGCTCCAGTGCCCAAATCTCACCTGGTTTCTAAACCTCAGAACTACTCCAAGACTACACCAAGCCATGGGTGCAACGATTTGCTTTTTGTGGCTACACAAGGTCATACTGAAATAGCTGCCCAGTGTGGTACCTCCCTGCCAGCAGGGAGGAAAGGCACCTGGTAGTGAGTTGGGAGACTTTGAGGCTGGGCGGTGGATGTCCTGTACAGAGGTGAGGTACTGTACAAATGTGAGGTGAAACTCTGTCAGTTCCAGCCACCCTGGTGCTCACCTCACTTGCTGCACTTCCTGGGACATTGACTGCAAGCAGTTTCATGGAATATAACTTTCATGGAATATATACTGGTGATCGCTTAGGTTTGCATATTAGGGAGGTTTTAATTTACAACACTCTGTGGTCTACAGAGGTATTACCCATCATAATTTAAAATACTTATATTTCAAATTATGGATTAGAAAGGGAAAGAAATTTAATTGCAACATGAGGTTTTTTGAGAGAAATTTCTATTCCTGCCTGTTCTCAGATTGGGGTGCAATTACAGTGTGTCAGAGCTCAGGTTTCCTTTGCCCTCGTTGATTGCCAGGCAGTCAGACCCCCGCCTTTTCCCACCTCCCAGCCCTGTAACTTAGCTGCTACTCTGCCATGACACTTGGCTCTGGTTTAATTATGATGATCCCTCAATATGGAAAGTTGTTTCAAGGGGGCTGAGGGCTGAGTGCCCTGAGCCCCTCCTGCTTGAAGGCTCTCCTGGAGCCAGGGCTGCTTCCTAAAGCTTTGCCCAGCAGGCTGGGGTGCGGTGGCTGTGCACCCGACAGGAGGCCTTGGCATCTCGTGGGAGAAGCATTTTAGGCTTAACACCAGGATCAGGTGTCTGCAAAGCTGCCGGATGTGCAAGATGAAGGAGAGAGTCTGGAGCCATTAACCATCAGTTTTGTGCTTTCTTGTTTTGTGTAAAATCAGGTCTTTGGTGTTTTTTGTTTTTTCCCCGTGGCACTTGGAGCCCATGTGTTCTGCAAGGACCCTGAGCAGGAGCACGCCTGCCCACATCCCCACTCCCCCAGTCCTGCTCATGGCCCTCGCCCCAGCCCACTCACACTGACTCATCCTCCTGCCCTGCTGCACCTTCACACGCTGCTGTTGCCACTTCTCCACTCCCTGCATCACTCTGTCTTCCTTTTGTCCTTTTTTCTTTTCTTTTTTTTTAAATCCTCTTGAAGCACTTAAAAATCAAAACCAATTTTTCTTGCCATTCCTCTTGTCCCCTGGGGATGGCAGTGAATGGCAGCCTTTTGACATGCTTGTTTGTCACCTCATACTCTCTGTGGTTTAGTCAAGATGTCAACCAGCTTGTGGATCTGTCCAGGTGCTTCAGGGGATGATGCCGTGGTCCCTGAGATCTTTAAAACTTTGTTCCCCCTTAGTATTGGGTCCCACAACCCAGCTGGACGAGCACCTCTCTTGGCTTTCGTTTTCCTGGTGGTGGGATTCCAGGTAGGAGCATAACAAGTGTTATTTTTAAGCTGCTTCTGCTAAATGTCAGAACTGAATTGTTGTTGAACTTTTAATGTTTTTGGAATCATTGATACCAAACCATCTCTCTCATCTCTTTTCCTGGATCTAAAGGTCTCCTGCTGGGGCTTCCCTGGTGCCCTCCTGCTGGTTGCTGCAGCAGGACCTGATAGTGGCAGAACTCTGATCAACCCTCACAGGCAAAGGGGCCTTGGGGTAGGGAAAAATCTAACAACTACAATTTGAAAGTTTTCAGTTGAAAGGAGCACTGAGACGAAGAAGGGAAGAAACAGGATGGGATATATGCCATGGATGCAGGTGGATAATTCATTCCCACCAGTCACTGCCCCACCAGAGCTCTGACACAAGCAAGCTGCTACTGTGCTGGGCTCACAGCAGACACTGAGTGTGAAGAGCATAAAACCATTAGAATAACACTTTTTTTTTCATGTAAATATATTAAAAAATGTTTTATAATTATGACAGTTCCCCCCCTCTAATGGAGAAAGGGGTAAGTCATTTTATATGCAGCAGCCAGGGACATGTTTCTGGCAGTTTTGACTTTGGTCAGGAAAGACTCTTCTGGAGAAAATTATGGTCTCTGTGCCTGTAGTCTGGTCTTTCTGCAAGAGAAGGAAAATTTGAGGAGCAAACCACAACTGTGCTCTTCCCAGTGCCTTTCCAGTGGCAATTCATGAGGATAACTGGGATGGAGTTCATCTGCTGCAGCATCTTCCCAGGGTGAGCCAGCTCTGCTTCTCTGCCTTCAGAGCAAGGGCAGTTGTGCTGCCCTGGCCCAGCTGGGCTCTTCTCTGCCCCCTTTCCCACCCCTCACCCTCTGAGTAAGAGGAGAGGGGTCCTCCAGGCCCTGGGAAATGCCAGATCCTCCAATGATGGTGCTGCACTTGATGAAAAAATCACAATATTCAGCCATTGCAAAAATATGTCAGAGTACAGAGTGGCAGTTCTGAGGCAACATGTGCTTTGGTGTTTGGTATAACATCAGCCTCTGTTCAATGTCTGTTACTGTGCAGTTGAAAGATGACATTTCATTTTCTTCTGATTTTTCCTTTTCCTCCCCTTCTCTTTTTCTCAGTTCCAGTTTCTTTTATCTCTGCCCTGTCACAGGGCTTGGCTTTTGCTCCCCAAGGCCATAATCTCTGAGCAAATATCCTTTGCTGATACACTTTGTACCAGCTAAGGAGCAGCTCCGTGTGCCTTGGGAGATCTGGTTTGGCCACGTGTAGCATTTACAGAGTGAATTTGTTTATTTAAATAACTTTTGTGTTCTCTCCCTACTTGAACTTTGGTAGATGTCGGGGTGCCAGAGCCAGCTATACTCTGGAGAGGAAGATGGGAATAGTTGGGTGTTTTCTTGCTGCCTGTAGCCACTGTACCAGAAGTGCAGGAGGACACAGTCCTTGCCATCAGCCTCCCAGAGCTCCAGGATGAATGAGGACTGGAAAGTGAAAGCTGGAAACAGTCTGGGGGGAGGTAGAGGGATGGTGAGGTGATGGGAGCGATGGGTCCATGCAGCACTCAGGCCACACAAGCACTTCTTTCTGTGTGTTTTTGGTCTACTCCTCTCCCTGCTGCATGTGTGCATGGGAAGTGCCATCCTGCATCCGTGATAGAGCACTTCCATCCTGAGATGATGACTTCAGTTGTGAGCTTGCTTATTTTCTGGCAAGAATGAGTGTGGGTCATTTCAATCCCGGTGCTGTGGAGCAATGCTAGGGCCATGTGTTTCTGTGCCAGTTGTGCTGCTCAAGCTGAGCTGTTTGCTCAAAGCCAGTAAAGCAAATCTCTTATGTTTTGCTTTCCTGAGCATCTCCCAGATGTAGGGACTGTTGGTCACCCTATTACTTTATTCTTTAGTTTTAAACGTTTGCTGAAACATTTAATTTCTGTAAAACTCATGCTTTTCATGGTCTTTTAAAATTTGAGGAAAGCCTCTTGTACAAAGAAGGGTGATGGAAGCAATGTTAGCCACCAGTCCTTACAAATGACTCATCTCTATTTCAAGGTATTCCAGGTTAGCATAGGCTGATGGAGCCTGTAAGTAGGAGATGGGCCTGAGAATATTTGAAGCTATGCAGGGGGATGTCAGACATTTGTACTCTCACACTTTCACAGGGTTCTTGAAAATGGGTTTCTAGGAAGCATCCATCCTCCCCTTTGTATTTGTTCCAGGAGGGGAACAAAATACAAGGCTGTATGGATTCTGGAAAAGCCACCCACATTCATGGCAGCATTTAGGAGCAAAACCAAAGCAAGCGAACACAGCATGACTCCTGACTTTATGAACCATACTAATCAATGTTTATATTTAATAGTTATAATTGCTTTGATTTGCTCCACTGCTGGTCACTCAGTAGCTGAGGCTTTGTGGCCCAGCAGCTGCTCATGTGCAGGATTCTCCCAGGTGATGCCTCCTTTCTGGGTGTGACAGACGTGAAGCTCAGGCCTCTCTTTTTGGGCAAAGCAATGGTTGTCACTCCCTCTTACCAGTGGTCCAGCACAGCCAAGGCACTTACCCAGGGTGCAATTCCTGTAATCCTGGGGCTGCTGTCCATCTGACAGTTCCCCAGCCCATGGGCCACCTGGAGACTCCTCTTGCAGGCTCCCTGTGCAAAGTCCTCAGGACCAGGGGAGTTTGCAGTGCCAGTGGTGTAGAGGTTTGGGTGAGTTCCTGGTGGTTCCATGACATTTTCCCTCTAGGAGATGATGCACTGATAGTGATGGGCTGATTAGTGCAGCTGCTGTGCAACATCACTGAAGCCCACAGTGTTTCTGGTGAGCTGATTGAGAAGAGATTTGAGCTCCAGAGGATCCCATTGAGTGAAAGCAGTTGTTGAAGTGTTTTAGAAAATGACCTATATAGTGTTTACCTCAAGCTCTGAAATTGCTGAAAGATGAAAAATTGCTATTTGCCTGTGTTTTTTTACTTAGCATTCACAACTCACATTGTGGAAAGGAACGCTTTGGGAGTCTCAATGCTTCTGAGAAGAGAAACCACTCAAAGCCTTGCTCTTGCACATCCTGATAAAATCCCCCTCTGTGTATTTATACTGGGCTGGGCAGTCTGCATCTGGCAGCCTGGAGGGCCTAGCTCTGACCTCGTGGAAAGAGCAATGCAGGCTGAAGCGGCACAAAGTAGTGACATTGCCTGAAAAAACAGTTATGAAGCATCGGTACAGTTAGTGCCCCTAAGGAAGCAGCTACGGGTCGGTTGTCAGGCATCCTTGCCCTGCAGGAGGATTGTGTGTCCTGTTAGAGAAGTGCCCAGTGGGAGGTGGGTCCTGAAACGCTAGCCAGGTCCTCAATGTGGGATGTAAGGTATCTGTGGGTGATTCTGGTCCTTGTCCGGGTGGGGGACAACTCCGTTTATCTCCTGGTCAGGACTATGTTCCCTAGGCACCTTGATTTTGGGCCAGGCTTGTTGCCCGGGGCAGGGGATGCAGTGTCAGCTGAAATGACAACTTATTTCTATGTGACACCTGCTGGTAAGAAGAGGCATGGCTGCCCTTTGGAAACGAGATCTGCTCGTGCCTTTTTATTTTTCCAAAAAGCACTAATCTCTTACACCCTTCCTCTGCGGGGCTTATTGGTGCTCCTGGTTGGTATTCTCAGCACTCTGACTCATTTAGGCAGGTTGGGAAGTACTTTTCTGGGGCGCTTATGTGTACAGGATGTATCTCTTTAGATGTCTGATTTTTTTTTTTTTTTATTCTGCAGAAAACGGGCTTTCAAAAAGCCCCATCCCTAAACTAATTAAACTTGGAATTATTTCAGTGGCAACAGAAGCCGCTCTGAATATGAACCAGTACAATGACATGAAAGCAGTGAGTGCCTGACCAACAGAGGCTGGCATTACATCAGCCCACATTTTATGAGGAAAAAGTAAATATGCTGGCTGAGAAAGAGATATTCTGTGTGCAGTACTTGATTGTTGTGAGGACTGCTCCCTGGCTACAGAGCAAACACTGACTTCCTGAAGGCCTCTCTGTGCTTATGCAAATCCCCCAGAGCTTATCCTGAAATCCAGCATCATCCTGAGAGCACTGGCAGGTTTCAAACGTGGCCCTGAGTGCTGCTAAGGTTGTGAACCCCTGATTTACAGTGTCACTTTATTCTTTGGCTTGCTGTTTAAGAAGAATATCATTCAACAAACAGTAGTTGAATGCGTTCATGTCAAGTGAAATCATTCCTTTAAGAGGTTTAGTTGTCAGGTATTCATTAAAGCAGGTTTCACATCAAAATGATCGTCACTAATACAGTGAAAACATCTTTTAGAGCTTTCAGGATTTTTATGTTGCATTGTGTAAATGCTGGATCTCCACTGGTATGGAAATGTCTTCCTGGACCTACACAGTAGCTATGAAACTGTGTTTCTCTGGTCCCCCTCAGAAGAAAATGAGTATAGTATGTCAGTGTGGTAGGAGCAAGGACATTCCTGGAAGTCTTTTATGTTAAATAGGGTGCAATGGATTGTAGCTACAACTTCAGCATAGCAATCCCATTACTTCTGCAAGCTTTTTCTACCTAGTAAACACTAAAAATTAGAGTTTGTATTTTATTATTTCTGTAAGATGAAAATTATCGTTCTAACTTCATTTAAAAAAAAAAAAGGTTACTGAGTTAAAAGGCAGTTCTGGCTTAAGAAATGGAAAGTAAGTAGCAATCTGGCCACTTCAGACTTTGGATGCTTTGGAGAACTTCACTCATCTGAGAGACAGCTAAACCAGCATTTAGTACAAACCAGTCCCTTTTTGCTTGTCTCAGGCTGGAGAAACCCAGAGGACACTGCTGAGGCTGAAACGGTAAGGGGTTCCAAATTCAGGTTAATGGGAGCTGCAGCAGGCCCAGCTCTCCCTGAAAGTCAGTCAGGTGCCTAAAGAGAGATCAAGGCAGCTCACTTCAGACTAGCTATTTTTGAAGCTCCTGGCCCTGGTGTGTGAATTGATGGCATTTCAGTTGCAAAGAGCAGATGGTACTCGCTAGTGATCCAGGACGGCTTTTTTGCATTAGTGTCAAAAATAGATCAAGTGCCAGCTGTAGCTCTTTTGGGTCAGTGGAGGTGAATTCACAGGGTGATGTGCACGATATTGCAATGTGTAGCAGCAGCAGGGAAAAAGCAGGCGTTCCTTTTAGGCTTTTTTAAACTGCTGTTTCTCATGTGTTTTTGCACAGCTCAGTTCCTAGTGTGTCTCACTCAGCAGTGAACTAAACCACCTGGTGCTATAACAGTATTATTATGTGTAGCTGGAGCTTTCGGTGCGGCACAATTCGGGGTTTGCATCCAGCTCTTGGAGGCAGCTTTGGCTGTGCTACTGGTGTGGCATTTCCCAGGGACACGGTCCTTTCCCAGCCCTGTGAGCTGGAGAACTCGCTGCATTCCATGGTGCTGGATGGAAGAAGGAGCTGCCGTGCCCTTGCGTGCCTTCCCAGGAAACCTGGTTTCAGAGGTGCTGGTGGGAAGGCTGCCAAGCTGATTTGCCTAAGAGCAGGCAGTGTAAAGAGGAGTTTGAGTGTGTTTTATGTTTATTAGAAGACCAGAGGTGATTCTGATTCTCAGCCTACTGTTCGTTTTATGTATTGCTGAAGTTTTGCTGTATTTTAGTGAGAAACTACAGAAAGGTGGTGTAGCATCAGCAAGGATGATCTGTTCTTGTTAGTTTAATTGGGCCATGGCCTCTTTTTTTTTTTTAATTTTTTTTTTTTAAGAAAGCTATGATGCATAAAGGGGAGAGTTTGCATCATTTAAGGAAAGAAATGAGTTGTGTGTAGGAAAGCTGGTCCACAGGCACACCCTGCTGGCTTGCAGGGAGAGTGCAAAGGAAATACATGGCTCCACTTTTTATGAAGAAACAGCATTCCTGTCTTTTTATAATCGAAATTAACTTTTTTTGCCATGGTATCTCTCTTGGTTTTCACTTTTTAAAACATGAGTAGTGATGCGTGAACTGCTAAGGAGGGACCTGCAGAAGTTAGGGAGGTTGCCTGGCCAGGAGTGTTCCCACAGCAGATTACAGTGCTTTTGGAAACCTCTTCCAGACTTGTGAGCCTACCAAAATGACTTCATCATGTAGCTGAAACAGCTAACACCTAAAGTAGGTTGTATAAGACACCTCTCCATGCCCTGAGAGAGGTAAACAACACTGTGACCGTTGTTGGGATTTTTCCACAGGAAGAAAATTACTTGAATAGCAACACAGAGAAAAAAAACCTGTTCTTTGATTCTGCTCTGGAATCTCTCCCAGATGCCCATGTGATGATTGCCTCCATATGACTTTCCACCTAAAAAAAATTAAAAAAAGAAGAAAAAAAAATAAAAAAAATAATGCTCCCTTTATCCCTGAACAAAATGTCTGCAGTGATTCGGAAACAGTTATTCCAGCCAATTTCTGCATGCAGACCTGCGGCAGTTAACAGCGTGACTGAATTACCTGGGAGCAGCAAAGGTCTTTAAATTGTATGTGGCCTTCACGGGGCACGTATTAAGACTGATATTTTGAAGAGTGGTAGGTGGTGGTTGGCCACCCCATTTGAATCCTCTCAAGTGGAACCAATTTAGAAAAATTGCTGTGCAGCCGAAAGCCAAGCCTTTTTTAGAGGTGTCAGCCCAGAGACAAACCTTGTTCATTAGTTCTGGAGTGGCTGAACACCTGCATTTTTCAAGACACAAATTGCAACGTTTATACATTTGGGAGTCACGAGCCCAATGGACACAAAGCTGCCTGGGGAGGGGGGAATGACAAGATCCCTCCCTTCTGATGCATGACCCCCAAGGGGGCAGAGCTGACTGAGCATTAGCAGCCAGGGCTCTCCTCTTCTTCCCCCATCCATGATTTGGATAACCCTGACGACCTGGTACCAGCATAGCCCTGCCTGTGATGAGTGCCTTCTAGATCCCATTCCCTGGCTGTAGCAGCCTGCTGGGATTATGCCTGAGCTCACTGGCCTCAGGTGTATTGGTGAGACTGGAAAAAAAACATTGCCTGGTGATAAAAGTAATGTCCTGGAGATGCAGAAATATGGAGTTTGGATTATTTCCCTGTGAAATCGCTGCAGGAAAGGGGGTGGAGGCAGAAGAGGTAGCCAGCAGGGTGAGCAGGCTGCATTCACAGCTACTTAGGAAGCTCCCTGAAGAGAAGGAGCCTTCCCTGGAGGCAACCCACCTTTCCTTTTGCTATTTCTCTTTCTGTATCTGGTATAAATAATGCTTTCATGGACTCCAAGTCTTCCTGACTTGTTGGCAGGGAGGTGATATTACAAATTACAGTGACTAATTCGCTCCAAGGACAGAAGAACTTCGAGGTAAAACCGTTGGATCATATGATGATCCAGCCTTCATTCACCGTGTTACTCAGTACCCAGTGCTTGTGTTCCTGACAGGTTTGGAAATCCTCTTCCAGCCCCTTGCCCGGAAGGGGTAAGCGCAGGCCTTTGCTCTGGAAGGGGAACGCTTGGATGCTGTGCATGGGGAGCCGTGGAGCTTTGTATCCCTTTCACATCCATAACCATTTTTATCCTGTCAGAAGGACTTTACCCTGCTGGACAAACTGCTTTTCCATAGGCGTGAGCCACGCTGGTGCCCTCAGGCCGAGGTGCAGTATCAGCTCGTACCTGTAGGTTGTGCCTCTGGATAGCTTTTCCCATCAGCTCCATTTGCTCTCCGAGACCCGGCCCGGGAAATGACGCACTTTCTATTTTACTGCTCGCGGATTATACTAGTTGGGGAAATTATTAATCACTCGCATTTGCTAGATTACCTTTGCATCTGTATAAACCTATAATGAACATATTATAAATCAGAGCGAGATAGCTGCTGCATGGTAAAATAACCAACAAATGCAGCAACAGCCTTAGTAATAATAATAATCTACACAGATACTTGCTTGTGTATATTTTACGATGCTTTCACATGATTCCAGCAGTGCACTTCAAAGCCTTGGGAGACAGATCTTTGCCCCGCAGCACTCTTGGAGCAAAAGCAGTTTGGGGGAAGGGCAACGAGGAAGGGCCTTGTCTGGTTGGGATATTGGAGCAGCAATGTCTTTGCATGATTAATTAACGTCAGTGGCATGAGGAAAATGCTGGGGCTGGTGTGTTTTCTATGGTCGAGGGGGTTTTTCCGTTGAATTCTTTGCTGTTCATGATGAAATACCTCTGTTGGTGACCACGCCTGATAATGTGCCACTCCTCAGACTTTGTGAAATGCAGTGAAAAGCCTGGGCTGATTTTGCTGTTACATGAAAGGGCTGTTGTGCCTTGTGCTGCTAAATGGAGAAGTAGCTTGGATATGGCAGGCGCAGGAGGAAACAGGCAGCTTGGCTCAGAACAAGTTGAATTTAGTTACAACAGGTTTCATTTTGTTTTGCTTAATGACTTTGTAGAAGAAACAAAAATATCCCTTGTTTCTGCATATCCAGTTTGCATTGTTTTTACAGCATGTTCCTTTCTCAGCTCTCCTCCTCCTCTCACACATAAAAAAAGATGTTATTTTGGATTAAGCCATAGCTTCGGTATGCATGGTGGTACTACTCAAGGAAGTAAACAAAACAAAGTGCACCGCAACTCTTCCTCTTGCACTGCAAACCTACCGGTCTAAAACATTTCTGTTGTTCTCTGCTACCTTTTTTGATCTCCTCGCCTTCGTTCTGATTGCTGCAATAGATTTGTAAGATAAGCCGTGAAAGCAGTGGTAGACACTACGTGCCCTGCCTGACAGACAAGCCTCCCGTGACACAGTAGCCCTGGTTATCTACAGCGAACCACATACTGGTGTAGAAATACCTTGGATTATGATGAGATTCATTTTGGGTGGAGCAGCAAATCCCCATTGAATCTACACGTGCCTCAGCACCCATTCAGCAGGGCTCACGTGCTGCTGCTGGAGTGCAGGGTGGCAGCCCCTCTCTCCCCACTGGGGGAGAAGAAAGGATCATGGGGTCCCGGAGGGAGAGACTGTTACGTGCTGTTTTTGCAAAATGCTCATCCTTCAAAAAGGAAACAACACTTGGTAAGGCAATGTTCCACCAGGCAGGTAGCAAGTAAACTGGGGAGCAGTTGCAAGGTGACAAATTTCAGCTTCTCCCTTCAGCTGACGTGACTTTTTCCAGTGACACTATTCCAACAGAATGCTCTTGGGGTTTGAGAAACCACCACGTAACTACTGGCATTTCAGTTTTGAAAGTGAGTCATCTCCAAGCTGAGGAGCACACAATGATGCCTTTCAATGGCTTTTTCATTTATAGATCCAGTTATCCACCTACAAGTAGGGCATTGGCAGGCATATAGGAAAATCAATGGGGACACTGCTAATCCTTTATAAAGAAACAATAGATTCTGCTTTTAACTATGCCAAAGTAATTGCTGTTGCTTGGGAAGAGGAGGCCGACAGCTAAATATACTCTTGGCCACTGGCTTGATAATCTGCAGCAGACAGGGCAGCCAAGGATAGCATCTTGCCTGTCACCTTGTTTCAATAGTTCATTGAATCTGTGCCTGAATCTGGATCTGAGCAAAAGGTTTTCTTTATAAAAAGCACATTTTAAGGCAAATCTGTAATCCACTTTACACAGCAGTGAGGTGTTAATTGCTAAGATTTTATGTGTTAGGATGGTTGACACAGAATAACTTTATCCAGGGCACCACAATTGTGCAGAATTAAGTTCAGACTTGCATCTCTGCAGCTCCTTTGAAAATTTAGGACTCAGGATCTGATCTGAGTTCAGTTAGAACCACAAACGCAGTCCGGCTTAAACCTGGCTTCCAACTTGAGTGTAGTATAAATATATATACCACAGTCTGAGCTCTTTTTGTCTCTTCCTTTTGCTTCTCAGGATTGCTACTGCAGTAACTGAACTGCTTGTCATCTCCAAATTGTTTTACACTCCCTGGATTCAAGACAATAACTTTTTTTCTGGCTAAGAGTGCAAAAGGGAGTTAGATGGGCTGGCATGTTTGTTATTACTGATTCTCTGGTGCCCTTTTCCAAGAGGGCTCTTGGGAGGGATGAGTCAGGGCCCAGCCCAGACTCCTTGTAACTCAAGTCATTGTTTGGGTTTTCCCTGTTTTCTGTAGTGCTTACATGACTGTGCTGCCCAGGGATCAGAGATGAGTGGCAGAGCTCTGCACAGTTAAGCAGTGTATGAACATGTGATGAAGAGACAAGTGCTGAAGAGTTTGCAAGCTATTGTTGGTGGGCAAAGCTCATCGTACAAACATTACACATTCTCTGAGCTGATTGTTTTTGGGGGGTGGGGTGGTTTTTTCAAATGGTGAAGTCAGCTGGCATTTAGCAAAGGCAAAAAGAGCAGTTATGTTTTCTTCTTTCTGGCTTGACACTGGTACAATGGCTTATCAGAGTGCAGGACTATTTTTTGGAACTGAAGACTAAAGACTAAGGGAATAGCTAAACCCAGCTGAGCCCAAAGCTTTGCCTTATAAGGGAACTGCCCGAAAGCGCAGATCTCCGGCAAGCCTCTCCTTGGGAGAGAAATCCAGAAAGCAATGCGGCGGTGATGTGTCAGACCGGAGCTTGCAGGGATGGCCAGAAAAACAACACTCCGTAAAATAACTGCAAACTTCAGTGTGAAGGAGGCCACCAGCTTCCTTCTGAGGAGCAGTGTGTGTGCAGTCACACCAAAGAAACAGCAACAAGTTTGCCTGAACAGCAGCCTCCTTTGTAAGAGCCAGTGCAGAGTCTCTGTTGCAGGCTGGTACTTCAGCTGACTTCTCAGCTGGAAGCTATAAACACGTTCTGACTACCAGGCACTTTCAGCTGGATGGAGAGATCTCTTTCCCCTGGTTTAGGAAATGCTCCTGGTTGTCACCCCCGGCACCAGTCTAAGCTGTCCTCTCTGACTGCTGGGGCAGATAATTCTGTGGTCAGTAAGAGCCTCACCTATCTGCAGATGTGCCCACGCAGCTCAGGGGTTCTGAGAGAGGGAATCGGGCCAATAGGTTCTCTTCTTGTGCCTCAGCTCCCTTCCTGAGTTCACGTGCTGTTAGGGAGACAACAAAGATGCTTTGCAAAGACTGGTGGCTCAGCAATGAAGGTCGTACATTTTTTAATTAAAAGGCTTAGTGGTTGTGAAATGGTCCTGAAACCAGAATGAGTAGACATTGACAGCACCAGTTTTGTTTGAAGCATAATCAATTTAAATAGATCTGCTCATGTCTGCCACACAGCCATGTGATTCCCCTGGGTTTTGGTATCTTGGCTGCAAGACAGCGCTCACAGAGGGCCTGCTGGAACAGGGCGGGGTGAAGCACAGCCCTGGTGGGAGAGTACAAGGTATTCTTTGTGCGGGGGGCAGCCTCCCAAAGCAGAGCACCATGGCAATGCTCCAGCCCCCGGCTCTGCTTGTGCTGCCTCTGGTGCAGCCATCGCAGGCTGTACAGTGTACTGTCAGACAGAAATGGAATTTGCAAGCGAGCAGATGTGGGGAACTTCCCTTCCTCGTTTTAGAAAACAAAGGCCAAAACTGGGAAATCCCCACCAGCTTGCCACGCATGTGCACGGACTGTCGTCCAACAGGAGAGCTTCACCTGGTCCCACTTGGTGTTGAGCCCAGCTTTGAAGACCCCAGCATAGGGCAGTGACCTCCAGCGCTTTGGGAATTCAGTTTGGTCAGGCCCCCGCTTTGGAGGTAAATGGATCCCTCTGAGGAGCTGTTTAGTGCCAGTTGTTGAGCCTGGTTATGACTTCTGGGGGAGCAAGTTCTGCTCTAGAATATCCCTTGAGGGCAAGTGTTCATGTAAGACACAAAACCTGCTTGTGAGAGCACTCATGTATTGTCTGCGGCTGTTACTAGGTATGGGTGACGTTACTGTCATACAGCTGTAAAGCTGGGGTGATTTTTAGGTGTAAATGATGATAAGCTGGTGTTAATGAAAGAAAACTTTAGGTCTCCTCACTAAAGGATCAACCATAAAAACGGATTAAAAAAAAAAAAAAATATATATATATATACTGCTGCGCATGGAAAAAAATGTTTGTGCAGAAACATCTGATACCCAAGAGCTCAAATTAGGTCTGATTAAGGAGTCTGAAGTCACGTTTCAAGAGCAGCCTTCAAAAGTGCAAGATTGTTTCCCCCCATTAATTACATACACACCTTAGTGGCTCTGTAGAGGTCTGAAACATCATCTACTGAGCACAGGTGCAGGAACATTGCACCTTGTCAAAAACTCTTGACAAAAACTCTTGACAGATTTTAGCAAAACCTAAGGTCTGGGGATAATAAGAACAATAAATATTTTTTCGCAACATTTTCTCTATTAGGACTGTAAAAATTTGAATTTAAATTAAATCAATCCCTCCCGTATCCCCATCAGCACTTAGTGCAGGGTCCTTTCTCCCAGAGGGATCACTTCACTGTAAGTTGGTGTTTTGACTCCTGTGTGGGAGCAAGCCACACCAGAACCTGTCAGATCTAGAAACACAGGGACGTAGGTACCTGTCTCTCAGGAAAGTTAAATCTGTACACTTTCATCTCAGGCTGGAGTTAATAATTGATGTCCCTCAGATGTAAGCTACCTGCTTCTGAGGAAATTAAAAACAGACATACATTCCTGCCCCAAACATCCCTGTGCCTGAATTCAAATTGCTAATGAGTAACTTTAGCATGCAATTCAGGAAACAGGTATAAGCTCCTCTGTTTAAAACCTTTCTTGGTTAAAACTCTTGTCTTTGCCTCTTGAAAGTACTGCAGCATCTAGAGAAGTATTCTTGACCATCTTTTTTCTCACCTGTACATTCCCTAACCACTTTTCCCTACCTGGTGTCTATCCCTAAATGCACAATGTAGCTTTTTGAAGTGGACAGTCACACAGATGTGTTGTTTCAGGTGTACAGTATGACTTGTATTTTACTCATAGGTTCATCTGAGGCTCTGCTGTTGGTGGGTCTGGAGTAGCCTTGGCAGTTTGCAGGACTTTGTCCAGCACTACAGCTAAATGTTTACTTGTATGATATATTTTCTTTCACTGCAGAAGGAAAATCCCAGCTTCTCTCAAGGAGGTGGTCACCAGAACCTAATGCTGTGGAAAAAACACCTCACCTTGACAGAAAAAACCCATTAGGCTATTGCTCTGCTCTTCATGAAAGACGGTGTGTTTGAGCACCCATCTCTAACACTTGTCTGTACAGTCAACACACAGCTCAACCACCATGACCATCCCTTCTTGCATCTGGAAAGATGTATGGTGCACCATCTGTGTCATTGTTTTCTCATTATAGCTACCTGCCTATTAATATAATCCTTTCATTGTCATTACATTGACAAATTACATGCTGGGTGCTGTTGCACACTCCAGGAAGGCAGTTTTTCTTCCAGACATGGCATTTGCTCCTCCAGGATGACTGGCAGTGCTCACCTGGAAGGGATGGAATCACACCTGGCAAGCCAGGAATGTCCTGTTTCACCGCACTTTTATGCTTTCATTAATAGGTTCCATGTCCTTTTCCTGAAACACAATGTCTTCCCTCTGGTATATGTGGGGTTTTTTTTAATTTTTAAGTTTATCCAAAATTCAGGGAACTCAGGCCTGACTTTAGTCTGGGAACTGTAATTTTCACATTTACTTGACATGGGTGTGGTTTGACAGGGTGGCTTTGACTGAGCATCTGTTTAATGGGGTGACAGCCATATTCTAGTGCTGTCAGGGTGCCAGTCAAGTCTCTTGTTAGGGAGTAAACTCAGAGGGTGTAGCAGTGCAGACCCTGAATGAAACCTGTATTATCTGATGGGCCTTAGTCCACAGAGCTGTGGAGAGCAGGTATCTGCCTCAGTGTTTTGTGAAGATGTCTGTTGTTTCAGCCTGGCTAAGATCTGAACGCATTCTGTCATTTAAGCAGAGACTGCGAAGAATGCGGGTCAATTAGTTGACCTGGGCTGCAGACTTTTGGTTTTGATGTAGGTAGGTGTATTCTGGCTGTGCTGCTACCTCCTCTAGACAGCTTGTAAGTGGCATTTGTGGTATGAATCTTGTCTGGTGCTGCCACTCAAGGAGGTGATGATGACTAACAAGGTGGTCAAGTTGCCATCTGTCTCTTGGTGGCTTTACTGTGTCGTGTATTCTGTAGAGCAACATTGACTCTGGGCAGCAAGCAAGGAGAAAGAACTTCCCTCAGTGCTGCCAAGCCACATGAGTTATGCTGGACTCAGGCAGTATCAGGGGGTGACTCACAGGATGATATGTCAGCTGTGTGACCTTCTGAGCTGGGGCCTGGAGCCAGCTGGAGAACACTGGCCAGCTCTCTGAAGATAACTCATGCTTTCTTTGTTACTGTCATGCAGTCTCTTCAGTGCCATGGCTGCTGTCATCTGCATGTCCCAAATAAGCTGATGTAGCACTTGACTGCTGGTAGCCCTCTCAGTCCTCTAGCAGAGCTTGAGTATTGAAATAAATGTGGAGGGGTAGGGGTGGGATTCACCTTCAGACGAACGAAAAGGATCTCTTCCACTAGCTCTGTGTCAGAGCTCTTGGGATGATTTAGTATATCAAAAAATGCAAGTGGTTAAATACACTACCCATATTATTGCAAATGCTTTCCAGATAGAAGACATTGCATTTGTGTAAGTATTTATATAATTCTGTGGCTATAGTATTATGGCTTCTTTTATCCCACACCTTTGTCAGGGCAGGAAAAGCTTGCTTTGTGCAGTTGTGGCACTATCAGGTTGCTGAAAGCCTTTGCTTCATTTATCTTCAACTCCTTGGAAGTGCTGATGGCCGCCAGCCAGGCTGCGAGGTGACAATGATCATGGCAGTCCTTTCCAGCAGCAGCTGGGGAGGATGTTTTGGTGAGCTGGGCACACAGCACAGGTACACAGGCCTTGACTGTGCCCACCTGAGAGCACAGAGGGGAAGCCTTGCATGTGTCTACTTTAATCTCTAGGGTCTAGAGATGAATATATGAATATCTGTGTGGGTTCACAGTGAGTGTGTCAGTCCTGCATACGGGAAAGCTGCCCAGAAGTGTGGAAATGTGCCAGCAACTCTTATTTCAAATGCTCGGATAGGTCACGTCTGTGCTGTGACTGACTGACTGACTGACTGAGCCGCGCGCCCGCTCCCTTGCATATCCTCCCTGTGTCTGATCCACGCCGCCCTGGGCATCCAGGAAATCCTTTCCACTGAGTCAGAGAAGGGATCCTGTTGTGTAACACAGGACTCGCAGTCCATCATTGCTTCAACACAGGATTAGGACAACATCCACACTTTCCTTAAACTAATCTTCAAGTATGCTGGTGGGGCTGGGGCAGCCAGCCTCCACGGGGATATTCCTGACAGTGTAAAGGGAATTAAAGGGAGACCGAAGCTCCTCTTTGCAGGGATGAACAACAGTCACAGAATTTGCCAGGGAGAGCCAGCAGGCTCCAGGTTGCAGCTGCTTCCCATCACTTCCATTTCCTGGATAATAGTGTTCATTTCCTTCCAGATTTTACTTGCCTGGGAATGCAGTAACATCTGTTCCTCCAGGTTTCATCAAAGATGAACTTCCTCATGGCAGAACAGGCTTTTAGAAATCGTTTTGTCTTTTTCTTTTCTTTTTTTTTTTTTTTCTGGTTTTGTTCTCAGAGCAGTGACTTCAAATGAGGTTTATCTCTAAAAGACAATTATAAAAATGATAAGCTTGCCTTGCCTCTGCCTTTGGCTTTTTGCTAAGCAGTTTCTGCTCTGACTTGCTCATGACACCAGCTCCAAATGCCTGTCTTCCGACTGTTCAGGGAGCTCCAAACGCCCCTCTTCCCACTGTTCAGGGCAGCAGGCAGAACACCAGTGGCTGTTCCAGGAGCCCTGCTCCTGTGTGCTGCCTTGTGTCACACAAATGCTTGACAGATTGGCAGTGCCACTACAACATACTGTCCTATAGCCAATTCTGCTGAGGATTCATGAAATGCAATGGAGAGAAACTTTTCCCATGCAAAAGTGTGTTCAATCTGCTGCACTAATATGAGTTAAAAAACCAAAAAGGGTCACAACAATGAGAATAAACAGATTATTTTCTTAGTAAAATTTACCTCTTTAAATGGCTGCTTGCATGTGTAAGCTTGCACTCAGAGTTCTGGATTTTTTTAGTAGAATGTGGCATAGTTCATCTCTATAGGATCACTTATGGAACTTAGAAAATTTTTTTTAATTCTTTTTTTTTTCTTTTCATAAACCCAAAACTAATTAGCTTTGTTAAGATTGCTTACCTCATGATTACCTGTAGCATCATTCCTCATCACTTTTCTCTTCTTGTCATTTTATTATTACCGGGTTAAAAAAGTATGTAATTCTTTAGGAGGAAGAGTGAAGCAGTTAAGAATAATTTATTCTCATGCAGCCCAATTCTAAAGCATTTCAAGAACTGAGATCTTAATGTCTTCGGTGGACAGCTTTGTGACACCTGTGAGGAAGGGATTTATATAAATGACGTCTCTCTTGGGCCATGGCATGGCCTTTGCAGGCATGACCCAGTGGACTGACTGTTCCCGGGAGATCCCTTTCTGCTCCAGAGAGAGTGCCCTGACATCCTTCTGCCCACTCTGCTTTGAAGTAATGTGTAACAGACTGCCAGAACTTTTGGGAATAATCTTCTCCATCCATTTGCAGCTCTGATCTAAAAGCCTCTGAAAGCTGAAGGTTAAGCAGTTCAAGTCCTGGCTGGAAGATGCAGCTGACTTTCTACGTGAACTCTGAAATAGGCGTTCAAAGGTTACACCTGTAACTTTGTGGCACAGCTGCCTCTTACTCATGCCCTTGAACTGAGAAGACCAGGAGGCAACACAGGTAAGGACAAACCAGCTGTGTCCTGCTACGGGCAGGCTGAAGCCAGTCTGCTCTGCTGCTGCTCTCTTTGGAGCACAGCATTCCCGATATGAAGTTTCAGCAGCACTCAGCTTCAAAATTGGCCTGTGACTGTCTGTCTGGGTGACAGCCACCTGGTGACTATACTGCTTCTACCTTCATCTTATGCATACAATGTTCTTCCAGTTTTTAAGATGGAGGTCTCAATGTGGCCTAGACATCAGAAGTATGCAAGAGATGAAATAAGCAGACAGAAAAGCACAGCTGTAATGCTATTAAAGGTGCTCATTCTTTCTCTCCTCCCTGTAACATTTATTTGGCAGCTTTGGAGCCAATTCTGTGCAATCTATTTGGGGATGCAAAAAAAGGCTACCAACATTTTTGAGAACTACTATGTGGGAAGAGCACTGTTCCTCACGGTTTTCTTTTTCCATACAAGCACTTATCCTGAGCCAGACTGAATGCCATTGAGATGGGATGTGCCAGGCATCCAGAGCCTGGCCAATCCTCAGGAAACGATCAGCAGCATTCCACCACACAGATCCTTCTGCTTGTCCTGAAGTACAGGGTCATTGGACTGAGTTGGTGAATGTTTCAGCTCATTAGCTTCATAAGTTAATGGTTCTTGTTACTCAAATTAGTACTGAGATGTAAATTAACCTTTTCCCTCTTATCTGTTAAATAAAGAGTATAATCTCTATATTCAGGATGTTTCTAGAAGATTATTACTCACTAGCATGTGGTTTTGATTGATTCTTTCCAGTTCTAACAATCATTAACAACTACTGGTAGTTTAAGAATTACTTCTTATTTCAAAGGGTGGAATTTATTTGGCTTTAGACCAAGGCAGATTAAATAAGCTCTGCTGAGCAGTTACCCTTCTCTTCAATCATACTTTTGTGTAAAAAGGCAATACATTCTACTGCTTGTGCTTTTTCAACTCTGAATTTCACCTTTACTATTAAGAAAACATATTGACATATCAAACAATGTAACTAACAGGCAAAACAGAACAAAATGAGTCACTATTTAAGCTATTCTTTTTCCTTTAGATTATGCTTTCCCTTTTAGAATATATCGATCAAAAGACAGAAATACAACTTAAAAGGTAGATAACCAGAAGAAAAACTTGCAGAAATGTGCAAGGTGAGATAAACTGGATAGAAGAATTGCATGAAAACACACATAATGAAAGTCCAAGAAATGAAACAAATGTAACTTCTTGATGAAATATGACTAGTAGCGCATGTGTCTTCCTATCTTGAGAGTTTGTAACTCTGCTGCAGTCATGGTACGGTAAGTGAAAGCTGGGGAGGAAACAGAAAGGTGGCTGGATGATGTTTTCCTAACCATAAATATGTGAATAATTACATGTCTCTGTTCTGCATGCCTTCTGGCCCAAAATACTCAATATAGTTCATTTTTTATTTGTTGTCTTAAAGTATTTTTAGCTGAAAGTATCCTCCCTGCCACAGGTGGGTTGCTCAACTATGCCACTGTTCTCTGTTTTAGCAGAGCTGATCCTCAAGTGTCCAGTGAGACTTTAGTCAAACACAGCACGTATAGCAAAGAGCCTGAAAACAAACTAAGAATTCCTATTGAATGGACTACAGTAGGGCCTATTAGATTTCTTCTCAAATTAGGCCCATGATGTCTTGGGTGATTAGTGTAGGGTATTACAAGGTTACTTTCTGTGCAAGTATATGGCAGAATAAGGGGTGTTCTAGTAATTCCAGAATTTATATTTCCTAAAATCAATACAATTTTATTATTCAGATAGACAACTGGTTTGGCTTTATGCTTTATTATAGTATCTTGTTGCCCAAAGCTCCATTTGTTGATCAAGGAACCAGATGAAACTTTATCTAACTATTCCAAATATCCAAGCACGTGGTCGTCGTTTAAAAACTGCCTGTGACAGGAAGGCTGTGAAGTCCGTTGTCTGACAACATCCCTTTCCTGTGGTACAAGGCCAAGAGTACAGAGAGAAACAAAATTATCAGCATTTCTTGGCTACTGCTCTTCCTCTGAGCCCTCCTACAGCATGTTAATTCAAAGCACCTCAAGACATGTTTCACAGATTTATTATGTGAAACTCCTCTTTCTCAAAGCAGAGAATGATGACCTGTCAACTTGTAACCCAGCTTGTTTCACTTCTGTTTTACAGTGCAACCCAATTCAATAGCTGTCCCAGGACAATTGTGAGGGAGTGACAAGCCATGGCATGTGTGTGGGAATGAGTGACGCTGCCACCAGAGATCATGTAGTGGTAGAAACACTACCAATTTCCACATCACAACCCAGTCAGTTGAGGTAAAAGCCCAAATAATTGGGTCTAATACTGCTACGAAAAATATGCTGAGGGCTAAAAATACTATTTAAGAGTAAAATTCTTGTCTTGTACATTTTCCCATCAGCTACTGACTTCAGTGAGAGTTGTTTCAAGCCTCGGCTGAAAAGATGGAACATTATGGAGCAGTTAAGGAGGATTTGCAGAAGTTCTGTGACAGCAGTCAATGTTAAAGAAGCACAAATCTTTGGCTTTCACAAATGTTTCCAATGCACCAAAAATACCATACAAAAATTTTGAATGCTTTTCTTCTTGGAATTTAGGATAAACATACACATGTTTAAGCACTAGACTAGTTATTAGCAAAAAAATATGCTTAATCCAGGCTATTTTACAACCTTGATTGCTCTACTTTTTAAATTTTGGAATTCAGTTTTGCAGATCTGCAGTCCCCTGGCCTACTGTTGTGGAACTGTTCAAAAGTCCTTGGATAAACATTAAATACCCTTGGAGTGTGATGGTACACTGTGTGCTACTGGAAGTGCTGCTGGTCTTTCTCCCTTTCACCTCCCTAAGAAAGTTACATGTTTATAAAGAGAGAATTAGATGTGGGGGGAGGAGGGAAATCTTTCAAGGTTACATCCTTCAAGAACTAAAAAAAATAGTCTGTTTTCTCATTAGTCTTTATGGGACCTTTTGTTTCTAAGTCAACAGGAGACAGAACACTTTTGCAACTTGGAAGGAGACTGGCAACTCACAGCAGCTGCAAAGGCAGGCTGAGGACTGAATCACCTGAACATTCCTCTTCCCTCAGTGCAGCAACAGAAATGAGAGGGTTCCAAAAATATCAGGCAGAAAGAAACATGTGGTTTTGCTGATTAGTTTGCCATTTCAGAGGTAGTAGGATTTTATGGGTGCTGGCATTATACCCTGTACCCAATCAGAGTGGTTTCTATGTACTCTAGAGGAGCCTTCTGGAGGCTGAAGACTTTTAAACTATTTGGATTACCACTTATGATGAGACAGTTTCCATTACAGCCTAACTGCTTGTTTTGCTTGCTTCATTTTACCTTGTTTATTTTGTTTTTCTGCAGGATGGGAACCCCTCCTCTTATGACTGGGTGTTCTGTTAAGCTTAAGCTTTTACATGGCCACAGGTATTTGTGAATTTGTGAAAGGGTAAAACCAGGGTTTTTCCAAGATGGGAGAATTAAATGAGATGCACTTCTATGCTTTGGCCTGAAACCCTGCACCTCTCCCAGGGTCTTTTTAATGTGCTGGAATTCAGAGCTAAAAGCAATCAGCTTAGGACAAGGGGAGGCTGCAGCACGCACTGGCTTCTCCATCACTTCAGGGCTGAGGTGGCACATGTAGATGATGGAATGGGTTTGGGTTGGAAGGGACCTTAAAGATCATCTCATTCCAAACCCCTTCCATGGAGAGCGACACCTTTCATTAGACCAGGTTGCTCCAAGCACCATCCAACTTGGCCTTGAACACTTCCAGGAATGGGGCAGCCACAGCTTCTCTGGGCAACCTTTGCCAAGGCCTCATTAGCCTCACAAATGAAGAATTTCTTCCTAATATCTAATTTAAACCTGCCCTCTGTTAGTTGGAAGCCATTCCGCCTTGCCCTGGCACTGCATGCCCTTGTCAAAAGTCCCTCCCCATCTTTCCTTAGGGCCCTTTAGGGGCCTAATAACTCAGGTGTTAATGGTCAGCCAGTGACTGCCCAGTACTGTGGAGCTTTGTATGTGACGAGTCAGCTTGTGGTCAGCCCAAGTGCTCCAACCTCTGCTAAATGCTGGCACCAATTTCCCATGTCTGGTCTCAAGAGCAGTGAGACACGAGCCCATGGGCTCTCCTGAGCTCCCTCATGCATGCTCATCTCAGGCATGTGATAGAGCCGTTGGATGATGTTGTCACTTGTTTCTCCTTGCTTGCACAAGGTTACCAAGGCCAATATTTGAGGATTGGGAATACAAACAGAAGATCCAAATTTGCTCCCGTGCCATGGCCTCCTGTAAGATCAAGACCTGGACTGTAGTAGTTTAAGAGATGTCATCAGAATTAAGCATTAAATGTGATTGTGGGTGGAATGCATGGGGTATGTAACAGTATGATTTAGATATGTTGTAGTGCAAATAACATGCAGTGTGCTGGATGCAGCAAGGAATGCTTCTCTGGCAGGTAAGCTGTTGGCTTCTGAAGGTGAATGTTCTTGATATGTGAAGAATGTTACATCTGAAAAACGCTATTACTGATAATGAGCATGAGGAACGATGGTGCTGTCTAACTAACCAAGAGGAAAGGAAGCAGGTTAACAAATAGAGTAATAGGAAAAAATTGTGCCAGTCTTTGCAGGCCATCCTCAATAACCCTACTTCTGTGATTTGCTTGCTCTTGTTATATATACTAGAACACATCATATGTTGTCTGTCAACCACGCTAGGAATGTCCCAGGCCCTTGTAGTCTCTTTTCACGTCAGTCTCAGCAAATCCTCCAAATATTCTTCTCTTTGAATTAATTCCTCGCTGCCTCTGTTTGCCTGGAATGTGAGTGATATGAACTGAGCTATTGACTCATGGATGCACTATGCAGGAAGGGCATTTTTGATTTTATTTTTATTGCTTGTCACTTGAGGTCGCTCCCTCAGCCATTACTTTCCAGTTAAATAAATGCTCTGAATGTTTTCCTCCTTGTTGGATTTCGGAGCTATTATGCCCAAACATTTGAACATTCATTTTCTGAGATTAAATAGTAACTATTTACTGCTTATGCTTCTGTGCTCAGAGGAAGCTGTTCCGTATCCTCTGTACAATCCAACGGGGAATGTTTCTTGTGACTGAGCACCTTTCACTTGAACCAGTATAAAAATGTTACCCAAAGGTGCAGCAAGCTAGCCTCACAAAAGAAAAAAATATTTTTAGGAACTGCTCCTAGATTTGGTAGAAATACTTGAATAGATAAAAGTTGTCTCTCGTCCTTAGTTCTCTTTCAGAAAGCATTACCCAGCAACAAATGAAATGGAGCCAACATAACCATTTAAAATAGCAAAGTAAACAGTTCATGTCGTAGTCAAGATAATCCTTAATTTCTGCTGCTTATTTGAAATCTGCCCTGCTGATCTGATGGGAGGATTTAACCTTCCTGAAAGCTATCAGTGTATGTGCTTGAACTGAGAAGACCTCTTTCCACCTGCTTTTCAGAGCCCTTTCTCCTAAGAGATTAATGCTGCTATGCCCCTTTTAGAAAGGAAAACCTCTGAAATATGGATTATTTTTAGAGATCTATACTAGGAATATTTTGCTATAATACAGCTTAAGGGAAATACTTAAAGAATAATGCCTATTTAAAAGATCCTCTTTTTTTTCCTTTCCTGAAGAACCTTGTTGCCTTAATTCAAATAATTTTTGTCTTAAAAAAGAACATGTATAGTTGTGGAAATTAAAAAGAGAGTAATTGGCTTATGGTTACTGCTGGTTGTGTAACCAACTCAAAATAAAAGCTATGGGGAATTTTAATTTCAAATTTCTTTGTACTGTGTGGAAACCATTTTGTAATTTTCTGTTTCTCTTGGGATACTATGTGAAACACAGAATGGCAGAGCAGATGGTGTGTCTTCTCTTTCCAAAGAGACGAGTAGTATCACTCTGTTCAAAGGAGAAGTCTAAAGGGGGTTTCACTGGGATATGGGAAAGCCCAGTCTAACATCTGTATCAACACAAAAATCAGTGTCAGTTTAACAGGTTTAATGGATAACACTTTTCCCAAGCAAATAGTTGTGTTTCTGATGCTATTTTTACTACATTTCTTATGGCTCATTTTAAATTAAAAAAAAAATTAAAAATCTGTCTTTAGATTAAGACTCTCTGGTATACCTGTGGCAGTGGGAGGAAGGGAGAGAATCAGTGGGTGAAACGTCTCAGGCTTAGTCATAGTAGAAGCAAGGAGTGATGGCCTGAATTATGCAGCAAAAGTTCTCAGAATAGCGAATGAGTCACTATTGCCCTTGAACTTTCTGGATCTGAAGCTATATTTATCATTTTGCATTGTTCCCAAGCTGTGTGTTTGTAGTCCCACACACAGAGCAACTTGCATTTTCTGCCCTCACGAGCTAAAACACAGACAGGGGAATTTCCAGGGAGAGAAGTCCAGGATTAATTTCTTTCAGTGAGTTTTAAGAAAAGCTTTAGTGAAGAACACATGCATTGGGAGGTATGTAATAATTAGTACTAATGTACTAATGTGAAGGCAATACTAAAAGGTTAAATAAAGGAATAAGGCAATAGTGTACAAAGTGAAAAAGAAAAAAAAAGAGGAAGTGAGTAAAATGAAAGAGTTCCTGTGGGGTCAAGAATGTGTAGCATGGGGTACTGTTTTGAGAGGCAAATATTTTTGTGAATGCAGTAGCTCTTCTTTTTCCTTCCCACACACCTTATCTACAATGTTCTGACCAGAAATCGGAGCACTAAAAGGAAAGATCCAGATCATTACATTTTTCATTCTTCTGCTTCTTCTCCCCCTACAGTGTAAAGGATGAATTAGACAAGCTTTTGCACCAGGTTGTGGCTAAACAGCTGGCTTAGAAAAGAGCACAGCTGTCACACCAAAAAACCACCTTGGCACTAAAATTCAGAATCTTGTAGTGTCTGCAGAACTGTGTGTTTGATTAGTGACCAAATGCACATCCTGGAAGAGACAGCAGTCACTGTCTCTGGTCTTAGAGCAGCAGACTGTAGAAAGAATGGAAAAGGTGCTTGAGAGACTTCCATCTTTAGAGTATTTTACATAACAGAATTTTAAAATTGAGAAATATTATTATTGGGCAGCAGGATAAAAGAGGCAGTATTGGCTTGCCAAAAAGGACTTAGCAAATGGAAATCCAAAATTAGTTCCAGGAAATATAATAGGTAACGTAATAAGTATGTGAGAACTGCAGGTACTTTGCATTTTTGTATGTGAAGTTACTGCAGCACAGGATTACACATCCCACACTGGTATTTCAAGTTTCCTTGTTCAGTGGGAAGAAAAACCATTGGTGCGTGGAGGCTCATTTCATAGGCATAGATTATCAGCTATCTTTATATCTTCTTCCAAAAACCCTCATGGCTGTTGTGACAATTTATTAGCATAGGAAACCCCTGTGGATATTTGTGCTGCCGTGTAAGTAGAAGCACAAGGAAGGACTATTCTCCATGTCTATTTGTAGTTATTTCAGAGTGCAGGAAAAACGGGTAACAGAATCCTCTCTGTTTTATGGGGGTCTTTAAGAGCAATTTACTGTGCCTAGACACATGAAACTTTCAATCTGGGGCGGTAGTGGAAAACAAAATATCAGTACCTTCAGAGTAAAACACTTCCAATAAAGTGTGCAGCAAGATCATTCTAACTCAGAACTACAGCTTTTCCGCCCCCACCTCTGCCAAACATAATAAACATACCAGATGAAATAACCCTCAATGCATGGGGAAATTGTTCACAAGGAAATTTAGCTGTAATAGACTCACAGCTCCACAAGTATTTACATTTTTGCTCAGAAAATTAAGATTCCTAAACTGAGAAGACTAGGGACAATTAAAAAACTGGTTGGCATGTTGGCATTACTGAGGAAGTAGGATGACAAGAAATCTCCTCTTCCGCTGTTACCCATAATGGATACAGTCTGCTAATGTAGATCTGTATTCATCTAGGACAAATTTAGCAGTTGGTGATCTGAACAAAGTTTCACCAAGTAACTGCAAAATCTGTGACTTCCAAAATGCTATATCCTGACAGCTGTGACAGAAGCTTAAGTGTATATAAGGACTGACATTTACACCTTGTGTCGAAGCCCTGCAGTTATTTTCTGCTACTCTTTTCTGGTACACTTTTGCTTTTAGAACTGCACTACCATGGGTCGGTGGTTCCCAATCTGGGACGTAGGTGAGCAGCAGCAAAATCTCCACACTGATTAAATGCTCGATGATGTGAATGGCCGCACCCAGTTCACCTGGGCATCCAGGTGGTTGATTTTTGTGGGTTTGTGTTTGGTTTATTTATTTTTTCCTAAAAACAAGAAACTTCATACATTTGACCAAGACTTACAGCCTCCACTGTAAGTTTTGGCAATGAGCTATGCAGTTACATTTTTATTGAAAGTATGTGGAAACCCCTTAGTAACTGCTCATTGCCAGAAGCATTTGGCCCAAAGAATGCGGAAACAAGAATTCCTCCTGAGAATATTTTCAACCGGCTCCTGTTTCCTGAACCTTTTCCTAGGGTGCCTGGTGTGTGGCTGGCACAGGCCCTGTGCCTCCTTCTCTCTTCTCTGTGGTGACCAGTGACAGGACCAGAGGGCATGGCCTGAAGCTGTGTCAGCGGAGGCTTCGTTTGGGTATAAGGACAAGCTTTGTCACGCAGAGGGTGGTCGGGCAGTAGAACAGGCTCCCCAGGGAACTGGTCACAGCCGCAGCCTGACAGAGTTCAAGAAGTGCTCGGACAAGGCTCTCAGGCACAGGGTGTGGTTCTTGGGGTGTCCTGTGCAGGGCCAGGAGTTGGATTCGATGATCCTTGTGGGTCCCTTTGAAGTCAGCATATTCTGTGATCCTGCCGGCACGGGAGAGGCGGTGCACTTCGTAATCAAAAACATACAGTTTTAAAAAATGGCCATATCCATGGCAACCTGAACCCCACACCGTCGCAGCCCAGCCCGCTCCCAACGCCTTTACACGTCGCAGAGCGAGGGAGGGCGGAAAGGAAGGCGTGAGGAAGCGACTGAGGGAGGGAGGCGGCGCCCCGGGGCCCCCTCAGCGCGCCCGGTCCGCCCGCTGGGGGCGCTGCTGCTCCCGCCCCGCCGGCCGCGCGCGACACCAGCGGCCCCGCGGGGAGAGTCGGCCCGCGCCGGGGGCGTGGCAACGCCCCTGAGTGGCGTCCCTGCCGGCCAATGGGCGCGCCGCACGCCTGACAGTTAGGCGGGCTCGGCCAATGGCGCGCGGCGGGGGGCGGGCGCGGCGCGGAGCGAGAGGCGCGGCCGGGCGGCGCGGCGGGCAGTCGGCGCGGTGGCGCAGGATGATGCGGCTGTGGCGCTCGGCGCTACTGCGGGAGCTGCTACTGCTCGGCCCGCCGGGGGCGGCCGGCGGCGGGGCCCCGGTCCCGGGACCCCCCGCCGGGACCAGGCGCCTCCCGCCGCCGCTCGCCGCCCTCGGCGCCAGCCCTCCCGCCGCCCGCCGCGGCCCGGCGGCGCTGCCGTCGGCGCGGAGTCTGTGCACCCGCTCGGAGGGAGCCTTGGAGGAGCCGGGGAAGGGGGCGCAGGCGCCGTCACCGACTCCCGGCGAGCCCCCCGCCGACAGCGGCCACAACAATAACCACGGCGGCGGCGGCAAGGAGGTGGCCGGAGGCGGCGGCGGGGAGAAGTGAGTGTGGAGGGGGCGGCGGGCGCGGGGGATGATGCGGAGGCGCCATGTGAGCGCCGCCTCCCCCTCGCACGCGTGGTGCCTGCGGAAGGGGCCGGGCTGGGCCGGGCGGGCGCTTCCCCGGCAGGTGCGGGGACCCCGGGGTCTATCCCGGCCGCTCCCCGGGCGGTGCGGGCCCGGCTGCCGGCGGGAGGGGGTCGGAGCGGGAGGGAAGCGTACACGGGTGGTGGTGGGGCGTGTGCGTCCCTCGGGGCTCCGCTCACCGCGGCGTGGGGCCCAGGCAGCGCCTCGGGCTTCCCCCGGCCTGGGGGTCCCTCCTGCGTGTGTGCGGGGGTGCCGTCCGTGGGGAGGCCCGGCGCAGGGAGCGTGCCGGTAGGGTGGCTTTGGTAGCGTTTCCACTCGGCTAAAAATATTTTTCAAGAGAAGCGAAAGCTGTGTCATCTCGCATTAATTATTAAAGGCAGTGTGCATGGTGAGTAGTGCTGCCTTGGAAGTTTTGCAGGATTGTCTTCTCCACGTCTGTATCTACCTGGGTGCGTTCCTATGTAACCTGCCCTAGGGTGACCCAGCCTTGGCAGGGGGGTTGAACTGAGTGATCTCCGGAGGTCCTATCCAGCCCTAAGAATTCTGTGATCTAGTGCAGCCAGGGACAGATACTGCCACTCGTACGTGGTGAGTACAGATGTTTATAGGCAGGATGTGTGCCTGTGCCAAGAGGTCCTTATTTGTCCCTTTGTGGCAAAGGTACGCGCAGGTCATAGAATGATAAGGCTGTATATGTTTATGAAGTTAATATTCCTTCACTCAGAACTTGAAATACTCCTAAAAAAAAAAAAAAGGTCAGAGACAGGTGTATCAGCTCCAGTTTTTTACCTGGTAATGACTGGTAGTGCATACCACGGATAGAGTTTAATGATGAGGTAAATGGATTGGCAGAGCATTCTACTTTGTTAGTACTCAGCATTATGCAAGTCTTGAGTGTTCATTTCCTACCACCCCCTGTCTGACAGTCTATGCATTGGTTGTTTGAACCTGGGTACGTTTAGTATCTCAGATAACCTTTTAGAAGAAGGTTGACAGCTTAACTGCAAGCCCCATGATGACTTCTCCTTTGTGTGTGTTTGAAATGTGCCCCGTGGCATTCCTGTAGGCACCCTGTGTGCTGATTATGGGGTGGCATAATTAAAATTACACCCAAGCTGCTTTCCCAGGCTTTGCTATGCTTATTACCTAGATGAGAAGAGTAAATGACAGAAGGAACAGGGCTGAGAAAGGGCACTTGACACTGAGCAAAGTCTCTGTTAGTCTGATGCTAAGAGGAAGTCTGGAAAAGATTCCACAAGGCCAGTCAGGAAGGCTTCCCCTTAGCTTGCTAATAGTTCTGCTTTTGAGTTGTGGTTTGTGGTTTTTTTTTTAGCATGAACTTCAATATGGCAGGTGGGGAAGGAGGCTGTGGCCCTGTTCTCTGCTTTTTCCCCCCAGATGTGTTAGCTGCTCAGCCTGGTTCAGTGGGGTATAGCCTGCTTTGAAGGCATCACTAGTTACTTCTGCTGTCAGATGCCTTAAAAAATGCATGCACGTCAGGTTATGTAACCATGTACAATATAATACACAATCATACGGCTGTAATTTTTAAATATATGCTATTGTTCAACAAATATGAAGTCTCTTCTTTGAATTAGCTCTATATATAATGTTTTGGAATTATATATATAGTGAAAATTATTCTTCTGTGGCTTGAATAGGTGTGGTTTATAAAGATTGCACTTCTGTTTTCAAGCAGAAATACAGACATTAAAACTTTGGAAAAAAACAGCATGCCAGGTGTGATGGGTTTTTGACGGTATTGCAAAGGTGATTTATTGAAGAGGCAGTATTTTCTTAAACTGAGCTGTTATTAGCTTCCTACAGCTAGCAACAGTTAGTGAAATTCTTTAATTTCTAATGTGTGTGGTAAAGCTGTGTAATCACAAACCAGTTAAGCACTTTTAATAATTTTTGGCTTTTGAGAAAATGATGTTTTTTAAAGTCAGATGCTTGTTCTTTGAGTCTTACTGCAGAGTGAACTGGGAGGAATTCTATAAAACATCTATCATATAGTTATGATCAAGGAAAAAGCAAGAAGCTTTCTTTTCATTTCAGGTTGTGCAGGAATTCCTGGTGGGACATTAGTCAGGCTGCTGGATACTTTCATTCTTACTTTTCTTAATGCAGAACTATGAAAATCTTCCTTCAAGCATTTGTAAATGGTAGAATACATGTGGAAATCATTGCTTTATTAAGACAGAGTACAGGGTTGAGCAAAGTGAGGTTCTTCAAAAGATAGGTGTCTGAACTGCATCGACAACTGGGCTAAGTCAGTGCAGTCTGTGTATTCTGATGATTCCAGCACTTTGACATCCGTAGTGTCTAACATTTGAGTGGTGTTTGGCAAGTGGTTTGTGGACCCAACTGGCAATAGTCCTTTTTACTCTTTTTTTTTTTGTTTATTTGTTAGCGTTGTTGGGATATTTTTTTTTCTATTTAGTTATAAGGTCATGATTCTGGGATACAGAAATAACCCACAGTGTCAAAAGGCAGCAGTAAGGTTTTCCTGATTATTTGCTTGTCTAACAGTTCTTGCATAGAGAGAGTAGCAGTTGCAAGTGAGAGCCTAAAATGTTCTGTGCAAATACTGCAGAGAAATTTAGAACAGTTGAATTCCTCATAGAATAAATTATGAGGTCTGTGGCTGATGAAATAACTAGTATCCCATTGCATAACCAGATCCCCTGTGCGTTTTTTCCTTTGTATCTTCCACCACCTCCTTATCCCTGCTATCCAGCCTTCACACTGTGTATCCAACTAAAGCTTAATATATTTTAGAGAGGAAAGATAATTGAGCTTAAACTGAGAGTGGTCACAGATTGGTAAATTTAATTAATGGGAACTGTGGATTAAAACACAATAATATCTATGCTCATGCCTGAGTTATTAAAACACAGTAGCCTAATATACTCCTCAGTTATAGAAGTGTATAATATTTAATACCCTTTGCTCCTACTTTCAATATAACTGTTTTTTTCTTGCTTTTACTTTCAGTATAAGAGTGCATTGTTCATCTTGCATCTTACGCTGGACAGTAAAGGGATCAGTTTATCTTAGTAGAAGCTATTTCTAAATTACAAAGGCCTTGATTAAGGTGAGAGGGAGGAGCAAAATGTGAGTGACCCTAACTTTTGAAAGCTAAATTGCTCACTTTTTACAGCTACATATACTGCTGGACACTAGTATATAGAATATCACAAAGCGGTTAAAAGAAATGTTTCATTATTTTTTTTAAATGACAAGGGAGTGGTAGTGCTCGTTTTTAAGGCAGAGATGAATTCTGGAGATACTTTTAAAAATAAATTTGCTTTTGCAGCCAGGCCAGATTACAGAGGAATAACTAATAACCAGGCAGTGGTTCATTTCGCTGATACTCCTGTGGAGTGTGGATACAATACTCAGAGATGCAAGAAACAGTTAGAAGTACACTTTTATTAGACCTTTCATAACGTCTGTAGAGGCCAAGGTTTTGAAGCTACAGTTTTTTGTTTTACCATCAGCACTTTGATAGCTAACATGTCTATCTTTGATCTAAGTTTATAAATATGTAGTTTCCTCTTGAATCTTGTTTAAGTTCTTGGGTAAATAGTTGCCCACCTCTGTTATGGGACCAGCGTCTCACTATACAAGTGGACAGAAAGTAGTTTCTTAGTGACTTGATAAGTGTTTGTGTCTCTTGGTTGGAAATATTTATCTGTATTATGGTGACAACTTCTTCAAAGTGCCTGTTTTAGATAGAGGGGCTATCTGACTGTGACTTGCAGCTTTCATAGAATCCCAGAATAGTTTGGATTGGAAGAGACTATTTAAAGGTCGCTCAGTACAAACCCCTCTGCAATGAGCAGGGACATCTTCAATAGATCAGGCTGCTCAGAGCCTCATGCAATCTGACCTTGAATGTTTCCAGGGATGGGGCATCTACCTCCTCTCTGGACAGCCTGTTCCAGCATTTCACCACCCTCACCATAAAATTTCTTCATTGTATCTAATATAAAGCTGTTCTCTTTTAGTGAAAAACCATTATGCCTTGTCCTATTGCAACAGACCTTGCTAAAAAGCCTGTCCCCATCTTTCTTATAAACCCCCTTTAGGTACTGAAAGGCCTCAGTGCGGTCTCCCAAGACCCTCCTCTTCTCCAGGCTGAACAGCCCTATTTCCCTGAACCTTACCTCTTCGTGGGGAGGTGCTCATCCCTCTGACCATCTTGGTGGCTTCCTCTGGACCTGCTCCAACAGGCCAATGTCATTCCTGTGCTGAGGACCCCAGAGCTGGATGTAGTACTCTGGGTGGAGTCTCACCAGAGCAGAGTGAAGGGAAAATCCCTTTCCTTGACCTGCTGCCCACACTCCTCTGGACGCAGCCCAGGACAGGTGTGGCTCCGAGTGCACATGGCTGGGTCATGTCCAGCTGCTCCTCCACCAGCACCCGCGAGTCCTTCTCGGCAGGGCTGTTCTTGATCTGTTTGTCCCCCAGGCTGTGTTGATTCCGGGAGTTACTGTGGCCCCGGTGTAGAACCCTGCACTTGGCTTTGCTGAGCTTCATGAGGTTCACACCTGGACAAGCTTCTTCAGTTTGTCTAGGTTGCTCTGAATAGTGTCCCATCCCTCAGGCTTGTCACCTGCACCACTCAGCATGGTGTCATTGGCAAACTTGCTGAGGCTTCATCCTATCCCACTGTTGGTGTCATTGATGAAGATACTAAACAGTACTGGTCCCAGTACAGACCCCTGAGGGACCGCTGTTTGTGACGGTAATTGTGACCTCATTTTTATGACTGGTGTCATATTTGTTAATAATGCCTGAAAGTATTATTAGCAATATCATATCTTTATATCATTTGTTGTTCTGTAAATCCTGTTCTGCATTTTGGCAGTTCTATCTTGAAGTACAAAGTAGGAATCTTCCATGTTATTTGAAATTTAATTTTGTTTCTGTCCTAGAAATGCAGCATTTGTTAAAATGAAATCATCCCCAGAATCTGGTGTAGGCTTTGTACTGATGCAAAAGGAAGAGCTGAAAGAACGAATGATACGGACTGCAAAGTCCTTGTGCTTGGAATTCCTGTTTTTTTTTTCTTTATATTTAAAACAGTCCACCAGTATTGTAGCCCACAGATTAGTACACTACCAAAGAAGTCTAGTTGTTTAATAGTCTGGTGCTTATTTATTTTTTTAAAGAAGGTAAATAAGTATCAAAAGTCATTATGCTTGAAATCAGGTAAACTGGAATTTCCACTTAATTTGACTGTGAAAATTGCAAGTTCCCCGACCTGAAAAACAGCTTTTTTTACATGTGTGGAGCAGAATTATCTTGCTAAGTGTGCTCCCAGTGCCAAAACACATCTTTTAGGTTAAGCAAACATTGGTTACTGACATCACTGATCTGATAAACTGCAGAGCAAGCTTTTTCACCCCTATTTAGCTGATAAACTTTATGAAAAGGTGGACTATTTGACGAGGAGCAATTTTCTGTAAATATATTGAATGTCATCCTCTTTGCTTTTGTAGTCTGTGCAGCTCCATTGTTTAATTAGGCTGAGTGACCCAATATTGAACAACAGCAGATGTGAAAGATATGAAGACCATGTTGAGAGATTTTCTGCTGTGAAGGGTGCACATCTCTTTAATAGATTAAAAGCCTATGAAGAGGCAGCTAAAATCTTGGTTAAATGTCTGAAGTATTTTTCTGCACCTTTCCAGACAGAAATTCTTGGAACAGCTGTAAAATTCTGAGTAATTGCTCAGAAATGTGTAATTAAATAGGTTATCAGTTAAAATTTCTCAGTGTGTTTGCTGGCTGGTTTTGCTAAAGTGAAATAGGAAAGTTTCTTCTGCCAGACCTTCAGCAGTCCAGGAATGACTCATGTAGCATAGACATCCCTTAAAACATGAAATCTTGACACGTTGGGGAGCTCAGTTAAAAGCTCTGTGTAAATGATGAAGATGTAGGGGTATAGACGATGTAACTTAGCATAACTTTTCAAATTAGTTCCCTGCAGAATTAGGATGCAGACGCAGTGGGAAGCTTTAGTTGCTATGTTGGTAGTTTTGGTTCTGTTGGCTTGACTGGACGTACTGTCCCCAAAGGACTGAAAGCAAAATATGCTGTCTGGAAGACCTGAATTTTCCTTAGGAAAAGGGCTGTTCAGTAATTTGCTTGAGGTAGTAGCAAGCGTTTGTCTTGGTTGAATTGCCAGCCTGTCTGTGCATTAGTCAGCCAGCATAATTTAAATTAAAAAAAAAAAAAATCTAGACTGTAAGACAAGGAAAGTTCTGTTGGCTTACAAAGCTGTCTTCTGTTCTTAGTATGTAAATACAGTGTTTTAAATTAGAAAATGAGAGGTGGTATTTTTTACTACTGGTTTTCACAGCTAGTTACTAGGAAAGGAGGGAGGCAAGGGCAATCTAGAGGTTGTCTTAAATTTAAAAGGGTATTTGGATATAATCAGATTTTTATTAAAAATAATCATAAATCTGACTTGTGCAAGTATTGGGAGAGGAGAGGATTAAACGTCAGTCAGTAAGATTGCATTGGCCTGTCTAGGGTCTGTGCTTAGTTGTAGCATTTTACTTTTGCAGTTAGAACCCTGAGTTCTGTTATTCAAAGATTACTAATCTCTTGAAAAATTCAGTGACTAGAAGTTGGACCTGCTTTTTGTACACGCTTGCATGAATGTATAAAAATACATAAATGGCCACTGAGCATTCTAGTTTCAGGCATTAGTTTATCTGTTACTGTACAGTAAGAAAGTATTGCCAATATTAATAGATTATAAGATAGACCTTTGCAGTTGATGGCTAGAATGATGTAAGACTACATACTCTGCATTTTAGTTAATATCTACATTTGTTTTCTTTTGGTTTTATGTATGTTTGCTTGTCAAACATCGGAACACTGGCTTTTTTTTGTCTGGAAGCAAACCTAGGCACTTCAGGGGACCAAAGGATGGGAATCCCTTTGCTGTTGCTGCCCCTCCCAGTCTCAAAGTGTGTGTTCTGCTGCTTACAGGCCAAGTGTAAAGACTTGGGCTCCTGCCTGCTGCAGGGTGCTTTGGAATATCAAGGAGGGCGAAACTTTTTATAGGTTAAATCTATAACATTCCAAAGGCTTTGAGGGAAAGCTGTCAGTGCTACAGCTTTCTGTCTTAGAAGGAATCTCAATGCTTAGTCTGGTAGGTTTCCTTCAGATTTCACATAAAATGGAGGTGCAGGTAACAAGAAACTGCAGCCATAGGGGAAGCCTATCTTGGAGTGAAATAGGTAGCACCTGGGATCTTGGAGAGCCGGTGTGTTTACACTGATAAGCACAGTGACCATTAAAGGTGCATCTACACTGGGTTTACTTAGCTAAGTAGGTGTGATGAGAGTCACTCCTGCTTCAGGTGCTCCGATGATTATGCTGCAGATGTCTTTGCTTGTTTCACAGTAACTGATGGGCCTTACATAAGCTTCTAGAAGGATAAGGACTTCAGGACTCCTCTGTGGAGTCCTGAAAACAGGACTGTTTTTGTTTTGAAGAAAATATTACACATTTATCATCTCCTCTTGCTTGTAGAACAGTTGGGTCATAATGCTCTACAACTTTTTTATGAGGCATGTACATCTTGGAATCTTATAAATAATTTATCCTCTTGCAAGTAACATAGCTATCCTTGGTAACATCAAAAAGAGGGATATGTGATTAATCTACTCCCAGAAAAAATCTAAATATAATCTTAGCAGTAAATGTATGACAGTAAAAATATAACTGTGTTGCAGTTAAGAATGTTTGCTACTGTAAAATCTACTTGTAATATTACCATTTTTTTTCTACTTAAAGTCAAACTAAGCTTTGTGTTCACTGATAAAAACGTTCTTTGAAATTAGTGGTAGCAGTTACATTGGTAGTGAAAATGTGTTTCCCTGAGAATAATGCAAAAATGTGTATAAATAAAAATAGGCACTAAAATAATCTGTACTTTTTATTTTCTGTTTTCCA
This sequence comes from Coloeus monedula, assembly GCF_965178545.1. Lineage (NCBI taxonomy): Eukaryota > Metazoa > Chordata > Aves > Passeriformes > Corvidae > Coloeus > Coloeus monedula. Next base: position 8,751,014 of record NC_138787.1, read on the forward strand.
GTAAAATGAAACAAGGTCTCCTTCCCAGCTTAGAAGATCTACTTTTCTATACTATTGCAGAAGGACAAGAAAAAATACCAGTTCATAAATTCATAACTGTAAGTTTACTGTTCCAGAGTGCTGTATGAAAGCTAACTACTGCAAGGTTATTTTAACATTCTAAGTGCAAGAGCAAAGCAAAGAATTTCTGTCGACCATGTTTAGCTGTGGGAAGGAATATAACTATTGTTTTTCCCCCAGTGCTGTTTCTGTAGTTTTGTAAGAGAATGAGTATATTAATGTTGTTATTCACTTCTTTGATGTGCAAAAGAGTATGCTTAAAAGCATCTGTGCCTATGGCACAGCTCAGTAGTATTTGTACTTGTGTAAAATGTAGTTGGACCACTGGATTTCAAGTAATATTAATGCTTTGACATATAATGCAGCCAAAATTGCCAAAGGAAGTTGCTAAAGAATCAGTAAAGTGTCAAAATGTCTCTGTTGATACTGCAGTGGCAGATCTCTTATAGTGGTAAATGCTGAGCAGTAGGTAACTTGATTGTAATAGCATATCTTTTCACTTAGTAATTACTGTTTTATCGTGATAGGCACTCAAATCTACAGGATTACGTACATCTGATCCTCGATTGAAAGAGTGCATGGATATGCTAAGACTGACTCTTCAGACAACTTCAGATGGTGTTATGCTGGACAAAGACCTTTTTAAAAAGTAAACTTTCTGTCAATTATGTACCTATAATTCTGAATGAATGCTGTCTGTGTGTTACTGAGTGCTGTCTTAAGGAGAGACATAAGGTATATAAATCGATTAGAAAGGGAGTCAAATGTACACTCCTCATGCTGTTTTGATAAAAGTTTGTTCTCAGATTTCATGCAGCAGACAGGCTCCATGATCTCCACAAGAGTTTAATATGTCAATGTTGTTTGCATGTGTTTTCACCCCATACTGCAACTATTGGTCAGATGCCAAACAAATGATTTGATGCAGCATGAAGTATTTAGTAGGATTATGTAAAACTGCTCTCTCACTACATCGTCAGTTTTTAATCTGAAGTTCAGGATGCTGCTTCTGTGTGGCGAGATGTTCCAAGCATGTGTGTAATTCTAAAAGTGAGTATGTGGGAAACAGTGAAGTTAAATTTCAAGATACGTGGAAATGAGAGGAGTTAGGATGGCAGACATTCCTTTGGTCTGTTTTGGAAAAGACCTGTGTGCTGTATTTTAGTGATGCTTTTATTGGTTTTTTTTTTAGCAAAGTCTGTAAGCTGAATAGTATAAGCACTGTTCAGGTTGTCTTCTGTTCATTTCAAGCACACTCCTTTGCTCCTCTGCTTACAGCTTTTGTGTGCCAAAATATTGGAAATTTGGAGGTTCTTAAATTTTGAAATGTAATTTTTAGGCTATTTTTTCATCTGCATTGTAATTCCATTTACAGGGTAAATCATAATATTTAAAACTTATTTGCACATATTATTTTGTATGTGTGTATATATTATACATATATAATATGTTTATTTTATATACATATAGGTATATAAAATGTATACTATACTGTGTATTTGCATAGTTTATATAAGTGTAAATGTATAAACATAAAAGGTATGTATATAGATATTAAAATATATATAAACATTTTTGGAAATAGATTGAGAAAAAGCGAATGTCTGTGTGTGAGAGAAAATAACAGACCAGTCAACTCCTTAAGCAGATGTGAGATACTTTGTAAAGATCCAGCATGGACTAACTTTACTCCTGTGTTAAGTTCAAGACCAGGTTTTCACTGTTTTTATTGTCAGCCCAGTAAAAACTCGAAATTGTTAGATTCAGAAACCTTCCTGGGTGTATGGATGGTTTGGAAAGGAAATGCATTTGTTATTGTGTGTTACATTTGTACTAAAAGGCTTATTTGTCACAGTACACTCTGAATTACGTTTTAGGCAAGGGCTGTACATTTGAAAAAGGAAAGTGATTGCTAATTAGCAGGATTATCTTATGTTCTATGTCACATCTCTGGGATTCGATCCTTTGTGTGAGGAGAGTAGTCGTTACTATAACAATTTGTGGAAAGCTTCCATGGTTGCTTCTTGTGTAGGAAGAATTTTGAACATAAAGATTATACAGACATGGAGAGGTGAATCTTACTTCACATAGCAAGTTTTTCTTTGCAGCAGAAGGTTCCTTTGCAACCTTTTTCGTAAATTAAAAACCCCCAAACTTCACTTACCTGTTACTTGTAGGGACACTGCATTTGTTGTGAAGAGACTTGCACAGAATCCCTGTATTTTCTTCTACAAGTGTTTAAGATGTGAAATATAACTAATGTATCTACTCAACTGTACTTACCTCAGGACTTTGAAGCTTCAGTTCCCTAAACATAGAAGTCAGTGGTGTAATTCTCATCTTGAATTTGAATCCAAAGCTGCCAGATCGCATAAAATATCAAGGTTAAGTGATCTGGAGTAGTGGTAACATAAGCTTGACTAAATCAATGAAATCCAGTAGAAATTAGCTGTAAAATACACCAGCTCATATGTCTATATTGTCTGTTTCTGTATGCCTTTTTAGTGGTTCTACACATTAGGCTTCAATTTGACTAAAACTGCTTTATTTTGAAATTTTTTGGCTTTACAGCACTCTCCACATCAGAATCTCCATGTTACGGGCAGAACAACTTGGAGTTTTAGTCTTTCATCTGCGGAATTTCTTGAGTTGAAGATTTCTGGGGTGCACATTCTGGAGAGAGTGCTGACAGATTTATGAATTAGTTGTTTATGTTGCTAACATGGCCATGATGTGGTCTTTGCCGAGTGAGACCAAGCTGTTATTGAAAGCAGTGTGACATGCTGGTTAGCTTGCAATGTGAATTTTCTTCTTTCTGGTATTACTTAATACAGTAGTACTATCTATTGTTAGATGAAACTTGGGCAACTTAATAAATATGGAAGATTGTACTTGCTAATCTTCCTTACAAAGTGTGCACATTTTGACATGCCCTGTGTTTTTAGAAGTTTCTATGGCATTGTAGCTAGTCTGTAGAAAAAAGTCTGATAATATTTGTAAGAAATCCTCCTATCCCTCTTAGCTTTTCCTTAAACTCATAGCATGTTCCTAACAGAAAAATATACGACTTGCAGAAAGCCCTTTTTCTCAAATAACAATATTTTGGTCAGTGGGGTAGAGTGGGGAGGAGGGGTAGGAAAGGCATAAGGCAATCAGAATTGAGTTAATTTGATTATAGTGTACACTTGAATGAAATGATAGCTACTGAGTAGCAGTTCAACTCTTAAGTTTAAACCCTGTTTTTTTTTCAGAATAGCTTGCTTGGCTTTGTAGGATTAGCCTTTGTCACAAGGTGCTGTCTATCCTGCTTTATTGACCCAGAACTGTGGTATTGCTACCACGTCTTTGGTGTGTGGGTAAGAAGCAGCAGTCTCAGTGTGTTACGTACTGAGCATCAACCTGTCAGTCTGTTGCTGGATCTCAGACGGGGTTTGCTGTTTGCTGCTGAGTGACTGTGCTGCTCTCAATATAGGTAGCAAATCCTGATGAAAACTTTAGTTTTAGAGGAACTTAACCCCAGGTGTTAATAAATGTTTTCATCCTGTTTGAGCAATTAGATTTGAGCAATCTTTTGACAGAAGGTGGAGGATTTCCACCATGTTAGAATATTAATATCTGGTTTGTCAACATGCTACTTCTTTTTCTAAAATGTTTAAATGTGTTGAACACTTCTACAGACCTAGTAATGGAATTTCACATGGCTTTCTGTAATGCATAAACTGTAGCTTTCAAAACAGGAAAAAAGTGTATCTGTACACATAGCTGAAAAGCTCTTCGGAATTGAAAATTCAGATTATGTTTTTAGCCATGTCTGTTTTGTGTAGGGAAGCAGTAATCAGCAATCTGAGTCAGAACTTGAAAAATGATGGATAAACCTAACAAGGTGATAAAGGAAACAAAGCGATTCTAACTTCATGCTAGAGAGCAAAGATGCAGTTTCCAAAGACCCTCAAACTGTTGCTTTCAAACTTGGATATACAAGCCATTGACAGTTAATATAGATGATAAGACTTGCAGCCTAATCTTCCTAACCAAAATGTGTCTGGAAACATTTATAGTTTGAAAAGGCATTTTTTTAAAGTGGGGCAAGAAATGCTTGGATTGGGATTTGGCAAGAGAGTTGTTTTTGTTTTTTTAGGCTGAGATTGTAAAGTTCATTGAAATGGAAGAGTGTAAAATAGGAAGTTTTTAGTGTACCTGTCTGGAGCACTACTAAACTGTATGAGAGATAAGAGCCAAGTTGTTCACAACATTTGACCATAGAAAGGTTTTTATTGATCAATATATTTATTTATTTAAATTCCTCCCTGTGATCTTTTCCTAGTGCTCCACTTCTTTGGAGCCTGAAGCCAGCCATCTCCAGAGGGTTACCTGGAACATAAGTAGTTAAATACTTCGGCGGGGAGGAGATGTCAGCTGCACAATTTTAGAGGCTGTCATGGCTCATGTCCTGGCTGACTGAAAACATTGCTATCCTGTTAAAGGGAGACCTAAGAACTCTGTTATTTTGTCCATGCACCTATTGTTCTGAACACCCATCTAGATGACTTGAACCCTTGTATTTAATTTAGTCTGTGAATTCATATGATTTGCTTGGGTTAATGATAAATACCCAGACAATGTCCTTGGCAGAGTCTGGGAAAAATTGGTAATGATAGGTAATGTCCTTCGCCAGCTTAGCCATTTCTGTGATGAGTTTCAGTCCCTGCATTAAAATGGTTGTACTGCTGAAGTGAGCATCATAGACTTGGTGTGAATTTTAAGTGTATAAATGCCCTTCCTGTTTCAGAAACACAATGTGATCTTAAGAGGACTGTATTTCAGTGCATACTGCCTTCTTGTTTTCCAGATTTTGTATTGACTTGTTCTAATAGGTTTGGGTGAATTTTGGATATATTTTTTTTCTTACAAGCGTGCTTAATGCTGTCCAGGTGGTATAGGCAATGTTAGAAATCTATCTGCAGTTTGAACCTAGTGGATGTTATGTTGTTACTCATTCTGCACACAGCTGCCATCAGTGTTATTAATTACTTTTGAAAAGGGGTTTTGCACCTGGAGTAGGTAACTGTAATTGGAAGCTGCTGGGAACAAAAGCAAACAGGATTTTTTGCAAGATACAGAAAAAAATACGACAGATTGCAACAAAACAACTCAACTGCAATTTTAACATAGGCTAAGAAAGAGCAGCGTATTACAGACAGTAGTTTGTAAGGTGACTGTGTACATCGGAAACGTCACAATTTCTCGTTCACTTTCGGAGACCAGTGCCTATCAGCATTTGAAATGGGTATCAGTTGAATTTAAGATAAGTCGTCTAAGTACTAAGGACTTTAAAGGCGACTTTAAAGACTTAGAAAAAGAGAGGGCGTTTCAAAGGGAGGAAAATTCTGTCTCTTCACCGATCTTCATGCACCTTCATTTTGAACTGATGATGACTTTTAATAGTAGGATTATTGAAATATTGAAATACCTAATCTAAGTGAAAACATTTCCCTAAAAATTACTTTTTTTCTGAGTAACTCTTAATTGGAAGGTATGTTCTTCTTCGTAGCATGTGCCTAGATGTTCTTAACTTTTCATTTGCCTGCATTAGTAGTATGTGTCTGCTTTTGTCAACACTGCCAGAAGGCATGGCATGAAGGTGTTAACTGTTTGTTTGGTGTTAAACCTCCCTTTGTCTTCCTTGCACTGGGATAGGGCTGTTAATACCCTTCATCAGGTCATATTTCAACTGACTTGATAATGGCTCCCAGTTGCCACCCTGCTCGTGCTCTCCCCCTTCACCCACAGACACACCACTTTCAGCATGTCTCAGTTTGTGTTCATCCTTCCTTCTGTTTGTCCTAGATAAGTCCTTTCCTTTTTACCTCATCGGTTTTTTGACTGACCCAGATGGGCTGATGTTCCGAGGGTGTGGCCGATAGTGTAACTGTGTTCTGGGCTGAAAGGCAACAGAGATTCCTTAAGTGCTGTCGGTTTGAAACTAGAAACTTGCGGTACTGCTCACTATGAACTTTTGCTCAGTTCAGGAGATGTTACCAAGTTTTTCCACAGGGCTTTTTTCTTATTAGAGGGGAATCACATTCCAGTTTGGTCTGTTGGCAGCGTTCTCCCCTCAGTTCGTGGTGAAAGAGTCAAGTGAGAGAAAGCAACCCTGAACCTCCTAAGTCTGATCTAACTCTGAAATTAGTACTGTTTTGGACAAGGACTGGGCTAGATAAACTACAGATGGCTTGATCCTGAGAACTGGGTGCTTTAGATCCCTTTTGCAAGCTGAGGTGCTACTTGAAGGCAGATTGATAATACCTTGCAGTATAGCTTCACAGTTGAAACTTCAAAAAGAGAGCTTTAAGTAGAAAAAAATAAAAATGAATGCAATAAAACTATTATAACTAATTTAGAAAAATAGAGTGGCAAATTGGAAAAGTAATAAAGCCTTGTTCTTGTAGGCATGTAGCTTCACGGGACTGAAGGTCCTAATTAAATAACATGTAATTGCTACTTAAGTAGGCTTTTTGACAGTACATTGTCAAAGTACTAATAAACTTTTTCAACTTTTTGCAGGTGTGTACAAAGTAATATTGTGTTGCTTACTCAAGCTTTCAGAAGGAAGTTTGTCATTCCAGATTTTATGTCGTTTACTTCCCATATTGATGAGCTGTATGAAAGTGCTAAAAAACAATCTGGAGGAAAGGTAACCTGTTTATAAATTCAACTTCAAACTTCTGTAGGTTTTTAGTATTAACCAAATGCGTCATTTGTTAAGTAGATAGTTTTTTCTTAACGTTTTTAGAAAAATTAAACTGATAGCGTAATGAAAGAGTTTTGGAAGTTCAGTTATGCCTGCAACTTGTAAACTGTGTTAGAAATACAGTCCGTAGCCTCTAAGAATCTTGTAGCGTTTTGATGTTGGAATATGAAAATAGCATTATTCTTTCTTATAAAACTGCTGTATAATTTGTCAGACTACACTTAGTTTGTAGAAAAATTATGCAGCTCTACACATCTGGCAGTTGTCAATACCACACCTTTGTTAGTAAATAAAATTTATTCTGGTGCTTATTTTCAATAAATTAGTTTTAAAATCCCAGACTTTGTTACAAGCTAAAAATTTTATATGATTTGAAAATGCTGAACATGCTGTAATACAGAACACAGATACCTCTCTGAATGTGCTGAAAATTTTACTTTGAAAAAATGTTTTATTTGATAGTGATCCAGTGAATATAATAATTTCTAATGAAGCTTTAGATATACCAGGTCATTATTAGTAGTGTAACTCAGTTCTACCTTGTGTATTCTTTCCATTGACATTTATTTTAAGTAACGTAGAGTTAAGTATTTTGGATATTGTAATGTGTCTCTCTTTATTTCACTCTGTAATAGGTTGCTGACTATATTCCACAACTGGCCAAGTTCAGCCCCGATTTGTGGGGGGTGTCACTTTGCACCGTTGATGGACAAAGGTATATTGTAACTTCTAGATTTTGTTCTTGGAATAGTTGAAGGACAGATAAAGGCAATGCTTCTGTAGTATTAATCTTTGGAAGCTGAAAAGCTTTGTCTCATAGTACTTGTGCATCGAGCTGTATAACTTTCTGTGTAGGTCACAATGTACAAAGTGTTAGTTCCTTCTCCGCATTTTAATGTTTTCACTGTAGCATTGTTATGTAATATGTGTGTCACTGAAAAAATGCAGATACATGTTCTTTAAAAAGACAATGAAGATGTGGAAACTGGACAGAGCTGAAGATGATTTTGCTTTTCAGGTTTATCAGGCTTTTCCCTGTAAGGGTTTATGTAGGTCTTAGATATAGTCAGAGTGATTTTATTTTTCTCAGTATTAGTAACTCAGAGTAGCAGACGCTTAGGAGCCTTGATGTAAAGGGATACCTTGCACCATCTAGCTGAGAAGTAACACAAATTCTGTCTACCTTTGTGAGTACACAATGCAGGATGTCCATCATCTCTGCTGACCTGCAGTTTGGTGTGGTCCTACTGCAGGTCCTGGAAACTGCAATTTTTGGGTGTTGGGTTTGTGAATGGGGCATTCCTGAGAGCATCAGACTTGCTTCTGGTGACTATGGCTTGGAAGTTATTTTGCTATGATCTCTTGAGATCCATATGTTTGCTTCTAATTAGCCATATGCTCTGTAATCTCAGGGGAGGAGCTGTACAAGTGAGCTGAAGTATATTTTTCATCTCCCTGTTTAAGTGTCTGAGCTATAATCTATTAATAGTAAAAAACCTTATACTTTAAATTGGCATTTTGCTTTGTTTTGGATATTATGCGCTAATGAAAGTTTTTATAATGTTAATTTTTGTGATGTTTAATGTTTAGTAATGTTAGCTTTTATATTGCCAAAATGGTATTGTGATTTTCACTGAAGCCTGCTTGTGTTTTCTGCAAAGAAAAGAAGCAAATACACTCCTGATTTTGTCACCAGACAAGTGACTGCTTCAAGCATTTTGCTCTAGATGTGGCATATGCTGCTTGCATGAGTCACTCTTTGGTGCAGTCTGACATAGATGCTGAAAGTAAACTTTCCAAAAGATAGCATGTAGTAAGTGTTATAAAACATCTCTGCCATTATCACAGGGAATGTAAATGCAGCTATTTGATTATTGTTCTCAAATTGCAAAATCAAACTGTATCTCATATTTGTTTATATAGACATGAATAAGTGTAGTGGCTCTGTTTGGGTCAGCTGTACCCTGTTGAGTATGTGGTTTGCAACTGAGTAGGATAAGTGTAAGATTAGAGGTCTGAGGTGATTTCTTGCTCTGGTACAAACACATATCTGAACCCATTTTCATTTTGTTATCTCTGCAGTAGTCAGCAACGGACTTTGTTATGCTTGGCTTATGGAGTCAGTTGCTAAAACCTGTAAATCTCATTGTTAAGTTCTTTAAAATGAGACTTAGTATTAATATGCTTTTGCTTTTTGGTGCGTTTTTGTTATTAGTCCTTGTATGTGGAAGGATAGATGAAGCATTTAACATTCTACTGCCACAGCTGACAATCAGGAAATTCCAAGCCTCTTCATCTGTGTTTTTCCCAGGCATTCTGTGGGTGATACCAAAGTTCCATTTTGTCTTCAGTCCTGCGTAAAGCCTTTGAAATATGCGATTGCTGTCAATGATCTTGGTACAGAGTATGTGCACAGATATGTTGGTAAAGAGCCTAGTGGATTACGGTTCAACAAATTGTTCCTGAATGAAGATGGTAAGAGATACATTTTACTTAATAATGCAAATACTCAGTTTTAGAAAAATATGAGGCAAGCCTACACAGTTTTTTCAGTCTTGTCATTTTACCCTATCCTCTTAAGTCATATTACTAGGCAGCTTTCTGGAATATTTTGCATCACCAAGGTAAACTTAGTTTTTGTTAGTCACTTTTGCCTAATTTAGAATGCTAGTAAAAGATGTTGTATTGCTTCTATTCTATTTGCTAGTTATTGAGCTGTAGGAAAACCCAAAGAATTTTAACGATGAAAGTATTTTAAATTTATTTTTATTTAGTTGAGTTGGTAGCAAGTGTTCCTTAATCATGGCTTCTGTAAAATGGTGGTGAAAGAATCAAAGATGTTAAATTGATTTTGAAAAACATATCACTTCTCAGCCTTCTGAGAAGCAGGTGCTGGTGCCAAAGGCCAGCACTGACTAGTTTCCAGAAGGCGAAATCTTCCCACAGATTATTCTAAATGGAATTTGGCTACTGATTCAAAATGATGTTTTTATTTTTTTCCCTGTGGCAGGAGTATTTTAGCAAGAATTTCTCATACAGCACTTACGTAGATTATTTCTTTTTCATGTTATATTAATTCTCAAGCATGGAAATTTAATTTTAATAAACTTTATGGCAAAAATGTGAGAAAGGTGACTCAGGTAGCCCTAGAGGAAATAATGGATGTTATCTCTGAAACACAAATGTTTCTTCTAGTGGATCTGTCTCAGTACAAGAACAGACAATGTTTCCATTGCCATGGTATTGCAATTAATATTTAATTACCAGCATAAGGCTTGGATGACATTTTTCTCAAGGACTGTATTGAGTTCTGACTTAAATATCTATATTATTAATATATTAATGACACCTGATTATATTTATTATGTTTATAAATATATTCAAACGATTATATAAAAATTAATTATTTATATCTTAAAATCATCTTACCATACTTAAAAATACAATATATCGTGACAGTTTATTTTCTCTGTTTTATTATGTTAGTAAATGGTAATGAAATACCAGTATGAATATATTGCCAAGAGGGATTAAGCATTTTGTCAAGTTTTGCTGTCTTGTTTTTGCTTTCCTAGTTTTTCCAAATATACAGTGTTGTAACAGTGTGAAGAAGACTTGTCTTTCATATCTTACAAAAAGATTTACTATAAAAAAAGCTTTGATGGTGCTGAAAATGGCTCCTGAATTCCTTTGAACTGATACAGATGTTCTGTATTTTCTCTTTTTAATAACGTGACAAAGTATAGAAATTATTTTCTTCTTTTTATTGCTACTTTTAACATTGAACTGTTGGAGAAGAATTGGTGGGCTGTGGTCTTTTACCTTACTGTTATACTTTAAGAGTGTTTATAAGGCAAGAGTGTTTCTTATGCATATTATGTTATGCATAAGAGAATTTGGACTATTGAAATTTTGACCAAGGAACATGAAATTAATAGAGAAGACTAATTCACATGATAGAAAATTTAATTTTTAAATATGTGCTTCTATGGCTGATAGACACAGGAAAGGAGTGCTGGGACTGACCTGGATGGCCTCTTATACAGTCGTTATGAGAAGAACTAAAAAAGTAGGAGTCTAATAAATAGGAACATTTCAGTTATAGTGAGAGAAAGGGAGGTTGAGTTTCTCCAAGTGAAGGAAGAGGAGGGAAGAAAGGATTATACTTTGCTTGTAGATTTAAACCACTGTATGAACTTTAGATATGCAGAGTATTTGTCAGTTTGAGCATCCATAAATACTTTGAAGATCAGATTTGAAAATGAAAAAAAAAGATAGATATTGAATCTATTTACTTTCTGAATATTCAGATGTAGTTGAATTTCATGTTCATAATCCAGATTCTGTGAAGTGATACACAGGTATTTGAAAACTGTTTAGACATGCATCTGAAGCTATTTTTTCTATACTTACTTTATGGAAGATTCCTAAAACAGGATGTTCTTGTATTTCGTTGTTTACTAGTATTGAGATTCAAGCTGGAAAGAATGAAGAATATTTTAAGATAATTTAAAATTATAGTTAAAAATGCCAATATACAACAAAAAGATGTTGCTGTGTTTAGAGTATTATCTGTGCTGTGCAATGGAAATTTGGAAACTTCTGCAGGCTTATGCATATTCAATTTTAAAACTTGTTTTATCAAAGGGAATATATTGCCCAGTCCAAGTCAGATTTCTGCAGGAATAAAACAATCTCCATGCTAATTTAAAAAATATTATTCCAGTTGATTGAAGTAGATCAGGAATTTTACTATGTAAAATATGTCTGAAACAGGCATTATCAGGAATAATTTTCCTGGCTATGGTCATTAGGCAGCTACAGGCTTTTTAATGTCTATTGAGTTCATGATGCTACTAGTGTGACAATACCTGTATATATGAACAGGTAGTATCTCTTATCCATACATACAACCTCTTCTTGGTGATAATTATTTGTAGAATTAGTCCAGTGATATAATAATTTGTGGAACTTAGTCCAGTAATAAAAGTTGCATTGTAATTGAATAGGGGATTGCCAGAAAAGTGTTTAGTTTGCTTATATCTCATTAAGGATAAAAACATGAACTTGGCAGAATAATGAGATGATACAGCAATACATGTGACTTGCAGAGAAGCTGTGTAAAAGATTTTATTTTTTTATCAGTCTGAGCAGATCACTGCCTTTATTATTTGATTATGGAGAGTGTGTGTGTGTTTGGTTTTGGTAATGTGTGTCAGTTAGGTTTGCAGTTTGATACCTCTTTCTAAAGATTAAGGGATGAATTTGTTCATCTCTTTGGCAAGTTTGCAATTACAGTATCAGTCTTCATGCTTAGTTGTTGTACAGGATGAAATCCTTTTGCTGATGGCACCCACTGTGAGGTAGATCAGTAGTGGCTGCTGATTTAGAAATAGACTTGTGTATGAATTTCTTTAAAAATTAATGTAGTGTCAGAACCTATACATCCCCCAGCAGCGAAAAATTACCAGGGAATGGAAGACATCTCTTCTTTGGAATCTGCAGAAATCTTTCAGAGTTTAAGTTTTTATTTAGGCACCGTAGCACTTTAAAAAGGGCAATATAGCTGAAGTTTGGGGACAGGTACTTCATTGTAGAATGGAATATTTTGGTTGGAAGGGACCTACAGCAATCATCTGTTAAGGGCATTTTCCAAATGCCTCTTAAACACTGACAGGCTTGGGGCATGGACCACCTGTAGGAAGCTTGTAGCTGTTTAGGCAAGATAGAGGGTTTTCTGTCTATTACAGACACCTGTGTATAGGAAGTATTTGGGTGTATTCCCTGGTGCTATGCAGATAATGGTGAAAACTGCTTACCTGGGACCTGGATACCCTGGCAGGGTTTGTTGTGCTTAGAAGAGGCAGCAGTGGGTTCACGGCAGGTGTCCTGCTCAGTGCTGTGACGTGCTGGAGTTGGCAGCAGTAGGAGAGGCCCTCAAAGGACAGCTGTTGTTAGTGTATGGTGAGCCAGGCTGCTGTACCTCCCCTTGGCTGGTAAGGCTCCCATAGTGATGTTCCTGCTGGCCTGTCATGAGGGGAACAGCACAGAACTGCATTTTGGAAGCACGTTCAAGAAAGTGCATATTTTGTTTTATCAGAAGGTTCTTCCCTTTGTCATATGCAGGCAGCACATGGAGATGTGTTAGTTGTAAAGTGGCCAGAACAAGTACAGGTTGCTTGAGATGTTAAGCAGTGGGAGACAGGAATCTTCAGAGTAGAGGAGTATGTGACCAAGAATGCCTTGACTTTGCAGGTAAGTGGTGATGTCTGCAAAGAAATAAGAAGCAATAGCGTTTCTGAGGGTATATTCTGTGTGGACATACCACATTGATAAGCTTTTCAATTGCTGAATGCTAAATAAACATTGCACTTCCTTTTTATTCAAACATACACGTGGTATGGAATCTGGTTGTGTTGTTTTCTTTGTACTGTGTGGCAGATTGAAACTATAGAGGTGCACAGAAGAATCAAGAGCAAAATATTTATAAAAATATTTTTAGAATGGGCTCTGTATGATAAAGTCATGAGTTTATGAACTGGAGTGATACCTAATGCTGGTGAGAGGAAGCTGTAAAGAAGAGAAGCATAGCTAGAGTGAGAAATGAGGGTGACAGTGTGTTCTGATTAAGCATGAGAGCCGTGTTGTCTTGAATTGTGTGTCCAGAGTTGGGATCCCCAGCTCAAGGAGAACAGTGAAAAACTGGGGAGGGCTCCAGCGAAGGGCTGCCAGGATGCTGTGCAGTCCAGGGCACGTGCAACTCCCAAGGAGCAGTCGGAAGGGGGAGTCTAGAGGCTCCCCTGGAAGCCTCTTCAAATTCTTGAAGAGGAATTGCCAACATGAGGAATTCTGTAACTCTTCTTGGTAGTGGCACCTGGTACAACAAGGGCCGGTGGCCCCATGCAGTGGCTTGGGAGCTGCAGATTGGATATTAGGGTAAATTTGTCCTCTAGGATGAACAGGATTGTGGGAGAGGTAGAGGATTTGCCACATCTGGAGGTTTTCAAGACTCAGTTAATAGAACCGTGGCAATAGCCTTGCATTGAGTGGGAGGGTGGAGGAGATGACCCCCAGATGTCCCTTCTGATGTGCAGGCTGTGATGCTGTGAGTGGTCATTTGACTTGTGTTCAGGTCTGTGGTCCCTAAGGAGCTATGGAAATCGTATGTTTTCTTATCCAGGATCTGGTCTTAATTGAAAGTCAGATACATTTGACCCTCGTTGCTTGCATTAGTAGATTACAACAGGATATTATATATATGGGAATCTTAAGTATAATCGAATGAAATCAGAAAAATTTGTCAGTCTCGTTCAGAGAGAGAAGGAATGGCAGTAACAACTTTAAAATAGTATCTAGACAACAAGTTTGTATTTTAGGGGAGCTCTGCTGTTTTGGAAGATACTGGCCTTTTTTCCCACTAATAGAATAGTTGGATTTATTTAAAAGTTCCTTTTAATATTGACTTTCTGAAAAATACTAATAAAATTGATGATCAGTTTTTGAAGATTAACTGATAGTCATAGATGGCTAAGTGTCATTGACCATACCCAGTGTAATTTTCATGGGAAGATGTGTGTTGGCTGCGAATATCAGACTCATATCCAAAACCCCAATCATCTCAAGTTTCCTTTAGAGTCCATATTTGTATATCATACATAAAAGTATTAAAGAGTTTTTGTGTTGTTTTTTAATTAGTATTTTTTCAAATTTGGAGATAAAGGAATAGCAAATAAAGAATTCAAACGTCATGATGTTAATGCATTGAGAATTGTTCAAGGTTTGCTCAGAAGTCAACATCCTAGTTAAAAGGCACAGCAAAAATGTTAGTTAAAAGAAGAAAAGGGTTATTTGTTGAAGGTGGATTATTTGGGAAAAGTAAGATGGCTGATAAGGAGAGGTTTTTCAGAAAAAGAAAATAGAAGAGAACGTGATTCATTCAGCAGTCAAGAATGATTTGGGAATGCAAAGATACTGTTAATATGGAGATCAGTGGGAAAAAGGAAAATGTAAGTGTAGCAGGTATGTGCAAGTCAGCTATGAAGTAAGTTAAATTCTAGTGAGGATGAGTAAATACATATTTGCATTTCAGAAGCTGCCGGTAGAAACCTCTGGCTCTTGAAAAGAATCAGAGTTTTGTATTCATGGTCAGCAATAAGGAAATTTAAGAACTGGATTTTAATTATTTTTTAAAGGTCCTGTTTAAACACTTTTAAAATCACTGAGACTTGGTAACTTGGGGGAAAAATTGGAAAGTCCTGGGGTTGCTCCGCTTTTAAGTGTTGTGTTGATCCAATACTGGAACACTGAAGAGCATTTGTAAATTTCAAGAAAAGAAATTATGCCAAACCAAATAATTTACTGGATTAAGTTGCATAAGACTGAGTGTGTTCTAAGCTGTAAAATACTCAGAATTACAAAATATTGTGTATAGTGTTAGATTATGGTATTTTTTTAAAGGTTTAGGATTATATAATAGCTATTCTGTAATAGTAACTTGAAGTCATACATCTAGAATAATTTTTCCCTTAGGCACTTGAATGGTTTTGTTTGACAAACTTGTCTTGGAATATATTTGTAATTGAAAACTTTATTTCACAGACAGGCCTCATAACCCTATGGTGAATGCTGGAGCAATTGTGATCACATCTTTAATCAAGGTAAAAAGTTAATTTTTAGTTTCTCTCCGAGTATTTTAGTAGAATGTAGAAAAAAATGTACAGATTATAAACTGTATTTGATTTTTGACTGCAATATCTGATGGCACTTTACTCATTGGCAGGTAGACAACCTCTGATATTTTGGAAATAGTAACCCTTGCAAACAAATGCAGTGTTAGACTAGCAGTTTCTAACAAGTATCAGTGCATCTCAAAAACTCTGTTTCCTTGATGGTATTAATTTGTTTCCTTCTTTAGCTGCACAACACTTGATAAATTCCCTTGAGAGTGTTGCCTTCTATTTGTTAATTGCTGAGGAAGTATATTGCTCAGGAACATACTTTATAGCACTTAGAAGTACATTTCTGAGTGTCTAGTGCTCTTATAGAGCATAAAGTTACAAGAGTATTTCTTGCTGTGCAGAAGAAATGGAAGATACTATAATTTGTACAGGAGCAATTGTGCTGTATCTAAATGTCAGTCTTATGTTGAATTTGTGTGCTATTGACATCCTGCACCACTAAATTATGTTAGGCTTCTATGGTACACAGTTGTTGTTGGGATGCAAGTGTGCTTTCTTAAATAAGAATGTTTGAAAATAGTCACTTATTTTGCCAAGCACACCAGGACTGAATAATGACTTTGCATCTTTAGTCCATGATCTTGAGACTTTTGGAAAGCTGTATTGTATTTTTTCCTTAGAATAGCTGTGTATAAATATCTTCAAGTTGTTAATGGTATAAACTCCATATAATGTTAATGCTTGCCAGATACTTGATTTGTATTTTCTTCTGGTGTTGGTCGCCACAGGTACAAAAAATTAATTTTTTTTTCTAAGGGTACCTGCATAGAGTTCTGGGGAACATGTCAGTCCCCTGGAATTTTTGAGTAGTAAACTTGATACTGTTACTTCAGAGGTCTAAAAGTCTTGTTTACCACCTGTTTCTTGGTTGCGTTTCAAAGTCCAATAGCAACAGTGTGTTTCCTACCCTCTATGTCCAAAACGTTGATTTTAAAATTACTTAGATCTTGATTTTCTGTTATTTTATATTTAAAGAAGGTGTAAGAACTCCTGCTTAAAGACATTTATCTTTGATAGCTGTAGGTGAAAGAAAATGGCCTTAAGTATGACAGGTAAATTTATTCACATTTAATATTTTTTAAAGGTTGACTGAGCATTGAAATTCACTTGGATAATAGTGAATTTTAAAAACTGACTTAACACACTTGTCTGAAATGTCAAAATGTTAGTCCAAATACAACATGCCCTGCTGATCATAAGGCAAAACAAAAGCATGTGCCTCTTGCAGAAGGCACGTAGTTCTTGATAAATGGTGTACTTCTGAATAGATAACATGGATTTGTTTATTGCATGCAACTGTGGTATTTGTTGCAAGGATGGGGGATTGGTTTTGCTGGGTGGCTTTCTTTAAATTTTTATTTGGGTTTTTTCTGTAATGTTCTTATAAAGAGTATTGCATTGCACTAACATTTCTGCATGTGGTAACTGCACGTCTAGTGGACGCGTATCTTACTTAGCACACCATTATTTGTTTTCAGTGTGATTAAAATGTAGATTATTTTCTGTACTGCTTTCACTAAGATATCATTTATCATTTGAATAACTAACCAAGCTAAATATATTCTGAAGAAAATTATGTAGAGGGACACAGGTACAAAACTACCTAGTAGTTGTATTTTTTGTGAAGTAACTTCTTTACAATCTGCAACTTAACATTATTCCTACTAACCTGTGAATTACGTAATTCACGTTTGTATTTGATCTAATATCAAACTTACCTTTTTTCTGAAAAAGGTGGCTTCATTAACTCATGTTTTGCCCTCAATTCCTCTGCATTTGTTCCTTTTATTTAAGGTGTTACATGTCTTAAAGGCAGTGTATGGCTCTTAAAGTACAAAAAACTTAAATTCACCATGTATTGCAGATTTATCTAATGTGACAGCATGTTAATAACTATGGAGAGATTGTTGCTGTATTTCATAGTTAAGAATGCTTTTATCTCCTTTGAGATTCATTATCTCTTTCTGAGAAATGGATCTAAGAAGTCTTTCAAAGTTCCCATACGTGGTACTGAGTTTAGCAGCTATTAGTAGACATGATCTTGCACACAGCTGTCCTTAGAGCCTGGCACAGATAATGGTTACTTGTGGATGAGAGATGATGCTTGGAGTAATCTTTCTGTCAGAATATGTTAACATGTAATATGTTAACATTTTAGGGGTAAAAATGGCTCTTAGCATCACTTACCTGGTTCTGGCTTCTGTAAGAATTTGGTGTTCCCACCTTGGAACAGAGCAGGGACCTAAACTGTAACATTACATGGTCTTTGCAGTCCATAATAATAAATAATGAGGGGTATGTGCATGTTAAATTGTACGTTTGTTTGAGTTACTTAGGCATGGCTGTATCATGCTCCTGCCATCTTAAGTGATTCTCCGACTGCCCTGGGTTTGGAGCTACAGTGTATTTACATTTTGGTGCCTCAACCCCTGGCTCTGTTCTGATTGTACTTGCATTACACTCCATAGACTATTTTGTCAGTTTAAAGGATGTATCTACAATAAAAATGCATTAGCAAAAGGACATCCTGCAGGTCACTTTTAAAGAAATAAAATTTAAAAAAAACCCCTAAGGACCTTTTCCCTTGTTGATAATTGTACAGCCATTTGCCTGTAATACTAGTTATATAAATGACGTGGTTACAACAATTTTCAAATAATTTTTATCAAAAGAAAATTGTGTGGCAATTACAGGAGTTTGTGGAAAAGTGGTATGAGATAAAACAGTAATTTTTTCCATATCTTCAAGGAAATATAGGTGCTTGAAAGAAGGTGATTTAACTCCTGTACAGGTTTAGTACAGATTCAGTGCAGCTTTCTGTACATCACATTGGCTGGGAAAAGTCTTTATTGCCTGTAGTAGGGATAGATTTTACTGCTTTGATCTGTTTTCTTAAACTTCAAACTCAATTCTCAAAGCTTGTCAACTCCAGGAATAACAGTGGTTTTGTCAGGGAGTTCCCACTTCCACATTACCTTTACTGACTTGTCGTATTAGAAGTGCAGGTGAGATAAAGAGGAAGGATTCACAGAGAAATATGTGGAAGAAGGCAGATGGCTGTGGATGGAATCACCAGAGGATAAAGGATTAATCTTAAGTCATTTTTATTGTGTGCTTTAACATTCCATCTGTAGATAAAAGTTTTCCTAATCTAACAGCAAAGGTTCAGGCAAATACAGCATCTTTAAATCCTCTACGTACTGGCAGCCACATGCAGACTGTAGACAGTGTGGACTTGAAAGCTCACTGAAGGGAGGTGTTCTGTTGTCTTGAATTATATGGGAAGCATTTAGACATGTTGGGAATAACAAAATTCATAGTTCTTGCAAAAAATTTGGTGTACGAGAAAATGAAAATGCTGATCTCGCTGACCCTGAAAAAACCTTAGTTCAATGGAAGCTTTTTTTTTTTGATAAAACATGGAGGGGTTTGTGATATATTTAAGAGCTTTCTAAATATACTGATAAATCAGAAAGTAAATGAGGCAAAGAGTGGTAGAAAAAAACCTGTCTGGCTGTGCCAAGGGTCTGTTTGCTGTCAGGATTCAGTTATTAGGAAACCTATGCAGTTACAGTTTAATACTTGAGAGGTGGGAAAATGCATGGTTTATTTGGCAGTATAGTTATAATAAATTGTACTGATTTAGCTTAACTGCTCTATGCTGTCACTCCAGTTATCCTTCCTGATAGACTGTTGTGTAAATATACATACAAACCACTTTGCATCATGTGTTGGTGTTGTGATCTTCTCTACCAGATACTTGTCTTTACTTTGGTGACATTGCCTCTCTTCCTAGGTTATTAATTTTCTTTTGGCAACTAATTTGGGGATAGAACTTACATCCATGTTTTTCTCCACTTGCTTTTTACTGTAACTCAAGTATATTGGATGTTATCTGATGTAGAATATGTATGAGATTCTGTGAAATGACGTCTGTTCAGTGGTCACAAATGCACAGAAGTGAAGGACACACAAAATGTGATGTATTTGAAATTTTCATAGTATTTGTCTTAGGTCAAGTACTGTCTGTCACAGTGTACTCTCAAGTATTTCAGAGCTGAAAATGGTACACTAAACTGTCAAGACACCAGTTCTCACAGAACAGGACCATCTTAACAAATAAATATAAAAAGTGTGTAAGTACAGAAAGCTAAAATAAAGACATAAAGAAAAGACATAAAGAAAAATGCACAAGTGTAAAAAAAAGAGTTTTCTTGCACTCTGATGTAGTATTACGATTTTTTGTTTCTGGATATTTTCATCACAGGATAGCGTTAGATTATAAATTTGGCTTTAAATATTCCAGAAATTAATTTTTAAATAATCTTCTATTATTAGAAGATTATAAACTTCTCATGATCCAGGTGTTTTTGTTAGCTGTGCTTAGATTCAAAATTGAGAAATTGCTTTAGCAAGAGACACGTGGTAAGAGCTATATGGTCTAATCATAGAAACAGTGTTGATCAATGAAAAGTGGCTAATATTAACTACTTTTCCAATAAGTATTGCCTGATTTTGTTGTTGCAAGCTCTGGTAAGTATCCATGGGTCTCTTTCCTATGTAGGCATGTAGCCTTTGCAACTGTTTCTATTTTTTAATAGAAATACAAGTAATATAGTACAAGTACCTTGTTTAAAATAAAAAAGGGAAGATCACTAAAACCTGACACAGTCAAAAAATTCAAATTTATGATTGACAGCCATAGGTTCATTGGGGTTTTAAGTGTTTGCAAAATTGTGTTGAGCTGTCTTCTGCAAGTTTGAATTTTCTGCCTATCAAACTGCTTCAGTCCTAACATTGTAAATTTAATTTTGTATTCATTTAGAAGTGTTTTTTCATATGTTTATACACACAAGCATGTATAAGTGTGTATATGAACATATGTTCCAGTAAATGTACAAAGTGTTTGTGGAGTTAGTGCATGGAATGTTTTCTTTGATGTTCTAGACAGGTTGAATTGCATCTGAACTTTAAAAATGCTTTTTAAGAAGTATTGTCATGGTTGCCCTCAAATTCATAGGTTTATACAGTCAAGCTAAAAATAAGGGCTTGTGGAAGAACAGAAGTTTCCTTGTCTCTTATATTTGTTTAAATTATTACGGAAAAGCTGCTTAGTACTCTAAATGTTAGGATTTTATATTTGCAATTGAATTTTAATCATAGAATGTGTGTTGCCACTGTGTCTCTTCAGCTTTTTAGGAGGAGCAGGATACCTCTGTCAGCTGCTGAAAGAGGGGAACTAATCTGCTGGGGTTTTTAGTCATCATGTGTATGGAAGCAGAGTTTCTCATTTCAGTAACATGTTGTAGTAAATCCCTACTGAGGTCTTGATCGTGTGATTGCTTAAGCAAATAGTTCAGGTGAATGAGCAGTCTGATTTCAGTAACAATGCTTTTGTGTGTGATATGAAATACCTCTACAAGTGCGCGGAACATCAAGGACTAAAAACTCATCATCTGGCTTAGTATGCAGAAGATTTTCTTCCCAAAATACGAGTTTAGTTGTGAACTTTGAAAAGGAACCTTTTTTATTAAAAGTCAATGTGGAAAAAGTTTGCATTGAGTCTTTGCCCACCAATTTAATGTGCTGCTGGTAAAGCCATGTTTTTGTTGAAGGGAATATTTTTTTCAACCAGGCAGAACAAAAAAGTGAAGTATTATGTATTTATATTTTTGCAGAAAGCATGATCTCTTTCTCCCTCTTTTCTTTTTTTTTTAACAAAAGAACCTGTTTCAATTTATTAAACATGTCTAACCATACAATTATCAATGCAGCATCCCATAACTAATGCTGACCCACTTTCCCAGAAAAAGATGTTCATTGTGCATTTGAAAGGTTGAAAAGGTTTTTGTGGTTTAAATGTTGTTACATATTTTACAGCATTAGGATCTATGGAATATTTTGACAACTGCAACAGTTCAATGAAGTTGGTAATTTCTTCTTTTAATTATTTTTCATTGAACAGATTTGGAGTTAAATTTTTAAGATTTGTGTTCTGGTATATTATACAGGAACATTTTGATGAAATGTATCATGCGTTTTTTTATCTAATTGAAAATTAGCTAGAGATTATTGCCTTTAGGAGTAAGGTTATTAGCCTTTAAACATAAGGTAGCCACTGGCGCATAATTTTGAGAGAACAGTGTGGTGTTCCTTTCACCAGTGATCATACGTGTGTGTCTGCACATCCTCCTGTAGATGAGCTGATGCATGGGCTTCCAAGATTATCTGCAATACCCTAATCCACATGCAGAGTGGGAAATGAGACTGGCTTTATGCATTTCATTAAGTAAAATACTGGTTGATATAAAGCTTCCGTTTTTTCCACTTTCTTCCCCATCCCCACACTAAACACAGTGCAAGTAGCGTCTTGAATTGTTTGAGATTTGTTAGAGGCTTGTTATTCTAAATAGAGTGTCTTTAATATTAAAATAATGTATTAAAACAGATACATTGTTTCCACTTGTGTATGCGATGCCATTGTTTTTTAAACTTCCTCCAAAAATTCTACTTGGCTACTTAAAAAAAATTAAAAACTCCCCCCAGTAGACCATATGCTATTTTTTACCTCCCACTCCTCTTTCAATCTCTTTTGATAGGAATTTGTGAAAGGCCACCCATCAGAGACCTCTGAAAAATTAATGTTTTTAACTGGCAGCTAATAAATTTGAGAATGTTCTTCAATGTGGGAGGAAAAAAAAATTCTCAAAATAACACCCCTCATCCTTCCTGAAAAACCCAAACCAAGCACACCCTAAGAATTAAGTTTCACTATCATCCTTATTAAGTTGGATTTAGATTTTCCTGTACATTGTTATCACAATGATGTGCCCTATGATGTGAAGTTTTATTTTTCTAGCTGTTTAACAATTTTTAATAGGTAGGACATTAATCAGATATTGACTAAATCAGATATTTTAAAACTAATTGCAGTTATTTTCATAGTAAGGGGTAACACTTCATTTTTAGTCTTCGATCTAAATTCTTAGTATGGGCACTGGCCATGGAAATATTTTAACTTCAGTAGCCTCAATCTCCCTATGCTCAGCTCTGTTGGTAATATGAGAATACTTTTGGCTTACTAATCTATAAAAAGTTAGTGTTTTTACTGTAATTATCCTGTTTGTAGTTACTTCTGTATTTTTTTTGCTTTAGCTACAGCATTTACTTATGCTAAGCATGTAAAGTTGAATAGAGAGCACTTAAAATAAAGCATACCTTCATTTATTACCTTCCAGTTTAAATTAATTTCCAACATACAGGTGTTGGTTAAGATTCATAGGATTATTTAAATGATAATTAAAGATTTACTTACCTAACACTTTAATTTTTTCATTAATATATGAAGTGATTGTAGTACCTTATTCTTAATTAGCCTCATACCTTAGTTATGTGCATTAAAATCCTAATACTGTTAAGTGAACTAACTTCTTTCCTGTGTTAACAATTTTTGTAAATTATTTTTTCTTTTCTTGCAGCAAGGAGCAAATAATGCAGAAAAATTTGACTACGTAAGTTGATGTTATAACATTGCTTTTTAAACTAAATTCAATGGAAAATTTTCAAGATGGCAAAAGGATTGAAAGTTAAATTTTAATAATATCCTATGTTTTGTCTCTGTAGATATACTTGGTTGTTCAAACATTTAGTGATTTGTATTGCATTTGTAAAATGGTGTTGCAAGATTTAGGGTACGGCTGGGTTGAAAGTTGATAACCTTTTCATGTGTAAAAATATTGCTTTTCCTTCTCTTTGTCTCTAACAGGTGATGCAGTTCATGAATAAAATGGCTGGTAATGAGTATGTTGGATTCAGTAATGCTACGTAAGTATTTTTTATTCACTTACTGAGGTTAGGTGGAAAGTGTTTCAGCTGATAACTGGCATATGATCTTATGACAAAGTTCAGTTATTTACATTTAAACCAGCATTTCATCCCTTGTATTGGAGGGTGTCTTTGACTTAAAATTTACAGCTAAAGTTGTGCATGTCTCTGACATCAGTGTGGCTGAATTTCACCTAAAAGTGTTGGTTACCTCTTTGAAATGTCAGTATTCTGTCTTAGTGCTCTGCTGGTGCTATGGCAATGAGAGCTGTAAGTGCAACTCTTCCCTTCCTGGCATTCATATTAAAAATTAAACTCTGCATGTTGGTGGCTGCGTAGCAAATGTTTAGAAAGCACTGTTCATAACAACTGGGACTCCCTCTGCTTTTTTATTTTGCATATTTAAATTCTTTTCTAGAAGAAACAGTTCCCCTCATAAACTCAGTGTATAGCATTCCGAAAATCTGGAGAGCTTTTTCAGGCAGCATGAGGGAAATCATGAAGATTCCCTTTAGCAGAGTTGCTTCCAGGTTGCCAGCTGGAATGCACATGCAGAGGTGTTTTTCCTGAGCTTTGTTACAATAAAAGGTGTGTACTATACAATACCAGGCAGGTATTCCTCCTTTAGTTTTCATCCTTACCTTAATCATCACAATGAGGAGTGCAGCCATCAGTCTGGTCATTGTCTGATCTGCTGTGTGTGTGATCCTCAGATTCCTCTGCTTTGGTCAGGAATGACCCTTTCGCTGTGGGATGTTCCATTCCACTCCGGCCTATTTAGAAATGCTTCCGAGATTAGGATCTTGCCCTCCTTTGCCTTATCTCCAAGTCAGCTTATGTTGTGTGGGTAACCAGTATTTGTGTATTTGGATGTCAATGCTGATTCAATCCAGCTGGGTGAACTGGGATGAACTTCTATGGCCAATTCTGTCCCATTAGTAGAATATTTGTGTTCAGAAGTGGTATATCCTTTACATGCAGTTTTACTGAATTACATTATACATCTTGAGTTCAGCGATTTTTGGAGGTTTTTTGGAAAGTTTGACATGTTGCCTTGTCTTTTTTTTTTTTTTTTTTTCTTTTAGGTTCCAGTCTGAAAGAGAGAGTGGAGATAGAAACTTTGCAATTGGCTATTACTTGAAAGAAAAAAAGGTTAATCTCTTTTTTTCTTGAGTGTATTTTGAAGATGGTGTGCTGGGTTTTATCCATAGTCTGTGAAGACTTTTAATTTATTTTATGTACAGTATGGCATAAATTAATACTGTATATGTCTTATCAATGTTATTCAAATGCTGTCATTAAAAAAGTGTGATACGTAAGCCATTCTCATAAAACACCTCTAAATATTTTTCTGTATTGTAGCCATGGTAATTTGTTTTATTTGTTGTAAAGCATATAATCTGTGCTGTACAGGTGACTTCACAAAACTCCTGGATGCATTTTTCAGTTTGCTTATTTAAAGATGATGGAAAGATGTACTGAAAAAAGTACATTTAAAGATGTACTGAAAAATATTTTAGTACCTAGTTTATTGATATTGCTGCACCAAGTTATTTTTAAATCTGATGTCATCAAATATTTCTACTTATTATATTTAAAAATTTATATTAAAATATGCTTAATGCTTAGTATGCTGACAAAAATATAGCTTAATTTACGTCTTTCTAAAAGTGGTACTTAAAAAAAAAAAAAAAATTTACCTAAAGAGTCTTTATTTTTCTTCCTCAGTGCTTTCCTGAAGGCACGGATATGGTTGCTATACTAGACTTCTATTTTCAGGTAACTGACTTTAAAATTGAGACTAACTATAGACTTAGAATTGCTATTGTAAGCAGTAGAAGCTGATTTGTGCCTAGACATGGAGGCTTTAATGACTTGCAGTTAAATTTCTCAGCCTCTGTTAAACTCTGGAAATGACAGATGTGTGTTTGATGCATCCAGATTTGCTTTTGTTTAGGTGATCTACTCAGATGTTTTTATTGCTAATACAAACTAGCAATAGTCTTTAAACCACTAGTAGAAGTTTAAAATGTCTTGTATTACTTCAGTGAGTTTGACAAAACATGTCTTCTTCTTTGGGTTGCTGCTTCTTATTGTGCTGTGGAGTACTTTACTGTGTAACTGGAGAATGCATGCTGAGCTGTAGGCTTGAGGGGAGTGGTACAAGGGAAGTAATGGCAATATCTCCTTCTTTTAGTTTAATTCAGTGAGTTTAATTTTGAGTAAAAGAATCTATATATATGTTTATTCTCCCCCTCCCCCATTTTTTTTCTTTTTGACTTTCAGCAAGTTGTTTGCAACTGTCACAAAATGAGAACTTGGCAAGTGTGAGGTATTTCCTCAGTAAGGGTTTCCTAATGTTTAAATGCTCACAACTCAGCCCTGCTGTGTAGGGTTCTCAAGAGGTAGTTCAAGTTGTGTTACTGATTCACTTCATCTGGGAGAGTTTAAAAAAAAAAAAAAAACCCACAGAGTTCCGTTCTCAAAATCTGTTTTTGACTTGGAGACTTGCTGTTACTTACGCAAATCATAAGCCATTATTTTCAAAATGCAAATTTTATTCAAGTTTTTTGTGTTTGGATGCACCTGCTCTCTTATCTTTAGATCAGATGAGTGTTTGTGAAGTAAGATATGTGTGATTAGCTGTAGCTGACCTCTTGTTGAGTTAGAAACTAGGTACAAGCTAATAGTCTGCTCTAAACTTCCCTTGTGACTGAACAGAACGTGTAATTTATCTGAATTTACTGTGTAAACGTGCTTTTTAAATGCCTTGTATCCCACTGCCTGATAATGTGTTCTAAGTGAAAGCTATTCATAACTTAAGAAATGTTAAAGCTAACTTTTCTGATGTATTTTAATTTGGCCTAATTTTTGTGCATTCTGATCTCTGATTTAATGACCATGTGTCATTCTTTCTTTTTTCTCTTGAAAAATCCCCTTTTCGCTCCATGCTCAGGAAAAGGATAGCTCATACACGAGCAGCATTTCTGTTTTCTTGTTAGGGTACAACGCTTAACTTTCCAACACTCAGATTCTACTTAAAAGTCTAGTTGTTTCTTTTCTTTGGGTTTTCTGTAATGTTCCTTCCTCCCTTTTGTAACTGGGAACTTTCTGAGCAGGAATAAAGGTATTTGCCTATTATCTCTGTAAAGTGAGGATGGATTGTTCTCAGATTAGAGAACCGAGGTACAAAATGCAGGTGCTTAAACTGAGAACCTAGAAACAATTTTTTTTTTCAAAGTAGGTGATACTATGTAATACTTCATATGTTTAAAACACGGTTGCCATTTTAGATGCGTCTCTGACAATCTCTTGATTTGCAACTCCAGTTGATTGGACTAGGATGTATTGAGTTTGGCACCCGGAAAATAAGAATTCCAGGTAGTAACTACTCATGCAAACGTGGCTTAGGTAACTTCATGAAGTATCATGTAATGACTGTTTGGCAAAAGCAAGAATACGAGCACTAGTTTGTTTACTTTTTAGAGCAGCATTTCAGCTTCAGGTTGAAACCAACTTATCTTTTGGTTTCTGCAGAAATGAGGCAGCATCAGGTGATGGCATCATATCACATTTCCTGATGTGTCACCAAAGTATGTATAGTCTGTACTGAAGCAGGGATCCTGGGAAAAACTATGGTGTGGTTGTATAATTACTAAATAAAAAATTAAATATGAGAAAGGTGAAATAAAGCTGCATCAGCAGGAAGTGCTGGCATTAATACTTGCATGTGCTAGAATTTGCAGCTTTAAATTGTACTTCTAATAACGTGTGGGATCTTCTAATGCTTTAAAATGAAAAGAACCCACCACACAAAACAAGCTCAAATTGAAAAAAGCAGTCATTCTGTGGCTTTGCCATTTAAGCAGATGCAAAATACTGAGATTGTTTTACAGACCTCTTCCTCTCAAAGGAACATAAGGGGGGGTGGGGGGAGGAATTGAGCAGAGACACTAACCCATAAAAATACTGTCCCCAGCTTTTAAGAGGGCTTACAAACACTGTCACTGGGATCTTTATAGTAGAAAGATTCAGACTGTATTAATTGATGCTACTAGTGTCATCTGTAACAAATGTATGTTACAGGTGATTTTGAGATGTTATTATAATATTTCTGTATTTTGTTGGTCCTGCTGTAGTTGGCCTTACTGTGCTAGAAGTACCAATGCTTATAATCTCTATTTCTTTTCCATAAGCTTTGCTCAATAGAAGTAACATGTGAGTCAGCAAGTGTGATGGCAGCAACTCTGGCTAATGGTGGCTTTTGCCCAATCACTGGTGAGAGAGTCCTGAGTCCTGAAGCAGTCCGGAATACCTTGAGTTTGATGCATTCCTGTGGCATGTATGACTTTTCAGGGCAGTTTGCCTTCCATGTAAGTACTTTCCAAGTGTTAATTACAGCTGACCAAGAAGACTAATCTGTGCTATTATTTTCTGTGTTCCAGGGGTTGCTTCCTTGTTTTTGAGGCAGAGGAGAGGGCGTTACATGAATTGTTTAGAAATTGAACACACTGTAAGGGAAAATCTCACCTAAGATTCACGGCACTACTAGTGTCACATACCTTATAGCACTCTGCCTTCACATTTGGGAATCCTTTTCCTATCAAAACATGAATACTGTTCCTTAGGAAAGGCTGTTCATGAGAGAAACAGGTCATGATGCAGATGGAACTAAAAACATGGCTGCAGAAATCCTGCTGTATGGGAGTCAAGGATAGCAGAAAGCCTTTGCAGACAGTTGTTTTTTCTTCACTAGCTCAGGCTCAGAAATTGTCTTTATGTGTTGTAAAAATGGCTGTCATACACAGCACATGTACTGTGCTCCTGTTTTCTAGCAGTGTGTTCCATACATGTAAATATTTCGAGATGGACTGTATCTTATTGATACTTTCAGTACTCTGGTTTGAGCATTTTTAGTTTTTCCTTAGTGCATACACGTAAAAGTGGTTATGGTGGCGTTGTGTGACCTAAGAGTTGCTGCTTGGAGAGCTATGAGAGCTATGATGACATGTTAGTTCCTTCTGGAAAAAAGTAATGCCTTTGTTCAGATTGTAAATAAGTAGGTTATTGTATGATTTCATAGACACTCTGCAATTTTCTTGTGGTTTTGTTTTTTGCCTTTTCCAGTCAAGATTTTTACAGCTTCATTCTACCACCTTGTTGTAAGCTGTTCATGAGACATACACTTGTGTACTACTGCTTAGTCACAGTTGCTTGTTTTATAATAGATTTAAATTATCTTTTTTCACAGTATTACTGACTCACTGTATTCTGAGAGCAAATAGTTTTATGATTCTGAGCCTCGGATTGTCACAAACTGCATCAGGTTATTGTTTATCTAAAAAGAGATAAGTAATAATGCTTTCCTAGCTTCAAGTGCCTTCCAGATACATGTTTTATAAATGCTACACAATAATCTTCAGGAAAATGCTGATGCACTGTGTTACAATAGTCAGGAACATCTGCAGAGGCCAGTAATGCTCTGATTATTCTATAGGTTGGTCTTCCTGCAAAATCTGGAGTTGCTGGTGGCATTCTTCTGGTTGTTCCTAACGTCATGGGCTTGATGTGCTGGTCACCTCCTTTGGACAAGATGGGCAACAGTGTTAAAGGAATTCACTTTTGTCATGTAAGCAGCATTGCCCTTGGGGTTTTTGGTTGTTTGGGTTTTGGTGGTTTTTTTTTTTTTTGCTTTTGCAGCTGATGTTTATGGAGTTTCAGTTGGCATAGCTGAGATCTAAGTGAATTAAATGGTGATTTGTGATTGTTCCCTACATAACAAGTTTCATTGATTCAAGGGTGAAAGTCATAGAATAGATATTTGCTTTTTAGTAATAAATAGCACTTGAATTCAGTGAGTGTTAAAATATGATGCCAGAAACGCTGTAGAAATCTGTTGTGGAAAAGCTTTGAAAAGGAACACTTCATGAAGTAACAAAAGTGCTGGATGCCAGTATATTGCATTAAAAACTGTAGAGCTCTATTTATAGACTTCTTTCCCTCTCTTGTCATAAAGTGCAGTTTTCAAAACGCTGGAAATGCAACTCTTATTTCATTGCAATAAAAGAAAAAGATTGTAATGAAATATTGCCGTTCTGATGTATTTTTAAACTGATTTTTGTAAACCATGTGACGTAAAAGATGTCTTCATACATGATACCCAGCTGTTGGGCAAGCTCTTCCTAGCTTCATGTTGTGCCAGTGAAAGGGCTGTGGATAGTCTGATGATAGCAGCATTAGAAGCAGGAGAGATTTTGGGGAGGACTGTGTGATGATTAATAAACATGTTTTGTGGGAGAGGAGAATGTAAAAAATTTCTTCCTTTTTTCTCCCTAAAACTACCTTGTAATGAATGATTGCTTAATTATAAATGGGAGGTTGAGCAGCAGTTAAAACTTTTCATGCTTCTATTTATCTAACATTCGTACAGCTTCAAATTAAGATGTTACTAATTCTAGTTTAAGTACTTTAAATTTCATATGAAATTGTGCTGGTAACTTAACTCTAAAATCCTGGAATAGCAGGCTAGGTGAAGATTTACTGCGTCAATTCTGCATTCCAATGAGACCCAAAAACTGATACATGATCATGGCATACAAGTAACATGAATGTAACATTCACTTTTAAAAATAGAACAGCGTTGCCAAGTTTTGTAATTACAGCCTTTCATGCTGTAACTCAAACTGACTTAGGATCCATTATGTCACACATTTCCTTGTTTCATTCTTTGGACTGCAGTTTGATGTACTGGACTAGCCCAGGCTATTCTTTCTGCTCCTGAAATGTTCCATACAGCTGGAGTAGGAATTTATTAAAATAGGTATTTTGCAAATTGCTCCTTGTTTCATTCTTCGTTAGAAGGAGTTTAAAGGTATTATTAGAGCTTTATCATATAGTCGTGCAATGTTTAAAGGGCCTTACAGACATGGGTATTGATTTATTAAATCAACCTCTCTTTTTACTGGTTTAAGTTAGTAGGATGTGATGCAAAATGTAAGGGGTAGTATTATTAACGTATATGCATTTGGCTGTCATATGCAGATAATAATGCATGTTCTTAAATATTTGCAGGATCTGGTTTCTTTGTGCAATTTCCATAACTACGATAATTTGAGACACTTTGCAAAAAAGCTTGATCCTCGCAGAGAAGGTGGTGATCAGCGGGTAAGTTACTGTCTGTGTTCAGTGAGTATTGCTTGTAGACTTCAGAAGAAATATGGAAAAGTTCTCCAGATGCCAAACTGCTCAATGACATGTATTGCATCAAAGCTTTCAGATAACGCAGTTAGTGCACATTATTAGTGGACACTTGCCTGGGTGGACCACACTATCACAGGGTTTTTTGTAGTAGAATTTCATATTAGAAACGAACTCCATTTCATACAGTTCATCTCCCCTGCTAGATTAAGTAGATGGTATCTGATCTAAGTTGCAAAGAGTTTTACTGTACTGGTTGCCTTTAATAAAGACTTGACCAGCTGGTGGGCTTAGCCTTTCTGTTGGGTGCTGCAATGCAGGAGATGTGTTTAGCTTTATTTTGATGGGGGTATCTCTGACCCCACATGACCTGCTGAGAGTTGCACAGGCAGTGAATTCGGGCATGAATAGTGCTGCAGACAAGAGCCTGTTACTTAGGGAGCAGCGTAAGCAGTCTCTGGGAATGAACTGAATCCACTCCAGCTACACAAAAGATACAAGTGTGAGGTGTTGAGATAAGGAAAACCTCTTTGTTTTCAATACCATTAATGTTTTGACTAAGCCATGAAGATTTCAATAGGTGAAGTAGAATGATTTTAAAAGTGCTTCTATTTGCATGTATACATCTAAAAAATACCCAGTTTTGAATTTGATTTTTTTATAAGTGGAAAAGAGAAACTAAGAGTTTATGTGAGGAGCTGAGAAACTTGAGTCTGTTAGCAATGACTGCAAGTATGGATTTTTTTATTTTCCCTTCAAGTACACTAATAAATAATGTATGTTGCTTGAACAACTAGCATTCCTTTGGACCAATGGACTATGAGAATCTCCAGCAAGAACTTGCTTTAAAAGAAACAGTATGGAAAAAAGTGTCACCTGAATCAAACGAGGACATCTCCAGAACCGTAGTGTATAGAATGGAAGGTCGGGGAGAGCAGAACTAAACGAATGGGTTCTGGTTTCATTAAATTCTTCATTTTAAAAACCCTCAAGCATCTCTAGATTTAACTTTGGTTTGAATATTGTTTACCTGGTGTTTCATTTATATATACATTTTATGTAAATTCTGTATGCTATACCAAAAAGATTGTCAAAGTTCAAGGGTGTGTGGGGAAAAAGCATGTGCAAACAACAAACCCAAAGCTGTAAACTGACTTTTGTAGTTACTTAGAACACGTTTAGTTAAAAAAAAAAAAGTAAAGGTAAATCTTAGTGTTTTCGAAGATATACCACAAAAGTGGTATATACCTGTTTATTTTTGTTTATATCTGAGAATTTTAAGTATACAAACTTTTGAGGCTGAGGAAGAACTTGTGTCCACTGAGCAGGGTCAGCATGCAAAGATAGAATACTAATTAAAATATAAAATAGTGTTCAACAAAATCCACCAAATTCCTGAATTTCTAAATAATTGTATATTAAGTGGAGATGGGTTCTGAGTCATATTAGTACCACATCAGGGTTTTTTTAATGTCAGCTTTCAAATTTGAGCAGAAACAGACCCTTTGCATATGCCATGCTAGTGAAGATTATTTTTTCTTTTAATCAGACCATTAATAATTCTTAATGCTAATGTTGTAATAAAGAGAGCAAAAATGCCGGGGCAGGAGTGGGAGAAGTAGGGAGGAGAAGGAAAAAAATCTGTCTTGTTTGCAAGTTAACTAATGCAGCAGAGAGATTTCTGACACAACTATTTTGAGTGTCTCTCTTGCTGCTTGTGCTGCCAGCTGGTAGTTGACTCAGAAGTCTGCCTTACTAATAGTGCTGTGCTCCACCCTGGAAAGGAATGTAAGCAATCTGGGGTTTGGAGTGGTAACCAACTGAGCAGTGGGCAGGAAATATGTTCAGAGGGAAGCAGATAGGTAGATCTTACTAGAACTGTGTACAGTTAACTTACTTTTCAGCCATTAATGTGTGCGCATGTTCGTATATGAAGATGAGAGGTTTCACTTACTTACACATGAGCAAATTCTTGAGAACTTATCATTAACTGCTGCTTTTTGAAATGATTTTGAGTTTGCAGCTCTGTCAGCTTGCTGAGAAAGAGGGCTTGCATTTTTCTACAGGCAGCTGCATCTCTTAAACTGCATAATTTGATAATTTGAGTATCTTGAGTAGGATGTAGCTCCAAATGATATATTTAAGCTTCAGGTAGGCTCAAGAGGCAGTTCTGGACAGAGGTCAAAGACTTGCTAAATTCTTAACACTTGTAGGAATTAGATTCTTAATAATGCTAAAAATCTTAGAAAATCATTCTCTATAAAGTTTTCTCCGTTATAAATTTGCAAATTATATGATATGTCCCATCCCTAGTACACATCACACAGAGTCCCGGTTTATCAAACTGGGGAAACTTGTCCAAGCAATGATAAATGGTATTAGCTGGTAGAGGATTTTAAGGGACAGTGACAATTCCGTAGGAACACCTTCACCTCTTCTCCCTGCTCCCTTCCCCAGTCCCTCTCCCTTTTTTTGTTTATCTAAAACTCCAAAATGTTGATAGGTGAGTTTTCCCTAATGGCAGAGTTAGTTTTTTCCTGTCCCTTTTTTGACCCATCCGGGTGTTTATGAGTTTAGGAAGATGCATAAAACAGAGCTTATGTTCTCTGAGAAAGCAAGCTGCTCTTAATTACTCTGTTTAGGTATTCTTGGTTTTGCATAAACATCTGAAAAAGCTCTGAGTAAACCCTGAATTATCTTCATTTAGCAGAATATTGTAAAAGGATGGGCTTCCTGTCTTTGAAGCCTAGGATGAAAATATTAAGCAAAACAACACATAACATAAATTTTCAGTGAATTTGATGCCCTACTGGGATGAAGAGGTAAATCTGTGGTGCAGATGTCAGTAATAAGTGTCAGTCATGAATTGCTGAATAATAACTGTTTTATATTCTTATCTCTGATGATAAGGTTAGGTTTGTTAGTGCTTATCCTCAAAATAAAGGCAAAGTCTTGAATTATAAAAATGTCTTGCCTGTTTGAGGATTTTACAATAAACTAGTAGCTACAGAGACATAAGAAGTATTCAGATCCCACAGAAATACTTTACCTGAAATGCCCTCAGTTGCAAGAGGGAACATAATGTGTCTGTGCTGCTAATGAAAAGTTTTTACAGTGGTGACATGTTGCTGGATGCATCATGGATTTAACTAAAAATGGAAAAGGCAAGATGCAGGATTTGCTTGATCTGATTCTACCCACCTTGATTTTTAGTACTGTTTGAAGCCACTTCTAAAGATGTGGTTGAAGATAGAAGATTTTTCCACACGCAAAACTTGTGGTAGAGTCAAGTCCTGCATGGGAAATACAAAAATAAGGAAACTACTAGGTCTTTAATATGCATAATAAGAATATTTAGAGTACAGCTTACACAGTCTTTAAATAAATAAATAAATAAATATATATTACAGTTCTGTAATATATGCTTTTGAAGCCTGCCTCAGAATTGAAGGCAGCTTCTAGCTAGGAGGGGTCAGGAGGAGACTCCTCTGACCCAGCTGTTCTTTAACTTGCCCACACTTGTAGTTTCTTGCCCTGGCCTGCCATGTATGCAGAAGGCTCCTCTTCATGGCAGGGCACCTGGGCGGCCAAGGCCAGGGCTGGGTGTGCCGAGAGGCGTCACCCACGATGGGCAGGTGGGAGAGGCCGGGCCCACAGAGTTTTAGTCATTCCATGTGTGAAGTCTGCAACGGTTTTAGTGTTCACCTGTGCTACAGTAATAGCAATTCTTGATATTCAAGCATTTTAGCTGTTTGTTTGTTTTTCTTTGTCAGCATCATTAACATTTCATTAGAAATGTAAATGCTTTTTAAAGTTTTATTTTAGCATTTGTGTTGTACCTTTTGGCTCAGTTGTTAAGTTACCTGTCTCGTTTTCCATTTTTCATTTGCATTGTATGTTATTTATGTATCTTGATTTCCAGCATGCTTATTTTTGTATTGTTTAATAAATTTATTTTAAGCTGATTTTTATTGTATTTTTTTTCTCTCAATGGAGAACAGATTTGTTCAAACACGTTTTTTAGATTGAAATTGAGATAGTGAGCACTCTGTTCTAAAAAAGATTCTGAAAAAGTAGGTGGAATAAGCAGATTTAGTTAAACCAGTCACTGAAAACTTCCTGAAGATTTTGTAAACATTTTGTGCAATAATCTAGTTATTTTTCTCTTTGAACTGATGTCTTAGAAAGTGGAAAGCAAAAATCAAAGAAGCAAAACTTTGTCACCGTGGCTTTTTTGATAAAGAAGTCCTGGTGCAGTAGAATATTAACATCACTGTGTATTTGTCTGGTTCTGAAGATACTGATTCAGTCACATAGAAAATGTATGGTTAGTGGTGCCAGTGCCAGCATAGTAACTGCTGATCCTGAGCATTATGAAGGGAAAAATACAGCTTGTAATAAATCCTGTATAGCAAGGATGGGTCCAAATCCCACATTGTTTTGGTAGTGATGGTGGGGCCTTCCTATACTGAGGATGGTCAGAATTGTTAATTTAGCTTTTCTGTAGACTGGTTTATAAGCTGAAGTTATTTGTTCTATGGTTGTAAAATTAGCTGTATGTTTATTATACGTAAAACCATTGCATATCAAAAGAGTTTGTTCTCTAAAAGTCATAAAGATGATGGAAGGAAAAAGAGTAGTAGGTATAAAGAAAGAGCCACAGGTGATTTACTGTAAAATTATTTTGCCTCTTATATTGTGGTTTTCAGCATGTATTTGTGTCAGAAGACCAGTGGGTGGGTAGATGAATAAAAAGGCAATGGATTCAGAGGAGGGTGGGTGGGAGGTGGGGGATGGATTATGTTGGTTTTTTATTGCTCTTATATCTCTTGGTCTTGATACATACATGTCATTGATGCACAGTAATTTGTGAACAAAGGAATTAATTATGAGCGTAATTTTTGTACGATGTTTTAGTATCCTAAACATTGTTTGTAGGCTTTTACTGACTTTTTTTTTTTTAATTCTAAAAAGTATTTCTGTAGATTATTTGAAGGGAGCTCAGAGTCAGTTATTGCAGTGAAAGAAGAAAAAACTTGTTTCAGCTGATGTCATATTAGAATGACTTGATGCACCTAATAATTTGCCTTCAGTGCAGAGTCTTGTTGACGATCTGAGTCCACAAATGTCTGTAGTAGTTGGAGGGTTGGCAAGAGGCTTCAAACTGGGTAGAAATCTTAACTAAAGCTTTATTATTTCATCATGCTGGCATCTTGTCTGTTCCACATTTGTCCAGTCTGGAAAGGCATGACTAACTAATATATGTAAAGACACGGTTGAGTCATGCACAGCCCCATTTTCTTTCAGGAATTTGTGTCCCAGTATGTTGAATAATTTAAATAGTCTAAATTATTAAACTACCTACCTTGAATCAAGTGTGGTTTCTGATTTGCCATTTGCTCCTTCTGGAGAATGTTGTGTGCAAAACAGAAATGCCCTCTTTTCTTTTGATTTTCATGTGAGTAGGAGTTAATTTTATTACTGGCATCTAATCCTGCTTTTGCAGACTTTTGGTATCACTTGGACACTGAGCATTTAAAAGGTTTTGCAAGACTTGAGTGGCACCGCTCTGCACATGGTTCAGCTACTCCTAAAAATGCCACGTGCGTTTCTTCTGCGCGTAGCAGGGGTACGTGATGGTCACATCTGAGGCTTCAGCTTAGCTGAATAAAGCCTAGAATGGAGTTGAGTGGCAGAAGTGTGGTAGGGGGAAGTTTGTTGGGTATTTTGTTTGTTGTTTTTTACCAGTTTAATTTAAGCAGGACTTAATTGAGGCAATAAAGCTGTCACTGGTGCTTGACTGAGGACAAGGCAGGGGGATGTTCGGAGAATAATAGACACTTTGACACCTCAGCACTAAGGCTGAGGAGGAAACGGGGTTGTAGGAAGGACGAGGGGAAAAGGAAGTAATTCTGGAATGTTTTTCTATCCTCAAAAATGTTCCAGCCAAGCATACTTTGATGTATTTTATGTGCTAGGCAGGCACGTGGAGCAGCATATCTGCTGGAAGGTGCTGCTTCCTGTTTTAGCTGCTGCTCTGCTCTGATTCTGACTCAGCTGGCACATAGCTGTGCCTTTACGTGGTTTTACAAAATTCATGTGCACACTGTGAATTGGAAATTTATTTTCATATTGTATCTTTTCTTAAATCAGGCCAGATTTACTTAGCTAGGTGCAGTTACTGTAACCTATCTGTATGAGGTGCAGGAGGCACTAGTGACTGTAAGCAACCTGAGAAGGAAACCATGAGGTCACAGAAGCTGGGAGGGATCTCTGGAGATCTTACAGTCCAGCCTCCTGCTCAAAGAACCATTTAGTGTCCGTTGGATCATGTTGCTCAGGGGCTTTGCCAGTCAAGTGTTGAAAACCTCCAGCGATGAGGTTTTGTAATCTGGCTGGGTGACTTATCCCAGTGTTTTAATGCTTTGATTGAAGAATTTTTTCCTAACCTACAATTGGAATTTTCCCTTTGTAGCTTGTGATGGTGGCTTCTGTCATTTCACTGAGCATGATGATTTTACCACCATGTTGTAATCTGTTGGCTTTTAGGGAGTCCTAGAAGTGGCATAGGTAAAAATGGCTTTTGGTCAGCAGTAACTAGTATTTTCACTTCCTGCTGTATTTTTCCTGCTGGATTCTAAGTATTTTTTCATTATGTCATTGGAAATGAAGTGATTTAGGGACTTGAAAAGGCCATATTCCCTTTATTTTTCTGCTGAAGCCCAGCAGGCTAAATGCAAATGTGGAAGTGTGTAATTTGCTGAGGGATGGCATGTTACTGTTAGGACCCCTTGTGATCAGAGCGCTTGTCAAAACAATGAACTGAGAACACAAGTGGAGTGATAGGAAGAGATAATGTTACTCATTTCCTGTTGATGTCATTCACTAGCCCAGCTTTTTCCTTGAGGCAGGCAACTTTATTGTTTGTTCAGGAATTACTCATGCAATAATCAGGGGTTTTTTGGACTCATAGACCTGCCTTTGGTTATATGTGTGGCTTTTACCTTCTGAATGGAAAGTACATTTCACACTTCTTTTAAAGGACCTCTCTCTTAAATTTCTCCAACTTGTAATTATTGCAAGTCAAATAATTAAAATGTAATGTTGATCTGAGAATAAACTGTTTCGGTTAAACATGTTTTAAAAAATCCCCACTCATGCCATTGCAGAGCAGGATTAAGAATTATGATTGAGGACATAGAGAAGCAGGCTTATCCAGCTGAGTACGTTTTGTCCCATATACCAAGGCTGATGGGGAGTAATATGACTGTTTGCAGTGTTTAAAGATAAAAGCAGGGAGGCAGAAGATTTGATTAAGCTAATAAATATTTCCAAAATGAGGAAAACAGGTAAGGAATACATAGCCTAAAAATTAGAAGAAGATTTATAGCAACTTGATCCTAGTATTTAGAAGGAGCCTTCACAGCAAGAGTAGACTGCAAGCATCTGGTAAGATTTCCCCATTCTGCTTTCGACCTGTAGGGTGGAGTCAGTCTGTTTGTAGTGCAGGTGCCTTATGTCCTTTGAGAGCAAAATCCTTTCTTTTGGGAATAATTCCAGTTCCAAGTCTTGTATTTAAGAGTAAACTGTCACCCACAATTTGTGAAGTGCCTACAGGCTGGAAAGTGGGAGCATTGCCCCACTCTGCTCTGTTGTGTGGGTGGGTATCAGTGTGTCAATAGGTCCTTGAAAAGACAGACATCCTTTTGTCCTGTCTGCTTAACACAGCTCGTGTCACTAAAGCACCCATCAGCATTCCACTTGATTCATGTGACTGTGGTTGATCCCAGTCCTTTGGTCCCAAATCTTGCACTGTTAGTGATGTCTATATCCATTACTTCAAAGGCTCTTGTTTTTTTTTCTGCACCCAGGATCAATGGCTTAGCATTCATTCCTCTTTTTAAGGTTTCTGTATATATTCCCTATGCTCTTTGTTGCAGAACTGTTAGCAGGGGGTTAGTCTTTGAAAAGGAGCTACCAAAGTAGGTATCGCGACATTTCTGTGATAGTTTACTGCAAGAATTACTTTACCATTTTTGAACTTCCAGCCACCATTATTTACTGACAAAATGTTTCATTGCTGATGAGAAATGCTGAAAAAGTTTGATAGTGGAGTAAGTGAAACTCTTTGAGCACGTCATTTTCTTACATAACTTGGATGCTTTCGACATGGCAGCAACATTGAAGTATTGCCATCCAAGCTGCTGATGGCAAATGCATGCCACCTAGAAATGAAAATTTGCTTTGTCTTTGTCTTGTGACTTGAAGGGTCTAAGTCTTTATGCTTTAAATCTTTCACTTGATCTAGTAAACTTTTTGTTGAAATGCTTAATTGACCTACCATTCCTTTGTGATACTGTTCATGGCCAACAAT
Source organism: Coloeus monedula (assembly GCF_965178545.1). NCBI lineage: Eukaryota > Metazoa > Chordata > Aves > Passeriformes > Corvidae > Coloeus > Coloeus monedula. The sequence goes on from NC_138787.1 coordinate 8,789,958, forward strand.
GCAGCAGTAACACCTTTGGTCATCCATGACAGGAGCCAGGTTGGATTTTTCTGTGACTGACTCCCTCTTGTTAATTCATGGTTCTGTGGAACTGCCTGATTCACTATTACTCACTACTGCTATTCTAACTTGGCTTTCCTTATTAGGTGTTCAAAAACCTTTCTTGCTGGCACAGTTTGAGTTTATGGATATCCATGAAAGGTCTTTTAAAAAAAAAAAACCCCAAAACCAAGAAAGTGGAATCAGCCAACTTTAGCTTTTAAGTCTAGTGAAGGATGATTAAATGCTCAGTTGATATTTTGGGGGTCTTTTCAGTGATGTGCTTAATTCTGTTGTTTCTAAAAGCAAAAAGTGTGATAATTCATTGGTACCAGAAGAAATTGGAAACAGCAGGTAGAAGCAAGCATGGCCATGCTCACTGTAATCTAGTGAAGGCAGCTTTGGTACTCAGTTTTCTCTCTTATTCCCAGTATTTGTACCTTCTGAAATCAACATAATCATTCCCAAAATTTAGGGATGGGGATGGGTATACCCTATGAAGCAGAGTATAAGACATCTGTCAGAAATTGTTAGTGAGTAGCTCTTGAGATCAGCTCCTCTTCTGCCAGGCTCTTCTGTTTGTCCAGGCACACATGTGCACAGGCAGGGAAGCTCTCCAGTCACGACATTATCATCTGAGCACTGCTGAAGCTTCAGCATTGGGTACTGTAAGGCCTTCTGTGTTGAAATATTTAGGATGATCTGTTGTTCTGGGATATCTGTGGCAGCAATATTGGCTGGGTCCATCATAGTACCTGTTCTTGACGCTTCATACCAGGCAGTTTTTCCTGGAAGTTTCTTCCAACTACAGATTCGTGGGATCTAATACTGATGGAGTCAGTTGGTCTGAATCTTGAGCTCTGATTTCTGTGGGAATTTTTTCTGTGTACCCCTTGAACCCAGTTCATCATTAGTTGGTTTTATCTGCTAGAAAGGAGAAATACAAACCTAGTTTGCTTCCCACAACGTCTCCTGCTGTCCTGCTCATGATGATGGCACTGGAAAGGAGAAACTGCCCCATCCACACACCCTGGGCGTTCTTATGATACTATGTAATATTTGCTAGTTAAATTGGGTTGGAATTCCCTGATTCCTGGGGGAGAGGCTTGTATGCAAGGATCCAATTGCACTTTGCTTTGTGTGACCCACTCTCCACCTTTGGGTATCATGTTCTGGAGTCAGGATTAGTGAATGGTTGTTTCTTCTGCCTCCATCAGGGGAGGCAGAGGCAGCAGTGGGGCAGTTCAGGAATATGGCTGGCCAGAATAGCCTTGGCTCACCCTGTGGGGTTTGCACATCTCGGGAGTGGAATAGATGGGCATGAGCTTTCTGAAAGAATCTCAGTTACTGAAGGTAAGTAGATGTTTCACTTACTCTAGTAAATATTTTTTTTAATTACTTAACTCTTAATTCATCGTAATTAAATAGTCTTACCTGTAATTTAAACAGCATCAGTTTACTAATACTTCAGAATTAATCAATATTCAGAACTGTAAATAACAAGGCATTGCAAATTCCCAGTGTGTGTTGCCATGAAACAAGGTCTCTGCTTCCGTCGCTTGCCGTCATCAAGGGCTGTTCTGTATTTCAGGCGCTTGAGTAAAACCAAACATAGCATGAAGCAGACTACAGTTGCGGAATCACAAACTATATTGGAAAGATAGATGATTTCAAATTTCATTTACAAGACTCTAAATCTCATTTAGCATTTAAAAATTAGAATAATTAAATGTAATAATCTCTGAGCATGCATTGGCTGAATTAATTGCAGAACTGAGCTCAGTCCTACCTATGGCTCTTGCTTTGTTCTGTATGAGTCAAAGGATATTTTTGGACACTTGAAGAGCTTGCACCTCCTGCCTGATAGTGTTCAGGGTGAATTCACAGGTAGAGAGATGATGTGTTGAGGAACACCAGTGTTACAAACTCCTTCCAGAAATTTGTGTCCGCTTGATGGCCATCTTATGAGCAAGAGGTTGATGTTGGAAGAGATTAATTCTGTCTTTCATGACTCTAAATGTGATTGGAGGAAAAGTACCTCCTGCTCACAGTTACTGCTTCCTGTGTCCTTAAGCTCTTTCCATTTTATGCAAACTAGTACAGTAACAGAGAAGAAAAAAAGAGACAAGCACTTATGGTATTGTGCTCGTTGTTAGTATCATTTTCAGATGTTTTTGAATACCTCCATTAATTTAAAGTATTTTGACAAAAAAAAAGGACTTCAGGCAGAGATGGACAAGGAAATGCAGGTTACTGTAACATGTGGTATCAATACTCTTAATTATTTGCAATTTTGGGTGGCATAATCCAGTACTTATCTTGAAAAGGTTTGAATCAGAGGGAGATATGAATGGTAGGAATCCATTTGATGCCAGTGGGTGGAAGAGGGGAACAAACCACCTCTGCTCAGCCTTCCCGTCAGGAAAGCTGCACTTCTCCTTTAGCAGCCTTAGCCCGTCTGTTTGCCAGTAAAGCAGGCTGACAGCTCTTCTTAGGCTGGAGAAAAGGTCCTGGTGTCAAGAGAAATCTTTGGTGTATATATTTGGTTTATTTATTTCTTACATTCAGCTGCATGCACGGCTTCTGTGACAAGTTCCAAGACTGAGCTACTGGTGCAGGCTTGTTTGAATGTTCTGTATCTGAACTGAACCTAGTCAAAACTCCTCACTCTGTTTTTGGATTTTAAATAGACACTTCAGGACCACTGAAAAAATTTTTTTTTGTTAGTGTCTACAAGCTAGTTCAAAAATGTGGGAAGTCAGAAGGAGAAAATGACTAGCTTTATTCTAAAAGATTGGATTTGGATTTGAAGCAGTGTGAGTAGTTGAATTGCAAGAAGACAGTTAAATGCCTACTGGGATTTTGGCCAGCTTTAAGTAAAAATAATTACTAACCGGTGTGCTGGCTTGCCTGAGGGTTTTGCAGCTCTGGCAGTGCAGTTGGTTTAGAGCTGCTTTGTGTTTGGATACATGAAAATACAGCCTCTTGTGTGGCTGCAGTCTAGACATCACTCATGGGAGAAGCAGCTTTTGGTGTATGCATGGGTTGTGTTTGAGCAGGGCTGCTGGAAACTGGAGGGAGGAATAAATAGACGTTTTGTTAGTCTGTTAGTTTGCTATCAACAGCACAGCCTATATGGATAATAGCTGTGCAAAAGGCATTTCAAGTTAATTCCACCAGGGAGACTCCAGAAATAAACTCCGTGGTAGCAGCTTTGAGTCCAAAAATAAACACTGCACCCACGGCTCGTAAGACTGAAGGAGGTGGGTATCGTCCTCTGTCCCCAGCTGTGAAGAGGGAGGACCTTGCACCATCTAGAGGAAAAGAAAGGATAGTCCAAGGGTGAGAAAAGGGACTGGGAAAAAACCCTGACAAAATCTTGTTTCCTGTATTAGTTTTAAAACATGTGAGAGTAGATATTGGCAGATTCTAAAGTTATTTTTGCACTTTTGTCACATTACATGAGGAAACAAGGATCAGTAGTGCAGAAAATAGCCTAAGAGGTGGTGGAAGTCATCAAGAAGGAATTAAAGTTTTATGTAACAACTAGCCTTGTCTGTATTTTCAAGTATATCAATATTTTAATGTGTGTAGGTATATGCATTAATTTATTCACACATCTAATTATTTATAGTGTAATGGGAACAAAGACTCTTTAAAGGAATTCTACCTTTAGAATTTCTTATGACCCTTGTATTTGTTTGAAGTCAAGGCGGGAGGCTCTGTCAGTGTTGGATTTCTGTAGAGGTACATGGGGTGATTTGATCACTTGCTGAAAGCCTTCCTTTGTGTGCTTCAGGAAGTTATTTAGAGAAATTACCTCTTCTTGTGTAACTGAGTTTTCTGTGGAATAAGGTAATGCTGAGGCTTAATCCAGAGGCTGCTTTGAGTGCCTTCAAGGACTGTCCATCCCTAAAAATATTCATGAACAGAACCTCACGGGCAAGCTCTGAGGCTACTTCAGAGCCAGCCCTTGCCTGGGTGGTCACCTAAACTAGTCTGGGATTCATTTAGTGAATAAAATATGACACTTAAGTCTGGGAGCTGTGTCCTGGCAGGTGGCTGGCAATGGAGTGGGGCAGACAGGTCAGGTCCTGGCTGTGAAATGGAGGTGATGCTTGGCTGGGCTTGGAGGGCTTAGAGCTTGGTTGGGTATTTGTGTGTAGTTCAGTCTTAGTTTTTACTTTGAAAAGTAAGTGGTTTACTTACCCTTAGGTAATAAGTTCTACTTTATTTCATGGGAAACAAAGCAGAAGCTCAATTGCAAGAACAGGCTTTTGACTGAGATTTCTTTCCCTACGAAGTACAACTTCATATTGAACAATGGTATTTTAAAGGAAAACTATGGCTGTCTCTTTTAGACCTGAAGAGTCTGAATTTTTTTACCAACAATAGCCTTGTATGTGGACACTGGAGAGTAGATTCCAGGTTACTGAAAATTAAATGTAAATACAAACCTGGCCTGTTTGTAAAATAAGTGATCCTTCTGAACATACAGATACCTGCGTTCCACTCTCAGATCCAGCCCCGGTTTATTTTTGTCCTTTTAGGGACTACTACCTGCATCCTAGTTTCGAAGTTGAAACTCCAAAATTCATTTTGGGCAGGTTTGAGGGGGTTTTTTTCTGTTTGTTTTTACTTTATTTTGAAACCCTATATGCCGGGAAAAAGCTGTCTAAAGGCCATGCTTCAGCGTAGGTGAGCTACAAGTTCAATGTGTAAAAACCGGATGACTAAATTGTTTACTTTGTGCTCTAGATTTACTTTTCGTGGTATCTGTAGGTCAGCACTGCTGTTTCAGAGTTTATATTGGCATCTTGGGTTTCAAGAATTGTTTTCCTTTGATAAAACAAGCATCTAAAAATTCCAAAGAGCAGGAGGAGGGATTGCTTTTTGCTGCAAGCCCCGATGACCTGCATCAGGGGACCAGCTTTAGGAAAAGCAGCTGAACAGTGCTACTGTGAAAGTGGATTCCTGTTGATTTTGGAGCTCTTATTGCTTTGTGCAGTCGCTTGTGGCTCGCATAAACTCTGCTCCTGCCTTCCTTGTCAGGCCCTGGCCGTTTGCAGAGGCCATGGGAATAGGCAGAGTGTGGAGCAGTCGGTCTGTCCCCTCTGTGGATTGCTAATCCCCGTTCACTGGACGAGTGCTCACCTTGGGCAGCTTAACAGTCTATTTCTGCGTTTCCGAGTTAATGCCGCGCTGAGCCGGATTAGCTGTGTGCTGTGAACAATGGATGGAGAGCCGGCGTGTGCGGGGCTCCTGGGCTCATGTGTCCCCTGCCAGGCAGGGTGGGTGGCCGCCAGTGGGCTGCGGGAAAGCACGGAGCCTCCTGGCTGGAACAATGTGCTGCCGGGATGCGCTGTTTGGAAATGCCACCTGGCAGATTTTCCGTGTGAACAGGGAGCTGTGGAGCTGTGCTGTGTCACCCTCGGTGTGGGCGCAGGTGCCCCAGGGAGGCAGCCAGGGTGTCAGACGTGCAGATTAGCTGTGCTCAGCGCCGCTGGGGGTCAGTGGCACGAAGTGTGCCTTGGGGACACTTCCAGACGAGCTGGGCTGATTTCCCTGGTGTGCTCTGTGCTGATGAAGAGCTGCAGGACTGCATTCTGATTGCTGTGCAGCCCTCCTAGGGCTGGGAGCCTCTCAGGAGCCCGGGGAGCACATAACCCAGAGCCCTGCTTGTCTGGGACCCATTCTGAGATCCCAGTGCATCAGGCCCTGGGGTTGGTGTGATAGTCACCTGTCATTAGGGAAGTCAGGAGCTGAATTTAAATCCCAGTTTATCTCTACAGCTCTGTGCTGTGCAGGGGAACTTTTAAAACTTGGTTATTCAAGCCAGTTGGCCAGACGGGCAGGGTTCCCCAGAAGGAAACATTACATCCCATTTTAAGCACAAAAAGGTGGGATTTGAGAGAAGAGCGTGGTGCATGTGTTCTCTCAGCTAGCTCTACTCTCTCTTTTTAACTCCTTTTGTTCTATTTGAAAGTCTCCTCTGAGCACACTTGGTCTGGTGCACAGTAAAGGTCAGATACAGCAATGTTCCTGAGAAACAATATCCATTCAATCCTTTTTTCCTCAGTATTTTGAACATCTCTTCAGAAGTGTAACCTGGGGCGTCATCCCTAAATATCGTGGAAAGAGCATTGCAAAGTTTAGGGGAGTTGTTTATTTACCCTTGTTTGTATTGCCTTGAGCAGCACTATTGTGACTGTAGGGCTTGACTGTATTGCTCAGCCATCTGGAGAAACGTAAAGTTGGAAGTAATACTTTTTTTCAGAATGTTAATTCTGTAATGTTTTCAAAGAAATTGGAGAGGAATTGCAGAGCATTTTCAGGAAACAGGGCACAGTAGGAAATTAAAATCCAGATTCACTGACCTTTTTAGCTAAGAGCTTCTCATGGAATTAATCCAGCTTTGAGCTAAATTAATTTTTTCTGAAGGATTTGCTTTCCGTACATGTACAGCTGTTTGGCTTTTCTCTCCTGAGCCAAGTGCCGTGCGGGGCAGAGGCTCTCCCTGCCGTGCTGGAGGCATTGCAGTGATAGCAGAGCAGGACAGAGCCCTGTGGTGACAGGGACACGTGGGCAGGGACAGAGCACAGCGCTGGCGTGCTTCGCTGCTTGGGTTTGGCTCCTACTCAAGGTGTGCTTGTTCTGCATTTGTGATGAAGGCAGTGGGCAGAAGGTGTCAGGCCACTCTCCCTTCACCACAAGACCGTAGCAGTTCATTTCTGTCTCTGGGCCTGCATTTCCCGTCTTAGTGCCAATAGCAGTGTCAGTGTGCTCTCTGTGAAGGGTTTGGAGAGGTCTTCTGTGGATGGTGTTAGAGCCGGGCAGTGACAGATGTGCTTTTCTTCAGTTTAAAAAAAATCCTCTAAACTGGTCTCTGTTAAGATCTCAGTCTTGTGTGGGCACTTGCTATTAGCCATCATGAGATTATTTAAGTAAGTCTGGATTTGGGTGTGCAGCTCAAGTAAGGAAAGACTGTTTTGTTACCAATACTCCACCAAGGCAATTCCCACATTCCAGCCAAGCCTTTCAGATCAGTTAGATGTGTTGACATTTCACTTGAAATAAGTAACTTCAGCATATTAATACTGAAGTTAAATTTTTCTTTTTTTCATTAAGTTTTTCCAGTTGGTACACAGAGAAATTGAAAACCACCCCAAAAGCTCTCATGTCATGCCCAAGTCGTTTGTGCCTGCAGAGAAGGGGGGCACATCCTGGACTTGCTGTGTGCTGGGCCACGTGCTCCCTGCTGCAGTTCCTGTGCATCCGTTCACGTCAGCACTGCTGCTTGAAGGAGACTTCTTTAAAACTTGCAGCATAACCAGGCTCAGGAGATATTTGAAATAACTGTGGTGGGAAAGCTTTGGACGAGGAGTCGCTTTGACACTGAGTTTCCCATTGTAACTGTCAGTGCTGTAGCTCGCTGTAGCAGTTTGTCCATTTGGGGTTTTCGGATGGTGTTTTTTCCCTTTCGTTTTTTGCCTTTTTGGCCCCCATGTTTATCTGAAATATCTGCTGCAGCGCTGTGACTTCCTGCTGCTCTGAAGTCCGGCTGTTTCCTTCCTTTGACGTGACCTCAGTGCAGTTCTTGAGCAACAACAGTCTTGATTTTTCTTTCTTGAGCTGCTCACATCCTCACCCACAGACTCAAAGAACCATTAGTTGGAGAGGTACCTCTGGAGGTGTTGGTCATTTGGCCACTGCCGATGTGAAGCAGGGCTTGAATCCTTCATAGCTTTGTCCAGCTGAGTCCAAGACCTCTAACACCTACTAACCTGACAGTGAAACTGTGTTTCTCATTTTTACCGTTGAGTGACATGAGTATTTCTGAGGAACCTTTCCTTGCTGGTTTCATAACGAGGATATATACCCAGTGCTCAGGAAGGAGTGCTGTACAAAGAGGGTCTAACTGTAGCTGAGTGAGCAGTGCTCTGTATTGTTGGCATGGTGAGAAGAGAGCTGCCAAGTTCCTCTGCTTCAGTGCACGCAGGTTTTCTCTCCTGATTGACAAAAGGTGGAACAGTTCTGGTCTGGGTTTGATCCTGCCATGCAGCTGTATGGCAGTGTGTGACCCCCTCTAGCTCATGTAAAGCAAAGGGACCCCATCCCTTCTCCTTTTATTAAATTTTCATAGTTAGGGAAGTACATGCAGTAGGAAAAGGTAATTCATGGCTGTTGGGTTGAAGGGGAACTTTGTTTCTAAACATTAGGGAAGCTTGTGTTCACCAGTACAGTTATCGAGACACCAACACTGAATGTTCATGAACCACTTGGTGAGAAACTCACTGACAGTGTCTCTAAACACTTAAATTAGTTGCCTTGTGCCCTACTTAGTTTGAATGGATAGAGCTCATCTGTCATCTTCACTATTTTTTTCTCCCCTACAGTTAAAAATCCCCAAATCGTATGTTTGCTGCTGCCACTTTGGAGTTTCTTTTGCCTTTTGATGTTTTTTGCAATGAACCTGTTATTTCAAGCTAGTACACTGTGAGTTTTGGGTAGAGAATTTGTACTTGGCTTTGTGGCAGCCTAAGTGAGATTCTGCACAGATACAAAGCTTATGGCAGCAAGTGCTGCTCACATAGTGGGTTTTTCTCACTGTAAATGATAACCTCTTACATGATGATTTAGTATTATGCTGCTTCCTTGAAAACTAAGGAAGACCCATAAGATGCTTGTGGAGATGGTATATTCTTACTTTGAGTTCAAAATGAATTTTGTATTTGCAGATTCACTTTTTATGTGAACTCAGTAAAACTTCTGTTGTTTATGGCTGCCTTCTTAGCAATTTAATTTCATACTTTATAAAATCTGTTAATTTTTTGGCCTGGACTATGCTGCTGTTACAGCAGAGTGCAGTTATGGGGTTCAAGGTGTGTTTTGTTGGTAGCAAATCCAGTCTAATTCTTCTATAAAATCATTAAAGTCTCTCTAGAAGCTGGAGGAAGTTGTTCCAAGTGGATTTTTTCAGCTATGATGGCCACACTTGGCTTGTTCTAGCTTGAGTTCATCTTTGACCAGCTTTGGGTAATTACTCTGCTAATAGTTGTTCTGCTTAATTTGTTGGGTTTCTCCTGCTTTTTGTATCCCATTACTTTTTTGTATTGGACAGGGAGCAAATTTCCTTCTGAGCTAAACAAGCAGAGATCTTTTTGTCTGGATTTGTATTTCTTTTTGTTTTGATCTGTCAAGCAGTTCAGTTTGATAGTAACGTGACGTTTGATTTTACTTGATTTATCTTAAGGAAGGAGCAGCTTTGACCTCTCCCAGATTGCTGAGAGACATGATCTAAGGTGATTGTGTTACAAAGCCTCAGGAATCTCCGAATTATGTTTTGTCACGTTGTTATAGAAAACAAAAATCGCTTTTTAGCAAAATGTTCAGCTGAATCCAGGATTCTGGGTTCTGACTGCACTTGGAAAGTTGTTTTTTGAAGAGAGGAATGTGTGCTATTTTTATTTTATTACTTTAATATATATTTGCATTTCCCAGAAACATCAAGAATCCCAGCCAAAATGGTCAGTTGCCTCTGAAATGGTTTTTATGAAAGACAGAGTGTATCCTTTGCTTATCCCAGATCCTGAAAAGGGAGAGTATTCAGCACCTGTAGGACCTGAAACGTGGGAGTGCCGCCAGCCCGCTCTGCCTGGGGCCCCAGCGGCTTCTCCTCCCTGAGAAGAGCTCCTGAATCACCTCGATGAAATGTAGAGATTATCAAACTAAATTCCCCTTTCACACCTGCATTTAGTCTGCAGCCCGGTGCCTGTAACAGATGCTGTCTCTGTTAGAGGGTTTGGTATTTCGGCGTGGCTGTGGTGTTTCCTATGGAAAGCCCAGGGAGTGTGGTTGGGTGGTTGCTGCCCTGAGCTGGCCTTGCTGATGCAAGTCCGTGTGTCTGTGACACTGCAGCAGCAGACCCCAGCCCTGCAGGCTGCTCCCAGGAGCTCATTCCCGTGCTCCTGCAGCCCTGCTGCTGAGCCAGGGCTGGAGAGGGGCTGAGCCCAGCATGGGGAGCTGCCTCTGGGGCAGGAGGGCTCAGCTGGGGTGGCTGGCTCTGCCTCCGGAGCAGGGCCCTGCTGACCTGCTGAGGAGTCTCGGTCACTGGTTTGGCTTTTGGCAGAAACTCCAAACAAAAAAAATCTTTGTGGGAGGAATAGAGTCACTCAAGGCCTGTCCTCTGTAACACTGGCGAGGAGGGTCTGGGGCGTGATGTCAGGTTTGCCACAGTTCAAGGTGCTGCGGGGTCAGAGCTGAGAGAGCCTGACCAGGGGCCCAGCCTTTGGAGCCAGTCAGGTTTAGGGACAGCCCAGGGGGGCAGAGCCCCTGAGAAAGGAGGGAGTCCTACAGATCTTAAGCCTTACAGCCCTCATAATGCAAACTGAAAAGGAGCTGCAGGAGTTTGTGGGTGCTGGAGTGAGGGTGGCTCCGTGTTCCCTTTGTATTTCCATCCTGGCCTTTGTGCCTCCTCTTCCTTATGCTTCGGTCTCTCCTTGTGTCAGTGCATATTTGAGGTGTAAAAAACAACAAGCAATTCCGTGGCTTTGGTTTAGAAGAGGCGCAGATGTTGGCTCGTCTGTGGCCCTGTGAAAATACGCCAGTGTTCTTGCAGAAATCTGTGGGAGACTTGCTTGTGGGTGGAGAGTTTTCATTCTGTTCGTTTCTCCTCCTTGTTGCAGAAGGTCAGTGCAGCATCAGCTCCCTCCTTTATCTCTGTTGCTTGGCTGGTGGCAGTGATAGAGCTTTGTAGACTCAGAAAGCAAAGCAGCATTTAGAAAGTTTACTGGAAATTACTGTGAAATGGTGCCTAGAAGTGGCTATGTCAGCTTATGAAAGAAGCTGATGTGGGATGCTTAAAACCATCTAGCTTGTCATTTTTGGCTCTTGTTAAAACCTGCAGAGTTGTTATGGCCAGGATGTATTAAAAATATGCATGGGACAAGGTTGGTGTAGCCTGACAGTATCATTTCTTACTAGAGTAATTAATACAGCTGAGAAAAAGCACTATGTACCTGAGACTTTACCTGTATCATGCTTTAAGCCCATATTTATCTAAAAAAATGCAACTTTGTCTGCCTGGAAACCTTGCTTATTATGTAACAGAATCGCTTAAAACAGTTTATTTGAGGAAAGTCTGTATGTTGGATGTATGCAAGGATAATCTGTAATATGTAGAAAAAAGGTATCATTTCTTCTCTTCTGCTGACACAGATTTCTCCTGGCATTAGGAATCTTTGCAGTTAATAATAATAATAAAAAAAATCTTACTTTTCCAGAATGAGTTTGCTTTATAAAGGAGTTAATGGTTTTATAAGTTGTGCAGCGTGATGCTGTCTGTGCAATTCAATACTTTTGTTACTGGGAAACTGAAGAGAGAAATACGGTTTGCCCATAGAGCAAGGCTCATATTTTTTACCACAATAGAGCAGAAATTAATTTGTTTTAGTTCTTTTACTGTCCTTAATGACTTCAGCCTTGGAAAGACAGACCATGCAGTACTGGTAGCAAAGCAAGCTGTACTGCAAAACATGGTCAGGCAAGAACAATTAACCAGTTCATAAACACTGGACCGACTGGCCATGCTGGGTTTTCTTTTTGAGGAAAGAAGATCAGTAAACTGGAACTTAATCTTTCTTTGTAGGTGAAATCTGTGATAAATCTGCTGTTTGCTGCCTACACAGGGGACGTTTCTGCACTCCGGAGGTAAAAATCATTGGGGTTTGGGAACAGGATGCTGCTTGTTTGGTTCCTGCTGTTGTTGTTGATTTAGGAACATGCACATGCACTGTGTCTGTGTGGGGGACATGGAGCTGCATGAGCTAGAGATTGAGTATGTTCACCCAAAACCCAACCATCAAAAAAAGTACCCTCACACTACCTTGAATCCCACTGTGTTCCATTTCTTTGGATCACAGTAAAAGAATTTCTTTAACCAATTTTTTTATAGTACTGTCAGAAAATCCTACTTGTACTCTTACCTGCTTTAATACTCAATTCTGAAAGTGCCACAAAAATTCATGTTGGAAAATGTACATGGTTATCGGACAGGTTAGGACATCAGCTTTGCTTTTTAAATCTGGAAGAGAATCTGGCAAAATTTAAAGTAATAATGGTAGGAGACTAAATAAACATTAATTTGGCTAGAATATATCTAAATATAGTTAGTGGGTGGAAAAGTGTGTATAGTTAAGCTTTGCTCTCCCATGGCACCATAGTGTGAAGCAAGAACTCTCCCAATCCCTTAATGCTGCTCAGGATTTTCAGACTTGGGAGACTTCCTGGGATTTTCTCATCTGGTATAAATTTCCTTTGCCTTATGTGGCTTAGCTTGTCCGTGTACCATTTTAAATGAGGTGTGTTGACTGTTATGTTTCCTGCAAAGATGCTTTATTTTTCTTCATGACAACTAAAGAGCAGAAAAAAAGAGGCACTAACGTGGTTTTTAGAGCCAAAGCCCCTTTCATTATCAGCAAAGATCCGATGTGCTCGTGGTGCTGCTTACATCCTCTTGTGTCAGAGCGATACCGTTCCATGCTAGTTTAGTAACGTGCTTTAATTATGGAAGACTTGTCTCTGCAACCTCTTTTATTTTATTTTGTTTTTTAAGGTTTGCTCTGTCAGGAATGGATATGGAGCAAAGAGACTACGACTCACGGACAGCCCTGCATGTGGCGGCTGCAGAAGGTACTGTCTCCTCACACAGCATTTGCTGTCTGTCTGTCTGCCTGTGGGAGGGAGCCAGCTTGCTTTAGAACATCTTTGCTGTCTCTGTGTGTCTGCTTTTGTCTGTACATACATGGATATATAGAAGTACACGCACTCACAAAACTGCTTTTCTCGTAGGACATGTGGATGTTGTTAAGTTTCTGCTGGAAGCGTGCAAAGTGAATCCTTTCCCCAAAGACAGGTGAGTGTTTTTATTGCTGCTTTGGAGGAAAGATGCTCCAGTAGTCCCCATGAGGAGGAGGTGCCTGTCAAATAAGAGTGGAATGTATTGAGCCAGTCCACTGAAGCGGGGGGAATGGGATCCTACTGATTCTCTGTAGGTTCTGCAGACTGAGCAGGAATAAAAAATGAACCGCTAAGCCCTTTTTCAAGTAATTTCATTATTTGAAAGGTTATGCTCAGCTTAATGAAGTAGTTCCACAGTTACTGAACTGAGTGTGGTCTGTGTGCTGAACTATTAGTGCAGTATGTAAAGAGCTAGATTTGTGGTGCTTTTTGGCTCTGTGCTTAACGTGCTGATCTTAAAAATACTGTGCTGCTTTTTGTAGGTGGAATAACACTCCTATGGATGAAGCTTTACATTTTGGACACCACGATGTTTTTAAAATTCTTCAAGAGTATCAGGTCCAATACACGCCATCAGAGGATAACAACGATGGGAAGGAGAACCGAACGGTTCATAAAAATCTGGATGGCTTACTATAATCATCTTCAGCTAGATCCTAAGAATCAAATCACTTACCTATTTAATTGTGGTATGCATAAGTAATGAAGAGCGTGTGTGTTTCTATCTGATAGTGGTATATATTTTACAGAAGTCTCTGTTACTTCAGTGTTACGTTGCAGGAGTTTCTATACGCACAGGACAAATCCAATCTCTTCAAAAGAAACAAAACCAACTAAGAATCTCCCTCCATAATGTGAGCAATATTACCTCATGCTGCATATAATTGATGTATAAAAATATTTAGCTGTTGTTGGCTTTACTGTGCACTATTAATTTATTTTTGTGTTCTATGTGAACTCTAGTCCGTGGTCAGGAACTTTTCTGCTGAATTTTTGTTTCTTTAGCCTTCTGTTTCCAGTATGGCCAGGATGAGCCAGAGTACTGTCAGGTAGGAGCGTCAGTGAGGTTTTTTGAAAGCTGAGGATGCTGATGTACATTTAGGCTGGGTGTGTTAAGTAAGGATCTGCACTTATCTTTGGGAAAAAATAGAGAAAAGAATTCCACACAACCTTGTTTACATACTATAAATATCACAGAGTATATAGGTGACACTTGTCAATGGTCTTAGAGATAGTCTTGTCAGGGAATGTGTTTTAAGGTTTGTTTGACCAAATGACGTAGGGGAGTGTGACTTGTAGCACTGGTGTGTAGTGGGATTTTTGTTTTGGGAGTGTTTCTCTCCGTTCCCTTTGTCTTGCCTCCCTCCTCTCTCTCTCCATGTTCAGCTGCTAAAGTACTTCCCTGTGGCTGGGGAACGTGGGTGCTTCCACTCCGTGCAGGTGTTCCTTGCAGGTATATTTGCACTACAGCAGAACCCCTGGGGGGCTGACAGGTGCTGCTCCTGGTGGCTGTGCCAGGAGCCAGCAAGGGCAATGGAAGTGCTGGAAAGGCAAAGAACTAAACCAAATACTACACGCCAATCTGAGCTCATTTAGGCTTGTAGTGAGGAACACAGATGGAGTGAAACAGCTTTAAGGAGCATAGAGCCAATCAAAACGGGAGCAGAGCAGGAGATAAGCCAGGTTTTTGGGTAAGTTCTCTTCTTGCACTGCCATCAACCAGGGAGCAGGATATTGCATCACTGGGATTCCCCTGGTGTAGGACAGGAGTTCAGCACCAGGAGCACAAGTAAGTAAATGCCTTTTATGGTGAACAGTGGAATTCAATTGTCTTGCCACTGAAGCCAGCGTGGCACGTGCCCCTCATGGAAAACGTAGATGCAGGTATTTGTAGTTCACAGAAGTCTAAAATTGCCACAGCTCCCTGTCCCACGTGCAATTGCTTCTGCCAGTACTGTGGCATAAAACCTCAGAAGTGAGCAGTCACTTAAGATATTCACAAAACACTACAGTTGTTGGACATAGGCAAGAATTTCAGCACAAGAGTTGTAGGCAGGAATCATTTAGCACATGGAAAAGGAGATTGTGCTTGAGAATTGTGTATATGGTGGTTTTTATCCTAGCATGTAGTGTACAAGTCATTAATAGGTCTCAGAGTTCAAATTTTCTGTGTTTTGGCACCAAAATCCTCTTGAAATAATGCCCAAATTCTTCCTAGAATGGCCCAAGCACTTTATAAAGATGATCTGAACCACATTACCCTCCTTTAGCAATGAGTACACTAAGGCTTGGAGAGAAGTAACTTCTCCAGAGCGACCCAGCAGGTCAGTATAGTTGAGAATAAATCCTTTCAAGTTCCTGTACAGTCTCTCGTTGAAATGCCATACTGCCTCCCTGCAGGGAGGACAAGCCACATGGAAAAGTGCTTGGTACTCATCACAAGCAGTGACTGTCTTCATGATGGTGAAATCTTTGAAGAGTCTGAAAGTCCAAAGCCCTCAAATAGCATCTCAAAGCTGGCTGGCATGGTTATCAAACACTTTTTCTCAAGAATCCTACTGTTCTTAAGCTAGTTGGGTTTGTTTTTTGGTTTGGTTTTTTTTGTTGTTCTTCTGAAGATCAGCTATTTTTCTGAAGGCTTTTAACCCGTTCTCTTCACATCCTGTGTCACAGCCACCCCTGTTGTAAACAAGAACTAAATGAAATGGCCTCTGGCTCCTTGTTGAGCCACACCAGTCACTGGGTAGCACAAGGCCTCTTCTCTGCTGCACTCTGATCTAAATTCCAGCATCTTTTCTCTGGCAACAGATTTATTGGCTTCAGTGTAAAGGAATATTTTCAGATGGATCCTAGTTCAGAATTACGAATGTCAGTGCTAATCTTCCCTATTTTCCCCCTATTACAACACATCCTATAGCTTCTCAGAAAAATACCTGATTTTGCTTTATTTAACTGACATTGCATTGTTCAAACTGGTGTTTTTAAACATAGGTATATTATATAGTACACGATATAAACAAACCAAAACCAAAAGAAGGATTTTAACTGAGCTAACATTGAAGATCATAGCTGTTCCTCAACTTAATGCTTTCGTACCGAGTGCTTTTAGCCGGTCTTAGCTTCAGTGCATTTTTGCTGGTTAGTTCTAGTATTTTCTCATTGTGAGAAGATGGATTATTTTGTAATGTCCAATTCAGCAATGCAGCTACGTAGACATGGCATTATTTATAAATATATGCAGTACATTGGTTTGGCTGTTTATCATTCATGACACTGACATGTAGATTTTACAGTAAATAGCTTTTGGTTATCTTTACCAACGCTGACTTCCTTATACTCCAAAGAAGATTCCCCCACTCCTTTGTTTTTATGTCATATATGTTTCTTCTGTATCACAACCTAAAATTGTTCAGCTAACTTAATGCTTTGTACTCAGAAATATTGTGGTAGTCTTAGCATTAATTAGCCTATCTTTGTGAACAAACTTTATTGTACCGGGTTTTTTTGCTTCAGAGCTGGACTATCCGTGACTATATTTACTGGCAGTGTACTTCTGGTCATTGTAACTGACTGGGCTGATCTTGACTTTTAGATTCTGTATTGTGGGGACTAGACAGTGATGAATGTATTTCTAGCAGTTTCCCATGAATGAATCTAAACTTGAGCTGTACTGGTTCTGAAAATGAAAGTTATTTATTTTAAGAAATAAAATCCAGATAGTGTTGCTTTTTACAGCATAATAAATGGAAATACCAAGATGATAGTGGTGCTGGTGGGTTTTATTGGTTATCTGTGTGACTGCCATTGAAATAAGTCTTCAGTCATGGGGAATGCTGTCCAGGAAAACCTACTCTGGTCATTTCCACTGCGCAAAACATACAGGAAATAAGAATGCATTTATCTAATGTAGCCTTTTTCTGATTTTTGTTGGTGTTTATTTTGAAACCTACACTTCCAGAGCTGTGTCCTTTCACTGGCTGCTTTTTGTTAATGCTGGAATTCTTAAGTGGATTGGCCAGGAGCTCCCAACAGCTCTAGCTTTCTCTTGCCTTACTCCTGCTATCCTTCATCACACCAACAGTTTCTTTCCTTTATTCTCTGTCTGGCTGTGCAGTTCATATAAAAGCCTGACAAGTGTGAGATGAGGGATTTTGTCACTTAGTTGCCCCAGAGAAAAACGATGCAGCACTGATCCAGCTTGGTAGCCCACAGAGATGAGCCATAGATCAGTTATCCTACTGAGGACTCAAATTAGAAATTCAAATTCAGTTTATTGAAGTTTGTGTGGGGACAGAAACAAATTAATGAAGTGATAGAAGCAGTAATAAAACAAAGTTAACAGTCACCTTCTAAGAACTCCAGTGCAGGCAGACCTGCAACAATGCAGAGAATTAAAAGCTGCAATACTGCCTTGGGCTTCAGAGCTGTATCTCTTTAGTTGCACAAACGAGTTCAAAATGAGATACAGAGTAGTAAAATAATGACAGACACGTCCACTTTAAAATAGAAATGACCACAACACAAGAGAGAGAACAAAAGTGTCAACTAGCAGTTCCATTTATTTAAAACATATATAAGGATATTCTATGGAGGAAAAATCACTGCCTCCAGAACTACCGGCTCTGGAAGGACCAACCTGTGAATAAGGCCACTGCTTTAACTCTCACAAAACTGAAGTATGAAAGTAATAACGTGTAGAACATGAATACAAAGCATAGCTCAAAAAACAAGTAACTTGGTTTTTGTATTAGCAACAGATGCACATTCAGCTAGTTACAGCAAGATAAAGGCATTAAGTCACCACTTGCGATTTCCTGTAGCACTGTTAATCTCAGTAACCCAGGGCACCAAAAATAAGTCAGTTTGGCTTTTATTTAAATTCTTGTGTTGGCAATGCTTTCATTTAAATACATGTGTTACCTGCTCTAGGTCCTTTAATTTTTCTTTGAAGCTTTTGCAGGGGGCACATCAGATGTCTTGGGCACAACACACCAAACTGAACCAGTGCTCTATTTCCCAAACAGCAGCTGATGGGTCTGGAGAGGGTTTGGGAGGTCACCTTGTCCAACCCCCTGCTCAGGCAGGGAGGGCCCCCACAGTGGGTGCCCTGTTCCTGTCCCTGGACAGGTGGGGTGCAGCACGAGTGCTCTGCAGCCCCTCTGCTCAGCTCCATGCTAATTAGCAGCCTGCACTAATAGGTACCCTTAAAGGGAGAGACCAGCTGCCTAGAACAGCCTTGCCTCTTGAGTTGTTAATTACCTTCCAACGTGCTGAGAAACAAACCTGTTCCTCCTCTAGTGGAAGCACAGCTTCATCCTTTAAGTACTGCACACTGCATATCCTGCAGCCACTGCTCTGGATAAACTAACTTCTTCACCCTCCTGTGCCTTACCCCTAATTACAAACCCACTTCATTAGCAAAGCCTGTAGAAGCTTTTAGCTATTCAAATTAACAGTTAAATAAATGCCCTGGTTCATAATACACGAGAAAACTGAGTTCCATTCCACCTGTTACAACCTAAATGGGGTCTGTATTATGGCAAAAGTTAGGAGTGACCAGATCCCAGCCTCGGCAGACTAAGCACAGTTAACAAAAACATACTTCAATTCCTTTTGCACTCTTTAAGAGTAGGTTCTCATTTTGTCTCATGACTACAGTCTGCAGAGGCTTTAGTCTTGATTATACACCTTGGGTTGCAAGCTCAGCATATGCCAATGCAGCTTGAAGGTGGTGTCCTAAGAAATGCTCTTTATGAGAAAGATTGTGTGAAACATCCCTACACAAGATTAAGCCTTAGGAAAACTGCAGAAATGAAATGCAGGTAACATTTTGCGCTTCTGCTCTCTCAAAGTGCCATGCCCAGAAAAACTAAAAGCACAACAAACTTCAGCAGCACAGGGATTTGGTGGGGCATGTAGCTGTAGAGTGTTTTGCAGACAAAAACTGAAGGTGTAAGCTTTCTGAACAGAACCTCTGCAAAAGAACCAGCTTTTCTTTGAAGCCTCCTGTGTACAGTCAACTGTTTTAAATGTTTAACTAATTCCTTTAAACAATGAATGCACATTTCTCCTATCACTGTCATTGAGGAGCTCACATTCCCATCCTCCTCTTCCTCCACTCTGGCACGGTATCTTGCTAATTAAACAAAGATATGCAAGTAAGGAGGCTACTCAGGCTGCTGCTGTTGATACTCCCATTAGCTAAAATTGCTACTGCACCTTCAGGTTGAGAAACCAAGGAAGTGAAGTGTGTCCCCAAGGCATTGACTACAGCACAGGATGTGTGAAGCGAATCGGCCGTGCTAATGACGCAGGGAAAACTCAGCCAAAGCTCAGAGCTGAATGTGTGTACACATCTGCAAGGAGAAAAGGAAACCTCCATGACACAGGCCGAGCCCTAGTTCCCAAGTCTTTGCTCTCCACAGAGTGTGACCAAGTTCTGCCCCAATCACACCTGATTCCCATCTTAGGATTCAACTACTCAGGGTGGGCAGTGGGAGGGATGACTTTAACTTGTTTCTTTTTCTGAAGCACACCCTGCAAGGATGGCACTGCTCTGTACACAGGCAGTACCTCACCAGCACTGGCAGGGCAGCACTTCCAAATTGCACTCCTGCTCCGGGCCCTCCCCACACAGACCCCACAGGAAGCACTACAGTGATCCTCCTTCCTCCCTTCCCATCTTCCCTCCACCTGCAAGGCACACACAAGAAGCTTTGCTCTCCTGTTCTTCACCCCCCTCCCTGCAGACAAGTGGAAAAAACAACTGCTGGCAATCCCAGTCTAACTCTGGATCCCCAGCTTTTCCTATCCAGGTGAGGAGACGTGTTCTCAAGTGCTTGCTTAGGTGCCTGAGGTATGTCTGAAGGGGGGAAAAAAAGGGGAAAAGCAAGTTCTGGCTCAACCCCCTGCTCCAGGCTGTTTCATGATACGTACCACAGTATCAATGTCTGCTGGGTCCACCATCCGAGACACCTCATCAAACTCCTCGGGAGACATGGGGAGCAGGTTTTCTGGAGACTGGAGCCTGGAAGGGTGGCTGAGGGAGAAGAGCAGGGGTTAAGCGTCACTGAAGGAATGAGGCACAACTGGGCTACCCTGTCTGGCTCCAAGGCCCAAAGGGCCACTAAGGAGGCCTCTTGTGAAGAAGACCAGGCTTTGCAAAGCCAGCCTGGCTCTAAATGAAAACTCAGGCTATTCAGGGGTGCACATCCTAACCAAAGAAGTCCAACAAGTCTTTGAGAACGTGCTTTTCAGGAAATTACTTGCCCGTACAACTACCTGCAAGTTTATAGGGTTTATACCTAAAAATGGTGTTTTGAACACAGCACTGCATTAATGTGTTGTGATCAGATTCTCAAAGAGGAAAGACTTGACAGGGGCACCTACAGCTTAAATACTGTGAAAAGCACGAACTACAGCTAAAAACTTACGATCAGTTCTTAAAAATCCAGCATTTTTGTGGGAACTTACACTTCAGATACAGAGATTAACTCAGTCTTGATGTAGCCGTTTCCCTTGGGACCATCCAAATCCATTGGCTCTGGTGCTTCAAGGAGAAAAAAAAGCTTGTGGAGTTTTTTTTCAGCAATTTTACGTCACATTTTCATCTTTATTATACCAAAAATATAGCCTATGACCCAGATAATGTGCAAGTCTCTCTGTCGTGCAGTTTACAACACTATGGTTAATTTATTCCATTTTTAGTCAGCTTTCCCTTTTCTCCTATAAAAGATGGCAAAGAAACCCCTCCCCTAACCAGGCACAGTCTGGGCTGCTAGTGGGAATCTACATTTCTGGAACAGCTCATGGGCTCACATGACAGCTGAGTTGGAGGGCCAGTGACAATTAGGGGTTTCAGTTTTTTGATCTGATTAGATCTCACGTCGTGCCTCTTTGTTAACCTCTAAACATGGGACAGGCTGCCAAGACATTGAGGCCAACTGCTCCCCTTCTTTGCATGCCACAGAAATGGTACAGTGCCCCAGTAGTTCAGGAACAACCAGACAAGCTAAAGGACACAAGCCCCTCACAGCACTCACCCTCCTTAGGCCTGGAGTAGTATTTGCCAAAGGCGTTGTCTTTGGGTATGTTCGGGTACAGGAATCGCAGAGGGTTCTCAGGAATGTTTTCAGCTGCCATCACTTTGTAATTGCGAATGATATCAGGGAAAGTCACAGCAGAGAGCTCCTTCTTGGTGTAGGGTTCTACTGAGTGGAACTGGAGCTCTGCAGAGGAGAGAAGCAGCAACTCTTAAAGCTGGTTTCAAGGTTTTTTCTGAAAGAGTCCAGAAAAGCTGCAGCCACTTCCCCAAATTCAGAGTTCACATGAGCAAAAGGCTTGCCTGAATGACACCTACATTGCTGCAGTAAATACTTCATGCCTGTCAAAGGGAGCATAATTGCTCTGTGGGGTAGGGAGGCACGGGGGATTATAGCACATAGTGATGGTTCTTGGCGTGCTTTGGATTCAGAATGACTGGTGTGGCTTGTCCATGGAAATTAACTGCAGTATTTCATTAACTGCAGTATTTCATTAACTAATTCAGGTTGTGCTGCCTTTTTAACCTTCTTCCAAATTATGTAATTCAGACTCTGCTGCCTATTAGGAAGTTTGATCCAAATACACCACTTGAGGCTTTTATGAATCATCAAGAGACACAGATAAGCCTTCCTGAATGCTCCAAATACTATCAACCTTTTGCTTAACTTTTGGATGTCTCAGGTAGCAAAGGGAAGAAGTCAGACAAGTACATTCAGCAGTTTCTTTTCCACCTGCTGCCCTGATTTGGGCTCATCAAAGTGTCAACAGCTGCCCCATGCTGGCAGGGGGGGGCTGTGTAATTAGTGTGGTAAGGGGAGAGCCCTGACTGGGTACAAGGGAGGTTATGAATTTTTGCAGCTGTGATGGCTCCAGGCTTCCACAAGATGAGAAACGAGTCCAGCTCAGTCTTTCAAAGAAGCATTGATCCTTTGAACAACGGGAGGAAGGAGAACTGCTTAGAAAATGAAGTATGTAATTTACCTAGGCAGAATGTGGGAAGGAAAGAACAAAAGCTCCATTTGGGTTTGGAAAGAGATGCAGGTGTGTGTGTACTAAAGGCTGTGAGAGAGTTGAAGGAGGCATGGAAGACAGTCCAGGCAGTTTTTCCTACCCAACTTCCAGCACAGAAGCAGAACCTGGGAAGTGCTAGCTGAAACCTTGATCAGTTCATTGTGTGGTTTGAGTTACCCCAAGTATGGTGTGTCCCTGCTATTGCTTGTGCCCTGCTGCTGCAGGGGTGTTGTGCTGGTCCTCAGGGTGGAGGAGAAGGGCACAAACACTTGTTCTGATGCAAGTAACATGAACAAAGGTTCTCTGCTGCTGACTTACCATTCTGAGATCCCTCTACCCAAGTAAAGGTGATTGCTCCCTCCCTGCTGCTTTCACTGAATCTCAGTAAAAATGTTCCTGGGCTCTGGTCCTTCAATAGAGCACGTTCTCTCTCTTTGCTGATGAAACCCATGATGCAGCTGTAATGTTGAAAAGAAAGAGCTGAGTTACTCCTCAACATAAAACCTAAGCTGTGCTGGGCTAGCTAGGAAAACTAAAAAGCTTTCCTCACTTAAAAAAGATGAAGTACTGCTGAAAGCTTCACAAAGGCTTTGTCCTGTGAACAGCTGGCAGCAGGACTGACTGACTGGCTGCAGTCAGGTGGTGATTCATGCCCCTTGGCTGCCATGAATCACCACAGCTTCCCTCAGCACTCTCTCTTTCGCCTGGGGGCTTATACAAACATCTTTCTGAACTTGGAACAAAAGAGATTGTCCATTTTGCTGTCAAAGCTGGGCTGTGCAAGCAGAACTGAAGTTGCATGTGTGTAACAAGGTCAGATCCCAGCCAGCAGTTAGCTTTAGCTTCAAAAGAATGCTAAGGAACAGTTGTTTCTCCTTTCTGGCTGATGAAACAAACTTTGCTAGCTGCCAGATTATACTCTTAGAGGTGTGGGGTTTGCTTTGGTCCCTGTGCATGTTTTCTAGAGGAGCTGTTAAGCTTGTGTGACTGATTCACTATGCTCAACAGATGCTATTACATGGACAAGGAGGCTGGTGTGGTAATCATAAGAGATTGATTGATTTGGACAGGTACTGGGGAGGGAGCTGTTCAAGTCAGTACTAGGGTATAACCCTGGCCAAGCCCCACCTGTTTGGTTTTGGTTGCTTTGTTGGTTGATATTTTGCTTTTGTTAGGGTTTTTTTTGTTTGTTTTTTCAAAGGTCAGAACTCCTCTGCTTCTTATTCCTCAAAATACTCCATCAATAATGAACTTTTGAGTACTATGACTGTCCTTGTGTGCATTAAGTTAGGGAAAGAGGGTTTTGCACAAAAAAATACTAAATAATCATAATTTTGCTTAGAATTTCAGATGCTGTAAGCTGCCCTGTTTTACGGGGTTTGGGGGTTTGATTGGTGAGTTTTGTGTTTTGGTTTAAATACCATGCTTTAGGTAACAAATGCATACAGCAGTCAATATCCTGTGTATAAGGAAGTCTTCTGCCTTCCTATCTCTCAGGTATGAAGAAAGGCAAGTGTTCTTGAGGCTGTATTACTCTTTTGTATACAAGGGGAGTCTCTGCTATTCAAGCCTGTACCAAATCCACACGTAATCCCAATCCCAGAACTGACACTCTGCTTCAGTAATGGTGGCAAATATTCCCACTGCACTGCAGCCCCCTCATCAAAGAAATGGGGAGATTTGGGGCAGTGAAAAAAGGCTTTGAAGAACTCTCCTGGACCTGGGGGGGTAAAAATGTCAAGCCCACTGCTGAATGTAGCAAGACAAAGCAATCCTGGTGCTGTAGATCCTGCAGAACTGTGGGATACTCCACTGTCAGTGTGCTGTTTGACGAGGTTTCATAACGTGGCTGAAGCTAAAAGGCAGGATTGTGACTTTGGATAAGCCTAGTTTGGGCAGAATTACTTCTGAAATTGGAAATCCCAGAATGAAAAGTTTACTAAACCAGTATTAAAGGGCAAATGGAACTGTGTTCCCATCTGGCAGAGTCCCTCTACTTAGTAATAGTCTTAAAGTAAGTGAAGACTGCTGGGTTCTGGGCCCATGGTGCAGGCACAGGCATTCCAAGTCTGGCTGCTGCCACCTCCAGGCAGCTCACACTAACTCTCTTTGGGCAGGCAGTTTGGTTTTTTTAAAATCATATCACTATGACTTGTATGTCTTTGTGCTTCAGTTTTTCTTGGCTGTGTTCTAGGATGTGGAAAGAACTGACTTACAGTGGGTGCAGAGGCAAAACAAAATATAATCTAACATTCAAAGCCCTGCTCTGTGACTTAAATGGGACAACTCAGTCATCTGACGTTCCTGCTTTTAGCAGTTGCCTCATCAGAGGTTTCCTCAATACTACAATCCATTTGCTTCAGATTCTTCTGGTTTCAAGTTCCACTCTCTGCACAAACAACCACCCAGCAGCTGAGGGTGCAACTGCTGGCCTGAAAGTGAGGTCTGAGGCAATGACGACATCTTTAACTTCACTCAGGTCTTACCCATCATTCCAGAGACACAGGAGATGTTTCTTAATAAGCTCCAGGATTCCCTCAATCCACAGCCAAAAGGGGAAATTTTTATCATTTATGTTTTCCTGAAATTCAGAATATGGAAAGGCAGGGATGGGAGTAGGGAAAACAGGGATAATGAGACATGAGTTTCATTAAGCAGAGAGGAAAGCAAGGTTTCAATCCTGCCACTGTCTACTTGTTCTTGTGTTTTTCTTTTCATTTCTCCCTTTTTCTTTCCTCCCACCCTCCACATATTCTCTTATGACTCTTTCTGTTTCTCCAGGACAGGAACTACTGGTAATGAAGCATGTACTGAATCTTAAGGCAAGAGGAGAATGAGAAAAATGCCTGTCTGAGCCTCCAGTACCCACAAATATGTGATCCATCACCTCTCACATGCAATAACACTGGTCTAAGAGCAGAAAAAAGGCTCTTGTTCCCTGCCTGGGTGCTATTCTTACTGGAGTTGTTGGACATGCAAACCCATTCCATTGGGGTTTTTAACTGGGCTGGCTAGCAGAAGGTTTAGAGACACTTTCTGTTGAGACTTGGATCTCAATTTCTCATGAGACATCCACATTAATGAATTTCAGTGCTTGTAGGTCACCAGAGCCTTGCTCTTCCCCTGGAGTCTGCTCCTGGTTGCTGTGATCACCTACTTATCTGTATCAGTTTAGGGTCTAAAGCTAAAGAAAATATGAAGTCCTCCTGTCTTGCTGCAGCCAGGGTTGTGAAATTGCATGGTGTGGCTCTCTGTCATCATACTGACCCTCTTGGCCACCCCATGTTAATCCTCACCCTAATCCATTTGCTCCTGGCCTGGGAATGTCCTTCACTAAGACAAAGAAGAATTGTTCATCTTGCTGATTGTTTTGTTTACATTTCTGTAATAGTCAAAATGGAGAACTATTCTATTAATAGCAGCTGCATTAATAATAATGAAGGTGCTGTGTTTGAAACATACATTTTTTTTTCCTATGGAGTTTACATGGATCAAAAGCAGTCTCAAAATCATCTACTCCTTGCCATTGCAAGCTCTTTTGCCTCCTTCTGCTGCTACTTTAACCTTGCCACCAAAGCCTCCCATAACTATGTAAGGTCTAGAATAATTAGAGGATCCTACTGAGAAAGAAGGCACCCTGGGGGGAAAAACAAACAAAAAAAGCCCAAAATCCACAGTAAAGTGAGACCCCCTCTTCCATCTCAGCTTTTAAAACTGAGCTCATACCTTGCAGAATCTTGTCCAAGGAATAAGGCCATCCTGAGATCCTCCGTTTGTTGGCCCTGAACACAATACATTTTACTTCAGTCATGTTCCATAAGTTACTTAGTAAGGCTAAAAGTACTTAGAAAACCAAGTTCTGAGTTATTATTTGGAATTCAACTGTTGAACTACGAAAGAAAAGGAAGGGCAGGCTGCTGTGCTTTCACAGCTAGTGCAGGGGAGGGGGCAAAGTTCGCCCTGGGAGGTTTTATGATAACCAGATCTGTGTGAGCAGCCCTTGCGTAATGGGAGCCAATCCATCCTGACACTTCCTGTGCTGCGCTGCACCAAACACTTGCCAGCTTCAAAATGCTTCCAGGAAGGAGGCTGAATCCTTGCATAGTTCTTGCCTGCACAAGAAGACTGCAGCCCACAAGCTCCTCCTCTGCAGGGGGCTCAGCAGACCCTGCAGTATCTCTCTGAGATTAAGCACTTTACTACCTTGATTCTGGTGACCTGCAGGCTTTTGCCCCAGAAACTCTTGACTCCCAGGTCTACCCCAAACACAGACTCATCTTACTCCTGTTGCAACTGTTTCCCCCAGCCTTGTTTTTATGTCCACAGTGTTTCATAACCATATCCAAACCACAAAGAAAAGTCCTGTGCTGTGACTACAGTAGCTGGAGCTTTGCAGACCCTGACTGTAGTCAGAGCCAAATTCTTTCCATTAATGATCATGCTATGGCTTCCAATAAATATGCTTTTCTCTGTCATTTTTCTGAAAATGAACTGGGTTAGGGAGCTTGTTACTGATACTGCTGGTGTTAAGAGATCAATATTCTGTCAATTTTCACATTGCAAAACCAGCTACAACCAGGTTGTAGCCTGGCACCCTGCTAGTTCTGTCTCCTCCTTGCATTGAGGAATCCTCAATCTACAGTGTTCAGCAACCAGGATTTTTTCAGCTGGGTGATATTTTTACCTACAGAGGTAAGATGTAAGGAGCAAGCCTACCATTACCAGAGCTCAACAAAATTCCTGTAGTTCTGACATGCACATTTGCCATAGAAATATATCACTGGTCTCCTTGTGTTGGTTAATTAAACAAACAACAACAACAAAAAAATCATTCTCCTTGTAGAATTTTGAAAAGTAATCTATTAAATTAGCAGCTTTTTGTCAGATCTTATGTCTTGGGGGAATTAGAGAGTGGAATGCTGTACTTGCCACCTAGACACACTAAACTCAAATACCTTTTAAATATAACTTTTTCCTGAAACTTAAGGTCGGTGAAATATACTGAATCAACAGTATTTTTCATCCAGAGTCTACTGTGCAAAATCAGTAGCAGTGGCAACTGCCCTGCCTATTCAGGCAAACTGCAAGGAGTTTGTTTCCAAACCCCATGGCTGATGAGGCTTTTACCAAGGACACTCATGTGGGAGATAATTCTATTTGATATCATTTAGCAGTTCCATAGTGTTTGCATGTTGATATTACAACTGTGTTTATGCAGAGTGAATCCCCACTGCAGCTCAGGGCATGCATGGAGTTAAAATAAATGGAGGTGGATTTAAAAACAAAACCCAAAAGATGCCAAGAAACATCCACTTCAAAGACTGACTAAACACGAGTGTTACTTCAAAAGGCAGAATTAGGCCCAACTGGTGTTACTCTAATGCATAGAACTCCCAAGTTAGAATGGCAGATTTTTTTAATGACATGATCTCATTTACAAACTCTGCCACACTGAAAAGCGGAAAATACTTAATTGCTACAAAGTTGTATTGTAGAAGGGGAAAAGGTGTGAGAGGAAAGGAAAACTTAAAATAGGTTGCAGGAAAAGATGCAGAATTAGCTTCAACTGAAACAGGCCATCTGTGATGAAAGCAGACCATACCAAGAAGCTTCTCTCCCAGCATGCTCAGCTGATCTGCATTAAGTCCTCTCTTTGTTACAGAAGAAAACTGCCAACTCAGAACTTCAGAAAGCTTAGACCACTTTGCACAAGGCGGATTCAGAAAGAAGGACAAGTTCTAGAATGAAACAGAAAAATACAAGCTACATAATACAAGTAAACATTCATTTTGGAATGCCACTTGAATTTATAAAAGCGTATTGTTGCCAAAACAAACTCCAGATTTAAGAATGGATGTCAGCTTGAGAAGAAGCTCTGCAGAAGCAGGCAGCTATTCTTCCAGGCACTCTTTACCAGGGAAAAGCAATCTCTGGGGCTCTGGGTATGTCTTCTCCCAGTGGGTAGAATTGCTGGATTACTCAATGCACCATAACTGAGTTCTTGATTGTTCATTTGTCATAGTGTATATCCTGAATACATCCTCCCCTAATCTGGGTTTCAAACATTGCTCTGTTTAGGTCAGGGAAGTTGCTGCCCCTCTCTACCCCTGAAACTCATTAAGAGTCATCTGCAGAGCTAAAATGCAGCAGCCACTTGCATACAATGCTTGAAAATTACATATAGTACCTGATAAAATATTTTTTTCCTGCAAATACCTTGGGATCAGTAGACAGCATGTTGAACCACAAGATAGAAGCCCATCCACTGGGAAGCTGGCTCACATTTGAGATCACAACAATGGGAAGGGATGTGGTCTGAAATGGGCACAAAAGGAAACATATCAGGTTACCCTGCACTGGTGCCACAATCCTCCTTGAGATTATTCACAAACCCATTTCCATTTTGATTCCCTGCTTGCACAGTCTTGACTTTTTCAACAGAGGTTGGTATGTAGGGGAGAAAATATCAGTATGATGAAATACTAGAAAGAACTTGGGTAATTTTTATCTAATAAAGACTTTAATGTCAGTTATGACAGCACTAATAGTGACAGTAGAGTTCATAGCACACTGCTTCTGAAATAAATGTAAACTGATAACCAACCCTGTGGTTTAAGCCCTCTAGGTATCAGACACTTTTGCAAAGCACATCTATTCTTATTTACCCAGAGATCTGACAGCATTCTCTGTCTCTATACACAGTTGTTGTGAAGTGTCATTCCCATACTTTGAAATAACTGAAAGTGCTTGATATCCCAGTACTTAAAAAAAAGAAAAAAAGAAAACAAAAGAGAGGAAAAAAAAGTTAAGATTGTCAGCATGAGTGACACACAGGAACTGAGGTCCGTCTGTTTCATCTAAGACATACCTCTAGGTCTATTACCAAACCAGGCTGGCACAGCTGCGTCTCAAAACTCAGAGAGTGAAGCTCTTCTGTTACAATGAGAGGACCCTTCAAAAAAAATAAAGGAAAACTTTTCAGGGACTGAAAACTCCTAGGGTGAAGTAATGGGGCTTTATTATGGGGAAAACCCTTTTTTGCCCACAGTCATGCTCTAGACCTCAGTAAGAGCTTACAGATCAAAGTCAAGTGACAGTGCTGACTTCCTAGAACTGCCTCTCCAGGCATGTGTTTTTTGTTTTTTTTGTGGCTACTACCACCTATAAGCCACAGAAAAATCAGTGCTTGCCAGGAAGTCCTGTTAAAGGTAGATGCCAGTGTGGGAGAGTCCCTCACTGCCATTCTGGCTGTAGTTCTCCTTGCAGACTGTTCCTACATGGATCCCTTTGTAGAAACACTGAACTCCTCTCCTATGATCTCTCATCCCATGTGTGTCTTCATGGGTCTCATCAGAGAGCACTGTCTTAAATGAATGCCTTGTTAGTATTATGCTAAAACTTGACAAAGAAAAGGTTAGTGCTGCTTACCTCATTTGTTCTGCTCCCTGCATTTTTCTGTTCTTTCAGTTGCTGCAAACGAACAAAAACCTCTGTCACTCGTTTATGTCAGCCACAAATGGAAGTGGTAGGGGAGGTTTGCATGCTCCACTTGCTCAACTGTATGCAAACTTGCTGCACTAGTGCCTGATTCTATTTGGCTCTAAGCTGTGGGAGCCAAAGGATTAAACTGTAGGTAACTACTACGCCTTTATAAAGTGTTCATCTGTGAAAAAAGATATTGCACAGTTATGATGCAATGCCTTTATGTAAGAGGCCTTTTAAGAACAGAAGCAGTATGAAATCAGAATCAGATGGAATATTGGTTTATCAAAGAACCCCTCTGAATAGGATGGTAAACTCTAAGCAGTCTCAGTTGTGGTCAATGAAGAGAGAGTTCCATGTTCCCTGGTCCTGGACTTGCATATTTCCTTTCCTGTGGTAGGAAGGAACCAATCTGTTCCCTCACAATGTGCAGATCAGAAGTGTGGTACAGCCTGTCGAAGGCACTGACTTCCTTGCAGCTGCCCACTCCTTAACAATTTTCATCTTCCAGACTCAGAGCTCTCTGAACTATTCCAAGCTTCCCTACCTGTGGGCCTTCCTCTGAAAGGCCCAAACCAGCCTTTCTAGGCTTTTTTAACTTCCTCCTCCAAAGAACCCATTGCAGCATAATCTGTATAGCAGAAAATAGTCTTGCTTGCGTTCCTGTCCCTATTTCAGTGACAAGCAATCATATTTTGATTGAAACAGGCCAAATATTTCAAAAAGGAAAGCACAAAGAAAAAGGAGATAATCACAGTTCCTCTTTACACAAAAGTAAATAATGACTTCAATAACAAAAGCCATTTGTTTCCTTCCTACCACACTCTACCAACAAAATTAAGTGGCTGTATCAGTAAAAGAAAGAAAAAAACCAACCCCCTACCAAGTGCCTGAATTCTGCTGCTAGACTTCCATTGGTAGATTCTTCCATGTTCATTACTTTTGTGTTTGTTCCCAAAATATTAAATTTCCTGAACCTACACAAAGAGAGAGAGAAAATGTAATTAAATCTCAAATTTGTTGAAAGAACCTAATAAATATACAAAACTCTGATGCCACCTACCCTTTGACTGAGTTCTTCTCAGTTACATCTCTGTCAAGAAAAAAAAAAAAAGACAAAATAAGAATCTTTTAAAGATTCTGCCAGAGACAGAGAAAATGTGCATTTTTTAGTAGCTGACAGAGCTGACTGAGAACTGGTAAAATGCTTTTGTGAAATTCTTGTGCAAAAGATGAGGCAATTGGTTCAAGCAGTCAAAATAAATACTGTGCTACACAGCCTGTGTTTTACTGAGGCTTAATATTGCTATGGGGGCTTTATAATCAAAGCAAGTACTTTCTTTTACTCTATCTATTTTTTTCTCTTGTGCTGAGGAAAAAAGAATATAGTTCTGCTACTCTAAATCTGCTTTTAAACTTGTTGAATAAATTGCTGCATCACTTGAATTGGTTTTCCCAGCACTTGGGGTTTTACTGAGTTGCATTCTGTCTAGCGCACTTCTCAAAGCCTCACCTCCCACAACCACATAAGAACTTTTTTTTTACTTTTTCTCTATTCTATGCAAGTTTCTGGACCCTAGAGCCATTTCAAGTGAACAAAATTACTTGGCTGAGAAGACAAAAACCCACTTGCTTCTTGAAAGCACAGTCCCTGTCATTATTTTGGATAGCCTGTCATATTTCTTTCCATGCCCTTGAAGTAAGTGCTAAATTCACCTGAACTGCTTACAAAATACAGAAGGTTGGTATGAAACTGTTACAACTGCTGTGATTTTTCCTCTGATTGAGAACATGTCCTATGTTACAGGTAGGCAGATTATACCCCTAACTCAAAGGCTGCTTTAGGATAACCGTATTTCTTACTAGACACTACCCAAAAAGTAAGGTATTCTAGAGACATGACTGAATTATGTGACTGGAAAGGGTGGAGTTCAATTCGACACTGTCACCTTGTGCTAATCCAGGTGAAACAACCCAGCAGAGCTGTGGCTGTTCCCCAGGTGCTGCCCTGTGCCTGATTTAGCAGTAGTGAGCTCTCCTCAGAGGAGATGGCGGTGAGAAGCTGAAGCCATCTGCATTTTGTGTCATGTCTCTGGTGTCAGAGATTTAGAACAAGGGAATGGATAAGAAAAAGGGAAGGATGTACTTGCTGTCACAGAGAACCAGCCTGCTGCTGGCCTAGTCAACACTTATCATGTGACTGCTCTTTGGATTCTGAACGTGGGGACTGTTTACCTTTACATAAGATGGATGAAATAAGTGCAACATACTTATCAAATAAAACTTTCACTTTCAAGTTGTAGTTCAGTTCCTGCAGTTTCACCAGCAATCTGGAAAGAGAAGTATTTTTTTTTTTATGTCAGCAATTGAAAAAGATGGGTTCTCTTCTATTGTGTTGCTTACCACAGATATTTAAGGAGCATGCTTGGGGCCACATGCAGGCTCCAAGCTTGCTCCGTACCAGACAGCATTTAGAGATGAAACTAAATGGGCAAATGAGTTACTCTTTGGCATGACAAAGTGCTCTGCACGTGTCTTCTTGCTGTTTGGTTGTGTTTGTTACACACTCAGTACACCCCACTTCTGGTAAAGGGTAAAAGCTGAATGTGAATTAAACTCTGCCAGAAGAAAGCCCCTGCCTATGGCACTTCCCTCCTCCTGGCCTCAGCCCCTGGGCTACAGGACAGGCTGTGCAATCCCCCTGGCTGTGGAAAGCCAGTGACAGGAAAGCCTTACCACAAAACAGGAATAGGGAAAGGGGAAAACGTACCTCAGCTTCACAGTAAACTGTACTCCTGTCTTCAGGACTAGTGGCCTCTGAGGATGTGTTGGCATGCAAGGCTGCCTCTCCACCACAAAGGAGCTATGGGAAGAACAGATTAAAGGCACTGTGGTTTATCTGTGCTGTCCTTAAATAAGAAACCACATAAAAAGTGAACTTTAAAAGAATGCTGATTTACCAGTAATACTATACACTTTATTCACTCAGTTTCTATCTACACAGAGGTGTGTGCATCAGTTCCTTTCAATTGTTTCAATGGGGCTAGAAATAGTGATTTTTAAAGTGCTGGCTTTTCTGCAATACATTGACAGCTTGAGGAGGGAGATTGCTTCATCAGACTTCCCTAAAATCAAACAGCAAGGAAACACTGTGCTGTAATTAGCACAGTGCAAGTGAAGAGTGTTGCTTTGTTTGCCATTCCCAGGACTTCCTGAATTCTTACAGTGACAGTGCTGTGTAAAAACAGGTGCTGAAGGGATGGATACACTAGCAGGGGATTTGATGAGGGCCAGCTAACCCAATGAAACAAAACTTCTGGGGCTAACTGGTTCTGATACACCCCAAATTTTTATATACTGTGTGTGTACAGAATAGGACTCTGATCTTACGTGAGGCAACTACAAGCTACAGTACCTTGCATCATAGAGGTGGTACAGAGGCAGGGCTGGCCTCCCTGTGCTGGAGGCAAAGATGATGCATCCAGTGACAAAGGATTGGAGAATCTAGTGTGTATCTATCTTGGGCACAGCTTGATGCAGATTGTTTCTTGCCTCTCTTCACCTGAACTCTGCAGGGTTGAAGCTTGAAGCAAGAAGTGGACTAACAGACTGGGAGTTTGACTCTGTAATCAATGTGTACTGCAGCAAAGCATCTGCTAACTTCAATAATGACTGATCACAAACCCTTTCCACAGGCCTGAACCTGTGGAAATCCTAGATAGAGTAAATCTCAAAAACAGTAATTCAGTTTAATATTTATGACAAACTTAGGAAAACCTTGGAAAATGAAAAGTTACTATGCAAGAAATACTGAGGGAACAGTAGGGAAGGTGCTCTTCATCTATTTATTCATGGTAACACCAAAAGATCCTTCTGGTCTGTTACCTTTGGATGAGTTGTTTGAAAAGAGTGTGTGTTAGGTCCTGCAGAAATTGTTTATTTTTTGTGATGGGATCAGGGTCGTAGGTAAACTTCTGTTCCAGTTCCTCAAGCTTCTTAAGCTGCTGACGAACTTGCTGTAGACTTTCAGCAACAGTGGTGAACCTAAAATTGACACGATCTTGTTATTTTTAGCATGTTTTTGTATTTTTCTAATGCAGAGGCACCAGCCAGGTGACTGTCCCTGAGGATGTGGCAGAGCTTGGAGAACACTTCATGCTCACTAGAAATATAGTTAGGTAATAAAATTAATGTAGTTATAGTAAGACAGCATGAAAATGGATAATATAAATCA
This sequence comes from Coloeus monedula, assembly GCF_965178545.1. Lineage (NCBI taxonomy): Eukaryota > Metazoa > Chordata > Aves > Passeriformes > Corvidae > Coloeus > Coloeus monedula. The sequence continues at coordinate 8,823,565 of NC_138787.1, forward strand.
TCAGTATATTTCCTAGATGTGGTGTTCCTTCATAACCTGGCTCAAATGCAGCCTTACAAAAGACTTACCAGTTCTGCAGCTGGTCAAGGCAGGCATTGGGTGGCCCTCCAATGCATGCTGTCTGTTGCCTGTGCTTCCACTCCACCAGCTCATCATTAATAAGGGCAGTCTGTGTGTGCTCTGCGCTGTGCAGCAGCTGTACTATCTTATTCACCACCTCCTACACAGAACATGAGATTACCCTGTTTATTAAAAATACATCATACAGGAGAACTAAGTACTGTTTTAGCTAGTGCTCATCTGTCTTGCAAAACTCTGCAAAGACCTCAGTTCAACTGACATATTAAAAAAAACTTTTCTACTGCTATTTTATGTCAATTCAATGAAAATGAACATGTGCTTAAAATGAAGAGCTGCTGACTTCTGAAAGAAAACTTGAGCACTACCTTTCTCTTGAGGTCCAGTGATAAGAACATCTGCTGGAGACTCAGCTGTTCTTTCTTGTACTCCTCCTGAGACATATTACTAGACTCGTGTTCTGTAAAATAAGTCCAAATTGTGAACGGGAGGCTGCAGGAGTGCTGAAGGATGGGTGGGGAATATGCTGGGGGGAGAAGTGGACAAATACAAAAAGCAAGATTGTAGCTCAGTGCTTCCCTAAGTACCTTCTGAACGTGTCCCTGTTCTGAGGGACAGTCAGCTCTGCCCAGCTGTGGTGGAAACTAAAGCCTTTTCTAGAACAAAGAATTCGACATCAAAGACAGATCTGTATAATGAAACCAGTGTGGACTCTCTGTGTTTCCCTTGGTGCACAAGAGCCTACAAAACCTAAAGCTAGTCTGGCATTTGTGAAATACAAGATGGCAAAGGGAAGCCTAAACATCCCTAATTAAGTGTATGGCTGAATGGCCACAGAGCCTACAGGGTTTGCTACTTCTACTGGCAAAGGGCTGCAAAGGACAAAGGAATGCTGTGTTAACAGGGAGGCTCTCTTACTTGGAACTAAAGACAGATGCAGAAATTTAGGTTTCAGTGTGAAACAGAGTTAATAAAGGAGGGACATTACCAGTAAGTTTGGCTGTGTATCATTAGGCTCAGTGTCTTGACATAAAGAGCAGTTTACTCTGACAAACTATATGCAATAGGGGATGTCCTTGAAAAATTACTTACCTCTATTCTGCAGGGTTTTACATTTGAAGTCATACTCATCTTGCATATCCTCTAATGTCTTGATGTCCTGCTCCACATCCTGTAATGCACGAGTGAGGGTGGCCACAATTACTTAATATTTTCAAGTAATGCAAGACTACATCTGATGAGGAACTGCCTGGTACTAGCCCTTGACAGACATGAAGCCCAGTTTTGTTACACTGCTTTTTCCTGGAACTCCCTAACAGGAAATATTCCTAAATTTCATCACCTATTTACCGTTCCTACTTCTCAGCTAGCTGAAATCTGTTAAAGTGTGGAAGTGCCTTTGTGGTCAAGCCATGTAAGTTCACAGAATTTAGAAGAACCTATGCTACAGTGGAAAAACTTAGCACACAGCATTTTAAACTTTCAAATTCTTAAGTACTGCTTGGAGAAAAGCTTTCTGTTGTGACTGTATTTATTAAGACAAACATTTGTATGCTAAAAAAAAAAAAATCTTCTAGTTAACAACAAATTGGTCAGTTACAATTTAAGAGGTTTTTTTCCTCAGTTGCTAGTATTTCAGACAGGTAAAATGCTTTTGTTGCTAAAATTTAGGCACAAGGTACTTTCTGTCTTCAGACAATCCCTGGTTATAGACTTGAAAGCCCCTACTTTACTTTCATTTGTCACTTTATCAAGTCTAATGTACTGATGAAAGCTTTTCAACATCTGTGAATCAACAAACACTACTATGAAAAGTTATATTATACTTACTGTAACACTGCTTTTTATAGCCTTAACTTTGGCATCAAGCTCCTTCTGTTTGTCCAGCATCCCAATCACAGTGTTCTGTACATTCCCTACTTCCATCTGAGGGAAGAAGCAGTACAAGTCAAAACAGAGTGACCCATACTTTTTTTCATTAATGTAAATTAGTGGCTTTTGTTGACAAACAACCTGAGGAAGCATGGCTCTGATAAACCATACTAAAATTTTGTAGTATAAAAAAATCAAGTTCAGGTGAATTTGAAAGAAACAAACAAAGTATTTATTTTGGTAAACTGCCAAAGGTCCCCCATCATGGATTTAAGTCAGTGGTGGAAGTGATGGCCAAGCTGGATTGGGCATCAAGCAACCCAGCCTAGTGGAAGATAGATGATCTCTAAAGTCCCTCTCAATCCAAACCATTCTGTAATTCCCTTTCTCTTTTCGATGACCCCAATTTATTGCACACTGGAAAGGCAGCAGCAAGTGCTTTATGTCACGTGCCAGCACTGAACAGCTGTGCTGCAGCTACAGGGGCTCTGTCAGAGTCACACTCTGAGAGCAGCTGCTTTGGACGCTGTTGCAAAGGGCCCCTTGTTGAAAGCCCGTGCCCAAGTGCTCTTCCCACACTGCACATTCAAAGCCCTGCCATAAACTGAGGTATTTCAGCACCAGGAATTAACATGCTTGGTCAGTCATCACTTTATTTCTACATAAATGGATTACAGCTATCCATACACTTTTGCATGCCTTTCCCAACTGCAGAATTTTTACTGCAAAACAGTTATTTCAAAGGAAAAAAAAAAAAAAGGTGAGAAGCTGGAGAACAGGTGACGAAGGAGAAACTATGGCTTTACCTATAATTCAGAGGAAAGAAAAGGGCTTCATTAAAAAAACCACCCCAAAACCCCACCAAAATTAGAAAGAAATACTTGGAGACAACTGGGAAGGAGAATGATGCATCATTTTCCCAGAGTAAGTCCAGAGAAGCATGCTCAGCTGCTTAACAGAGAGTAAACTGGGGAATAAAATGCAGAAGAACAAACCTAAAATCTTTCTGGATACGTAAGTTAAGCACTAATTATTAAAACAAAATCCAATTAGCACATCAGGCTACATCGTACTACAGAAGCATTAAAACAACCAGCATAGCTTTTATATCATTCAAGGAATAAAAATTATTTCCTGGCCATTTATTCTCCAAATGCTTCATTCATGAGAAAAAAGCCATGCTGTCCAGCTGGTACATATCAGCGCTCACTCATCTGTTTTTTAAGGAACTTCTTATTGTGCAGAGAGGGAACAGCCTGTTTCCCCTGACAGTCTTCATCCACTTCCCTTATTCCAAATAATAGGAAAGGGGAGATACAACTGCAGCAGACATTTCAACACTGTTACCTCATTCGACGCCTGGGCACTGTTCAGTATTTTTCTCTCTTCTTTCAGACAGTTGTAGATGATCATTGCCATGTGTATCGGGTCTTCTTGGAAGTTATCCTAGCATTAGAGACACAGTTTATTGTTAAAGTTCATACACATCATTTCTTGTCCTTCAGTAACTTTCAGATTAGCAAAAAATAGGAAATTACCAGTGTGTGAGCCTCAGGGAACACACTGGTCATAGCCTGCTAAAGGATTACAAGCTGTGACAGCCACAACCAGCTCCAAGAACGAGTTTCTATTGTAGTTCATTGGCATACAAAGAGACAGAACCGGCACAAAACAACAGGAAAGGGTCAAACATTACTGGGAGATGTGGGATAATACCCTACAGTCCTAGAGAGAGCTCATCCCTTATGAGCCATCCTCCCACACCTTGGTATGGCTGCTGGTTTAACACACAGTCCAGGCTGGATGCAAATTCAGCATTATTGTTTTACCTGCATACAAACTGGAAATGTGCTACGGACTGAGTACTGCCCTGCTCAGGATGGTGCTACCCTGGGGGGTTTTCTTTTTCCTGGAGTTCTCAAACTGTAGCTGTTCTGATAATTAAACTGTAACTTTCCAACCACAGCAAATCAAAACAAAAATGGAGCAACACTTGAATTCTGGCTTTTAAATCAGGATTCTCACACATCCTCTACGAAAATCCCTCATGGCAGGGTAGTTGCTTGGAGGCATCCAACTGCACTGAAGCAAATCAAGTAAATGTATATATATAGAACCCAGGCGTACCTGAAGATTACGTTTGCTTTTCCTTATGTTGTGCTGCAGCAAAAAGTTGTTTTCTATCAAGAATCTGCTAAACTGATCATCAAGCTGTGACAGCAGGTCATGGAATAACAGCGTAGCAAATGAGACATTGCTGGCAGCATGTTCCCTAGAATAATTTAAAGCATGCTTGGGTTAAATACACTTCCAACACAAGATCCAAGAAATACATACAGGTGTACTTGATTTTTAACCCCCAACTCCAGTTGTAGAATATGCAAGTAGCGAGAATCAGCTTCAAATGTAAGCCAATTTCATTCTCTTAACTTTGACTTTACTTTCCTCGATAAAATGTTGTTTCTCTATTCTTTTTGCCACATTCTCTTCAAATTCATTTACTCATTCCATGCATGTCAGGAACCTAAAAGTGACCCTGATGCACGTGCATGTTGTACCACTCTCCAAAGAGAAGACACTCCACAGAAACTTTGGCAGAAGTTCACTCTTTGAAGAGTGAGAGACTGAGCTACAAAGGCAGTAACTAATTGGTCTTAAAACAGCCACCACTGAGAGCAATGTGAGCAAGGACACTTACTCCAGGTATCGGGCCCCTCCAGAAAGCCCTGAAAAGGGGCAGGAACACATGCTGTAGTATCCACATAGCTACCTAAGCATCCTACCAGCAAAGGTTCACCTAGCAGCTTGCTTCCCCAGCATTCTCCTGCTGCCTGTAACTGCATGTCTGAGGGCACGGCTTATCACACAACCCAAAGCCTAATTAACTTCTGTGCTTACCAGTCCTGGTTTTCCAGCCACTGTGCCAGGTACTGCCTGATCTCCATAGGAAAGCTGTCATCATATAGCTGGTGAACTTGCTCCAAAAACTTGGAATCAAGTTGCTGCAGCTGATACCACTGAGTCATCCTGAGGAAGGGGTGAAAAAAAAGCCAGTGTAAGTGTTTAAGGAGTATTTGGACTGAACCAGTGAAAAACAACTAATTTAAAGTTTTCATGAACATTGACAAAATTGGAACATGTGCTGATTTTGGTTGGGATAAAGTTTATTTTGTTCACAGTAGCTAGCATGGGGCTGTGTTTTGGATTTGTGCAGGAAACAGTGTTGGTAATACAGGGATGTTTTTGTTACAGCTGAGCAGGGCTTACACAGCATCAAGGCCCTTTCTGCTCCTCACCCCACCCCACCAGTGAGGGGGCTGAGGGTGCACAGGGAGTTGGGAGGGGCACACAGCTGGGCAGCTGACCCCAACTGACCAAAGGGATATTCCAGACCATGTGGCATCAAGCTCAGCACACAGAGCTGGGGGAAGGAGAATGAGGAAAGGGGGAAATTTTGCATGATGGGGTTTGTCTTCCCAAGTCACTGTTAGGCATCATGGAGCCTGGCTTTCCCAGGATGGCTGAACACCTGCCTTTTGCTTTGCTTGTGCACATGGCTTTTGCTTCACCTGTTAAACTGTCTTTATCTCAACCCACCATGCTCCTCACTTTTACCCTTCTGATTCTCTCCCCATCCCACCACATGGGGAGGAGGGGAAAGTGAGCGAGTGGCTGTGGTGCTTTCTTTTTTTTCTCCTTTTCCTCTGAACCCCTTTTCATGGCACTTAGGGTACTGCTAGTGTTACTGCTCTCTTGCTTAGCAGGGATATGGGAATGAGGACCTGTGTGTTTGATACCTGTACCCTGCATAATTGAGGTCCTGAACATGGAGTATCGCCTTTTGTTTGTGCCGATGTATTCCCCATCACCCCCCGCCAGAGCGTGCATGAAAAATCAAAGAGCCCTCTAAGTGCCCATTTTCAGTTGCTATTTGTGTCCACACTTGCCTGCTCTGAAAATGGACTAGATCTCAAGTCACTTTAAATGTCGAAGTACTGGAAAGACGTTTTGTCTATGTGTTTTAGTTCTCATGATCATCTTTTCAAGCTAAATTCAAGTAACCTTTCCAGCAGATACAGGGTGCTTAAATGAACTAATATTGTACAGAATAGCTTCTCTCAGTCCTGACACTTTTGTGACAGAGTGGCTTTATGGTCTCTAGCAGCAGATCAGTTAGCCTTCCAGGCTGCAGGTTATCACCTTGTAGTGGAAATGGCATGTAAAGATACGTCCAAGGAACAGTCCAGGCCGAGAATACAGGTGGTGAGATGCAAATCCACTCACACCACTCTTTTTTACTGACTGCCTATAAGACCTGTCCAAAAGACCAGGACAGCATCAGGGTGAAGGACTATTTTCTATGCTCCTTCCTGCCAAATCCTTTAGTGTTTGTATGCCAGTGCCCCTGGCATGTGCTATGTGTGAGAAACAAAGGAGTTAAAAATGTTGTTTAAAGTGAGGGCTTTGAGGCTTTTCATACGTGTGCTTTTCAGATTACAGGTAATACAGCATTTGAATGTGCTCTAGCAATCCCAAAATATGAGACTCCATGACCTCCCTGGGTAGCCTGTTCCAGTCCTCTGCCACCCTCAATGTAAAGAAGTTCTTTCTGATGTTGAACTTGTGTTTTAGTTTGTGGCCATTGCTCCCCATCCTGTTGCTGGGCGCCACTGAGAAGAGTCTGGCACCATCCTCTTGGCACCCGCCTTTGAGATATTTATATGTAATGATGAGATCCCCTCTCAGCCTTCTCTTCTCCAGACTAAACAGGCCCAGCTCCCACAGTCTCTCCTTATAAGAGAGATCCCTCATCATCTTTGTGGCCTCCGCTGGACCCTCTCCAGTAGCTCCTCTTGTTTTTGTACTCAGGAGCCCAGACCTGGACACAGCACTCCAGATGTGCCTCACTAGGGCCGAGCAGAGGTGGCTGATCACCTCTGTCAACCTGCTGGCCACCTGATGCACCCCAGGACTCCTTCCTGGCCCCTCTCTACCTCATTTTCTGCCATTCCCGGGGGATCGCGGCCGATCCACGCGGCGGGGTTCGGGAGTAAAGGACCCGGCAGCCGCCCCTACCCTCGGCCGGCTCCCTGCCCGCGCTCCCCTCGCTGCCGGCCGGCTCAGCTCCGCGGCTGGGAGCACCGCACCTGTTCAGCAGAGGCTGCCCAGCGATGCTGGAGGCACAGGATCAGCGTCAGCGCCGTGCCGGGGACAGGGGTCCGCTTCGGGCGCTCCGGCGCTCCCGGGCAGGGCAGGTCTGGAGATGCTGATGGACGGAGAGTGAAAGCTGTGGAGAAGGAGCCAAGAGTCGGACTTGGGAGCAGATGCAACAGATGACAGAAGAGCAGGGGTGTCCCTGCAAGGAACGAAGACCGCTAGGAGATACCTCCCGCTGCCCCAGGTGCAAAGACACTAAAGCGCAAAGCTCGGTGTTCCGCGGGCAGGGACAGTCTGAGGAAGCGACAGTTTTAGTTACACCGGGCATTCACCCCGCCAGCCCCCGAGCTGCAGGCAGTGCCCGGCAGTACCCCGCCGTGCCGCTCCCGGCGCCATCCCCCCGGCCCCTCAGGCCCGCTCCCCTCACCTCGGGTCGGGCTCGGCAGTGCCGCGCTGCCGGCTGCGCTCGGGGAGCCGCGCGGCCAAGTGCGCACGCGCGGGGGCGGCCCGGGGGCGTTCCCGGAGCGGGCGCGTCACGTGACTTCTGGGAAAAGCGGCGGGCGGGCGAAAGCGAAAGCGGCGCGGTGCCGTGAGGGCGGGGGCTGCCGGCCCCGCTGCGGCTTTTGGCTCGGGCACTCCAGCCCCTTTGCTAGCCCAGGCGCCGCTAAAATGCAGGCGGCTGAGCGTTAGTTCCCTTCTCTTCCCCTTTCTTGTAAGCCTTGCTCGCAGGGACGCTGTGGCTGTCTCTTGGACCAACGTGGTGTGGGTTGGGTTTTGTTTGGTGTTTGAAGCCAACAGAGACCGGCCTATTAAGTCCAGGCTTTGCTGCGGGTTTCCAGGGTACTTTGTGCACCCTCCCTCCTCAGATGGAAGAGGCAGGTCCTACTCCATAAAAGAAAGAAATCAGAGGTCCGTTTGGTGAACTTCGTGGCATGAAATACTAGGGAGTAGTGGATATATAAACATGGCTATGGAAAAAACTATGGAAGAAGGTAACTGACCGTTTTTTTGGTTTTTAATTAGGACCATTACAGTGATGCACCAAGACAGCACAAAACAATCACATTTTTTTACTTTGCTGTTGCAAAACACAGCAAAAGCACAAACACAGTAGAAGTACTTAAAAGCAGACATTTTGTTTTCTCTGGTAGTATCTGGGCACCCCTTTTCTGTGTTCCCCCCCCCCCCCCCCCCCATTTTACTAGAGAACCACCTTCGTACTCATAGTGGCATAAGAACAAAATTCTCACTTTTTTTAATGGAAGGAGGCTTGGGCTGTATATATTCATCCTACAGGAAATTATTCCAGTGTTCCTTTAAAGCAGTGAAATGATTTCAAGTCATGTGCTTTTCAATAAAATATTAAGCCTACCCTCGCAAAAATCTGTTCTGAAGCAATAGCAGAAACTGTCCTGCCAAAACCTGATCCACAATGCTGTTCAGGAACACCAGTTTTATTGGGCTGAAGTTAATACTTGAGAGTCGAAGGGTTGCCTTGCCTGGGGAGCAGGGAAGAAGGAGAGAGGAGACTGTTTCTCATGCCATGTCTGATCTTTTCTTGCTATACTTCTCATGAACTTTAGATGGTCAAAAATATAGGCCATCCCCTGTTTTGTTTGTATTAAGATTGTGAGAAGAGGTTAGAATGGAAAGACATGCAAGAGCTGATGTGAGAGGAATGTTTGCTGCTTTAGAAGTCTGTTACTGCTTGTAGCTCAGTTTAAGGTCAACAAAAAGGCAGCAAGACTATTTTTGTTGTGCCCTGAAAAAAATCCACAGAGGTCTGGGTATGTAACTTGAAGCCAAAATCTGATTTTATTCATGCTGGTTATATAAATTACAGATATTACCATGCTATATACAGAATTGCTCTTGTTTTTTATTTTATACATGATGCTTTCTGAACGTATGTGCAACTCGCTTTAAGTCACTCAGGCTAATGAACAGAGATGTGTTGTTTCTTTGAAATCTACTTCTTTGTATCACAAAAATATCCCATTACTCTGCTTCTGCTCACTCGCTTTCAACTAAGGTAAGTAGCATGGGTGAAAGGAGAATTGGAAGTCCAATCCATGTCTTCCTGATTCAAGGAGGTTATGTTTTCATCTCAGATGTCTCATTTATACCTGCCTGAGAAAGCAGTAAGGTGCAAACATTCAAGGGCTTGTATTTTAAGCATGCATTAACCAAGTATTCTGCGGGCAAGACTTAGGTCTTGATTGAGCCTGCATTTGTGAAATACAGTGGCCTTGTAGTTGTCTGTTTATTATTCATAAAACCATAACAACAAAACCAAACAACCCCAACTCAGCAGTAAACATGCCTGAAAGAAAAAAAGAGTATTAAAAAATTTACCATTTTTACAAAAACTAGTTGTCCTGCTTATTAAATGAGCCTGTGACAGGCACATAATATCCTGTCGTGCAGCACAAATTGCCAGGTGGTCAGCAAATGCTGCAGCTCTTCAGTAACTGTTTTTTAAAACTGCCTCCCTGGTGGCGTTGACCAGTTAGTACCCAAACTGTGTCAGGTCAGGATTTTTTATGTGTAGATTTTCTGACAGTACTTTCTGCCCAAATAGATTTACTTCTGCAACTATTTTGTGAGAGGGGGAAGTTTTACTAACTCTCTCTTCCAGTGGTGAAATGGAGACAGCCTTTTTAACACCACAAGTTTTGTGTCTGCTTCCTTTGTGGAACTCCCTTCTCTCCCCAGCCTTGACTACCCGCCTTCCACAACTTCTGATGCGGCATCAGATAAAAATCTCTGCTGAAGGCAATTCATCTTTGGAGAAAAGCAAACCCCAGACACCTCTGGAACATTCAAAGTCAGGGGAATGAGAATCTTTGCTTTGGAACAGTATCTAAATCAGTGGTCCACAAGATTATGATTAAGCAGAAAGTATTTAACATAATAAATCCTAATTTCTCCAAACATATTAATGTCTTTAGGTATCTTTATACGCTGTTTTCAGAAGCAAAACATTTTATTCTTATGCTCTCATATTTACAGCAATTCTATGGAAATTAGTTAAATTAGCACGTAAAACTTATCTCTGCTGGCACCCCACTGAAGTCAAATGATTTCCAAGCCAGAAAGAATTTGGTTTTTTATCAGTGACAACAGCAAATCTGACTTGCAGAAGGCTATTTGAATTCCTAGGGAGAAAATTCCTTGTTTGTGTGTTATTGATAACAGAAAGATGCCTAAGAATAACAAAATGATTTCCAGGAAAAGCTAGTTTTCAGAGGTGACAGGAAAAAAAAATTATGACTTCTTTAACCCATCCAGTGTTCACATGATTACTAATTTTTCCAGTATGTGAACTTCAGTCAGTGGAGTAAGGAGAACTCAGCTAGAAGAAAAGAAGGAAAAGATTAGTCTCATGGTACTCACAGCTGGTCCTTCAAAAGTAACTGCAGATGAAACCTTCTCTGGCTCAAGGTAACTATAGCCTCACTTTGACAATGTAATACAAATCGATAAGGATCTGAGAATCTAGTTTCTAGTTATATATAGAATAGAGGAATACTCTTTAGAAAACACTGTGTGGGAAACAGTTGCAATAGGAATAAGCATAGTATTTCTTTTTGTATGAACTTTTGTTGTTCTTGTGGCCTGTGGATATATATTGCAGGGTTCTTCCTGGAGTCTTGTTTTTTTTTGATGGGCAAGGGAAGCTGGATGGGGGGATAGAAGCAAGGCTGCAGAAAGTATGCTAAGACTGAGTTAGTGAGTTACAGGATATTTTGTCCTGCTGCAGATTTCACTCTTGTTTTCTGTATCTCACATGGTCCTTTTTTATTGGCATTTCATGGAGAAAAAGTATTGCTTTAATAGTGCAGATTGTGTGCTTGCTGTACTTAGCCAGCTCTTCAGCGGGGTAGATTGTTGTGTGAATTTGGGGTGATAAATAAAAAGCCTCCGTATTTTCCTCATTTCCGTTTAGGAAGGTAAATAGAATGGAAAAAGCAAGGAAGGAATTCTTTTAAAATCTTGTAGAACTCTTTTTCTCATGAAATTTTTAGCAGAGCTTGAAAACCTTCCTAGTAAGAGCCTATAGAAGTATCGCCATCTAGCAGCACTGAACCACTTGTCTTGATACCTTTAAAACCCACATGACTGTATTTAACTTTCGCAGTTTGCCACCAGGCACATTCTTTTTGTGAGGTTATGACCCTAAACAATGGCCATGGTCACAGCTTATTTTGAAGCTCTGAATAGGGATGGTTTGAGATTTACTGTGCCTGCAAGAAGAAACCAAAAATGTTTGGAGCCTGATGTTAAACGAAAGTGAATCCAACTATTTACTCTGCTGAAACTTCAGGAAAGCAAATGCATGCATAGTTCAGAAGGGCAGTTGAGGAGGTCAGAACCATTTCCACATGTTATACACCACAATAGAAATGAAAGGTGACATGTCTTGGATTGGGTGGAGTAGGTTTTAATTCAGAATTTTAATTCAAGCTGGTTATTTCATTTTCAGCTAAAGAACTAGTTTGTCACGAGTGCTATTGGAGAAAAAAAGTGAAGAACAAAAAGATATTTTGCTCTTGAGCAGTTCTTCAGCTTGATGTATTAAAGAACTCATCTATTCTTATGTAAAGTCTAACTGTACTTCCAATCATTGACAGTCAGGAAGGATTCTGGTTTTGTTTTGTTCTGTGTGTGGGTAAGGAAGAATGTTTACAGAGAGACATTTAAAGGGGAGTTGGCAGGCTTTTAAATACATAACCATTTTAAGATCATAAATCATTGAATATGCAGAGAGTTAAGGGCTAGTATTTAAAAAAGAGATTTTCTTCTAAAGCTGCTAGAGCCAAACCACTGCTGTGTTTCCTAAGAAAAGCCTGCTGGATGAATCCCCACCCGGCTCATTACTCTAAAGACACTGAGCCATGATGATTATGAACACATTTTCTAGTCAATAAGGAAAGGATACATACAATGTTCATAGAGTATTTTCCTAATCTTTCTATACACTAAGTTAATATTACTTTTCTTTGCTGAAAGTGTTTTAGTTGATTTTTAATTTTGCACTTTGAAACCCCATGTAAAAACTTGCAGCATTAAAAAGTTGTGCAAGTTTGCTGAATGGGAAATTACTGTGTTCCTTGGGCAGCTCCCCTGAGCAAGTCCAGGCCTTTGTGCTGTCTAGAGAGTTAGTATAAATTACATGTATTTGTCAGTGTAAAGCCTTCGTTTGTGCAAGAACTCTGGGATCTTTGTGTTCTGACATTTATGGTTCATTGGCCAGCATGTCAGGTAATTCCAGTGCTTTCAAGATGCTTGCAGTATCCTGCACCATTTAGAATAGGAAATATCTGCACCATTGTTTCAGAATGTAGTGCAGCAATTGAAGAAAGAGCTGTGATTCTTTCACAATTGTGCAAGCAGCATTTTGTTAACCAGCATCTGTGCTGGGCACATCCTGTTTGCTTAATATTTACTTACGAATGGGAAAGTTTACAACTTACAGCAGTTTCAATGGCTGTGGGACTCAGGTGTTCTCTCAGAACAGCATAAACGCTTGGAGACATTGGAAGAAGATCTGATGGGGAATGTGGTTCTGTAGAATCATTTAAGCTAAAAAGAAAAAATAAGCAAACAAAAAATATACAAAAATAATCTTAGAAAGAACTTAAATCCCTCTAAATTTATGCGTATCAGTGGAGTATGGTGAATGTTTTTTAAGTCTGTTAACCTTGTACTCAGGCTTGCTGGTGGCCCTGCAAGCACATGCCAACAACCTGGTATACACTTAAAAATGTAGGAGATAGAATCATGTTTATCCTCTTTTTCCTTGGCCTTAATACCAGCTGCTGGAGAGAAAAAGGAGACAGTGAAAGATAAGTAGATCAGAGTACCATGAAATCTGCATTCACTTTTTACAAATGTTTTGCCACATGAATGGGAAAAGCACCATGCAGGCAAAGTTTTTTATGTCCCTTTCTTGTGTTTAGCAGTCCTTGGCCTTGTGTTTCTATGCCAAACTATTTTCAAATAGTTTGGGGAAGGGAAGCAGGGGAAACTCTGAAATGGGATGTAAATTAAATTAAAAAAAACCAGTTGAAGTGTGACACACCTGTGAGGATACTTACATTTTGGAGACTGGGATAAATACAGAAGGAACATAACCTTTGCCTCCTCCATCTGAGGGCTTTGAGACTAGAATAAATAGTAAATAAATTAAATATTGTTGAGTCATTTTATTATCTATTTGAAATTGATTATTTGCTTGAAGTGCTGCAGACAATAATAAATTGAAAAATCCCTGCATAAATAAATAGCCATAAAAGTGAGGAGAATTCCTGAGATTAGTCCTTGAGTTCAGGTCTTAGTCATAGAATTGTCTGTGCTCTCTTGATATGAATCACAATATAATACCACAACTGATGAAAGAGATTTTGTTAGGCCTTCAAAGCAAATACACAATTCTTTAAGTCTGGTACTCTGAGCCTCCACATTTCAGTTCTGCAAATGCTTGGAGCTCTGTCTCTACAGATACAGCTTCAGCAATGGCTTTTGCATGAAATTAAGCATATATGTAAGATTTTAGAGGATTGGAGCATTAGGCAAAGTCCACTGAGTTAAAATGAAGAGGGAGAAAAAAACTTGTAGCCTCCAAATATTTTTGAGTTGTGTAGGAATTTGAGTTCAAATGGAACTGTAACCCTTGATACTGAAATTCTAGAAGAATGTGTTTGATCTATTAAAAAATTAGGGGTTTGAGGGCTTTCTTTAAGCGAGAATGAATTTGATCTAAAAAATGTAACTTGGACAAAAAAGAACGTGGGCCTGAACATATTTGGAACCATCCTTTTTTGCATTTTCCAGTGCAGTTGCCAGGGGTTTTTAGGGACATTGTCTGCCATAATAACTTTGTAATTGTGCAGTGTATTGGGAAAAGGTGGTGCAGATAAATTACCTTTTTTAATGAGGTTCCATTGGATGAAATGAAACAAAGTAGGGCTTCCAAGCTGTTTGGGAAATACTGAGTTTTCTTGAAATTAAAGAAACAGCATGCTACAGTATAACACAACTATGAAGCTGATAAGCAGGATGACTTTTCAGTTTCCTCTCCTTTGAACACCCCAGCACTGAATTTTGTGATGCATCAGTCAGGAAAAAAAAAATCCATTTCTTAACTTTTTAGAAATATTTTCATCACCTCTACTGCAACCTCTAAGACTAGGGATGTATTTGCAAAATGAAGCTGTCTAAATGATAGACACATGTTAAAATAGTTCTCTTGAAGATGACTATTAAAGGAGGCATCTTAATCTGTTCTCTCCCTCCTCTCTCTACATTCCTACAATTGCCTCTTGACTTTGCAGCTGCTGTGCAGAAAGGGTAAATAGAGAAGTGGAGCCCAACCTTCATTTGGCTGACAGCTGTAGTGTTTGCCAAAGGCCTTATCTTTGGGGATATCTGGATACAGATACTTCAGAGGGTTTTCAGGAACGTTGTCTGCCATAATAACTTTGTAATCGCGCAGTATGTCGGCAAAAGGCAGGGCAGATAAGCGACCTTTGTTATAGGGTTCCACCGAGTGAAATGTTACATCTCCTGCAAAAACACAAAGGCACCATCACCTGTAGATCAGCATCTGCAGCTGGAACACACTTTAGCCTTTCTTTTGAGGTTTACACTTGCATAGGCTTTACCTGTTCTTACCTATGTTAATATCTTTCAATGTACAATTTTGGCATATTTGGAAACAAATCTAAGGTCTGCAGTAAGCAGATACACCTCATAGAGAGCTTTGTTAATATAAAGAACTCAGAGGTGGAATGTCGGAGTTTTGGTTTGTGTTTGAGAAATTGTGATACTTGTATCTTGTCCAAAACCATACTATGACATGATATATGTGAATTTTACTTTCAAACTGAACAAAACGTGACTCCAGTATTGCAGGTATATTGCTGAGTTTGGGTTGGTTTTTGTTTGGTTGGTTTTTTTTGGGTTTTTTTCCTTTAAATTATACTTACCATTTTCTAGCTGATCCACCCAAGTAAAGGTAATTCCACCCAGATTGCTCTCACTAAACCTTAATAAAAATGTTCCTGGTGTCTTGTCTTTCAGCAGAATTCGCTCCTTTTCTTTGCTTACAAATCCCATTATGTACCTGAGGTATAACAGGAAATCATGGGTTTACTTTTGGAAAAAAATACAGACTTCCATCTGGGCAATGTGTAGAATCATAGAAGGGCCTGGGTTGGAAGGGACCTTAAAGTTCACCTGGTTCCAAACCCCCTGCTGTGGACAGGGACATCTTTCACCAGACTGGATTGCCCAGAGCTCTATTCAGCCTGGCCTTGATCTGGCCAGACTTTATACAGGTTTCCAAAATGTGGTTACAAAGCTTTATAAGGCCTAGAGACTGTGACCTAAGCTTTGTGTGATTTACATGTGGAGCATGGCATTGAGCTCAAAGTACTATGAAACCTGGTGAAATTTATCCCAGTACTTAACTGCATAGACAGAACTGAAGAACAGATCTAAACCTGCATTTCTAAGGGATTCAGTGTTGTTCCCCTTTGGCAAAAATTTCCAAAAGCTGTAAATGGGAGAAGGGAGAAGTATTAAACTCACTGCAAATACTCCTCTGCATAGCTAAAACTGAGATTAGTGAAGGACAGAGAAAAAGCGGAGAGAGACCAATATACAGCAGTTCCCTTCTCGCTCACCCATCAATCCAAAGAGGAAGAATGTGTTTTTTAATCAAGTCCAGGATTGCTTCAAGCCAAACCCAAAAGGTAAAAGACTTCCCAGGCAAATGCTCCTAACGGTTAAAAACAACCACAAAACACAAACAAAACCAACACACACAAGAAGAGAATCATGAGAGTGATGTTACCCAACGTTCACATGACATAGTTTCTTCTCAGTTTCTTAAGAATAAGCTACTTTGCTCAAGTGAGAATGACAACTTGAGCTGTGGTTTTGAGTAACATTTCTCTTTCAACCTGACATAAAACCAACTGATTTTTAAGATATGCATTGGAAGCACCTCATTTTTCAAGGAAAAAAAAAAATCACATCTGTTGTTTCTTCCTAGTTAGAAAATCACGTTTGAATGAAATGAAGATGAGAAAGTTGAACTTCCTTCCAAGCTTCTGTTCTTGTTTAAATAATGTAGTTAATGAGAATTAAACGAGCTTACCCTTCTTTATCAATACATTCTCTGTTCCTCATCAAAGTTATTGCATATATTGACTGTCTTGGAATAATTTAGGTCAAAATTGAGCATACAAAAAATAGTACCTATGCTTTACAGAAAATATATTACATGCTTTGATAAGACTTTCAACTGATCATTTACAGAAATATGTTAGGCACACTAAAATGGCAATTTCTGATATCTGTAGCAATATATCTAACTAGATCCCTAATCCCAAGCTTTATGCTTCTGGAAGTGTTATTTTCCTAGTTAAATTTTTACAAGGGATGTGATTGTGCTGAGCTGTAAGTCCCACATATGGCAAATGAGAATCTTATCAGTAGCATCAGGGAAACAGAGATAGGCATAGCTGTGGGTGTTATGAGACATAAGAGTCTAGTTTTACTTTTGGAACAGTACCTTGCAGAACTTTGCCCAGGATAGTTGATAATCATTGTAACTGACTTGTTGCCCTGAAAGAAAAAAAAAGCCCAAATGGTGCATGTATTATTCTGAAGTTATGAAATAGATACAGCTTGATATCTGTATAGGTGGGTGAGGGGAGAAGTACAGTACACACAGACTTGGAGAGGGAGGGATAGGGGCATGCTAAGGGACTGTAGATCTGTTTTTCTGTATTTTTATGAAGCAGGTGATAATTGTAGTTTTGGGAATATTTGCCTAAAGTAGCCCGTGACTTGGTGTCTGCAACTCTACATGCTCAGTTTCAGTTTTTAGCCTAAATGTTACTTCTCAGTTTTCCCCAAGGCCTCTCCCTTCTGGGGCACACTTGGGTCTCAGAGTAGTCAACAGTTCATCTCACTGAGGTTACAGGGCCTCTTTGCTGTGCTGACACCAGTGAAGCATCTCTGGTGAGGTCCCAGAAGTGAACAGACCCACAGGGACAGGTACTTAAAATGAAACATACCCCAAACCAAACCTCATAAGCAAGCAAAAATACTTCCTTTTGATTTCAGATGTAAGAGATAATTGCTAAGGAAGAAAAATAACATCACAGTTCAGTGTGACTTTGATGCCCTCTTCCTTCAGTTGAGCAGCCTGGAAGTTGAAAGTTGAATTACTTTGTGATAAGAATAAGCTGATGCCTTGCTTTTCTTTAAAGAAAAAAAAAGTCATTGTGACATTTTTGACATCAGCCCTGGAAGTGGAGGTCATGACGTGCTGGTTTTGGCTGGGGTAGAGCTCATTTTCTTCACAGTAGCCGGTGTGTTTTGGACTTGTGCTGGAAACAGTGTTGGTAATTACAGGGATGTTTTAGTTCTTGCCTAGCAGGGCTTACACACTGTCAAGGTCTTTTCTGCCTCTCACCCCACCCCATAAGCAAAGGGGCTGTGAGTGCTGAGAAGCTGGGAGAGGACATAGCTGGGACAGCTGATCCTAACTGACCAAAAGAATATTCTGCACCATATCATAACATGCTCAAACTAGGGGGAAGGAGGAAGAAGGAGGGGATGTTTGGGATGATTGCATGTGTCTTCCCAAGTAACTCTTACGCATGATGGATCCAGCCCTGATTTCCAGGCTGAACACTTGCCTGCAGATGGGAAGTAGTGAATGAATTCCTAGTTTGCCTTGTGTGCATGTGTGGCTTTTGCTTTACCTGTTAAACTGTCTTTATCTTGACCATGAGTTTTCCTACTTTTACCCTTCCAATTCTCTCCCCATCTCACTCTGGGGGAGTGAGTGAGTGAGTGGCTGTGTGAGGCTTAGTTGCCAGCTGGTGCTAAACCACAACAGGTGCTTAAAGCCCTTACCTGTAGCCATCAAATATAAACCCCAAAGCAAATAAAGTCTGTGTATTTCTACACACTTACCCGTAAGTTTCTCTGCCAGCATGTTGAGCTGTTCAGAATTGAGTCCACGACCTACGTATGATGAAAATTGCCAGCTCAGTACTTCTAAGAGCTGGCTTAAAGTGGCAGCAGGGGGGTTGTTGAAGAAAGACAAATTCTGCAACAGAATGAATGCTTTGTTTAGATAGCAGCCATGAAATACGTATCAGGCTGTAACAGGAGGCTGCAAGTACTTGAGCAGAATCTGGAAGTGTTGAAAGTCAGCTCTGTGTGTGGGGAAGCATTGGGGCAAACATCTGTGGGCCCTCCCACCTGCAGGCACCCAGCAAGGTCCAGTGGGGTGCCTGAGAAGAGTTGTAGGGCAACACTCCTAGAGAGAGCTTAAGTCTCTGTGTGCATCTCGGATGCTAAAATACCTTGCTATGCTTCTAGTAGTGTCCTGTGTAAAGACAATGAAAATATGCTTAAATCCTGCCTGAAAAATCTAGATATTATCACTATATTTTAATGTTTAGCGCATGGAAACCTTAAACCATTACATACTGATATGGTGATGTGCTGTTGAATCATTTGGCTTATCTTAGTTTTTTCATTTGTTTTTTTTGGATTGTACACACCATGGACATACTGAAGATGTGCAAAAACTCTTTGGAGTATCACAGAGTGATAATGCAGTCCAGCCTGCTGGTCTGCTGGCCTGCCACCATGGTGGAGTGTCTGACCCTTTCCCTCCTCCGAGCATCCATGTGACTGCATTAATGCCCAGCTGAAAGCCTGAGAGCCATTGACAGCACTGTTCCACAATCTGCAAATACAGTAACAGTGACTGAATCTAAAATATGTGCTGAGACAGCTGGAGCCTTAGAAAGAATGATTCTGCCTTTGCTCAGGGTTAGAGCCACTAGAAGCTGCTACTTAACATTTATAATCTTCTCCACAGAAAGCACAAGTTCCTATAAAATCTGTGGTGGAAGGCAGCACTTAAGTACATTAGAGACTCACCTCTATGCCTGCTTTCATGGCTTGGAGTTGTACTGGTAGAATTACCTTCTAACAGCTCTAGTTTTAGTCAGCCACACCCAAGAAAGATAAATTCAAACTACAGAAGTTAGAGAAGTTGTGGAGAAGGGCTGTCAGCTTTCCTTAGTTTAAGAACTACTTTAGGCTACAAAAAGGAAAGCTAAGTGTGCATGTGGTTTTATATCTGGGCAGGGAAAGAAAGATAAAGAGGATAACATTAAAGTGTGATGTTGATAACAGTGTATTGTGAAAAAAAGTAAGGCCAGTTCAAGAGCGAAATACATTTTTTTTATACTTAATGTATTTAGTACCCAAATAACACAAATGTGAAGATGCAGGAAGTTGGTATTTATATACTGAGGACCTACCTGAGGATCGTTGGTTGACAGATTGTACCAAATAATAGAGGCCCAGGCATTGGGCAGTTGGCTGACATTGGAAATCATCACCACAGGCAAAGAGCTGGTCTGGTAGAGAGAATGAATGCAGTGTGTAAATGCTGCTGAGGAAAGTATTAGTGCTGTGCTGTGCTTTGGTGTTTTAGCCTCTCTTTCTTCCCAAAGCATAGACTTATTTTCCAGAAGTTCTGAAAATCTTGTGGTTACTGCTGAGGGCCTCACCGAGGATAGGCAGACCTGTGGTCTGGCCCAACACAGTTGTTCTTCTATGAACTGCTGGAAAATGCCTTTTGCTCTTGCCCCAGAAAATCTGTCTCGAATACTCACTTCCAAATTTATGGTCAATCCGTACAGGCAGACCTGTGTTTCAAAGCTGATGGAGTGCAGTTCCTCGGTCACCATGTGAGGGCCCTGAGGGAGTAAGGAGGTTATAAAGCTGTGAGTGCACAGTTGGTGTTTTAGTGATCCAGCTGCTGAGGTCACACTTGGAAAGAAAACTCATATCAAATACATAAGCAGAACAGGAAAAGAAGGAAGTGAAGGAAAAAATTTGTTCAACTATGACATTACATTAGTCCAGAAGCTTGGTCTTTTTTCTGATGAATCTAAAAAAACCCTGAATATTGTTAAAAGAGTACTTCCAAACTTTTAACTTTTTCTAAAATGGTACTTTTAAACACAGATTTGCACACAAGAAGTTAACAGATAATTTTGTGTGTCTGATAAAGGTTGTCTCCAACTTTCCTTTTCCTAAAGTTTCCTTACTGATTGACAATTTGACTTTGAACAGACATGTTCAACTTCAAGGAGAAACAAACTAGAAACAAAGTAAATAGCCACAGCTTTAAAGACAACTAGGCCTTCATCCAGGTTTGCTGTGTGTACTGAGATGGTAGTAGTTGAAGGAGTAGAGACCTACATCATTAATCCAAAGTAAATCTGGTATTAAAACCCCAAGCTTTTCTTGGATGGAAAAAAAAATAAAATCTGTTTGTCATCATTGATTGAAGTTTGTAGTACAAGCGTTTGTTGATTACAAACCAGCATAGCTCTGTAAAGATCTAAATCTCTGCCCCTTAGGAAACAGAACTTTCGAAATCCCCAGAACTCAAAGCATAAAAATATATTTCTCCTTTTCCTGTTTTCTTTGTTGTTGGTCTTTCCCTCCCCATTATGCGTTTGTTTTGTCAGACTTTTCTTTTAAAAAAAGAAATTAAAAGCTGCAAATCAAAATGCTTTCCCGTATTGAAATATTCTGCTTTCAGTCAATGTAAAATAAAACTATTTCTTGGCAGAGGACCTCATGGCCTTATCTCTCCCATGGAGCACCTCCTCCAGGATATGTACAAGCCACTGCAATAAAAGACACTGAATAAATGAGGAATTGAGACCACAGGAGATCCTTAGGCATCTGAATAATAAATCTGCCTTGCAAAGGGAAAATCCAGCTTAGACCTGAAAGCTTTTACATGAAACACTCATCCATCAAATGAGCTCAGATGTTTTAATACAGGTTGAATCAATCCAGCTCAACCTGTATTACTGATAGAAAGTTGAAAAGGGTTGGTGAAACCACCCTTCTTCCCCTCATTATGATTTTGCAGAAACAAATTTTTCTCATGGAAAAATCATCTAGGCAAAAAGGTACATCTGCATGAAAGGACAAATCTAAAATAGAGAACTTCCACTTTTTTTAATGAGGCCAATTATGTTTAACTACACTTTTAGCAAACTGAATGTCTTATAACAAACCTAGTTTTGAAAGTATTCTAGTTGCTGTTAACAAAGAAAATCCCAACTCTTGTTCTGCTAATAACCACTTTCACAGACTGACTTTACCAAGGAGAGGCTCTGTTTGAGGAAATCAGCAGTGAGCCAGGTCACAGTCCAGTTGTCCTAATTCTCCACAGACCTATGATTGCTTTAGATAGTTTTAAAGGCACAATGTGTGGAAGAGGGAGGAAAATGCTGCCAGAAGTAGAGTGCCAGCATTTCTTAACCTACGTTTTTGCATTTGCTTGTTGTGATGTCAGTGATTTTGTAAATGGCAAAGTAACTGGGAGGTGAGCCTGGAGTTTCAGTCTTGCTAATCGGGTTGTGAGTTGTTCTGTTCAGAAATGTGTGTGAAACAGGCACAAGTATCTTCTGCTCTAGGTTATGGTAATGGTCATGTTGATCACACCTTTTACTTTGTACTTAAAGACTACTTCAAATAACTGTTGTGCTTATAAAACTACAGCTATGTGGGCTGTCATATGAGTGATTTTATATATACATATACATATATACGTATATATATATATATATATGGTTTTTTGGGTTTTTTTAGCTTGCTAATTCAACTTTACCCTCAGTTGTTGGTTTTAGCGCTTTCGTGCCATACACAGAGTCACCACGAGAGGGGAACCTACGACCAGGCTGGGATGAGTGTCAGTAAATGAAGCGCATTTTTGGTCCTGGATGAGGCAGCAAATCCATTTGATGCAAAAATAATGACATCCTGACATCAGCTGTGAACCTGGCCAGTAAAACATATATTTAAAGGACCTTTCCTATAGGAAATAATTATTTCATTATTATTTGGTTTGGGTTTTTTTTTCCAAAATATAAATGACCAAAAAGGTAACCTTTGAGAGGAATGCACAAATTTGGATTATTACTCTCCACCTTCTATTGTAACTTTTTCAATATACAAACTTAAGGCATGCAATTACAATTTGAGTCATTCCCACCAGTTCTCATTATACTTATACTAACATAATAATTGGATCCTGTACCTAGTACGTATTTCAGAATCTAACAGCTCTTTGATTTAAATAAAATCAAATATGAAATACTTGTGAGATTAGGCAAAAACAACATGTAAAATAAATGCACAAACCTCATTTCCTTTGCTTCCAGCGCTTGTTTTCATTTCTTTGGGTTGCTGTATAAAGCAAAGCAATATTTATGTGTCAGAGAGACTACAGACAGAAGTACATATAAAGAACATAATTTGTAACCAGAATGTTTTTAGTTATAATAAGATTTTATTTGCAATATACAAATGAAGTCTTCATAAGTCTCTTGACACTACACCTCAAAATTCTATTCAGTGAGGGTCTTTTGATATTTTAAAAGAATTTTTAAGAAACTAAATGAATGTAACAAAGCATTAATTAGTGTGCTTGCCAAGTGTATAACACAAAAAAGCACTAAAGACCATTGATCTCAATCTCCTTTTGCAAAACTACACCAAGGCACTGCATCTGTGGTTAAGCCCCAAAAATACCACAGGCAAGGGAGTGTTAGTCAGAAAGCAGGACTCACGGGGCTCTCAGAGAAGTCACAGAAGCAGTACTCTAGTCTCTCACAAGGCTGTTATCACAGGCATTAATTTCCGATAGATTTCAAGCATTCAATTCTATTTCCCCTAGAAAATTGTGGTGTGGTTTAGGGTTTTTGTCTGTTTGTTCTGTGTGTTGGGTTTTTCTGTTTGGGTTTTTTTTGTTGTTGGTTTGGTGTTTTGGGTTTTTTTTAACCAAACTCAGTTTCTGAGAAGCTTTTTAATTCAGCATGATTAGTCTTTCCTTTTCTGGTGGTAATTAGGGTTTGCTTTGTCATTTCTGTGAAAACATATAGTCTTATTTTATGGAATGGATAAGGTATGGAATGGCATAAAGAGGTTCTAGGAGTAAACTTCCTGTATAAGCAGAAAGAAAATGAGTGTGGCATTGACAGTAATACAGTTCTCCCTCCACAGCTTCCAAAGAATCTTTTATTTCTCTACCAGAAGTACACAACAGTAAAAAAGCAGTCAAACCTACCAAATGTCGAAATTCTACCGACAGGCTTCCATTTGCAGACTCATCCATGTTCATGGCTTTCACGTGCGTTCCACACAGAACGAACCTCCGGTTACTGGGGAGGACATTTCACTTATGTACTCAAACACCATTGTATTGGAAAAATTTAATAAATGTGGTACTTTTATTGTCTTACCTTACAGTTGAAACATTCCTAGAAGAGAAGAGGGGTGGGGGAGAGGAAACAGATTGTGAATCAGTAAATGTGTAAGCCATGACTTGTACTGAGAAGCATATCTCAGATGGTAGATTTTGCCTGGTCGAAGTTTGTTTGCATTGACAACACAACTACAGTTTTTAAACTGAAGAACTGAAATTCATACTGTCCATTTAGAGTTTTGCATCTGGCCATATGTAGGCAGTGTATTTTATCTTGCTCTTTATTATCAGACAGTACGTGGCTTTTGAGAGAAACAGCCCTGGCTTCTCTCTTGCTCCCTCCTCACTAGGTGTTTTCCTTCTTTCTTGTAGGCCAACATTTATGTCCATGCAGTCAAGGTGTTTTTTAGGGGCTTGCAGAAGCACAACAAGCAGAAAGAGGGAGGTAGCTGTACTGAGGGCTGGGGATGGAGCATGGTGAGAGCTCGGAGGTATTTCAAACCTAACTATCCCATAAATGCAACACAGTTTGATTTCAAGTTTTTGTGTGATGCTGCTGTATCAGTCTGATGAATTTTTTCTAAGTCTTGAGACAAATCTTAAATGGATTTCTTGCCTCCAATTTGAAAACATCAATTAGACTTAACAGCTTTGTTTTAAAAAAAGACATCATCCACATAAAAAGGAAGTGTTACTCTCATCTTTTAACTGGTGGGGGCTTTTAATTTTTTTTTTCTTTTCCTTTTAAAAGCAGTTTTATAATCAGATAGGGTAGCCACTGAAAAAACTGTGTTGTCTCTGTAGGGAGAAAGAGAATATCTTCACTTTTAAGTTTCTTACTTGTCAATAGTTGCTTTCACTCTGATCTGGTAGTTCAGCTCTGGCAATTTAATTAGCAACCTTCAAAACAGAAAATGAGAGAGTGAATATTAACAGAATAAATGTCTCACCAGAAAACACCAGACTAGTTGCTCCAGATTAAAGTATCAGAAATTATTATAATCTGAAAACAGATTAGGCACCTAGGATTATAACACAATTTACAGGGTTTGAATACTCAGAAAGAGGAGCTGGGCTGTACTGGTGGTTGGTGCCCTACCCTCCCTCTAAGTGTGTGGAAAAGTTAGCATGTGTTTCAGGGAATGTCTGGAGAGACACCAAAGTAGTAATAATTAGGAGATGGATTTGTATGATCTCTAACTGCACCACAGATTGTGTGTGGGCTTTCCTTCATGTACCTTTTCTCACCCCCAACCCTCCATGCACTTCGTGCTGCAAGGTGGAAATGAAATGAGAGTTCCTCTCCAATTTTTGTTCTTTCACAAAGTCAGGCAAGGAGCTACTGGGAGAGAAATAACTTGTCTCTGATTCACCAGAGACCCCCAAAATGCAGCAGTTTCTCTTTCCTCTGTGTACAAGTGGCTCTGAGTATTCTGATTTTGGCCTGTATGATATGGATCATTATTTATTCAGTTTGTAAAGTCATTAGAACAAGAATTCAATGCATACAGAACCCTGAAGGTGCCACCTTTAGCCACAATGTGCCTTTCTTCCTCATGTTTTACTCTTTCCTGCCACTTGTTCTGCATGACAGATTCTGTGGACTTCATATCCCCATTCCAGAAAATCTCCCTGCAGTTGAAAGGATCCTTAACACAAGTTGGTCTGCTTTGCTTTCTAGATTCTCCTAGGATAAAATACTGTACAAAAATGAAGGACTTTATATCAGATTTTTTCCCTTACCTTAATTTAACAGTGAACTGTATTAAAGTTTTGAGAACCATTGGCCTCTGGGGATGTGTTGGCATGCAGGGCTGCCTTTCAACCACGAAGGAGCTGTGTGAGGAGTGAAACAAATGTATTTTTAGGAATGTGTATGAACAAACAGCTGGGATTTTTTAGGGGGGAGAGGGGGGAATGGGGCTAGTATCTCTTAAAGACTTATTTCTCTACAGATTCTGAAGTGGGAGGTCTGCATTCCAACTCTCAGTTCTCAAAATGATCCAGTGGTCTAATTTTCATTTAAATTGTTCCCTTAAGGAACAGATACTTGGAATACACTGAAAATCACACCAAATTCTATAGTCCTAACATACAATGATGATAAAAGTCTTGGTCTTCTAAACTTTTATCAGAACCATGAAACAGAGTATGAAAATACACTATGTCTCCAAGGAAATGAAACTATCATAATTAAACTATAATTTGAATTTATATATTTTTATATATATATATATACACACACACACACATATATATATATATATATCTCAAACAATTGAACACACTTTGCTTTTTCAGAGACTCACTTGTGGTATATATCTAGTATAGCCAGTAAAAAAACCAAGAGAAATGATGATAATATTTTATCTATTAATAGAATGATGAGTTGGAGGGCAGCAGGAAGAGTATCTTGGTGGGTAAGAGGAAAGACAAGACACATTTACCTTAAAAAAAATAGCAAGCCTACAAACACAAAACTCCATAACTTTTCTCAGCAGAATGTACGTAACTCCTCCTAAAATAAGGGGATTTCTAGCATGCAGTTAGAGTCAGAACTTGATGACAAACCCTTAAATGCTACTCATGAGAAGCTGCCTGGCACCTTCAGTTTCTATGAGTTTTGATGACAGCTGTACATACTTCTTATATTAGGAACCTGGACCTTAAAATCCTCAGATATTCAAACTTTTTTCCTTTTCCTTTTTTTTTTTCCTTCTTAACAGTGTGTTCTCACTGTTGTACCAGTTCAGGTAAAGTTCTGTACATTGGCAGTGGCTCACGCACTTCCGGAAGAGGTTGTAGAGCAGAAAGTTGACTTTTTCCAGCAGCTGAGGTCTTTGCACAGGAATAGGGTCCCCATCATAAGTCAGCCTGATCAAGAGTTCATCCAGCTTTTCTAATTGCCTTCTGACTTGAAAGAGACTCTCTGCCAACAGCGTAAAGCTACAGCAAGACAAAGAATTAGTTTGCAATCTTTTGTGTAAACAGTTTCTTAGAACAAAAGAACTACTGAAGTTCTTGCTTGAGGAACATCAGAATTTGTATTGAATGGTACTTTCCAGCTTTGCCCAAACTCACATCCATTCATCTTTTGTTTACAGGAGTTTATAAATACATTGGGCCAATCACCTGCTTTATCTTCGAAGACAGATATTTTCATAACAACACAACACTGTCTGCGACAATTTGGAAGAAATATATACACAGTCCTGATGTTGTACATGCAGGGCTCTTGTGCCAGCATTAATTCTTTCCTACAGCCCAGTAGTTTTGCAAAATGTACTCTTTAAAATGATAATATTTATACAAAATGAGTAGGTTAACAAGACTGAAGAAGTGTAAAAGCAGTAAGGAAAAATAAATCCAAACACACTTGCTAACAGTTCAATAGGGTATGTGTGTATAAAATTACATTTTAAAGCTGTTTTTAGCATCTTCATTGGAAAAAAAAAGTACTTCAGTAAAAAAAAAAAAAAGGAACCTACACAAAAAAAAAAAAGGAAAAAACCACTTTTTTTTCAATCCTAAATTTTTTTTGGTAATTTTCCTTCCTTTTTACTTCTTAATATTTACTTCACCTTTTCCATATGAGAGTTTTGATCGGAGAGTAATGATCATGATATGTTGACATTCTCTGAGTCCATTATCTTTCAAATATAATGGTATTTTCTTTTTATTTGCAATCACTTCAGAGTTGCCACCACAGAGACTACTGCCATTCAATTCCTGCACAGCGTGAAGTCTGGAGGAGTGAGTCAAAGCATAAAGCCTCTACCCAGCCCCTGCCTATACACAACTCCCACTGTCTTCAATGACAAACTCAGTCAGCACCATTCTTACTCAAGCAAAACTCCGGAGAGAGTGTGTCTCATGTATCTGGAGGAACTGTCAAACCCAAAAATGAGTGAGTGCCACGAGTCAGGCTCAGCAGTTCACCGTAGCATTAATTCTGAATAGCGGGTGTTGCCCACCGCATCACTTTTAGTTGGCACCTTTTAGTTATTTACTTTCTTAGCTGCTGATGAATTTGCTGCTGCTGCAGCTGATCTAAAGGAATGATCATTTCAAGTGTAGCAGACTTCCTGTGGTTTTCAGTGGAAACACAAGGTCAAGGCAGGTTTACCAATTCTGGAGCTGATCGAGCCCACCGTGCAGGGGCCCCCCGATGCAGGCGATCTGCTGCCGTCTCTTCCAGTCCAGCAGCTCCTCAGTCAGCATGTTGCTCATCAGCATATCGATCTCATGGATCACACGCCCTATTTTACTGAGCACTTCCTGTAAAATAGGAAAGGTGTTACAAACTGACCTCAGGCAACAGCTGCAAAATTCAGCAATTATCATGAAATGCTTATTAAATTTTTTTCAATTATTCTGAAAGTAACCATATTTAGTTCCTATTGCTTCAGTGACAGGATTAATCACCCATTGTACATTAATCCTAAATCTCTATGAACTGTTCTTCAGTAAAACTTTTTTTTTTGGGAGGGTAGGAGGGAAGATTGTTGCATTCTTTGTGGGCATAACATCTCCAAGATTTTGACACTTGCAAGCTCTGTCAAGTTCAAAAAATTCTGCTTTTGTTTTGCATCATATAAAATGCATTGGGTTTTTGTTTGCTTGATTTAATCATAAACCTGCCCCTTCCCCCAACCCCCCCCCCCCGGACTCCTTGCTTCACTCCTGAGGTGTGCAGAACCATATCCTTCATTGAGCTGTTGCTTAATTGACAATTTCTTAGCTTTTAGTCAAAATCACTCAGACCCACCCAAACATTTTGCAAATTTTTAATTCCTGTGTAATTTGTCTGTTCTTCTGAAATGAGAATTTAAAAAGGCACACATACACATTTGAGTATTTGGTGTGGGAATAAGGGGAGAAAGCAGATTAACCACAAACGACAAAATATTGTCACTAACCTTTCTCTTGTAGTCCAAAGTATTGAGCATTGCCTGCAACGCCAACATTTCCTGTTTAATGAGGGCGCTGTTTTTGTCATTCTGCTCTGCAGGGGATGAAAAAAAATGAGTATAAATACATGTGTGGGTGCGTGTGCCTGTTTATAAGGGGAGGAGAGGAAAAAAACCACGACCAGACTGCAGCATGAACTAGTGAAAAAATAAACTGTGGACATCAGTAGATTATGTAACAGAATATTTCATTTGAAAGGACTAACTTTAGTACTAGTTTAACATAAGGTGTAATGTTACCTGTCTGTAGATGTGTATGTGGGGTAGGAAAAGGCAGAAAACATGCAGGTGATACCCAGAGTTCCCTAAATTTCTTATCCCTGTGCATACTCCTGTGTATTATGTACATCTGGCTTGGATCAATGATTGATCTGTACACACAAATGCACTCGTGGTGTCAGCAGTTAGGCTAAAGCTCTTTGGACTTGATGTGAATTACAATGTCTGGCTGAGAGGCATTTGAAACAGAGATTAAATGTTCATCGCCAGGGGAATTTCAGCAGCCAGGAGCACTGATCGCTGGGCATTTCCCCCTCTCTCTAAGTTCTGTCCTTCTCTGGATCATGCACTAGTTTCAAGAGTACCTCAGCTCACCCATGCTCTTACACATGCAGCTCTTCCCCACCCTCACTTTTCCCGACCTTTTGCATCTTTCATGCTACATTCAAAAAAGAAATCGGTGCCAACTGTGTGTCTGCTAAGCTCTGGATTGAAGCCTTCCTAGTGAGTTAGGGTAGATGTTTCAGTAGAAGCAGACAAGTAACCACCAGCAGCTCAGCCACAGCAATTGCTCCCACACATTGTAAGCTGGCTGTGCTGGAGCAGAGCAGTGAAATTTTAAGCCCTGAAAGTCATTCATGTCAGCATGTTTTATTTTGCAAGTGGGGCAGCTTTCAGTTATCTGTGTGGTCAGTAATTATGATTGGCCTGATGACTAAACTCATTAAACTGTGGCAACTCTTCTGATTGCTGGGTCACATCCAGCCTTCAACATTTAGGATTGATGTGCTTAAGGACTCGGATGTTTCAAGCCCAGTATCTTTGCATGTTCAAAGGAAGATAATACAAAGATATCTGAGCAGACACAAGCGGACCCCAGTTTCTTTTCTGAAAAAGATCATGCAAGGACTGTTGCCACATGCCGATCTCAACCATCACAGGCTGGTCAAACATGCATTCAGAGTGCTTACCAGCTGGTTATCACCACTGTGGTCAAAAAAGAACAGAAAGCCAAGTTAGAGGCTAGAAAAATCAGTTTTGCACAACTCTGGGAAATGTGTCTCTTCCTCATTCTGCCAAAGAAGGGGGACGTAAAAGGTGGGGAAATTGAAAAATAAGTTCTTTAAATTAAGAAACGTACTACTTTACGTGCCATTATGCAGCTTACCCATACAAAATAACTATACTTTCTTAACACAATCCTCTTTACCCTCTTAACCCCAAAGGAGTCATTATGTTCCAGGACTATAACTTTATATAAACTAAAGATCCATTTTTATGTTTACATATATTATTTAAGTAATACACAAAACCCCCTGATGCCAGAGTCTAGCTGCAGAATCAATCATTTTCTAGAGAATCTAAAATTTAGTATAAAAACTCTTACCTAAGCTCTGTATTGTTTTATACCTGAAGTCAAATTCCTCTTGCAAATCTTCCAAGTATTTCACATCTTGGTCAGTCATCTTTCCCAGAAAAGAAATGAACAAATGCATGATGCAGTATTTTCCTTTCTTACCACTTGAAAACCCCAGAACAGTTCTGGGAACTCTCATTTACTATCTTGTAACAGGATGATTGAATAATAAATACATGTTTATAGCTACAGATGTATTTTACTTGTTTAGAAAGTCAAATATTATCCTCTATCCTGCAGTTGACAGTGGTTGATTCAGCTTTATCCCTTCTTGTTTACTAGTGCAATGACATAGAGGAAAGTAGGAATGATTGTGTTAGCTTGAGCTAAACTGAAATTGTTATGCCAATAATGTTACTCTCTTCTTGAAACTTTAAAGCAGGGCAAAGGAATCATTTTATATTTACTTAAATGGAAATTGAATTGGGGTGTCCAAAGCCAAAAAAGGTGGAGTCAGACACAGGAGTAGAGCTCACAGAATTTATTTACAGAATGTCTTAAGAATTTGGATAAAGAAATGAAACATTTTTGCTGCTTTGGCATTTTGCAAGTTTCTTTTCATATGTGCTATAAAAAAATGTTGAAGATATTTTCTAGTAACCAATCAAAAAAGCCCATCAAAAGAAGGAAAATAAAACTGTAGGAAATTATCTGTTGTGCTTTGTAGGCCTGTTTCTGTGCTGTTTATAGGAAGCCTTGATTTTGCCAACAACTCATAAACAATCCTTTTTTAGTTCCCTAAGATGTGCACATTAAGTGTCTGTGAAAATACAGAAACTTGTTTGCTAAATGAGCCCACACACAATTAACCATTTTGGTTTACTCTTTATTTTTGGGGACTAAAGTTTTAAATTATATGTGTAAAGTATGAAATTACATACACGAGGAGCTGGCTAATTTCTGTGTTCAACTTAGTTACCTACTGAAAAAAACCCCTGGTATCTAGAAAATGTTCTCATTTTCACTGGTCCTTCAGGGGTGGCTGTGCTTCTCCACAGGCAGAAGGAGCAGTGTGACAGGCTGCTGCTTCGTCTGCTCTGCAACTTTTATCTTACAACTTTATGTGTAGATAGAGATCTAGTATTGCATTCTTCTGAAACTACCTTTATCCTTCTAAGGGTCTGATCTCTCTAACCCTTCTTCCCTGTGAAAGGAGACACTGATGAGCGAATGCTGCTAGGATCTCGTTCCAGTATACCAAGAGCATTACTCTTCAACAACATATGGACAGGTATTTCAAATATAATTTCCATGCTGAGACTGATGCAAAGCTGCAAGTGGGGCTGGGATAGCAATAAAGCCACAGGTAATCTGAATCCTTATCCTGCCTTGAGCTGAACAGGCAGGTGTTCTCTGAGATTTCAGGGTCTCTGGGAAATAGCTATGGGTTTGACTCAGCCTAGCTCTGTCCTGCAGTGGTATGAGAAACTCCTGGAGAGTGGTTACCATCAGCTCCCAGTGTTCTTGTCCCCTCACATCTCCAAACCGTGTAATTATGTCACGTAGCCTTCGGCTCGACAAAGGTCTTGGTACGTGACTCAGAGGTCATGAACGTTCAGCTACTGCTGATCCAGCTAAAGGAGGTGAAATTGCAAAAATACATTTTCTGAACCTTGCATCTTTTTAGAGACTGTAGGTATGCTCTTACTGCACTCAGGGGTCTGTCTGCAACTCACATAGGGATGAGCGTGGTAACTTTAAAATAGGCAGCTCTCACACTGAGCCCAGACAGCTGCTAACACCTGAGGATCCAGGTGTGTCCTGAGCAGTTAGTCTGGGCAGATGTCCTTGGAATAATGGAAAGTGGTTGGTGTGTCTGTTGGCAGAAGTCATTGTGCTGCCCAACTTAAAGATAGTTCAGGTGTGTCTGTATGAAAATCATGTGGGCAGAGACAGCAAACAGGACAAAAAACCTACCTGAGCACTGTTCTTGATGGCTGACACTTTGTGTTCTACATTTCTTTGGCGTTCTGAAACCACAGAGTTCTGCAAAGACTTTTCCAGCGGCCCCTGGAACACATTGAACAGATACTTGGCGGATGAGTAATAATAATAATAGGTGATAGAAACTGAACTGCAAGTTCCAGCACAGACAGGGAATTCAGAAGCCAGTGTTCAACCATCTGCAGACTGCTGTAAACACACAGACATGTTTAGTTCCACAGATTTGAAAAACATGCAGCTTTAACTTTGAAATCCAAAAGGTGAAAAGGTGTGGGTATATTGCAGACATTAAACATCTAGTAAATTAAACGTAGATTATTAGATTTTTGAGATCTTTATATTCCTATATAGGAATACATATTACATCCATAAGTGATTAATAAAAACACATTTGTCTTAAAAATTCTCTCTGGGTTTTAATCATGTAACAATTTCCCAAAAGTAAGTTTCATGTGTAATTTGAATTATTTTTTTCTTCAAACAACATAAAAATCATCAATGACTTTATAAAATATTGGATAGAATGTCTTTTGCATTCCATAATTAATATGAATTAATGCATTGCATAATTTAAAATACACACATCTGTTTTGCAAAGAGTAATCTCTTTAAAACCTTTCCTACAGATTAAAGTCTTTGAAGATTAGTTGTGACATAGAAGTCTCTTATAGCAATGCTTCCAGCAATAGTGCCACTAATGAAGTTCAAATGTGAGTTTAAAGGGCAACATTTGGCAACCCCTAGTGCACACAAATCACTTCAGTGGAATGAGAGGACAGGATTTGGTCTTAAAAGCATGTGAGCAGATTAACATGGAGCAGATTAATGAAATGTAATTCATTACCTGTACAGGCATGCTGGCTGCAGCCAATATTCTTCTTTCTTCTCTTAAGCAATTTGAGATGATCACTGCTATATGCATGGGATTACCATGATATTTGCCCTGCAAGCACAAGTTAATACAAGTCAAAAGAATTCCAGAATTCAGGATGTCCCTCTGGAAATCACAAGCAACATGATGTATGAGTCTCTATGAGCTACAGATTGGTGTGGGTGGAAAAGACTCCCCTTTTCATGTGCTGGTTCAGCCTTTCAGGGCAGCATCAGTTACTGCCACCATCATAAAATATTCTTAACAACGTTCCACAGAGATTATAAAGATACAATTCCAAGACGTGTATCATTTGAAGATCAAATTGCTCCTCTGCTAACACAGCTGTTTTGAAAAGGCTTTCCTGTCAGCCTATTCAAGGCACGATTTTATCACGTCTTCGATTTTCAATAGGATGTTGCTGCTTAGCATGTAGCACTTCTGCCAACAAAAAAGTTTGTAAGCATATCAATATGGTAATGATGCAAACAGGAAAGCTTCCTCAGCATAAAGCAGAAGACTTAAATTTTAATGTCTATGAACAATTTTTCTCTTTCACAAAATAATGTGCTTAAGATGAAGGAATAAGCAACTCTTGTCCCTAGCCCAAAGAATCACAAAAATCTGTATTTTTACACCACCATAAATAAAGTGCTGAATTGCTGATGCGTGACTGAGGACTGGGCACAATTTGAACGAATATTGGTTTATGCTGTATTTATCAAATTGGAATGATTGAGGACTCTCAAGCATCTTCTTTTATTGTGACGTATCCATTCAGTGTTTCTCAGTATCCTTCATGCCTTTCATTCAGTATCATTCATTCAGATACCCTTCATTCAGAGTTCATAGTGTTTGTCAATTCATCAGTATTAATCCATTTAATTTCTTTTCCTGTATGGTTTCCAGTCCTGGACTTCTCTATTTTCTCCTCTTTGTGATCAGCCTTTATTCTCATCCTATCTTCCTGCCACTCAGAACCTCTTTTATTCTAGATGTCTCTGAATGGGGAACAATAAGTTTATACATACTTTAACTGATGCCATATCTTCCTTTGATATCTCATACCAATCACTGTGTTAGAAACAAGGGTGTGAATGCATCTGACAGAAATGTGAACACATTGCTTCTGTATGCAACAACTATCATGGCATTAAACATACATTTCTAATGCTTTTTACTAAACATTTCCTGTGTGCTCTTGCATGAAATGTGTAATCTGAAATATGTTTTGACTTCAATTGCAAAGTAAAGAAATACTATATTAAAGATGGTATTTTTAATCATGGCAACTTGGTTCGAGCTGCTTGGTATTAAATACCATGTGTTACTGTGGTTTCAGGTACAGAGTAAGGCGAAAGATAGGACTCTTAAAACTAAATAACCAAGCTACCAAATGTTCCCTTCTAAGGAAGCTTTGACTGCCATGGCATTGTTAGCAATGAATCTACAGGTTGTTTCTTTGATTTCTGAAGTCTTTTCAGGACTTTTCAGGAAAAGTACATGGCCCACAGTGCAATCAGTGCACACCCAAAGTAGCCCCAGTGCTGTGCCTCCTTTGATTTCCTTAAAAGTAGTTCAGGATGGTACTTTACTCCAGCAACCATCTGTATCAATTACCCTAAGGAACAGGAGTTATGAACCTGAGTGGTTTTTAGGAGCTTCTCTGTAAACAAGAAGCGGTGAGTAATACGACCCCAGGACACACTATGCCTCAGATGAAGCACCAAGCACTCCCTCCCTGCCTGCTCCTTCCTGGGCAGTGAGAGGAGACTTGATTAAGGATGCACTGCTGATTTCCATGTCAAATAACAGTGCCAAAGATCTGTCACTACACATTTCTCCCTGACAGCTTCATGGCTGTAAGGACAGTAACTACGATGTTGCTGCACACTTCCTTCAACACCACTGCACTTCAGGCCCAGTAATATATTCAGTCCCTTTTACTGGGCATATTCCCAACCTCTCTCTCCGTAGTGTCGGGATGTAGCTTTGGGAAGGGGATACAGAAATGTGAGAAATGGCTGTGATCTTCCTGCAAAGGATTGAGTGGGGTGTCATGTGGAACTGTGGTCCAACAGCAACAGCCAGGGCAAATCAACTGCTGCAGAGAGTGGCTGTGCTCCTGGCTGTACTCCAGCCCAGTGCCCGACTCCTTAGGGAGCCAATCCAGGTTGCTAGCTGGGGTGGAAACGACTCATGCTTTTTTACTAACTGGATTTTCTGCTCTTTGGTGGACTGAAACTGCTCAGCAAAGGATGAGTTTATTGTTAAGGACAAGCATATGTGAGGTCAGAGAGGGGGGAACAGTCCTGCCTTGTTTCAGCTGTTATCACTAAGCCTGTCTATTCATCTGAACCTCGATTAGAGGGGAAAAAAGTCCTGTTATTAATAGGCTTGGGATGAAAGCTGTGAGGAGAAATCTGCTAGTGGTGTAAGTTTACTGATGGACATATTAATTCCTCTGTTAATTTCTGCTTGTGGCTGTTATTTCTTTATGGTAGTAAAACAGGGTTTCCCCTTCCCCCTAGATGGCCAGTAAGTGACCGTGCCACACATGGGTACCTGAAGCTACAAAGCCTGGGAAGTGTTTAGTCCTGGATTACTGCTGCCCAACAGAATTCCAGCACTGCTAGGGTTTAAAGGAGTCAAACAAAAGCTATTTAACCAAGTCAAGAAGAAATAAATATCCTCTCTTGGAGCTGGAAAAATGCATTTATGTAGAAGAGACTCTTAAAAAAAAAATTCTGACAGTGGGATGTGTTAAAATTCCCCACAAAGGATGCCGGTTATTAGGGACTTTCCCAGAGTTTTTACACACTATTCATATGCAAAACTTTCAAAAACTCTTTCTCTCCTTTTCTTTGTTTCATTAAGAGAAACCTATCTGAATCAAGAGATGGAGTGGAAATTCACTTTTTCACCCCTTTCTTTCTTCTCTAACTCATAAAGCTGTGTCCATAGCGATTCCCATACTTATGTCTGGCTGGTGCTTCTTCAACTTGATTCAGTTTGAGTAGATGCCAAGAAGGTCAACAGAGGGCTGCCACTTGTGCTCCTGGAACAGCCCCTTTTGCAGTAAAGGAGCAGATGGATTGCAACTCATCAGTAATAAATTGATAACTAAATTGTAACACTAAATATCTCAAGAACTGCAACTTATTAAATAACCATAGCTACTAGAAGTCACAATAACCACATGTTTGACTCTGGAAAAATAGTAACACTAAAAATTTTCTGCCTGTGTTTTATACTTCTCAGCTGTAATTACACTTCGGGATGTACCACTTGGTATTCCCTTATTATTCCCCTACTGTCAGCTCTTGTTGTTCTGCACTTCCATTTTGTCTTTGGCTGAGGGCAGAATTTGCTCAACATGACCTTGATTTCTGAATGACTAATTGAAAATTATCTCCTATCAGCAAAAGAGTAGTATATGTAGGAAAATTAAGGAATATTAACCAAAAATGGCTTGAGATGGGGGAATCCTAACTTAGTGTGACATGAACACTAGCAGCCAGAAGAGGAAGAAGAGTGTGGATTCTCTAGTTATGCAAAATTGTATTAATAAGTTTAAATATTTAAGGAGAAGATTTATAATTGTCTTTTGATAAATACCAACAAAGAGAAATTGAGGATTCGCTTTTCTTCTTTCACATCAAAATGTCTGCTAACATTACTGTAATTTTGTTGTTCACAGAAGTTTTCTTTCTCCTCTCTTCTGTTCCAATGAAGTCTTTCCATGTCACAAGTTACAACAAACAACAAATGATCTTATTTGGACTGGCTTCTTCTCAAGAACTACCAGCATGATGCTAAATTTAAGCAAACAGGGGAACTTGAACTTTCATTCTGAACAGGTGACAATTTTCTGTGAGTGCTGATGACATTTCCTTGGAGAAAACCTTCCTACCACCACCCGGCATGCACTCTTTCTACTTCAGGGACATCTGTTATGACAGTATCTTACTAGATCACGGAGAAAAACAAAGAGGCATTCCTGCAAAAACAGTTTGTACATTATAGCATGCAGAGTTTATGCCCTTTAGCCAAATTTTTAAACAGCTTGAACTATTTGGAGTATGTTAAAGGTGCATGATACAGTGGCTGGGGAAATGCAAGGTTTGATTCTGTAAGTTGCAAGGTCATGGAGAAACTTTAAAATACATATTATGACATTTTAAAATACATGTGCTTTCAAAAAGAACACCAAACAACTGTCAGTTTTAGTATCTGGAATTCACTGCTTACTCTGACAGGAATGAAGAAATCTAGACCAGAGTCATTCTCTTCCTCTTCTTTTCTTCCCGCTGCTTACATTTTTCAAATTTTAGTTGATTTTCCTGTGGGCAGGTCCATCACAAAGTGGGTCACTCCCAGCCACACAAACACTGACTGCTTTTCATGTGTCAAAGGTTTCCGTACACACCCATCAGTGAATTCTGGATGTGCACTACATGAGCAGCTGGGTCTGTTTTCAGTGGTTAAAGCAGGGGATTAGGTGTTAGTTGGTCTCTGCTTGTAATGTAGAAGGATGTGCTGTGAAACCTTTAGAAAGTCAATCAGGGGTTTGCCTGGTTATCTCCGCGTTTTCAAGGTGACCTTAGAAAAGGACTTGAGTAGGTTTTGGTGCTTTCCAGTTCTGAAAATTGCTTCAGAATTTGGTCTTTTTTCTCTTATTTCTTTCCTTTTTATTTTTCTCTTTTTAACTCTTAAAACCATCAGCTGTATTTCTTCTCATTTCTGCTAGAAAAAACCTTCTTGAGCCTTTTAATTGTATGCAATAGGAGATTTACTTGGAGGCAAGCAAGCATTAGCTAGTATGATCATTGAAGTGTTTGTTCATATTGAATGAATATTTAAAGAAGCTGATGGAAGGGAGGAGAGATAGGAAGCAGCAATACAAAGTCAAGCAAAAATACATTTCCTTCCCTATTGCTAACTTGTGAAATGATTATTTTATTAAGTCTGATACTAAGCATCTTTCTGGGTAAGCAAATATCTCATCTTTCATGAAATCAAAAGCAGGGAGAAAAACCCCCTTTTCTCTATCATTTTATTTGTTTGAAAGAAAGAAAGATTTGGTTTAGTTGTGTATCTTGACTGTGTGGGTGGGAAGGCATAGCTGTACATACATATTTCCCGTTTTCACCTTCAAATATGACAAATACCACTTGGCCTTGATTTGTTTTCTACCTTTGTTTATGCATCCAGGCAGAAAGTCTAATGAAGACAATAGCAGAATACAAAGAAAGAGTCGGTCCTTGTGCTAGCCTGGCAAAAGTTAAATGCTTGGGAGTTTTTTGAAACCTTGTACTTAAACAGGCAGTATTCTTACTAAAAAATCTTCTTCTACTAGAAAGATGTCTCTGTTTAATCTAGGTCTTTAAGAGGAAGTACCTGCAACACTATCTATTTAGACTGCTCTTGTTGTACTTTATTTTTAGATTTCCCCTTCCCTTCTCAAAATATGTGAGAGACCTTAAAGGGAACCTCATTGTTTTATAAAACTCCTGTGATGTGTGGGAAGTCCTAATAAACAGGTCTGTTTTTCATAGGATATGATGGATAACTTCCAGAAGATCATAATTTCTTTAGGGCATGTGCAACCAAATTGCAATAGGCAAAGTTGTAAAAGCAGAGTGAATGAGCTGTGAAGGCAGAGGTCTTTTTCTCCACCCCTCAAATTGCACTGCTGAGTCCCTCCCAGCAGCCACTAAAACCACTCAAGGAATAGTCTATAGAAACAGCAGATTTCTGAGCAGGTAGGGTGAGATACAGCTACAGAAAATACATTTCTGTAGAAATCATAATCAGACAGTAGAACTGTACAGACAGGGAGGGATGAATAATCCAGTGATGCTTTTGAGATTCATTTGAGAATAAATAACTTCCTGTTTAAATGAGATTTATTTGAAAGTAAATAAAAATACTGTGTTCCCTATGAAAAGGGTAAAACATCAGAGGACAGAGAGGACTGATCCCCACATCCCCCTCCTCCTCTGGGCACAAAGACCTGAGTATTATTACCTAATCTCTCAGGCAGATGTTCAACTGCAACTGGGCTCTTAAAATTTCAGAACAAACAAAGCCCACAGGAGGTTATTTAGTTTGCTTGTATTTTTACTTCTGTCTGTAAGTTAACCCTTATTCATTCTACAAAAACAAACTGAAACATTATAAACTTTTCTAGAGTTGTGTTCGTTAAATAATAACTAGAAACCGCAAAATATTTTACTTCTAACAAGTAACCTTCTTCAGTCTTCTATCAATCCTTTTTAAAACCCTTTATTAGCTGACATGCAGTCACCAGGCTGCAGTTGCTAGGAGCAGGCACCTAGCTGCTTTTGCAAACAGACTTCTGTCTGGGGTTTCCCATTTGCACGCCAAAATTTTCTGTAAACAGCTTTAATGGTTGTTCTGAAAAACTCACTGGGAGCAGTCTAGTATAATCTGAATTAGACAGCAGGACACACTGGTTCAAAACACATGTCCTACTTTAGCATGTTGAGTTTTTGATCTGGCAGGCTGCACGCGTGCTAAATACGTGTAAATAACATTTTGAAATGGACCTTCCGTGGTTTATTAGGAACTTTCTCTGTTTTGTTCCATTCTCACCCTTTTGTAAGCTTTAACGGGAAACTGCAACTTAAACATTGATGGATGTTTCCACTCTTTGCAACTGTTTCTCAGCACAGGGCTTATTAGAATTGTTTGTCAAGGACCAACTGGAATGTCCTGTTTCAGACCTAATGCTATTTTGTCCACTTTCTTTGATGTAGTGAAATAAATAATCTTATGATTCCTCATGCATGTTCCTTTCTGGTACAGAGGCTTTTGTAAACAGTCACTTGAACTAAGGAACCTTTTTATGTTCATTTAGTTCTATCTGGAGAAGCACAGTGATGTTCAGTTCCCATTGCAGATGGAAACAAACTGGGCATTCTAACCAAGAGCATGACAGAATCAGGAATGCATTGCTCTGTTACTGTTTTAAATAGCATCATGTAAAGATATATTTGTTTGTACTACATAGAAATGGTGAATTTTACATGGAAAGAATTGCCTTAATGTTAATATATGTTATTTTAGATGACAGAAGATACTTTCAGATGCTATTCCAGACCTTCCCATAAAAACAGCCAGAGCCGTGTAGGAGAAAGCAATGTAACTAAAGTAATATTTCCCAACTACTTACTGTAACTTCTGAAAGCTTGTTTCTATATAACTGGTTGCTGTGAATCAGCAGCTCTGGTGCTTCTGCCTGACCTCTCCCTTTGTAAACAGACCCCAAGGTGTTAATGGTGTGTGTGTCCACAGACCTGCTTATTCAGGCATAATCCCACTGCCCTCCCCACCCCTCATTTTAGGCTCTAGCAGGGCTGAGGAGTAGGTAGAGTTCACCAATACTGGAGAATCTGCTGTGAGAATTAGATGAATTTCATGAATATACATAATTTACAGCAAATTGATCCCCAGAGCACACAGTATACTCATTAACTCAGGCTTCAATGGTAAATGAGCAGAGCAGCCCTTCTTATTCCCAAAATCTGTTATTTCACTTTTATAAAGGAAGATTTATGTAATCAGATTTCACCCTGAATACCATAAACAGTGAAGTAACACAGATGCATGCTGCCATTAACGAGAAGGAATTGCTTTCAGAAGTTATCTTGAGACTAGAGCATAAATAAGGGCTTCAGTTATGAGTAGGGTGATTCTGGGAATTTCTGCTTTTGTCCTGATGGGGTTGTCCTGCACCCATCACAGAGCACAGCACAGACAGTGGCTCTTCCTGAGAGCCACATTTGGGCCAGGCTGCACTCCTCGGAGCTACTTCTTCTCTAGCAAGCACCTGAGGAGCACTCCAGGTTTCCAGCTTGGAGTGTGTGGGGGGAAGGACATCCCTGAGCTGAACAGGCAGTTGCCCACCAGCATCACTCCTAAATGGAGCAGTGGGACACGGGGGCACAGTGCCCATCTCTGATTCCCAGGCTCCTCTGAGCCTCCCCTGCTCTGGCTCCCCGAGTGCACTGCAGCCTGGCTGCTCTCCCCCAACCCAGGATTTTGGCATGTGAGTCAGGTATGTGGACAGTGCCTGTCTTCCATGAGAGTCTCTGCATTTCACCAGTCATCTCTGCACTAAATCTCCTCGTGTATTGCACAGGAGCTTACATCAGGGACAGGTACACTGTCACATGAAAACATTCCTTCTGAAATCTAGGATGTAATTGTCCACGAGCCAAGGTCATGCAGTCTCTTACATCTGCAATTTGGTTCCTAGAAGTGCTAGGCAGCTCTTCAAAGCTTAACATCTGCCCTTTACATTTTGTTGTCATAACAACAGCACAAACCATCTCCTTGTGACTAATCCGCTTTGTTTTTCTCCATCTAGATTTTAAGGAGAAAGAACCATAGGCATAGTTTCCCTGCTCTTTCCCCACTGCTTCTGAATATTTTCTCCCTCTTCCCTTTCCAAAACTGCTTCTGGGGAGAGAAGGAGCTCTGCAGGAAGATGGAAAGAGAATTTAACCTTAGAAAGTGACTGTGCTGTTCTGTCTCCCAC
The DNA here is from genome assembly GCF_965178545.1 of Coloeus monedula. Taxonomy (NCBI): domain Eukaryota; kingdom Metazoa; phylum Chordata; class Aves; order Passeriformes; family Corvidae; genus Coloeus; species Coloeus monedula. The sequence continues at coordinate 8,864,998 of NC_138787.1, forward strand.
TGAAGAGCACAGCAACAAAAGGCTGCTCTGCTATAAAAAGGAATCCAATTTACTGACTAGAGAAGTAATAATAATGTAAGAAGCAAATGTGAAGGATTTTAACCTAAAATGATGACCCTGATTTTAATACAATATGTGCATTTATACCAGATTAATGTCAAGAAGAAGAGATGTTTCAATGAAAGCAAGAAATAGAGAAGCAAATTACAGAGAGTTAGCAGTGACCACACCAAGTGCTTATAACTTTTTCAAATGACATATTTCCTGACTGGTGTTTCTTTTTGCCTGCAGATCATTTTGGAAATGTAAGCAGTCTAAGTAGGAATGACATGTTCCATAGTCATTTCCCTAATGGTGAGAGAATAGGGATGGTCCCTGTGTTCTAAAAGCAGGGGTGCCAGGCAGACCCACCTTCCTGCTTGGACTTCTACTCTTTGCCCTTCACAACCCCCAAGGGTGCCCAAAACTTTGTATTGCAACTGAGGCAGGCAAATTCTCTCTTCTTTCACGATTTCCATTCTTATTTTCATAGAACAACAAACATATTTATGTAAAGATGTTTCAGCAAACAGTCAGAATAGAAGATTTTCTTAATTTTATAAAAAAATCTCAGGGAGATCTTTTACATGAGGTGTGCTTGGCTGTGGTGCTGGAGACTCCTCGACATACTGTTCTCCAGACTCAGTAACAGCACCAGGAATCTTGATCTTAAGGAGTCCTTATCTGTCTAGAAAACAGCTGCACAGGCCACTTATGAAGTGTACATTGCTTCCTCTTCTAAGGCTGCTCTTCACTAACCATCCAGTTGTATTTCTGATTAAACATTGGTCTCTCATTTTGTGTTTTGTCAAGAACTACAGATTGCTTTTGAATATCTTTTGTCTGTTCTCTAATTGAATTTCTTTTGTATTATTGCTATTGTCATAATGTTTAGGAACCTTTACCACAGCTCAACATACTATGCTGTGTGCATAGTGATAAGTGCTGGTTTCCAGTGTTATCTATTTTGTCAAGTATTACTCAATAGGGTAATGCAATTTGGCTCAAAATAATGAACAAACGTTGTACTCAGATTATGTATTGAGGTTGGACAGCCTTGTGTGTGTGCACGATGTACTTGGGTCTGTACATCTGTGTGTGGTTCAGAGGGGAAGGAAGAGGAGGGAACTGTGAAATTTCAAAGAAGTGCTTGCACTAGAGAGTGAAGCAGAGATAAAGGTGGGCTCATGGTAACTAACCTTCAGAGAAAGTACAACCAACACTGTTCACAGAGTCACCAGATAGGAAAAGATGTTTACGAAAGCAGCTTCCTCCCCTATTTAGGAACCCAGTCTTTCTTTCATCAGTTGGTCAAAAATCTCATTAGTTTTACAGTGTACCATTCTGGCCTCCCTTTCCCTACCGGGTATGTTGGGACAAAACAGATCATGGCATTCTACTCTGTACATCAGTCACGTTTTTCTGGCATTGTCATGTCATGAAACTGTCACAAACTAGCTCAAATTGCAAGAGTTAGGTATCTGCAACGACTTCCAGCTGTGGGTGGGAAGCCAACTGCCCATTTCCAATCTTCTCAAATATTCAGCAATAAGATGCAACCAGTGATGCATTAAAAAAATATTAGACCCACAATTAGATAATTTGCATACTCAAATTTAAGAACATTACAGAACATACTGTCCATGCTATGTGTCATGTTCAGTCCATTAATAACACTTAACAGTTGATAACAAGGATAAGCTGTCAGCTGGTTTCAATGACTATAGCATTTCTTTACTGATGGACTTACCTAATCAGTGAAGAAATAATTTTAATAGCTGAAGCAGGAGACTGCCTGTGCAGCTCTACAGAACATGCAGCCCACACTTTGGCTGAAAATGTATTAATCTTCTGTGTTCTATAACTTAAAAGTTGTAACCTAGTGCTTTACAAAAAAGTAAAAAATACTGGTGTTACAGATTTCTTAAGACAGTTTAAGTTATTTGTCTTATCCAATAATAACAACCCTCAAACATTGCAAGAGCCTGGTCCTACTTCAGCCTATTCTAATAATTTTGGAAATCAGAATATGGAATACAGTGGGTGATAGTGTTAAAGATCAAAAAAAGCTGCAACAGTGAAAGTGCCAGACAATTTTTGGTGGTTTACATGTGTATTTTGAAAGTGAATGGGTAGCTTTTCGTCTAAATCCAGGTTATCTGCTGTCTTGATGCAATGAAGAAAGGTTAGCATTATTAGTGATGGGGAGAGCTTCTGGGGTTTTTTTTGCCTACCTGGAAACATTCTACTGCAATGCTGAAGATTCAGATCCCTTTTTATAAGCAGTATAATTCCAGCATCACACATGTCCTCTCACGGAGTTCATAGTGCTGTTCAGCTGTAATGGGGATGCCTGAGCATTTTGGCTTGTTCTGGAATTGTGACTCAGACCCTAGCACCTGAGAAACCATTGAATCACAAATCACTCAAAACTCCCCCCCCCCTTGGCTTTCTGGAATAAGCCTCCTTTGCTTTGTGCTTTTCCTGAAGCATGATATAATTTCCAAACGTGACAGGACTTAAAGGAAAGGGTTTTCTTTCAGGCCATTTTCACACTGGTTATTACCTGAACTCATGTGTGTTCTCTCAAGGCCTGATTGCTTGGCTTGGTGTGCCCAATTTGGCAGAGCATGCATAGCTGATGCCTCAAGTTTTGGTAAAAAATTTAAAATAAAATAAACAGTGCAAAGAGCAGGAGGAACAACGAGAGGCCTTAACTTTGTAGAGCTTATATGTGAATATATACTAGTCCTTCTGCCTGTGCACATTGTGATGGAATAATCACAAATGCACTGTCTTTTAAGCCAGGAATACACCAGTGCAACTGCTTGGCCTGAAATGCTCTTTCCATGTATATGCCACTGTGGAAGAATCCTTTACTAAATTGAGACAGCTTTGTGGTAAAGCTTTGTGCCAAGACCATTACGTCTGCAGTTCAGTAAATTTCGTGTTTGAAGAGTACCGAAATTATGAAAAATGCTGCTTCAAAAACCAGAAAAGAAACAAAAAGTGACTTTATTTTTAAATTACAGGAGGCTGCTTGCATAACGTACGATGAAAAAGTGGTTGCAATGGAAATAGTGTCATATTTTTAAGAGGCCACCACTAGGGATAAAGAGTAGAAAGACACAGCCATAAAGAGAACAAAATAATTGACAGTCATGCTAAGATTTTCCAGGCCAGTGTGTGTGTATGTATATATGTCTCAAATAAAGAAAATGTTTTGCAAGCAATGTAATTATCATTTAAGTACTTATGGAAAGCACCATCAAAGAAGAGAAAAACCCCCAAACTTTCATTAAACTCAATGGCATATCTACTTTATGCAGAAGACAGATAGATGTCAGGAAGTAGGTGACTAATGAAGTGGAATTCTGAGAATCCTTGCCTTAGATAAACAATTATTAGAGAAACATTCAACCAATCAAAATAAATATCATTTTGCAGAAGCCTAACGGTAAATCCTTCAAGTAATTCATAACAAATAATCCCAGAAAAGCATAAAACAGCAAGCATGCTAATGATTTACAGGGGTTCCTTTTCATGGTGCTGCCCTAAGCCCCAAGCATGTATTTTATTCCATAGTTAAATATCTGCAGGTGTCTGAAAGGTGTTAATTACATTTGTAACAAACATGAGCACTATACAGCCTTATTTATAAGAGCTCAGTGAAACACACATATGCACAGAGATAAGAAGTCACAGCATTTGTATCCAAGCTGCATGCATTGAAATAGGAATTATTGTGCCACAGACACACAGCAGAATTGTTATTTTGAATTATCTTGTTGAAGGCTCAGTCTTGCCATAGCTGCTCAGAGTCTACAGCATCCAGGGCAGGGCATTGGAACAAACTGCACTCGACAGAGCTCGAGCACTACCTCCAGAAACCAGCAAGAGTGTGCAGTGCAATCTGTCATTTGAAGTCATGACCCACCTGCAGCAACTTCCTGACTCTTTTCAGGTTGTGTATCAAGAGCAGATTCTTCTCCTGTGAAACCCGGTCCAGCTGTTCATCCACTTGTATTATCAAATTCTGTAAAAGGATCATTGCCATTGCTTCATTGTTGGCTGCAGCCTCCCTAAAGAATCAATGAACAACAACCATGCATGTTTAAAATGTTGTATGATGTGTCAATCTAGCAGTACGGAAAATTATAATCTATTCAGAAATCTAGGTAGCAAAAAAAGACTTTAAGTATATGGTGACTTGCATGTAGTTAGAGCTTGTGAATAATTTATTTTTATGATTTTGTGCCAGTTTTTTTAATACTCCTATAGATATGCACCTATAAAAACAGGGTGAAGTGTTAGCACAGACAGTAGAGTCAGTCAGAGGAGACAACCAGGGTTTTCTAGTCTCTGGTCCAGTGAATATTTAAATACTTCCAGCTCACTTGTCAGAGGAAATGGGGCTTATGCAAACTGTCCCTCTCACTCAGTCACACAGATATAATTTCTGAATTTGCTGCCCAGTTTCAGACAAAGTTGGCAACAGGCTTGAAGTCCAAAAGATAGAATGTTCTTACAAATTTCATGGAAATCTGGCAGGTTGGTAGAAGAAAGGAATCCAACTTAGCGCCTCCACTGAGGAAAACGGCAGCAATAACTTGCTCCAGGAGGCAACAGCCAGATGGCCAGGCAGCAGATACATCTCTTCACACCAGGCACCAGATGAGCCTTCCCCCAGCCAAACTATTTGGGGATACAGGAAGACTCTGAGGCTACTGGTGAAGGGCATGTAGGGGACACAGGACACAAACACAGACAAAGCCAGGCTTTACTGGTTCTGCTGTTCATGGTACAGCTTGGGATGCGCAGGGCAATGGCATTAGTCAGCAAAACTGAGGAGGAAAAATTTTGGACAGTATGGCATCCTTGTCCTTGGGATGGCCTCCTTCCTTGCCTCACAAATGGCAGGTGCCTGTTTGAGATACACCTCAACTAACTCAAAGTCTGGCAAAAAGGAGATTTTAATGTTACCCGTGTTGCCACAGCCCCATAAATACTGAGCATTAACTGTAAGGAAAGATTATATTCCTTAACAGATTTTTCTTCTTCCCCTGCACAATAGTCCTCCAATAGTCCTGTGGATTTAGCTTGAAAAATTGAGATGTCTCTATCTGATACGACTAAAATAATTTTTTTTGGCATTTAGTTTGGGATTTTCTTAAGATAACTATCAAGTGAATTGAATCCAAATTTGTGCACAGGCTGACCTCCTAGAGCAGAATTCCTGTAAACAGCTGGCTTGTTCCCCAGAATTATCCAGCTCTAAGTGCAGTTTTGGACAAGTGAATAATTTTATGCTGCAAGAGGTAAATGTATAACATGTCCATTGAAAATTAACTTGCATTATTTTTTTAATAAATTTTTATTGGATTTTGTTTAGGAGTAAGTTCAAATGTGAAACCTCACCTCCCAATATTCCTTAAGTTTAAATGGCTAAATCCATAACTAGTGAAATAGTATTACTGGAGTGTAGATACCTGCACAGTTTGTAAATGAGCACCCTAAAGCCTACCAGAAAACCAAAGAATTGTTGGTGATTGAAATAATAGGAGAGAGAATAAATGAAATCCTACCAGTCCTGGCTTTCTATCCATTGTGCTAATAGATGCCGGATTTCCATGGGGAAGTTATCATCGTAGAACTGGTCTACCTGCTCCAAAAACTTTATTTCCAGTTGTTGAACTTGACTCCATTGGGACATGCTGCAAAAGAAAAGAATTAAACAGGCTTGCCCTTGGAAAGTGAATATGAATTACTAATCCAAACTGCATAAATCAGTTATTTTCATTGTAGCTCTTACATACTTTAACATTTTATTCTGTCTTTCAAAACAGGTGGCACTCGAGTAAATGTAGAGTTAAAGGGAAGAGGGAGAAAAGTGAGCAAGGCCATTAAAGAAGTTTTGGCTCTTAAATGTGAATGGGCACCTCTGTCAATTCCCTTCCTTTATGTAAATGTTTTGAGGTACTTTATGATGCTTATGAAGTGGCAAGATTTACACACCATCTCTCATCAAGAGAAGAAGTTTAGGACTGTACTCTTCAAACCCAGGTAGAAATATTCTTATTGAAGAGTAGTGGAAAGCAATGATTTCGCTCTCTTCTTGGTGAATTCACACCACTCAAGTTTTTCCTAAAGCCATAATGGTTATGTGTTGCTGTGCTGTTCCTAAAGCCCCACATTGTCTGTTTGGAGAGTACTGCTTTACAACCTAAATCTAGCACATCTTCTCTATTTAAAATTGCCATTTAATTATGTTTGGTATTACATAAAGGGGGGAAAAAAAAAGTAAGCATAAAGTCATATGAAAACTATAAGACAAGCAAAAGTAGCACCACCTGATGACAGGATCTGAAAGTCTAGTGAAAAAACTATCCCAAGTTTTGCCTGATAACTGAGATGCTGGCGATAGAAACTTGGTTGTTCTAGATTGTAGGGGGGACTGAATTAATACCTGCTCCTCTCCGTGGTCAAAAGACATTATTTTGGGTGAGCAGACTCTGCAGGAGGACACCTCAGCCTGCGTGGCTCCCTCCACTCATGACAGAGTCCATTCTCTAGGGTTGCACCCTGTCATTATTAATCCCACTGGTGAAAACACCATTTTCACTGTGATGCGTTCAATGCAGAACAGACTGCATTGATAAAATGTTGCCTCAGGGCAGGCTATGCCAGGCTGTAATCCCAGATGTGGCATGTGGATAAAAAGTCAGTGGTGGGGTTGAGAACAGGCCACCCTGGATAAGCAGGGAAGAGGGATGCTCTACGACCTGTGCCCTGGGATCCCAGTCCTCAAGTGGGCTCTGCCAACACCCTGATCCCATACCAGAGGTGGTCTTCCCTTTCATCAGACTGTTAGTTCATGTGAACAAAAGACACAAAATCCATTCTGGGGCTAAAGATTGAAGTGGGTCAAATTATGGATCTGTTGGAACATTTTTGATTCAAACTTTTCCTGAAGAAAAAGACAAGATTTCATCAAAATGGACGTTTTTGCAGAAAGCTGACCTTTTTATATGCAGCTTTTCTATTTTCAGTTCTGAATCGTAGTTTCAGAATGCCAACAGTTTCAAATAGAGAAGACATTGTATTTTTAATACTGTAGTCTTTCCTTTTGCATTTTTTAAAGTCAGAGGAGAAAAAAAAAGTAGTAGTTCAAGGTTTAATGGAGTCCTGAGCATTTACTCATGCAAAAGTAAAAGTGACAGGTTTTAGTTTCTCCCTAATGAAGGCTGATGGGGTGATTCTGTGTTTGGTATGAAGGACACTGTATATAACATCAGTGGAAATGTGTCCAGTGACATTTCCCTCCTCTTTATTATTTCCATTCGGAGAGGAAAAAGATATTGCCTGAATATTTACTTTGTTTCATTAAATTGCTGAGGAGGACTTAAGCACAGGAGTGTTTCGCTGTCCGTGTTGCTGTATTGAGAGTTACAAAGAATCCCAGACCTCATTTCTGGTGATATATACAAGGAATCAAATCATAATGCATTAATAATTTATGGAATAGAATCAGAGAATTGTTAAGGTTTGGAAGGGATCTCCACTATCACAGAAAGTGACTGTAACATTTTTCTGAACTTACACTCGGAAAAAAACTCCAGATTTTTAAGTCTGTTCACTTTCAGTGGGGGGTTTTATTGTAATTGCTAGTGAATTCTGGTGATTATGATATCCTAAAAAGATTCGCAAGGAAATTTAATATTTTTATCTAACAAACAAACAAATAAACAAACAACCACCAAAAAAATCCCACAAAAACCCAACCAAAAAAAACCAAGGAAAAAAGGGAAGATTTTGTCCAGCCTGCAGCCCCCTTAGGCCTGCCATGTAAGTTGCAGGGATGCTCACATGCATAAACTCTTAGAAAGCACACAGGTAGGGTTTGTCCCTGGGATTTTGTGACATGCTCAGTACAACCCATGTTCCTTTTGCGCAAAAAGGTTTTGCAGGGACAGCTGAGAAGGTCGGGCAGTTGTAGCTCATTGTGAATGGCCCCTGAAGGGAGCTGAAAGTTTTCAGGAAAGATGGGGCAACACTGTCTACAAGAGCACGTAGTGAGAGGACAGGGGGAATGGGCTCAAGTTGAAAGAGAGTAGGTTGAAGTTAGACATTGGAAAAAATTTCTTTACTATGAGTGTGGCGAGGCACTGGAACAGGTTGCCCAGGGAAATTGTGGATGCCCCATCCCTGGAGGTGTTCGAGACCAGGTTGGATGGGGCTCTGAGCAACCTGGCCTCTAGTGCAAGTTGTCCCTGCCCATGGCAGGGTGTTGGAACGACATGATCTTTAAGGTCTCTTCCACCCCAAGCCATCCTGTTACTGCAAGGCGGCCTGCAGGAGCGGGTGCTGCGTGACGGCGGGCATGGCGCTGTCCCGCCGCACTGCGGACAGCGCAGAGCAGCCCCGCTCTCCGGGTGCCCAGGTGCTCTCCCGGCTGCCGGGCTTGCCCTGGAGCCCGTTCCCATCGGCCCCGCCTGTGCCGAGGGTCGGTGCGCGCCCCGTCCCGTCCCGTCCCGCCCGGAGCTCGGTGCGCTCCCCCGCGCCCGGCGCCCCACTTGCCTGTGCCGGGTCCGGCCGAGCGCCGCCGCTGCCGCCGCCCCGCAGCCTGTAAGCGGCCGTGCCCCGCAGGCTGTAAGCGGCCGTGCCCCGCAGCCTGTAAGCCGCCGTGCCCCGCAGCCTGTAAGCGGCCGTGCCCCGCAGGCTGTAAGCGGCCGTGCCCCGCAGCCTGTAAGCCGCCGTGCCCCGCAGGCTGTAAGCCGCCGTGCCCGCCCCCGGCCCGTGTCAGCGCCTTCCTGTGCGTCAGCCCCGCGGGGCCCGGCACGGCCCTGCCGCGTATCGCAGGAGCCCCAGTCGCCAAAGTTACCTGGGCAAAGCTCGGAGCGTGGAGGAAGCTGTTTGTCCTCAGGAAGCTGAAAAATACCAAAATCTTTCCCATTCGTGCTGTGATAGCAGAGGGCTGGGTCCCACCTCTCTGGGGGACTAGTGGCATCCCTGGGCACTCAGGGTTCTGCTGTTCCCCCAAAAGCCATGGAGGCACTGATGTCCCCACTGCCCGAGCTCTGCTCAGTGAACGCCAGTGAAAAGGCAAAGGGCAGTTCTTGGAGGAGCTGGGCAGCAGAACAAAGCATCTTGTGGCTTACAGTCATAGAGGTTGAACAACACTTCCAAGACCATCGAGTCTAACCTTTGCCTGAACATCGCCATGTCAACTTCAGAGCCACAGTCAACTTGTTTATTGAACACCTCCAGGAATGGTGGCTTCACCACTCTCCTGGGCAGTCCATTCCAACACTTAGCCACCCTTTCCATGAAAAAATTCTTCCTGATGTTCAGCCTGAACATCCCCTGGCACAGCTTACAACTATGTCCTCTCATCCTGTGGCTGGTTGCCTGGGAGAAGAGGCTGACCCCCACCTGGCTACAACTTCCTTTCAGGTAAGTGTAGAGAGTGTCTTTCTGCAGCATTCCTTATTCCAGGTAGTACCTGGGATGCAGAAGCTTCCCTCCAAGATGAAAGATTTGATCCCTGTCCTACAGGGTTAATGATCCAATATCATATCTGCAAACAGTAACAGAGACATGTTCCAAGTATCTTCTCCCCAAAGAAGTACGTTATTAGAAAGGAGACTTCTATAATTTCAGATGCAACGCTGCTGAAACCAAAGTGAGTGAAAAATGCTAAATTATGACCATTTCAAAGCCATCTTACCTCAGCACAGACTTTGAGTGCTAGGATCATGGCTCTGGTGTGATGTGAAGCAGCTGCAATCTGCCCTAAAGCGAATCCTTTAAACTATTTTTTGTCATATTTTGTCTTTACCAGGAACCCCAGCCATGAGCAAGGCTTTTCTGCGCCAGGCTGTGCAAACCTGGAGTAAGAGACACTCACAGAACCTGCCAGGGAGCTGACAGGGCACATTACACTCTGTGCACTGGGAGGAATGTGCAGCCTCGTTCAAGGGAAGAAGCCAGGTGCTGGGGATGCAGTTAAGAGGAAGGTGTGTGTCACTACTGATGCACAGTTATGTTTTCTAGACAGAGCAGAGGGAGAATTAGAAGTGAGGTGAGGAGTTTTAGGGAGCTTCTAGAAGATCATATACAGGTGTCAGCAACTGACCCATGTCTGAATATTGGCTGGGTAGAGAACATATTCACCATATGCGTTTGAAATGAGATTTGGCATTATCTTTAATAGCATTTAGCATTTTTTCAGGTGCATTTGTGTAGAGAAAGGCAAGATCATAACAGGAGTTGACAAAAATCCTGGTTTATAGATTTGTGTGGTCCAGTCCATATTTGAGTCGATTCTCTTTAGTTCTTTTACTCTTTTATGTTTTATCATTGCATATTTGCTCTTTTTTTTTTTACTTTCCCAGATGAATTGAGGATGTAATCTTCTAGAAGATTTTCTTCAGCCTTTTATTTTTTAGCTAAATGACCAGAGTGCAAAATCACATTAGCTTTACAACCCAGAAATGAAAGCTAGGTGTATAAAGCTGGAGGAATGATTTGGTTGCTATTCGTGACCAGAAGCACATTTAGCCCCAAATTGCATTTGACCTCTCTAAGTGGCTGTTATTGGTGCTGATTTAACTGTCACTGGCTCAAGAGAACTGGCACTAGAGCAGAAAGGTAATATTTTCATTGCTTTTTGTTGGGAACTGAGGACCACACTGGCTGTCAGACTAGCTCTTTGTCCAAAGAGGTCAGTCCCCAAATACAGCCAGAATTTGGCAAGTCTCTGCTCAGGCCTGCCCTCTGTCCTTTAGGTTTCAGCAAGCACAGGAGCCTGGTTAGCTTATGTGGAACACATCAGGACAGCGAATTAGTAATTTGAGGACCACCCAGGAAATAACATTGATTAGTAATTTGAGTTTGTGCTGTCAGTAGGGGGAACTATTGCACTGTATTTCTTTTAAATAAATATTGGTAACTATTTGTTTTTCTTTTTACATTAAACACAAATTTTCTGAGCATCCTTATGTGACTGCTGCCTGTAATGATGAGCAGACAGGTAGTTCATTCTGTTGCAACAAAACAAGATAGTAACAGATATTCAAACCCCTTTTGCTTGCTGTTTCTCTGCTTAAACCTAGAAAATAATCTATATGGTGGAGTGGTTGATATTAAGACAATACAATGCATCCTGTTATCTGATGAAAGTCTCTGTTCGGGCTTGCTTCAGGAGATCATAAGCCAAAAGTTCAGCTAGGTGATCTCAAAGACCAGGGTAATCAGAGGTCATTCTTCAGCTGAGGTTCGGAGATCAGTTTCTGGGAAGATGGTTGCCTTCTTCCCTTCTTCCCTCCTTTTTACCCCCACTTCCTGGCAGGCAGAGCAGTGAAGGCAGGTCAGTGGCTGGGATGGAGACCAGCTGTGGAACCAGCTGTTGGGGCTGCAGGATGCTGGATATGAGCCATGGCTGTGGAGGCAGGAGAACAGGGGCATGATCCTTACAGCAAGGGGTGCAGGAAAATGGATGGAGTCACTTGTGATGTTACAGTGAGTTGGGGACCCCTGGGGCTTTGCGGGAGCTCATTGGAGAAAGAAGAAGGGAAGGGCACTTTGTTTGGTGGAGGGGAATAAAGAGGATTGTGGTCCTAGGGCATTAGAGCTGGATTGTGAAAGGCATTGAGGTATGGCTGGGGTGTGCAGGGTCAGCCTGAGTATGGGGGCTATTTGAGGGTGGGAGAGGAGGGTGTGGAGCAGCAGAGCTGTCAGGGGTGGTGAGGGCTAAGGGCTTCCCTTCTGAGCCTGAAGCATAGCCCAGCTCTGTGCTCTTGGACAAGGGTCAGTGGGGTGTTAGCACACTGCGAAGGATGTGATAGTGTTTGGAGATGTGAGGGAAACTGCTGTGGAGCAGGACTGAGATAAGAAAGAGATGGTCTAGGTCAGTTCAGGTAAGTTCTGGAGGGGATCTGTGTGGATGGGATCCTGGAAGAGATGGCATGAGGCGTGTGATGGATACTGCTGGGCTAGCGCAGGAGGAGGCTGTGAAGGAGGCAATGCCAGGGCTGATAGAAGTTTAGGGAGTTGTGGCTCACACTCAGTGCAGGAGTTCAGTGAGCACAGATAGCACAGGCCAGGAAAGGTTCAAGCCACCATTGAGTTTGATGGGTCAAAGTTAATCTTCACTGTGTAACGTTTCATTCCACTTCATCCGTGTTTCAGCACTGGTCAGAGCAGGAGAATAAGAAGCAAGTGTCTGCATTGTGTGGGCTGTTTAAAGGGAAGAAAAGGTCTCAAGCGATGGAGATGGAATTCAGGACATAGTAATCTTCTCATCAAAAGTTCACAAAGTTTTTTCTAGGAACACTGAGCCAATTTATTACTTTGATCTCTCTGACCAACCTGTAATCAAGATTACCATCTCTCATGTTTGGCCTCTAGTCATTATACTCCTTGACTAACCTTTAATTAGAGTATGTGTCACCTGTCTTTTACATAAAGAACACATTCAGCTTGTCCATGCTATACATGTGTTATGTCTTGTATCTGAACTGTTCATAGCTTTCTTCGTGCATTCAGAACATGGACTTCTGGTCTTGGTAAGGCGAGTAAATGCTGTAATTATGAGAAATTGTCGTGCTGACAGCGTAGGTCCTTCTAGTCAGCACAAAATAAATCAGTAGTTGTGTGTGCAGGTCACATCCCTAACTGTCCTCTGTTTGGAGAAAAAAGACAGAAACAGTAAAGTTACACGTTATAGTATCATAAATATAATATTTATGAATGCTGGAAAGAACTCTTATCTCTGTGTTCATATGTTAAAAGAATGATCATTATCCTTAAAAAAAGAGGTCTTTGTCTGTTTGCTGGTTCTTAATTGCTGGAATACTTACTGTTTTCCCCCTTCCAGTAATGAATTTAACTGTATGTGCAGATGTATAAATCCATATGAAGTAAAGATACATATCTTGCCCAAATTCAACGTGATACCAATGTGATAAGAAAAAAATTAACTTGACACATGGAGAATAATGAGAAATAAGGAATTATAGAAAATGAAGTTTTCTGCTGCTGACTTGGGTTCAGGTCTCTGCTTTCAGGGTGGATTGGACTTTTGATACTTCAGTCTCTGGCTTTCCTTTTTTTAGTAGGTGTGGGTAGAGTGACCACTCAGCAGTGCACGGGCAGGTCAGAATGAGTGACCTGTAGGTAGATGACTTCTGTCCTTTTTGCTGCCCAGGCTCTAATGGAGGGTCCATGCCCATCCCTGCTAGTGGGGAAAGGATCTTCTACACCAGTTCATAGCAAGGTCAAGGTGAGAGGTTCCCTTGTGCTGGGACAGTAGGAATTTTCGTCTTTATTGTCTGTTATCTTTGAACAGCAGGTGTGTTGTTTTGGTACATGCCTTTTTCATTACTTTACCTCTTAATGTCATATTTGCAGTTTTGCACTGGGTGCTACAGTGTGTGCCCTGGGAAAACTTGGAGGTGTTTATTCTCAAAAGAAAAGGTTTATGTAGTTCTGGTGAGTTTTTTCTGGATTTTTCTTAAGGAGAAAGAAGCCTGTGCATCTTGTAGAAGTTAAGGCCAATGCCACTTGGGGTCCTACAGACACCATACAAACTTCTACACTGACAAAATTAAGGTAGGAAGAAATTACATTAAAGGCCTCAGTTCCACCTGAGTGCCAATCTGTCATTGTTTATGGAAAGGGCACATGTGGAGAAATGAAGGAAGCATGGAAAGAAGTGAGGCTAAAGACAGCAGTTTAGAAGAGGCAGGAGAAGGAGAGAAACTCTGGGGGCCTTGTATTAATTACCTTGTAGTGTAAATGAAAAATGGCATATGCAGAACATCATTGTAAATAAGCTTTGCCTTGTATGCCTGCTCCAGTCATTATTTTTTTCAGCAGTTTTCAGCTCTTGAAGTATGTGATTGATTTAACCTGTCCACTTCCTGAATGATATAATGTAAATTTAAGTTTTATTTTTCCTGAATTACTCTAGTCAGGTTTCCTTTTTTTGGTTGTGATTATGTAAATTGTTAGGAATGCTGGTAGTGCTATTTTAACAGGCTTTTTCACTCAGTGGGAGCTCAGGAAGCTTTTCTCTTATACAACAGCTTCCCTGACAATTGGTAATGATCACTTTTTGTCTGTGCAGAACTTGAACATTTTAAGATCAGTGGTAGAGTGTGAGAAAGGAATACAAAGTCAGTGTGATTCAGTGAATGCCGTGGGTTTTTATATATGTACCTGTGAGATAGAGCTTGGAGGGCAAAATGAAGACCCTTGCTGGTGCAACTTGACTAGTAAATAGGTCAGTGTTGGCTGGACAAGAGAAAAGAGAATTTTTTCGTAGTTAGCTCCCTTGGGATTTGTGCTGTCAATAACTGCTGAAGTTCTTACTGGCCTCCTTGCCTAGGGTCAAGATGACCGTGCATAATGGTAATTTCTGAGCATACTTAGGAATATTTTCATTTTGTAGTCTCTTGGAAGAGTCCTTGAGTTTTTATTAAGCCTGCTAGCGTAGGCTAATTGCAAAAACCAGTTTGATGCCAAACAATGACTTCCAAATGCAAAGATCAATAGTTTTAGAATTAGTAATGGATTGTGCACTGAGAAGATAACTTGGTTAATTAATTTAATAAAGTATTTTCAAGAAGGGAGCAATTAAACCGAAATCTGATTATCTCTGCTTGATAATACTTGAAATATTACATACTGAAATTACAGGTTTTAACTCCGGTGATACCAAGAGGACCTCTTGATTTATGTTATTCTCTGAAACTCCTTATTTTGGTATTCTTTGTATAACAAAGAACACATCTTCAGAAGTAATGTCAGCTTGTTGCTTGGCTAGGCAGTAAGACACTGACAAATCTGAAGCAGTTGTACAGTTGATTGTAATTGTATTGTTGGATATCACAAGCAGGATGGCAATCCCACACCTGTTATGGACTCATTGTCTTCCTTCTGGGTTGCACAAAAAGTGGTATTTGGTTGGATTCTTCTATTCTTGTCTAGCTTCCTATAAAAACTTCAGGTCAGATGAGATTTTATTTTATTTCATTTCTGTAAACCTGCTTTTTACTGGATTTCAGCCTCTCAGCATGCTGTAGAAAAGGACCCTTGTGGTGGGAAATTTAGCTGCAAACTGACATATTCCCCACTCAGCTCAATTCCCATGGCAGCAGGGAAGGAGGAGCATTATGGATGAGTGTAACAATCCTTTATTTATTTTGAAAATTTCTGAATTTCCAAATGGATTTTTATAGGATGTTTCAAAATTTTCAGATGAAGCAATTTTTTAGTACAATCAGTTCACACCAGAAACAAAAAAAATGGGTTAATTTTCACTGGGAGACCATTGGGATGACACAGAGAACTGAGACTGTATGTGGAAATTTAATATTGGAAGTTAGATTGATGCAAGTAATACTCGTGTTGTTCCCTTGCCTTCACAAGAAGAAAAAAAAGTGATTTCTAGAGCTGGCTAACATGAGGTGAAATGCCAGTACGTAAGAAAACAGCTTGTGGCCACAAGAGGACATGAGTAAAACAAAAGCTCAATTCCTTTGTCAGTTTGTGGTCATCAAGTTCATGTCTTGCACTGCCCCTGAAACTGCTCTGGTCATGAGGTTCCTGTAGAGTGGGATGGATGTTCTTCTATTTCTCCTGGAGAAACAGATTTGAGATTCAAGGAGACCATTGCTTATTCACTGCAGCCTGGCCACTCACTCAGTCCAGCATCAGAGTCCAGGGATTTTGTGCCTAACAGGAAGAAGTTATGATGTCTGATACACGCAGAAGGAATCAAAGCCCAGTTATCTTCGTAGTAAAAGCTGAGGGCCTTTGTGTTTGGGCATAATGATGCTTTCATTCCTGGTCTGGGTGAAGTGGCAGAGCTTCAGTTGTGAGAGAAAGTACATCCTCTCTCTGTAGGACTCTGAAGCAGACTGCAGTTTCAGGATTGCCGGAGTCTGCTGGAGAGGAAAAGAGAGAATATGTCTGAGTCCCCTCAGTCTGGTTAGGAAATTACAGCAGGTCTTTGAGTCCTGCTGAGTGCTTTAAATACTGCTTACTGATTTATTTGCAATGCAGTGCACGAATTTGAAGGGAAGCGTAACGTTTGCAGCAGGAAATCCTCCCTGAGACTGGTGCGTGTCATGCGTTGTTTGAGATGTGCTCTGGGTTAGAGCATGCTGAGACTCCCAGATTGGAGAGTCCCAAATCAGAACTGGGTTGGGGCTGAAGTGAGCAGCAGGCTCTGGACAAAGCTGGGTATGGGCAGCACAACTTGAGTGGCATCCCTTGGACACCCACAAATTCTGTGTGTGTAAAAGACTGCACAGCAATTCTGAGGATGCATTCCAGAGCTTGGCTCAAAAATGCTGCCCAGATTTCATTTTAAGTGCATTTAGGATCTTGTCTTTAATTAAAAATGAGGCTAAGGTTTGTGTTGCTATGGTGCCTTGTGGTAGACAACCAACTCCTGCCTTGCTGTTGCTCTGTGCACGTGGCCATGTTGGGTGGATGGGTCACAGGAAGGAACTGCTTGAGTATTTCTGCATCTGTCCCTGTCAGACCTTTGTGTGCAGGGGGAGCATCCCAGCAAGCAGTCTGCTGTTAGATTCCCACTGGTTAACAGGAACTGAACCAGAGCTTTTCCTCTTCCACCCTAAGTGTGTAGTAATGTAAATAAAGCCAAAATATGAAAGTGCTGGTACTATGTAGGTACTATTTTAAAATATAAGCCATAAATCACTTATTTTCTGATGTTCTTTGACTCTTTTATAATTTCTAATACTTAATGATATGCATTTAACAGAATTCTCAATGCTTTGAACACAGAATAAAGAGTCCCTTTTTGTATCATTTGTATCATTGGTTCTAAAACCAACACGAGTGGAAATCTGTGATCTCAATTTTCCTCTTCTCTCATCTAGTTCAGGATCCCCAGCATCAGCCTGGTAAGAAGCTGCAAGTGAGATTTTCAGACAGACAACCTTGATGGTGAGGTCATCTAGACCAGTGGTTTTCAAGGTTTTTTTATGGCCTTCTAAACTTGTTGGAAAAAATCTGAGAATTGCCTAACCTCTATGGGGGAAAAAATGAATCACAAATGCAGTGCGGAGTGCTGCCACAGTAGTTATCATTTGCAATCAAAATAATGAGGCAAAGCTTTTGAATTATTCTCATTTTTCCAGTGCTGATTTTGTTTAGTTCTTTCCATACCAAGGAAGGTACAGATATCTTCTAAAAACATCTTACTCTGTGTAGAGTTGTTTTGCAAACTGCTGCGTGAAGGTTTTTGACCTACTTGTGACCCAGAGCTTGAGAAGTGCTGCACCAACACTACAGGAGTGCAGATAACTTACACCACTAAAACTATCTTTTGTCAAAAAAGAAACCACTGGGTTCTCTGAACCTCTGAGAACCAAGCAAGAGCTTCTCAGTTAAATTCTTGTGGTATTTTTTTTTTCAAACTTTGTTTTACAAACCCTCTGTTGCTCTTTTTTAAGGTGCTTTTACTGAGAAGGAAATAACCTAATGCTGTATTTGAACACATGGTGCAGTCACAGCGCTGGGCGGTGCAGGGCACTGAGGTTGAAGTATTTTGTAGTACATGGCCCTGTTTGTGGCTTCTTCCCTTGATGCCCTAGAAATAAAACAAGCAGCTGAGGGGTTTTGCCCAACCTGCTTGCCGTTGCTGGGAGAGGTGGCTGCCCAGTAGCTCGATGACTGGCACAGCTGTGGGGGCCTGAGCCCTGGGGCGCCTCAGAAGGGACCTGCACAAACCCCTGAAGGAGGGAGGCACAGCTGGAGTCTGTGTGCTGCACAGTTTGAAGGCTACGTCTTACAAAGTGCCATTTCCTTTGTGGACAAATATTTTTTCTTTAAACTGGGATTGTTGAAGCCAGGAGTGTAAGTGCACTTCTGTAATGAGGGGACTGCCCTGTCTGAGGAAGCCAGTGATCTCTGCCCCTTGGTGGCTCCAGTGTCACCAGCTACGAGGACAAGCCGTACATATGAAAATAAAAAAAAAAATCATTTCTTAGTATTTAAAGAATATTTAGCAATAGGAACTAATTATGCATGCAAACTTAAATGGCCATACTCAGCTGATGAGAAGGACAATCTTGATGCGTAGTGTTAAGTTTTGCATACTTCTGCAGTTAGATTTGAATCTTCTGTCTCGAGCTCACTGCCAGTGTTGTGTAAATCATACCATATGTTAGGCGTCTTCAAAAGAAAACTGAACAAACCACACAGTAATTAAAGTGGGTTTTTTGAAAAATCAGAGGTTTTTTGCTTATTTGAAGATTTTGTTGTTTTGCAGTTCTGCTGAGAACAAGTATCTTTACATTGCTTTGTGGACTGCATTATTTTTTTCTCAATAGGAGAATAATTTTTCTGAGTAAATGCAGAATCTATGGTCTTTGTGCCATGCCCATTAGCATTAAGAGGGGGGAAAACTCTGAAGGGAATTCCCAAATTCAGCAGATTATAGCTAGGGGACAGCAAAGCCTACTGCTGTCTCAAAACTTTTCCTGTTTCATCAGTCTGAAAAGATACAAGTGCTGATAGGTTTAATGAGGCTCTCAAATTACAGGAGGTTATGTGCTGATGTGGGGCTTGTGTGGTGACTCAGAGGTGGCGGCATTTTCATGAATGCATTTGTTTTCAAGCAGTGTGGTTATGCTACCTAGTTCACCATGATAAACACTGTGTTTTCTACGTGTCTTTCTTTATCAAAACCTAGTGTTGTGCATGGTAGTGAGTAATTAGCAGGGAGGCTTCTACAAAGAGTTATCCTGATGTAATTACCAAAATTAAAAGAACTGTGCTGCCATTCAAAAAGATCCTGTTGAGAAAGACAGTACCTTCAATTAGGCTCTACCTCATATTATGGAAGTAGTCGGATACTGAATCAGAATTATTTGGGTTGCAAGGGACATTAAAGACCGTCTAGTTCCAATAGCCTGCCATGGGCAGGGACACCTTCCACTATCCCAGCTTGCTCAGAGCTCCATCCAACTTGGCCTTGAACACTGCCAGGGATGGGGCATCCACAGCTTCTCCGGGCAGCCTGTTCCATTGTCTCACTGCCCTCACAGTAAAGAATGTCTTCCTAATATCTCATCTAAATCTACCCTCTTTCAGTTTAAAACTGTTACCCCTCGTCCTATCACTACACTCCCTGATAAAGAGTCCCTCCCCATCTATTCTGTAGGCCCTCCATAAGTGCTGGCAGGCTGCTATAGGCTCTGTCTGGAGCCTTTTCTTCTCTAGGCTAAACAACCCCAACTCTCTTTGCCTGTCTTCATAGGGAAAATGCTCCAGTCCCTCTGGACTTGGTTGATAGAGCTTTTTTTCCAAACTAGATCTTGCTCCCATAGCTACTTCTACTTGCCTAAACATTGGCTTGCCTTGGCTTTGTCCTCTGCCTGCTGGATAGAACATGGAGGATCTCTTGAAACTAAGCCAAAGTAACGGTGTTATGAGGTGTGTTTAATTCCAGCATATTGTAAAGCAAGTTGTGTCTTGCACTGAGATTCAGACTATCCAAGGAGTTGTTATCCATGAAAACATGAGATCAGTATTTCTTCCATCAGTTGCAAACTATCTTTCTGGAAATGGAAAATTGGTTAAAGAGAATGCTGCTTGGAAAAGGTGCTTCAAGCAGTCCAGGAGCAAAGGCAAGATTCAAAATGCAGAAGCCCATTTCTTTCATCAACATTCAGGTTTGTGTATGTCACAGTATCTGCCAAATCACAGCAGTAAGCACTTCTCCACTGCAATAAAATATTTCACTCGTTCTAGTATTTGCTTTACTATTTTGGTGTTGTCCGAAAGGGGATTTTTCTAATTATGGTTCCTTTTTTGTTCGTTTTTAGCGTTTATATCTTAATCTCTGGTAGGTACTCTTGTTTGACCTGGAGGAAAAAAGCGTGTTGGTGACAACACAGGTGCTTCAGAGTGGTGAGGTGGTGCATAAGTTTTGCAAAATAGAAGTATCAGATTGATATGTAATGAGCTTTATTTTAGTAAAATTTCCCTCTCGCAATCATTCCTTCCCATCCATCCTATAGCCAGCCTTAGGACTGTTACCACTCTGTGTGTGTGGTGATGGTGCTTAGAGGCCCTGACTGTATTTTGCTATACATCGTATGCATGTCTCAACCCAGGCATGCATTATTCAAAGACAGATGGGTGTGCAGTTGAATAAACACTAGAAATGTGGAAAGGAGAATAGAAGGTGAAAGTGGAGCAATGATCAGCATTTGAAGCAGTAGTCAAGTTGCTCAGCTAACTCTCTGACTCAAACTTTGAGGCAAAACCCTTAGGATAGAGCTTTTGGCTTTCAGTGGTTCTGTTTCCCTATCTGTAAAATGCATGTAGCTATATCAGGAAAAGTGTGTTGTCCTTGCAAAGTTCTTGGTTTTGCATAAAAATGCCATTGTGATGGCACAGGCATTATTTTTGTTAATAGGGACTTATAGTATTGTTAGAACTGTCTTACCAAACTTTTTTTCAAGGAGACTGTGTTATTAAAATCATCATAATATAAATAAATAAGGCTATTTGGGTACAGCATAGGTCATTTAAAAGATCACCTCTGTCTTTATCTGTTTACTTGTGTTCGTTCCTTCTTCATTTTGTTATTTGTACCCTGTTACTCTTTTTGGTTTTTTGAGGAGGTGTGCTGTGCCCCTGACACATGGATCCCAAACAGCCAGGGTTTCTATTGAAATTCCCGTTCTGGGGTATGATAAGTAACAAACCAAGGAAATACTGGTGAGATGAGACCAACAAGTGACTATAGGCGTAATTTGGCAGGTTTAGTACTAGAAATGTTTACAGGCATCTTCTTAGCTAGGTTATTTATTATTGTTTCACATCGTAGTGTCTACTCAGTGATTCTGTCTCTCATGGATTCCAAGACTTCAAACCTCAACAAACTAAAATATACCAAAAAAAAGATATTTTAATCCTGCTAAAATTAGCATTGAAACAAAATCCTTGTGCGTAACTTTCTTAATCCTTGTGCAATTTTAACAATTGAGGTTTTCCTGCTTCCTCCCCATTGACCTTGACTATATGGAAAATATCTTTGAAATATATATTTAAAACAGGAGTTAGATTCAGGAGCAGACACCCACATATGCTCATCATCTGGAATTTAGTACTTTCATGACAAAACAGGGTGTAGCATAAATCTCTTTGGATATAGTATTTTAATTGAGCAAGAGTTGCTTGTAGAAACACTGGTCAAGTTGTGTTGGAGGTTTTTTAATAAAGGAAAAGATGATGCAAGTGCAAATTGTTGTAATGCTGAAATACTGTAGGTGTAGTTTCAGTGGAAGAATAATACAGTCAGGGCTAATGTCTCTGATACCTCATCCTGCTGGTTATTTGAAGGTAGTGAAATACCATTTCATTGCACATGTTAAAACTTGCCAGTATATTGTTCAACTACTGTCAGATGAATATTTAATTTAAAGGAAATATTAAAAAACCCCAAAGGCTTATTTTTCAGAGCTTCGTCAAACTATGCTCACCTAGAAATTGTGCTTGAGTTCCCTTTAAATTATCTTGAAGTTCAATAAGAGAAAGCTTGTCAGGATTTTGAGGCTTGCTATGTATTTAGATAGCTCAGCTCACAACTCTGGCTTTGAGAAATCCTGAAGTCCATTACCCATCACTGTGCTGCTCCTCAGCAAGGATTTATCTAGCCTGATACCCTGGCAAAGCACAACTTTAATTGCCTTTCAGTACTGCACTTCAGTGTACAAGCCTTTTTATGAGCAGGCAGTCTTATTTGCAGTGAAATCACTTCTTACAAAGCCGTGTAGTGAAATAACGATGAAGTCACAAATCTGCAGGTATGTCAAAATGAGAGCAGTAGATAGCCCTCTGCTATAGGAGTGTTTCCTGTATAATATTGAGCTTCTCAGGAGGGACTCCTAAACTGGGAAAACCAACGCATACAGTACGGTGTTTATAAATCTAGGCAACGTCAAAGTTTCTGTTGTGGAACGGGAAGCACGGGATTTGCTAAACCACGTTATTGCTGTGAAGCCCGCTAATCTCTTTTTCCTGTTTCTTTGCTTTCATCACTACGCTAAATGCCCTGAGCTATCTGTATAATTATTTCAGGCAGCAATCCACATTGTTAGCTTATTTCCCCTGGGTATGTTTGGTGCATTTTTGAAAGTCGATTTAAAAATTGCATGGATCCATTTGGAAGGAATACAGAAGCCTCCATTCAGTTTTGCCTTACGGGTATCTCTAGCAGTCTGAATTACCAGAGGCACACAGCTTCTTGGGAGCCTACTGTGAAGTGGTAGAGCACAGCCCCACAGGAAAGGTGGTGTTAACACATCATGGCTCTGGTATTTGATGCTCCGGGTGAAGAATTGCAAGACCGGGAAAAGAAAATCACATGTTAAGTAATACCTGCACTTAGTCACTGTGTCTGTAGAGGCAGATACCCCTGCTTCCACTTCATGCATTTGCAGGTGATTGAGCAAGGCAATGAGCACAGCCAGCCTTTGCCACATTTTCAGCTGTTAAATTCACTGAAACTTTAGCTGAGACTGAACCTCTGATTCTTCTTGCCATAAAATAAAAGCAGCTGAAGATTAGAAATCTGGGTAAAAGCTAATTTACTAATTTTGCATTTTCCGAACCAGAGCCAGTTGAGGTGGTCACCTCAAATCTGCAAAGATCAAGGCTGCACAGTGTGCTGAGCTTTGTAAATGGCAACTCAATGGCAGTGGCAACTGCTGAGCACCCTCCTGGACCTCGCTGTGCCCAGCAGCACAAAGATCCTGGACTGTGCCCAGTGGCTTGTGTCACAGCAGCACAGCTCTTAGGCCACATGTCCACCAAAGGCTTGGAGAGCAATTCCCTACATCCTGGGAGCACTTGTATTTGGCCTTGCTGATACAACTGCTGAGCTCAGTGATGGCTGAGCTGCTTCTCTCCCACCTACATTTCCTCCTTTCACAGCTATGAGCTCTGAATCCAAAAATGTGGCATCATTAGAGATGTTCCTGCCAGAGCTAATGTCCCTTGAAGCTTTTGCCACAGGACAAGTCCTGTGCCATTCTGGGTTCAAAAAGAAAAGTCCTCTGAACAGCTGGTCTCAGCTTCCCAATCCCCAAATAATTCTCCCAGCATTAACTGCTTAGCCAAAAACCTTCCCCCGTGATGTTGTTGTGTGCATTTCCATTTCAGATTGCAGCTCCCTGGTGCTTGGTGCTTATGTCTCATGTCACACCTTGCTAGGGAACAGCTGCTGGTTTCTTGCTTTCTTCTCAATTACTCAGGTGCTTGTGTCTAAAGGCCACCATGGTGGTACCGTTCAGATGCTCTCCTCCCCCTTAAATGTCACTACTGCTGGTGGACGCATTGATCTGCATTCCCATATCTGGATTTCTAATGGATTTTGCATATCTGTTTCACCATGACCTCAGCATTTAGCTGGGGTCTTACTCTCTACTAAAACCAGAAGGACTTTTTTTCACCTTCTGCCAGGGAAAAGTGACTTAACATCAGGCTTTTCATTTGTTAAAGGTCTTCTTGTAATAGCTGTGGAAATGCTGCTATGACTGAACAGAAGTAGGTAAATATGTTTGCAGTCCAGACATCTGTGCTCTGTTGTTCTGCTTTTATTTTAGAAGACCTGTTCCATTTTAATTAAACTCCTTGGTTAATTTTAGAAGAAAATGTTTTTCTGTGATCTGTGATCTAATTGTTATAATAAAAAATTGCCTCAATCAATAAGTAAGAGGAGGAATTCAGGGGCTTAGCCTACCATGTGTATTGCAACATGCTAAATGCAAGAAATTGTCCTCTTTACTGGGTTTACATTTCCTGCAGAGACTTGAAGTACAGACCATCTCAACACTTTATCCAGGATAAAGCTGAAGTATCACTGCCTTGCCTCAGGAAAGAGATAATAAGACTGCACTTTAAAAATATGTGATGATTACTTCTCTTACAGAAGAATATAAGCAAGCTGTCTGCTGGCCAAGCATGAGGAACTCCATAGAAATATTGGATTTGTTTGTGTGTGTGGTGTAGATGATATTACCACTAAAATTGGCATCCAGCTTTCTGCTAAATTCCTGCATAATTCTGAGAAAAGCTCTGCAGGAACACACAGAGTCAGGGGTAGTGGACTGTACAATTAAACACTTTTGCTGACTTACAGGATTCCAACTCTTGATCAAGACGCACAACATCTCGGATAATGCCAGATGTCTTGCTGATTGACAGTCAGATAAACACAGACTTCATGAGGATTTTTGCTTGGTTTTCAGAGTACCTTGCGTGTTTGACAGGCACCCAATCTATGGACCTTGGGATGCTCTTGAAATTTGCCTCTCTAGTGGCTTGGGTTGCCTTTGAACTTCAGAATAACAAGGTTTCCTTTGTGTTCAGGTGGAGGAAAGATTTTACTGTTTGGTCCACTCTCAGGCTTGTACATTTAGTGAAAAATGTAAGGTCTTCATATTTACAAGGGTATCTATTTTTAAGCCATTTGCAGAATCAAGGAAAATTTTGTGGGAAATCTAATTTCATTGCAGTTGCCATGTTAAGGGTAGACAAACTTACTCATGAGTAATAAAATTTTGGATGTGTTTGTATTTCAGATAGAGTTGTAATCCAGGCTCCTATGATCCATTGGGACAGAGGTGGTGTGATTTCTTCTAGTAAATGAAACATCTAAACGGAGGCCACTTGTAAGGAATACATAGCAACAGAGGATACTGCAGGTGTGAAGCCACACACTCTTGCAGCTCATACCAAGTAATGCTTCTTAAATGATACACTGGGGCACTATTTTAGGTAACTTGCCATCAGATGACATAAATTCTCTTACAACTCTTAACTACACTGAAGCAAACATTCTTGGAGTAGATTGCAGTACTGGAGCCAAGCAGTTAATCAGGTGTAACATGAGGCTTTGACGTGATTTACTGCCTGCTGGTAGCTTGTACTGGGACTGTATTGTCCTTCTGTATGAACTGTGTAATAGTTTTAAGCTGTCCTTAGACAGGACCCTATTGTAAACATGCTGTCTGTCTTAACTGGGATATCCTGTAAAAATACGTTAATAAAAACTGAAGTCATTTTAAAGGATCCTATTCCTACTATTTCTGTTTCCCAAACTATTCCCACCAGTAAAGTACAGGCCATGCTCTTAACTCTTTCTGTGCTGATGCTTTGTTAACGCCTGCTAGGGCTGTAATTCTTGTTTCAAAGCTGATCAGTCATTGTGTACCCTCTCAGTAGCCTGCTGCTGTGCCTGAGTTCTCTGCTGCTTTGGCTTGCACAGTGCAGAAGTTACCAGAGAAAAAAAGCCTGTCCTCAAGGGGGTCACATAAATCTATTACGACTTACTTTATTTCATGTCCCTTCTTGTCTTGGCTTACTCAGGTCTATGGAGGGAGTTCTGAGGTAATACTTTATTTAAGTTAAAGGAGTTTTTTAAACAAGGTAACTTGTGTTTGGTATCTGTATTTGCTGGGTCCTTGTAACCTGGAGCTAGCAGGTCAAGGTACAGCAGCAAACCCTTCATGGGGTGCAATTTTCAGAAGGATATGCTGGAAAACATCATTCACTAGGACAAGCTGAAAATGTGAGTCCTTGCAAATGAGGTGTTGTTCATTTAAACAGAAAGATTGCACTCTGGTGGGTTTAGGCATGCTAAATTTTTGAAGGAAACAGGTGCAGAGAGGTGCATACTGAGGGGCTTATCAGAGAAATTACTACATTTTATAGGCAGGATGGGACATGCAGGAGAGCCTCAGAGGAGATAGTGACCTGAACAAAGGGCTCTTGTTTCCTAACCTGCCTGCAGTTCCTGGAGCACCAACACCTCGGCTAGAGCGACTCGCAAAGAGTAGCACTAAGCAGCAAGCAGAGAATGATGCTTTGGAGGGATTTCTGATTCCTCCCTCTCTTCTTCTCATCCTGGAGCTCTGCAAAGTACAAATCCTCTGGAATATGGCCTCCAGGATTTTAGCAGGGCCTCAAAGGGACCTGTTGGTGGCTCTAGAGAAACATATCAATCCCAGTTTGAAATAGCCCACTCCCACTCCAGCCATTTTTTTTTAAGAGAAATTTGTGATGTCCTTCCTTTTGTGAACTAGTATGTAATTTTGAATGTAAAGCAGGCATCAAATGTTTTTAGTACAGATTTGAATTGCCCTCATAGTTGGAAACAATACTTGTCTGTTGGGTGGTGGTTTGGGAAGGGGGGAGGGTTGTGTGTGTGCAGCTGTTGAAAGCCATTAAAAAGTGACCTGAGCCCCCCTGAGAGCAAGCCTGGCATTAACTGTAAATTGATATACCAGGTCTCAAACACTAATTTCAGATTTCTTCATGGCAGGGTTTTGCTAAATGTTCTTATTCTAGGTATTCTGGTTACACTAATCTTTCATGTACTTTTAAAAATAGACTGCACAGCAAGTGATCAGCTGTTGGTACAACTTAATAATTGAACAGTTAATCCTTCAAATCTGAAACAGAAGAATGAATTCCCCTGATGTATTTCCAGCATAATAGTTAATTTAAAATTTATCTTAAAAAAATAAGGAAATATAAATGGACAATTTTGATTTTTATACTACTAAAGGAAAAATTATTTTTCTTGGTTGGTTTTTAAATTAAGAAATTAATGTTGTCTTTGCTCTAGTAAATATTTATCTCTGAATGCTACAGGACCTACTGTTGTGATTGTGCTGCTTAAAGTTTTAGTAGAGCTTGGAAAAAATTTGGCAGACAAAAAGATGGTGGGTCCTGATTTAGATTTGAAAGAAGCTTGCAAGCAAATGTCCCATGACGCAAACACTGCCTCCTTCGTTCTGGCTTTTTTTTTTCCCCCTTGATTTGACTAATTTAAAGTTGCTGCAGTGAACTTTAAAAGCTGGGTGTGGTGGTTGTTTTCCAGGCATCGGTAATAAAACTGAAGTTACTTGATCAAGACAAGGAGCTGGGCGTCTGAGCTATTGTGTTTGCTGGACAGACAAGGAGACCTGCTGGGAGACAATTCCACATGAAATCCCAGATATGGTGCCTCAATATTGCAGTAGAGACAAAGCAGAGGCGTTTACCTCTGCTAACAGGGACGGTGCCTGTGTGGGGCTGAGGGGATAGTGGCAGAGACCCAGCACCAGTGCAACTCATCAGGAAAAAATTAACAGTTTTGAGGTGGCAAAGAGCTACAAACAACTAAATCCTTCAAACGGCCTGAAGATGGTGGCAGCTAGCTGGCTGGTGGGGCTGGCTCTGAAGCTTGCCTGTGTTTGCAGTCGCCTGAGTGCTGCCGTGTGAAAAGGAGCTGCCAGCAAGATTTGGGTGGTAAAAAGCCATATTCTTGACTTCATGGGAGTGCTTAATTTTTTCAAGGCCTCAGTTATTATTTCTTTTGATTCCTGTGAGCAGGATGAGTTCCAATATCACTGGAAGCAGCTGTCAGCTGTGCAGGACAGTGTTCACCTCTTTTCAGTGGGAATATAGAGCTGATGAGTTAGTGCATACCTTTTGTGCCTGCTTATGAGATTTTTATTATTGTTGTGTTATTATTATCAATTATTTTTAGTTTTGTTGCTGGTTTTTTTGGCTGTTAGCTTAATGAAAACACAAGGAATGGAACCTAATTTTTACCATCTAACTGTCTTCAAAGCAACAACATCAAAATCAATCATGTAACATTGCATGTAAATGAGCATCAATGATCTTTGGAGTGAAATACAGACAAATTGCTCGTTTTCAGTAAAAAAAGGCTCTTGCTCTCCTTACCTTCTTTTTATTTTTCAGGTCCTGTGTGCGCCAGTTTGTATGGGAGTTGCACAACTTACTTCCAGCAAGGTAAAGCTGAATGTTTTCCTGTTCATGTGGAAAGGTGATGAACCATGGCCCTCAGAATACCATTTATTCACTCAAATGTGTTGGTCATGGTAGTCATGTCTTGCAAAACTTTTTGCCCTAACTTGTCTCCAAATTTTTCATTGTCGTAGTTCAGATTCATCATTTGTTTCCCTCCCTAAGCCAGTGAGATTCAGGAAGAAGTCATGGCAGGAGGTTAAAACCTGTGGTATAACTCAGTATTTAAGCTGTGTGCCTTTTGCATACAGTAAAAGCATCAGGGATTAATGAAAGCATTTTAATGGATTTCTATGTTCCTGAATCATAGCAGAACCATGAGATCACTATGGATAGCCTGACTACCAGATTTTCAGGCTGGGTAGTGGTCCTCTATATTACTGAGTAGAGATTTTCTACACATTTGAAAAATTACCTGGTGAATGAATGGTGTTTTTATGTTCCCCATTGTGTTTTTATACTGTATAAGATGCATGGTAAGGCTAATCAAAATAACGTAGACAGATACAGAATTAATCTTAAATTTGATTGTAGATGAATGTGCCTTCTATCCTTTTTCTGAAAAAGTGAAG
Organism: Coloeus monedula; assembly: GCF_965178545.1. NCBI lineage: Eukaryota > Metazoa > Chordata > Aves > Passeriformes > Corvidae > Coloeus > Coloeus monedula. The sequence goes on from NC_138787.1 coordinate 8,893,479, forward strand.
CCACTCTAAAATGTCATTTCACACCACAGATAACTCTCTGGATTCACATTCATTCCCAACGTGTGATAAAAAAGTGCCCGCCTATAAATACATTCAAGAAACACCACCAAAGCAAAATAATCATCTGTTTATTTGAGGGTAAGGTAAGAAGACCAGTTACATCTGCCTGTGACATGCAGGTTATCTCTTAAGCATGTGGAACAATTACTCTATGTGGTGCCTGGAGCCAGACTGCTCAGTGCACTGAAAGGTGATGTAAAAAATGGCTGGAAGGGTAGAACAGAGCATGGGCTTGGCCATGGGCAGTTTGTGATGCCTCTGCAGCCACTGTATTTCAGTAAAGCAATTTAGACTAAGCTGAATCTGAAATAAGTTAGTATTTCTACTCATTCTTTCAACAGACTTAATATATTGCCCTGATTTATGATCCCCATCAGATTTCTCCAAGGAGAAAGCTGTAGGAAGCTTCCTTTACCGTGCATCTTGAGGGGTACAGGGACCATATTGTAGGCTGGACAAAGGGGGTTTCTTTTATCCTGTATCTTGTATACCATACCTGTATCTTATCCATGTGGCTTTACATAGCCTGATTATAAACATGATGCAGTCTGAATTACCTTTACCCTGCCACCAAATTACCAATACCTAAGGCTTGGAAGCCAAAGATTCTTATAACTTCCCTGCCACAGGTCCACTATAGCATTTTGAGTACAGTGGGCGTCAATTCTGAATACGGGGCTAGAAAGCTGTTACTTAATGTTGCTAATAAATTTACAGATGAAATGTCACCATATGGATCACTGCTGTGCATGCAGAAAATAGAATCAGTGTGTATGGCTTGTAGTTCACTTTTCCACTCCCTTTATGTGCTGGGGAGCCTAACTTCTCCCTTTGTAATGAGACCCCTTTACTTCATTCTGGCCTTGTCCCTGGGCCTTAGGCTGTTTCATATGGTTCCTTGAAAGTGCTCTACACTGCTGGAGGGAGCCATAAGGAGTATTTAATGTAGATGTAAATCAGATGCAGCATGACACAATAGGCCTGTTCATTGCTCTGTTTATAAAGTCATTAAAAAATGAGGAGAGTGACTTCAAAACAGAAGAATGAGCAGAACATGTCCAAACTCCATTAGAAACTGGACAAACAGAAATTCACATTTTCTTATAAAGTGATAATTGTTTGTTATAGGGGCCATATGGAGCCTGACAAGAATAGCTGAGATGAGACTAACAGTTTTAGACATGAGCTTTCTTTAACCAATCATCAAATTGGTTAATGGCTTTTCTCCCCCACCACAATCAACATAAAGCAGCTGCAGTGAAACACTGCAGTGGGCAATGCTATGGAAGACTTTCCATGTGGATGTTAAGTTTGTCCGTTTTGCAATGACAGCAAAATGTCTAACATTGTTCTAAAGAAAAGGACAACACATTTAGAAAGACCTTGGTCAGTGGATTGCAGTTCTTTGTACAATCTTTGACTGTTTGCTAAAGATTCAGGGCTTGCAAAAATGCAGGCCTGGAGCATGCATGGTTTAATACACAGCACTGTTCCATTCAGACTGTTTTAGGGAACTGGAGAGAATTCACATCTAATTACTACTATGCACTTTTTTTTTCAATTTTCCTGATTTAGTTTCAAAGCATAGAAAACACCATTTTCCCCATCTTTTGATTGCCCAAGTAATTTTGATTGTTAAAATACCTTTAGTATAATTTCTCCACTTAGCCCTACAGTGCCCCCTTTGAGCATCTCTTTTAATTATACTGAATCAAGCTATGATTTCTCTGGCTTAAAATATCCAAGACTGAATGCCAGTAGCAATGTGTTTGGCTACTGCTTTACTCTAGTTCTGCCAAAGCAGAAACTCCCTAGGCTATTCACTTCTGATTTTTTTAAAACATTTTTTGGGGGGTATCAAACCTTAAAACAAGAGATGCATGATTCAGTGTTGGTTTTGATTGACTTTAAGACTCATTTATCAACACATGTTTCTTCCTCTAAGCAAAAATAGTACATAGGAGATCCAAAATAATGGGAAAAAAAAAAAAAGTGCCTGCTTTAGCAATGAGAAGAGAAGGGATTGGAATTGGCTCAGCATGGAAATGTAGTGGTGGTGAATAGTAAGACTTGCAGATAGTGTTTACAGCTGTAGAGGATGTTTTCTTGTAATCTCATTCTTGCCTTTATGGTTATTACACTGAATAACTTATTCTGTTTGCTCAGGAGAGGTCTGTGTTTGGCATCCTGTGGAGTGGGAATACGTAATGCTTTTTTCATTTTCTAGGAAGTGTACACTAAAGGAAGAGAACAAGACAATGTTTAGCACATCCTTTGTGCCAATAAAATGAGTTGCCATACATTACTGTTGTGTTAGAAAGCAGCTATAGCTAAGTGATTAACAAGGGAAGGGGCAGGGGGAAGGAAATGCTGCTCAATATTTCTTAACACAGATCCTGGAAGGGAACAAGCAAATGAGCAAATCTTGCTTTTTTTTTAACAAACAAACAAACAAACTTGGTTTCTTGTTTATTTTTTAAGTGCCTGAACTGAAAAAAAAAGTGGTATCTGAGATTAGTCATCAGCCTTACTAAGAAAAAAAAAAAATTAAGACAAGACTATAGGTATGTATGGTGTCCCTAGTTAATATTACAAACTGTTGTGATATTAAATGAAATGGGTGATTATGTCTCAGAACACCAACTCTAAGGGAACACCTGCAGTGAGGACTAAAAGGTGACTTCAGCTCATGGAAGGAGTCCTTGTTATGCTCCATTCCACCCTGACTGTGTTCTTGGCCCTATCAGAGGTGGTTCAAGAGTCAGTCTGAGGCTCCCAGCTGCAGTTCCAGCTGCTGTAGCTGGTATTCTCCTAAGTTTACAAGTTTAGCTGGCATCTGGAAGGAAGGATGCTCTTCCTTTCCTTTCTTTTTTTCAGCTTACATTTCTGTGAATACTATGGGAAAATACAAGTTGAGGGGAGCAGTTTCCTCAGCTGTGTCATAGTCTTCTGCTAAAGAGAACAGAGGAGCTGTGTGTCCTAAAGGAAAATTTTGCTATTTCAGTAATAATTGGGTGTTCTTTTTTTGGATAACAGTATGGTGGTGAATTTACCCTGTGTGAAGCAGTGGCATGATCCTGCACTGTGCTTGGGCTTCAGGAAGTTTTCCTTGCTATATGCTTTTTCTGAAGTACAGAGATAAAATTGTTCTAAACAAAATGCCCTGAAATGGGTGTCTGTTTTGAAATATCCATGTAATGTGGGCAGGGAATGATTATGTTATCAATGATGTTTCCATCATATCTTAATGTAAGTGGCTTGGAATCTGAGCTTCACGATGTGTTCTGTTTGGAGTGGTGGCAGATAAGAAGACCATTGGAACAAACCCAGGCTTTCCTGAGGAAGTGTTAATGCAGCTGCAGGATCGAGCTAAAACCTGATGTCCTTCATCACCTGATACCTGCAAAGCTCCAGGGTAAGTGCATGATTTTCAGAAAGCAGTTTATTTGCTGAGTAGGAGTTTTACCAAATTTCCTGAAAGTTTGGTTTGAGTGAGGACTGAAAAAGCAGGAAGGATAACAGGCTGCAGAAGTAGCTTGAGTATCACTGCCAAGGAAGAGTGCATTTGCCCCCTTATTAGTAGAATCTTTCTTGCAGAGGATAGGGCTTTGTTTCTGCAGATTGCTGAACATGTTAATTGCTATTTCATACCCCTTTCCACACACATTTTCCTGTTGCAGCCCTTTTTGAAAAGCTTCAAACATTAAAGTGCATTATTACTGCAAAAGGGAATAATACAGATGCTGAGTGAGCCAGTGCAGTAAGAAAGGATTCTGCCCTGAGGGGAGGAGTGGGAAGCTCCAGTGTCAGATATTGAATGTTTCAACAGTGATATGTCCATGATTAATATGTTCATGGTGGGCTGTTGTGCAACAGGACACTGAACAGGTCAGTGAGTGAGCATTTGAAAAGCCTTATTTTAGTAGACTGATAATTATGCAGGGCTATTATAATTTTGCAGGAGATATTTCACTGTATCAACTGAACCAATAGATATGAAAAGGATAAGTTCAAAAGGCTTCATAAAAATCTAATACTAGTAGAAATAGTTTCATTATTGAAAAATTGCACAAAAGCCTTTTTATTTTAAATTAAACACCTGTATGCTTTTTGTTACAATATCACAGCTGTAGACTCCTGGCATAATCAAAAGATAATAAAATAACAAATCAAAGGATAAAAAGAACCTGTATAAATCCACCTCCTAAATGAGGTGAAGGGACTCATTTTCTGAAGGGTTTGTTTTTAAAATCGATGTGATATTTAGTTTCTGGCTTTCAGTATGGCTTTTAATTTGGAATCCTCTCTCCTAGCATGCACAAGAAATAGCAAATCAGTATGTCCAGTTGTGTTTGATTTGTTACCTTTGGCACAAAGCTTCAGCATCTCTTCTTAGCTTTTAGATACACAAGGCTTTTAGAGTGGGGATGTGCCTTTCTGTTTTCCAGTAAGACTCCAGGACAGTTTCCTTTATTCTCTGGGTTTACAGTGACAGCCCGAAACTCAGCATAGCTGGCTGAGGCAAAATTGCATCAAATCCTGAACATTTTGCAATCTAAAGTCCAGAATTCAAGTCCAGCCACTGCCACTTGGAATAAGCTCATTCCTTCTGGCCTGATCAATGCTTAGCAAATAAAATCTGGCTGTTCAAAAGATTGAGGACATGATGAACTCAGACACTTGCCCATATCACAGTGTGGATGTTTAAACAAGAGTGAGTTGTTCATTAACATTGATAGCCTTTAAAAGAAATCCTTCCTTGCCTCTGAGCTTGATTAAGGCCTCTTGCCTCTCGAACTGCACTGTAAGGGTGAGCAACTGCAAAGTAATCGGGGTTGATATCCTAGTTTCTGCTCTGGGGAAAAAAAAAGTGGTTTTCTTTGTGAGCTTTGAAATCTCAAAGTGGCAACAGTTGGTGAGTGTTTGTATGAAATGTGCAGTGGTCTCTGCAGCGCTCATTCATTCCTCTGAGCCCCTGTCTGCTGGAATTTCTCACATGGAGAAGTTATCTGTTCTTTAAACAAGAAAATGTAAATTAATGTCTTTTGTAGGAAACATGCTGAATAAGGATCTCCTACAGACCTAGTTCTGTATGTAGGCTGAGACAGTTCCTGGACTCGAGCCATTCATTTTTCTCCCTACAGTCAAAAACATTCATTATAGCCTACGTAGCTTTACTGAAGTCTACCAGCTTTGTTTGCAGTAAAGGCTCCAGCGTTTTGGAGACTTTGCTATCTGTTCTGCTATGTTGTCTTGATAAAGATACCAGCCCTAATTCTTCCATCACAACAAATGTGTTTATCCATCCTTTCATCAGATCACAGAATCTCCCTTGCTAGATATGGGGCAGTACAGCAAGGACTTTTGACCAGTCTGGACTCTTCTTATTATTTTTGTATAGGCATTAAGTAAATGGGTTGGGTAAGAGGAGCAGGCACTGTTTCCTCATCAGTTTCCCAATATTTATAAAATGTATGGCAGGAGCAATCCTTGTGCTCTAAGTACACCACATCTAACTCTCACTGGGATGGGTGATGTGCGGGAGGAAAGGCTCGTTTTTTATTTCATTCTCTCAGGACCCCCACTGTCTTTATTTTTTTAAGGCAAAAAGACTAATTCATCCCTTAAGGAGGCACTTCAGAGCCCATGGACGAATTATGCAGAAGAACAGGCAGCTTTTAGCTGTTTTCTCTCTCAGCTGTGCTTTCCTAAAGAGAATAATCATAGAAACCATAGGGTCGTGGTTGAGTCCTTTATAGTAGCGTGTGTTATTAAAACAGTAAATCACTTTCATGAGTGGGCTTTTTCTGTGTGGAGGCTGTTGGGTAATTTAGTCCAAAGTCAGCTGAACATCTCTAGTTATTTCAGAGATAGTGTGTCCTACAGATGGCTTCAATTAATGCTTGTTCAGGGCTGTCTAAAGCAAGTAGCCAGTCTGATTGTTTAGTAAGTGTCAGTTAGAAATATCTCTATATATGCACGTGAAATGTGACCTTCAGACCTGTTGTGGTCTGCTGGGTAACACCCCCAAAATGGCTTGGCATGGGGTTTTAATTTATGTTCTTCTCTTTTCACCTTTTTTACCCCATACTGGAAGTGGGCACAATACCCGGGGCTTGTGGGATGGCCAGCCCCAAACCTGTGCATCTGTTTGAGGAACAAAAATAGTGATCTTTATTAAGCAGTTATTATGGATTTTACAGAGAGTATTTTCAATGTTGAAAGCCTGGCTCAGGCCAATTATTCTGCTTCAAATTAGCGTGTATTTAGGAATAGAACTTAAACGTGAACATGGTTTAGGAACTTCACTGGCTTCAGTCCTTTGAGAAGTAGCAGGGCCTTTTTAGTTAAGCCAGTATTGGAGGTAAATGTGGTTTATTACTTGCACAATAAATATGTTTCTTAATAAGTGAATACAAAATAAAGTGAATGTTTTGAAGAAAAGACAGATTGTAATCATTTGTTGAGGTGATCTATGAAAGCAAATGGTTTGTAATACATATTACAGGACACAACATGCATAGGAGCAAACACCATAAATACACAGAACTTGAATATAATGTGCTTATGTCAAAATGAGAATCTATATATTACACAGAATAATAATCACAGAATAGCTAAATCATATACAACCAGTGAAGCAGTGAAAGTGCTCTTTTTACAGAGAAAGACTAGTGTTTAATCTGGTGACATTTAATAGAATATATTCTTGGATTGAAACAGGTAGTGGAACAGCTCGAGTAACAGCATTGATGAGGAAGCAGTTTCATCACTGTTGCCTTGCTTCTTTCAGTAGAATTGCAATTGGTTCCTGCTGTCCTGGCTGGGCTGGATTCAAGATCCTTGCTTCCAGAAAGCTGTAAATATCTTCTCTTACAAGCACTGCATTCACCTGTGATGGAAGCAGAAACACACCACATACATATGTTATTAATTTGCTGCTTCTTGGCAAAAATTTGCACTCCTAAAGAGCTCACCATGTTGTAATAAAGTTGGAGAACAAAGAAATTGCTATTTGCCTGCGTATAAGACGTGCGTAATCCCCAGTGAGGAGTTCACATTTGGGGAACATAGGAAGAACTCTGGTGCTGGCAACATCTGCCTGGCATGTGCAGTCACATCCTTCACAGCTGAGTTACCTTTCATGGGCTTTTCTTGCAATTAAGGTTGAAGAAATAATTGTTCTTAAGTGCCCTAGATAAATTGATCTCTTTTCTTTAGCTGGCAGAAGAAGTGGAAAGCTCACAGGTTTACAAAATTAGTAAGAAGGAGCTTCCAGAAACATCTAATTTTGAAGTTCTTTAGCCATTGATTTTTCCATGCTGTAACTCTCTTTCTTATTCCTACTGCTTTCATCATTGCTGCCATTCGTACACTGGTGCATAGCCAGCAAAGAGCCTGGCTGAATTGTCCCTCTGTCTGCACTTTTGCATGGACTCAAAAAGGGTTTGGATCCACAGCTTAAAACTTGCATAGTCAGTTCCCCTCTAAACCCTTCTTTAGGAAAATCACAAAGGTGAGGGAATCATACATAACTAAAGGAAACACGTGCATCATAGCCTCCGTGTCTGTAAACTGCCTGGACACTGTTCAGGATTAGTATTTAGGATGAGACCTCTTGAAAGGTCATTCTCTTTTAAACTTCTGTTGTCTAAAGTGGTGCAGCTCCTTTTCTAATACCATCTTCTGTCAATTACTGATGTAAGGAGTGGGTGTGCATTTAAAAAATTATAGTGGAAATTGCAGACCAGTTTCAAATAGTGGGAAAAATATTAATAAAGCATAGCTCCTCAAGAGAATTTCACATCATTTCACACTCCCACACAGGGATGGTCATTCCCAGACACTAGCAACTTGTTACACCTCAATATGTGGCATGGGAGATGTAGTATATATATATATATACACTTGGGTTTATTCTGAAGGTAAGCTTGCATATATCTGCAGTTAAATTTCAATGCCTTTGTGTTGGATAATTTTGTAGGCAAGAATGGTTGCAGGCCAGTATCCATAACCCAAGTACAAGTTTTCTTTCTCAGCAGAGTCCTTGATAACAGAGGGCCACACAAATCACAGGAATGTGTCATCACCACGTCCATGTGCCTGCGGGAAGGAGGATCCCCACAAACAGATGTTATGCGTGGTTGGAAATCTCCGTAAAAGCACAGCTCCAACACATCACATATTGTGCTTGGGAATCCACAAAACTACATATATTATGAAATCAAAGGATTCGCTGAGAAGTATATAAAATGGGAAAAGAATGTTCATAAATACTCTGCAGCAAAGGTTTTCAGGCTGTATGTCCCTGTATGCATGGAGATTGCAGTGCAAATACTTTACTGGTGATGTTTGTCTTTAGATGCACTAAGAGACATTTCCCTGGTGCTGTGTGGATTCAAACTGAAGATTTTTCTCTTGCCACTTAATGTGCTGAATGATCTGACATGAACTTTTGAATCTCACAGGACACTGGGCCTTTCCCTTTCCTAGTTACAGGTTTTACATCTGGCTTGAGGGAATGCTTATGAAGGGATGCATGCAGCTATGTCTCAAAAACATATCTTTTGCAGAGGGAGGAAATATTAACTTGTTCTACTAGGAAAAATGGGACTTTCTCCTTTTCTGTAACATCAGTGATAAAATCCTCCAGGAGAGTGGGGAAATATTACTTAGGAAGTCTGCAATTTCAAGACTTACCTCTGATCAGACTCTTCCTTGAACTCCTGAAACGTGTTCCAAGTTTGCAGAATTAGCAAGATGGCAGTTCAGAAGGTTCTCGCAGCTCTCATGTTTGTAATTTTTTATTTTTTGTGTTCTTCTTAATTTTAGTGGGTGTACTTACCCTTGAATTGAAAAGTAGAATAGCTAAGGCTAAGTGAACACTGCTTCTCAGATCCTGTGCTTAATCCTAACACACAAGGTAAAATCTCCCCTGGGTGACCTCTTCTCTTAAATTCAAGGTCTAGACTTTGAGGCTGTCTTATGCAAGTCTTTGCTGCAAAGGAGAAAAATACCATTCTAATTGGAGGCATACTGCTGCTTCTAGACAAAAAGCCAAAGTCCCTCCTTGGAAAAATGAGGAGACATTATGGCAAAATGGGAAGCTGACAGTGTTTTGACAGGTGGAAATACAAATCCTGTATAAGATCCATCTCGGAGAAGGCAGATGATCTGTCTCAGTACTGAATGAGCTGATGTTTTACAAAGCACCTGAGGAGCATTCTGAGTGGCTGTACAGAGCCACTGCTTGTTCTCCTAATTGTGTGCAGTTTAATTTGTCACGAGTGGGTGAAGGATGAGCTGTGCTTTCTGTTTTTTTTTAATCTAAAACCTGGAATTCTCTGGACCACTGGCAGCTTGTTTGTTGAATCATTCACTTGTGTACAGGCAGAGCTCAAACCTGTGGCCATTTTCCATGACAAAGAAGCCAGAGACTGTTAATGTTAAATCTCCTGCTCAGATTAAAATTTTCTGTTGTTTTGAGTACTGGGATTTTTTTTGCCTGAAGCAGAAAAGTGTTCTAACTGCTCTAAGGTATATTCCCACAATTCTTGGTATACACTTAGAACAAGAGGCATAGCTGCTACACTTTATGAACATGCAGAATTTTCTCACTGAGTATAGGAAAAATGGCTAAGGTTGGTCTTGTGGCTAAGAATGGGATTAGAAACATGGACATCTAAACCGTTTTCCACTCTGTCAAGGAAATTTACTTATTTAAGTATTTATGTTTTGTTGTTGTTGTTGTTGTTTTCTTTGGGGTTTTTTTGAGTTATTCTTGCTGACTCAGTTTCTTCATTTATGAATAGCAAAAAATTTGATCTGGTTTAGTTAATCTCTCCATATATGAAAATTGTATATCCAAAGAAATATGAAATAATAAAGTCATGTCAATCAGTAAATATCCTTTTGTCTGAAAGAAAGATTAAGAAAAACAAGGGTTGATTTTTTTTTCTATTTTAAAAACTATTGCAAACTGATTTAAATTTATTAATAATACTAATACTTGTCTCAAGTACTGATTTGTTAGTTCTGATATTGAAGTACATGGTTCAACCAACTAAATGCATTTGAGAAACTTCCCATCCAGTTTTAATTTATACCATCAGGTGTTTCTGTATTTCTAGTGAGCTATCCTCATCCTAGGACCATGAACTGGGACTAGATTCCTCTCCTGCCTTGCTGCAAATCCTGACAGGCCATGCAAATTCAGTTCACAGTAGTTTTGTTCTCCGAAGTGGCTGGGACAGCTGTTCTTTGCCTCTCTTCCTGGCAAGGTTGGCTAGGAGGTACTTCCAGCCATTGACCAGAGCTCTTCTGATTGTCAGGGACTGTCAGAGGCCACTCCGAGGGCCGTTGTGTGTTTGATTCATGGTTTGTCAGACTAAACCATGCCCTAAATCTCCACAGTTTGGCCCTTTCAGTCTCAGCAACAGCCGGTTTTACAGCGGGTTTTGTATCCAACTTCTCGCCTTGTGAAGCTGTAGACTTTAAGGCTGTAATCAAGAAACTGTAATTCATCCTGTGGAAACATCCAGAAAAAGAAAAGAGAAAAATGAAATGTCATTTGTAAATAAGCAGCTCTTAAACTATTCTGATGTACATGGATATCTGTCCCAGCTTTTGGTAAATTTTGATGCAGGACCTGCAAAACAGGGATGCAGCCACATTCCCATTTTCTTCTCTGAAATGTCTGTAGGCTGTTGGTGAACAAAGCTTCTGCCTATGCCCCTTTAGGGTGACATCTGTGTGCTAAAGAGAACATATTTAATGATTCAGTAATTGGAAATTCCCCTTAAATATCCTCCAGGTTATACCTCGTGTTTGAGAGATACCTTAATGTGTGCCAAATACTGATTATGCCTGATCTCTTATATGGCCCAGGATATACTATTTGGCTTTAAGAAATGAGCCATATCTTAAAGAAAATAATTCTTGGTGTCTGACTGATCATCTATGACCAGACATGTTTTTTAGTCTATTTTAGATTTTTTAAATTATTATTTACTGCAGATTGTTTCAGAGGTAGTCCAGTAGCTGTAGCAAAATGAAAAATATTCTAGATTGAATTGGATACTCTCTGCATTGCACTAATTTGCTTTAGGGAAAGAACACAGGTTTTGGGTGCCATGTTTCTTCCTTTGCTTGCTCTACAAAGCACAGAATGTCAGATACAGTGACAAGCTGCTAATTCACATTTTATAGTGAAATTCAAAACTTGACCCAGAATAAGGATGGGTAATGATATACCTTCTTTTGCACAACTCTGAAACAAGGCAGGGAGTGGAGTGCTGGAAGGCTGGGGAAAACTCTGGATAATTTTTGTTTGTTTCACGGAGGAAAAGGCAACTTCACAAAGGTGCTTAATATTATCTGTGTTACAAATGCTACCAAATATCACCAGCTGTCACGGATGGTTGTTGTATTTACAGGAGTCTAAGCATCAAACGGGCATGAAGAGTGTGCCTGAGAAGTAGCCACCGTTACCCCTTTTGAAGCCTGGTGGTAGGACCATGGAAGGAAAGTTGCACTGCTTTACTCCTGTGTGACCCTTCTCTTTGGATCAGATGGAGAATTTTAACTTCTGAGGTAGAAAATTTTGTATTTTCATGCCAATGCGATGACTTACGATAATTTTAATGTGTAAAGTGGAAATATGTACGTTCTCAGTGAAGTGCTTGCAGTCACTGTCCCGTGGTGTTTCTTATTGTTCTGTGTGTGTTGCAGATAAATAGTGTTGACCGGACAGCAGTTGCTTTCCTTACTGAAACTTGAATTCAGTTTTCATTTAGATTTGGAGTAAAAGGAAATTGCCTTTTTTTTTTTTTTTTTTTTTTTAAATTATTATTATTATTTCCCTTCATTATTTGGGAAAGAATGCAATAACTATCTCCCAGAAAGTAAGTTGAGTCATGAGCAAAGCACTTACCTGAAGCAAGAATGAGGTGAAAGGATGGGCTCATGGGCTCATGCCTGTGCCTCTTTCAGACCACCCCAAAGCTAAACTATCCTCCGGAGAATACCTGCATCAGGCTGTCACTGTTTCATACGCCTGAGTTTTGACCAAGCCCTCAGTTCTTCAGCAGGAAAAATATTTTGCTGAAGTAGGTTTTGACCACTTCTAATGAAAGCAGTAATTAATTTCACAGATATAAAAAATTAAGGGCAAGACAAATCTTAGGAGTTAAGCATCTGTGCTGAAAATAATAAAAGAGTGATGAGTCTATGAATCAGCAGGGCTTCAAGGCTCCGGTTCCTGGGATTCATCTGAGAGCTGTCCCCAACACTTGTACAGTTACAGATTTGAAAATTGTGTGAGAACACAATTTCTTTCTATAAACAGAAGGACTACCAAGGAGATGTGTGTCTGGGAATGCGGTACTGACTTTGAAATATCTCGTGTGTTTTAATGAGGAAGGCTTTTAGAATGCATCTTGCATCTTCACAGTGCGGTTCTGATCACATTGAATCTGGTGATATAAGCTGGATTTCTTCCACATGCTGAAGAGTTCTGGTTGTGTATCTGCAGTTCGGGTCCTCTTCTCACTGTTATCTAGCAAATGTAGGTTTAGCTCGGGGTTGAATGGAAGGTTATTGCTGTTTAGAAACAACCCAGCTTGGAAAAAGCCTGCTTGCAAACATGAGAAAGTAACAAAATGTGCTAATTGGTTTCTTAGGAAAAAAGCACAAGCAGCGAAACTTTTCACACGGGGTATTTCGCCAGGAAGTGTCTCAGTGTAATATACAGACCTATACTCTCCGTCTCTTCTCTGAGTGGGGAGTTTTCACGGGGGTGAGGAGAAACCTCCGTTCTTTGCCCTCAGTCCCAGAAACAAAATACGAGCCCTTTAGGGCTTTTTCTTTTTTCCCCTTCTTTTCACACAGTGGGGCAATCACTCTCTATTGTTGATGGCTTCTGCGCTTATCACGGTCAGGATTGGGCAGATAAACTATGTTATATCAAAGCTTGCTGTAAATACTTTCGGGTGCTTACATTCAGTTGAGGAAATACTGAAAACACTATTGCAGCAACCGAGTGGGACATGTTGGGTTTCACACTGAAACAGGCCAATTTCTCTTTTGGCTCAGTTTTTGACGGCTTAAGGTGAGGGTGGAAGAAATGAACTGGAGAGCTGTAGAGCAGGCGGGTCTGGGGCGCGGGAGACCAGGTGAGGAGGGCGGCGGCTCCGGGGTCGCGGGGGCTCGGTGCAGCCCGGGGAGCGCGAGCAGCCCGGGGAGCGGGAGCAGCCCGGGGAGCGGGAGCAGCCCGAGCAGTGCGAGCAGCCCGAGCAGCCCGAGCAGTGCGAGCAGCCCGAGCAGCCCGGGCCCCCGCGCAGGGAGCGGTGCCCGCCGGGCGGCGCTGCGGGGCCGGGGCGGGCGGGCGGTGGCGCCTCCGCCCCTGTCGGGCGGGCGGGGAGGGGCCGGGGCTGGGCCCCGCTGGCTCCGCTCTGCTCCGCTCTGCTCCGCCGGCTCCTCGGCAGGGCAGCGTCCGCCGGCGGCTCGGGGCGGGAGGCGAAGGGCGGTCGCGGGACGGCGGGCAGCGCCCTTCGGCAGCAGAGGTACAGCACCCCCCGGGACTCCCCGGCCCGCACGGCTCCCTTTGTTCCGCGGCGCCGGGGGCTCCGGCAGCCCGCGCGGGACACGCCGCGGGGATGGGCAAAGGGATGGGGTCGGCGCTGCAGCGGCTTGGGGTGCTGGTGTGGCGGCTCGGCGCCGGGTCTCCTGTGAGGAGGGGGTGGCGGTGCCTGCTCCGGGTGCCGAGCACGGGAGCCCCGGCGCCTCCTGGGCGCCCCTTCCCCGCGCAAAACTGCGGCTTCGGGACGCTCTGCGTGCGCTGTGGCTGGCGTTCAGCGGCTGGTGGATGGCAGCGGGGCTGGGACACCTTCATTTAGGCGTGAACGCCGTGCGCACACACGCATGGACGGTCCGGGGCTCGCTCCCTCAAGCATATGTGTGTGTGTGCGTGCTCTTTCTGGGAAGAGAGCGTGGCATCTGTTTCTTCTTGTCTGAAATAATTACCCTGTGTGCGCGGCTTTGCTGAATTCAAAAGAACGGGCTCGGCTGCGGGGCTCGGGGGAACCGTGGGAAGAGTGCTGGTAACTTGGAGCAGGATGATGGATTCTGCTGTCGGGTAACACTTGGAGAGGAGACTTGAGGAAGGGCTTTCCAGGGCAGGGTCATTGTCCCAGAGAACTTCCCTGAGGGGACGAGTTGGTGTAGCCTCCCAAGGAAGACCGCCTGTCTGCGCCCATGGAGGCTGTTGGGATTCGGTGTGGGACATCTGCTGCCGCTGTGTTTTGGGAAGGGAATCCCTTTGTTCCTCGGAGTGGCCAGACTCCCCGTTGGAAAACAATGGCCTTCCTAGAAGAGCCACAGGCAGTGGGGCTGGCGGTGCAGTCACGAAGTGGTCCAGTGCTCGCTTGCCTTGCCCAGGGTACCGATGTGCTCACACGTGCTGGGTTTTTTTTCATGTAATTTAAAGCTTTGGAGTTTCCCACCATGTCATGAAATCAGTTGCTATGCATTTAGTCAGGACCACTATTCTAAAGGACAAATGTAACAGTAACTAAATAAAAGTTAACTACTCTTAAAATTTACGTTAGAGAAACAATTTAAAATATATCCAGATTGGAAATGACCGCTGGCGTAAAGGTCAGGTAAAACTCCTGACTTTGCAATTTTTGTGTCGAATCATGAGTCTTCCATATCCGTCTGTCCTATTGTTAATTGTGAATTAAGGCTGGCAACAAGCTGCCCATCCTTCCCTGGATGAATCATCACTTTGTCAAGCCCTGTGTCAAAAACAAGGCTTTCCCCAAAAGTGTGCAGTGATAGAGAACAGAAATAGTCCAACCCATCTGTTAAAGTAAAGTTCAGTCCTTGGCTGCTTTTAAACCTATGAAAGGTAGTGACATTCTTCTCATCATGTGCTTTTATTTCCAGTTGTCCTAGGGCTGAGTTTAAGAATGTCTTCAGTGCTAACGCTGCCTCTGGCTTAATTTTGTGTGAAGGTGTTAGGGTTGGAGCATTCCAATTATTCCCAAAGTAACATAAAGTGGTCACTGCTTACGTTGGCTTGTAGCAGCTACTGGCGTGTTAGGGTGCCACAAGTTCCTCCATATCCTTAGGAAAGAAGATGTTTGTAAAACACCGGTGGTGGTGTTGGATATCTAAAAGGATTCTGGCTTCTTATGAGCACCACAGATTGAATGCTCAGCAAGCTGAAGGTGAAAGGACTCATGAAAGCATCCTAAATCACAAAAGCTTGCTCCTTTCCTTTCCTTTCCTTTCCTTTCCTTTCCTTTCCTTTCCTTTCCTTTCCTTTCCTTTCCTTTCCTTTCCTTTCCTTTCCTTTCCTTTCCTTTCCTTTCCTTTCCTTTCCTTTCCTTTCCTTTCCTTTCCTTTCCTTTCCTTTCCTTTCCTTTCCTTTCCTTTCCTTTCCTTTCCTTTCCTTTTTTGTAAGAGACCTTGTTAAATCACACCTGTGGGGAGGAACTCTGAGGAAATGATGGCAGGGGCTGGTAGTTTAGCTCTGTGTGTTAGCCCTTTCAAGCATTGTGCAAAACTTGATGTAGTTACCTTTAGAAGGACAAATGTACATTTCAAGCCTACTAGTGCTTCTGGGGGAAGGGAAAATAAAAGTCTGGCAAATGAGTAGAGGAAGTGGGAGAGAGCAGTTGGAAACATAAGCAAAGTCATTAATTTTTCCCACTGTGCACTCTTAAGAAACTGCTGGCAACATACTGGAGATACTCTGCCTCATGGAAGTGTCAGGGACTTGCTTCACATGATTCTCTGAGATCATCTGGTTTCCCTGAGCTCTGTGGGAACAGAAATTCCTCATGTTGGAGGCTGATCTCATCTTCCTTCGGCAGCAGTAGTAGCAGCGGCTTGGGAGTTGGAGAGGAAGGTGAAGAGAGTGCCAGTGGGACGGTTTGGAGAAAAGCTTAGTTCTGGTGTAGGCCAAGCTGGACACTGTTTCCTCCTTTCATTTGCCTTGTCTGGTCAGAGCTGGGACAAATGCTGACATACCCACCAAAGTTCAGTGCCCTTTCAGACTGCTGAGCTCATTGAGCACAGCTCATGTACTGGACTGTCCTATAAATCTTATCCTATATTTAATTCATCTTTTCCTGTTACTGTACTAATGAACAGCAAACTGAAATGGAAAGGGGTAACTTGAGTGACTGTATGCATCAAGCTTGGGGAATTTCCTGAGTTTGATGAAAGACAAAAATAAAGGGTTTTTCCCTCCCTTATAGCTATGTAGTTAATCTATTAAATTCTCAGAGCTTTCTAAGTAGTGTCTTTTGTTTGTTGTGGGACTACTGGCAAAAATTTTAGGAAGGCTGAAGTAGTGATGACCAGCCCTGGAGTCTGTAACTTGATCTACAGCTTTTTCTCTTCAACTGGGAAAGGAAGTAACAGCTCTTGTTACACCCTTATGTAACCTCTCCATTCATATCCTCCAAAAAGAAGGAAACTAGAGCTTGATTTCTGGTATATAAGCTGATATCAAGGCATGCTTTGTAATAAAGAAGCAGTAAAGAATAACATTAATTTTCTTCTGTTTTGCAGTTCCTAGAATGAAAAAAAAAAACCAAACCCAAACCCCCAGCCCTCCCAAAAGTTAAACATTTTAATTTTGTGCTGATTGGATAGTGGAAATCTCTGCAACTCCTCATCATGTGCTGTGAAGTAGCTGTTAAACTGCAACAAGGGTCTTGTGAATCTTTCCTGGTGTGTTTGAGCATTAGTCTCAAAATATTCATCATTTGCAGTTGTGCCCCAGTTCGCTTGTGGTTTGTGAAAGCTTTGGTCTTTTGGTGTGTATTACTCCAGATTTTGGTTCTAAACAGTGTGGAGACTAGGATCTCTTTTTTGTTTGTTTGTTTTGCTCAGTTTGGTTTTTTTATTTCCTGTTAGTGGCATAGCTTTTAGAGAAAACTGTACAAAAAGTTAATCTTTTTGTCTCTTCCAACTCCTTTTTACTGGGAAATTTCCCATTTGGTATCACCAAGTAAACTTGTATCCATTTCTTGATATATATTTTAAGTCAGCGAAGTCACGCTGCTGATGGAAGTGTTTCAGTGGGAAAGACTAGGGCTTAAAAATTCAATTTCAGAGGCGAAGAAGAATGGTCAGGTCACCTTTCGAGATGCAAACTGGCTGGGGAATTCTTCTATGCAGACAGTACAGCAGGAGTAATGGACCCTAGAGGCCAGAACAGTCTCTCCAGTACTCCAGCCTTTGGGAGGGAAGCAGTCTGAGAGGTGGTCTCCAGCCTAAGTGACCAGATTTAACACTTCAGCAAACAAGCTGAAGGCTCAAGATAAGGAATCCGAATATCCAGAGTCCCAAGGAGTAAGGGTGAGAAACATTTACTGAGATTTTTCTTTCCTCTTCAGGGGTGGGGAGTGGGTGTATCCTGGGGCTTAGGTAATTGCCTTGTCTCTGGCTTTGTGTAGTGCTACCTTGGAATTGCTTCGTCGCTGTGGGTGTACTAATAAACTTTTCTTTGTTCTCCCTGTCTTGGAGAGGCAGCAACCCTTCCAAGGGTCTTATATTGGCAGAAATCCTTATGTTGTTGGGCAAGAGGACCATGAAAGCAAAAGACACCAGGAGGAGAGTAAGAGCATTTATCAAGGAGAAGAAGAGGAGATCATTGAGAGGAATAGGTGCTGAGTAGCAGAAGGGCTGGTGGGTGTTGTACTATCAGAAGTTCTTGTTGTGGATTTCTTTATTTTCTAAATGGAGGCAGCAAGGAAAGACTCATTTTTCCCAACTGTAAGCAGAAACCAGTTTTTAAAAGTCTGTGACCACAGCCTGGTCAGCATTGGTACAAGCTTCCTGGGCCCACAAATATGCTTTGTATGTGAGCTGTCTTGCTGTTTGCTTTATGCTTCTCTTTTTGTAATATTCTGTAATTTTCATAGTTTGTACACTCTAAAGTGCTACTGGGGGTACTTTGAATTGCAGTAAGAGTACAAATACAAAATTACGAATAAGAATATTTAAACTGTAGGCTTTGCTACAATGGAAAGAAAAACAGGTGGAGAGCTGGGACATCCTGAAGTGTTTTGTCACACCCCAAAAAGTTTCTACTCTTTTATATGCATTTTCTTTATGGAGTCTGTTCTCCGTTTGTCTACATGAGTGTACTGGTGTTTAAAGATCTTTGAAAAGACTGGGCCTTAAGGTAACCACCAGTTTTTATGCACAGTGGAGCATATGCAATGTCCTGATACTGTGCTTAAATCTTTGCCAGTAACCTTTGAGAACCTGCGCCTCAGAAATGAGGAAACTGCTGGGTGATGAAGTGTTGAAGAATTCTGTATCTTCGAAAAGCACAAGCAAAGGAAGTTACACTTACTCTCTGTGTTTTAATGCCTTTGTGTTAAAACAATTTGAAGCACAATTAAGGGTATCTTTTTAGATCAAAGAGGTATCCTTAAAGTCCTTATTGCGTAAGGACTCTGCAGATGGCACTGTAGTGAGAAGTCAGCCCTGCTTTTAGGAGAGCTGTTGAAGGGAGCGAGTTGCTATTAATCCTCTGCACTGTGCCTCTATGGAAGCAAGTAAGCAGCTTAACATAGAGACACTGATGAAGAGATGAAGAGGTGCCATTTTTTCTGGGACTCTAGGAATTGGTTCACTCTTCACTGAATAGCTCTGCTAGAGCTTCATGTTTGAGGGCTGAGAAGAAAGCCTTTCCTAGCAGAGCTCATGCTTATCTGATGTGAAAGAAGGGATACCTGAGATGTCTAACTTCCAGCAAAAATAACAGCTGCTCTACCTTTTCATCAAGAGAGGCTTGGAGAGAGGGCAGCAGGAAGGTGGTAGAGGTTGAAAGGCAGATTATTTTGGGGAATAGTTAAGCCTACAAGCTAAACAAGTGGCTGCTTGAGTGTCTGGATACCCTTCCTAGCTTTTAAGTGTGTGTAGGTCTGTGACTGATGGAGCAGTTGAGGTTTGTTGCGCAGAGTAATCTAGGGAAGTGCTAATTCCCTGTAAACCTTTGGAGAAGGAAAAAGAGTTGTAGAGGGGGTGAAGGAGTATTCCTGCTGGTGGTGAGGAAATATTGCTGCCATGATGTACCAGGAATCCTCTGTACAGCCTTGTTTAAATCCCTGCTTGGCCAAGATGGGCTCAAAAAGGGGAGGGAGCAGAAAAGGGTGATTGGGATGGTAAAGGGAATTGGAAAGGCACATGAGAGGGAAATGGGCAATACTGGCTATGCATTATTTGGAATGAAGTCCACGAGATGAACCTCTGTCAATACTTTCCTGTGAGACAGAAAACACATTTAAATTTAAAAACAAAACCAAACCACAGCAGTATTTGCAAAAGCAAGAAGAAGTAGATATTAGCTGATCATGAATAAATTTAGTCTAGAAATAAGGCACACCAAGATAACTATTTCTCATGGAGAAGGATGGAAAATGGCCCTCTGGAGCAGTGCAGTGTAGTAGTTCGTGGCTGTAGGATGCAGTGTGTTTGGCACCGGTCTGGAGCACACAGAACAGATTTGGCTACAATTGCCATTGTTCAGCTCACAGGCTGTCAGGCTGCTGGAGTTAAAAGGGCTCTGGAGATTACCTTCAGTGATCAAAGAGTGCAGGGCTCTGTTGAAACAAAGTTCACTCCAGGAGAAAGCCTGGAAAATCTTTTGGCAAGCATGGAGAGAGCTGGAGCTCGTTGTGCCTTGTAACAGGTTTCTGGAACATGGGGAGCTTGCCTGTATCTCGTGTGAATAGAACTTTTTGCTTCCTAAAAATTGGCAGATGATAGTTCTCATGAAATACAGCAACGGGAAACTTAGTAGCTTTGAGTTTGTGTTGAGTTTGCCTGCCATGGGACCGGCTGTTTTCCGTCTGTGGAAGGGAGTTACTTTCTATTGATGTTTTAAGAAGGTGTCCCTCTCTAAATCTGTGAAGTGTTGTATTTTATTTGGAAAATCTCTGTTTATCATGCTAGTTGTTAATAAAAACACCATCTGCTGGTTTTTAGCTTCATGGACATCTGGACAAGAGTGATGTGTTGAAATGCAACTTCATGGACCACTCCCATTGTCTGAAATATCTCTTGATATGATACACAGGAAGAGCTGGAGATGCCTTGATTCAGAAATTGATGACTTTTGTCCTCTAATTGCAGGTGTCCATCTGAAAATGACTGTTGAGGATGAAAATAACAAAATTGTGGATATAGGTCAACTGCTTGAGACAAGCAAATATGTCTAAACAGTACATGTAATTTAAAAAAAATTTTCCCTTAATAGATTTTAATTTTTTCCCTTAAATAGATTCTTTTTTATCTTGGGTTTGGGCAAATAATGCTTCCTCTTCCCGCAACACTTGCATCCAAATTCTTTCATTCCCTCCCTTCATTAAAAAATAGCAGTGGCTTGCTGGACAGAAATTGATGTGCAGAATAGACAGTGATGGCAAGTGGTGGGGTGAAACCTTGCACTACTGTTTTACCTTGGCAACTACTCCTGGGAGAAGTGGGACTAGTCGAGTCTGACTTCCTGCAGGTTTTTCTCTTGTGATGGATTGACTTGCAAAGAAGTAATAATTTCCATTTGAAGCTTTTTGTGCAGCTAGGGAATTTTGCAGAGCAATTTTTCTGCTCTGTGGTAGTTAATAAGGGGTTTGTTCTCCTCGCAACCCATGTCTCTGATGGAATGATTGTGCTCAGATCTCCTCTCCTGCCTGCTTTTGTGTGGAACATCAGCTGTTCTGTTGTCCTTTACTCTGTCCTGTTCAATGAAATTCAACATTAGATGTGTGTAAGAGTAGATGCACAGACCAAGAGAGGTACAGCTGGCATGATTTGTCTTATTTTCATAAAATACTAGCCTAAAAACATTCCAAACTTTATTTACAAATATTACAAGGACCCCGCCAGTGAGGTTTTGAGGAGGGGAAATTGCAATGGGCAAGAATAAGGTCTCTGGCATGGTGTTTGTGTGACTTCTTTTCCTCCAGTTTTAAATGGAAAAGTACAGGGACATTTTTGGTTTACCCAGAGTTTTACTGCTTGTAAGAGGATATAGGTGCATGGAAACTGCGGTACCTTGTGAGTGCCAACTGCTCTGGGAGTTAGGGTGTGCTCAGTTATCGTGGCTGACTTGATGCTGGGTAGATACAGGCACCAACGCCTCTTTTGGGATCTGGATTTCCTGAAGCTCCTGATTAGGTTTGTCTTCATCTGTGACTGGTTTTAAGCCTGGTTCAGTGACTGTTGCGATGACTTTCTGTGGCTGCTTTTCCTTCTGCTGTTGGCAGCAGAGTGAAGCTGTGGTGTTACCTGGCCTGTTATTTCATTTTCTGCATATCTTCAGGGCCTATCACCAACGTCTTAACAGGCAGCAAAGCATTTGAGCAGAAGATTAGCCTGTACTCTGGTATTTTAACCCTGTAGTATTATGGCATCTCTTAGTATCTACCTTCCCCACAGTGTAAATCAGTGTTCACTCCAGTTGCTCCACCATGAGCAGTTCTTTTGCCTGGATCCAGGGGTGTGTAGTTCCCGTGCTGACTGCAGGAAAGCAAGGCTTCCTTTCTGCCCATGTGCTTGTGTGGAATAGAAAGTAAAAATCCTATTATAATCAAAGATCTCGATTACAGCTGATTGCTTGATTGCTCCCGAGGGACTGAAACCTCAGTTGAGAGAAGTGATTTGACTTTGTGAGGGCTGATTGTGTGTAAAAGTGTTTTGTGGAGATCTACTACTGAGAGATCTTTTGAACCCAAGCTCTGGTGTGGTGGCAAGCAACTGCAAACAAAGAAGTTCTCCTTATATAAATAAACACTACCTTGTTTTTTGTGCCCCTGTTCTGCAAATGTAACCTTTGGATTGGGCAGGATCCCCCAAAATTGGCAGAAAACTTTAGGCGGCAGCTTGAAAGATTAAGATAATCAGTTTAAAAAGGCACCCACTGCTTAGTGTAGCTTAGCTGTCCAGTAGCAAAAGCTATTTTTTTTTTTTTCTGAAAGAATGGGGGTGTTTTCTATGTGTCCATATCCTGTACTGACAACTTTTTAAAAGTTGTGTTGTTTGAAGAATGCTGTCAGTCTGAAATCAGTTTAGGGGGAGAAGGCAGGACCTTTGACAACTTTTGCCTTTGCAGTCCCATTTTGTTCCTTATTTTGAAAAAGATTCGAGGAAATCTTAGCAAGGTATGTGCCAAAGATGGAGCCCCTTTGTTCCTGAATACTTTATCCCTTTCTGTAGATGTGGACCTGGAATGATTATAAAACTCTGTGGCTAGGCAATGACTAAGAAAAGCCTAAATATAAGAAACCACCATGGATCCTGTTTCTGCTGAACTCAGTGGGAATTTCACCAGAATTTTGGACTGTAAGTAGCCTTGCTAGTGAAGGCCTATTTCTAGATGCATTCAAAATGCCCAAGGTGTTTTCCCCCATTAAACTAAATAAAGAAAAAAAGAGGAACAAAAGGACTCTAGAATAACCATTTACAGAAAAGGCCTCTTCACACCTATATTCTTTGAAGCCTGTCAATATAATCCAAAATGTAAAGGAACATTTGCAGGGTAAAAATGGAGTAGCAGACGTATTTTGACTGTATTTTCACAGCTGCTACAGAAGAGTGCCTTAGCAACGTTGAAAGACCCAAATGTTTTTCCCAGAACCTGGTGTGACTGTATGACTGACCCAGATGAGTTAAAGCACGGCAGAAAAGCTGACTTAGGAAGTAGATCAACCCCAGAGTGTGATTACTGGTGGCAGTTATTGTGTTGTGGTTGCAAAATAATTATTAGAAGTAATTTGAAGACATGTACTGCTGGGACTGTAAAGTAGAAATAATAGAATAGATATACCCCGTGGTCTCGTAGAGCAGGTAATACCCATGCTAATGTTATTCAAACTACTGGGAGAAAAATAACAGAAAGTAGCCTTAGAGAAATGCAAACACAGCCCCCCAGGCTGCTGAATTAGTCTTTTTTTAAGGAAGAGAAGAAGGGCAGAGCTGTATCTTCTGCATACGTGGCTTGTGTGATTTTTGGTTTTGTGGTAAGATACTGTGCACCTTTTCGGTGATACCAGAGTTGTTCATAGTCTCATCTTAGTATGAACAGAGGCACGAGAGAGGCATCTCTCTCACTTTAGGGGAGATTACTGATTAATGTGGGTTGCAACCAAGCTGATGTAAAAGAGAAAATACCCCACCCCCAACACCAAAACAAAACCCCCAATACTCCCCCAACGAGCGCCAAAGAACTACAGCAGCAACCAGACCTCTCACTTATCCATTTATGAAGAACCTGAGTCCTGTTAATGAAGAAAGTTTAATCCACAGTTTATGTCAGGAGGAGATAATGCCCCAGCAAACATTTTGTACGTGTGCTAATGCAGTCTAATTTCACACTATCAGTTTTTCTAAACTGCAGTTAAATCCATTGTTAAACTGTTAAAAGATGATATTGCCTCACGTGGTTGCAACAGTACCTTAAGTGGCCTGATTCTTTCTTGAAAATTACCCAATCTTTAGATAAATGGCGGAGCATTCATTTCTCCTGTGGAATTCTCTGGTTAGATCTTCTGTCATCTAAATTGCATTCACTGGTGCGAAACTGTCCTAATCTGATGTTGCTAAAAGGCTGTTCCCATTTAGCTGATGCTGAATGCAAACATTCCTGCGGTCCCAATACAAATACACCCCGTAATGCCGCATTTTACTTTTGTAATTCACCAGAGCTGTTTGCTGTTAAGTACTCAAGGAATCTGGTGCACGTGTGTAATATTCAGTGCCCACGGAAATTTAAGAGAGGTTGCACAAGGTTTCAAATAATAGCTCTTGCTTGGTAGGTAAGATGTGAGAAACATTAGCTAGTTCAAAAGCTCGGAATTATAAACTTTTCCAGTTTGGAAAACACTGATTTTTTCAGTAGGGCTGCGAGAAAGAAAGGAATTCAGAAGCTATTCAGACATTGGCGAAACCAAAAGGAAAGATGGAGAGTCAGAGGAAGCATTTCAGTTCTTTGAGTGCTTTTACTGCTGTTGCGATATCCATTAACATTCCTTCCTGCAATTTGTCAGTCACGTTTCTGAAGTCCATTTTCTTGCAGGAAAACGTAATGGGGCTGCAGCACCGTGCTGTTTTCTGCATGCTCTTTTCCACAGGACATGGATGTGTCAGAGCAGCAATTGTGAGCAGTCACAGCTGGGCAGGAGGCTGCAGGTGTTAGGTGTTCTGGCAGACCGTGGCCTGGCAGCAGATGGGAAGGGTTTGGAGGGAAAGCAAGGGTTTCCTCTGGGTGGTATCAACGTTTTTTCACGCCTGCTGATGTCGGGAAATCTAGCTCTGAGTGAAAAGGGCATTGTAACAGTTCAGCTGCAGGGCCTGCCTCAGTTTGCCTGGTGAGCCAGCACTGGGTGTTTCCAAAGAACTTGCACCTTCGGGGCATCAGCCAGAGGCTGGTGAGACACAGGGTTTGCTGGGCAGCAGGACAGGATAAATTTAAATCCTGCCTCTTGCTAAATTGGTACTTAGGCTTGTCATGAGCAGCCCGAGATGATGGTTGCAACCCCTTTTGGTTTTGTTTTGTTCAAGTAATGACATTGTGTCCCTGGCTGCTTTTTGCAGCAGTGGCCTGTCGATGTCCTCACTCTGTGTGGGCTGATTGCTCCTGGACACAGGAAACAGGGAAGGGGTGGGCAAGCATAATTACAGCCTGACAGGGGCTCAGGATCAGACCTGGAACATGGAATCAGTTTGAACTCCACTATTGAATTACGGGTGTTGCACATTTGTCCCTGTTAAGACTTATAAAAGAAAAAGGGGGTTATTTTCTACAGTGAGCTGGTTGTAGTGAACCAAAGGCTTGGTTTTTTTTTTTTTAAGTAATCGGAGCTTGAAGCATATGTAAGCACATCTGTGTCAATTTTGGGAAATTGTCCTCTTGCTACAATGCCAGGAAAGACAAAAACCAAGCCACCTCTGCAGCCAGTGATAGTTCCAGTGCACCAGACTTCAAGTGTGAGCTAAGGCCTCCACAGCTGTAGGAAGCTGCTGACAATTGTTGCTGTTCTGCTGTTGGAGGGTGATGTGGAAAACCTCGGACAATTCCATAACATGCTGTATGCCAATAACAGGGCATTACTTCATTTCCCCCGTAGAGAATGTGTGCATTTCATTGTGCAAGGCTTCGGGGGTTTTGCCTATTCTCTGTATCCTCTTCTATTTATAGTTCTCATTAGCTCTTGTTTCAGAATGGCCAATGATATGACTGCTGTGGATGTGGGATGCTGTGATTTTTAATTTGCCATTCTTGTGGCCAAGAGGGGCAAGAAGGTTTTAGATTCACCCGGCCTGGCTGGATGGCAATCCCAGGCACTGCAAGCAGTGGATGCAACAGTCTGTGTTTTAAAAGGCTCTGTGTGGCGTGGGAGTGTGTGGATAAAAGCATTTTAAAGACACAGCCTGCCCAGCACTTCTCCTCCCAAACACCTTGTCCAACATAAAACAGATCAAGCTGTGAAGGATTACTGAATAAACTTTTAAAGAATTTTTCTGAGAATGGAAACATGTTGCAAATGTTCTCACTCCATTGAATTAAGGACTATATATGAGACTGAAGGGAGGAAGAACAGATTTGACAACTGCCTACAGAAAAAGGAGGTATTTTGAAACACTGCTGATCTTTCCTTTAGGGACCAGAAGAGTAAATTTGGGAGAAGCCTCAAGTGGTAAGTGGGTATGGGTGAGACCAGGGAGTGTTGGAGGAAGAATCTGATTTGCAGACTAGAAGCATTAGAAGAATTTTAGGGTTTTTTTTCTGAGCTAAATTTTGCTATATTAATAATTTGCAGCTGTAATCTTTGTGTGCTTGCTTTTAATTGAATTTCTGAAATGACAGTGCAGTTCAAATAGAGCCTCCCAGCAGTACCTCTGTTCACCTTCCACCATTCAGCAGGCTTCATCTGAAAATCATTAAACCTCTCCTTGTTTAATAGGATATAACCCAGTCTGGTTCTTTTCTCTATCCTAAGTCCGAGTTTGCCCGTGTTTGCTCTCTCACCAGCACAGCTGTGGCTTTGGTCACTCCTGATCTCTCAGGCACTGGGAGCAGGTTCTGGTCCCATCCCTCTCATAGATCTGGTTCTTGAGAAACATTTATCTTTTTAAAGGTGTGTGAATATGTGCAAAAGGAGAAGCCACTTGCTTTCATGTACTGCTCTCCAAACTGCTGAGCACGCTGTCAGCAGTGCTGATGGAAAATATTAACAGCTGCAAGGCATCTTTGAGTATATGGCAAATACTTGGACATTAATTTGGATTGAGTTTCTGAGCTTTTTCTGAAGTTTAGCCATGTAATGTTGCAAGGGTTTGGTTTTTTCTTTTCATGTGTAGTGTGCTAATTTTTGACTTTTTTTATAAAGCTACTTCTAAAATTAGTATTTGGTATTTTCTAAGTGCTGTATATTAATTTTCCACTACATTCTCCTAGCAGATTAATTTCACTTATGAAGTCCTATTTAATTGATTAATATATGTTTAAACATTGTTGGTTTCTCTTAGCAGTGCTTTTTTTCTCCACTTTTTACGTCAGGTAGACAACCAAATTATCCCACAAACTGGATTTTCCTTTGTTAGCTAAACCAGAGCAGGGATTATGATTGGATTCCACCAAAGCAAAGGCTAACAACAGTGGTATGGCAGCATACTCTTGAATCATACATAAGTGTATGGGGTAATCTTTAATGAATTTTTGCAAAGGCTAGGCTATTGAAAATGATTTTGAGCAATCAGTGTTAAATGAGTCGTCTCAGCCTATTGTCCAATTTTTCCGTCATTTGGGTTTCTAGTATTTTCTAACTTGCAAGTTAATGAAAATATTTTAACCATAGAAATCTGTAAATTATGGTGGAAGAAACGAAGATGAAAATTAACCTTTGACCATAAAATCGAAGTTTTCCAATATATTGTCAATATATTAAGTTAATATTTGTGTACAACTTCTTGATCCAACTTACAGTAGTAGGTATAGTGTCTTCTGCAAAACATGCCACTGAGTTTGGGAATACAGGGATGTTTTTGATCAGTTTGGCTTGCTCTTGCTCTTGAAATTCCCAAGCAGTGATGCATGAAGTGTGGTAGGTGGTATGTAATTTCACAATGGTAAATGAGGTATAGTACTTAGAACTTGAATTTTAGGTTTAAATTGCCCTTATTAGGATTTTTGTGTTGGCTTTTTTTATATGTTTGGCCACAAAGCCATTATTTAATAAGTTCCATATTTGAGGAGGGTTTTATTTTTTCAGCCTTCAAAAATTATTTGAGGTGTATGGTTGCTGTATGGTAAGTAATTAGGTCACTGAAGAAGACTGGTAGTTTAAATAATTTGTCTTAATGGGATGCAGAAGTTAAAGTCATACCTCTGAAAAGATTCTATAAATGTTTAAAATTTTTTTGGAGAGTCAGAGAGGTGAATTTTTAAGAATAAAAGTATCTTTCTCTACAAAAATATTTGTTCAGTGTTTCTGTTTAAAATAAATGCTCGTTTGTTTGCTTAGCAGAGTTGACTCAGCTTTGGTTGGTTACCATAATTCAGCACTCTTTTTGCATTTCCATGTGAATTTCTAGTAATTCCCAGGCTCGGTTCAGGTTTTGGGGATCTTTTTGTATCGCTCTGTTAGCTGCCTGTGGGCTGCACTTCTCTTCGTTGAATTTGGAAAAACATCAAGCAAGACTTAAGTCTTGATCTAAAATCCCTCAAATGTCACTCACTGATGAAAAACATCAAATAATTTTTAGTAAAGTAGTGGCAGCAGGCAGAAGGGAGAGGTAAAAGGCTTTGCTTGTTTCAAATTAGTTATCTGATGGAGAGCTTCTATGGCAAGGTAGCACTGATTATATAAGGTAATAGCTGCTCAATGGCATTGGGGGAAACAAGAAAAAATATTTAGAATTAAAATGTGCAGCAGGGATAGGGGAAACAAGGACAGCCTGATAACATTCCGTAGCTGGGAGGTGACAGCTGACTGGTGAAGTTGAGCTGTTGTTTTGTGTAGCTGTAGCTGTGCGGTGGCTGGTCCTTGGTTTGCGTGGTCAGCAAAGTTGTTCTCTCACCTCTGGTTCCCCGTTTGCTGGCTGCTGCTGTGAATCCATCCATTTTTCAGTCTCCTCACAAAAGCTGAAAGCAGTAACTATGTGCCTGGAGTTCTTGAGGAGCTCAGTAATCTCCAGCATTTGGATTGGAGGGATAAAAGGCTGGGAGGATCAAAGAAGTGCCACGTTTTGGCCTGACCTTGACTTCTTCGTCTAAATGACTTCCTTTGTCAGACTTGCTTACTTTGTTTGATCCTGGTCCCCTGTTCAAGACCATCTTCTGACTTCTGCCACTCTGGTTATGTTGATGCAGAGTCTCCACTTGTCAGCTGGATTGTTGCTACCCTGTGAAAATGTTCTCTCAAGCAACAAAATTACAAGTGAATGAAGTCATTTGGTAGCTTCATGTAGCCAAACCCAGCACTGTACTGGAATACAGGCACTTTAGAATCCAAGGTTCATGAACTAAGATCAAATAGTGTGTTTTTTGTCTCTGAGTGGGTTCACTGAGTTAGTTTCCATTTCAATATTGATGGAGTTTGAGAAATGCAAGTAAGGGTGAAAAAGAAATTCAGATTAAGGTGTTGGCAAATTTAAACCCTAGTTTGGAGATTCTTATGAAGCTTTCAATAAAACATGGGTTTGCATGCACTTGAACTTTGTGTTGAAGTCATCCAAATAATCTGGCTGTGATGCCCACTGGAATCTTCACTCCTGTTTCTAGGAGTTTCACGTTTAATGTACAGTGGACCAGAAGGCATTGTTGACTATTAGAAGTTAAATTTTGGAATCACATGGATTGCCTGGGTAGATGGAATGACTTTGAGAATGCTCCTTGGAAACATAATTTTAATGTAGTGTTCTTTGATGGATTTTTAACTTTTATTCCTAAAGTAGTGTTACGAGAGAACGCCTGTGAATAATTAGAATAACCTTGAGCTAACCTTTGCTGTTTGTTTTATTCTTGCTTCTTTTGTTTTTCCCAGGACAAAATGGCCAAAATGGAGGTCAAGACGTCACTTTTAGACGACATGATAGGGGTGGGAGATATGGTTCTTTTAGAGCCACTTAATGAAGATTCGTTCATCAATAACCTGAAGAAGCGCTTTGATCACAATGAAGTTTATGTGAGTATATGTTAAGAAATAACATCCTATGGGGAGCTATGCTGTCATTCTTATGCTATGTGTTCATTTTTAAGGATACACACAGACTGAATGCCTGAACATTATCTATTGTATTAGGGATGTTTTAAACCTTACTTGTGCTGTAGTCTTTCCTGTACTGCATTCTTTGCACTTGATCTTTCCCATCTGGGATATTTTTCCTTTTTCTTTGTCCCCATTGCACAACACGGGGGACTTCTGATTTTCATAAAGAACAGTTCCAGAACTGCTGCTGACAGTAACTTTGATGCTCCTGTTTTCAGAGGGCATTTGCAGTTTTAAATAATTCACTTACAGGGAAGGCTCTTCCAGGATGTTAGAGCGGGCTGAAGTAGGAACAAAACATGCTTGGAATATGCTAAGGCTGACTTAAATGTTGCCTGCTATCTTTGATTTGCAAAAGCATTGTGTTTATTAAAATGGTTGGATTTTAAACTAGATACAGTGAGCTTGGATATGTGTGGATATAATCAAAGTCTTCAGGCATATTAATCTCTGAGTGATGATCAACAGGAGAGATGTTGTGAACGGGCAGTTGAAACAGGCAGGGAATGAAGAGGCAAATTGTGATTCCGGTTAAGCCTTTTATTTCCTGCTTCATCTCTTCGTTCCACTTTTGCTAAAATGTGCACGGTATTGTATCTGTTATACTGCTTAGGCTGTGTGAACTTAATGGTTTGTAGAGACTTGCCAAGGCTGCTGGTGAGCCTAAATATTAAAGGCAAAGTATAGCTATGATCTGCAAGCAATTGTGTCTGCAGCTTACTACAATCAAATAAGTGTTCTGTACTTTATTGTAATTTAGTCTTCCCCCCCATTTTTAATTTTTAGTGTGATTATATTTTTCATTCTTGCTAAGCATTTGGACTATCATGGTTTCACTATACTGGAGAATGGAAGGGAGAAGGTATGGAAGGATCTGTGCTGTTTTTGTTTGCTTCTTCTATCCCTTAGTTATAGTCTGTGCTTTTGTACCTCTGCTATTCATTGTCTGTCACATCTCAATTTTCCTGCTCAACCAGGCCTGCTGCCTTTTCTGGAGACATTAGGTTGGTAATACACAGTTGCTTGTAACTGCTGTTGTGTCATCTCCACTGATTTGTCCTTCAGGTTGTGCTGACAATTTAAATTAAAGAGAAAATTAAATTAAGACAAGGACTCTCAGTATCCATGAAAACCTTGCTGAGGAAGAAACCAAAACAATGTATATTTGTGGAAACATTTTTTTCCACAATGATTAAGAAAAATATCACCTTTTTTTTTTCAGCTTTCCTTATACCCTTGAGAGTTACATTTGCAAAACTTTGTGTCTTAAATTTTCCTTGTTCCTTGACAATGTGTTCTGTTCCCTGTGGATAATAACCCTTGGACGTTGATACGGGCAGGTTGATATCAGACTTCTCTTTTCTGCTCTTTCATCCTGCTTCTGGCAAATCCTTCATTTTCAGCAACTGCAGTGGCTGCTGCTCCTGGGATTCAGAGGGTTTTTTTCCAGTCAGTGACTTGTATACTTAACATGTTCCACATCAGTTTTGGGGTTAATACTCTGTTCCTAATGGCTACAGTAACAGTGGGTGATACCGAATCATCTCATTCCACTTAAGAAAGAATGAAGGAAAAGGGAAGAGAGCTATTTGCCTGGAGATTAAAGAAGGCAGTACTATGCAGCCCAATCTTTGGGTCATAGTTGAAAGTTTTATTTAGAGCATTAAAGATACAAACCTGTTCTGTGAGGGCACCCTGGACTACGCAGTTTCTTGTGAAGGATTGCTATAAATCTTATGGGAGTGGATTTCTCAAGGGGATTTTTTGGTTTCTTTTTTCTTTTCTTGTTTTCTGTAACTACTATGGATTGCAAAGTATTTAATTACATGTTTCTGCTTAATTCAGACTGGATTTTTTTTTCTTGAAAGAAGTTGGTTTGAATGGCAAATGAGTATTCTGTTTTGTTTTTATCTGCTGTTATGAGCTAGCTGACAACATGTGTTCAAATGCACAGTTCTTTGAGAGGGAGACAGTGATGTATTTCCCCCAGTTTCTGATTCTATTGCACCTGGCACTGATGTGCAATGTAATTATCTGTATTGTGTGCTTTGATAGGTGGTACCAGGTGTCACTTTTCCCTAGCAATGTAGGATCCTTTGGCTTGCAGGTGGGAAGACCTGTTTTTTTAAGGTCTTACAAGCTCTGTGTGTGAAATCACAATATGAAGGCCAAATGTTGCAGATCTTTGCAAGTATTAAAACATTCATTACATACTATGGTGGAAAAAAGGGATGTTTATACCTGTGCCACATGCTGCTACCAGGTATGCAAGTTACTTGGCTTGTAATGCTGCATGGTTTTATTTACCAAATCACTTGAGAGTATTGTCTCCTCTCCATATCAGTTGAGTTTTGCTGCATTGCAAATTTTCATGCCTCTGTTGCATATTTTAGAAAACTTGTAACACAGTAACAGTTGGAATGGTGCTCAGTGTAACAACCACATTAATTTTCAAGTACAAACTCTACTTTCTCCTTGTTGCCACCAACTCTCTTTTCACTCATGGCAACTACACTTTGCATTTCTGCTTTTAGACTCTGATAAGGACAGTGAAGCCTCTGTTACACCTGGAAGCAGGGCTTGTTTTACCATGTAAAATCTGTAGTTTGCATTCTGGGGAAACCAAATTTCACTATTAAAGAGCTGTTGTTGGTGCTTAACCAAGACTGCAGATTTCTGCTGCTCTGACAAGCTACATACAGAAATTGACCTCTCAGGATCCTTCCAGAGGGCACTACGAATGGATTTGTTCTTTAATGGCTCAGCTGTGGGCTGAAGTTCAGCCCTCACGTCAGTGCTCCACTGCAGGCATTACCAGAAGTTGTGTCCAAGTTTAAAGAACAAAGTCAAGCTGCAGCAAGCCAGTCTTAAACCAACATGGGTTTCTAAGCTGTTTCCTGCAGTCTGAAGGCTGTGTCTGCGCTACATATGTTAGTTTTAAAAGGGAGTTGCAGTTATAACCTTTGGAAGGGTTTGTTGTGAGGAATGAGACCTGTAACATGGATAGCTTTGAAGGTGCTGTAAGGTTGGCTGGATGCTGCACGATTGTTTGCCAGTCTTGGGTAGGTAAACGCACAACGGGGGCTTACGAGAGAAGTGGGCACAAACTTTTTAGTAAAGTCTGTTGTGATAGGATGAGGAATACTGGTTTGAAACTAAAAGAGAGTAGATTTAGACTAGATAATAAGCAAGAAAATTTTTTATGATGTGGATAGTGAAACACTCTTAACAGGTTGTCCAGAAAGGTGATAGGTGCCCCATCCCCAGAAACATTGCAGGTCAGCATGGGGTTGAGCTATGAGCAACCTGGTCTAGTTGGAGATGTCCCTGCTCATTGCAGAGGGGATTGGACTACAGACCTTTAAATATTCCTTCCAACTCGAACTCTTCTGTGATTCTGTGAAATGTGAGAGTTCAGATCGAGCCATCAGTGAACAATGCCAAACCTCTCCCCTCCCCACAGCCAAAGATGACAAGATAGTTGGGCTCATTCCACTAGAAGATTTTTTTGCCTTTTCTTGTCTCTTTCACAGTTGTTATGTTTGATGCTGAATATTTGATGTTGGAGATCCAGGTGCCAGCTCCATTGGCCCCTTTGAAACTCTAGATCTTCTCCATAAGAGCTCCCTTTGCAAAAGCATTTAGATCTGGATCCTCTAATGGTCCTTTTGTATCATGCCAGGCACATTCACTGTAAGCCTTTCAAGAACATTGGGCAAAGTTTCATGCTGTGGTGCATGCAGGGCAATGAGTTCCCTCATAAGACTGAGGGAACAGACTGTGGCTTGATTACCTGTTGTTCAATTTTATGTGTATTTGGTGGAAAGTTTAATAGACTTGGGTGTTGTGTTACACACTAGAGTGTGAAGCTGGAGGCTGTGCCTATAAAAATAAGCATGAAGGCTGGTGGAGCTGGAGTTAGGCCAAATATTCTGCTAAAGACCATCAGATTCTGCAGTAATCTCGTGCTGAGTGGCTTGGGGGGGGGAGGGTTTGTTGGGTAACACACGTGTTAATTGGAAATGGGAATCTTAAAGTTTAGTCATGTCTGGAAATGTCTGAGGTATGTCTGACCAAGAAAAATCTCATTAGAAAGCTGTAATTGTTTATTATATTGTTTTTTCAACTCTTAAACTTTACATTGATAAAATTTTCATCGCTCTTCCACAAAAGTCCTTTTCTGTAACTGTTGGTAACAAAAGCCCGTGGGAGTCTTTCGTTAACTTTACAAAGTAAAATGTGGCTCATGGGCAATGCATTAGCAAGTAGGAAAGAATCCCACAATGTTGATTATTTGAAGGTTTCAGGGAGCAGTTTGTGCGGTTAAAATGTGTGACCTGCAGACCACATGGAAAACTTTAAATACATTCATAAAGTCCAGTTTGTGTGTGATTGATGAAATTTTGACTTGTTCTGTTGAACTCCCCCTCTTAAAGTTTTGGTTTTTTTTCTAAGTTGGCTGAAATATGCTCGCCCAATCCAGCTCAGCAATTATTTTTCCTTTGTAGTTTGGGATACTGACAAATGGGAGGGGGCATCTGTCTATATATGCATTTATAGTGACTCATGAATGGTAGAGATTTTGGATAAAATGTAGTATTTGTACTGGTCTGAAACTTATTTTTATACTGGGTTTGTTGCTTTGTGAGGCATGTGGAAGTGTCAAGGGAGGTGTGAGGAGTCTGGAGGGGAGTGGAGCTGCGTAGACTCACAGGAGTCAGCCTTTAGAGGTCAGATACAGCTTTATTCTGCTGCCCTGCACATTTTTCCCCACAGCTATGTTGTTTCTTGAAGTCTTCCCAAATTTGCAGAGGTCAACATTTTGTTCCTTACAAGAAAATGTTTGTTTGCTTTTTGTTCTTACAACAAAACAATCTTTCTCTGATGTCAGTGTTTAATTTGTATTTTCTGGTGCGTGGAGTTTGTGGGCTGCTTTGAGCAGCAGCAGTCTTATGTTACTGAACATTTGTTGTTTTATCACTGAAACACTAAATATTTGTCATTCCAGGGTAATAACTCTGTTTTATCTGTTTGAGGTACCATTGTCGTGGCTGCCTTCTGATGGCATGCCCATTGTGGTGTGCTCGTTTCGTAGACTGAGCTGCTGCCTGTTAATCTCTATTGCTTTAATATTTTAGGGTTAGCCTTTTTGGTTTTGACTTGCCTTTACTGCATGGTGTCTGTCTATACTATTGATTCATCCCATTTTCAGCTACCTTAGATTATTTAGGACTTCACTGAATTGCTGTCAAGCACAGTGGCTTTGTTCCTGCTGCACTCATACCTGGTATTCCAGATGCTACGTTTGCAAGAACAGGGTAGGGAACAGAATTATGTGAATGAGGCCAGTTGTTCTGGTTTGCACCAGCCTTGTGTGACCATCCCATTGCAGCTGTGAAGAAGAGAGCCTTGTGGTATTGGGATACAAAAATGCAGCTCGCTGGGAAAATCTGTGTGGTAGTAGTAACTGAGTGATTGCTGAAGTTCAATTTTATTCTCAATTTCATTACCTCCTGATGCCACCATGGTCATGTTCACCTTTAAAATGTTGTTGTTGAGGCCAGGTGGGGTCCTTTGTTGGGTTTTGGTGAGGGTTGTTGTCCCCTGTGGTTTTTGGGTATGCCCTAGCTGTGCGTGTGCTGGCTGGTAGCAGGACTGTGCTTTGCTGCTCCTGCAGCAACACGCAGAAGTCTTTCCTCCTGCCAGATCTGACCCTGCTCTCTTGTACTTTCATGTATTTACTTGAGTTTATCCAGTGAGTCCAGCCTGGGCTCTGGTCTTCCTTTGGGAGTTCGAGGAGTGGCAGGTGTGGTGGCTGACCAGCTTCTTAAAGGCAGAGTGATTTGAGAGCTGGATCAGAGCAGCCATCCATTCGCCTGTGATGGGAGCCCAGGGGACCTGAGTTTCCTCCCATCTCCTTCTCTTCCTCTCTTGGGGAATGCCTGTGTCAATTTGAGCAATTTTCCCATCAGTGCCTCAACAGTTTTGCCCTTTGAGGGAAGCTACTGGGTTGTAGTAATAATATTGTTGCAGCTGCCACAGGCTAAGACTTTCAAGCCTGCTGCTTCTTCAGATATGAAGAAAGGCTTGTATGCCCAAGGCACATCTTTTGCTGTGATAGCTTGTGGCCTAAGAAGTATTCTGCCTCCCTGCAAATCTTGTTTTGCTTGTTATCTAGATAAAAATCCTGTGGGTCCTCTGGCCCTTCACATCGGCCTGCTCTGGCAAAACAAACTTTATAACTTGCCCAGAGTCAGGAGTAAAGATTCTCAGAGGCAGCAGGTTGGCTGCTTTTTACCTTGAAGTGCTTCGCGGGAGGAGAGTTATTTATCTCAAGGCAGTGCTTTGTTTCCTTTCCTTTTTGTACGGCTCCCAGGATGCAGAGCCTTGTGTTTGAGTCACTGTTTGTAGGGCTGCATGCGGTATTTGCATGAAGGAGTAAGAAAACAATAATAAGGATCACAGAAAACTGTATGCATTTGGTGGGATGTATGTAGGGGTCTTCTCCTCCCCTACACACCCTTTCTTTATTTTGCCTCTGATGTGATGCTTTGAAAAAAGAGAGGAGAAAGTGTAGGAAATGCCTCCAGTTATGGTATTGGCTTTGCCTCAAAATACTATGCATTTCTTCACTAAGGTGATGATGACATTTGGGGCATTTATTGTTGGTTTCAGTGTATGTTATATGAAACTAAAACATAAAAGGAAGATTAATGAAAGATCGACAAATGACAGAAATAGAAGCAAAAGTGTCGAAGTGCTGTAAAAACATGGCTGTCACCCTGAAGAGCACAGGTTAGCCTTGGATGCAACATGGAGAAGGTTCCCCTTCTCTCCCCTCACATTTTATTTGTACAGAAATAATGGAACATTTTTGAGTGAATGCTCTTGGTAATGTTTTCACCAATGGTTTATTCGCACAGACCTATCCACTCTCCAGCTCCTGTTTGCTTGTGAAAACAAGTCTTTATCATTTGAAAAGTGGGCAAGCACTGATGTTCGGGGGTGTTTAAATGCTGTCTTGAAAATTTCTCATGTCACCTTTGGGTTGACTTCCTCATCGTGTATTTACAGGTTTTGCCTATATTTGCATGGTGTGTAGAAACTGTTTGTATAAATCATCCCAATGTAGTCAGAGAGGAGACCAGTAGAGAGGATTAGTCTGCTTCATTAATAGTAACACTCAAGTATGTCATAATGATATTGAGGTTAGCAGCAAAGTTCACTGAGTAGGGCAGAGATTTCTGTGCCCTCAAGAAACTCAGAAGAGAAACCTGATAATCTGTGCTCATGCATCCACTCAAGTACTCGCTCCAACTTGCTGTATGGGTGTCTTTCCCTGGCAAATGATCTGCTCTTACTTCAGGGCTAGGATCTCAAACAGGTTGCAGTGTTGTTAAGGGCTTGATCCTGGCCAGTGTGGGTTGCCCACAGCTTGTCCAGACTGCTGCTGCTTGCACAGTGGCTTGCAGGATCAAGCCCATATAGAAGATTATTTTAGCAGTGAGGTTATCCTCTTTGACATAGGTTGCCTGTGTTGTGAGTGTTTGCTCTGGGATATGGATGTAGGCTTCTGCCTTTGTGTGACCTGTCTGAGCTTTGTTTTCTTATATCAGCCATCAATGTAGTTGGTACAGGACTGTTATTTTGTCTCCTCAGTTTCTTATTTTCCTTGAATGTTTTTCCCTTCTCAGTTTCGGGAACTCATCCACTGTTCTTCTGAGTAGTTTTTTTACAGCCTTTACTCTCCTGTCCAGGTTTTACAAAGCTGCCTATCCTGGTTAATAACTGCATTAAGCACACAGAGTAGCTTACCAGGATGGGGTATTTTTCTGTTACAACATACAGACTTTGTCCACTATGTTTCTGGGGCTAAAAGTCTGTTTCTGGGAAGGTGGGCTTGAGCAAGAGAGTTTTCATCATCATGGAGAATAGGCTGTGTTTGTTCAGAAATCCAGTGATATCTTTCTCTGCTCAAGCTCCCAGCTCACTGAAGCACAAGCAGCTTTAGCCCAGTACTGCCTCAACCTGAAGTGCAGCTGCTCAGCTTGGATCACAGGTAGAGTTTATTTTGTATGTGCTGTTGTGAAACGGCACCGGCAAACCCTGGAGTGTTACAGGATGAAATCCTCGTTTGTTTGTTTATTTGTTTGTCTTTTTCAAGTACCCAGCCCATCCCTCTCCACCAAGGAATACAAACACCTCTGTTGCCGTACACAGGAATACAGTAAACCAAAGCCCCAGAAAAAGCAATGGGCTCAGGTGGTTTTGCTTTTACTCTTTTCCTTACTCTTTTCAAACATCATCTCTTGCAACTTTGTGTTTCCAACCTGAAAAAACACAATGGACCAGAGGCACAGTGCATTTAACTGTTTTGTTGTGGCCAACCACAGTGTAAAACAAATTTGAGTGCACAACATTGTTGTTCAAGTAATAGTAGCTGGTAAGGTTTATTAAAATGGGAAAATTCATTATAGAGTGAAGTTGCAGTTTTAAATTTTCCAGGCTCTGTTTGAGATTGAGACAGCTCAAAAAACTTAGAACGTGTAAGTACAGGCTTCCTCTACCATCTCCTTGGCCTCAGCTGTTCTGAACATGCAGCGGCACATGTGCTTATGAATTGGCAAGATCCAGAACTGCAGTAGGTCAGGCAAATACAAAGGAAAATGAATATTATATTAGAAATATAATTTTCATGTGTCACGTTAAAAAAAACCCTGCAAAACCAAAACACAGCCCTCCCCTACCACAATGAAAATAGTGCTGGGCAAGCTTTGGTTTTGGATTAATTCCAATAAAATCTAGTCACACTTTTCTTTGATCTTCCTTTTTTAGCTCTCATTTCAATGAATAGTTTTGGTGGCATGATCTGAAACACTTCAAAGTTGTAGGAACCAAATGATTACTTGAGCATAGCCATTACTAAAGGAATGTGCATTATATATATCTGGAGTATTAAAATTGGCCTGCATAAATGGAAGAATACACACTAGCAATCTTATTTTACTAAAATTTCTTTGTTTTCTGATTCTGTGCTCCAAAGTTTAACAAATAAATAGAGAGAAACCTTGTTGGCCCCTGGGAATTCAGTGCACTTGCCAGGTACATTAGTGCTTGGGGCATTTTACAGCAGAACTGACTTGTGTGCAGCAGCAACTTCTCTGGGCTGTAAGAGGCTACAAGAGGTAAGAAGCAGTGGGTTTGTTTTTAGCAGAGCTGATGAAGGGGATGTAGGATACAATTCCAGAAGGCTTGCAGCAGATCTGTGTAGATGTTTAATGATTTTAAACTCTGCAGAAGGTTGTTTTGCAGAGATTGCCACAGATCCAGAAAAGCTTTTAAGGATACTAGCGGGCTTTTTGACAGCCCCAGCTGTACAACTTCTGTGCTGCAGCCTCAGCTGTTGTCAGTTGTGTTCCCAGGCTTCTGCAGATGCAGTCTTCTCTCTTCTGGCCCTTGGGGCATTGCAAGTCTAACTTTGACAGGAGGAAAAATAGCTTTATTAATATACTGTATCCCAGGGTGTGAAATATTCTCCCATAAGTTGTACTAGTGGTCTTTTAAAGGATCTGCTTCTTGGGTTGGCCTGCACTGCCTCTATCTTGTGCATCAGATTTCACTGCAGTGCTTGTGCTCCCTGGCTGCAGAGGTGTCTGGGGACCTTTCACTGGGCTCACTGTAAGGTTTCTGCAACCTCTCAGCTGAAAATGTCCAGTTTATAGCAATGACTTTCCCTAGCCCTTGACTGGGAAGAGGCTGCTGCCTGTACATTTCTCACAAGCAGCAAAAGCCTCATCAAAACTTGTTATTTGAGGCTTTTTCTTAAGCCAGTCTGCTTGGGTTAGAAGGCTCAGAATGCCTTGCATGGTGCCTATAAACTTGAAGTAGCACTAATATCTTGCCCCAAGTGGTTACATTGGTTTCCAGTACTAGGGGGAGAAAGTGAGACGTCAAAGAGTCTTGGTCATTGCATCTCGACCAGTATTTAGAGGTGATGTGTGACAAACATTAACAGTGTCTCCAGTTGAATTGGAATTTGGAATTTTCTTCCTTCTTGAGGTGTTAACCCCTGAACTGAACATAAATGAGCTTTATGTGTTGTTTTGGTGGAGAATGCAGAATGTGTTGTCATTTAAGCTGATAGAAATTTGAATGCTCTGTTCTGAAGCTGATGTTTTTGCCCCTTACAGTGTCGCCACGCTACATGAGAGATGCACTGACAAACGATGAGTGAGAGTCCTTTTACTTTGCTCTGGGCAAACACAGAATTTGCCTTTGTGAGTTGCAACAACAGAGGAATTGGGAGGAAGGAGTGTTATCAACAATCTAGTTAGCAAAACTTGAGGATACAGCAGATCTCATCCAAACTTGCGTAACAAGACTGTGTCAAACCAAGAAAGAAATCAAACCTCCTGACTGTATTCTGCGCATCCATCATCATGAGGCCACTCTTCTGGGGTTTCATTTTTGTCCTTAAGCAGGGAAATTCAAGAATCTCTTTCATCCCTGGGGTGCTGTGGTATGGTCTCCCACTACTCTTGGGCGTTCTGCTTTCAGCACTGGAATGTTTCTGTGCTTGTCGCTCGCTCAAGGATTTAAGCCATTTATTTTGTTTGTTTATAATAGAGTTCTGGTGGGAAGACAGATGTTATGTGGGAAAGCTATTTTCCGGATCTGTTTATCCATGTTATGTGGAATCTCACAGACCACCAGTAGCAAGTAGCTATTAGGCATCAGCTTTGAGAGATTGGCATTTTCAGAAGAGGAAATGTATTAGTTCTTGTAAGCAGCTTTGCAACAAACCCAATGACTTCTTGGCACACTTGGGCTTGGTGTTTAAAATGGATTGGAGTATGTCTTTGTTTCAATATAGCCATTTGACCTTTTGAAATATTAGTATTTTAGGAAATGGTCCGTATTTGCTCGTGTCTGACAGTAAAGAGCTGACTTGAATTCCCAAAATACATTTTCTAAGCAGTACTTAGCTATGAAGACATGGTTCTAAATAAATCTCATTTAAATGCCTGTATTCAAAATTAAAAATCAAGGTTTTCACTTTCAGTCATCTTTATCTTGATGTCCCAGGGTACTTCAAGGAACTTAGCAATTAAATTGTATGCTATTATGGTAGCAGAATAGGGACAAGTCTTTGTGTTCCAAAGAATTCATGTTTCAAAATACAATGTTCAAGATTTGGCCTTCATCTCTCTCCTGCTGATACTTTGCAACACTGGTTTCACAACAGGCTGAACTTGCAAATTCTTCAGATTTAGCAGGAAACAATTTATTAATGTTTTATCAGAGAAGAGTCCTAATTGGGGTATCCATGCACTTGGGAAGACTAGAAAGCTTCTTACTCTTGGGCTTCTGTTATTCTTGCCAGGAATCTGTAGACTTGCAAATTGCCAAGGCTGCATGTGCTGAGAGAGAGCAAAGTAAACACTGTAGAAAGGCAATTTTAGCATTTTCATCTTGTTCAGCCAAAGAGATTATACATAGTTGGAAAATGCTTTCCTCCGTGGGGGGAGGATGACCACAAAACTAGAACAATTTTTTCTTTATTTGAAGAACATGTACATAAGCACACGCTGCGGTGTGTGCTTGAAAGAAGCAAAACTCTCAATTATTTTGGGTTGATCTCAGCATCTGAATGGTTGGGGGCACTTCCCTCTGGATTGTGGTGCAGGGCAAGTTGGAGCTGTCCCTCTGCCGGGGTGCAGCCCCACTCCCCCTCACAGCACTGGGCATGGGCTTTTGGGGTGCAACCAGCCTGTCTGGGGGTATTGGCTCTGTATTGGGCTCGAATGCATGGGGGCAAATGTTTTACAGGAGGTTTCTGGCCAGTTGAAGGGAGAGGAGGAAGTGTGGGTTGCTTAGAAATGGTGAGTCTTGAGCCCAGTTAGTGAAGTACTGTGTTCCATTGTGGCGGCTGTTGTACAGTGAATTGTCAGCAGTGGCTGCTTCTGATCCATCCCGGGAGTGGGAAACACTACAAGGATGAACTGTGAAAGTCTCTGGAGACCTCATGCCACTTGTTTTATCACTGCAGTCTGGTTTATTCCACTCTGTTTGGGACAGAATATGCCACGTGAGTTCACAGCTTGCCTGTGTGTATGTGTGCAATGGAAAATTAGAAATATTCCTCTCCTCGCTTAGGACCAGGTTTAGTAGCATTTAGCAGGAAATTGCTTTAGACATGAAAGTTAGATATGGAAGGGTTGCAGCAATTAATATTTTTCATTTGTTACTGCAGTTCTGGCTGTAATTTGATGCTCTACTGAACATGTTTGTCAGTAGCTTGTCCTCCTCATATCTCCTTCCATTTAAAAGTGCAAATTACAGTACTTTTCTCTAAGAAATATTGTGGGGAAAAATTCAAATAGCGATTGTCAGGTGCTGAGATATGACTGCACAGAAACCCTTTAGAACCATAGCACATTAAAAAAAAACTATTGTTTTTTTTTCTTCCATAGTTACTGCAAATGTAATCTAAGTATTGGGAACCTGCAGCTTTTGTGTAGAGCATTTACACCTCCTAGGGAGCACTGGTTACTGAAAAACCATGTTCCATCAAGTGTTATTTATTGATTTCACAGTTGTGGAAAGAGATACCAAAAACTTGGGGGTTTTTTAATCTTTGGTCAGTATCTGCAGGCAGGATGGAATGGGGCTTTGGCATTTTTTGCCACTCAGTGTGTTTGATTGCAGCCCTTGGAGCTGGAGGGAGGCACAGAAAGCTGTGGGATATCTGGCAATAGGCTGAAGGAATTCAAGTTAATTGTGTCATGAGCAGACATGGTAGTCATGGTGTACAGAATTGGTCTTCCTTCAGGCCAGCAGTGCATGGGATCTAGCCGAGTAAAACAGCACATTTCTCCCTTTGCTTTCCAAGGGTGGTGGTGAGCATGTTTAGAATCTGGAAATAGAAATTGCACTTCACGTCTGCTGAGGAACCATGGTAGGACTTTGTCTGGCTTGAACCCTGGCACTAAATCTCTCCTTTGACAGAAACCTGCCAGAGGCTGTTCACCTTCAGGTTTCTTCTGTGCCTGAGACTTTGACAAGGTGATGTAAAGTTCCTCCTTGGGTAGAGGGGCACAGTCCAATGCCAGCCTTTTGGTGTGAGTGCCCAAGGGCTGCAGCAAAGCTCGTGTGACATTTGCCATGCAGATGGAGTCAGTTCTTCGTGAACATCTGTGTCCTTTTGCCTTTCCCTCCCCCAGCTGAATTAGTCACAGAAATATAGTACGATGGGGCTTTCTTCTAGAAAATGTTCATAAGAGGCTTTCAGTTATGCAGAAATAGGTACTTGGTACCCACCAGAGAGTATCTAAAAGGTGTTTCAAAATGTATGAACATATTTATTCATCGCTACAATTAGGCTTTTTTTGGTTTTTTTTTCACATAAGTATTAAATAGGCAAATAGTGTATAAGCAGCAAAAGTATGTTAAAAAGAAAAATCCACCGTAATTTTCTCTTTTCTTTCAACAGACGTACATTGGCAGCGTGGTGATATCAATAAACCCCTACAGATCTCTACCCATTTATACTCCAGAGAAAGTGGAAG
Source organism: Coloeus monedula (assembly GCF_965178545.1). Lineage (NCBI taxonomy): Eukaryota > Metazoa > Chordata > Aves > Passeriformes > Corvidae > Coloeus > Coloeus monedula. The sequence continues at coordinate 8,936,401 of NC_138787.1, forward strand.
AATACAGAAACCGAAACTTTTATGAACTCAGTCCTCACATGTAAGTACAGCAAAGAAATTTTAGTTTTCATTTTGTCCGGGAACAGATGGTACCAGCTGTCTCTCTCCTCAAAAGATCTGTTGATTGAAGCAACCAAAATGAAAATCACACCACCACTCCCCCAAAATGAATTTTTATTAGCTCATCCATATTTTAAAGGGAAGTTAAAATGAGTTACTCTTTCTCTTTCATGCACTTAGGCCCTGGTATGTGCATTTCAGAACATTTCCCCTAATTGTTAGCAGTAGTGAGTATTACAGCACTGTAAAATAAGCAGTCTGTTTTCAAGGAAATCTGTTTCTTTCAAAGTCCGGACTGCCTCCTGGAAGCCTCGAGGTGTTAAATATGTTTGAATCATAGAGTGTTGCTTTTGATATCTGAAACTCTTAATTTATCTTTGTGCAATGAAGAAAAAGAACCCCTCTCATGATGAATGCAGAAATGTGTTGGATGTGTCTGAATGGTAACTGTAGGAAAATTAAACCTTGGTCTTCTCTGTGCTGGGTAGAAATGAGCCCATTCATAGAGGACAGCAGAGCACCATAAATGCATAATGCAAATTTTAAAACTAAAATAGGATGAATAATAGGACAAGGTTCTGTTTGCAGGTGTGGATGGTGTGGCTGAGAGTAAGGTGTGTGGTCTTCAAGGTCTGCATGTTGCAGTAACCATTTTATCTTGCCAGTCGTAGTGGTGAGGCTAAAGCCAGCTGTTCCTCCCCTCAGCGTGATGCTGGGAAGGAGAAGAGTTTCCAGCTGGTTGTGAAGCTGCACCTGACTCTACAGCCACAAATTCAGGAGACTGACTTGAGCAATCAGTGGCTGGATAAGTGTCTAAACAGGGCCATACATTTATGCATCTTCTTTCAGTGTTAACTTTTAGGTTAAATGAAAATTATGCGTAGAAGGTTTTCTGGAAGTTATTTGGTTCTGATTAATTTTTTGCCTTAACATTTCATCTGTCACTCTCCCAGATGCATTGTTTGAAATGCAAACAGCCCAATAATCAGATCAATTAACCTTCTGGTAGTTCTTGGGCCTCTTGGTTCTGAACTCTGGCTATGTTCAGGTTTTCTTTCTTCACAGTTTTGTTTAGCAAGCACAATTGCTAGCTAAATTGACACAGTTCCTTGCTAAAAGAACTTTCTGCTCTGCTAATTTTGTTCAGCTGCATAAAATTTGCTGTCAAATGATGGAGTATTTTGAAAATAAAATCTGTGAGTTAAAGTTTGTCTTGACATTCTGAAAGTCAGTATATGTACTTGGTTACACCTTGAATCAATTACATAGTAATATATTGATCTCCACATTTTTCTGTCTCTCTTGAGAGATGGCATTCCAGAACAGAAATGGTCAACAGTCATTCTTGTGTGTATTATGAGAGTCTTAACTTGGTACAAAAGTATTTCATAAACATCATTCATCACAAAGGACAATAATTATATGGTCAGTTTCCCACCTCACAGCAAGGACTTTGGGAGCCCAAACACTAGAAATCCACTTTAGAGGAGGAGACTGAAGTGAGAAAATATTGACTTTTAACTTTTGTCAGGAGGTCTCAACTGCATGATAGTAATAGATTTTCCTTGCAAGTTTGGATAGAGTCCCAAGTCAAGTAAAGTGTGAGCCTAAATTGTTTTGGACAGATATGATCTCTTCACAAATTTTCTTTATTTTGTATTGCTTCTGTGTGAGAATTTTGTCTTCTGACTCTTGCTAAGTGGACGAAATAAGAATAAAGGATTAGGAAATAATCTTTGCTGTGGTTTCTATTACTGATACAGCATTTCCAAACCGAATAAATATAAAATGATCTTAGTTTATGGTGACCTTGCTTCCCTTCCCACCTGTCTCTAGAGGCTTATGGGAATTGCAGAATCAAGAAGAGTCACTTTTGGCTCTGCTAAAATTGGTAGACTTCTCACCATCTTTAAGAAATATTTGGAAGGTATTGTAGGTGTATTAAATAAGTGCTATGAAGGCTGCCTTATGCCATCTCTGGCAAGCCTAAACAACTTTTCATCCCCTTTAATGTGCAGTGCCTTGTGTTGTACCGAATGATTTGTGCCAGTCCAGTTGTCCACTCTGCAAACCTGGAGCTGGTCCTTGAATGCTGGTTAATAGATCATGAGTTGAGCTTGCAGGGTGGCCACATAGTCCTGCAGGAGCCAAGCCTGGGCTGTTCACCAACTCTGTGCTTGCCTACCCCCTTGGTCAGGATGGACTAAGAACTGGGTTTGGGATGGAGCATCATCCCATCCTTGGCATCATCCCATCCTTGGAGCTTGCAGCTAATTCTAGGGTTGACTGCCCTGGCAGCCTTAGGCCACTGCTAAAAGCAGGGTTCAGGCATGTCTAGGGAGGTTGCTGCACTTCCCCAGAGACCTTGCAATCTTCAAGGTGCCTTTTTTTTTAGCTGCTCCGGAGCTTTAATGAAGAGATGCCATGAGACAAATTGCAGTTTGTGGCATTTGTTCTGCCTCGAGGGTAAGAAACCTCCCATTGATTTGTAGAAATGTACATACTTAGTTTTCTTTGATGTGTAAATCTCTGTTGAGCCATGGCCTCTTCAGAAGAATTGATTGTGGGTAAACCCACTGCACCACTTGGGAAAGACTTTTGGCTCCTCTTGTGTGATCCTGAGCAAAGTAAAATTCTTGACTGTTTAGACGGGAACTAATGCATCCAGCCTAGAAAGTGTGTCTAGAACAATTAGATATAGCGTGTTTCTTATTTCAACTTCTCTGTTTTACAAATAATATAACTTTGGTACTAGTGCCAGCTAGAAAAACCCAAGCAATTGATTAAAAAAAATTTCTAGCAGTGGTTTGCTTTGAGATTCCTACAGAAACCAGGTCAGTATGGCACCAAAACTCTTCCATCTCCTGTTGGTGTGACAGCTCACATTCTCCCGAAGTCTGCAGTTTTGGAGAGAACATTCAGGTTTGGGAAGCCCAGGATTTAAGTGTCAGCATCTCTAGAGCAATCTGCCATGGGATGTTCCCACAGGTATGGCTTCATGTGGGAGCTCCTGGAGAACGTAAATCAGGTTTTATTTATTTTCCAGGAGTTTTGTGTGACCTTCTGTCTAGGCTGGAGGTACTTGTGTGTGCCTCAGTGTGATGGGTAGGGAGGCTGTGCTTGAGAATGCCAGCTGTCCCAGTTAAAGAGCAGGCCTGGTGAGCACAGGAAAACAGAAGGAAAAAGAGACAGAAGTTTATAATGACATGAAGGAAATCCCTACCTGGAGATTTCCTGCTGTATATGGTCACTGGAGGAAACACTTTAGGAAGTGAAAAATCTGTTCAGGTGTTTTCTTAGCCCTAATCTGAAAGAGGAGGGAGGGAACAACTCGTCCTCTGTTCTGTGTTTCCTCAAGAGCGTCTGTGCGAGTGACTGATGCTTTCAGTGTCGCCAGTTCATACTTAATTGCAGGGCTGGGACAGGGTTTGTTTTTCTGTTTGTTCTTTTAAATGATCTCTGGAAACTAGAGTAGGACCACAGTCACACTTTGAACGGGCAGCCAAACTGAATTGCTGGTCAGGTGATTTTGGATAGTGTTCTAGCTGATAAAATTTGATCCAAGAGGTTTTATTTTAATAGTTCATTCCTCTCTGAGTACACTACTGTGCTACTGCTGTTGTGGCACCATGTAATAAAAGTGTTATTTTTTTAGGTCTCCTGGAATGCTTGTTTTCATAGTCTGTGGCTATTTGCATAGATGTAATAGGAAGTTTACCAAGCTTTTTAATTGTTGGCTTGTTGTTTTTGTTTTAATGTTGGTAATCTTGCTGGTTTTGTCTTTATCTGCAAGGCAGGATCAAACTTGTCTCTGACTTGGCAGGGCAGAGTATGACATTTCAGTGTTCAAACAGTTTGCTGCTTGATTGGTGCAGTCCTTACACTTCTGTTCTGCTCTCTCAGTTGATGTAATTGCTGCTTTGCTTACCTTGTGGCTGAGCGAGTCATGAGAGCAAACCAAGCTGTTTATCTTGTTTTTTTACATTGGTTTTCACCAGTGACAAAGGCAGCTGCTGGCATCTTTGAAGTGAATGCAATGGGAAATCAAATAGATTATCATCCCATGTATTTGTAACTGTTGTGCTGTATCACTTTTTGTTGAGCCATGTACCAGTACCAGATTTGCATTAAGGGGTTGGAGAGTAGGTGCTTTCTTGTGTTTCCTGTTTTAACCTTGTCTCCTGGCTACTAGCAGCTCTCTGTCCCTGGCAGGGAAGGTGGCACGTGGCTTTTTGCTCCTCTTGATGTTCTGAGATGCCTTACCTGCTTGCTCTAGAAGAATTTCAGATTATTTTAGGTTGAGGGACAAAGTAAAAGTGGCAGCTGTAACTGCTAATGGCCAGCTGCATTCAAATAAGAGTTCAGTCCCTGTGCATTTTTTTTGACTATGCACTGAAGTTTTTAGAGCAGCAGTAAAAATCCAGAGGTGGCTTTTATCAGACACCTATTGAATTCTACTTAGGCAATTTGCAATATATTCTATTCACTTGTTATGAATTTTTTTAAACCTGACATTTCTGAAGTTTTCTGAATGGTTTTTCATGTAAAGCTTTCAAACTTAGGCTTAAATTTACGCAGGCAACTGCAGAAAACCAGCTTGCCTTTATAGAGAATACGAGCACAAATATATCAATATACCTGTTAAAATGCAATAATGAGGAACTTATTAATGTTCCTCATTTCAATTTTTGTCATGTAGATAATTATTGGGATAAATAATTATCCTGTGGATATCTGCAGTTACTCTGACAATGGATACAATTTGCTGTTTCCTTTTCAAGTTTTGAGCCAATGTAAATGAAGAATATAGAAGTTGTATTTTTGCTTCTGGCTCTTCTTTTTTTTGGTGGTGTTAAAGGATTGGATATCTTCAAGAACACCAAGGTTTCAGTAACTCCTTTTCCTCTAAGATGTAAGGCAAATATTTCTGTCTGAAGGGTGTGATAAAGCCCCAGCTGTGAAGGATAGTTTCTACCTGTATGTAAAACTAAGCTTTTCCCCATAGTTAGCAGAGTGGTGAGAAACATAGTAGCTGTCTTTATTTGTTGAAGAAGATGATGGTGGGATGAGAGCCTGTGACAGAATTAAATGTCCTTCATTGCCCCAGTATGTTTATTTTAACATTTCCGTTTCAGTTAATACTTTCCTAATCTTAATTTTCTTTCTTTTTCTTGTCTTTTTTTTTTTTTTTTTTTTTTTAACCACCCCACTGTGGTCTTCTTCACCTTGCAGTATCTGCTTTTTACAGATGGTCACTTCAGAGGTTAGTTGGCAAAACTGACCACTGGGTAGGGAGGGAACATCTATGACTGGTGGAAATCATAAATGGCAATTAGGGAGGACTGTTGGTACCTAATTGTTAAACCCATGCTCGGAGTGAATTGAAAGAAGAGGGGGATGGAACCCTACAGAGGACATTGAAGTCTTTTTTTGGTAGAGGTCAGACTTACTATTCTCTTAACCTCTGTAGAGAGGCAGAGCTGGATGTGGTGTGCCCATGAATGTCAGTCCCTCAAGCACAGAGGTGAAAAGGGCATGGATGAAGCACCACACTTGCTTCAAGTGCCAGAAGGACTTCATGCCTGAGAGAGCCTCTTCTATTGCAGTGTTCTCTCACACCCACCATGGGATGCACAGTTTGCTATGTTTTACGCTTGGTAGGAGACCTCGGAAGTCCTTCTGAGGAAAAAAGAGTTTTGAGGAAGGCAGTTGTGATGTGGCTGTATTGAAGTGGCCATCTGACCTCTGAAGAGCATTTTGGAGCTGATTTGCCAGTTTGAAAGCTTAGGGTACAAAGCAGGGTTTCTCTCACATACAACAACAAATTTAGCTTTTTCCTGAAATTTGAGCAGGGCTGTTTTAGTGGGTTTGGATAGCACATAATGCAGCCATCTCACCCCAGTGCTCCAGAGGTGGATATAGTCTTATTGACAAGAACAGTAGTTGCTTGTTCACTGCTGGTTTTAGATTGCATGAAATTTCTAATAATGCAGAATAATACAGGACCTGACTTATGGCAGGATGTGTGGTTGTAAGGAAGCTCCAAAAATGCACCCAACACCCAAGAAGCATAAACAGCCTGAAAAAGCAGCGTATATATGAATGTTGTGCTTTATTTTAATTTTCAGACTATTCTGGAGTGACATTTAGACTGGATTCCAGAGTTTGGCGGAATGAGCCTTTCTGTTGATCCTCTAAGTAGCTCTGTCTAAATTAAGAAATGAAAAGGCCCTTTAAATTCCTTTTGCATGGCACTGGTACTGTCATTGTCCTGTTGGTGTCCAGGACTTGGGATGTCCAGGATGGGAGCGGACGATGCCGTGTAGTGGCAGAGCTTTGCACAGGTGGGCTGGGGCTGGCAGGGCTGCTTGCACACAGTCTGTGTGGAGACAGGGTGGATTTCTGTGCTCTTGTGGCATTTGAACACTTCCTAGCCTAGGAAGGAGTATATATAGAGACCTCAGGGGATATAAAAAGCATCAAGGCAGAACTGCCTCCCAAAATACCTCAGAAGATGGAGAGTACTGGCTGCCTCTGGTCTCACCCTCCCTCATCTCTTGGCCTCTCAGAAGCTGCAGCAGCATATTCTGCCATGACAAAAGTATTCAAAAGCACCAGTTCTGCTGGCTCACAAACATTTGAGTGTCCACAGCCACACCAGCTGGCAGTGCTGGCAGTCCCACTGCCAGAGCCCCCTCTCTGGGCTGGACCCACCTGGCTCCAGGAGAGCCTGCTGATCCATCAGTGTCTTCTTTGGAGAGTTGTGTGTGGTCCTAGCCAACACTCGTGTGCCCAGTGGGCTTCTTGAGGAAGAAGAATGCAAGAATTTGGGTACCTTTAAAACATAGTGAGTTTGTAAGGGAAACACTTAACTTGAGATCTGTTCCAGATGCTTCTGTAACTCTATAATTGTTGTCATGGTGTACAAAGGAAAATAATCTTGGAGCACCCTTCATGAATTAACTGCTGGCTTAGAGCCTCCACAAAATAACTTTGTTTTCAGAACTGTTTTCAAATATTTACTTGTACCCCTGTACACAACATACTTCACATTTGACTTCAGTCATGTTGGGGATGTAGAGTCAAATGTTTTTAGTTATCTGTGACGATCTCTCTTTTTTTTTTCTGCATGTGAGTGTATTTGTTATAGTCTGTGTTTATTTGTAAGCACAGAAAAGTTTGGAGCTTGGCTAGATTGTTAGACCAAAGATAATTAAGAAAAAAAGCAAAAAAATTAAAGTGCCTTAATATAGTTGGGGATGTGTGTAAATGCTTCAGCAGTCTAAACTAATGGTAACTTTTTTGCCAGATCTCATTTCTCTCACTTTCCTGGAACTGGATTGTTCTGTCTAGCATTCATATTATGCCATTAATATTTTTAGGACATAAAATACTGAGATTTTTTTAAAAACTAGTTCACATTGTCACATGAAGTAGAACGTTCAATAGCTTCATTTTTCCTTTCATTAGAATTTTGGGACTTTTTGCACACTGAAAATAATGAGTTGTACTTAAAAGGGAGACATTGCTGTGTTTCGCTTCTTAAATGCAGTCTGAAAAGTGAGGACAGGTAGAGAGGCCCTGTCAAAAAGGAGACAAATCCCATTTTAAGCACTGTGTGTACATGGACCAGAATTTTCATTATGCCTTTCCTGCACTGGCAACCTGGTACTCTCTTTAAGATCTGGGATTTCAAATTGCAAGTAGGAACAGCTGTTGTCCTTTCATTGGAGGTGTCTCATTGTGTTTAATGGTTGTCTTTTTCTCTTCTTTTTTTTTTTCCTTTAAGCAATTTAGAGCACACCAGAAAATGCCCATCTGCTCTGCTAGGAGCCTTTGTCGTGATTTTCGATACAGCATAAACAAGGCTAATGTTTAAAGCCTTAAATAAACTCTAGTAAAATTTCAGATGTGGTACCACTGTCAGCAGCAGATCATTTCCTATTCAGTCTCTTTTTATTGGCACCATTATGCAAAAGGCTCTGTTTTATTCAGCTCCGGGTACATCGTGGTTAATGTAGTTTGGGTTATTAAGGATAAACTTTTTCATGTTAGGAATCAGGAAATACAGTCTTAATATTTACAGCCTAGCACACTGAATAATCTTTTTCTTGTGTTTTGAATAGATAAGAGAGCTGGGACCGGGGTTTACAAACAAAGGTCTGAACTACAAAGACAGTTTAATTGTGGTCATTTCAGTAAATTAGTTTAAATCTGCATTTTTCTTGTATACACAGTTTCCATTTTACATACCGCAGAAACGATTTTGAGTTGCTAAACCTTGTGGAGTTCAAGCTGCAACTGGTCTTAATTACTCCCAAGATGATTCTTAGTGAGGATGAAAACAAATATGTGCAGTTGACATCCTCCTTGAGCATCAGCATTCCAACCAAGTAGATTTTTGCTGGAAATAGTACACGTGAACTGAACTGGGGCCTCGTGTTTGAGCAGTCTGAAGGAGGCTTTTTGTTTCTTGCTTTGACCATTCATAGAAAGATAATTTTGGACATATGTCCACAAATCTCATTCACAAACTTGAGCAAATGCCATTTAATAGACTAGATAGACATGTTAGCTCAATGTTGTACCTGAGCTAACAAGCTCTTAGAAGCTCAGATAAGCTTCAGTGCCTACTTTGCCCAGGGGTTCATGGCAGGGACTTTATTTGGAGAAGAGCTGGGAGGCAGAAATTAAGTTGTGTAAGACTTCTTAACAAACTACTTGGTTTGTTAAGAGAACTTGAGAGTTGCTTGCAAACTCAAAAAGGATTCAGTCACACCTCTGAGTAGAGTAGCAGCATAACTATGTAATTACATAGTGTTGATACTGCCTTTCAGATGTTTTCCAGATAAGTAAATCATTTTTATTTGCAGTTCTGTCACTTTTGTCTCTGATAAACTTGTGGGCAGCTGCATTCTAGCCTTTGTTACAGATCCCAGAGCCTGGATTTCAAATCTGGTGATTAGCGACTTACTTTAGCTTAGAGATAGCTCTGAGGATGTGAGAATACTCCTGCTGCCCGCCTACCCTGCTCTGGTGAGGCCCCACCTGCAGCGCTGCATCCAGCTCTGGGGTCCTCAGCACAGGAACGACATTGGCCTGTTGGAAGAAGTCCAGATGATCAGAGGGATTCAGCACCTCTCCTTTGAGGAAAGGCTGAGAGATTTGGGATTGTTCTGCCTGGAGAAGAGGAGACTTTGGGGCAACCTAATTACGGCCCTCCAGTACCTGAAGGAGCCGACAAGAAAGGTGGAGAGGGACTTTTGACAAGAGCATGAAGTGACAGTTCAAGGGGAACTGGCTTCAAGCTGAGGGTAGTTTTAGATTGGATATCAGGAAGAAATTCTTTCCTATGAGGATGGTGAGGCACTGGCACAGGATCCCCAGAGAAGCTGTGGATGCCCCATCCGTGGAAGTGTTCAAGGACAGGCTGGATGGGGTTCGAAACAACCTGGTCTAGCAAAGGTGTCCCTGCCCATGGCAGGGGTTGGAACGAGATGATCTTTAAAGTCCTTTCCAATCCAATCCTATGATTCTGTGATTCCATTTCTCCAGTACTGTGATATGAATTTGGTGGAGTGCTTGGCATTTTTTCTGCTGGCAAACTGTTGCATTCCACTGCAGTGTGTTGCACTAATGCCTGACTGATATCTATTTACCTGTCTCACCAGACAGAGGTATAAAGTCATTCCACAGTCTCATTTTCACATGAGATGATGTAGCTCTTGGGTATGTGCTGCGCACTGGAGTTTAGTTGTGCTGGATTATTGTCCTGTGAGGTGAGACCTTTTAAAATGTATCCCTTTCTATGCAGTGAGTATGCACCTCCCTTTGCTGTTTTTCTCTCCCTGAGTACTGGAACATGTTTCTTTACTTTAGAATAAAGGAATAAATTTATTTTTCTCTCTTGAGTTAGCAAAGAAGAACAAATTTGTTTGGAAAGCACTGATAGTTCTGCAGTAAAATTATTTGCAGTGAGAGAAGTCCCTGCATGAACACATGGTATCAATAAACCCTGCATGGTTCCAAAACTTGACTTGCTGTATCTCTTGCTGTCGCTGTGTCAGGAGGAAATAAGTTATTTCTGCCTTCTGACTTCAGGATGCAAAAAAACCCAAAAAAGCAGGATTTTTGATTTGCAATGCAGGAGAAATTTTTTTTTTTTTTTGAGGCAGAGAAACGGAACACTATTTGCTAAACATTTTTTCATGTGAAGTCATAAGAGCAGCACTCTGCCCTCCTCTGCCCCAGGAAAACCCCACAATCAGTACAGTCCTGTTGTGGCTTCATTTGTGAGATCAAGAAGTCACTGGCATTTTTGAACGGATCAAATCAGTGCTCTGCCATTGACTGGGACAAGCACACACTGTAAGCCCCAAAGACACATCCTATTTATAAATTTTAAAAAAGCAGAAAAGCAATTAATCATATATTCCTGTCTGTATAGGAAGAGCCAAGTTATAATGATCATTGTTCCTCTAATTGGATAATAGAGTCTTGTCTTCTAAGCATCTCACTTAACCTGTATTTCTGAAACAGCTATGAATAATTATAAGGACCCCTTTTAAACCAGTGTTTTAAAAATGAGGACTAATTGTTTTGCACTGTTTTATTTTGATGGAAAATATGTTCTTTGTAGCCAGCTAAGACAAGATGAATTTCATGTTTTTTGCGGGAGTTTACTGATAGCATGCTATTCTCATGGTGTAGCAGCATAATCAAAACATTTCTTGTTCTGCAGAAAAAGATTTATGTAAAATTTGGTCAAAGCTGACATGAACTGAACACGTGTATTTGACAAGTGAACTTCCCTGTGTTTCAGACACATGCTGTGTTAGGTACAGAAACTAATTCAGTTTTCTGTAAAAGTACTGAGAGTCTCTATATTTCAGTGCAGAAAGGGAATGGCTGTTTTCTCCTGCTCCTTTTTTCCTCCTTGTCCCACCAGCACTTCATTTCCACACATGTGCAAGAGCTCAGAGGTGCAGTTCAAATCTCCTTCTGTGTAGATGAAACAGTAAACTGGGATTTTAAATAATTTTGTGCCCTCTAGTTAAGTTCTGACAGAAGCCAAGCATGGCAAATCAGTTTGCCCCTCTCTTCCCTTACTGTTCAGCTGTCTGACCCCTTGCTGCTCTATTTGACCCAGGGAAGTGGAATAAATCCCGAATTTTTCAGGCCCACCCTCAGGGACTGGAAAGCTTTAGAAGTTCGGTGGAGAAAAATGAGGAGCTTGCCATCAGCATTTCTGCTGTGCCATGGGGCTGCTTTGCCCCTGGTGTCTGCAGGTTCCTGTAGTGCATTTGGGATGGCAGCTCAGGGAAAAACCTGCAGCTTCTGATGCAGAATATGGCTACCAGGAAGCTTCAGCCTATAGTTTTGCTGTAGAAACACGCAGTATAAGGACTTGGCTGGTTTATGTAGTCATCAAATCATGCAATTGCTGATTCATCCTAGCAAATAAACATCTAACTAAATCTGATTTTTGATGAAACAGTAGAAAACACTCCCTGAACTTCCCTTCAAGGATATCATAGCCTAATAAAATTATTGATTTTGTAAACAGAAATGCCTTTTCCCTCGAGAAACTTGAAATCTTTGCTGTGCACATGACAGCAGACTGACTTGGGGTTGTTCTGTGGGAGGCCTGTCTGTGTCCTCCTGTGTGACCGTGTAGCAGCTGGTTGTCTGCCTTGGGTAATGCAGCCTGGTGTTTGGAGTGAGAGTTACAAACTCATCTGCTTAATGCTGTGGAACTGGGAGTTACTGGTTCAGGCTGAGCATTGGTATGGGTGAGGAGGTGATGGTTATGTGCCATCCAGCTGGCTGATGTAATTTCAAGGAAAATGGGACTAGTCAAGGGGAAATCCAAGCCAAGTTGCACTTCTGAAAAGCAAGGAGATACTTGCTTCCCTGCCCCGCCTTGATTTATGCATATCTTCACGTTGACCGACATGAGTCTGCTCCAAACAGGAGTTTGCTACTTTAGTTCCCTTTTTTAGGCTGACTAGGTCACGAGCCATCCCTGTTTGTGGGCAGCTGCAGGTGTTTACGGTGTGCACAGCTGGCACTGGTCCACATAACTTCAGCTTGGTGTGCCCTGGAATACCCAACCCAACCTGGTGTTCCATGATAAACATGTCACCAAGACAGGGGACAGGCCTGGTGGCTTGGTTACCTGCAGCACCAGGGTTCTGCCTGCTGCTGCCCTCTGCCACTATCCTGCATTCCTTTGGAGGACCCAACCTTGGGCCCATGCCCAGGCCACTGTCCTGACGGTCTGCTGGGTGTATTTCACTGCCAGCTGACAGGATGGAGCTGTGGGATGGGATGTGGGCATGCTTACCAGGCTTGCTAAAACTCAGAGGGAGAATTTATTTTGTAGTCTGGGTTGGAAAATGGCATGGTCATCCTCAGCTACAGAGTTCTTGTTTTGCACTGGTTGAAGGAAAATAAGGGAACAGCTGGGTCATAGGCTCCTGGTAAAAGGAACCTATGTTCTTGTTTTCCATCATATTAATGTGAGCTCTAACGAGATGCCTTAGATGTTGAAATAGGCAGAAAATCAATGGCTGCGTTTTTGGCTTTTCTGTACAGTGCTGGGGAAAGATCACAGCTGGTTTAAAAAAACCCAGAGAAATAATTTCTTTTGGGCTTACAGCAAAAGGAAGTGATTAAAACTGATAAAGCCTCTCTTAGAGTGGGCATGTGTGCCATCCTGCAAGAGGGAAAAGGACCGGGCTTTGGTGAGCTGGGAGGTTGTGCAGGCACAGTATTTTGGGAAGAAGCATTGTCTGAACCTCCCTGTAGGGAGCTTTTTTGAGTTGAAGTTCATTGAACATGTCCTAAATCTGCTTCAGTCTGAGAAAGACAAGATTTTCCACAAGAAATTTTTTTTTTTTTTTAGTCCAGACCTCAAGTTGTGGGTCTGAGACAAGTCTTCTGCTAAGCCTGCAGTGTATATATGAGCATCAGAGGGTATATTATGTTCCCAGTCTACCAGAAAATAAATCTCTCTGGCTTAATTTCAGCCTGTGTACTGAAGTGTTTTATTCTTGAAAATTAAGAGTGGCTTTGTCCTCTTCCCCCTCCCTTTTTCTCTGTCCCTTCCCTTCTGTAAATGTCGGCTGCTTCTTACAAATCAAATGGGCTGATTTGCACAGCTTTGGGTTTTGTTCTGCCTCTAATAACATCACAGGGGCTCACGTGAATAATGAAGTGAGGAGGCCTGTGCAGGAGGTACCCTTCTGCTGTGTGTATTACCACACAGTATTGTTCATAAAACAGGTTTCTGTGCTCACCAGGAAAACAAAACTGGAGGATATGAATAGGAGCAAAGGCTTTCCATCTGTCTTAGCACACCTCTTTATCCTGGTGTTTAAATTTGTTTTATTTTTTTCCCCTGATTGGCATTTTTGAAAGAGCAGCTGCTTGCCTGTGAAGGTCTATCCTAGCTGATGCTCCATCAATTCAGCTGTTACTTTATTCACTCCAGTGGCAGGCTAATCAACCTTTTCATTTCAAGTGTGTCAAAGTGCTGAACATGAGACAGTTTGTAATTATGGAAAATGGGAATACACTTTTTATCCTTGGGGCAATTAAATGATTCTGCACCATGAGCTAATACTATAAATAGTCTCTTACAGTTGTTTTTCCTGAATGGTGAATTTTCCACTGAGCTTCAATGGGTGGGGGAATATATATAGCAAATAGTGATGATTTACAACATAAAGTGTCAAAGCACTTTATGAAATCTGCTTCTACTCTTCCTAACTCAGGTTGCTAGAATTTTTATACTATACCAAGCAAATGGTAATTCTGACGTTTTCCCACTGCATGTCATGAGAGAAAGAAATAATTTGTTTGCTGCTACCCTGCTACTGAGCACTTCTGTGCATTCAGCCCTGCTACTGAGCACTTCTGTGCATTCAGAAAGAGAAGGAAGGAAATGAAATTATGCTCTTAACTAAACTTGAAATAATTAAATTACATTAAATGTAAAGTTCATACTAAAAGCACTTGCGCAATTTACATATCACTGCTGTTCTTTTTAGTCTAGTGTGGTATATAGTTTTTGATAAGCACTGGCCTTTAGCATCCTGCCAGTGTGTTTAGGCACATTTGAGCAGAAATGAATCCTGGTACCTGAGCAGTTAAGCCCTGCTACCAGGACTCTGCTTTATGAGGAATTGGAACAGTCAAGAAAAGAGGTTTTCCTAATTTCCTTTGAAAGGAGTAAATGAATTGTCAGCCAATAGCCAAGATTAAGCAATAGATGTTCTGAAATGGGGACCAAGAATCTCTTGAGTCAAAGCAACAGCTGGTGAAGAAATGAATTGATTCTATTAGTGCATGAGAAGAGCAATAGAGAATTTAAAATAGTGTTAACTAATTACTTTTAATAGAGAATGCTAAGGAAAATGAAAGGAAGAATGAAAGTGATAGCAGAAAAAGTACCAGTATCTGGCAAGTACTGATCCTGGTGAGTTTGGCTTAAAGGAAAAGAAAAGCTGCTCCTATGAGCTGAATTTCTGACGATAAGAGCGAGGTTTTTATGGCTTCTGTAGTTGTGAGTGCAATCTGGAGTGTCCAAGTGCAGCACTTGCTTCTTGTCTCAGGGTGAGCGAGTGGAAACCTCGCTCCTGTCTCTTCCTGACTCCAGTGTTCTGTTCAAGCACAGAGGTGCTGTTAAGATGCTGAAAATTGCCAGGGCCCTTTGGAAATCCCGCTTGGAGGACTGTGCTGTTTCCCTTTGTTAAATTTTTGGGTTAGGACTTTGTGACAGATCTGGCCATCTGGAGCTTGTGGCTGAACAGGCCATGCTATAAAAAAAGCAGAGCCTTCTTACTGAGCTAGGTGTGGGTGGCATTTTGATTTCAAATTGCTTTTATAGTTAAGTCTTAGCTAAAAGAGAACTCCAGTAAATATTTCTGTGTTTGTTGTGGTAAGAGAATGTCATCTTCCTCCACGAAAACCTAAAAATCAAAGGAGAGCTTATTATAAGGTATGGTGACTGATGCTGCTGACACACTCATCAGCTAATTCGAAACACATGGTTTATAACTGCTTTTTAAATGATTCTAAAATTTTACTTAGGCTCTGTAATTGTGAGGTGGCTCAAAGAGTGGTATGTGGTTTAAATCTATGGTTGCAAATGTTGACTTTACAGAGCCACGTCTCTTCATGTTGCTAAAAGGAAAAGGCTAGGGTTCTTTGTGGTCTATACACCATTAATATGTGTTAAACTTAAATGACCTTAAACGAAATTTTGTTTTTAACAAATAGGGAATAGCATGAAATTCTATTTTTTTGATCAGATAGAGTTTGAACTAAAAGACTCAAGGTTTGTTTTTGTTTGGGTTTTCTGTTACTGTAAAGATAGTTGTTGATAATAGGGAAGGGCTGTGAGGTGTTAACATTGTGTGGTGAAAGTCAACGTGACATCTGAATAGATCTGTCTTTTTCTTTGAGATAAAGATCTTTGTTCAGACTGACATAAAGGTGCTAATGCTCTTTATGCACTGCCAGAAAGACGAGTCTTAGTTGTTTAAATAGACTCTTGGTTATTCCTCCTCCAATTGGATTGTTGGAACAGTGGTTGAAACATCAGTGGTAGATTTTAGAACACTTCTGCTGGGTCACTTTTGATAAGTACTTACACAAAACTTCTTTTGAAATGAGTTGACTTATTTTTTCTTTGGTCTGTAGTAGATCATATTTGACGTATTGGTGGAGTTTTAGGCTTTGTGGGTTGTGTAGATTGGAGGGAATGACAGTGTATGCCAAGCATCTATGACTAGATTGGATTAAACCAGAACTGGATTAAATCCCCCTCTCTTCTCCAACTTCAGAGACCTCATTGCAGTACTAGGCTCTCTGTTTCTCTGTGGAGGAAGGAGAAAACACCTGATTTGGCATCTTTAACTATGCAGTGCTGGCAGAGTTGATAAATACATCAAGCAGTAAAATACATTTTGACAGGGGCTGTTGAGAAACTTAAATTCAGTGTATTAGAAAAGACGAATGAGTATTAAGCTGATTAACTCGTAACTCAGTATATCAACAGAGAATACTTTCTCTGTGCTTGATGCTGATTTCATTTCCCAGTGTGAAACTACTGCCAAGAAAATTGTTTCAACAGTGAAAAACTAGTTGATGGCCAAGATGGTTTGAAGGACAAGAGGCACAGAATGAGCCATCCAGTCTATAAATTTGAAAAGTATCTTAGACTCTTATCTTCTTGCTGAAGGACAGTTTCACTCAGTCAAACCTGTGGAAATTACAGCATTATTGTTAAAGTTTGTCTCAGATGGCTCATGAATGCTCAGTGCAGTTTATTTTTTTCATCTTCATCCTGTTGCTTTTAATTTTTTCCTTATGAAAAAGAAGGTAATCTCTTCTGGAATGAGTTTTTCTGAGTGCTGTTGTACTTTTCAAATTGCAAGTATATCTGCAGCAACATTCAACAAATATTATTAATTTCCTAAATATGTCCTGTAAGAGAGTCTGGTAAAGTGTTATTGCTACTGTAGCTTGGACTCCAAACAGTGAAATGGGTGCCAGAAATTGTGTCATGGTCTCTCAGCAGCAGCAGAGTATTTTATATTTTTTTTGCTGGTTCTCCAGCGTGTTGGCCACATCACAATGTGACTTTGTTGTAATGCTAGAAACATTACAGCCTGCTACTCTCTCGTAAACACATTTTCACCTCCAGCTGAACTACTGAGTTCAAATGCTTCAATCAGCACAGCAGTATTAAGGTTTGAGAGATCAGCCTTGCTCCGGGTTCAATGGGATATGTATCAAAAGGAGTTAATGACCTTTGATCACGGGTGTTAAGTGGATGGCCCAGCCATCTGTCCAGAAAGGAGAATTGTAATTTAGTGCCTTGGACAAAGTAGGCTGGAGAAAAGCAGTGAGAGAGGTGGAGCCCTGGGCGGGTCACGGAGCTGGGGAGGCAGATGTGCTGCAGGAGAGAAGATGGCAGGGGCACAAGGAGGGGCAAAACGATGGCATGAGCATCCTTGGCAAGCCCTAGAGAGGGAGGGGAGGGTGTTACTGCTTAGTAGCAAAGGAGCTGCAAGGTATTTCATTTACCAGTTTCCTAACCTTTAAAAATGCCCCTCACTTGGTTACCCCGGTCTCTTGCAGGGTGGCTGGGCTGGTAGCATGATGTGACCGTGAAACCAAATAGGCAAACGAAACCAAAACCCAAATAAGCAAATATGAGATGAGTCTCATACAGGTGAGGGGTGAGGAAGTAGAAAATACGGTGTTGCACATGCACCTGATGATAAATTGGAGACAACATGTCATGCTCTTCATAAACTTTTTGGGGAGAGAAGCCTGGAGCTAAGGGACAGCAGTAGCAATAAATACGGACTAATTTGGGGATATATAGATTTAATATTTGAAGCTTTCAAACTGCAGCAGTAGAAGCCTCTAGAAAATGCCCTGCGTGGCTCTCACTGCTTGCTTTGTACTGTTCCTGCTTTCTCTAACTGATGTCATGACAAAGAGCTTGCTTTTCTATAAAGGGGCTGTGGTTGCCTGTGGAAAAAAGCACCATATAGCTATGTTGTCCAAAACAAATACTTGATCTGTTTGCGATTATCAGCTGAATACAAAGTTCCTGAACTGTTGTAGAAGAAACAATGAAGTTTCTGAAAAGTGCATTGAACCTGCAGCGATTCTGCATCTTATGTTGACCTGAGAGTTCATTTCTGGTTTTCATACGTGGTTTTTTTGCTGTAAATAATAAACAATATCCACTTTTGGATACATACAAACACTAAATATTTTACTAGATGCAGTAATCTAACAAAGCTCTTGGTCTGTTGAACAGCTGTTTATTTCATGTAAAAATATGCCCTGTTTGGATATCATATTTTTTCTTTAATTGGGTAATGCACGTGTGCCTTTTTATTTGGATTTTGCTTTTATGTCCTTTTACAGATACTACTTGTTTAAGTTTTTCCAAGAGAAAAATGCTTAGTTTACCAAGTACTTCATTCCATTAATCGAAAGATGCAGTTGAAGGAAAATCTTTATTCTGTCTCAAAATTACTACTAAAGAAAACTAAATACAAATAAAACATCTGCATTTCTCTGGAATATATGTTGCTGCATGGCAGCAGAGCACATCTGGATTCAAATTGCAGCCCAGGGGTTTTGGGGTCATGATTATTCTGAGCTCCAGGAAAAGACATTTTTGGTACAGGAAATCTGTTGGCTCTTATTATATTCTTTAGGTTCCCTACATGACATCACACTTAGTGGGTTAAGAACACAGTTAGTGGGAAATAATTCTGCATATTCATGCACAAGTACAGCTATACCCAAAGGCTTAAAATGCTCAGTGTTTTATAAGGTTGTGAGATTTCTTCTTACTGAGTAGAAATTGCATTTTAGTTACTGCTCAGGGGTCTCCTGTTTCTTTTATCTTAGAGATGTTGTCAGACAGAACACACCCTGATGATGCATTGACATTTTTTTCAGTGAAGAATATGACATTTTGTTCAATGAAGAAAGATAGCTACATTTCCCTAAAATTCTGTTATTTTATTTTGTCTTTGCTATCTTTAGAAAAACTTCAAGATTATCTTTGCTTGTTCCTGGAGGAGGTCTAAGTAAGCCTCTGATAAAAAGTATCAATTTTGCTTCTGTGGATCTTTATATTCTGTAAAATGAATGCTTTTATCAGTTATGCAACATTAGCACTTGGAGGATTTTGGGTTTTTATTGGTTGGGTTTTTTTCCTGGATGTGTGAAGGACAGATTGTAATTATCATTGGTATTTGGTAGGTGTTTTTTTTTTTTTTTCTAATTCTCAGTTGGCTCTTTCTTTCTTTGCAGCTTTGCTCTGGCTGATGAAGCTTACAGGTCTTTAAGGGACCAGGACAAAGACCAATGCATCCTTATTACAGGAGAGAGTGGAGCTGGGAAAACAGGTAAGGAGCAGTTTGGACCTGATTAAAAAACATTCAGGGTTGTTCAGGGTCTGGCAAAAGGGTGCTGGAGTCTGTAAGAATTGAGAGATGTCAGTAACTCTTTGTGTGTGGCCATTGCAGAAAAGGGGTGCTGTCACACTTGTTGCTGCAGGTGTGAACTCACACAAAATAGTGGTTTTTTCACACTGTCACCATGTTTAAGTCCCATTTCATGTTAGTACAGTGTCCTCATCAGTATCCAGAGTTGTACCAAAGTAATGCTGACTTGTCACAGAATATTCCAAGGGCCAGAAAACATTTAGGCTCTGCTGGTGGGAAACTTGAAGGTGTAGAAAACAGAATGCTCTGGGTTTTCTAGACTTGCTACTTCTACTTGTCTCTCAATAAATACATGCCTTTAAAAACTGGATTATGCTATTTGTCTAAGGACAAGAAATAACAGTAGCTGATTACTTTGGAAATTTTATCAGCCTTTTGCACACTGTGCTCAACTGCAGTGCTAAGATTGGCTTGTGTACCGGAACACTGAGTTTCTTAGGCAAAGCTGACATTTCCTTGAAAACGACTGCTAGTTTTTCAACTGGAAGGTTAGAAACCAAGTGAGGATTGCATAACTGCAGTACATTTTAGGTAGACTTTAAAAAAGAAAGAAGCCAGTTATTTTCAAAGACAGCAATTTTAAACAGAGGTGACTTGCAAAAGAGGCAGCGGGTAGGAAGGCATACATCTGTTTCCAAGTAATTTGAGAGATTTTTCCTTTGAATCTGAGGCTATACGGGGCTTTGTGTGCTTATTCTGAACAAGACTTAAAGTAGGTTACAAGAAGTTGCTTTCCAGGACTTTTGTGAAAATATAAAATGCAGACTTCATCTTTGGTGCTCCTTGATTAGTGGCATCCAATTGAGAGGTCTTGAAGTCTTGTAATATAATCCTTATTTACAGTTCAATAACAGGAAAATGTGTTCAGTAAAAGTGCAGATTAAAAAACCCAAGTTCTTATTAATATGACTGAGGTTCTGTCTCGAAGTTCAGACTTTAGAAAAGAGTCCTGTACTGGTGGTGTTTAAACTTTTGATTTCCTCATGAACTGTGAATTATCAAGCACCTCATACAACTGAAGTACACATATTATTGATTTATTCATTTGAAAGGTGAATCAGAGGTTGAGTTGTTGAACTTTGCTCTATGTAAATAGTACATTCAGATTTGTATAGGGATTTTGACTATTCTGTAATTTTTATAGCCATATGGGAAATATTATGAATTGTTCCTTTTTTATAAAGGTAAGTACAAAATTGTCTAGGATTTGAAATTCAAGTCATTCATCGACTTGGAATCTGTGATATTCTCTAACATTTAAAGTAACTGCTGTTGCTGAAATGGGTCTATGAGGTGAGAACTCAGGTTTTCATTAAAAATAAAGGGGAGTGGTAGTGCAGGGGGGTGGGTAAAAAGTTCCTGGAGTTAAGGAAACAAACCTCCTAGTACAGATACACTATACAACCGTGTTTTAAAGTTTTGGTAGCCAGAATATTTGACATTTTTGCCCTAGAAGAACTGAAACTGAACTGTCATCGGTTGGGTCTGTTTATTTGCTTCCTATTTTGTTCTTGCTTCTCTGCATGTTTTTCATATTAACTGATAGTAACACTGGGCAAGGAAACATGGTGCATCACCAGAACAAGTGATGTATTTAAATGTTTTGAGATGTTAGGGTGAAAATTCCCTTCCTGGTGTCTTTCTTGGGCCAAACGCAGTTCCTAAAAAGAGAAAGGGCCTTTGTTTTCTTTCACTGATGTTCAAAGCCTGTATTGAAGTCATTGTGTGTGAACTATTATTACAGCTTTTTTGCTGCTTTGATGCATGCTTCTCTCAGTGATTGAGTGGCTCTGCTTAAAGATGTTGACTGTTTTAGGAAATATCTCAAATTAAATAATTTGGTCATTCCAAGCTCTGGAGAGAACAGAGTCTTAAAAAGGAGAGCTTTGTTCGAGGCACAAATAAAGGAGATGGGAGCCTTCTTAACACACCTATAGTTTTTGCTCCTTGCTTGCTCTGTGTGGCATGTTTGCTCAGTTTCCTCTACATTATGGGATAGTAATACAATGCTAACAAATTTGGTTAAATAGAAAAAATCAAAATCCAAGGGATAGCATCTAATCTGTCAGTTCTTTCCTGCAATGCGACCCTTAAATTTGTAACAGATCTCTGAAGATCTGTTACAAATGTGATGTAATGATTTTTTTATGACCACAGTCTTGAATTGATAGGGTTTCCAGCTGTTAGTAATTACATTGTATATCAGCCAATATTGCCTCAAATTTCACTGTCTTGCATCATAGTAACCATCACAGACTCACTTTATAAACAGAATCATTTTCCAGCTGCTTTTTCCTGACCAGCAAAAACGTAAGGAGGGTTGGATGGATTATCTGATCTTCGTTTCTATCATGGGTGGTTGACACCCCTATGAACCCAGCTTTGAGAGTCTAAAAATTGTTCCAGACTTTGTTAAAAGCACCTCCAAATTAGTTTCATTGTTTAAATGAATGCTTCACTTTCTCTGTTGGTTATACTTTCAAACAGACTGCAGCACGTTATGTGATGCTGCAGTTACTCAGTTGCTTGTAGATTACAGTTGTAATTACATGTGTACAAGTGTTGCATTTTTGCACTTGTTGTGTATCTGCTGATATAAACTGATTGAATTTTGTGTCTTGGAACTGCCTGAGACTGTTTATTTTCAGGCTAGATTAAAACATTTCCAATGTGTCAGCAGGGGATAATGTTCTTCCCTTGAAGAATGCCTCTTACTGAGGCTAAATGTAAAAGGAGCAGGTAATGTGCTGTATCCAGTGGTGGCTTTCTTTTAGCTTCAGTAGAGGCTATGGGTGTTTAAATCAAGAGAATTGCTGATGTAATGGCATGGGTCTCATAGCAGGGTATGCTCCTTCTGCATTTCCAGATGGTACAACAATGCAGGAGAAAACTGAGATGAATGTGCTCACCATTCCTGTCTGGCATTGAGAAAATGTGACAGAGATTTAGTCTGTAGAACAATGTTGTGGCCTTTTTGCCAATGCTTATCACTGTTTTATTTGGCTCTCCCCCACAGAGGCCAGCAAACTTGTTATGTCATATGTAGCTGCTGTGTGTGGAAAAGGGGCAGAGGTTAATCAAGTAAAAGAACAACTTTTGCAGTCAAATCCAGTCCTTGAAGGTAAGAATCTCACAGAGCATGTACATGTACAAGCATATTACCTGTGTATGTACTGGTGTTCCAGCTGAGCTGGTTTGGAAAACTGTGCCTGATGATGTTTCGTTGTTATTTGGGGTCCAAAACCATAGGAGATGCTTTATGTGAATACAGCTGCAAGATTTTTTTCAGTTCCATGTAGGTTTTCTTGAGAAGAAAATGGTTTCCCTCATGAAGGAAGAGCTTAGGAAGTTAGGTCATACTTCCCAGCCTCCTCCTCCTGCTGCTCTCAGAGGGCTTACCCTTTCTTTACCCTGCCTTGATGATGCTTGTCTGTATCAAAAGACTTGACTTCAGTTCAGTCCCTCTGATTCATTTCCTTCCAAATCATATTATTATAGTCTCTAGTAAACAAACAAGCTCTGTAAGACATTATTTTTCTTTTAGAAAAAAAAAAGGGTGAAGAAATGGATCTTAGAAAAAACGAAGCCACTCCATATGCATGCCTGTTGTTCCCTGAGACTTAATGTTCCCTGGGTCTGGTGGCTGTTGGCCTGTTGTCCTGACAACTGCCATTCCTGCTCTCCCATGAAAGACTTTTATTTTTTTAATTAGTCATTTTATTTTAAAGATGTTGGCCGCCAGAAACAGGATCTTCTTTGTTTTTTTTTTTTTCCTGGAGATAGGATATATGATCCTTAAAGCTTGCAGTGTTGTCCCATTGTCTACTAATTGCCTTCAGAAGTTCCTTGGTTAGCATTGACTTATTTAGGTCTATTGTGTCGATTCCTGGCTCAGTCTTTCCCAGAATTCTCGAAGCTGTTGTAGGGCTGAGACAAAGTCAGTTGTCAGAAGACAATTTTGCACTATGGCCAGATCATATGTGATGTTTGTAAAGACTGTTGAGTGTCAACATTATGTTTATTGCCTTGCTTATATGTGATGAATTGGAGTCTGTAGGGGACAAGCACTCTACAAGCAAGAACAGAGGGAAAAGTTAAAAAAAAAGGAAAGGGAATGCAAGAAAGTGGGCAGAGAGCAGTGGGGAACTGGACAGTTAAAACGTGGTCTTTATACAAAGAACAGAAATTGTAAGCAAAGACTTGTAAAGAAAGGATGAAATGCTGATGTTTAAGAATAATGGAAGTGCTGGATAAGGCTTTCTTTGATGATCAGCTGTGTTCCCCTTAGAGCTGAATGAGGGGATTGCAGCCTTCCATTGTTTTGGGTTCACAGAGAAGAGCTGCATTGTTTTATCTCTGTTCTGGAAGCAGATTTCAGATATAGACAGAAATGGCATGGTGGGTGCAGAGGCTTTTCTTGCCAAAGCTAGATTGTTCCCCAGGGACTGCTAAATGTGTTTGATTTCTTGTTGGTTTGTGAAGCTTTGGTTTAATGCAAGAGGAATCAGCTAGGCTTACTGAAGATTGCCTTATCATTTTAAGGTACTATTTGTTCTGCTTGGTGTGCTGGTAGTGCCTGTTTAGCTTTTTTGGAAGGTTGAACACTGGCTTATTCCATAAGGAATAAAAACTGAGCAAGCCTGGCTGCTTATATAGGTTTTAGAGAGAAATTAAGCATTTGTGGTCAGATTTATTTTTCTTTGGTTATGTAGCTCTGTTTCAGTCAAACTGCAGTGCAAGAAAATTACATAAATGTTACATATGCATAATTTATCTTATGGGATTATTTTTTTAAAACTACAGTTGCTACTGTAAATTAACTTTTAGAAACAATGAACTTTAGGGAAAACCAAGGAATGTGTCTCATGCTTTATAATGGAACATTTGTGCTTGACTCCATGCAGTTATAAATGACTCTACTGTTCAGCACTGCATTTAAGAAAATGTAGCTCAGAGATTTGGTTGTTGAAAAGATGATTTATTGCAGGGCATAAAGATTTTAAAAACAATTCTTTCACTTATCCTGGCCTTTAGGATCAACAAACTTTTCATTTTGGCTCTAGTTCTTTGGTCAAGAATAAGTCTACTCATGCAAGTCTGTAGAAGCCTAAAAGCATGTATTTATTTCTGCCCAAAAACCATTGATTTGACTTGATCTTTGAAAATATATATATGCTATGTAAATAAATACTGGGATAAATAAAGTCTCTTGTTGGAAGTAGGAGTGCTGTACCTAATGATGGAGTGGACACTCCTGTTTGACTCCATGTGCTTGGACAATGTGTGAGTTTCAGAGCTGGAATTGTCCCCCAGTCTGAGTTCTTGTCCTGCCCATGCTCTAAGATGTTGACTGCCTATCTGAACATAGCCCTGGGAAGTCCTTTCTCAGAGAATTTTCATTGTCCTAAAACTTGAGCTAAAGAAATTGAAACCAAACTATTCAGAAAGCTAGTTTAGGTCAAGCTGAAGACAAACTTTCATTGTAAACCTGACTGATTTCAGCTGATTAATATTCACCTTAAGGTAGGACTAATGAGTGGAAATGGTGTAAATAAGTCAGTTTCAAAGCATTGATTAAACTGTCCCATGCAAACAATTTTTAAGTGTCATTCTGTAATTTCCTCCGTTCTGGCCTCCAGCTTTTAACATACTCTTTTCTGGGAACTAGGATTCATTTCTGTCTCTGAAATGAAGAGGAAGAAGTATTTCCTGTATTTAGTTATTTGGGTAATAAAATCATGAATTTGTTGATTCAAACCCCAAAGATATATGCTTAATATGGGTGCAGTTTTGTTTTGGAACCATTTCCTCTTGTACATTTTTCTTTAGCTTTTTTAAACAAGGAAGGTGTTGAGACTAAACTTCTTTGGACTTCTGTAGGTTTTTCTCATTTGTGATCATGTCTGTCACACTCTGTCCCCAGTGACTGATGCCCATACAATGAGCAGAGTATTGTTTCTCAGAAGTCTGTAATTTCTTTAAATATATAAGCAGACCTGGATATTTTATCATTTAAGTGGTTTTTTACTGATAGATTTGCTTGTCATATTTGTTTTTCTCCAGCTTTTGGAAATGCCAAAACGGCGCGGAATGACAACTCCTCTAGATTTGTAAGTATTTTCTTCAGTCCTTTTTGAGCAGCATGCTGTGCTGTTGGCTGCTTCTGGTTTACCATGTGTCACCCATCAAGGCATCTGTAAAGAGGGAAGGAATAATTTGGGGAGCTTTCTTGTAGTTGTCTGAGGACTGTGGTGTTTGAAGAAGGCAAACACCTTCAGCAACAATCAGTATTTCATTTTGTACATTGGAGCTTGTTCTCCTTCACCAGTGTGTTAGGAGGGCACTGTTAGTGACCCCTCTTAAAAGACATTTCACCTCCTTGCCAGAAATCTTTTTGGTTTCTGATATGGGCATAGAGTTCAATTGAATATCAAAGTAGAGGCTAAAAAAGAAAAACAAAATTAGGATGTGGCAGCCTGTGACCGGATGAAAACATAATTACAGTGCAGCTGAGTTCTTTAATTTTTTGGCACTGGTGGCTTTTTGTGTCAGTGACCATGTGTCCAGCAACTGGTCTGCTTAGCAAATAGATCTTTCCATGTGATCTTGTTTTCCATTCATATGTATATATTTTTTGTTAAAATTACTACTTTAGGTTCCCATTTGCTTTCTATAACATTTCAAAATATGTTCACAACTTCGGTTTTAATATAAACATTTGTAATGTTACTTTTTTGCTTAAATTCTTTTTAATCAGCTGGTTGAATTCAGCCTTTTTTAGCATGAAACTGAATGAGAAATTATCAGAATTGACAGTTGGGAAAACGGAAAAGTTGAAGCTAGAGTTGAGAGGTTCAGAAGTGTGAATACTTATCATAGTTTCTCCTGCTAAAATCAGAAAGCTGAGTACAACTCTGTCATTTGTTCACTTGTGTCCAGAAGAGTAATATTGTGAGATGTATAAAGTTGACAACAGAAGGAAGATCAATAAACTGGGAGAATGGTGTGTTGTGAGTAAAAGCAAATGGATAAAAGTGCTGGACATTGTGAGACTGGAGAGAGGCGCTTTTTTCCCACTTGGGAGATTTCCTCCCCTTCCCTTCCAATTGCCAAGAGTTGATGATGTTCCACATGTCTATGAATGCTCCTTCTGCAGCTCATTGCGTCTGATTGTGAACAGAGCAAGGGGTCTTCATCACGAGGGCAGGGCCAAAATTTGGGGCACCTTTAGAGATCTTTAAAATGTTTTTTAATAGAAAGGGTAGAAACATTGCAGTTATCAGACATGACACTACAGAAATGATGAGCAGACAGCCCAGAAGTCTTTCCAGGACAAAGTGCAACTAACAACTATTTTGCCTTTCAAGTCTTTGCTTATAAACACAGAGCTAAAAATACTTTTGGAAACACCCAGCTGTCCCAGTCTATGGGAAATGAAAATTTAATTATCTGATTTAATTTTTTTATCTCTGAAATTTGAATCAGCTCAGAATTAACCTTGAACAAGACAGTACAAATACTGTCCTGTCTAGCTACCTCATCTGGCAGCAAGGAAAATAAGAGTTTAAGTAGAGTCAAGCCAATCTTGACAAAATACTCAGTAAATTAGAAAGTATCTTTGAGTGAGTCAGTGTAAAGTGCTTGGTTTTTTATGTTCTGTAATTAAAAGTAAAATAGAAAAATAAATAAAACCCAATCTCTTCCTAAATGCAGTGAATAAGGAAGTATAAACACAAGGCTTTTCAATGTGCTGTTTTTGTCCTAGAATCTTAGAAAGGTTTTGGCTGGAATGGACCTTAAAGGCCACCTCATTCCACCTCCCTGCCATGGGCAGGGACACCTTCCACTGGACCAGGTTGCTCAGAGCCCTGTCCAGCCTGGCCCTGAACCTGCCCTGCTTCTCTGGGCAGCCTGTTCAGTGTTCACCCCCCTCCCTCTCACTGAACAGCGTCCTCTGTTAAGTGTGCTCCAGAGGGTGGAATTTGGCTGAATTACTACCAGCAGCTTTTATCTCTCTTAACTGCCTTGCCAGTGCGAGCAGCATTGCTTTTGCCTTTTCTGCACAGTGTGGGTCTGTCCGTTTTGTCACTGTTAAATTTAGCTGTTACTACATTAAGCACTTGTCAAATAAATTAAAATGATGCGAAGACCAGAGCAATCTTCTATGATGTGGAAAAGTCAAGCAGAAGTCAAGGAAACACACTGCGCCAGCATGGCCAGGATTGAAATCACTTGTGCGGTGACAGCCCGTTAATTGTTGCCTCTGGTCTCCTGAGTTACGAGGGAGAGAGTTCAGCGGGAAGAATCCATCACTTTTACAAGGCAGGCACACGCTCAGGGACAGACGTCCCGCGATTGCGAGCAGCACTCGCTGCCAGCCGCTCCTTCGGGCCAGACTCAGTGGCTCTCCGTCAGCTGCCTTGATTCACGCTCTGAGAGCTCCCATTGAGGAAAGAAGGCCGCCTGCAAGATAATTTCTTCCTGCATCCTAAATAAGTAAATAAGCATGGCGATACCTAAATGGCTGCAGGGATTGTTTGGTGTTCCTGGCACTCCGATGGAAGTCTGTATAACGTGCGTTTTCTTCATAGAACCTTAGAAACTGAGCAAGCTACTGGGTTGCTTTACAGACCCAATTAAAGCTGTTTTCATAAAAATCCCTGGCTGTGATAATGTCTTGGAAGATTTGAATAATTTTCTGTTTTTCAGAAATCTGACAGGAGACTCTCAGATTACTCTTAACCTTTCAAGCAACTAACTTAAACAATGTCTTGAGCAGTTTTTCTTAAACACAGCTTATAATCTTAAAATCTGTTGCTTTCACAGGGAAAATACATGGATATTGAGTTTGATTTCAAAGGTGACCCACTTGGGGGAGTTATAAGCAACTGTGAGTATTACTTCTGGTATCAGCATATTCACAGATTAAAATGTTTTGTATAAAAAGGGAGATGGTTAAATTATTGAAAAGATCAGCTGTGATTGTCTAATAGAATCTCTCTCCATTATGTGATAAATTCTGCTTTTTAATTTTTTTTGCTGTTATGGTGCTGGATAATGTACCTTAGAGTGAGTGAAAACAGACTTGAAGAAGTAAGCATGAATATTGAATTGACTGTGTTGTTTCAAAGGTACAGAGTGATGCGTGTGAGTCTGTGTGTTGTGTCTGAAGCTGGTGGCAGATGCATATGGATATCTGAGGGTCTTTTTATGCTTGAATCCCTGGAATCAGTTGTGTCACTAGGTTTGATGGGTCATGTATTTATGGCAGATGATGTCCAGATGATGCTGTCCTGTAATTTGCAAGGGTGATACAAAGTGTGCTGGAGATCACTATGAGATGAGTATGTTCACTTGGAACCAGAGCCTTTTGTGCTAATTTACACACCTCAAAGTGTAGGAAAAGGTTTATAATGAGAGAGGATGAACATCTGTTGAGTTTAGGGAGGCAAAGGTGGCCTTGGAGGTTGTTTTATGACACCTGTAGCAATTCAGAAATTCTGACCAGCTCTCTGTTGGGAGGAAAAAGGCTGGGAATTGAATGGCAGCCCAGAATGCTTTGACTTGCTTTTCTTTTGAGGGTTTAAGTGCCACTTTTAAAATAAATTTCTCCTCTGTGCTATATAAAGCTATATTTGTTTGGTTTTCTTTTTTTTAAAAGGGGAGGAAGAGAGCAGTGAGTGACTATACTAGGTGTCACTGACCTAGCCTTGACCTCTCTTTCCACTCAGCCAAATTCATCTGCTGCTTCTAAAGATGTGACTTTTGACTCCATTGGCATTTTACTGGTTGTGAAATAATGAGACTCACCCAAGGTGAACTGTACTCTCCATATATAACATAAACATTTAAAAAACACTGTGAAGAATTTTGCACATAAATGTAGGTTTTGGCTTTTTTCAGAGGGCAGACATTTTTTCTGGACCAGGTCACCTTTTGGAACTGTGCCTGAAGAGCATGATTTTTGTGACAGAGTAGATCTTGAAACTCAAATTAGTCACTATATAAGTGTTTGTGGATATCTATTAGATTTGACATTTGGCAGTCAACAAAATTAGGGGCCAAACATAATATATTCATAATAATTAAATGTGAGCGAAAAGGTTCTAAAAGGCTGTTACTAGTTTCTTTTTATTTCACATTCAGAATGGATACAAAAAAATGAACCCTCCTTTGTAAGAGTGGACATGTAACAGTCTGTCTTTGAAAGTACTGCACTGAGTCATGTAATTAAAATATTGTGTCATATCAAAAGGCAATCCAAATAGTTGCCCTGTGGTTTATCTGCCCCATAAATCTTTGCATGGTGTAATTATAACATTACATGTAATTGTAATGATGTGATGACATATGTATCAAAGGGCAGACGTATTTCTGGATCTGTCTAAAATATGCCTATTTTAGGCATTCTTTCTGTCTTGTCACATGTAATAAATATCTAATAGCAAGAAGATTAATTCAATTTAAGAATAAAGACATGATGTGTAAGCCCTATTGTGGAAAAGATGTTACTTGTTGAACTATGAAACACCTCATACTTGGCAGGGTATGTCACAGGTAAATACTGAGTTCCCATAGCAGCATGTTAATATATTGCATCTTTGATTAAATGTTTGCAAAATTTGGTACTGTATCCATCTCTCTTTAAAAGAGATTTTAAATTCTTTGCAGTTTCAAAGCAAGTTGATTGTGCTGCCTTAGATCTTTTCCACACGTCTGCAGCAGTGCATTGCAATGCCAATGTCTTTTTCTGTGAGGTATCACCATTCTGAGGATATTGGGGGCCTAAATTCTTTCACACCACTCAGAATTTACTCTGGTTTAAGTCAAAATCAGGATTTGTCTTCATAATTCATCAAGCATGAAGTCAAGTTGCATCAAGTGCTGAAGTTTCTTATGCTTAAAAGGAAAAGTATGATAATGAAAATATTAATAAATATTCTTTGATTTCTGACCGTCTGTTGGTTTGGTATTAATATGATGTGAAGATGACATCATAATGCTTTGATTAAACCTTAATAGTTGTTTTTGACCAGCTTGATTTCCAAACATCAGTTAAGGTAGTGGGCTTTTTGGGCCACAGCCTATGTCACCCAGATGTATTTCACACTGAGTGGCTTGAAGCAGACATGGTGAACATCTAGGTTATTTTGGTGGCAAGAATGGTAACCAAGATAAGCTACTAATTTTATCAGGCTGCTGTAGATAAGCAGAGACTTACTAGGCTGAAAGGTCTCTTTTGGAATGGCCTGTTCTGTCCTGCTCTGGAATGCTGTGAAGCTCTGTGGAAGGCTGGTCCCTCTGCCCATGGTGAACCTTCGTGTGGTGGCTGGTGCTGCTGTGACCTTCCCTCAGGCCATTCTCCTGGTGCCCTTCAATGATCTCCTGCTTCTTCATGGGATGGGTTAAGCTTTCACCGGATGGAGTTAGAGGGTGAAATTATCATGACAGTGCACGCTGCATGTCCGCCCTGTCCAGTGTGCAGCCAGTGGGAATATGCAGCTGATAGGTCTGAAACATTTAATGTGCCATAAACAGAAGGGTGAATCTTTTGAGTAGAATCAGAATGGAAGTAATGAAATGGAAGGGATTTGTGGCATCTGTAAATTCAGAACTGGTATGTACCCAAACTGAAGATAATGTTGTATTTGAACAGTGTAAAATCTGTGCAGTCTCATTTCATGTACAGTACATGGCAGCTCAGATCTTCTGACTGTGCTGGTTTCCAAGGAAATTGATATATTGTTATATCATCATGAACAGTCATAAAAAGAAATTGGGGATGGAAAATTTGAAATGAATGTGATTTATGCAAACTTTCAGTTTTTTACTTCAGTAGGAATTTTTTCCCCTGAGACTACAAGGCAGCATGTGTTGTTTGATCCTCCACCAGCAGGTGTGGGGGTGAGTAGGAGGGCGAAGAAGGCTGACTGAGGTGTGCTGTAAGCCTGAGTTGTTAGTCCTCCCTTTTTGTTAGCTTTCTGTGAAAATCCCAGCTTGTTTTCCTAATGGGTGGGAGACGCTGGAGCCCATGGAGGTGCTCAGTCCTGGTGCCAGCTGCCAGCCAGCCCATCCATCTATGGGTGCCCTATTTCATGTGCTGGGGTTAGGAAATCCAAACTACTCCTGTGAGCATTGGTAAACATGAAACCTTTTCTGTGTTGCCACCTGGGACTGTGGGCATCCCATCACTGTTTAGTAGCAAACATGAATCCCTGCTTAAAGGTGTGTTGCTGCTTTAAATGGCACCTGCAAACAGGGCAATGGCATTTACATTTTCTCTCTCGGAATTGGGTCTGAGGTGGATCTGCTCTTTCTGCCCTCCTGCGGGGTGTTTACAATCACTACTGTTGCAGTGGACAGTCTTGTCAGCACTTATGCACTCAGAAGGGTTTTTTTACAGAGCACTTACTAGTAAAGGCAGCATTAGTGTTGCTCTCAGCTGGATGTAATATTGTGGAAATAAATTACAGAAAAGATCAGTACTATTCTTAGTTTGCCATTTATTATAACTACTCTGTTAGTGAGGACGAGAGAAAGGAGAATGGTAGTTTCTTTTCCACCTGCAATTACATAATAATACCTACCTTATGTAAAAATAGGTGTGTTTGGTTTTGAAGTAATAGATGCTAATTGCAATAGCTTTTTTCAGCTCTAAAATATGACTCTTTGTCCACAGACACTGCATATTTTGTACTTAAGGCAGTGTTTGTGTGCACACTTGGTTTGTCAGTTTTGTGACTTGTTTTGTGTACACTAAATTTGGTGGCTGAAGTGGTTTTGCATAGTACAGCTCAAAATGTTTCACACTTACAATAGTTTAGACCTTTTGAAAAGCATGGATCTTACAATATCTTTCCCAGAATTTTTGTAAGTCATAAATTTTCGTGTTTCACCTGGAATTTCCTGCTGAAAAATACCTGGCTTTTAGCATTAGGTGATCTTTCCTAATCTGCCTAAGCCCTTCAGTGATTTAATGATTAACTAGGAGACAACAGTGGTGCAGGTTGTGAAGTAAAGGATACGCAATGCCTGATCTGGAAAAGCCATTTTTAACCAGCACAATGTCCTTAGAGTCCAAATAACAAGAGATTAAGAAAGGGCCCTGTTTTGCCATCTTTTCCAACAACAGCATGAAAGAAATCTATGCTGTTTATCTAAGGCAACAACTTTTTTTTTTTTTTTTTTTAAAGCTAGCAAAGTGATAACTTTGCAACTTACTCTTTTTTGCAACTTGTTTGTTCATTTTAAAAGTCAGAAGTAATTACCCACTTACTGAGAAATCTGCAGCCTGAGCTGTTGTGTGGTTGCTATTGGAAAGCTCCTTTCCTTAGGGAAATACTGTACAAATTGGACAATTAGACATTATGGGAAGAGATACCCATTCTTGTTGATTTTCTTTTTGATTTTTTTTTTAATCTTCACTTGTTGCAACATCTTCCCTTGGTGTTCCTCTTAGCACAATTGCCACCACCTAGGCAATGGTTTTGCCTAAATTAGGAAGAGTTTGAAAAAACAAACTACAAAGTATATTAAACATTTTGATTAGTTCGTTTTTAAACATCATTCATTCATTACTTGAGCAATGAGGATTTAACACTTAGAATTGTGCAGTCGTTGTCAGTGCACATACTGCCCATGTAGTTGTTTTTGATTGACACAATTATGGATCAGTTTCTCCAGGAGAACATTATTATAAGCTTGGTGGTAATAATAGGGAAAAGTTAATGAGAAACTTTTTAATCAGTGACTTTTTTTGATGACAGCTAGATAATCAAGGTAGGAAAAGAGAAAATGTGGCTGTAGAAATAAGCTGCTGTGACTAGAATATGTTCTGTAACTTCGGTTGAGCAGCTAAAAGGGTCCTTGGTCATGGCCAGCTGAAGAGACTATGACTAAAACAAACTTCTCCTGGATTATTTAGAAAGTACCAAGGTAGTGTCATTTTTTGGTTTTACTGTTTACTTGCTCCTTTCTTGAATGTTGATTTGATTTCTAGTATATTTAGAGAAATACAGATATCCTAAATATTTCTGCACCCCTTGAGTTCATGGGTCAAGTAACCAAAAAGAAAAATTGTGTAAAGTTGTGCATTAGAGTTTGCAGAAGTATTCAGCATCTTTTTTTTTTTTTTTCTTTTATGTTCAGTCAAATTGTTTAGCAGGGTGCTTACACAGATCTCTTGCATTTAAACACTGACATCTAGGAATAACAAAGAATCTTCAGAATCTGAGGCCTGTAGCTGGATTTTGAGTCATCTGAATTGATGGGTATTCAGAGAGTATGACATAAGAAGGTTGAACTTCTCCAAGGCAATTTAATTTTTCCTGGTGCTTTGGTGCATGCAACAGGTTAAACATTCCCATTGAAGCAGCAGCACTGTTAGAGAATGCAGAAATAACACCTAACCCATAAACACACCATATGTAATTCTGTATGTGCTCTCCTGGTAATTCTGTATAGTCCCTATACATAATTCATACAGGCCATGTAACAAAATGTAGTGTGGAGAGAGTTTGGGGGTTTTTGGTTCTGTGGATTTTCACATAGATGAGCACCATCTGTCCACACTGTCAACAGAATCACTGAGCGGCCACGTGCAGCAATCTGAGGTGCAGCTTTGTCTTTCCTCTTAGGGGTGTTTGATCCTCAGAATTGGTAATTGGCTGAGAGTTAACAAAAAGTTACTGGTATATGTGGTCGATTTATTAAAATGCTAATTAGGGCAAACAGAGGGAAGAAGTTTTCTGAAGAATTGGGCAGATGGTCTGGATCTGTCTTACAAGTCTGATTTCAGTCTGCATGTGAACAGAAAGAAAAGGGAAAAAAAACCCCTGATGAATGCAGATTTAAAAAGAATTGGCAGCAGCTGCTTTGTTAAGGAAAATATCTGATTTTCTGACAGTGACTCCTTTCTGGAGCTTTTTTCCTCAATTATGAAGACTGACAGAATATGGAATGTTAGGACTTTTGAAAACTGATTATTAATTGGTTAACTTTGTTTCTTCTAAAAATATATAAATAAGATAAACTAGTGAAAAAACCAAAACAGTTATCCTCCTAAACATAACTAATTTCACATACGTTCAGGAACCTGCTTTTTAAATCTGCTGAATGCATGTGATTAGAAGGCTTGCATACAATACTTTGCCAGGATGTGTAGCTGGGCTTTTATGACAGCATTTGACTAAATTTATAGGTAGAGTATTTTTAAACCCAAATAAGCCAAGCCACATTGCTTCAATATCCTTTGAGAATACAGCCATTTCCTGAAGTGTGTGTAGCCACTGTGGGAGCTGAAGTTGTTTATTTTTTTGAGATTAAATTTGGCTGCGATCTGTTCCAGCACTTGCCTGGAGAGCCTTCACAGCCAGCACAACTCTGAGCTGCCTGCTGCTCACCTTGCCTTTCCCAGCCCAAGTATTAACGCTTGGATGGGGCATGAGCCTCTCTCAGCCTGTAAATACTTGGAACATGTCCTACTATCAACCAATCACAAGATTAATAATACTGTCTGAATTTTGTCATTGTTGTCACTGGCCAATTATTAGAGCAGAAAGTAATTCTTGAACCTGACTCGCTGTAGTTTATGTGGAGGAGGGACTCTTAAGACTTGTGTAATTTTGTATGTTGAGGTTACTTTGGACCCTTCAGAAGGGTCTTTATTTCCTATTCCATGAGAAGGGATGTAGATAGGTAATTACAGTGGGCAGCACAGGCAGCATGCACTGCCTGTAGCCAGCAGAAATAGGAACACACTCTATTGCACTCCTCTGTTCATGGAGGGAACCCCAGGACAGATACACCCCCCCCTCTCAGGCTAAGCCCCGCTGGGCCAGGAGCTCCTCAGTTGCTCCTCCGTGGTGGGACTGGGGTGGGGAGTTGCAGCACAAAGGTTGCTGACCTGAGTGCCACCTCTAACTTCCCAGATTGCTGAGACTGAACAGGCTCAAGTTTCAGCAGGAAGGAATCTGAGAAAAGGTGTAGTAGAATACACCTCAGATACTCCAGCAAGGGGAGGTGCTTAACAACCCCCATGTAATGACTTGGTGTTGCCCATGTCTTACCTTTGCGAAACCTCATCTCACTTTGTGGATGTTCTGAAGAGTGACAGTTCCCTTTGGGAGTTTCCTTCTTGCACAGGCTTAGAGAGAACTTAACCCCCAGTCATAGAGAGATGTGGTGGGTGTGTCATGGTAGGAACATGGGGGAAACTCCTTTACTGTGTGCTTGGAATGAGGCACTGAATGTCTCTATCTCCATGTCCCTGAATATGTGTAGCTTAAGAGAAACACATGGGAAGTGTGTGTT
The DNA here is from genome assembly GCF_965178545.1 of Coloeus monedula. NCBI lineage: Eukaryota > Metazoa > Chordata > Aves > Passeriformes > Corvidae > Coloeus > Coloeus monedula. The sequence goes on from NC_138787.1 coordinate 8,971,821, forward strand.
TGCTATCTGGAAAAATGTAGTTGTGCTATTGAGAAAAGAAGAAAAAAGCATGTGTTTTGTACCAAACCAGCAGATCACACCGATACCTGTCCAGATATTCTCTTATTGCATTCCTCTTCCTTCTCCTGGAGCGCTGTGAACCACAGCCTTCCAGTGCAATGCAGACTGAACAACCTTTGAATTGCCACCTCTGTGGTAAATATGATGTTGAGTCTGAGGTGGTTGCATGGTGTTACAAGTCAGTCTGCTTATGCTGCCTGGCTGGATTCCTGCCCTCCTGGGCAAGGCTTAGAAATGTGTCTGTCACTGAGAGCAGTCTTCCTGTCAAGCTACTCCATCAGTGCAGTGCTGCTTTTCAAAGTGCTGCTTTTTCCTTTCACTTTAAGTATATCAGGATGGAGCTTCTGTCAGCCTCACTGGGAATTACTTCATAGTCTGATGTACCTGAGGATCACAAAGTGCTGCATAATTATTTGGTTCAAATGCTTTCTTTATTTGGTTTCCCCTTTTCATTTACCCATCTTTCATATGCTTAGCCTGGTAACATTTTGCCTCTTTTCAAGCCTTCGCACATCCTCACCAAATCCTAATTTTGTGGTGGTACTGTAAATCAGTTAACATCTTTTGAGCACATTGCCTCCCTGACCTGAATTCTCATTGCAGCTCATAGACTGCAGCCTTTGCAAGTGCACTGTGCTTGCCACTTGCTCAAAGAAATATTTGAGATACATGATATACTATGATAAGGTTCATACCTACCATTTATCATCTTCTGGTTTACTGATGGTGATATAAAGCAATGAAGTAGAAAATGATAGAGGGTTATATTCATTTTAAAGGGTTTTGCTCCAGCAGTCTGTCCCTGACCTGTGAGATTTTTGTTTGTTTGTTTAGATTTACTAGAGAAGTCTCGTGTTGTTAAGCAGCCCAGAGGTGAAAGAAACTTCCACATTTTCTATCAGATCCTGTCTGGTGCATCAGAAGAGTTTCTCTGTAAGTGTTGCCCTTGTGCCATGTTCAGATACAAGTTTTCTTTATATTTGATGTGCTGTTCCATGCACATCGTCTTTTGTGGGAAATGTGCTATTGATTAATTTTTTAAAATTATTGGTGGTACTGGCATTGGTAATACCTGAAGTCAGCAGATGCTTTGCTATTATCCAGATACCTGAGCCAGAATTGGCTTAGCAACGTATTATAAACAAATTATAAACCTTGTTCTTATTAAAAGATCCTTGAAGAAAATCCAGCAATAACAACAGTTCCTGACAATACTGGTTCTGGGATAAAATCGCTACTAACAAGAATGCTGTTGCTAATGGTATTTTTTTTTTGTTTATTAGGCAAACTCAAACTGGAGAGGGACTTCAGCAGATACAACTACCTGGGCCTTGATTCTGCCAGAGTGAATGGAGTGGATGATGCTTCAAACTTCAGAACAGTCAGGGTAGGAAGGAGAGGGGCTGGCTGTGCACTCAACACCAGTGCAGGGTTCTTACAGCCCTGGGTCTGTCTGTTCATGCAGGGCTGGGCTGGGAGTGCCACCTTTTCTGAGTACTGGCACTCTTCATGCTGGGATAGAGCGTGTTTGCGCAGGGACTCTTGGATACAACTGGGAAATAGGATCAAGTTTCTGGAGTATTCTTATGGGAATACAGAAAGGACAAAAAAAAAGAAGAATAAAAAAAGAAAAAAAAACCCCAAACACCAAAAGGAAACAAACAAACAAAAAGAAAACAAAAGAAGGGGGGGAAAAAAGCCCAGATGCCTTGGTCAGGTCCTGGGAAAAGTTATGTTATATAGTGGCTTATGACTGCAGGGACTGAGCCTCAGGGACCAGGTGATGCTGACCAAGCCCAAAGAAAAAGGGGACTGGGATGATTCTCAAGGTGATTTGCTGTCCTCTTTTTGCTTGATTGTACTCAGGGACAAGATGGATACAGGACCTTGTTCCCAGTGTATGCAAATTTAGATTCTAAGAGTGTCTGGTCTGAGAAGACAGGAGTACCTGTTCATTTGACTGTGAAAAATTGGGTTGGGTTACAAAAAAATTAAGTGGCTAAAAAAAGTACATCATTTTAGAAACCCAAATACTGAATGAGTCCTAGAAGTGGACTGGACTGAATGCCAGCTCCATTTTCACACCTCCCGTGTATTAAAAAATTTACTTTTCTTAGCACAGGAATTATAACATGCATTTTCAGTAGCAGAAGTGTTCATGAACCATTTGTAATTTATGCTTATGCAGATAAATGGTGAATTTTTCAAGTATGATCTGTTTAAATGTAGATTCTTTTATCTCATAATTTTATTTGTCCCACTTCCAGAATGCAATGCAGATTGTTGGGTTTATGGATCATGAAACACAGTCGGTTTTTGAAGTAGTGGCAGCCGTTCTGAAACTGGGAAATATCGAATTTAAGCCTGAATCTCGTGCGAATGGCCTAGATGAAAGTAAAATCAAAGATAAAAATGGTAAGATGAGATTAGTGATAGGAGGAAAGCCACTAATTTGTCTGAAGTCATTATTAATTTTGTAGTTTCTGCAGACATACAATATCCTTACATGTGAATTAAATTAGATTGTTTCCAGAGCTTGCCCTCGGGCAAATACAGGCTGCATTCTGTGCAATTTCAGTCGTTTTGTTGGAAATTCCAAAAAGGATTTTTTTCCCCCCCACTTTATTAACACTGTTTTAAAATGTTAAATGGTTCTGTGCCTTTCTGTAGCTGCTTGGTTTTTCTGCAGTAGAGGATTTTTGTTCTGTGCAGTATATCTACCTGTAATGTCGGATTCATTTGGTGATATTTTTGCCGCTGATGTATTTTCAAAGTTCATTTGCATCTGAAAGTTTTTCATTATGAAAAATAGTCTGCTATAAATGGAGGGAAAGTTTCTTCTCAAAAATAAGTAGTTAGGAAGTGCTTTCAAAACCGGTAACTGATTCCTTGCGCTGTGCATGTTTTTAAAAACTTTGCTTGGCAGGGTGGTGGGGAGAGAGCGTGACTGGGGAACACTTCTGTTGAAGAGCACTTTGGGAAAATACCACACTTCTTAAAAGCTGGTAGTTTTGGGGAAGAAAAAGCAATCATAAAGAACGATTAATTATGTTTACACTTGGCTTTTTCTTGCTAGAACTCAAGGAAATCTGTGAGTTGACAGGTATAGACCAGTCTGTGTTGGAGAGAGCTTTCAGCTTCCGGACGGTTGAGGCCAAACAAGAGAAAGTTTCAACAACACTAAATGTGGCTCAGGTAAAAAGAGGTCCTGATTTTAAAGGCAAGAATAATTTTAAATGGCAATTTTTTTCTGCATGATTAAATCATAACTACCCCAATAAGAAGTACAACTGATAGGCTGCACTGAATAAATCAGAAGTGTAAGTGTGGGTTTTTTTCAGAGGTTTCTAAATGTTCAGAGATACTGGATGCTTTGGTTTTGTGTGTGAATTACCTCCAAAAGATGAGGGAGAGGCAAATGTTGCCGAGAATGAAAAAACAAGCAGTCCTGCACAAAGCACATGTTGCAAGTGTTGTGCCAGACTGTTTTCATTTAGGGCAACTGCTGTAATTCCATGTGAGCTATAGGCCCCGGGCTGCTGAAAAGCCTTTGCTGCCAGTGTGAATTCATGTTCCTGTAATGCTGCAGAGCCAGGGTAGTTGCCACCTGTGTCTCATCAGCTCAGGCTAGCAGGAATGTGCCTTCTCCAGCTGCAGCTGCTCAGGTCCCTTTGCCTCGGATTAGGATGGGGGATGTGAGTCTTCAGTGGGCATCTGGAAGAGCAGGAAGGGAGCTGGAGTGCCCTGGTTGTTGCTGCTGTTCCAGCCAGCCCCTGGCCAGGAGGGCAGAGGGGAGCACCAGCAAGGTGCTGCTGCTGCTGCTGCTGAAGTGTCTGGCAGCCCTGGTCTGGCTCCTGTGCCTGCTTGGGCAGAGCCAGTGCTCCTTGTGCTGGTTTACCTCAGTTTGTAGCACCTTTAAGACATGTCAGCAGCAGGAAAATGTTTGGTTTAGCCCAGCATTTATAATATTTTTCTTCTTTCTTCTGTTTAGGCTTATTATGCCCGTGATGCTCTGGCTAAGAATTTATACAGTCGCCTGTTCTCCTGGCTTGTTACCAGGATCAATGAGAGCATTAAGGTATTGTTGCTTTGTGCTTGTAAAAAAATCAATAGAAATCCTTTAAATTAAAGTGGACAGTAAAACCGTATTTGCCAATTTCATTTTTCCTGGCTGTTCACTGCTACACACAAATAACTGTATCACAGCTCAACAAATTGCTCTCTGCCATGTTCTTAAGCTTATAAAAATATTCACATTAAGTGTATTTTGTGAAACCACACTTAACATTTTAGTTTGCAGTATTTGACAGCCTACATTCATTTTCTTGAGTCCCAAGTATGCAATGTATAGATGACTGACTCAATGTTTAATTTTGTTTAAGGCACAAACAAAAGTGAGAAAGAAGGTGATGGGAGTGCTGGACATCTATGGCTTTGAAATTTTTGAGGTAAGACCTATATAATGGTAACCATTTAGTGAGAGAGCTGTTATTAAAGCTTAACAGAGTTGTTCATGAATTCGTAATCAGAACACATGTAATTTGACTCAAGTGTGTGTTTCCTGACAAAAAAAAAAAACACAGTAAGCCAAAGAGAGATGTCTTAACATGTCTGGCAGTTGAAACAAAAAATTATGAAAGTCAAACTTGTGTTTTTACACCATAGATAAATAAATATTTATGATGGATAAACTAAATATATTTTGTTGTGACATGCATTCTGAGCATAGGAGAAACTCTGGCACTGTCATTTCTGCCCTGAGGCATTTTGTGGATGTCTTTGAACAAGCTGTGTATCCTGAGAGGAGAAAAAAAACCAACAAACCCAACAAAAACGATGCATTTTTTTCCTGTCAAAATTAAACAAGGACTTATATTGCATTTCATCTCAATTCACTTAGATAAATAACTCTGTACCTATTCCTAGCTAAAGATCTGTGGCTCACTGCTGTTTGTTTACAATAGTATTTTTAGACTGGTAGTATTTTGAAACAAAACAATCAATGAGGAGTTTTTAATTGGGTTAGAGAGCACCAGGGACAGGGCATTTTCATAAATCTTGTTCTGACAGTTTTTGTTAAGAGATTTATAGATCTTGGTTGGAATCTGTATGTGTTTAAACTAGAAACTCATCTGTGGAGAAAAAAATCAGTAGAAAACATGTAATCCTGACCCACTTCCCTATACCCCTCTTAGAAATATGGGACGTTTAAACTGTGTAGAAAATGTGAATAATCCAGAAGAGAGTAATTGTTCACGTGAGGGTGGTGTAAGTTTCATTTCAGAAGCAAAACATCCAACTATGTGCAAATCAGAATACCTCTATGCAGAGGAAAAGGCAAGCTGGGAGTTGCCTCAAGGGCTGACTGAGTGAGGCTGTGTTGTTTGCATTAAACATAAGAGCATATTTATGAAAATATCATGCTAGAGGTCAGGTGGCTGAAGGGGGATCTTGGTGCCAGATCTCTTTAGAGCTGGTGCTTGGAGTAGCTTTTAGGAAGCTGGCACTGGAATGGTGCTCCTGGCATCCTCAGGCAGGACTCTTGTTTTCTCTAGCTGCTCTGTGTTTGATTAGGTTAGACATGCACAGGGAGGTGGGAGACAGAAGCTTGCACCAGCACACAAAGTCAGCTGAGGGATTTGTGGGATGGTGTTCCAGAGGCAAGGCTGTTTCTCGCATGTAATTTTCATCTTTTATACATTCAGCATCTTAGAAGGTCGTTAAATAAGTGGCTGAGTGCAGGAGAAAAAGGAAAAAACAGGGCTCTTTTCACTTACCTGTCATACTGCATTATGGTGTAGCTTTCTCAAAAGCTGCAAACCCAAAAGCTTTAGAGTAATGTGGGTAGCTATTGTTCACTCCTTTAAATGCCGAGTGTTTGTTTTTCTGGAAAAGGTGGGAAAGGTTTTGCCTTGTGACTTGAGGATCAAATTCATCAGTACATTCATACAAGGCGTGACTCTCTCATGAGTTAAGAACTGAGGTGAGAATAGTAGCCAAGCAGCTCAGTTCAGCATCACAGAAATAACTGAATTATTGTTTAAAGTTAATTATATTAAAGCAACTAATCAATAAATAAAATTTTGACACTGTACAGCAACATAAGTCAAGGAAAATTTAATAATGTCTTAAGCTTTATAATATAAGAAATACAGTGGAATTTGAAGTGTTTTGCTGTGTGGTACATTTGTAAACATGATTGCTAAATGTGCAAAATATTAGCTGAGGTATAGTTAATGACAGTAACATACCCATCTAATTATAAGTTACTTAAAACCTGTGACTAAAAATGTGCAGTTCCCTCTTGAACCTAATTCTTAAGCCAGATTTCGATTTTCACATCTGTTCCTGGAAGTTAGAACTAATGTCAGCTCTGCAAAGAGTGTTGGTTGGCAAAACTGCACTTGAAAGACTTCATCTCTAAACTTGTGCATTTTAAATGTGCAAGCTGTTTGATGTGCTGAGGGTAGAAAGGCCCAACATTAATCAGGTTTCTGCTCAGGAATCAGGTAAGTTTATCATTAGTGAGTGGTCTTTTACCTGAAGTGGCCCTGTACCCTGGAGACAGAACGTATCAAAACCCACAGGAGGTGCAGCAGGAGTGTTTATTACACTGCAACAATACTTACACAGGAAGCTCAGTATCACTGGAATAAGTAGCAAGGAGTGTGTTTACTGAAGAGTGATTTTTACATTTAAATTTTTTTTTTCCTTTGTTTTAGAGGTTTCCTTTGTTTTTGGTTTCATAATGGGCAGGGCACAATATTTCTCAAGCCTTATTTCTCTTTAGCATGATTCTTTAAATCATCCTACAGTTCCTTGTGTAAGATTAGTGAATACAGAAATCCAGATTTACCATTCTGAAAGATCCTACACTTCACCTTCTTGATGACAATAGCAGTCTTGTTCTATTATAAACAAATTGAAGCTTTTAAATGAGATTTTTTTCATCTATTTTTGAAAGATGAATTCATTTACTGGTCACTGTGGTTTCTGCAATTTTCTGTAATTTAAACTGAAGTTAATTTACAAGGATTACTGGAGTTTTCCTGGAAATTGACAGAGAAAAAAATAACCAGAGTATTGATGCTGCTGGCATATACTTTTTGGGATTTGGGTTTTGCTAGGATATTTATCAAATACAGACCCCATTTTTCAGACAAACGCAAAAACCATCCAAGAAAGTAGATATAAGGACTTGGCTGTCTAAAAATTCAGATTAAGGAATTTAAATCTATCAATAATCCTCAGCCTCTGTGCGTTTGGCAGATGTCAGCAGCAAGCTTGGCTACGCAATCCACAAAATAGGTGCTGTAAAGCTGTGTTTATTTTTGAATCCTGCTGTGCCTTTTGTGGTAAGCCAAATGCTATGACTGAATGTTTGCAAAGCAAAACGCTGAAATTTTGGGTGGCTCTGTGTGAATTGTCTGTGGGCAAGGATTTAGGGACTAGGATTAGCGTGGAAATGCAGGCTGGAGGGCTGGGCTGGTTGTGTAACTGTGCTGCTGGAGTTTGGGCAGTGGACCGAAGCCTGACACTTAATTGCTCCAAGTATGTTTATCCACATTTTTGAGCAGCTGCGTGCATAGTCAGTGTGCAGTCTAGACTGTGATTTGAGATGGGGTAGGGATGATGGCTGGTGGCACTGGGATTTTTAGAATCAGCTTGATTCCAGGCTTCCTGGGGTAGGTTTGGGGCTGTTCCCATTTTGTTCCATGTTTGATGATGTATTTTTGGGCAGAGTGTTGGGGCGGGGTTGTGGAAGGGTGGGGTTTGTGAACAAGAAGTGAAGGCTGTAGGAGGCAGATGATGGGGGCCTGCCAAGGCTCAGCAGAGATGAGCAGAAGGCTCTCTCCGTTTGCTTTGGATCTTGAGTTTCCTGTTGTGTACATTTCCTATGGAGACAAGAGCTAGGGTGTGTGAAAATGAGTGTTGTGGAGCAGGAGTGAGTATTTCATCCTGCCCAGCCCTTCAGAGATAGAAATGTCTGTCTTTAAGCTAGCTGGCTTAAAGGCTTTATTCTGAATATTCAGGCTCCACTCTGCAGCTGCTCCTTATGATGAAGTTAAATGATTTGGAGTGCAGTTTTATGAAAGTTAACGCTGCCAAACAAGGCTTATTGTTGAAATTTGCCAGGCCTTGGGAAGGCAGTGTGAGTGCTTTCTGCTCAGTCCCTTGGTGGAGCAGTTTGTTCCATGTGTTTTAGCCTGGCAAGAAACTGGGATGCAGCGGCGATACAGCTGCAGAGAGGGACTGTTTCCATTTGGTTTACCTCAGGTGATGTGACTGCCTTGTCTTTGGGGACAGCATCTGACCAACTCCTTTTGCTCCAGGTACACAAGAACATGCAAAAGCATGGCAGAATCCACCACTTTCTCTGTAAAACCCACCAGTAAATAAAAATATCCCCAGTAAAGCAGCTAAACAAGCCACCCAGCAGTAAAACCAGGTCCATTTCTCACAGTCTGTGAGAAATGCATTTTGATAGCACTTCATTTTATTTAAGGCAATTAACTTGTTGTGTGTAGAAGTCTCTTGAGACGACAGAAGGAAGCTTGGTCATGCTGCATGTACTAAGTAAGCTGTCGTCTGGATGATGATAGAATGACAATATCTCTGTTGAGGGAATATGTTAGAAATATGAAGAATGCATTTTCTTCATATTAACAAGTTCATAATTGTGTTAATTGTCTGTTTTTAGAGGGAGGTAATCAAATAAAGAGCAGTAATCACTGAAAATGCCTTTCTGAGATGTTTTAAGGTATGAAAGAATAGGGGAGGTATTTCCATTTTCACCATAAACCTGTACAACAGCTTGGTCCAGTTGCTGACTGGTTGCTTTGCCTTTTTCTATCCTGTTGATTACATGAAGGACATTGCAGTTTCAGAGCATACTGAGCTCTGAGAGATTGCTCCTGGATCAGTGTTTTCCCCCCACACGCCCAAGGATTATTTAACAGGAGAAGGATCTAGTTATTTGCTAGCAGGATGACATATTAGATGCAAAAAAAAAAAATTTCTAAGCAGGAAGTTGACTTATCAGGATCTTATTTTATCTTTTTTTTTTTTTTTTTTTTTTTTTTTAAGAATCTGGGAACCTTTTCTTCATGTCTTGACTTTGGCTCTAACTCAGCCATGGATATCTGTTGTTTTGTTATTTGCCTTAATCTCCAGATTATAACTTCCAGCTGCTTTTTCTAGGCTGTCTACCTTGCAACAGATTTCCTTTTTGAAATTGTTCAACCCTTTGCTAATGCCCAGAAGTTTAGCCTACACTGGCAAGCAGCAGTGCCAAAATGTGTGTACCCAGCCCTCTGTGCCTTCTGGCAAAGCCCGGTCTACTGGGAAAGAGGAGAACTGAATTTTAATCTGTAATTGATCAACTACCTCTGCTGGCAAGTGTTATGCAAGAGAGGAGCTTTACAGAGAGGGACTCTTGGTTGGACTCCTAGGTGCCAGGGAGGTTTTAAAATACTGTTAAAGCAATAATTTCCTGAAGTGATAGGATGCTCAAAGCAGAGGTGCATCCCAGGAAGTTAATCACCATTTAATTAATCGCATAATAACGTAAGTATTTAGAGAGGCTTATTTTGCAACATGCGAGTTTATGAAGTAAATCCCGTTGGCTGGCTGTTTGCAAGAGGAAATACTTGAAATTCTGGAGCAAAAATACACAAATGCTCTGCTTCAGGTTGTGAGAATAGTGTTTTGCCCTACAGCAGCTATTTCTGTCTTAGTAGAGGAATGGCTCTGATAACACAGTAGGTTCTTGTCTGTTTGTAATTCCTGTTGTTCCAGGGCTGTGGTTTATCAGGTTGAGTTTGTTGAAGTGATAGTACCTGGGTTTTGCCATGAGCCAACATGCACTGGATTCACTGTAGTTTTTTTCCCTTTTAATTCCAAATTTGGTTCAGACCTGTGTGCCTGGGCAGCACAGCTGGGAGCAAGATGGATTTCAGGGTGTGTGGTTCTCTACCTGGCACACAGTAAGGGCTGGAGTTGGTTGAGCTACACAAATATGGAAAATGGATAATCCCCAAAGCTTTGGCATAGGTCTGTCTTGCTTCCATGAGGTACACCGAAACATGATTTGATTACATGCAGTGGAATATTTATAATTAAAAGATGTGCTTCTCTGGTTCTTTGCCTATGGAGATATTTACACAAAAGCCCAGAGCAGTCTAGTTTACAGGAAATAAAGCTTGATTGCTCAAATGTTTGTATATGTAAACAGAAAAGAAAGGGATAAATATTGATAACATGCCTTTACTAAATTTGCAAAAAATTTTGAAAAATTGTTACAGCTGAGTCATGTTATAACTGGGTCATTGCTGTCTGAGATTAAAATAGTATCTTTTTTCATTTTCTTTAAATGCAGTTTGCTGATTTTAATTTCCTAGCATTTATATTCCTTAGTTTCATCTCATAAACTCATATGCTTGTGTGGTCATACATAAAACCCCCTATCCCCAGACACCACAGTAGCATATAAATTGAATTTGCTGCTTGGTTTCACCCTTCATTCCACCATTCATCTCAGTGAAGTGAGTATGTTGGTCTTTTATCATCATTAGTTTTGCCATCTGGCTTTTTCTCTAGGGGCCTGATGGAACTACTTGGGGTCACCTGCTTATGTTAGGAGGTGGTCAGAGACTTCTGATGCCTGGAGCTGTGTTGATATTTAAGATATCTTACCTTCTGGGGCTATTTGTGATAGAGCAGAAGTATCAGTCTCTGTATGTCTTTTTCCCTTCTCACACTCATGTAAAAGTTCATTTTCATTACATCAGTCCTGTTGATTTCAACAGTCTCATGACTTGAAATGTTTAGGTTTCCTTTTAAAAGATGCTTTTCCTTTAAATACATCTCATGTATTATTTTAGCTGTATGTGTTCATATAATATATTTGAAGAAGTGTTGCTGGACACCTTTTTGTCAGTGTGGTTGCAGACTGAGCAACGTGTACATTTTTGAATTGGCCCTGAACAAGAATGGTGTGATGAAAGATTAAGAAGGAAGAGGAGATACTGAGAAACACCTACAAAGGCGTGACATTGATGATATACCTGAGTCTGTAGGTTTGGATCCACAACATCTGGTTAATTTGGGGGAAAGAGTGGAGAGGACACAAAAAATGGAACACCTAAAGTTAGACTTTGTTAGGCAGGTGGATGGTAAGAATTTATTCCTGCCTGCTAGTATGGAAAATGAAACGTGGTTTTCAGTTTTAAGCAGGTATCTTAGTTGCTGTGTAATCTTTGGAAATCATTGGAAACAGGGTACTCAAAAGTGAATTTGAGTTCTGTGTGAGGAGAGAAGGTTAGAAGGTATATAATACTGATAGGAAAATGTCCTGGTTTAGATATTTTCTGTTCATAAATCTAATGGAGGCATTGCTGCCGGAGACCAGTAAGAGATTTTTAGCCTACTTTTTTTGACAAAGATATTTGTGTCTGTTTCCCATTGGTATTTTACTGGTATAAAAATGTCTAAAATCAGGAACCACCATATATGTTTTTTTCAGATGATTCCACGGAATCTTTCGAAGAAGTTAGGTAAAGTATTAAGGAACAAAGAATATTTTCTGTAGGACTTTTAAGCACCTGCATGTAATAGCTGTGGCCCACAGATAGAACTTTATAGCTAGTTTATGTAATCACTTTATTTTTGCGTGGAGAACAATTTTTTTGGAGTTCAAAATGTGCTATTCATGAAATACGACCCTGATGACCAGTAGTTTGAAGGTTGATAAAGAATGAAGCTGTTTGAGCAAGACACCATTATTTGTGAAGCGGGAAACATGGTGAAGTAGGCTTTGATTTTTTTCAGTGAATTTTTCTACTCCTCTAAATTTAGTGTTGCATCTGATAAAAGATCCAGAGGATAAGCTGAGGGTGGTTGGTTGAGCTGTATCTATAAATTCAACATGACTTTAAGCCTATCTCAGGTGACATTCTGTTTTCCTAGCACCTTTATTTAATTTGAGAGACTGTGTGGTTTTATATTCCCCGAAGGTTTTATTTTGTATTCCACAGTGCTTTCAAAGGCATAGTTAGAAAGCTGCTGTTAAAATGCAGGGATTTAAGTGATGCCTTCGACATTAAAAGTAGCAGAATTACAGCCTGGAAGAGAAGGTGACACCTTGAGAAGATATGGTCTTCATTTCTCTTCCCCCCCCCCTCCCCCCCCCCAAAAAAATTTCCTAAGAATATTTGATAGCTTTTCCTCAAATTTTATGTCTGACTGCACTGCTTCTGTGTTGGTCAAACCCCTTTCTGTCACTTAACACAAGTGGTCAGCATAAGGAGCAAGTAGTCTCTGATGGCTGGGTCCCTCCAGCCCATCTGCTGAGTGGGTTTAGTGATATTCTATCACTGATATGGGTTATTCTCTACTGCCTTCTAGAAAAAATGGTCAAAAGTCCTTTAGATCCCTTCTAGTTCTGTTGTATTCATTTCTATAAGACCTTCATTAAAATATTGGGGGAGGACAATTCATTTGTGAACATTTGTATATGCTTTGTGGAGCCCTCCCATAATTAAAAATTATAGATATTCATTAAGGGAGAATAAATGCACAACTGTTGTTGCCTTAGTGAGAATTGCTTAGAGATAAACACTCATTGTTTTTTTCATACAGGGTTTTTTAAAACCTGTAAAAGGAAACAGCTCTTTCTGAAGTATATTTACTTGCCAAATATCTTCTGGTCTTGCTCAGAGTTTAGTGTTTTGAGAATGTCAGTAATTTCAAACATTTTCCCTAATTTTCTTTTCTGTAATTAGCTGGTTTAGCCTTTTGCTCTGTATCATTCATAAAGAACAACATTGCTGCTGCTCTTCAATAACTTTTTTTCTGGAATAGCAATTTTCAGTGGCTTGGCAACATCAAATAGAATTTCATAGCTCAAAGTGAGTGATTTGTGGAGAACTCTGTGGATTTTGGTTTGCCTTTTTTTTTGGCAAGCCATAAATATCATAGATACACAGCAAATCAGGAAAACATCTAGCAATTACTTTAATGTGTTGTTAATGACCTTTCACTTAGATGGTTTAGCTGGATTTTCTGTTCAGTTTCCATCCTCTTTTGATGACTGAGCCTGTATAATTTGTGAGTGAAAAGTCCTGCAGCCCTTTTAATCAGAATAACCTGGTCTTTTGGAGAAGCAGTCTCTCTGATTTGGGTGGCATGTGCCTGGCAGGAGGATGCAGAGTGCGTTTTGCCCTTTCTCTGGGTGATGTGACAGTTGGGGTCCTTTTACTTCCAGCTCAATGTATCTGAAGTGATGGCCTTATCTGAATGTGTCAAGTAAAGTTACACTCATTCTTCCTGCAGTATTCTCTATTCCCTTCCCCATTCTCCTCTCCTGTTGCTGGGATTTGTATGCCCAAGGTTATAAATGTGGCTTTTAAAGGCAAAAAGTGCCTGTGATTTAGAGACAGGGCAATGCAAGAATGCTGTTCTGTGTTAGGCTCTGATGTGTCTCAACCTCTTGGTTTATTTGATAATATTTGGACAGTAGCTAAAGATAGACTCAGCTATGAAGATGTAATACATAACATTTATATAGTATTTTGCATTTTCAGTGATACAAAGATTGATCTACTTGGTATGCTAAATAAATGCTAATAGATATGTTGTGTATTGTTATGGAAGTAGTATAAGTACTGACTGCAGTTTATGTAATTTCTTTTTCAACAGAATGCAGTAAGTATGACTTGTTTGCAGTGCTGATTTTGCTGCATGCCAAATTTTAACTCTCTCATCTTGAGCTATGCAAGTTTTGCAATCTCTGAGTGATAATTGCAGTTGGTGAGAGGGGCAGCGTTTGTGGCTGAGGAATTTTGGTGATCAGCTATGATTTTGCTTCATTTAAAACTAAAATGATAAAAGTAATCTGTGCTACCTCAATATTTTCTAATCCGCGTGTGTGTTCTTAATCTCATTTAGCAACCAGATCCTTGATTAAAACATTCAAATGATTGCACTTGCCTTCAGTGATAAAAATTCTATCAGCATTATTTAAGCTTCACAGGTATTGTATAGCAGATGATTTGGTAGTTTAAAAAGGCACAATGTCATGTCACAGCCTGTGATGGGGCAGTCACCAAGCCTCCTTCCTGTGCCTACCCCTCCTGCTGGGGTCTGCTCCACTCCCCAGTCCCTTCTGCAAAGGGTCACACATCTGCTTGCTCCCTAACCCAGTTTTAGATGAGTTAGCCTGTTAGAGGAATTTTAGTCAATGAAGCTCTTTTGTTTCCCATCATTTCAAGGGGCAGTTTGTTGGCAGGGAGGAGGTGGGTTGACCTCTGGAACCAATAATCTCTTAACCCAGGCTCAGCTGCAACTGGAATAGCAGCTTGAGCCCTGTTCTGTAGGGAAATAGGATACTTTATTGGCTGCTGAGTGGAAAAGAGCTGATGCTACTATCATGATTTTATTTATCAGACCCCGTAGGAGACTACATTTTACATATGAGGACAGATTGGTGCAGGCAAAACTTTGGTCATTTATTCCCTGACACCACAGGTGTCCTCATGACTTGTTGAAAGGGATCAGTATGGAGGCATCGTGAACAAAACCCACAGAGGTTTTTGTCCCTCCCAATGGACAAAGCCTCAGGAAAGGATTTGGTCAAAAATTTCTAAACTAATCGTGATCTCAATCAAGTATTCCTCCAACCATCACATCATAAAACTGGAAGGAGTAGTTAATACAGCAGCTTGTTGACCTGCAGCTGCTGCAGTAACTTACTCCAGCTGTGTTCCAGGCTGTTTACACAAAGCAAACTCAAACATATTTCATCTGACAGGACAACAGCTTTGAGCAATTCATTATCAACTACTGTAATGAGAAGTTGCAGCAGATCTTCATTGAACTTACCCTCAAAGAAGAGCAGGAGGAATACATCCGAGAGGTAATACTTGAGTGGATCTTTCCTTATCCTCTTCCCGTTGTCCCTGCAGAGATACATAAGCATGGAGGCTGGAACCATTTTTCAGGCAACAGAGGCACTTTTTGAGCACAGGAGTGACATGGAGCATGTTTGTGTGGGGCTGTGTGGTAGTTACATGAAGCAAAAAATGTTGGTTTGGCATTTGTTTCACATTATGAATTCTCCATGTAAAAACCATACCCAACTCTGATTCATTCATTGGCAGCAATGACTGGCAGTTCTGAGCAAGGGCTAATTGATTTATTAGAACACTAATACCACTTTCTGGTATTAGTGCCATTGCCCTGCAGCCTGCATTTTGGATTACGCAGCAATGTCTGGGATGCACCCCAAGAACAGCCACAGCCAGTCCTTTATCAAAGGGAATTGGGTGGCTAAAATAATAGCATGCAACACTAAAGAAAGTACAAATAGAGTTTTGGTTCTAGTGTTCTTTCAGGTAAGTATTGAAGGGAGCCGTGTGAGCTTTACGAATAAATTTAAGATGTCCTGTAGAGCCCAGCCTCTGGTGTTTGATGTTATTCTGTGAGTGAACATCAAGCTAAAATTTTAATAGGTTTTAGCAGTGCTCCACATGATACACAGAGCTCAGACAAAATACCAGCTCCCAGCTGTAAAAACTGGCACACGCTGTTTGTACTCCAACTGGATGATACCATTTTGCTGTATAAACATTTTTTTTAATTACATAAAGTTCCTGCCTTATGATCCTGAGGATAACATGAAATTTCAGCATGTCTTTTTGATTTTGCATTCAGTGGTAAACCATCATTGCTGCAATTTGGTTCTTGAATGATATTTCAAATGCTCTGAGAAAAGTAAACTGTAAGAAGTACCACAGAGTGCAGATTAAGAATGAAATGAATATGTTCCTTCTTTCAGTCCTTTCCCCTACCAGTGTTTCCTCGTGATGCATTGGCATCTCATCCTGGAAATTTTATCATTGATGTTTGAAAAAAAAAATTGGGATATTAAGAACATCTGAACAGAAGTCATACTCTGGATTTTTCGAATGGTCTTATCTAAATTTAGCCCTTTTTCTTCCTCCCATTAAAAAAACCAAACAAACAAACCAAAAAAAACCATCCCAACAACGAAGAACTTAGAAATTTTGATCTCAGGAGCTTGCAGTGACATGGGCTGATTTCCTTCTGGCCAGTGGGAGCATGGGCAGCATGGGAGGAACCTGGCCTGGTGCCAGGGAGTGCATGGGAAGCTGACATGGGTGGGGGAAAGGAATGGAGAGTGAGTTTGGCAGCAGCTCAAGGACACTCATTTTGCGCAGATAATGATAGTAGTAGATGGTTGCATTTTTTTTTTTTCTTAATAAATAAATTGTTGGTAAGCATGCAGAATTAAATTTCAAAGTAGTACCATGGTTAATTGGAATATAATGGGAATTGCCTAGAGGAAAAGCTCCCTCCACTTTTTCCTGTTCATACATTTACTTATATTTTCTTACAGGGGATTGAATGGACTCATATCGAATATTTCAACAATGCTATCATTTGTGACCTAATAGAAAATGTAAGTTGTATTCAGGAATCTCTCTGGATAATTTTTTAATGTGGATTTTTTAAAATAATTTTTTTTAATCCATTTTTTTAGTGGATTTAATTTAGCTGTAAAATCTATATGTATCCTCATGCACTAAATTTTGTGAAACATGCCATTCATTGTATTATTCATCTTACTTTGAATGGTAGAAGTTTATTTTACTAAAAAGGTTTTTTTTATAAGTGATGTTACTTTTGTAGAAATATTCAGCAGTATCTACATGAAAAAAGTCCCCAGATCAAATAGCTCTTAAATGTTTACATTTAGGGCTGTTCTCAATAGCAGATATCACATGCTGCATTGTAATCAACATTTCTTTTCATATGGGAACTAGAAAACTCAATTACACATTCATTACTGAGTGTTAGAGGTACTCAAAGTACTCGTATATAATGAGAAGACTTCCAAAGCAAGAAAGATAAAATTCCTTAACAATCAGAAAAGATAACTTTTTAACCATTAACATAAAATACATGATGGTTTTACTGTAAACTGGCTACTTTCAGTTGAGTTGGAGTTGCTACAGTCTGAGGAAATGGCATGAAACTTCAATGTGAATTTCAGGATTCAGATCTCATAAAAAGTCTTTCAAAAATGCAAGTGCTAAAAATCGGTTGGAAATGGTTGTGGGGTAAAAAGAGCCAAACCTTGAGACGGCTTGAAGAATGTTTTTCTGGATAGCCGAAGTCATAAACAGGAGAATGATCTCCTTTTTGTGCTGTGATGGAAACAAGTATTAAAGCTCTTGTTTTGAAACTTCAGAACCAAACTGGAATCCTGGCCATGCTGGACGAAGAATGCCTGAGACCAGGAACTGTTACCGATGACACCTTTTTAGAAAAGCTGAACCAGGTCTGTGCCACTCACCAGCATTTTGAGAGCAGGATGAGCAAGTGCTCCCGGTTCCTCAATGACACCTCCCTGCCTCACAGCTGCTTCAGGATTCAGCACTATGCCGGCAAGGTACCTGGTGAAGGGAGCATGTGCGGGCGGGCTGGTGTAGCTGACTAAAAAATCCAGGCCTGTCTTAATCTTTTTTTGTCTTAAGCCTAAAATCTGTGATTTGGGCTGGAAGGCTTTAAGAGATCTTGAAATGGTTTTGGTTGGAAGGGACCTTAAATATCACCTAGTTCCAAGCCCCTGCCGTGGGCAGGACACCATTCACTAGACCAGGTTGCTCAGAACCTCATCCAGCCTGACCTTTAACACTTTCAGGGATGGGACAGCCACAGCTTCTCTGGGCAGCCTGTGCCAGGGCCTCACCACCCTCATAGTGAAGAATTCCTTCCCAATAACTAATCTAAACCTGCCCTCTGCCAGTCTGAAGCCCCTACCCCTTGTCCTGTCACTACGTGCCCTTGTACAAAGTCCTGCTGCTCTGGTTGAAATCAAAACACTTCTCCTTTCATCAAAGGAGAAAGATGCCCACTGCTGCAGTGCTGCTGTTAGGTCTCTGGAAAGAAATCATTGCTCAAGGTGACAAAAATTCACACACATTTGTAGGCAACATATTTTGGAAAACATGCTCTTTGTCAATGAACTAGCTGTAGTCCTTAGTCACGTTGTTGAGAAAATGCAGTTTTAGTATGTTTGAAGGAACTGAGTTTGATACTCTGTTTAAACTGATGGAAGAGAAAGCTACACAGAGGGCTTGCAAACGTATTTGCATTTTGCAATATAGAAGTATGAATAAATACAAGTGTGACAGCTTTCAGTGTGTAATCCATTATGACTTTTTATTAATGAAAATCAAAATAATTAAATTTGTAGACTGAAGATTTAAAAGAAAATTAAAAGTAAATGTACGGCTGAAAATATACCTCTTGTCTGAATCTGCTGAAGTGATAATTTCACACAGTAAAGAATATTTGGAAAGTGTTTAATTTCCCTAGGACTGCTTAATGCTTTTTGAAATTTTCTTCATCTTATAATTTTGAATAGCTCAATAATTTTCTTGTTCAGAATAGTCCTGGAAATATCAGACTTTCAGCCTTTCAGGCAGCCATTCATTAACTTAACATTATTTGCCAATAAGAGTTTATAACTGCCTATAATCTATCAGGGGTTAATACCTAGGTACTTCTTTGGTTGTCAAAAATGTAAGTGAATTGAAAATACTCTAGTACTTGGAGAAGGACTGTGCACAGATTGTGTCTTAGCAGGCTGTGAGGGTCTTTGATTGTTACAGGCATTCAGTAGAGCAAATTCCTCCTATTTTGGGAGGAATGTTGTTTTTCCATCCTCTGCTAAGAACATTTTGATCTTGTCAGTGGTCAACAAAAGTTTGACCCCCTTTTTAAGAAATATAAGTCATTTCATGTGAGCAGTTGTTTGGTTTTTTCAGTAGTGGCATTTACTGCACCTGTCAGAACCAGAAACATGTTCTCAAAAATAAAATGCTGCCTGAGTTCCCGGTAACTTGCTGTTGTGTAAAATATGTGTCAGTACTATTTTCATTGAGTATTCTGTGTACATAGTACATACCTATGCAGAACTGAGAAATCATGGATCTGAAGAAGAATCTGTATTACCAGCCAGATGACTTGTCACAATTAACCAGAGAAGTTTCCTACCCTCAAAAATTAAAAAGCCAGTAGCAATCTGAGATCTGCATGAGGTTCCTCTGGCTGCCTTCTGGGTGCCCAGCTGCAGGTCAGAGCTTTGTACTTGTGCTTGTTGTTGTTGGACTGCTTTCCTGGTAAAAGTCCTTTAAAATAACAGTCCACTGGGGGCTGCACAGCTTGCTGCTTGCACTGTGATAGCAAGAGGTGGTATGCCATATCTTGTTTTAGTTAGGCAAATAATGTAAGCATAAGTACTTTGAAGGAAAAGGGTGTTTTTGTTGTTTTGATCCAAAAGAGAGGGAGAAAAGTTCATCAGACCAAGAAAAAAAGGATTTTTGTGGAGTCTTGGCAGGTGGTGGTGGTGTGTCAGAGTTATCATGGAAAAAGGATTTCTTCCACTTCAAAAACCAGAACTGATCGACACAGGGAACTGTATGGCAGATGAGAAAATGCATCTTTCTCAGGTAGCATGTTCACAGACATTTTATCCAACAAAAAGTCATCCAAATGTTAGATTTAAAATGAAAGCTGAAATATCTTTTGTTTCTTTTGGACAGTGTGTAAGAAGGAGAAATCAATTTCTTGGGCCAGTTTTGAAGTGGTCTATGTTGTAGTTCAAAACCTGTGCTGATGAGACTCTTCTCTGTTGTTCAGGTTATGTACCAGGTGGAAGGATTTGTTGACAAAAATAATGATCTTCTGTACCGTGACCTCTCCCAGGCCATGTGGAAGGCCAACCACTCCCTTATCAAAGCATTGTTCCCAGAAGGAAACCCTGCTAAGATCAATCTAAAGAGACCACCAACGGCAGGTTCACAGTTCAAGGCTTCAGTTGCTACCCTGATGAAAAATCTCCAGAATAAAAATCCAAACTATATCAGGTAAATTCCCCAGTGCCAAAGATTTGGTGAATTTGTTTTGGTGAGGTTATATAAAAAAACCCCACCTCGATATCCAAGGATAAACTATTGAAATCTACGGTTTCTATCTATCACCATAAGAGTTGTATACGTGTACAGTGCTGCAAAGAGATGTCCCTTTTGGTTTTCCTTTCCAGGTGCATCAAGCCCAATGAAAAAAAGGCTGCAGACATTTTCAACGAGGCCCTGGTGTGCCACCAGATCCGGTACCTCGGGCTCCTGGAGAACGTGCGGGTCAGGAGGGCGGGTTACGCCTTCCGGCAGGCCTATGAGCCCTGCCTGGAGAGGTACAAAATGCTCTGCAGGCAGACATGGCCCCACTGGAGAGGGCCAGCCAGGTAGGCAGACAGCAGTATTCCTACCTGTCCTGAGTGAAATTCCTGTCTTCCACGTGTCCTGATTTTAAAATTTTTTTGCATACGTTGCGAAAGGAGCGTATTGCAGCCCCTACTGGTTTGGGTCTGACAGAAAGGGCGTAAGAGAGAGACTGCAGTGGATTCAAAACTGCAGGGAGGTCTGGAATGATCAGGAGGGCACTTATCTTTAATAACCAACTTTCAAAGTGTAAGAACACTCATTTCGTTGAAGACAGCCATGCAGTCTTCCCCTGCCCTTTCAGGAGTAACTTTACATAATGATTGGGGAACGATTATGAGATAATATCTCTTGCAAATCAATTGTATTAAATATATACTTTTAAATGGCATAGTATTCACGTGTATTTTTTGCAAATAATGTCTGGGATGGGCAAATAAGCTTCTATTATTTCTTTTTACATGTGGCCACCAAAAGCATGATTTAAATAGCTTTCATAATAGATTAACATCTTTTAGCTACAATTTAAATCTTTAGGTTATCAAGATAATGGTGGAAGAGCAGTATTGATAAAAACAGCATTGTAGTAGTCATCACAAAGATCTGCACAGTTCCTCTCTCCTTTTTCTGTTGGTGTTCCTAAAATGCACTTGGTAAGAGTGGAACACTGACGTTTTGGCAAACTCGTTAGTCTTTGTTTCACATTTTGACATTAGTGTGAGAGCCCTTCCTTTTCCTTTCTTTTTTTTTTTTTTTTGTTTTTAGGTAAAATAATTATAGATGTAAGAGGAAAAAATAGGCCATTGCTGATGCTGTAAAATGAAATTTGCTCTTTTTTTCATCAAATTGTTCTGAATCTTTATGGTGATTATTCTTGCCTTTAGCTGAATAACCACTGAGTAAATGAGTTAGGTTTTCAATCTTCTTATGTCAAGCACTATTTAAAAGTTTAAAATATGCTTTCATATGCTTTCCATAAATTAATCTGTGAATATGTAAACTAAGAAGTTTTAAAGCTGAGGTTCATGTTTGTTAAGCTCATTTATTCCTTCTTAGGGCTGGAGTAGAGGTGCTGTTTAATGAATTGAGAATCCCTGAAGAGGAATTTTCATTTGGCAGATCAAAGATATTCATCCGCAACCCAAGAACAGTAAGTGAAAAATGCCTTCTGCAAAACCAAGCCCTCTCTCTTGAGGACAGCCTGCTGTGAGGTGCATCATTCACTACCTGGTTCCTACAGATTTTTCTACATGCAGTGCTTTGATATATTGATGTGAATGTAGCATTAAAAAAGCACTTTTTAATGTTAGACCCATTAAAATCAATGTGAATCAAGATTCTACAATAGCTGTCAGCCTTTATTTAATATAATTTTAGAGCATTGACTTGTGACAGTGTATCTGCCACAAATCTTCTTGTTATATCTGCCTATAGCTCTGGAGATGAATAAAACAACATGTGTCTGAGGGGGGACTTCAGTAAAGAAGTTATTTCTCTTACAAGAGCTGTGCTTATGGGTTTTTTCCCTTGTCTCTTCTCTCCTGCTGTTTTTCTTCCAATGTCAAACAAAACCCTAAAAACCCCCACACCCAGCTCTTCAAACTAGAAGACCTGAGGAAGCAGCGTTTGGAGGACTTGGCTACTCTGATTGAAAAGATTTACAGAGGCTGGAAGTGCCGTACCCGTTTCTTGTTAATGAAAAGATGCCAGATTGTGATTGCTTCCTGGTACAGGAGATACGCAGTAAGATACCATCCTTACTACATGGGGGGTTCTCTTCATTGTTTAATACATATAACCTTCATAGGATATTCTTCCACAATATGTACTGAGAGCTGTTGAAAGAATTCAATTTTATGCTAATATTTAAGTACCAATAGCGGGAATAAAGAAAATTTAGTTTCTATAGACCACTATTAAGTGCTTACATTGTGCTTGTTCTTAAATAATTGAAAAGCTCACCAGAGTCCTTTTGCTCTGGGAAAACAGGATTCTGTGGCTCAGCTGGGAAGAGTCTTTTTCATTAAGCTTAAATGCTGTGCTTCCCAGCACTTCCGGTGCTTTCAAAACATGTGGTTAATGTGTAAAAAATGTTCAGTAATATACATGTGCAGTTCTGTGGAATTCAGTCATTCCTAAGCCTTTTTGTGTTTTTGCCTTATTTGGAACATTTGCCTTTGACTCAAGAATGCTGCCTGGGAGGAGGCAGCATATAATTTTAATTATAACTCCTAAGACTTGTAATTCAGTGTCATTATTGATACAGTCAGTCCTAAAGCAGTTTCAGATCTATCTGTGGACTGGGTGTTCGATGCCACGAACTGAACAGCATGGTTCTGTGATTCTTTGGCAGTTAGGAAATGATACTGAATTATGAGATAAAAAAGATTTATTTGTTTCTAAAACCATTCTTGAACTTCTCAGCTGTGTTTTGTTACTGCTAGAGAATAGCACAAGCGTATCAGAAACCTTGATAAAATATGGAAAGAAAGTCTTCTTAAACTGCAAGTTGCAGAGTTGACAAATCCCTGTTTTTCAGTTGACAAGCACTTCTGTTTGTCCTCTTGAAAGCCATCAGTGTTTGGTTCACTTCTCTTGGATAATTAGAGGGAAGTATAGATGATTTGGAAAAAGTATGCCTGAAGCATGCTTTTTTACTGTAGAAACTCTTCTCTCTGAACTTGTGTGATTGAAAGCCCTGTTCCTACAAACAGCATCATTACAGAATTGTGTTGTGCCCATATGGCTTCATTATGGTCTCATGCAACCTTAATGAATTTAAAATGGACTTAATGCAGCTCGATTGGCACAACTTTAAATATAAGGAAATGAAAACAAATACACGGCCAAGAACTGCTGATTTCTTAACTGTGAACCTTTACTGGGTGACTGGTGAAATATGGCAGCAGTTGTTCTATTGGTGATGATAGAGAGGTTTCCTCAGCCTCTTCATGCGGATGGAAGGCACCGTTCTCCTCACCCAACATGACTGGTAGGCACAGTGCTTTGGAAGGTTTCATGGGAAGTCCCTGGAATGAATAAAGCTTTTTTGAGCAACTCCTTGTGCTGGAGGCTTGACTCAAGGATATGCAGACATTTGTCTGTCTGTTGCCTTGCAAGACACGGATGGCGGCCGTGGCATGAGGGTGACCCAGAGGGGACCCTCTCCAGCTTGCTCACAGAGATGTTCACTGTCACTGAGTGGGCTGAGTGTCAAGTCTAAAAGCCCTGTTGCAAAGTCTGTCAATTTAGTATTATACTAAATGTTAGGCTACTGGAGAACTGAGTTTTAGAACTGAAAATGCTCAGCTGTCCAGGAAATTTATAGTTCAACCTAGCATGCTTAAATAATACTGCAGCATCTCATTCTGGAATCCATGGTTTTGGTTTTTTTCCTCTTCCTGAGTTATCATCAGCACTTGGTATAATAAAACAAAATTTTATTTTATGGGTAATAGGAACAGCTTGTCTTATGAAAAGGTGGTAAAAAGCTTAGCCAACAAACCTGAGCATTTGGGACAGTTTGTGTGCTACTCTGGTGGTGGGGAAGACAAATAAAGCTCTTACTGTTAGCATTTAATCTGCATTTGTGCTGCTGACCATGAACTTAGTGTTTCTGTAAACAGGGTGACATTGTCCATGCAGCATTGTTGATGTGCTTTGTTTCCCCTCGAGTTGAACACAGAATGTACACTCTGATGTGCTCAGTCAAAAATTGTTCACTTTTTACATTTAGTGCTTGTTTCCTCAAGCATATGGTCAAATGTTAGTAATGAAAGGCTTATTATGCAGTGTTTAACAGATGTAATATTCTGTTCTAAGCATCACATACTTATTTCCAATACAGCAACAAAAAAGATACCAGAAGATAAAGAGTTCGGCTATTACAGTGCAGTCGTACATCAGAGGGTGGAAGGTGAGTTTCCTGCTACTGCGGCCGTCTCTGTACGGTGAGGCGAGGAGCAGGTCAGAAAACACATCCCAAATGCACTGAGCCTCCTGCCCTTCATGCCTTCCCTCCACGGAGCTGTGGCTGTGCCACAGCCGTTGTTAAACACTCGTGTTTGCTGTGAGAAGAGGCGAGTTCAGGGTATCTGCGTGTGCTGCCCGGACTATAAATCCCTGCAAACCCTGCAAGTGGAATGCTGGGACCACACTAAACTACTGGGTTATCCTTGAGGCATCTTCTGCCAGGGAATTTGGAGGTAGGAGGCCTCTTAACATGGACTGGAGTGTAAATGAGTGAGGGTAGTCATTAGAGCACACCTAATCAGGCAGGCCAACTGCTCCAGAGCAGGATGCTCTGGGGCTCTGCCAGTGGGCTTAGGAAAACTGTAGTGCTGGACTGATTTGAAAACAACAAGTTGTGGTTGGCAATTATTTTATGCTTAACAGGATTCTCAAAGGATGAATCAAATTGAAAGCAGGATTAATAGAAAGAGTTTGCGTTGCCTGGGCAATTTGTTACTTGGGTTAAGTCTCCAGTTCTCTTCTGTCTGCTAAGTGGAGGAGTGAAAGTGCACTTGGGTTGAGAAAGTAGTTTATTGCTGTTGGCTTGTACTCGGCCTCAATTTGCCACAACTCCGCTTCTTCTCTGAGAGGTTTGTACTTTGTGAAGGGATAATCATGCATCCTAGTAGATATTTAAGGAGTGATGCTTTATTAAGAGGTAAAAATGAGGTTGACAGCTCACATGAGAGCAACCATGATGCTTAAAGCAACTACTGCTGTCCATCTTCAGAAAAAATAACCCTGGGCTCCTCTGTTTCCTTATTAACCTTTCTTCACCCTACTAAAGGTGGATTTCCCCTCTACTTAGGGAAGAGAGAACTGCCTTTAGTTCTGGAGTCAGTTCCCTTTCTGTCAGACAGGGAGGGAAGGGGCTGCAGTTAGGAGCTATTGGTGTAAATAGCCCTCTCCTGCCCAGGCGGCTTTAAAATTTGCCAACAATAAGGTAACATAATTTGACTTTGCTGTTTCTCTGGATTTTTACTTTGTCTTTATTATTTTGTTTAAATGGGTTAAAAAATCCTTTCAGCCTAACTACTGATGTGCTGTCTTTTCCCATGAGTGTTATTTGAAGAAAACTGGGTTAAAAGCATCATCTCGAGTTATGCTTTTCTGTTTGCCATTGGAGAACAAGCTCTTTTGCAGTAGCATTACCGTGCATGAAAGCCTGATACGACAGCAGCCTTTTGTGTGACCTAAAGCCAGCAATTTATTTGTGATTTATTCTTTATTGCACTCTAAATGGATTAGACATTTACTGTATGGAGAAAAAATACTGTTGCCATTGTGCACACAGACATATAGATATCTCAGGTAATGCAGCAAATCTGGGAGAAAACTGAACATTGAACAAAGATCACCTGACCTGCCAGTCCCAAACTCTTGCAGCACAGAATCCTCCCTGGAACAGCAAATGTTAGACTGGGCAGCACTTGTGAATGTCTTTGCTTTGCTTGGGAATTTGGAGGCAGTGTGTTTTGGTTTTGCCTAGATTTACAAGTTGCAGTGCCCTATTTCAAAAACCATAAAAAGTTAGTAAAAAATAATGTTTTAAATTGTTTACAGGCTCGGAAACTTCTTCGGGAACTCAAGCATCTGAAGCGTTGTAATGAGGCTGCTACAGTAATTGCTGCTTATTGGCATGGTACCCAGGTAAGGAATGGCAACAAATTGTGCACTTGTGTGTCCCTACATAGAATGAAGAAGGTCCCTCAGGATAGTTATCTGGGAATAGTGTCAGTGGCTTACACCGCTTTTACTGCCTAAACTGGTTTTTTGGTTTCTCTTTGCTGCTAACCTGTCATAGCTGGTGCAATCTGGGAAGCAGGGACACGCTTTAATATTTGCCTTTTGTAGTGACTGGTTACTTCCTTTCTTTCTTGCACCAATGGGAACTTGCAATAACCTTTTCTTTCCTAAGCTTTTCTATATCCCATTTTCAAATGCATCACAGGCACGAAGGGAACTGAGACGACTGAAAGACGAGGCTAGAAATAAACATGCTATTGCTGTTATTTGGGCTTTCTGGCTTGGATATAAGGTACTTCATGCACATATCACATGACCCCCTCCATTACCCAGCAATACCAACATTTAATCACTAGTTCATAGTAAGAATTAATGACTAATACAATTCACTCTTAAATAATAGAGCATGATCATCGATTCCTTCCATTTCCATTCATGCCACACCTAATAAATCTGATAGCATTGTTTATGCCAGTTTTTTGTAGAGTAGGAAATTCTTTGCATGGCAACCAAGTACAGATTTGCACTAACAAGCCATTAGACTAGATTAAAAATGACTAGACTATAGTATTCTCAAATTAGGAAATGCATTTAACTACATGTAAATATGCAAAGCATGTTTTGTGGGGGGGAGACAAGGTCGGGGTTTTTTGTTGTGTTCCTCCCCACGCCCCCAACAAGTGCTTTCAGTGACACTGTGTTAGTGATCCAGCTGAGATTTTCAGCACATATTATATAATCTGTATCCTGGACAGTCATCATCTACAAGTTCAAACCAACACTATTAAGTTTCATTAAATTCTAGTTATGATTGGTTTAATTGATTCTCTGCCTGTGATTTGAACCAGTAAAAAAATTTCAGTAAGTACAAGTAAAGCACAAATTTATGAGCTGATCTTTTAGCAGAAAATGATGTTAGTTTGCAATTCTAAACTTACAGCCCTAGAAAAATCCCAGGAATTCCAGCATCAGCTGTTTGTTTTCAGAAGCAAAGTCCCACTGAAAGATGCTTGCTAATCCCCAGCCTGTAGTTGTGGGTTATGTGAACATTTGAAATGCTGTTCACTAGAGGCCAAAAATATATTGGTTTCAATTAATAAATTCCTAATTTAGTTGAAAACCATAAATACATTAGATTTAAAACATTTTTCAGTTGTTATTTATGTTGGGGGTGTGTTGTTAGAACACCTTGCCAACTGAATGGAGAAATGTGCTCAAATTACGTCTGGAGTATAATGCTGTGTTTGACCTTTGCTATTTTGATATAAATCTATTAGATTTCTAGCAAAATGGCAGCCCTGGGAATTCAAACAAACACATACAGAATTTCCTTCATACTAGAGAGTTTTTGGAACTTTTCAGTTCTAGCTTGATATTTAGGTAACTTATGTATATAATATATAATTTGACAGACACACTGTTTCCTCATTTGTTTAAGCACAATACATTGAGTATTAGTATTTTTAATCAGAGTTCCTTTCACCAAAAAATTGCTCAATACTTCAGAAGAAATATTTGTTTTCCTAGTTTTAAGATATGCCTTAGAATTAAAAGATATATCCAGTGGATGCAATAGTGTTAACTATGTTAAAGCTCCTCATTTAAATATTTAGTAGATTTGGATAATTTTTTAACATGGTTTAGTAGTTATTTTTATCAACTGGCTCACAGGAATTTAGTGAAAAATTGTCTCCTTATTCCTTAAATAGAAATAATCTAAATATAATAATATATATGTATATAAAGATAATAATCTAAATTGAATTAAGATTAGAAAAATAATTAGTCTCTGATAAGAGAGACAACTTTTTATTAGTGTGATCTTTTATCTTTTCTTGGGGGAAAAGTTAGAACAAAAGTTCTTAAAAGTTATCATCAGAAGTCTCTTGCTTTACCAAAAACCCCACAAACAAAAAAATAAAATAAGAGTGAGCCTCAAGTACTCAGTTTCCTTCCTTTTCACAAGATAGACAAATACTTAGCTTTGCATAGTTCTTGCTTTTACATTGCTGTGCAGTAGGAGCTTTTCTGCCTAGCAGATGAGTGGAAACATAATGTTTGAGTCTACATCCACTGCACATTAACCTTTCCTTCTGCACCAGAAGAGCATGACTGGCACAGGCTGGAACTGCTGCTGCACAAGTCTGATAACTTACAACTTGACAAGGGCAGATACAGGGCTAGAGCTGCTCTGACTGAGCCTATAATACTGGAACTGTTCCTTGACTGTTGTCATCAGATAACTGAATAAAAATATGCTGGTATCTCCTAAAATGCGACATTCTGTTAAGTTGCCCACACATGCCTCAAATTGCTTTCCTGAAATGGAATGATTGATGAAAAGTAGGAAGGTGCCTACCTCTTTGTACATGAGGAATGCACTAGGTTTGATGGCTCTGCCCCTTAATTCCACACAGACATCATTTACCAGGCTGGAGATTTTTTTTTTTTAAATACATAAAGATCAAAATAAAAAATAATCTTCAGAATAAAAGCCCTCATTACAGTGCTGGAAAGTCACCATGACACGTAGTTGCAGAGCTGATTCCGTCCTGCCCAGGCACTTGCCAGTGGAAGAAGTGACTAGATAGTGAGATTTTACTAAGTCTTGATTTTGATACACATCGTTTTGATCACGAAACTGCAGGGAAAGCTCTCCCATTAGGATCAAGTTATGAGATGTGTGCACAGAAGAGAGGAGGAGGAAAGGCTGACAGTGAATAACAGGGCTGACAAAATTCCCACCTGTACTTGCCCCTTCAGCAGCAGTGGAGGCTTTCTCGACCTTCTCTGTGGCTTCACACCAACTCACATGGGCATGTTGGGTGTCAAAGGTCAAGCGCTGCTGCTCCATCCCTTTCCCTCCTGGTTGTAAACCTGTTTGGTTTGGGAGAGGCGTTTCCTGGTCGTTGTGCTGTCTGCATCGGGCTGTCTCTTTTGTTCACTCTCTGAACCCTTTAGGCTCGGAGGGAGTTGAAACGCTTGAAGGAGGAGGCTAGGCGTAAGCATGCTGTGGCAGTCATTTGGGCTTACTGGCTTGGACTGAAGGTACTTTCTCCAACACTCCCATCTGTCAACATGAACTCAATGAAGCGTGGCACACTACTTACTAACACTTAATAAACAAGCAGTTTTGTGGGCTCACTAGAAGGAGTGGGGTTTTTTTACATTGTTTAACTTTGTCATGGACTTGGCTGAAAAAGTAAGCTGAAAGTGCCTCACAGCAACATTTAGGCATCGAGACTTTTTTTATCATATCCGGAATCACAGCTTTCAAGAGACAGACAAAAGTCAGATTAAAGGGACTCTATTACAGTTGTTGACTTAAAAAAACTGACCTACCTTGGCAAAGATCCTACCTGGAAAGATTACAAGGATGTATTTTCTGGTTGTGACTTCTGCTTGTTTGAACGGGAAGTAGGGTGGAAGCATCTGACTCTCAACTGCTGCTCACAGTAGACCCCTGATCCCAGTGCCGAGGAGGGCATGGTGTAAAGCCAATGGTCATGTCCTGTTGCATCCAGAAGCCTTTTTTAGGGCCTGGCATTGGACACAGCTACCTGTGGCTTGTGACAGCCATGAATTCCTAGAGAAATTGAGATGTGGAAAAGTGTTTTGTTTTCCGTCCCTTGCTTTCAAGGACTGGTTGGCAAAAGAAAACACATCTGCAATCTGGAAAAAAGTAGTTCTGCTCTGTAAATAGACTATGAAAATGGCATCTTCAGATGTTTCAGGTCTGTGCCCAAATGATTTACATAACACAGTTTTACAGATGCAGTCCCGAAGAACTGCGGAAATCTGAATCTGTTTGGTTTGGCTGGGGGTGACTTCTGCTAATAGGGCTGTTGTAGACTACAGAGGTATGAAAGGAACAATTCACTCAGTAATGCGGAGTAAAATTCAGCTCTCATATTCTTGTACTTATCCTGATAGTGATGAAATGGGAAAAATAGTTAGAAAACATTAATATAATACATGTTCATCTGTGTTTAAAAAAATCCATTTCAATACATACATGGAAACCAGAGCTGGAAAATACAAAGGAGCCATTTTAAGAAGTCATTCTGCAGATCAGAATCACACTTTGGGTACTACTGCCAAAGTAGGTCTGTTTTTATGATTTTAAAACAAGGATATGTCCCTCCTGAGAACTCAGAGGCTGTTTTATATCAAACAGTGGCATTTAAATGCAAACTGATAATTCCAAAACCTTTAGGGTGCATTACAGCAGGAATACATCTCTGCAGTCTGTGGCATGGTTTTTGGAGAGTTTGTTAAATAGCATAAGCAACATTTCCAATTTCCATCTCACCTGAAATAACACAGATTTTTCTGAATAAGACCATAGTCTGTCATTCCAATACATCACTGTTACCACAGGTAGTTTGAAGGCAAAGTGTTTTCACCTGTGACATGCAAGGCTGAATAATTGAAATTGATACAAACAGGCAAGATTAAACCATTAAGTTGTGAGGATTTTGTTACTTGTTGGTTTTATTTGATTATATGCCGAGTAGATTTTAATAGCATTTGTGCTACTTTCCAGATTTAGGCTTTTCTGGAGCAGCTTGCATTTCTCAGTGCTTGCTTTGCAGCTTCCCTGCAGCACCAATAGGATGTCTATTAGTCCCTTTCTTCCAAATTAATTTGCCCACCTTGCAGCTCGCAAAGAATAATGTAAAGCAAGATCATTAGGGAGAGTCTATGAGAACATGGTGAGATTTGGGATGACTGTGGTTGGAGTGGCTTTGAGTGTGTTAATTACCATCCCTGAATAATTAATAAAGGATGTACTCTAATTATAGAGCACTAAGCCTTGCAGAAAATGAGTGAATAAGAACTCGAATATTTTTTTCTTATAAAGTGAGGAGGAAAAAATTATGCACTGAATTTGCATAGAATGATGACAGCTGAATGCTGCCAGTTTTGTTGATGCATCTTAATGTGTGATTAAGCAAAACTTGTTTACTTGTGGGGTGTTTTTAGTCCCCAAATGATGACAGATTCTTGCTTTCCAAATGCTGGTTTATCTCAAAATGCATGAGTCACTATGAGGCAGAAGGGGGTGCCAGGGTAAATTTTTTTCTGTAAGTTGGTGGGGATTTTATTCTTTGGGTTTCCCTTTATATTCTGGTAACACAGAAGCCAGCAACACACAATGAGTTAGCTAAAACCACTAAATTTTGCTCTGGGGTGAATTATGCAAAGCCACGATGTTTTCCCTGGGTTTTGCCCAAAACCCATAACAGGTGTGTTGCAGGCTGTGCCAGAGTTTGCAAAAAAAGTTGGGGGATGTTTCGGCTGACTTGAGGTGAGCCTGGGTGTCACATAAAACTGCAAACCAGTTGGGCCTTCTTTGGTTGCCTTTTCTGAATTTTGATTTATGCTGATTAACATTGATAGAAAAGGCAAAACAAGTACTCTGAAACTTGCACTTCTAAGGACATATTAAAAGTTAATGTCACCAGCAAAAATTGTTTTGATGATCACTTTTTTGATTTTTTTTTTAAATTGTATTGGTTTTTAAATAAATTTTGGGAGCAAATATCAAGTTTGCTGATATTAAGCAGTCTTTGTGTTGATTTTCTGCTCTTACCAAGCACCAAAATCTTATTTTTCTTTTGGAATGAAGACTGCTTGTGTGAAAAGAGTTTTTTCATGCAGAAGTGTGCTCTGAAAAAAAAGAATTCCCTTTTTATTATTGAAAATTCTGCGTATTAAGAATTTTAATGGAGAAAAATCTGAAAATTTCTCCAGTTAACTCTGTAATTAACATCAAATCAGTGTCACTTCAGACACATGAAAATTGTGTCATCGCTGGTGATGCCTCACTTTTTCCAGTCCAGCTTTATGCAAAAGCTTATTGAAAATAGATTCATGCTGTGAATTTGACAATATTTGAATAATTTGGCTTTTTGGAGGGAAGTATTTCAAATTCCTTGTTAAGTTTGCAAATAATTGCACTCAGGTCAGCTGAGGTATCTTTCAGACATCTTGGTCCATGGTCTGTTTCACATATTTTAACTGTGACCAGGTGATGTTCCTATTTCAGGAACTCTTTGCATGTACATATGCTTGTTTTAATGTTTTCTACCATAGAGCTTTTTAAAAGAATACCTGTGCAAACAAATACTTTCTTTTTATTAATTTTGAGGGTTTGTTTAACTTTCCAGGTCCGTAGAGAATACAGAAAATTCTTCAGAGCCAATGCTGGAAGAAAAATTTATGAATTTACCCTTCAGAGAATTGTATGTATATATCTGTACAAAGCACATGTACACTTTCTGTGTTTTAAGTTTTTATTTTCTATCAAATACAACAACTGTGTTATGGCCTTGATAGTCCTTGTAAGGAAATGTCCAAGATAAGCACATGGAAAAGTGACAAATTAATATTCTGATATTGTAAAGAAAGGATAGTGATAGTATTTGGTGGTGTAGGAATGGTATGAAGTATTTGCCACAGTTCTGTGATATCTAAATCTGCGTTTCCAGTATACCTGGCTTTTAAAATCCATATGCTGGCTTATGAGAGCTGAGAGTTGCAGTTTGGTAACTGTGCTTTTTAATCACAGAGCAGCTGCTTTTCCTTGCGTACTTCAATAACTCTGATATTTGAACATTAATAAAACATCTTGCTTCAATTTTATCACAGATGCAAAAATACTTCTTGGAAATGAAGAATAAGATGCCTTCTTTATCACCAATAGATAAAACCTGGCCAGCGAGGCCTTACCTTTTCTTGGATTCAACTCACAAAGAACTAAAGAGGATTTTCCATTTGTGGAGGGTAGGACACATTCTGGTCCAGTCTGTGCAGAACTTCTTCCCATGATTCTCAACAGTTTTGTTCACAAAGGGTCTATTTTTAGGATGTATTTCCTTCAATTCCAGCCAGGATAATTTTATTTCTTTGGAAGGAGTATGTTTTTTGGTCATTGCCTTTGGCTTGCAAGGGATATAACTATCCTGGCTACTCCTTTCTGGGGCTAGGGGGAAAGGTTTGCTTCCTGCCATCCGCCTGTTAATTAATAGCTTGTAATACTTGTGTCCATGGCCAGGACTTAGACCAATGCTGGAAGTGCTGGGTGGAATTTTTTGCTTATGAGCTGTGGTTAGCTGAAATTTGTTTTGGATCTTTGGACGGAGAGAACAGCGAGAATCTGTACAAATGCTGATGGGACTGTTTTACTGATCTTGTGGGCTGTGTTTTCTGTGAATTGTCAAGGAACAGTTTTTCTTTCTGAGCCTGCAAAATTCACCCTCTCAGCTATGGTTTTTTTTCTTTCTCTCTGCCTATACAAACTTCCAAAACCGTGGAACTGTATGTATGTTTCTGTGAAGCTTTTTAGCACAGTCTTCCAATAACTGGTATCTCAAAGATTAAGCTCGTGTTCGAGTGCAACATGCTTACATGAGATGTCCTATATGTTGTTTCTGGTATAATTCAGAAGTATCTAGAATGGGTGAGGAGAAAACTGCCTCTCCTGTTTATTACAGTGGCATGTAGGATGGAGCTGAGTCACTTCAGAAGCATACAAAGAATGTGCATCTTGAGCAATGAGCAAACATTAGTCTGTGGTGCTGTGAGATTGGGAAAGATAATTTTATGTTTTGTTTAATATATCCCGTTTTGTAGTGTAAAAAGTACAGAGATCAGTTCACAGATCAGCAGAAGCTTATATATGAAGAAAAACTGGAAGCAAGTGAACTTTTCAAGGACAAGAAGGCTTTATATCCAGCCAGGTAATGACTGATTCTGCTGCCTTTAGTGTACAAGAAATTCTATATCCTTCTGTAGATTTGGGAAACTAAGTAAGATTTTGCGTTTTACCTTAAGCAGGAAAGTGTATTTTCCTTGTTTGACAACATCCCTCCATCATTTGACTTTATCATCCTGAAAACTGACCTCAGTTAGAAGCAAACTTAGCTGTTGTTACAGCCACTAATCCTGTGATACCAAGAACTTCTGTTCAGAATCCATGGTGGTTTGTTGTTTGAACCCCCCATGACCTGTTCACGTTGTAAAAGTTTGGGGAACTTGCAGAAAGGAACACCTCTCACCCTTTCCCCTCGTTTCCATCAGGCTGTTTCCTGCAATGATAAAGGCAGAGTGAGCTGGGAGGCTGTAAGTGACAATGTCACTCCCTCCCAGATGAGCTGTGCTGGGGAGCTCTCCTGTGTTCAAAGTCAGCACATTTCACCATCATGCTCTAAGGTGAAGACTGGGTAATTTAACAGTTAGATACATTGGTGCATATCTTTTTGCAAGGATACTTTAAAAAAAGTTCTATTTCCATTTTAGATTCTGTTTTCTTTTTTATCTTTTTAATCATGTGAAATCTCTTCAAATAAGTTCTTTGGTTTCTCAGATTATTGAGTTCTCTAAAACGGACAGATTCTTGTCATTGCTATCTACAGAGCTAGCATTACTCAAGAAAGTACAGTAGTATCTGATTTTATTTAAGGAATGCACTTCTTTTGGTATGCAATAAAACTGACAAAAGAGAGATATGATGTCCTTGAAATAAGTTGGCTTACACTTTTTAAGTGAATATGAGCTTATAAATTGTATTTTTTTCTTGAAAACAAACATCTTGTCCATCTCAAGAGAGTTTTCTTGTAGAAGCTGAAATTTGAGCTGAGCAGGAGCAATTTAAATGAGAAGCAAGGTTCAGCAGAGG
This sequence comes from Coloeus monedula, assembly GCF_965178545.1. Classification (NCBI taxonomy): domain Eukaryota; kingdom Metazoa; phylum Chordata; class Aves; order Passeriformes; family Corvidae; genus Coloeus; species Coloeus monedula. The sequence continues at coordinate 9,006,630 of NC_138787.1, forward strand.
GAGAAATGGGAATCTGCAAGAGTTTATGAGAACAGTTCCATGCATGGACAAGCTCTGCTTGTTGTTTGTGTGTTTCCTTGGGTTTATTTTGTGTCATTTTTTTTATTGAGACATTTCCTGTTTTCCTGTAATGGGCTCAGTGTATGTTTCTCTTTTTTTCCCTTCAGTAGATCACTTATTTAATGGCTATATATGCTAGCTTGTGGTTTGTTCCTTATTTGCTTTGGGATGTCTTTTTATGCTGCTGGGAAAAGAGAAAGATGGTGCCTTTGGACTTTCCTAGGGACAAGCAGGTTGTTTTAGGTTTTAGTCAGTATGCATCTGATCAGCAGAGAGCTCATTGGGAAGGAAGGAATTCTGTTTATATCCCTGGTTTGGTACCTTTGACACCAAGGCTGAACAATGAAATAATAGACAGCAAAATATATTTATATTATTTATATCTATATTTGTATTTATGTTTATATTTATATCTAAAACTCATATATATATATATATATATATATATACACATATGTATGTGAGTAGTTTTTATCCAAGACATTCTTAAATAGTATACGTGATAGAGGAACTGTTGATTCATTTCAGTTTGAGTTGTAACTTGTCATCATTTGATCAGGGATGAAGTCCACAGGGAATGTACTGTTTTGATGAATATGATTTCATAATGCTAACTAATAAAAACCGAAAAAGCCTGAAGCTCCAACATGGTGGAAAGTTGGAATGCTTCCCCCACCCTGCATTCATTTAGAAACATTTCCATCTCTTTTTGTCTGGTATTCAGAGCTGATTAGCTCCTACTGTTGTTTTGTTGGGGTTTTTTTTAATAGGCCTAAGGGTAGAGAAAATTACTGTATAAAATTTCTGATTAATTAGTATGATAATGGTTCATAGGATATGGCTAATTTTCTGTGTATAGGATAATTATTTAAGAAGAGAGAGGGACTTGTGGGTACTAAAATTCAAGTACCCTTCCTCTTCTTTCCCATTTATCTGTGTGCCAGATTGCAATTGCAAAGGCAGTGCTGTTCCACATACTGTACTGGTTTCTCTTGGGCTCCAGTCTTGGCAGGGCTTTGCTTGAATACTTTGTACTTAAAGTGATTATTTAAAGGCAAGCAGCGACTGTATTCACCAATTCTTGACCTGTAGTGAAGCCCTTACTTTAACACCCTAAGGTGTATAAAGGTGGGGGGATTTGGAAGTGGAGCAGATCTTGATAAAGAGCTGCTCCATGCTTCACAAACAACAGCAGATCTTGAAGGCAAGTTCATGTCTGTCACTGAAGTCCTGCCTGTCAGTATCAGTACTCTGTCAGTCCTACTGAGGTTTTATTTTCTGTTTTCACAGGGACTCTTACTGGGTGATTTTAAATCATAGTTGGCTGCATATGCAAGGATGTCCATGTGCCTGATATCCAAAGAAATTTGGCCCATTTAATTAGAAAATGCTTCCAGAGCAAGAAAAAACCCTATTCTGTCTTTGGTGATAACTTTCTCTTCATTCACCATCACTGGGCTGTTAGTGTGTATAAGATTCTGTATCTAATACACATGCCATTTCTTACCCCTCCTCCTTTCTCCCTTCCCCTGGGATGATGTGCTGGGGGATACATGCACACAACTTTGCAGCAATTCCCATGTTATTTTCTGCTGGCACACTCTGCCTGCTTGGCACAGATTAATGCTGGCACCAGTGTGCTGAGTGAACAGGTACAAAAGGTGGGCATTGAGAGTAGAGGTTTCTGGCTTGTTAAGACTATTCCCTCACTAAAAGTGAAGCAGCAAGTAACTTCCCCTGGAAGAAGGTGTGCCAAAGCTTGAGGAAGTTTCTGGCTGTATAGCCAGAAATGTATTGAAAATTATATTTGGGGCATCTCCTCATGAAGCCTGTGATGGTGTCAGGTTTGCTTCTTCCTCGAGATTCGTATTTAACTCGTGTTTCCTTTGCCTTTCTTTCGGGCAGTGTTGGGCAGCCATTCCAAGGGGCTTACTTGGAGATCAGCGAGAACCCCAAGTACAAAAAACTCACCGATGCCGTGGATGAAAAGATCATTATTGCAGAAGTTGTGAATAAGATCAATAGAGCCAATGGGAAGGTAATCAAATGGATTTGATTTATCCAGAAGGGTAGATAATTTTTGTTATAAATACACTGAAAGTGAGACTCGTAATAGTCTGAGGATTTTTAAAAATAATGTGTATTTTTAAGGGTGCAGGACTGGAAATGTTGGTTTTATGTAACTGGGTGATTTTAAACACCTCTTTTAAACTTACATGAAGATTACTAAAATACTGTTTTGTAGTTTCCAGTGACTTTTCAAAAAAAAAAAATTGTATCTCATCAACTGGTAACAGACTGTATTGTGTCACAACTAAATGTGGTCTCTGTACTCAGCTAAGGTCTTCTATTTGCCAATTAAAGAAAAACATTTAGAGAATATTGTTCTTCTTCAAATATTTAGAAAACTTAACTTTTCAAAGTCCACGCTGTCAGTCAAGCTTCTGATTATCACATTTTATTATCTCTTAAAATTATGAGTGGTATACTCTGCTAGCTTTGCCTGTGTTCCAAAGCTCTTTGGAATGAAGAGGCAAGTTTCTTGTATAATTTGAATAGAATTGTTAAATATGGTGGGTACTTTTTTATTCGGCTAACACAGAACACATTTTGCATTTAAATTGTACTTATTAAAACAGGAAGTATTATTCTACCTTAGTAAATTTAATTGCTTTCACCATATCTGTCTAAATATTAGAAGTAGTAGATCTCAACTTCTCAGATGTAGATGTCATTTATGCATTTGTAGGAGTGAAATTAGGTTGCCTGTTGTTTATGCCGAGTTAATTTTCTGGTTTAGAAGAAACTAATTAAATGAAGACAGTATCTTTCCTGTACTTGCACAGGCTACAGCTCTCAAGATGGAAAAAAAAAAAAAAAATTAATGAACTATGGTTCTATGTGCTTAATGCAGCTACTTCTTAATTCTAATAAAGATTTTATTATTTAAAAGTTTACAGGAGAAAAAGCTGCATGTGGATTAAGTTCTCATTTCTCTTTCTTACTATTTTCTAAGACAAATTTAGGAACACACATTTCATGCTTTAAAAATATTTGTCTTTTGAAAATATGAATGCTTATCCTCCTAAAGGGTAATTCCAATAGATAAAGGGAGGAGAACATAATTCTGAAAAATACTTACATGATTTGTGTTGCTCTGCATCATAGTTTTGGTGAATAGTGGTCAGTATAGAGACTTAGTGTGTGATGATTTTCCTGGAGATTTAAAGAGCATGAAAAATTAGGTTATCCCGATTTGCATAGTTTCAGAGTTTCACTTTCTGAATTTTACAGCTGTAAGCTAGTAATTAGAGGAACTGTTTATACCTAAGCATATGTGCCAAAATGAGCTAAGCTTCTCAATCTATAATTAGACACATAAATAAATTTGACCTGATTTTAACTGATCTGCAGCTTTTACTGAACGTCAGATGTTCACGTGTGCTAACGTGGGCCAAGCTTTTTAACTCTATGAACTCCTTGGAGTCTTAGTAGGTGCTTAATGAAAACCAGTTCTCTCCTCATGTAGACAATGTTCTGCATTTTTGCATTTTCACAGGCTGCATCCAGGATTTTCTTACTAACCAAAAATAATGTTCTTCTTGCGGACCAAAAATCTGGGACTATCAAGTCAGAGGTTCCATTGGGAGACGTTACCAAGGTGTCCATGAGCTCCCAAAATGATGGATTCTTTGCAGTGCACCTCAAGGAGGTTGGTTACCACTCCGTCACACCACGACGACGGTTTTACATGCAGTGATGTAAAACCTGTTTGTTAATTATCTTGTAGCATTAAATCATAGGGGTTAGCTCGTAGGCTTAGAAATTTACTGAACTTTGCCATAGCTGAAAAAACTTTGATTTAAAGCTACTGAAGCCAAATGAGAACAGTTATTACATTATGAACGATCACTTAACTGTGAAAATCAGACTTCATTCTTCACTTCAGCCTCTTCAGGATCAGAGTTTTCCACTTGTAATATGGTTCAGGTACTTTGTGCCAGTGTTTTCCTTATATATACTGGTAGAATATTTCTCTCTTCTTTATGGGATGCCAAGAAGTCCAGGGTGAGGCACAGTTAATTTGTTACTCAGTTCTAAAGAACTTAGCTCAGTGCTATATTTGCCTCACTGCACTGTAACCATTGCTCTGCTAAAATCATTAAACTGGCATCTGTATTCTAGCCTAAATGGATTTAAAGACTGTTATATACAGTGTCTTTTCATACCTGCTGCCATCATCCTCAGCCTGGTGTTGGTAATTTGCTTTTGTTCCTTTTTGCACGTACTGGAAGCTTGCTGTGGTGTATCCAGACGAGGGAGACAGAAACACTACAGTTTTGTAGGACACATGAAGATGACGCTCCTTTAGGGCCAGAAGGGATTTTTTTTACCTTTCTCAACTGGTTTGTAGATTATTTGGGAGCAAATGGCTTTTTGATCCTATACACTGCACTGCATTCCCTGTTTAATTTGCAGGACAAAAGATTGTTGTTTCCTTAAACTGGGAAGAGAAGACTCCTTGTAAATCCTCCTGCTTGGCTGCCATTTAATCGTACTCAAGGTTTTGGTAGTCCTAACTACTTTCTTTCCTGTTTCAGGGTTCAGAAGCTGCCAGTAAAGGAGATTTCCTGCTCAGCAGCAATCACCTTATTGAAATGGCCACTAAACTTTACCGCACTACTCTCAGCCAAACCAAACAGAAGCTCAACATTGAGATATCTGATGAGTATGTTTCTTGTTTGTTTAAGAGTACATTTGCTTCAATGCAGCATGCTAAAAAGTCAAGTATCTAGTGTCAGAATAACAAAACACTGTTGTGTAGCTAATACTTCTTTTTCTCTTGACAGAATACTTGTAAAGAAGGATCCAATTTTCAGTGTGTGCTCGTTATAGTATTCATTTTGGCTTTTATGTCCCTGAAAGTCATTACAGAAAATGTGCTTTTGTTAAAGTAGTTTCAAATAGGGCTGTGAAGCAGAACTGCTGCTGTAGAAATAATCAAGAGTTACTACATTTAAGAGAACAGCTTTGCATGTGACTGAAAAGTTCACCAATTTCTATGAGATATTTATAGATTAGAGTGGACGCTAGGTGCCAAGTTCTCCTGAAAACAACCAAAACCAGAATACAAAACTCCTCCCCAATTCAATGTAGGTTTATTAAGCTCTACCTTCTCTCTTGTGAAGGTGAAATAACCTATTGGTTTTTTGTTTTTTTTCATTGTTTAAAAGCTTTGTGTGATAAAAAGTGTGCATCTCAAAATAGTATTTCTTTCTGCTTGGTACAGTTTCATATTTTGGCCTTAAATAAGAACTGTCCTTGTGGTGTTTTTAGCTATGGAATAAAGGTGTTTGTGTGTGTGTGTGAACTTCTGAAGTTTGCTGAGGAAGAGTCCCTCACTTAGTCCACCATTGTCATGCACTCCTTTTGTTCTGTGAAGTGACCCCTCTTTCCAGCAGTGTTGATTTGGTGGGTTTATTCATTGTGAATAAAGAAGAAAATTTGGAACCCTTTAACAATAGTGAAGTAAATTTCCTGTAGGCAAAAATGGAACCTTTTTATCTGGCTGCACCACACTGTGTGTGTTCTAGAGTCATGGTAGTGGGTACAGTTTGTATCTGTTCAGATTTGAGGATTTATTAAAAGGCTAATTTTGCTCTTTCCTTGAAAAGAAAATCTGCCATTTTCCTTTTTTCTGTTACCAGGTATCATTTAATTTGCTCAAGGGTGTGTGTTTTTTAGTCTCTAAGAGTGTGGCTATTCCCAGTAAGCTTCTAGTTTAAGGGGAGCTACACAGGAATAAATAACTAAAGCAAAGTTTAAGCATGCATTGCACTAGTCTGGAGTGCCTGCTTACCTTAGGTCTGGAAAACAGCCTACTTTCAAGGAGTCTTTCTTGCTTTTTGGGATGCGGTTTTTGTTTCTTCTCTTGCAGATTAAAAACATTCATGTGTGTATTGCTATTGAGTTTATCCAGACTAAGTAATTTTAAGCTGTGCAGAGTCCCATCTCTGTTGATGGTGAAGCAGGAGTCTCTTCTCCTAGAGTTTAATCTAGAGTTTAGACACAAGTGCAACTAGGAATTAAGAGGAAAATGTGGCCTTATTTTGACTATCCTGCTTTTTGGAAAGAGAGCTGATACAAGAATGCTGTTGATGCAGGGGTATGTTTAGGAAGAGACACACCATTCACATGTATAATATTGGAACAGTGGGTGTAGGAGAATGCAGCTCTGGTGATGAGACAATGGCTGTAAGAGCTGCTCACGTTTTTGGGGTGCCTGCATGGCTGGGAGTACTGAGCAAGCTCTGAGTGTCTGGGCTGTGCAGCAGGAAAGCAGGACCGAAGGGCAGCTCAGCGCAGCAGAGGCCACTTCCTCCCCTGAGCTCTGCCGTCAGCTTGATTTGTGGTTTCCGGCTGCAGAGCAAATTCTTTGAAGTTTTTGGCCTCTGCTGGAGGACTTTTAAAGGATGCTAAAAGGGAAAATCGGCTGTATTACAAAGGACTTTTTAGGTCAGCAACCACTGCATGTGAGCCAAGAGGCAGCACTGCCTTGCTTATTGCTTTTAATTTCTCTATCCAGATCAGTTAGAGGTTTGAGGCTCCACAAGGAGCCAGTTGGTTTTTTGTGTTTTGGGTTTTTTTAGGCAATTCTCTATATTCACTGAAATTTCCCTTCCAGTAAAAAGTGAAGAGTCAAATCCAGATTAATTTACCCGGAACTGTAGAAAATGTCTAAATTTGGAGATTGCTGGGCAGGAAGTGAATTTTCCCAGTTGCCGAGCAGGGGCCTATAAAGGCCAACTAAGGATTAGACGTATGAGAGGTGCTAAAATACCAGATGTACTAAATTACATGTAAACCAGAAGAAAAGCACTCCCAATGTTGCTATAGAAGTATTGACCTTCCTTCCATAAAAACAGAGAAGTCCCTTTGGCTGACAGTGAAGTAGTTGGAAATAGTCTTCGCTGCGTTTCTGGTACATTAGAAATTCTGTTTCAAACTGCTTTTTTTTCTAAAGGAATATCAAACTAACTTCTTGTAAAATGTCCACAGTCACAGGCAAAAAGCAATACTTAAGAGATACTACCTGAAGGAGATTCTAGCCATTCCATAACCTATGGCTTTTTAAATTTATTCCCCAACTCTTTATTATTACTACAGAGCTGAAAATGACATCTTTTGGAGTGATGCTTAGAACCAACAGGAAAAGACTTCTGCTCCTCATGTGTCTTTTTTTTTTTTCTGCCCTTAACTAAAATTTTTACTATTCCCTCTCTTAGGTTCCTGGTCCAGTTCAAACAAGAAAAAGTGTGTGTGAAGTTCATACAAGGCAGCCAGAAAAACGGCAACATCCCAACTTGCAAGCGAAAAAACAATCGGCTTCTTGAAGTGGCTGTCCCTTAACTGCAGCTGGTGACTCTCCCTTTCATGGACTTGTTTCTTTGTAATAGTGCAATTTTAGTTGTTTGGTTTTGCTATTTTTATCCCTTTCTGGAGCTGTTGATGGCTAAATAGCTTTAGAAACCCTTGGCAAAACATTTGATCGATCAACTTTGAAATCTTTTTGTCCATGCCATAACCCTCGAATCGCAGATTTTTATCCAGTGAGGCATTTTTACCAGCTGGCACATATCTGTCATACAACAAATCATTCTCTTTGTTTAGCAGCCGTATTTTAGTGCAGCATAGCATAAACCCACATATTAATGATGAAGTACTCATATTCCTTAGTGTAGAGATCCGCTTAACCGGAATGACACATGGCCTTGATGCTGGGTGGCCATTTGTGCCCGGTGTCCTTTTATCCCGACCTGTCCAGAGGGCTGACAGAGGCTCCTCAGGTCCCACCCCTGTGCAGACCAGTGGAGCAGAGGCTGATACAACAACTCCTGTAGCTCACACTAGGACATATGTAACTCAACCTTCCCATCAATGCAGCACAGAAACATCTAATCCTGCAAAATAGGAGGAATAGATGATTACACAAGCAGCTACACGCATCATTTTATAGAAAAACGTGGAAATTTCGAAACAGCATTTTTAATTAGGTCAGATGTTTTTAATGACTTTATAAAGTAGAATTCAGCAGAATTAAAGAAGCTTTTTCTTTTTTTCACAAAAGCTATAAAGTTCAAGGCATATTTTCTGTTCTGCTTTTTTTCTTTTAAATTATCAGTTAAGATTAGAGCCTGAAAAATGCAATAGTATTCATAACACAAGTAAATGCTAGTTATTTAAACAGCTAGTTATCAAGTGAAAGGTTTGAGCCTTTCTTTTAAATATTGGCATGTACAATGTGCAATAAAACATACGTGACATTTTGTGAGAATTATTTATAATACACTTTTGTGTGGAAGAGAGAGGATTGGTGCAGACTGCATAGACAATGTAAGGGTTAAAATAGATCTGTTTTGTTAATTTGCAGTTTTTAGAGTGTACACTACAGTTGTCAATTTGGGAAGAATACTTAGAATTAAAAAAAGAAAAAATCCTTAATTTGGGGGTCTGTATATAAATTGGTATTATGGTAATAAAACTGTTCTAATTCTGTGCTGTTTGGTACTCCTATGTTATAACCATATTTTTGTACTCCAAACTATTTTATATAACTCGTGTGCCTGATGTAAATGCGTGCACAGAAAATACAATCAAGAGCCACATTATAAATCTTCAGTGTAACTGATTGCACTTAATCTTTTATAAGCCACAAGCATTAGCTGAAATCCTTGAGAGGAGAGATGCTTTGCCAGAAGGAAGGAACCGCTCATGTGAAGGGTTTGTGGGATGTGACTGTGTGATTTGTTGATGCGAGGACAGCGGAGAAAGCGCGTTGTATTTTTGCAGTCTGATATAGGACAGATTAAGGCCCTGGCTATCTGATGTGCAGTGCTGGAAGTCTGAGCATAAATAAAAGAAAGATAAAGAAAAGTTCAGAGTCTCCTTCCTGTCCCGGTGGGGATGTGATGTAGCACTCACGGCTGTGAAGGCTCCTCTGGGTAGTTCAACGTTAAAACAGCGTTCACTGCAATAGGTATTCAAGTGCTACTGGTTATTAGTCTGAACAATACAACTGGTTTGGGTTACACCACACTCTGCTTTGGGATTAAATGGTTTTTCTATGATTTGGACATAAAACAATTGTTTTTACAGGCTGCTTCAGTGTTGCTGCTAAAAGTCCATACATGTGACCTTGAAAGGTGGGACTAATCAGAAGATCTATTTCCTAAACTGACACAAAGGTGCCTCTTCCTCATAATTGTAGTTCAAACCCTTCTTCAAATAAATGAGTCAGGTTAATAGTTTAATAAAATTTAAATAATTTTACATGTATTGTAATTATAGATGCTTGTGAAGGAAATTTTAGGATAGATTTATGATGCAAAATTATGATACTTGAAAGGAATTGTTCCATTGCCTTAAGAAGACAGCACATAATAATAACAATGTGGCATTTAAAACTCCTAAATCCCGTATTAGATTTTCTGCTTGGGAAAGATTGGAGAGTTTGTAAAACTGTTCACTGTCTTGGAAACCTTTACAGTAAGAACCACACACAGCAAATTCTGAAAATGAATACAAAAGTAAGAAAAACAAACATTTGAAATCTGGTGTAATTCTGTAGTTGTTTGTAGTTAAGAAATGGGAGAGTTTAGATTAAGAACATCTTGGTATTTGGCCCATGAAACTAGGGTATTACAGGATAATGTTAGGATATTTGTCCCATCCCAGCCAGGTCCAGTACACATCCCTTCTAGTTTTTGATCTTTGCAGCAAGTCATAATAGCCATACCTGCAAACGACTGGAAGAGGGACAAACTCCTCACCTTGGATTCTCTTGTTTCCTTTCTTTTTTGGGACTTCTGCAATTTTTACCTTACATATTAGCTGGTACTTTGTGACAATTACCTTTTGACTCTTGCTCTGTCCATTGAGAAGTATTCAAGTTTTGCAGAACATGAATTATTAGATATACTAGCAGAACCATGGCATCTTGATGTTTAGATTTAAGTATCTAGGATGTTGAAAACAAAAATGCAAGGTCATCTAGCCACCTGGACTTTTTTTTTTCTTTTCCTCTGTTTTCTTTTATAACTGTCTATCAAATGGAGTTGTAAAGAGAAGAGTATTCCTCCCATGGTGCTAACCTTACTTTTGCATCCTTTTACTTTGTAAATGCTATTCTTTCATCTCAAAGCTGGGCAAAGATCCTTAAGAAAAAAACTTGTTGCATGATGCTTTCTAGAATCAAATAAAATTCTGTTTCTAGACCTATACTTTCTCTATATCTGTATTTTTCTTACTGCAAAAGGAGCAGGTGACTGGTTTTTAGGTTAAATATACACAACACTGGTGTGTGACTTGAAGAAAAAAGAAATTTTTATTTTGTATGTGATTCTTTAAGAGGCATCCTCGGTGATCCACAGTAATATTTTTCAGTCCTTTCCTCATCATAGTTTTTGCTGAAAATTCTACAAACTCAACTTTCCTAACATTGGGCTTTAGACCAATTGCCTGAGAACGGTATTACAGCCAGTTAAACCTGATTTTTAAAAATGGCTTTGTGCCCCAAACCTATCATACTTCATATGTTGTCTTGTGATCTGTTTCTCTCCTTTTATGCTTAACAATTCTATCCTGATTTTTTTTCTGTTTTTGTTCAAATTATGGAAGAAAAGAAACTAAAATGTAAATTCAGGAAAAGCATATTCAGTTTTAATTTGTGTTTCTTTTCTTTGCCAAAATGAAAGCCTTTTTCTGTACATTTCTGGCGGGAAAAATGAAGACTTAATTCAAATTTTTGATGTGAAATGAGAACATTTTCCCCAGTCTGTGTAAAGGTCTCTGTTAATTCTTAAGCTTTTAGATCTTTAATCTTGAAGAACAACATATTTTCCGTATTCTGTAGGAAATGGGAGTGGTTATTTCTAAAGGGTTGCTCAGTAGTGTGTTGGTGATAGGAGATGCACACGTTATGTGCTGCTTTGGACATAGAACTTCCCAGCAAACATGTTTCAAAGACAGAACTGGAGGGGCCTCTGGGGATGCTGACAACTTACACCAATATAGAGCAGTGTGAGTTTGAAGCAATCTCTAGTATGACCAAATGAGTTCCGACTCTCCTCCTGTCTAACTTCCCTCCTTATTGCAGTACTTTTTAGCTTACACAGACGTATGACTATGAGTGGGAGGGACAATTGTTTGTCAATGTTTGCAAAACCCCTCAAAAGTGATCAAAATTTTCTGGATACTGCTTTTAGTCATGTGGTTTAAAGTATGTGCTTGGTATGTCACTGTCACAACCTTCCAGTTGAAATGTAGCTAAAGGTTGTTGTCATGTAGTGTGATCTTGCAGCCATTCCAGCACAGGATTTGGTGATTTGTCTGTCTGCAGTTGTGTGATCTGCTCAGTAGTTTCAGGAGACTTAACTGAGGCAGTGGCATCCTCCTCAAAGAGAACACCATTCACGTGCCAGTCCCACTTACAGTGAGACTTTCCATGTTCTGACTCACTGGAGTGCTTCCTCCTGGACATGAAGGTAAAGGGAGGTTTAGTGCATGGAAAAAAAAAAAACTTAATTGGCAGAGCAGAACTTGCTTCTGCTGAAATATTGTAGGTGTGAGCAGTGGCTGCTTTAAGCACAGACAGACACTGCCCAGAACTGCCACGTTCTGTCTCACAGGGTGACTCTGCCCACAGCTCTCCCTCAGCAGCGCTGGATCTCTCCCTTCCCCTGCACTTCTGAAGCAAAGTGGAGAGAGGACTGTGGTGAATTTACAGTTGCTGTTAGTAATTGTTGTGGAGAGGTGTATTTATGTAGGTTGGGGCAGATTTGCATTGGGCAGTCTTGAAAAATTAGCTGGAATGCGAAGAGGAAAAAAGTACTCCTATGACTTTGCTGGTTTTAGATAAATGCATCGCTATCTTATGTCTGGCTGTGTTTGTCTACAGTAAACTAGTGTTATTTAAAGAATTGGGATTATGATATCAATCTCATTATCAGCTAGAATCAGTTCTGCTCCTGTTCCCTTCCACCCATGAGATGAGTTGAGTATTCAGACTGTAACTCAGAATGAGAGGTAGGACAGTCTGAGACCATGCAGTTAACTTTGATTATAAGCAATTGATGAAACTGAGTCCTAAAACTGTTAAGAAACAGATTGCATCTCTCCTTCATTCTAAACCTTTAAACCATTGACTTCTGGCTGTGAACTGACTAGGTGAAATTATGAAGTACGAAGCACAAAAGGCTTTATACATGAATGAAAAAATAACCTCAATCTGAATCTCTTTTCTTAATAATTCAACTGGTTTCCAAGGCTGCACCCTGCACTTAGCCCAAGGTAAGGATCTCTTTGATGTGTCACATTTTACTGTTTATGGTCTCCAATTATTAAAAAAAACAAACCCAAGCAACTAAATATTCTTCTGGTCAGGGAATCCTCTTTCCTGGAAACATGGGAAAGTGCTGGGGATCTGCAGGGAATCCTTCTGTAGGAGCCTGGGACTTTACTGCTGACTTTCACCTTTACATTCTGAAACATTGAATGCCTTTGGGCTGTTCTCTGAAAGTGGGACATACTGGGGTTTTGCCACGTTGAATGGGGATTTTTACTGGCCTGGCAATGTCCCTTCTGGATGTTATGAATTCTTTCCCCACCAGTATCTTGATACTGGGTGGTCTTAGAGATGCCAGATGACGTTTCCTGCTCTGGCTCACATCACGTTCTGATTTTCTCCTGCCCCCATTCCCTCCTGTCTCTGATGTTCCCTGCAGTGATAAGGGGAGGCAAATATCTCCGAGACACAGCAACAATGTGTTCCTTTAGGCTATTCCATTATCTACTGCTGCATCTTGGCACCTTGGTTGCAGCTGAACATACAGGAAATGTTTTATTTCCCTTCTAACCAAGAGCTGTTTTTAATGAAAGATGCTTTGTTCCCTTTTGAGTTACTTCGTTAGCTGTATGGTATTGCCAGTGTTTCCCAAAACTCTGACAAAATCCAAACCTGAAGCTTGAAGCATGAAAAGCTGCTGCTGCTATGTGCTCTGTCTCTTCCTGTTAGAAGGGAGATCTCCTCCAAGCGATGTTGTGAGGAGTCTCTGCTGGTTTGATTCACTGCACGAAGCCGTCAAGGTTGCTGTGTGTGCTTCTTGTAGCCTGGAAAAATGAATCCATCAGAATACCAAATAGACAGTTTCAAACTGATGCCAAAAGGAGGGAATCATTTTTAACTGATGCAAAGGAGCATTAAATAGCTGTGAATACATCTGAATACCTGAAGAGGTATCTCTTTACTTGCCAGTCTGCTGTACAGCTATGGGAAGGGATCTTGGCATAAGTTTAAACATGAAGACTCGAATTGGAGGCGTTCAAAGCAATTCTGTCTGATTAAATTCCCCAAAAGCTATTGATTGTTATTAAAAATTAAATCTTAAAGTCCAAAAGTTGTGGCTGAGTTTGCAGAAGATCCTAAATGTTGATTGCATCGCAAACTTCTTAATATCTTATGGGGATTGTGGCCTTGTGATGGCAGGTTCCTGAGTTTTCATGAACTGTTCTGGGGATGATTTAAAAAAAAAAAAAACCAATTCAGCTATTTCTGATAAAGAAAACAGGCATTTGTTCTAAACAAACAGCAAACCTATAGCAACATAAGTGTAGACATGTTTCTAGCTCATAGTCAGCCCATTACTGGCACAGAGATATTCTCCTTGACCCTTTATTTGAACACTATTTATGAACTGTTGTGTTGATATCACCTGCTGTCCTGCACGTGATTAGCTCCAGGGATGTGGGGTTTGATCCTACCTGGGTGGTTTTCTTCCTACTGCTGAGGAGGCAGGATTTCTCAGGGTAAAACAAACAAACCAACAAGAGAACAAACTGGAAAAGGAAAATGGGGACTGTGAGCCATTCCATGCTTCAAGTTTCAGTCCCACAGAATCACAGAACAGTTTGAATTGGAAGGACCATTAAAGATCTCTAGTCCAATCCCCACTTTGATGAGCAGGACTTCAACTACATGAGATTACTCAACTACCTGTCCAGTGTGAACATCTTCAGGTTTTTCTGCACAAAGAGGGTGAGGAAAACCTTTTCAAAGAGAGGAGAGCATCCTTACCACCTGTCAGACCCTGGGATGCCGTGGGTGGGGGTTACATCCAGCCAGGGTGGAGCAAAACCGGATTTGATCTGGTTTTGGTTACTGTGCTAGTCCCAATCCATGGTGTTATTTGGAGGCTTCCCTTGGCATGGCTTTTTCCTCATGTTTTGTGCTCCCAGGTGTTCCCTTCCCTCACATTGCCCCAGTGTGCCCTACAGCTCCCTTTTGCTCAAGACCTCTGCCTGTCTCTCCAGGGTCTTGGTCATACTTGCAGAGAATTTCCTAGAATCTGATGTAAGGAGGGGCATGAAATTCTCTCAGAAAGAAAAGCAAATCCAAAGCACAGTGTGGGTAAAAGGCACCTGGAAAAGGTGCCTGAGCTGCCAGGCATCAGGAGCTTTCAGTGACTGCTGAACTGCAGCCACCAGGGTTTAGCTACTTTGGCTCTTCAGTCTTGAAGACCTAGGGCTCCAAAACCCACATATCAGAACAGCAGCCATCCTACTGGTGCCTCAGGGAGCTCGTGAGGTCTGGCAGGCAGCTTTTGGAGTGCCATTGCTCAGTTCAATGCCAACAGCAACTTGAATCAGTGGGAAATGCATTTGGTGGCAGGGCAGCACTGAGGAAATGCTGTGCCTGCAGTTCCTGGGAAACTGCTTTTGGTGTCCTCAACTGGAGTGTGTGAACATATGTGCTTCAAGGAAATGAAAATGTGCAGGGAATGTGGATGTCTTCCTCCTGGCACATCCACTGGATGCCACTTCTCACCGTCTAAGGGAACTTGTCACTTTGCTCCTTGAAGATTGTGCCTGGGCTCTTGTGGAAACCATACTTCAGGTTGAGTTTCTTTGTCCTATTTTTTTTTTGGATTGTTGCACTTGCAATATGGCATAAAGGTCACTGTGGCTTTAGGGATGTGTCTTTTTTCTTGTGAAGAAAAGGTAATTTTACACATTTTTTTTCTTTTTGAGTGAACTGGCTACTAATGGAATGGAAAACCATTCTCAGTCTTGGAAAAAAAAAAAGAAACAAAATGGATCCTAGCAACTAGAAATGAGACTTGTATTTATAGCTATTTCTTTCCTAAAAATGGCTGGAAAAGTAAGACTGAGGCTGCGGTTTCACATTTCAGCGTGAGCTGAACCGGCACGTTCCCTGTCACTGCAGCACCATGGTCTCGTCCTTCCTGGACCCTTCAGTGAGCCAGGACCATGGGCTGCAAGGGCTGAGAAGTCACCCGGTGACAGGAGCTCCCTGGGGGCCACAGGTCCCTGCGCAGCCCCACGGGGTGGGGCGGGGGAAGAGGACATGGGGATCTCTGGCGCCGGCTTGGGCACGATGCACAGCTGTGCACTGGGATAGCAGTTGTGCTTTCTGCAGCCATGGCAGGTGCCAGGGACTTCATAAACTCTATTAGAAGACACTGTGTGTCAAAATCCCAGATTTTCTAACTGAAGACAGACAAACATCCCTGAATTTTTCCAGCCGTTCTTTGAAAGCACATAAAGGAGAGGAAGCAGTGGATACAGATCCTGCTCCAATGTCACCGTCTCTTCCCAAAGTGCGGTTCAAAGACTCTCTGTGCCCTGGTGTTGACTTTGTTGTTACAAACCAGACCAGGATTTGTACAGGACGGGGCTGGGGAGTGCCGGGAGCAGCACAGCACATGTGCTAATGAGCCCAGCACTTGGCAGCCACAGGGGGAAGCCAGACGTGCAAGGCAGCAGGCGGTGTGAATGCAGCCTACTGTGTCACTGCACCACATCCGCATGGGTCACTCAAGGAAATTAGAGATGAGCACGAAATTAATGACTGGATGAAACCTTTCCCCCTCCCAGATGATGACAAAATTCTCATCGGCTTTGCGGGGGCCAGAACCTCTCCCCGTTCTCATGTAGGTTTTCTGTGCAGACACCAAACAGTTCATTACAGAGCTTCCAGCTGGGATCATAATGTCATTTCCTCTGCTATTTCCCTGGATTCCTTTTTCGTATGTTCCCATTCCCTCCTCAGACTTGCTGAAGAACTGCTTTGCTAATTTACAATTTACCTGCCAGATAGCTCTGGTGGAAAGGTTGCTCTGGGTTTCCGAAGAAGTTATTGCGCTAATCAGAGAGTTGGTGCGTACGGCTGGCACAGAGCAAAGCACGCGCCTCCCTTTTGGCTCTGTGGATGCAATATCCAGTGTGCAAGCTTTGGCATGAGTCCTCAGGCTGGCCTGCCTCCAGGCCAAGGATCACATCTCCTGTCCCTAGGGAATGTGAGGTTTAAATCACTGCAGCTCAGTGATGCGGGGAATGTGCCACCAGGAATCCCTGACTGTGCCCTTCTTCAAAGCAGGCGATGCCCGCTCTCCCCACATGCTCATGGCAAACACGAGCAATGTGCACTGTCAGTGCTCCAAACTTGGCTTCTCCAGCCTGCTTTCTACGCACAGGCTGACGATGGAAGTGTGAAGATGGAAGGAAGGAGAAGAAATGTGGGGAGGCAGCGCAGTGCTGGCACGCTTTGAAAGCTGACTCCTTCATTCCAGATGTTCTAAATCACATGTGGAGAAGTGTTTGTGGTCAGATGCTGCTTGAAACTGATTGTTGATAATCTCCTGAGACAGCCTGTGACAAATTGAATAATAAAAATGCTGAAAATAGCATAGTTATTCCCTGGAAAAGCAAAGTTCCCACAATCCAATGAGCTGGGAAAGTTGTTGAACTTTCTTTGGACACAATGTGCTCTTTTTTTGTGTGTGCATGTTCTTCAACCTTCCATGGGTCTATGGGCTTTTTCCTTATGACCCTTCCTCTTCTTACGAGCTCCAAGCAACCACGCTTCCAGCCTCCCCAGCAGCAGCTGAACTGATCACCAGCCTTCCTCATGAAGAGCAGTCTCCCACACTCCACGGACCTCACAGTTTGCTCCCTGGTGTCGTGGGGTGTTGCGGGTTTGTCTTTGTAGAGCATTTTTCTCGAACTGTATGAAAGCTGGCTCACAAGACACCTATCACTGAGATCTTCATCACAACAGCCCATCCTGGCCAGCAGCAGTCCTCCCCTGGCCATGCCTGGCCTATGCCATCGTTGATTCTTTTCCCATGTTGTCCCCTTGTGGCACTGCAAGGCACAATCCTGACCTTCCATCCTCAGTGCATGGGCAACCAGGGGGCAGCCACCATGCCAGGGTTTGGTGCTCTGTGTGTTTTCCCTGAAGCAGAAGGCTTGGGGTCAGCCAGTGCCCTGGGAGTGCTTGGTGAGGGCAGGTCCCTCTTGAGAACTTTGTAGTTTAATTAGTGGAAATGGAGGTTTTGGTGGTGAGAGGGAATTTGCTACAGGAAATTTGCTGCAGTAGTGAATTGCAAATCTGGTGGCAGAGGTGATAAGAACCATGGGTAATGACAAGACATGGAAATGTTTGGAGTGCCCAGAGTGAGACCGTGTGTGCTTTGCCAGCCAGCAACTGTCCTTGTCATTTGATGGATACTAAATACAGACAAGTGACCCGAGTCTGTCTGCTACTGGAAAAACATCACCATTACAAAAACTACCCTTCTGTGTGCTGATTTCTGTATTTCTCTGATACTGGAATTAGCTATAGATCCTGTCCTTTTCTGGCATGAGTTGCAGATCTATGGGCATGTATAGTTAAAATTTTCTTGCCAATAGACTTAGGGGACGGTCTTGCAAACATGGGCTCATCTTAAGTGATGCATTGTGATGATCTTTCTGTGGGTGATGATTTCGACCACAGCTCAACATAGTGATTTGTTTTAGCTGACCATTCATTCTGGAGACTGGCAATGTTTGGACTTCCAGCAGAGTTCACAGCTGAGGTAGTCAGCTTTTTGATGTATGCATTCAGTTAAAGTCCTGACCCTACATGCCAAAGTCTCCTCTGATGCTTTTTGCTCAATGGAATGTTCCACTAACCCACCAACCTGCTCATCCAGACCTCTGCTGTTCCCCTGCTGTCAGGCAGGTCACCAGCTGATGCCCATTTTTATGTCCTCCCTGACTGCTGTGGGGCTGTGGAGCTTTGTTAGCAAAGCGTCTGCAGTACAACTCTTCCTCCCCCCACATAAAAATCTGAGGCGTGCAGAAAATTCAGGGGTAGAGTAAAACCAAAGAAATGGAGCAGGGTGCAATGAAAAACACAAATGTTTTAGGAGTGTTATAGCCAAAATATGAAAGGCTCCAGTTTCGTAATGAAATTAAGTTTGTGCTGAGCTGTTGGTCTGAAGTTTAGATCCTGCATGATGTGTTGAGAATAGCATTTGCAAAAGATTTAATCTGCTGACAGACTGGTGCTCTGTCCCAAAACCACCAGCACAGTTCTCTCCATGACTGTTGCCCACCAGGCGCTGTCTGAAATAGAGTAACAAAAGACAGAAAACTGGTGGTGCTTTTTCTGCCATGAAGATGAAATGCAGAGGATGATGGCTGCAGGAAAGGCTGCAGTCTCCACTGTAGTTTCTCCTAGATAGCTACATGCCCTGAGTAATGGCTTGCACTCACAATACTCATAGTTAACCATGCTGCTGAGTCAGAAACTATTGTGTGATCAGCTCAAGAAGTACCTAAATGAGTGTGCTGCTTCCCCAGGATGGCTGAACCCCGCGTCCCCCTGTGCCACCACTGCTGTCCCACCAGCTGCCACATCATTCCCCATTCTCCCTTCTTGCGCTTGGAAGCTCTGTCCCTGCCTGGGCCTGAGCCACCCCTGGGTGCTTGCTTCACCAGTTGTAGTTACCTTCCACTTGGGCATACATAGTGATTTGTGGATCTGTGGTTCGTGGGAAGTCGCTTTTGACATTTCTCCCCTTATTTATTGGAACGTGTGTGTGTTTATGTGAAGGCTGGTGTGTTTTTATGTGAAGCTTGCTAGTGGGTACAACCCTCCCACAGGTCCTTCTTCCAGCAATTCCCCGGCTCCATCACTAGTAAATAGAGCTCTCAATATCGGAAAAGATAATTGGCTATGTAATGCACAGAAAGCAAAATTGCTTTCCTCAAGATTTATTAATCAATTACAGCTTGCCCCGGATGGCGCAGATTGAACCATTTTCTGACAGGGAGGAATATGTCAAATAGAAGGGAAGCTGCTGTTGTAATGAATGACTGGGTGCATATGTGCATGACTGCGTGGTTTAGCTCTTCCATAACAGGTATCCTATTAATATGCTAATGAACATGCAAACAAGAAGCCAAGGATTATCATTATTTTTGAGGCAATAATGTGTATTTTGGGGCTTTTTGCTTGTAATTAATGAGAACGTTGTTTGGTCTGTTGGTGTCCCCTGGGCTGGCTGTTGCTCTGCCAGAAGGAGGTAGCAGCCCATGTGCTGCACAAACCCTGCCTCTCCTCCTGGCAAACTCCAGTTTGCCTCCACCCACCAAGCCCTGCCACGTACTTGTGGAGGAACTCCAACATCTTACCAGCCTTCAGGCTGGGCATGCCGAGGTCTGAGTGAGCACTAAAGCCAAGTCAGCTGCAGTGGATGCTCCATCTGTATTTTTAATGAAGGTTTTAATGGAAATGGGATGTTCCTCTGGAGAACATAATGATATGACAGTGCTGTGCAGAGTATTATGAAGAAACGCTGCTGCCAGTTACGGTTCCAGTGGTGACACTGAACCGTGCCGTAAATCAAGTCCCTCTGGATGGGAGAGAATTTGCTGAAAGTCCTTGCAAGGAGTTTCAAAGATAAAGCAAGACTTTTCCTGGAGTTTCAATGCTTCCAGATAGTTGTTTATTAAGTCTTATGAGAGGAACAGAGCCACCAGCGTGACCCAGGTACAGCATAGAGCACAGAAAAGCAGGAGTGAGGCTCCCCTATCAAGATTTACACAGCCTTTTAAAGATATTTTAACCAATATTATTTTCACTTTCCTACCAATTATCCAGTAACACGACTAGGAACTGCGGAATTCTCTATCCAATCATTCCAAACTACTTTTACTGCAGAATATGGAGTGGTAGAAGAAGGAGAAGAAGGTTTAGAGAACAACAACAATCCCATTTTGATATTTTTTACTCTTATCTATTTACTACAAAGAGAAGCCCAAAACCTCTAAATTTTTCACCCTGTGACAATCTTACACAGTAGTCTATCACCTAATTCACACCACTGTATTTTCTAGTTCTTGTCTGACTGTTGGTAATTTTTTCCAAGGTTTGAGGCTAAAACAGTGTTGTTCAGGGGGGTAAGAACCCTTCAAAACAGGCAGAGAAATATTCTCAGCACTCTGGGTTCCTACACAGTGGGTTGCTACAGTACATGGAGAATAAGCAAAGTGACCATATGGAGGAGGAACGGTCAGGAATTCCTGAAGGGCTTGCCTGGAGGTGCTCAGTTCCCTCAGCTAATATTTACTTTAAAACAGTTTAGTGGGACTTGAGAGCTCTCCGTTTTTGGTGGGATCTGGCTTCTCTGTAAATATATTCCTGTGAGGATACAAGGTGGTCTGTGACCCTGTCGCTGGCCAGGTGACTCTGCTGGCTCTGTGGCCATTGACCTTGTCACACTGTTGGTGTTAAATGGGTCTGCTAAGAGGCATTTAATTAGTTTCCTTTTTTTTTTTTTTTTCTTTTTCCCTCAAGAATCACTTGTATTGTAAAGCACACTGACCTGTGCTGCTCAGAAATGCTTCCCTGATGCTGGGTAATGCATGAGGCAAACATTCCTGCGGTGTCTCACTCTCTGCTCTTTGTGAGGACACCCCCAGATTGCACACTCCAAGAGAAGATTTCGTCCTGTGACCAAGGTGCCTCTCATTTATGAGGTGAGATCTTCTGAGGCAGAGATGATCAATTAAAAAAAAATAACACCACCTGTACACAGGATCTGTCCCAATAGGGTTCCTGTGACATTTAGGTGCTACCTGAATATAATGAACATCTGCCAGCTGAGAGGAAGAAATAACACCACGAATGTCTTTCAGGGAATCTGTTGGTTGCTGCTGTGGCTGATAATAACATGAGAGGGAAGGAAGGAGCACAGACACCCCACCCACCCTTGTGTAGCTCTTTAACTTCAAAGAGAAACACGTAACAACCATGCTCAGGTCCCTGTGTCCTGTTGCCTCCTATAAGGGCAGTAATAACCAAAATGTAATTAGCAGATGGAGGCACTGCTTGCTGTCCCACATTTTAATGGGACTAGAAAATACAGTTATTTATGTCCCCTGCTGTCAAACTCATGGAGAAGTCTGTGTATCGCGGAAACAAAGAATAGTTGTCACCTTGTAGCACAAAAAATTGTGTGTTCGTGGGATTGCAGAGTAATTCATGCAGGAGGGGAGGCTGGAGATCTCCAGCCCAATGTGCTGCTCAAGGCAGGGCCAACTCTGAGATCAGACCAGAAACTTTGTCCTGCTGGCCCTTGGAAACCTCCAAGGATTGAGAAGCCCCAGCTGAGGGCAGCCTGTGCTTGTGTTACATCCTGTGGTGTGAGTGCTGCCTTGACTCTTGTAAAGGGCTGTTAAATGCAGTTAGGATCCCTTATTCAGAGCACGGAAAAGAAGCTCCAGCCATCTGTGTTTGTAGTCCATTTCCTTTCATTCATTTACGAGATAAAACGAAGTTGATTTGGAAACAGTTCTGGGAGAGGAAATTCACATCTTTCCAAGCCATCAAATATTGTTGAATTTATTATCACTTGAAGACAGAGTCATGATCTGGCCAGAGGACGAATGGCCAGGGAAGGTTTGAACTGTAATGTAAAATGAAATCCCCTTGGCCTGAGGTAAGCCCCTTAGGCTGCGCACGGTAACACGGGGAGAATAATATTTACCACTTAGTGCAAGAGCAAAGATTAATGTTTTCTAGGCACTATGAAAATGAAAATATTATTCATAGAAAGCTTCTCGTTTGCAAGGAAAGTTATGTGCGCAAAGACCCCCTGGATCCTCTCCTTTGGTGAGGTCCTCTTGTTAGCTTTTTTTAAATTATGCTTAAGATAACCAAAAGGCTCAAGACAGGAAAATGTTTGCCCCCATTCTCCCTCCATATCTCTTCTGGCAGAGAAGTAAGTGTAGAGACCTGTAGAGATGGTGAAAAGAGAGGATGAGGACATCTTCAGGTTGACACAAAATCATGGAGACCCATAACTCTGTGCAGCGGGGTCTAGAAAAGAGCCAGGAGGATTCTAGGTCACTGGAAAAAAGGCTGCTGGCACTGAAGGCTGCAATTATGCAAAGGTTAATGTATTCAAGCAGGGCTGAATTTGCTCAATTGCCTGTTGGAAGCTTTGCCTCCGCAGCGAGGCTGGGTCACGCAGGTACGGTGATCTGGTCCTGCCCGACCTGCCGCTGCTGCCTGGGCCCGGGGTAATTGGAGCAGGTCACTGGGAGCCCGGCTCGGCTGGAGGCAGAGATGGAGAGCCCTGGGAGAGCCAGCCCAGAGTTAGTGCAGGAATACGTGAGGTGTTTGATTACCCTGCAGTGTTTTCCCACAATTCATGAATATACTTATCTCCAGAGTTTTGTAATGTGTAGACTTTTAAGTAGCTGAGTCCTGAAGCTTATCAGACACATCAGCTATGGCCTAAAATCCTGAAAGCAAATTTTGCTTAGCTGAAAAAGGAGCTTTAATGTCAACGTGCAGTGAATTACCTCCCTTCCTTTCATTCTCCTGAAATAAAGGCTGTATTTCAGGCAAAGTGATGCAGAATAGGAACAAAAGAGCAGTGGGAGGAGAGCTGTACTAAAGGTCTGGAAGACGTCTTTGAAATTTATAATGCTCTTCCGAGATTAAATGGGGTAAAATTGCTTCAAGATGATCTCAAGAAAACACTAAACACTCCATTCTGCTGAATGTCCTTCTAAGACTTCCTCTAGCTGATTTCAAGACACACATTTAAAAATCTGAAAGATTTTCCAGTGAGCCTGTTGATGGCACAGGGCACCATGACAGCCAGCGAGAGGGCGGTGGATGGGGTAATGCTCACAGCATGTAATGACCCAGCAGGAGCCAGGTGCTGGCACACCACACAGCTGCCTCATACAGGCATTGACCTCCTTATCCTTGGAGAAGGACTAAATAGCACGTAGTTATTAGTGTACCGTGCATGGTGATCAGGTCCCCCACGGAAAGGTGTTTATTTGGTGCTGGTATCACACAGGACCCTTCATTTCCAGACTGCACTGCACCAGTATGTTCCAAACAGCCCGGGGAGGACAGAGTCACACAGCAGAATGAGTCTGGTGGGACTGATCAGGATATTGATAACCCAGGGTGGCTATTTGTGCCTCCAACACGTGCTTATTCGAAGTTCAAAGGCTGTCCCATAAATACAGGGCACTGTGCTTCGTGGCTAGGACACTGGGGCTCATCTGCAGGAGTCAGGGAAGCGGCACTCCCATCGACTGTGCACCTCCCAGGAAGGTTAAAAAGCATTTCTACCCTCCCGAGGAGGAGATAAGCTTGGGGAAGCAGCAGGTTTAGCACATGCAGAGCCCTCTGGAAGGGAGGGGTGCTGGCAGAGCCGCGAGCCTCTGCCTCGTCCTGCTCCAAGCCTCTGATCCTGCCCTCCTTCAGAACTGACATCCCACTGGTGCAAATCAGATAAGAATTAGCCCAGGGTCTTTAACTGTGATTTTTATTTTAAATTTGCATAATTAGACGTGTAATGGCCTATTTCCGCAGCCTGGGGACGGCTCTGAGGCCGCTGGTGCCGGCCCTGGGAGATCACCATCTGCCTGCAGAGGGCGAGGCCGCGGGCAGCCTGACGAGCCTCCTGTGGCTCGTTCAGGCCTCTTCCCGCTTGAACCCCAGCTGCTTTCCCAAGCCACCCGAGGGGCTTCAGCCTTGCAAAGCATTAGTCATCCGTCCCGGCTCGTGTCCTCAACAGATGCAACCGTTTAGGAGAATGTGGTGCTGAGAGGAGATTAATGGGGTCTGGGTTTTAGAACGACCCCCTCTGTATTAGCTTTGTCTTTAATGAAAGAGGATTACGATAGAGCAAAAGGAGAGGCAATACAGCAGCCCCCAGGCTGGGGGGAGGTACCTGGAGGCAAGCAAGGGCTGGAGGGAGGCAGGAGATGGAGATGGACAGGTGCCTGGATGTCCTGGGGCATGGATTGGGATGAGACTGACAGGGTGGCTGGAAGGCGAGTAGGAAAAGAAGTGTTGAGCCTTGCTGAAAATTTCACTACCCTGAAGTCCACCTCCTTGCTTCCCACATCCTTATGACTTCTCTCCTTCCTTTCCATCCCCTTCCTGATTCTTCCCAAGTCTGTTTCCACAGTCATGGATGGCCACAAGACACCCTTTGTATCCCATTACTCTGTCTACTTTGGACTTTGCTGCTGCAAGTTTTATTTTGCAGCTGTAAGAAGAAGAACAAAATAAATCTTCATTCTGGGGGTGGCAAAATTCCCTGTAGCCTGAATGCTGAAAGGCCTTGGGCTGGCTCTGCTGCCACATCCTGTTCTACTTAAACTGCTGCTTTTAATAGACCCAAAATGTTTGCTTTGGGAAAGGTGTTTCCACCTCCTCCAGCAGAGTCATGTGCACTGGTTTGTTCATGTCAGACACAGCCTGGCCACGGGCTGTGCTGCCACGGCTGTGCTGTGCCAGCTCACAAGGCACCAGCAACACCATCACCATCAAAGCACCCCACTGGACATTTCCTCTTAGACGTCAGTCCCAGTGGAAGATGCAGATTGTTTAGAGGGGGTTGTAATGTCTCATGAGAGCACATTTCAGATGCCAGCTCCTACCTTTAGTTAACCCTTTGAAAATGGGACTTGCCCATGGGGACCCATAAAAGATTTTGGGGGTTGCATTAAGAGTAATTGGTAATTTTCCACTCTGAAGCGGGACAGCAGGAGTTAAAAAAGTGGTTCTCCTTTATACCTTTGTCACTTTTCCCTTTCAGGTTCTCTACGGCCAGTGGCATTTCTCATCAAGGATCTTTAGGAAGACATTTCAAGTATTGCTAAGAATAAACATCTGAAAGATGTTCCATGTAAAGTGGGGATCTCAAAGCCACACCAAAACTTTTGGCTGGGTAATGCTGTCCAGCTGCCTGCAAAGATCCTAGTGTGAATTTGGGCTGTGACTATCACTGTGAGACTGCAATAGTGGCACACAAAACTGTGACATTTTCTCACAGCAGTGATTTGTAGGACCACTGCTTCTCCCCTCTCACCTGCTCAAATACACTTTGGTGGTGAACAAAGCTGAGGAGAAGCCAAGACCCCTGTGAGAGCAGCTGTCCTCCCATAGTCCCTGTGCCTGCAGCAGCAGGGGGTGGGGAGCAGCAGATTGGGGTGGCTGTGCCAGAGTTTTAGTGTTCTAGGGAGCAGGCACCATCATGGGCTGTGCTGCTGCACCTCATCACTCTGCCCTGGCAGCTCTCCATGGCTGTTGTGTCTCAAAACCCAGCCTGCAGCAGGCTCCCACTGCTGTTTTGGGATCTGGCCACCTCCTGAGAGCATACGGCCTTGCTGGTGCCTGAAGTTCAATCAGCTCCACATGCAGGCGCCCCCGGGCCTCAAAATAATCGATAAACCGCAGAAATGCTTTTTCACGACAGTATTTATTGCATCAAAGTGCTCTTCCAGAATGTTCAGGGAGGGCTCTCTCCTTCAGATGTCCCCGTTCAGCCAGCGGTTCTTGGCTATCTGCCCTGCGCCAGGCCGGGAGGCCGGGGTGTACTGCAGCAGCTGGTTGATGAGGGCTTGGCAGGGTTCCGGCAGCCCCTCTGGGTACACCACCCCCTTCTTCTGCAGCTGGGGCATGCTCTGGACGTTGGTATCATCAAAGGGAACGCTGCCGACCACCATCATGTAAAGCATCACCCCCAAGCTCCAGATGTCGTACTTCTTGGCGTCGTAGGGGATGCCCATGAGCACCTCTGGGGAAGCGAAGGCCGCTGTCCCACAGAACGTGGCGCTCAGGTCTGGGTAGCCATTGACTTCCTTGCTGAAGCCGAAGTCGCTGATCTTGGCCCGGCGGCCGTCAGCGGAGAGCAGCACGTTCTCACACTTGAGGTCCCGGTGCACCAGGTCGCGGTCGTGCAGGTAGCGCACGGCCCTCACAACCTGCACAAAGATGTCCCGGGCGTTGGGGGTGCAGGGCAGCTTTCCCAGATTCTCCAGCATCTGCAGCAGGGTAGTGTCCATGGCCTCCATCACGATGTAGAGCTTCCTATTGCAGACCTCGATGAGCTCGAAGACGCGCACGATGTTGGGGTGCTGGATCTTGCGCACGATGGAGAGCTCCCGAGGCAGAAACTTGAACACAATGGCTCGGGATGCTTGCTGCCGGTCCACCACCTTGACAGCCAGGGGGCCCTTGTGTTTGTTGGAGGTGGCTGCTTTCACCTTGGAGAAGCTGCCTTCCCCTATCGTCTGACCCAGCCTGTAGCCCATCTCACTGAGTACCCTCTCTCCTCCGTCAGACTTCGGCATGATCTTTGATCCCGGTCGGCTTAACTGGAGCTGGTGTGCTCCAGGATCTGGAAGCTGTAATGTCTGCTGCATGGCAGCTGCTCACCTTCACCTATGGCAACCCTTGCTTCCATGCCCCACCCAGGCATTGTGATGGGCGGAATGTTGTATGTGACAGCACCTTTGGGACATCATGTGGACGTCTGGTGGGTCCCCTCTGCTCACGGGTGTCCCTGGCATGCCTGCACACACACAGGGGACAACTCTGCTGGGGCTGGATATTCTAGAGTTTTTACCCTTTCAGCTTCTTCACTTGAGTTCTCAGCATAGGGCTGTGTGGATGAAAGTTTAAATGTCAGCTTTCTGGAATCAGGGACCCATCTGGGGACCTGCACCAGTTTTCTGCAGGGCATTAGTTACATTAAAATCCAAACTACACAGAGTGGTAGAAAGGAGTTACTTCTACTGGCACTAACTGTGAACCACCTTGGCTGGCTATAAATATTGAGTTCTTTGGAGATGGTGGACAGAGCTACTGTATTACTAGGGAGGCTTTCTGACTGTGTGGGGTGGATGGGGAACTTTAAATGCATCTTTCAGAAGAAGCAGCTTTTTGGTTTCTTGAACTTGTAATTGCTCTCTGTTTTTATCAATATGGTATTTTGGAGACTTACAGAGAAGAAGTGAGACCAGAGATCCTTCAGAGACCTTCTGTAACTAGGATTTTAAAAGCTTTTAGTCAGTTTTAGTTGCCATACTGTGGCAGTCAAATTGAGCAGAGGGCAGCTGGGCTGGGCCGCAACACCCACTCCAGAGCAAGGCATCCCTCCCATCACACGCTGTGTCTCAGGCTGGTGTCAGCTCCTTCTTCCAGGTGCTGCATCCTTGGCTTTCACAAACAGTTGTTTCTGGTTTGTGCTGGGTTTTTTAAGCTGCTTGAGGATCCTGTCCTCCCTGTGGAGCCCACATTTCCTTTCCAGCTGTACAAAGAAGCCTAGGACCACAAAACCCCATCTTCCTAAATACCAACCCAAAAGCTATTTTTAATTTTTGAATATATGTTTCATTTTGCAAGTCAGTTATAAAGAGGAATGGTGATCAGCTGAAGATGAAAGAAAATCTTTCTTGTGCATCCATCTTGTCAGTATCCTGAAGTCACTAGAGGAAATTAAAATAGCTCAAGGCTGCAAACACAGGTCTATATGTGCTGCAGTGGCGCTTTGCTCTGAGCTAAGAGCAAGTAATGCAGTCACCATGTCGAGTTTTATCTGCTTAGAAGTTGTGGGTCCAAACCAAACCCCTTTCCCACTTCAGATGTTATTTCTACAGGCCAGTTGGAAGTATGGGAATTCAACATGCCATGGAAATGTGGTTGCCAGGCACATACCGCCAGGAATACCATCAGGCTGTACCACCGGGCATGTTTGGGCCTTCAAATAAATGCCCCCATATTTCTTATTTCTGAAGTGGATCAGCAAGAAGCCATTTCCAGAAGTTCCTGCTCAGAAACTGTGGTTACTAAACAGAAAAAAAATCCCACCTAGCAATCAGCAGGCCAGATGCAGAAACCCATTTTGCTGGACATGCATGATTTCCTGACAAGTTTAGCCCTTGAGTCATAACCACAGTGACTTCAGCAGAGGTCTGAGCTGGACTTTCCAGAGGAGCTGGGAACTTTGAGATGGCTAAACATAACTGAACCAATGTGGGCATTTTTATGAGGGAAAATGCTTAGACCAGGCTTCCCTTCCCCACTTACTACCAAAGCACCTCTGGAAAATGCCACTGCTGCTCCTGGGAATAGAAGGATGTGTGTGCAGACATCTACAGGGGCTTGGCTGGTGCTCAGCATGTCTTTTAAAACAGGAATGGGCAGTCACATCACAGGCACGTTCCAAAACCTACAGGTTAATCCTCACTTACGGGAAGCCCCTTTGAAGCCCCTACAGTAACATCACCAGGAGGAGGAGTGTCCACACAGGTGTGGAAAAACCTAAGTGGCAGCTACAAATCAGGTTGCAATGGTAAGGAGTAATGTAGTGGAGTCCTGCACTGCTGCTAGTTCTTCATCTGCTGAGGGAGCAGGTTGCTTTTGGGAAGTTTTCTGCAGGCTTGGCTGAAGTGGGCAGTTTCAGTCTCAGTAAGCGCTCCTGGGAGCCCAGAAAAAGCCTTATGCAGTCAGATACTGCTGGAGCATCCTGGGAGCGGGAGGGCTTGAAGGAGGCAGGGAAGCAAGCCCTGGTTTCCCAGGGAGGAAGCAGCTATCAAAGCAAACACTCCCCCTCCTGTACATTCCAGGCTGCAGCTCTGCGAGCTGCCTTGGCTGCAGGCATCACTGCTGTGCATCCCTGAGCTCCTGCCCCACAGCCAGCAGCATGACCTGGGACTGCTGCAAACAGCTCCAAAGGCAGGCAGTAAGAGGCTGGGATGAGAGGGTTTGGTTTGGCAGGGCACTGCCAGGCAGAGGAGGAGGAATGACAGCTGAGCTCAGCTTTCTGTGCTGTCCTTGGATCTCAGAGAAACGGCTTTTTGCTTGGTTGGCTGCTGCCTCAACATTTATTGGTATAAAAATGCACCCAAAAATCTCTTTTGCTTTCATTCCCTGCACCACTAGTACTGCTACCTGTGATACAAATATTTAGGTCACTAAATATTTATATATACTTTAGTAGTGCACTCACTACCAACACATACAAAGAAATGCTGACCTTCGGTGCTTTCTAGAGCATTTTTTGCATCAAAGCTGTATTTGTAGAACTGACTTGTTCCATTGCTCTTGTTAGTGAGAACAATTAGAGATCAGGCAGCAATTACTGTTTTGTTAAGTGCGGCATGTGAGCAGGAGGAGCTGGCCTGCAGAGGTATAAATTACTGGAGCTCACTGTCAGGGTTTTTGTTATGGGATGTTTCTGGGATGTCTCTGCCTGGTGGGCAGCTAGTGTCTCTGACCTGGGGCTGATTTGCCCAAGGGCTCATGAAGGACCGTCCCTCTTCCAAAGGGCTGACAACTCCTGAAGGACCATCCAGGTAAGTCAGCCTTGCTGAGAAGCAGATGCAGCTGAAGCTCTCTGGCCTTATGCACTGTGTACAGCTACCTTCGACTGGAGAAAAACACACAAGCCATCACTTCTAACAGAGGGACTTTTTCCTTTCTGCATCACCCCATAGATTTTTTAGCTAATAACGTGCCTGTGTGATGCCTTTTGGGGGGCTGCCCTCTTGCTGAACCTCATGGAGGCAGCACTACCTCAGTGCAACTACTGAGATCCCAGCTGAGATGCATGTGGCAAACCAGGCAGCTAACAAGGGCCATTAGATCATGCATGCTTTGGGAACTTCCCCCTCTCCCTGTGAACCCATTGCCACCGACCCCTGGGGCAGAGCTGTGTGAGTCTCAGAAGCCTGCCATTGATCTGATGACAGACTGACACCTCTAGAGCAGGGATTTCACTTGTGAGTGGACACTGCTGAGCGTAATATGGGGCCTGCTGGCCCAAGTGTACCAAAATATAACTCCTGTGACTGCAGATGGCCAAGAAGCCATAACAAACCATATTTTTATACCTTATGCCATGAGGCTGTAAGTTACAATGTGTAGCATGACCTCCTCACTTGCACAGAACCCTTGAGATTTCTTTAAATACCTCTATTTCCATACAAGCAGAAATACTTTGCCCAAGGGCTGCAATGTTCAAGACCAGTCAAGGAATTCCTAGGTGTCCAATTTGAGGCAAGTCCATGACCAGACATTATTTCTTAGCACTCTGTGAATATGGGAATAGGCAAACTTCTGCGCAGTAAGTAAAAATAATGTTAACATTTTTGCTTTACTAAGTCATTATAGATAGCAAAAAGGATAACCACAGTTTTTTCCCAGCAGATGCTGAAGTTACTAAGATCTTCTTGCCAGTAATGGGTAAACAAAAGTTTTCTGTGTTTTATCCTGTATTTTATTTTAGTACTTTTTAAAGTATGATTGTTTTACTTTCACAGAGAATGCTGGCCTGAAAAGAAGCATGCTGCTCACAGCACTGTTTTCCATCTATGTGGGTGCTGCAGGTGCAGAAGGCTGGTGAAAATTCTGCACATGAGGATTCCTCTGTAGTCCCATGGATCTATGGTACACCCTCTAGGTATCAGTACCAAAGGGAACAAGCCAAGCTGAGGCCACCTTGTAAGAGGTGCAGCCACTCATCAGCTAAGGCACAGCCAGTGAAGAAAAGGACAATTGGCAAGTACTCCTATTTCAACAGTGATGTTATTTGTACCTTTATTGCCAAGAACTCTTCAGTGTGGTAGCTGATCACTCGTCTGTGTGATATCTGAGCAGCTGAGAAGTGGGGCAGATCCCATGAAAGTGTACTGAATCCAAGCTGCCTCGGGAGCTGAATTGCTGTCATTGCCCTAGATCCTTCCCTGCAAAATCAAGACGTCTGTGCAGTTATTTTAGGTACAGGTGTTGAACAGACCTGGGGAGTCAAAGGTACAACCCTGTCTCTGAACATCTGATGCTGTGTGTCTGCACAATGGCACCCTAAATTTGGCCATGGTCTTGTGGCTCCTCACTGGCAGCAGCAGCAGTGCAGACAGGGAGAAAACCAGAGTCACAGGTAGTCAGAAAGCTGTGCTTGGCAAGGTGCTGTTTTGGCTTCTTCTTTCTTCCCTCTCATGTTTCAAGGATTGGTGTCTGTTTCAGGTACTCAGGCTATGTTGGGGTTTTTATCCCTCTGGCAGTTAAGGAATTTTGGGACCTCACATTCCTGGCGTTCAGAAGTGGCTGTGACCTTCACAGCTGTTTACCATCACATCTTGCCCTTACCCTCTTTTCAAACAGAATAAACCAGTGAAGCAGGGTGTGTGACTAGTACAAAGTCTCCCAGAAATTCAGCAGGGTGAGAGGAATAACACCAAACAGCAAACTCTGTGGATATCCACTTGATTAACCAAGGTTGTTCAGACACCAGAGAGAAACCTGAGGCTGGCACTCCTGTGCCAAAAACATCTCTTCATGTAAATTGAACTGTGTGAGGGACATAAAATGGGTTTGTAAGCCGTCAGAAGGACTAGATTAATGGCAATAGGCCATACTACCACCTCTTGGAGCAACCTGTGAGCGCCTCAGTAGGTGCCAAAGGAGATGAAAGGTAGAAGGGCTAATGGGCTGCCCTGCAAAGAGGATTTTGCAGCTGGCATTGTCAGGCCACACCTGCCAGGAGTCTCAAACCTGAAGGCAAAAAGCTAGAGTGGAGAGGGAGACAAAAGGGGCTAAGCAGGCAGTGACAAGTGAGTTGCTAGAGGGGCAGGAAGACTCTCTTGGCAGGCCTGTCTCTGAGAGGCTTTGTACCAAAATTCTTATGGAAAGAGGAAGCAAAGTGAGATGATATGCCTCCATCCTTGTAGTAAGTGGAAAGTCATGCCTGGCTTGTCAGAGCAAAGGAAAACCAGCTGCACAGGGAAGTGAGCTTTGCTTTTTCGTACTGGAATGCCTGCTGAGAGGGTAGGCATGGCTGCAGACAGGGGGGAGCACTCGGCCTCGGAGCTCACCACACCCTTTCCTGGCTGGAGGTGTTGATCTCCCTGTGTCTTTGTTCAGAGGGCTCCTTCCCACCACCTCCCTTCCGAAAGCTGGTTCTCTCTTGGCCCGTGCTGCAGACACTTGGCTGGGCCTTCAAGTGGCTGATTCCTGAGCGCTTACCAGGGAGATCCTCCAAACAGCCCCACAAGCCAAAGGGAAGGGCTGCTGGGTCAAGAGAAGCACTAAGCCTGCTCCTCCTGCCCCTCCTCAAGGCCAGGGAGACAGCCCAGTCAGCCTGCTGAGATCCCCTTTGGTGCTGGGAGCTGGTAACAAAGCCATGGGTAGGAACTGGGGCTCCATACTGCACATACCTGAAAGCAAGGAACACATCCCTACTCTCCTTGTTGCTTCGGGATCCACAAAAACCCTCCTTCATAGCTGAAAGATTAAATGCCTCCCGCAGCTGGTGACTTGCTTATCTGTGTTTGTGTGCCTGTTCGTCCCCAGGCAGAGTTACCCGGTGTTCCCACATGGCTGTCTGTCCAACAGGAGGGAGAGGCCTTCAGGTGAGCATTTAAGCAAGGCAAAGCTTTCAAAAGCCACAGCAAGGGCCTCTTGGGTTAGTGGGAATGGAATTGGAAATGGGTGCCAATGAGGGTCAAGAGGAAAGCTTCTCATTTCCCAACTTTTCTTACCACATCAAGTTATATCTGTTAAATCCAAATATAATCTAGAAAAACAGGTAAGCATTTTATGTTTAACTATCCCAAGCAAACAACACTTTCCTCCTCACACTGATTTACTTACCTGCCTGTGGAGAGCATGATGTATTCAGAAAGAGATTTAGTTGTCTGGCAACTATTGTAAGTAATTTGTGGCCAATTAGGGACTGCAGACTTTGGTCTGTAATTAGGCTATGGCAGCCTATGGTACACAGGGTTGGAAAGCTGATGGCAAAGTTTTAGAGCTACGAAGCAGATGTTTAAATGCTTTTAAATGGTATGGATGTTACCAGAGGCTGATTTCATGAGGTACTGTGGAGCGACGTGCTAAAACCTTTCCCGAAGGTGCTCCACAAATCCCTCAAGTTGCTTCTCCCACAGGTCTGGTTAGCCCTGGATGAGCCTGTCTGGGAGGACTGAAGGAGAGGACAGGCTAGATATGCAAACCAAAGAGCTTCAGAGCTGTTAAGACTGATGAGAAAGTTCAGACTGAGATTTGGAAGATTAAGGCCAGATTCTAAAGGCACATTCTAAGTGGCAGAAGGAGGTGATCTCGGACCAGATAGTCAGTGTGTGCATATCAAAGAGGGAGGGAGACAGGCAGGCACTTTGGGAACAAGGCTGGAGGCAGCTGACAGGGTCTGGAGGTCTGTTTGCTGAGCAGACACCATCTGTTTACTCCATCCAACATCTCACTGCACAGGCCTTTATGGTATTTGAAGCTGAAACTGCCTGAGAAATCAAGCAAGAAACTATCCATGACCCTGGGAGGAAAACTGCCAAGGAAACCGAGGCTTATCACACCCAGCTGCCAAGGGATGGGTGGTTTGGGTGGGGAATGAGTACAGACCTGCTCACAGCAGTAGCAGCAGGTCTTGCATTACATTTGCTGCTTTGATTTCCAGCAAACCGGGCTTTTTGCTGCTTTCCTGCTTGTGGGTTTCCCTAAAAGGGAAGTGAATCCATCAAAGCAGAAGCCAGGTGTTTCCCTTGCCTGCTGGCAGTGGCTGTGGGGCTGGGCTGGGCTGGGCTGGAGGGATGGCGCTCCTTCGCCCCACTGTGGGTGCTCCCATGCCATGTATATATAAAATCTCCCAGTGCCCAAGCCAGGAGGAATACACAATATCACAGTGCCCTCTTGGGGCAGGTGTTCCTTGGAAACAGACCTTTGTGATTTGTGTGCTGAGGATCTCGTTGCTTGCCACCGTTGTTTGTTCTAGCAGCTCCTGCTGCTTGGCTAAATCATGGGATTTCCCACTGAACAATACTCCTCCTAGAGACAGAGTTCTGGCCTTGGCTTTTTATTTTATTGCTGTTGCTGATTTGCATTTTGAATCTAAAATGACTGGGGTGAGGAGTTCTTGAGTGAAGATGGCAGTCTGCCCTCAGAAATGAAACCTGTCTTGTTTAAACGCTGTCAGATCACTTGGCCCCAGCAAGAAACAAATTGGTTTAACAATAGATTTAATTAGCTGGTGTTTGTATTCCTTCACAGAGCGCTTGAGTCCTGGTCCACCTGCTGCTAGACCTGTCTGCAAGCCCTGGCATTTCCTGCACGGGGATGTGAAGAACAACTGAAGCGTTAAATATGGACGTAGGTAAGTGTGGCAATTCCCTGCTGACTGCCAGAACAGCCTGGAGAGGGGGAGACTGTGGCCAGGCTCTCTTCCCCTCCAGATTTTGCAGTGCCATCTTTTGTTAAACATTAAAAAGTAATAAAATGTGAATAAAAACACAACTTCCAGCAAATATTGGGGATGATCCTATGCAACTGTAGCTATACCACACCTAATACGGCTCTTGATACCCTACTGTTGCCCTGAATGCAGGATTCTTAAGTCCAAATATTTTGCCTGTACAGTGGCCACTCTTGACTCACACAAATTGGGCTCTTCTCCCAGGCAGCTGGTGATGGGACAAGGGGAAATAGCCTCAAGTTGCCCCAGGGGTGGTTCAGGCTGGATATTAGCAAGAATTTATTCACAGAAAGAGTGGTTAAGTATTGGAACAGGCTCTCCCGGGAAGTGGTGGAGTCACCATCCCTGGAAGTGTTCAAACACTGAGCAGATGTGGCACTTCACAAAATAACCATATTGTGGGCATGGCGGTATTTGGTCAAAGGCTGGAATGATGCTCTTGGAGGTCTTTTCCAACCTTAATGATTCTATGGAACAAATGAAATTATTTCTTTTTTTTTTAAAGTAATACAGACCTATAATTTCCCTGATCCCTTATGTTTGTGGGTTGTGAAAGAACCTCTGTTTTAAGGAAGATATGAAATGACAAGCTTTAGCATTTGTGACATGTGTGCATTTGTGACAGTTTTTCCTGCATGTGTCGTTTTGGGGGTTGGTTTGGTTTTTTTTTTGTTTTTTGTTTGTTTTTTTTGTTTTGTTTTTGTTTGTTTTTTTTTTTTTTTTTGTTTTGTGGTTTGTTTTTTTTTTTTTTTTTTTTTGAGCCTGAGCCAATTGGGCTAAAAAGCCTGTCTGTGGTGAGGATTCAGTTGAAAAAGATGTGCCACCTGGCAAATGAGTCCATGACCCTAAAAGCTGGTTTCTCTGAAAAGCCAGACTCCTCTAAGATTGATGCTGAGCGCTTCCCTAGCTTTTGTTTTTCTATTTCTAGATCTAGTTTGCTTCACATCAGAAACAGAGTTTTCCTAAATGCCATGCCTTAAATCTTGTTCTGGGCTCTGCCAGTCAGTCTTTCGTGTTGCTGCTTCTCCCCTTCCCTTTTCTCATGTCATTATGTCCCTAAAGATAATGCTGTCACAGGGCAGCCCTTCGACATCATCTGGCTACACCTGACAGCACTGTCAGCTGAAAAGATGGAGCACGGGGCAAGAAAATCATGGTGTGAGTAATGCTTGTCCCACTAGGTGCAGCTGGAAAATACTAGGACAGATCTCCTTCTGTTTTCCTTGGTCAGCACCCTTTGTTAGCTGGGATGGGGGAGAAAACCTTGTATATCTGAGCACACCTTGCTGTATGTGCTGAAGCCTTTTACCTTGCAAAGACAACTCCTGGTCTCCCCAAATCCCTGTTTTCTTTCTAAGCTCTGGCAAGATAGGACAGAGCATCTCTTCTGTGCTGCCCTTGTTTCCTTGGTTCTCACTTGGCCTCAGCCTGTGTAAAGGCTTTGCTGCTTTCATTTTGCTGTTCAGTGGCTCTCTTTTAAGGGGACGAGTTGTCTGATTGCCACTTACTGGGTCCTGCTCTCAGATTGTGGTAAGTTCAGCAAGACTGAACTGTGTGGCCTGAGCTGGCTTGTGCCAGGCAGGACTACAGCTCAGTATTTTAGGAAAGTATCCATATTTTAAGAAAGCAGCACTTTTGTGGACAAAGGAAGAGGAGGAAGCTATTATTTGAGAGGCTGTGGCAGTCTTGCAGGGCAAGGCCTTGGCACCTGGAGGAAGGAGAGCTGCTGCCAGGGACATGGTTTAAATCTGCTTGGTTCTGGCCAGCCTGTGAGCCTTGAGTGTGTGGGGAGCAAGGCTGAGCCATGCCCTGCAGGCAGGGTTTCCAGGCTGAGCGTGGCATGGTCTCCTCCTGCAGCTGCTGCCAGGGCACTTGGGGAGAAAAGCAGCGTGCCTCTGCCTCCAGCATGCAGGCTCTGCCTCAGGAGCAGGCTTTGAATTTTGAGCAGAGAAAACCCTCTCTTGTGCAACTATCTTCCCACCTCTCACTGGGTTTCTTTATACAGCTTTCAGAGAAAACAACTGATTTTTTTTCAATTTTTTTTTTTTTTTGAGAAGGAAGTGTAGTGTATTCCACCCCTCTTTTGCTGTCCCACCAAGCAGGTCACAATGGAAGCAAGGTAAGCAGAAGTGCAAAGATGACACCTCTGGGCTCTTAGGCACTGCTGGAATTCTGGCAGTGGTGGGAATCAGACACAGTCTGTCAAGACAGTAAATGTTTTATTTGTCCCAGACATCTGTCTGGCAGGTAGGTGTGACAGAGAGAGGCATCTGTGTGATCATTAAGGTGGCATTGTCTCCAGCATGCTCTTCCTCCTCCGAGTCACTCCAGAGTTCTGAATGCACAGGAGGAGTGATGAGGCAGGGTTTCATCAGTAAGTGTCAGAGGCAGAAATAAGTAACTTCCAGTCATATAACTTCACTCAATTTCTATCTGCTTGTGCTGGCCATACCTTGTATTTACATGGTACCACCAGAAACTATTTTCAAATGTTAAAATTTAAATGAGCACGTGGTCCTGCAGGCTAAAGCTGTTACCAGTGATAACATTTCCACTGGAGTTTGTTTTGGAGCACCTCAAGAAAAGCAACTGATTGGAGTGATTTATTTCCAAGCCTAAGGAAAAAAATAGCCTTGGAGCCTTTGTGAGCACCAGAGGAAAAGCAACCACAGCGCTGGGCAGGCGGTGTCTGCAGTCATGGAAACGACTGATAACAACTTTCTCATCTTATCACTTCACAGATTTTTTTTTTTTTTTTTTTGCTATAGGATGCAGACATGAAAGAGTCTCTAGGGTCCTCCTGCCCTACATGGGAACTGCAGCAACAATCCTGGCACAGCCTGAGAAACTGGTCGTCTTAGTCACTGTGTAAGGCTCAGTTAATGGATGAGGCTGTAGAGAGGAACAAGGAGCAGAGTGAGAACTGCCTGGGGTCTGGCAGGGGTGGGATGTGGGGTGACTTACACCCACAGCAGGAAGGGTTCCCAGGCACCCCCATGTTTCATTTCACCCAGGTAACTGAGAAATTCATTATCATCCTATGTGCATCTGGGCACAGCCCGTACTGCTGGGACACTTCTGGGTCTGACTGTGCCCCCACAGGCTAGCTGGTCCCAAAGGAGATATGGCAATAGCTGTCCAGAGATGCCTCAGATCTTTATCATTTACCAGTTCCTCGAGTGGCTTCCCATGCATGTTGCACAGCAGCAATGACAAAATTAGACTGCTGTCACAGACAGATTACTCTCCTGTGTGACATCTATGTGGGAAGTTGGTGTGGCACCAGCTGAGAAAGCCCCTGAGGGCCAGTGAGCAAGGAAGCACCACTAGTGACTGAAACCTCCCCAAAAGGTGTGGTCAGACTGGGATTATGTGCAACCAGTTTTTCATCAGGGAGGCACCTGGTGGTGGCTCACTTTCCTTCTGGCATCCCTTTTGGTAGGTTTTTTGCATTCCTCAGTGAAATGCAGCATCCCTTTGCAGATTTTACAGCCTCAGTTTCTGAGAAGGAATAGTTGAAGGGGAGTTTCTGTGTCTGAATTGCTGAGGGAAAAAAAGTCTGGTTAGGAGATGAGGACTTTTTAAACCTCTTTTCCTGACTTTTCCCATTAGGAAAATACTCTGGGATTTTCCCACCTAGCTGCTTGTTTTCAGTTTGGATGTTCTTTTGTCTCCTTACCAGTAGACACAGCCTCTGGCAAGGGAGAAACTGCTGTTTCTCCAGCCCCTCTGAAATTCCTCCTCACCTCTCAGAATGCCAAACATATCTGATAGCTCAGGCTTGACTGCAAGGTGCTGATCAAGCAGTTTGTCCTCAGGCATGGGAAAAGGCCCTGGATTACAAAATCTTCAATTATTCTGCTGCCAGAGGATCCTCCCTGTGCTGCTGTGACCACCAGATGGGAGATGGCCTCCTGGCAGTGGTCAGGAGAGCACAGCAGGCCCCTGCTGGTGCCTTCCAGGCAGGGCATTTGCTCTCTGTAGCCCCCCTCCCCACTCTCTTTTAGGAGCATCTGATTTTTAGGCACTCTTGCTGTATCTTCCTAACTCCAAAAATAGGTGTCTCTGTTTAATTAATTATGCTTACTGCATAATTGCAGGAGCCAGGTGAGAGTGCAGTGTTTTGCTTCCTCATCTCTCTTACCCAGGACTTCATTAATGACAGCTGATTGTCCTGTCCCCATGTCCCTTGCATGAATTATTTACAGCCTCTTTCATCACAGATTGATCAGCTTTTTCCTGCTTCTTTTAAGCCTTGTGTTAACCATGGGCAAATGATGGTGGCTGGGCTGAGGTTCCTGAAGCAGATGTGGGAACAGGAGCAGCGTGTCCTGCAGCTCCCTCTCCTGTGCCTGCCTGAGACACCCCCTCACCTGCATCTGCTAAGCCAGGAGATTTGCAGAGCAGGGCCCTGAGTGGGCAGCAATTACCCTTGTCCAATGCCTGCCTCTCCTGCAACCTCCCAGAGGCACTCGTCACCACAGGGCCATCTCACAAGGCTTCCTTGTAGCTGTGAGCCCCAGCTTTTCTTCTTGGAGCAGCCTCAAAGGGCATGTCACTTCCATGCTTCCTAGCACAGGACTTGTGTGGGCACACTGGCATTTCCAGCCCTCTGCCATAAGTCTCAGAGGGAAGCTTCAGTTCCTCAAACCCTCAGATAAAATATTCTGGGGAAACTTTGCTCCTTGCTTTCCCAGTCTGTAAGACACACAATGTGATTTTTGGGGTTGTTCTGTGGAGGACCAGTGGTTGGACTTGATGACCCCTGTGGGTCCCTTTCAACTCAGGGTAGTCTGTGATTCTATGAGGCTATTGCAAGGGACACAGAAGGGCACTGGAAAAATCTCTTGCCCAGCCTGTCTGTTCTTGCGTTCATGTTGTGCTGAAAAAAATCAGCTGCTGGGTGTTGTCATGGTGTTGCCCCCTGCTTCGCATTTCACTTTGCTCTGTGTGGGTGGATGTCACCTGTTTAATTTCTGAGGTGACTGCTGCCAGTGCTGTGATCTCAGCAAATGCCCAGGACTCCAGCGAGTGACACCTGATGTAAAAGCAATCCCCTGCAGTACCGCCCCTGCCTGGGGAACCGCACCTTAACAGCGTTTGCTGTGCTGCCTCTACCCACCATAAACCCAAGTACTAAAAGTTAGAGCCTTTGACTGAAACCTGACAGAAATGATGTCTTGCTCCCCACTGCCTGCCCGAGCCCTCCCTGGAGACCTGCATCCAGCATGGATAGGAGTCTGCAGAGGGGTTCTGCAGACGTCAATGTGCCCACCTGCTTCCTGGGCAGCATTTCTCCCTGCACAGGGTTTCCTGCTGGGCAAAACAGCTACTGCGGCAGGAGATTTCCATGTGATTGCCTATCCAGGGGCTCGGGAGCAGCTCTTCTCTAGTTAGCAAAGAGCAGCTTTCCAGTGGAGGACATCCCAGATGCTGCAGGATGGGCAAAGGGAGGGCTCATCCCCCTGGGCAGCAGAGAAAAAAGCTGGCTGGGCTGGGGTGGCAGTGAGGGCAGGGGAAGGGACTGTTGACAAAGGATGTTTGTGGCCATGCTTCATGCTGGCAGCCTGCATGGAGAGTTATCATTTGTCATCTGTCTTTAAGAGCCTGCTCTACACCCTTCCTCTGGGGAATCAGAGCCACTTTGTAATTCACAGGGTTTAGCATATATAAGCTTTATTTTTTACCAAACTCTTGTAGGAAGGGGGCATCTGGGGCAGGTAGGTAGCTTTAGGAAGCATCAGCCTCTTCAACTGAAAACAAGTTCTCTTTATCTCCTGTTCTAAATCCCTGTAACTTCTCCAGTGACTTCTCTGACATATCCCCAGGAAGCAAAATAAACATGGGGTTTGGACTGGTTTATTGTGCAGAACAACAACGTGCAAAATCAATGGTGGGTTGTTTTTCTTCTCCTTTGCTGAAGCCAGAAATAGGTCAAGCAGCAAACCAGAATTTCTGAGGCAGCCAGGAGTGACTGGTGTACGTAGGTGTGTTTCAGAGGTGGCCTCTCTCTGGGGTTACTGCTCTGCCTAAAATCCCCGCATTTCCCTTGTGCTAGAGGAAGGAGGAAGTGAATTGTTTGCAGCAGAGAAATGAAACCACTTAAGATTTCCTCGAACAAAGAGGGTAGGTTTTTCAATAGAAAATACATCTCGTACATCCTCCTCCAAGGCTCTGTGTCCTCTGTGACACCCAGCTCTGCTCGTTCTCGCCTGTCTGTGCTCGGGAGCCCCCCTCTCATTAGCACTGTACCTTGCCTGCGGTCAGGCTGTGTGAGGCAGGAAATCTTCTTAATGGAAATGAATAAAAGCATCTTGCATTGTATGAAGCTATTCTGGATCACATATGGGCTTGTCAGGTCTATTCTAAGTCACATTAAAGTTAATATGATCACAGCAAGACAGCAATATTCACAGTATTTTAGGTCCACTCTTCAGTAAGGTTGTCCCACTTAATTTCCCTTGGAAAATCCTAGCCCTGGTGATTGGCTTTATTTTCTGCAGATATTTCGGATGCTTGCTTGTCACTTTTGGATGTCTGGCAGCATTGTCACTGACAGAGGCTGTGACAAGCTGCTGCATGGGCTTTCACAAGCAGTCAGTCACTGCCTTGGAAAAAATAGGGGTCTTTGTTTCCTCATGTACCATGTGCCCCTCTGAGTGTGAAATCAACCCTTCAGAACACACAGTTGGGGCATGAGGGTGACAGCCCTCAGATCGTTTAGCATTGCTCTTAATTGTTGGGGCAGCAGAGGAACAGTAATTAGACACATGCAATGTTCTATTTCCTATCTATACTGTGGGGTTTTTTATATCAAACTGGCTTGCTTGAAAGGCTGAGTTCCTGTACCTGAAACCTGGGAGCCACGGGGTATCTGCCACTGACGTGCATGGGCTGAGAACTGCCAAAATGTCCTCTTAGGAGTGCTCACGTCAAATAGCAGAAGTAGTTTGAGGACTCTCTCCAGCCAAGGTCATAGGAAAGAATTTTACAAAAGCAAACAAACCAT
The DNA here is from genome assembly GCF_965178545.1 of Coloeus monedula. Lineage (NCBI taxonomy): Eukaryota > Metazoa > Chordata > Aves > Passeriformes > Corvidae > Coloeus > Coloeus monedula. The sequence continues at coordinate 9,048,132 of NC_138787.1, forward strand.
CAGCCTGTTTTGGAAAATGCAAATTAGAAACCTGCTTTATCACAGCATCTGAATGGGAGCTGCTGGTAGAGGAGAGCAAAGAAAGCCAGGGATGGGAAATGACCTTCCAGAGCTTTCACCCTGCTGCCACGTGGCTCTGTCACCAGGGGCTGTTCCCTAGCACAGCCGCTGTGACAGCCCCTCAGAGCCCTTTCCTTGCCAGCTTCCTCACCAGTTCTTCAGAAGAGATCACATTAGCCCTGCCCAGATAACACCCGGTGTGCTTGTGCCTCCTTCCATATGCAGGTCTCTTTCAACATCTTCTGTGTTGGCTGCTGCAGCCTCTTGCACCCAAGTATGCAAATAGCTCCTTCCAGTCCAGGAAATACACAGCTGAGTTTTCTCCAGTGTGACCTTGTAATTTCTCCCCTCTTTTAAATTCCTGCATGGCCCAGACCATGATCAAATACAATGTCAGAGAGCAGCTCATTGCTTAGCTCCATTCATGTTTGGTAGGGTCAGTGTAACATCACTTCCTTTTTATGGAATACGTAGGCCGACTACATGCAAAGAAAAGGCTTTTACCCACTCTTGTTGTTAATGATGGTCATTATGGGAGGCAGAAGGAACAGGCAACAAGACTGAGATCCCATTGTGATGCACAGTGCATGAACACCAAGTGTTACACTGGCCCTGCTTTGTATTAGAGTCTAATTGCAGCCTGTCACAGTCAACAAACCATTTTTTCCATAATGGAAACCACACGAGCTCTGTATTACACAGTATGCTAAAAGATATTGTGAGAGCTGGAGAAAAGAGCCCCTCACTTTTCAGTTATGATGAATTTTCGTTAGTATGTATAATTTATCTATTCAATAAAGGGTAGTTATTCCTCTATTGACCTACAAGATTTTAATAAAGAGTAACTGTGTGGCCTGACAACCTTCTTTAAGCACCTAGTTAAAAAGTAACAGATGTTAGGCTAGCATGAATAATATTCTGTGAACAGGGTTTTTTTGCATTTTGTGTACCTCCTTAGCCCACGCCAGCAGTGGGGGAGAGCCTCTACTTACATAATTATTAGAATTTGGATGACGCAAGTCCTTGCCCTGCCCAGCCTGTGTCTCGATGCTGTGTGATCTGCTTTGCTGTTCTCTGCCCTCAGTGTACAACTGAGAGTCAGAGAGCTCAGGGCCCAGTTCCTCAGTCAGGGGCTGGAAAAACAGGGGCTGTTAACAAAGCCTGGGAAGATGTGTGTGGTGAGAAACACACAGTGGTGTTTTGTCCCTGGGCTTTCCCGTGAAAACTTCTGTATGAAGGGTTTTGCTCCTGTCTGTTAATTTGATATTTGTATCGGCACTGCAGTTTGTCCTTTATATCCTGGTACTCTGCAGGGGCTACAAGAAAGGATGGTGCTTGTTTGTGAGCCTAAAGCCTAAGGAAAGAATGTGATGAGAAAGCTTTATAGCAGTGAAGTGGCTGGGGATAGAGGGAAGGAAATGGGCAAATATTAGCAAGGAGGATATAGATGAGCATGGGAATGCTCTGAAATGCCAAGATTTTGTGTGAGTTTGGAATTTGTTTGTTAACTGAATTAAGTGACTCTGAAGCACAAACACTAGGGCAAAAGCAGATCAGCAAAGAAGTCTCTGCATAACAGCAGCTTCCAGCAAAATCCAAACAAAAAAAACCCCTGTGAGACCCAGACCTCATGCTCACCTTTCCTGTAACATCTGCAGCATCAGGCCACTTGTAACTTGATGCACCAAAGAGATTTATGCTACAGCTCCCTCTCAGCCTGTGCTGCACAGCAAGCAGGTCAGTGATCAACCTGCTCTTCCCTTGGGACTTCATCTCCCTGAAGTCAGGGAGAGTCTCTGCATTGCCATCAGCTTCACAGACTTTGGAGCAGGCTCTGAAGCTTGTCCTCAGCCAGCTGAACCCTATTCAAGGTCTGAAGCATAATATTTCATATGAAATATAGGCTGTGGACAGTCTTACATGAAAGAGCTCAGGGACCTGAGGCTGAGTCTGCTCCCTGAAGAGTGTGGGGGGCTCAGAGCAGAGCAGGGCTGCAGGAATGGCAGTGCTGGCTCCAGACATTCCTGCCTGGCCCTCAGCCCATGCTGGACCCCTGTGGGGAGCTGGTAAATGAGATCCTGTGAAGCTAAGTGGCTTGGCAGCAGCAGCAGGAGCTGATCATCGCTGTCTCCTCAGGTGCCAGCCCCCAGAACAGGAGTGGGTGAGGGGATGATGCTGTTGTGCTGGAGTGGGCAAAATGTGGAAGGTACAGTGAGGGTATGTAAGTGGTGCTCTGCTCCATCCCCACAGCTGCCCCTGTCCTTGCCTAAATCCAGGTGAGCATTCCCTCCTCTCCCTGCTGGGGAACTGGTGTTAGCCTTTTACCTGTGCCTGGATTGGCTTTTAATTCATGTCTTGCAAGGGAGAAAAGAGGATGATGACATATCAGTCCTAAGCATTGCCTGCTGCAGCTTTTTGTACAATTATTTTTAATGCAATAATCATTTTATACAGTGCTAAATCCAGCTGAGCAATGTTAAAAGGAAGACAGTGTTTAATGCAAAAGCACAACCTCTGCAGAAATGGCAGTAGGTTTACACTAGGTATTAGAAATAAATTCTTCCCTCTGAGGGTGGTGAGGCACTTGCACAGGTTGCCCAGAGAAGCTGTGGCTGCCCCATCCCTGGAATTGTTCAAGGCCAGGTTGGATGGGGCTCTGAGCAACCTGGTCTAGTGGAAGGTGTCCTGCCCATAACAGGGAGGTTGGAACTGCGTGATGTTTAAGGCCCTTCCAACCCAAGCCATACTATGATTCTATGAAGAGAGCGCAATGCAGAAGATAGACAAGGGTTCTTCTGCATCAGCTTCTTTCTGCTCTGGCCCTAGTGTCAGTCAGGATGCACAGGCTGTTCCCTGCCAATAGCCATGTGAGGTCAAACTGATTGAGGATGATATGTGAATTCGAGCATGTGGTGAGAATGATTTCATCTCTTTGGACAGGCAGTGTGAAATGGAAGCTGAAGAGTGTGTGGCTCTCACAACCACAGCATTGCTCTCAGCACACATGTTGGTGGTTTGGGTGCTAATTAGTCTTCCACCTAGGCAAAGAAAAGGAGATGATTGTTCTGGATGGCCTTTAAAAGGAATGGCAGGACTGTTAGGAAGCTAACAGTCATCTCTTTAAGTCACATCTGATTCAGCTTTGCTGTCACTTGGAAGGAAGGCTAGAGAACAGCCTCTCTGAGGAAAGCTTGAAAGTTAGAGAGAGCCACTGAGGGAGTCTGAAGTATGGAGTGCCTCTCCATTGAGGACAGGGTAAGAGAGCTGGGACTATTCAGCGTGGAGAAGAGAATACTCTGGAGAGGCCTTGTTGCACCCTTCCAGTACACAAAGGTGGCCTGTAAGAAGAATGAGAAGAGAAATTTTAGCAGGGCCTGTTGTGACAGCTCTAAACTAAAAGATGGCAGATTGAGACCCCCACCACGACCTTGCCCCAGGTTTGGTGGCAGTGAGATCTTTATTCCATGTGCAGCTTCTGCTTTTTTTCAGGTTGCTCTGGTGCCTGCTCCCCATGTCAGACAGGGGAAGACATGCTCAGTGTATTTAGCCCTAGCTTAATGCTTTCTTTGTGGCTACCTGGGGACCATATTCACCTCTGCTGGGTGTACTTGACCTGGTGTATTTACATCAGTGGTACAGCTGCTCTGGAAATAGATAAGTTGTTTGCTGTTGGATGTAAAATACCAGAGCTACTGATGAGAAAAGCCCCTCTCTCCTTGCTCTGATTCTACCTTTCTGGGCTTTACAGTCGCTGCAATATTTATCTTATTTCAGGTACATTTGAAAGCGTAATATTCTGGTACAGTTCACATCGCAAGATAAACCCATCACTGGAAGACTCCAGTGCGCACTGCAGCCTGCGAGAACCTTTGTGTGGATCTGCTTTGGGTCCCCGTGTCTGCATGAAACCGGCTCCCAATGGGCAAGTCCCTTCTCTGCAGCCCCAGGCTGCCAGGAGAGGGCAGGCAGCTGCCAGCAGCCCGCTGGAGGATGAGAAACCCTTCACACTGAGCTAAGAAACCCACAGATAAAAGCAGATAAAAGCAGAAAATCAAGTGACATGGCAGCACGTCTAACACCTGTTCATTGAAATTACAGGAGCAGAAAAGTAGCAGAAATTTGCCACATTTCCAGGTGTGGACATGAACTAATAATCAATACCCAAATACCTGCCATGCTTAAGGATTTTTTAAAAAAATGAATCCAGCATCACAGCCTGAGCCTCTCTTTAATTGTTTCTAAGTAATATTTCTTTTCTGGCTCCGGGAGATGACCTGCAGGCTCTCTAGTGTGCACAGGCATCCAAAGACTAATCAGATAATCAGGTGGAGAGTTATTTTTTTTTCCTGACTTCTCAGATGAACACAGGCAGGTGAGCAGGTATTCCTTGCAGGTGGCTGAGCAGACTTGGGGGTCGGGTTCTGCAGCCCTGGTATTGCTCCCTACAATCAGTCATGCTTCCCTTGCCCAGGTGTAGCCTGTCAGGGAGTCTGCTGCAGCTGAGGTTTGGGAAAGGGCTAGGGAGTCCTTCATGTCCCTCCTCGAGTTAAGGCTGTGGGGAGCAGTAGGTTCAGTCAGCCCAGCATGAGTTTTAAGGTGTTTTCCAGATTTTCTGCATTCAGACTTGAGGCATGTTCTTATGAGGCTGATTTTTAAGCTGCCTGAAGATGTTCTCAAAATCTCAGAAGAGCACACACCTGTTTGTGTGTGGCACGTGCAGATTGGGAATGCTGAGCCCCCACACCCAGCCCAGAGCTGCTGCAGGTTCCTTTGCTGTGCCTTTGCAGTGAACTTCGGCTGCCGTCTGCCTGCCCCCGTAAGTCTGTGCCAGCAGGGATCTGCTGATTGCAGCCTGACATTTATATTCAGGGGAAGACAGGTTTTGTCAAAACCTATCATTGAATCTCCTTCTGAGGAACTCATACAGCAAATTCTACAAACCCCATGTTTTCTGCTATTTTTGACATTCCATAGTTCAGTGGCTTGTAATTACAGACAGTATGCTGCTACAGGATCTTCTGCTTCACAGAGGGTGGCTGCTAATAGGGCTTCAGTGCTTCCCCTTGCATGCCTGGGTATTCAATTAGAAATACAGCTATACCTTATCTCAGGATAAGCTTGGTTACAAAGGTAGATCCCCCACCAGCTGCAAGGCAACGACAGTCACCTTGGCACCTCTGGGCATGATGCCTTGCTGTGCCTGTGGTCAGCATGAGGGTGCCTCTATCCCCTGGCAGAGCTTCCGCTGGGCTTGAAGTGACCTCAGGAACCAATCAACACGTTGGTCCTTCACAACTGAGCCTTGTGTGCCCTGCTGCAGCCTGAGGTGAGCTTGCTGTGTGCTGAAAGATGTGCATTGCCCCAGTCTGCTGTCTCAAGGCTGGTGTCACATCGTGGGACTGCAGGGCGTCCTGGTGGCAGAGCAGAGCAAGTTCCCCTGGATCTGCCTGCCAAAGATACTACGGGAGTACTGCTAAAGGCAGATATGTCCCAGGAGATTGGGCTCCTCGCTCTTGCATCTCCCTTCTTGTGGGAATTTGTAGACCTAAAAGCAAAGGGCAGTCTGCCACAAGCTGGGAAGGACATCTGATGTAGGTTATTGGCCGCAGAGCAAGGAAAGGGCTTTGAGAATTCCCAAAGCTGTGGGTTGTACCGAACTGTTCTGTTCCCCTACAGGTGGGCGTAGCGAGCCCAAAACTAAATGAGTCAGCACTCTGGTTATGAGCAGAAGGCAGGAGGCAAAAGAAATTAGATGGGGTTTAAGATGCAGCAGGCCATTTCAGGACGCACCATTAGATGGTGGGGTTTTAGGAACAGCACTGGAAACAGAGGATGTAGGGGAGTGAGTGAGCAGGAGTGTAGCACAAATCAATAATAAAAAATATAATACTAAGACATCGTTTCAGTGCTTTGTGATAGAAAAAAATAATTATCTTACTGCACAAACAAATGGAAGATCAGGGATGATTAAAATTATAATTAAAGCAAGAGAATGACACTGGCACCACAGACATCTCTGCAGACTATTTGAACAGTGTGTTAAACAAAGTCAATCATTTCTCCATAATAATGGTTCTTACAGTAACACAATGGGAATGCAAGGCATTTCACTGCAGGCAGCCTGGTGTTTAAAAATATACTTACAGCATTAATAACCAGAAAGAATAGGTATGGTCTGTGCTGAAAAAACGGTTAATGCTACAGTTCAGTTTTCAGATGCCAGGCTTCAGCATAATAAGCAGCAGCAAAGGAAATTAAAATGAAGGAGAACGTTGAACAAGGGCTTTAAAAAGAGGATTTGCTATAGAGAGTTTAGAGCAGGATAATTTTGATTATGTTACTGTACTAGATAAAACGAAGCTGGGGGGATTCATAATTATTAGCATCTCTAATCCACAAAAAAGAATTTAAAGATAAGATGATAGAATATTATTAGCAACTTCAGGCAAAGATTTCCTATTTGTGCTCATTATTAGTTGCCTTCTTTGGATATAATTTTTAAAAATCCAACAAGACACAGTTCTGGATGATTTTTTTTTTTTTAAAGGAAGCTTCAAAATTTGGCTGCAAATGTGTTAGTAGCCATGGGAAAGTTTAACAGGTACTAGAAAAGAATAAGGAGTGCTGTCATGTGCCATGCCACACACTGTGATAGTGTGAGGAGAGAATCAGGTACTCCATGCCCCTTCTCTCTTTTGAGGATAAACAGGAGGCAGTCAAAGATGCAAAAACCTAAAAGGGTTAAATCAATCAAAGGAATGCTTAGAACTGATTTATGTAAATCCTTGCCAATAAATACTACCTTATGTAAGAGGTTGGTATGGTGCAGAAGAGATCATAAAGTGAAGCTGTTAGTCACTGCCCTTGAGTTGTACCAGCCCTGCATGTGTCTGCCTCTAACATATTTAAGAATTGCTTTTTCTGTTTGGTATTTTTCTGGAAGAACCTTTCCTTTTCTGTTTTGCTTTTTGTTACTGCTTACTTATACTCTTGGGTTGTTAGCCTGCTCTGTGATGCAAGATTCCATACTCCAGTTACCTGACTGAAAAAACAAACACCATCCAACAGATTAAATTTGTACATCTTTTCATCTGCTTTTCATTCGCAGGTACAGATCCACCTGATAGCAGGGCTGAGCTAGCAGAGCCTCACTGTTTGTCTGGAGAAACCTTGTCTCTGCTGTCCCAGTCTGCTGGGGCTCTTCCTGATTTCCAAGCTGGGCTCTGTGAGAGCTGAGACACTGCAGGGCAGAGGTCTGGAATCAGCAGCACCTTCTTGCCTCGCACGCCAAATTATCAGAAAAATACTGGGCAAGAAAAAGACAAGGACAAGGGACCTTAACAAGGTTCCTTACTGCCTATAAATGTTTTGCTTGTGCCTTCAGAAGGTAGGCCTTCCTTGGGGAAAAGGAAAAACGTATCACAGAATCCAGCTGGTTTTGGTACCTTTAAAACCTTTTGCTTGGAGTTTTTTAAAGGCTAAAGTGATGGAAAAAAGTAGGAAAGGTGGTGTACACAAAGATGGGGAAGACAGCACAAACGTGCTGTTTGGAGAGTGTTGCTCTCTGTAGAATAGCAGTGAAGGGAAATACAGGCAGGAGGAATCTTCAATTAAGATAGTGTAAGGAAGCAAATATTTGAGGAACCAGTAAATCAACTAGATAAGGGTAGAATAAATGTAGTTCAAAGACCAATTTCTTGTTGTAGGATGTTGCAAACATCAGAGCGCAGCACTGCATTTGATGATGGACTATACAGTACAAAGTTGGAAAAGAGGCAGTAGCTCTCTCTAAAGCTCACTGAAAGATAAATAAATCACAAAGGTTATTGTATCATACTGTCAGTACTGTCATACCGTCAGTGAGGTTTTTAATAAGTAGGTACAATTATTTTAGGCATGAAGAAAATATAAGAACTATCTGCCCCCAAGGGCTGTTATTCTCACAACAAATGTGCTGGCAAAGAAAGTCAAGCAAAGACATAAATATAATAGGATGGGAAACTATGTGCTGGGGACAAAGGGACTGTGATGCTGTTAGATGTGCCCAGCACAAAGAACCACATCCCAGTGGAAGACTTGCACAGAGCAGGGGGGAAAATCCCCAAGTTTTACATATGGCAATGAAAATGGGATACAAGGCATAAACCCAGGCATCAATAAATTCATAAAAATTTTGTATTTACTTGGCAATAGAAATATCCTTGGGATGATCTCTGCAGTTGATCGGCACTGGGATGGGAGGTGTGAAGTCCCACTTGCATAGTAAGGGCCAGTTTAGAAAGCCTTTGCTCTTACTGGTGAGCATTTAAGGCTCATCTGGGGTGAATAAATTCTCCTTCAGTTCAATTTTAGGCCAAGTCTGATTATTCAAAATGAATTTTTCCCAAGTAATGGCTCCCCAAATAAGGACTGGAGGATTAGGAGCATTAGAGACTATCCCTGTCAGCTATATGAGTACCAATAGAGCGCTAGTAGGTTACCAAAGGAAGAATAACATTTATCTCTCTCTTACAGAAGGTAAACGTAAAGCAATGGAGAAATGTTTAAAGCAAATAAGGATAAATGTGTCAGATCAAGCTCTCACACTTAGATTCAAAGAGTAGGGGTAAGTGGCAGGGTTAGTTACACGTGCAGCGTGAATTGTAAAGTAGTCCCAGTGACTGAGGAACATGCCACCCACACACTGTCTGATGTACACTGCAGAGGGCAGTCCCTGTATCTGACTTACAGGGTGCACAGCAAGTCCCAGTCTCACACCAAGCTTGTTCCCAGCCTGCCAAGGAGAACCCTTAATGCTCTTGGTTATCCTGGCTCTCTGTCTCTGTACCTATTTCACTTAGGTTTCAATGTGCCATTTTTAAAACCTGGAGGGAGGAGATTTGGGGGGGCATTTTAAAAAAAAAAATTTCCCCCAAAGTTCTTGGGAGAGCAGTGCTCAGCTCTGTACTATGCCACCAGTGCCCACACATGGACCAAACTTTGCTCTTACTGTCTGGTTCAGGGCTAATCTGCAGAGCCTGGCAGCAGCAGGCTTTTAAGCATTTGAGTTGAGCATACTTACAGTTTGATGGAAAAAACCTCCTCTGTCTCTCCCTTAGAAAAGAAAACCACCGTGGTTACTGTAGTAACCATGATCTCATCTGCCAGCAGACAGAGTGCTGGACAGTCAGTACTGCAGTGGGGAAGTGTTGCACCTGTATGACTGTAGCAAACAGCTTGGATATCATTGTTTCTAAGTCATTCAGGCTACCCTCTGCCCCAGGGCAGGACTGGCTTTGCCTTCACCAGGCAGGTTCTTGTCTAACTCGGTCTTTTAAATCCCCAGTGATGAGGAAGGGAATGTTTTTCCTTGTCACAGCTGTTGCCTGTTTCATAGCCTGCAGTGTGAAAAGGATGGCATTTCCATACAGTTTTTATATTCACTGGTGTAATTGTAGTTCTTGTCTCTGGCTGTTTGATAGATTGAACTAATGACCAGCCATTTGTGTAGTGATCTTTGTTGCCTCCCTTTTAATGTTCTGGGAGTTGGAATATGATCTGGGAATCCTTAGGAGGTGGTGAAGAGCAGAGCTGTCCTGTGACTTTCCATGGCTGGAGAGCACCTGGGCAGACTCAGAATCAGCCTTTTTCTCTATATTCTATTAGACTGTATTCCTGATTTACAGAATTTACTCTCTCCCAAGCCTGAAGGTAGTATCAAATTGCTCTTCTTTGTGACTCAGTTCCTTCTTTTTGGATTTTAAATGTGCTGTTACCAGTAAATAATAAATCTGTGATAACACTGGGTTGTGAAAATTTCTAGTTCTTGAGGAAGAAAGAAATGGCCATGTAAGTAATTATTGGCCAGAAGGTGTAACGCGTTTACCAGATGAAACAAGGCCATAATGTCCGAAGGAGAAAAGAAAATGGTTGTGTTAATGGAGTTGATACCGGCAGCATGAGCAGCAGAAACATCATGGGAGGTTTTTTCTGTTTTATTTATCAGTTTGAGCTTGTGTGTCCTCCTTTCACACCCCCTCTGGACAGTACTTCAGTCCATTGCTCCAAGGAGGCTGGATGCAGATGCCACCCCATCACATCCTGCAGCAGTACAGAGACAAGGACATTATTTAGCAGCCTCACAGTGCATTTTTATCTCATACTTTGCTCCTTTCACATGGTTACAAATGGTTTTACAGACTTTAAACTCTTAATATATTAATAAAAAATATGGAGAGCTTATTTTTACATTTCTTTAGCTCTTAAAGTGTTTTGGTTTTGCCGGTTTCCAGTCGGGTTTTTCCCAGGTAAGCTCTGTTGTGTTTATTTTGCCTGGGCTCTGCTTTCATTTCTTGAAGCACAGCTTTAGACTTTAAAGTGATGAGTGAACTTTGCCACTTGATCATAAGGCTTGTCTCTCTCCTGCCTTCTGCTCCTCTTCCTCTGCTCTGCTCTAGGTTCTGGATAGAAATGAGATCAGCTTCAAGGCTTGGTATAACTTCAGCCTCCAAGCTGAGTTTAAGAACTTTAATGGTTGCATGGGTGCCACTAAGAGCCCTCGTCCCCAGAAACTCTACTTCTTCTCCTACCCTGCCTATTTCTCCAGTCCTTATCAAAATTTTGTGTCAGAAGCTAAGCTAATTCCTTCTTGAAGATACGGAAATTTAACAGCTGCTCGGTGAGGGTAACTGGGTGTCTTCATGGACCCATTTCCATTGGCCAAGCCAGAAGCAGGAGACAGGAGGTAAAGCCCAGGTCAGGTCCCACAGTCCAAAACCAGCAGCCTGGCCAAGGAAATCCACAACAAGTAAAGACATTTGAGTCCAAAGCCCTTCAGCCTCTCACTGAGTCACTGTCCCACAGAGAACCCAGCAGGGTTGTGCTTCTGCCCAGCTGGGAAGGAAGGTGGCCAGGGAAACACAAGCCTTGGCCAGCTGCAGCCTCTGTTCATGCTGTGTGGGCCCTTTGCAAAGAGAGATCCCACCTGTGGATCTCACTGCCTCGGTTGTTTGGCTACATGACGTGATTGCCAAGCTCAATTTAATTTTTGACTGGCCAAGATTTGGCTGATTTGATCAGTACAATTCTCCAGAGACAAAAAAGAAAAAGCCATTATTTCCACTTCCTGCTATATTTGACTTTGATAAAACAACAGATTAGTTATCACTAAGGTAAAGGCATCAGCTGACCACAGTTTTCAGCTGGAGTATTGTGTATTTAAATGATAACGGGGCTATGTGAGCACAAACACCTTTTTGTTAAGGGTGCCTCCTACTTAATGAAGTGTTACATAAAAACTGAAGTGTCCCCAGGTAGTTTTAGTCTGGAGTATTTGGGTAATACACAGAGCAACAGCTTATTGAAGTGGAAGAAGCAAACAAAAATAACAATGATGAAAGGGATCCTTGATTCAAAATGATATTATGTATCTTAGAGCATTGACATTTGTGTCAATACCGTATTAGTGGTAATCAAATTTCTCATTGTCTGCTGCAATGTAACCAACTCCTTGAGTGTAAAAGTCCATTAATCATGGAGGTGTGCTCTCTGTGCCTGTGTCGGTGGGAAGATAAATTAGGTGGCACTTTGCAGATCTGCTGAAAGAGAGGAGGACATGCATTGGGTATAGATGGAGTAGGATAAGCAAAACCTACTCCTAGGTCTTTTTCCTTGACATTTTCCCTGTGCCAAGCCAAATAATTGTTCAGAGATTGTACTTCTACTAACTATTCTGCATATTCCCGTATCACAGTTTTCACTTTAGACCAAATGAAAGTGCATTTCTGTGCTTACAGCAAGAGGTTGTGGGGGATGAGTTTCTGTGACTGCAGACTCTGCAGGCACTTTCACCCTCTTAAAATGGGGTAACTATATTTCATAGTTATCTTGGTATACCTGATAGATATACCTTGGTATCTTACCTGATAGAAACTGCAATGCTTTCAGCAGGCTCTGGGGACCCAAGTCTGCCATAGATCTGCCACAGACCTCTTGCAGGATGTTAGCAGATCATTTTGCTCTACCTTGTTTGCCCTGCTCTTACTGCAGGCAACAGCACCCCTGCATCCAGAAGGCACAGCATTAGTAACACCGTGTTAATGTTCGTGAGATAGATCCAAAGAAAGAACTTATGGGTGTGTTTTCTTCATTCCTGAAACCGTGTGAGATGAGGATGTGCTGCACATGAAGGATGCCATCTGGATGGATGAGGGGTCTTAGAGGCTCTGTATCCTGTCCCTGGCTCACTCGTCATGGCTCTAAGAACAGCCCTTGTTGTGTGTGCAATCACATAAGAGTAGCCCTGTTATGCCCCGTCCAGCTGGGAAGGACGCTCCTCTTCCTAAGGGAAGGGGTGGCCAGGGAACACAGGTCTTGGCTGTGGTGGGCCCTTTGCAAGGAGAGATCCCACCTGTGGGTCAGGTGTGCAGTGCTGTGCGTGCAGTCAGAGGCTGCTCTCTACACAGAGCTGCAGCTTCTGCAGCCACGACTACATGCATGGCGAAACCTGACTCCACGGACCTTTCCCCCCATTAATTCCCCTGTCATTCTTGAGAACCTGCTCTTATCCCAGCAACTTGCTTCCATATAGTTTGCCCCTGCCGTTGTGTGGGCTATCTGAAGGGGCTGCATGTTTGAGGAGGTGATTTCAGGTGTTAGAGCATTTAAATGGGTGGGGGTTACCTGAGGGATCAGTTTCACCTCAGAGTGATTGGACATTCCACATCTTCAGTTGAAAAGTGATTATTATATAAAAGTATTCCTTACTTTCCAACATGGAGCTCTTGGTAACAGAAATGCCAAGTGTTTCTGCAGTGTACAGAGTGTTGGGGCTCTGCTCTGCAACAGTTTAGAAATCTTTGGTTGTCCATAGCAACCTGCAGGCATTGAAATATAGGCTTGCACTTACGTGGGGGTTTAAAACACTGCTGTTGCTGGAGGCTCATAGGAAAAGGCTCTCAGCTTTGCTCCTGTGTGGACCTTTTCCCCACTGTTCCTTCTCACTCCACACAAGTTGTGGCTTCTGCCAGCACAGCAGTTTTTACCAGGCTGCAGGTCTTTCCTTGGAGCACTGTGGATGGCCAGAGAGAAACCAGGACCGAGGTAATGTGTGCAGGACAGTCCTACTCAGAGGCAGCCCCCATCCAGCACAGACATCAGAGCTCTGATGGCCACCCTATGCAGAAGACCACGGAGTCCACTGGTGACTGATGCCTTGTAAAAGACAGATTTGCTTGCAGTTGAAATTAGGAAAGAAAGAAAGAAAGAAAGAGATCAGAGCCACTCTATTTCACACTCCCAGGCCATGGTCTGGGCAAAATTCCCTGTGCTGCAGCTAACAAGCAGAAGGCAGGGCAGCATCCCAGAGTGTAGGCAAGTCATTGGCCCAAAGCAGTGGCTGTGTGACATAACATCGCAGTGTTCCCCCTCTGCAGCAAATGTCTCAGATCAACACACTGGGTCACCCTGCACCTATTAGTGACCTGTCCCCCATGTGTTTTGGAGGACCCTCGTGGCAGCCAGCTAGTGCACACTATCCTGGTGCGGGGTATTGTGACAGCCCTGAAAGGGTTGCTGCCATGTGTGCTGTGTCACTGCCTCACTCCTTAATATTCCCCTCTGCGGGGAGACAGCCTGGACCAACTGCTCGGCTTCAGCGAGCCACTTTTGCAATATTACAGTATGAAGACATTCTGAGCAGCTTCTGTGCTTTTGGCAGCACCCAGTCCCTACTGTAATTAGGCTTGGGTGTCCTCCAAAATGACAAAAACTTTAAAAGCCCCAAGCGTAGCCCTGGGGGAATGTAGGTGGGACTGTGATCTCCAGGCAACGTCATCCTGGGAGTCTTTCAGCTCCAGTGGCCAGTTTACATAATCAAGACCTGACACAGCAAAAGAGAGACTTAAAGTCCAATGGCTTCAGTCTTTTAATCCCCATTTCTACCAGTAATCCTTTCTCTGCAAGTAGGCCCTACTCGTGCAAGTAGTTCTCTTGGCTTCAGTGAGTGTCTTTGACCTGTACTTAATGTAAACTAAGATTACTTTTGGCATCTTTGGAATCCTAAAAAACTAAAATGGCAGAGTACGATTGAGGGCAACAGGCTTTACAGACCCAGGAGGTCACACTGGAGTTTACATTTGCTGCTGGCAATCCAAGGGCTCGCTAGAACAGCCACAGCAGATGAATTTCCTTTCTAACTCTCAGAATAAACACTGCATGTGGGGTAAATATTAAAGGAATTACAGTAATGGGAAAGGTAAGGGAAAGGAAAGCGAAGGGAAGGGAAGGGAAGGGAAGGGAAGGGAAGGGAAGGGAAGGGAAGGGAAGGGAAGGGAAGGGAAGGGGGCTCCTTTGTCAAACAAAAAGGATGTCTGCTTACCTGTAGCAGACAGTGCTTATTGGAGTGTTTTGCAAGTCAAGAGATAAATCCTTAAATGGGGACGGCCAATGCACAAAGATGAGTGCTCTTCCAGCTTTTCAAGTTCTGGGTAATTGTGGCCATTGCTAATTTTCATACCATGATGGCTCAACAGTTATGTGCCTGTGATTGTGCAGCCCAACTCACATGGGAAATGTTTCTTGGAGTCTAATAAGCACTGAGGTGCACATCCTGCGTGCTGCCATAGCAACAGCAGGATGCAGGAGAGCTGGGAGGGCTGGCTGCCAGGAGCTGCTGCACTTTGGCAAGAGAACTGCCCTTTGGATGTCCAAATCAGTTTAATTACCAGCTGTGGAAACTACCTGGTGTTCAGTGACTGATTCTTCAAAGAAGTGATACCCCTGTGAGCAGAATGAACCCTTTGGCTGCTGGCTTCAGGTGTGTGCTGGGCCAGCACAGCTGTGTCGTGGGGGACAGGCAGCCTGGGGACACTGCCACGCAGTGCACGGGCTGGCAGTGTTTGTGCAAAGCTGTCAGGCCTGATAATGAAGCCCAGGAAAGCTCCACTGATGGTGTTCTGGCATTCAATGTCAGACTGTGTTTGGGGATTTTGTTTTTACCCCGCTTTCCTGGTCATTGCTGATGCATGTCCCTTTCCCTGCTGGCAGGGCACATGCAGGGCAGCCTTCACTCCCTGCTGACCCTCTCTGGACAGGGCAGAGTGGGCTTTTGGCAGGAGAGTTGGTAACAACAAATTCTGTCCCATGGAGAACTGTGGTACTTTGACACATTTTCCCCCAGGTGAGGTGTTTTCCCTGCTGAAAAAGATCATGGCTCTGCAATGCTGAGGCTGTTTCTGCCAGGTCAGCCAGGAAGAGAAGTCCCCTGCCCAAGCAGCACAGTGTCCATGGGAACTGGTGGCTTGGATACCGTGTGTTCTCAATTTTCCTCCGTGGCAGAGACTTCCAGCAGGGCAGTGACTCCTGTGCTGTGTCGTAGCCAAGGAAATCACATGAGGCCTTGTCGCTGGTGAGGGAGGACAGTGGGATGGAAAATTAGATGGGGGGACATGGTCCATGTAGGAGAAGAGGGACATGAAATAATTTAGCTATAGTGTCTATGAAGTACTCTGGCAGCTTGGGTAGGTACCGGTTAATTCCAAGATGAACCAAAATCAACTGGTTTGGGTTTTTGTTTAAATTCCATTTGACAAATGGAAGGAATATGATTAAATTACCACAAACCTGAAACTGTTTAGTTTTGACATATCTTTGCTCAAGCTGTGGTAAAAATTAGTATTTCCCACTCTTGGGTCTTGACATGAAAGAAAGCAAGTGTTTTGCATCATCCACCACTGCTGATTTCAGTTGAAGGATGCAGCTTTAGCAATGGGGGTCCTGCCAATGGTATTAGTGTTGCTACTGGGCTGAGGGGAGTGATGGTTGATACAAAGACTGAGTCTTCTGATATGGCCCTTCACCTGGTCTGCAATGTGCAGCCCAGGTACCTCCATGCCAGATCCAGACCATGAAATTAGAGGGTGGCTATCAAAATGATGTTCTGAGTGTCTTACACCTCTCTGCTGAGGTGTTGGGTAAGCTGGTGAGCTCTCCCAGGAAAAGCCTGCATGGTTGTAATGCCAGTATGGAGTGGCTTGTGTGACATATGCTCCATGTGAGCTCCCCGCACCCTCCACTGGTGCATCACTTGGCTGAAAACAGACAACACTCATGGCTAATTATGTGTTGCTCTGCCACCTGCTAATTAAGGAAAGCTGCAAAGCTGAGATGTGTGTTTTCTGGGGTAGTGACCACCTGACTCGGTGACTGCAGAGGTAAAGGATAAAAAACCTGGGAGAGAGAACCTGGCATGACAATACAGTACAATACAATAGTGGTTGCTTGGGTTTTTTAACCTTCTTCAGGATTTACTGATATTCCTGTTCAGAAATACAGCAACATTGACTGGGATAAATAAATGTACGTAAAGATCACAGTTTCTAACTCAAAGGAAGCGAACACATTGCAGTAGGAAAAGCCACTTCTTCTTATCTGGCTGGAAAAGAAACCCAGTAGTGTTGGCACAGATGCATTTTGGAAAATTAAACAGCAAGAAGGGAAATGACACCACAGTTCCACAGGCATGCAGGGAGGCCATCAGGAGGGAGCTCCCTTGCCCTGCAGGTTTCAGAGAAGGCTCAGGGGAACTGCAGGGAATTCAGCTGGGTTTTCTGGGGCTGAGCATCTATGGCAGGGGCTGTGCTGAGAAGGTCTCTGACAGACCAAACAAACTCAAATCAGCAATGAGATCTTGGTATTGCCCCACGGTCCCTGTGCATTGCAGAAGTACAGGGATGGTCAGATGTACATCTCTGGCCATGATTTCACCTTGGTAGCTAGGCTGACAAATGCCATGGGAAGGTTTCTTAATACATATACACTGAAGAGTTTCATTATAGTTCTAACATAGGGCTGGTTTTCAAAACCAGAACGGTGCCATCAAGCTTCTGAAATTAACATCTGGTTAAAGTGCGGTTTATAGCAACTTTTTAGAAACTCTTGATCTAACACAAGATAAAAATGAGCCTGAATATGGAAAACCTGTACAAAAATATTCATGATGTGTGTCACTACGGATCTTCTTTTACATGGCATCTGACAAGAATCAGGATATAACTTAGGGGGTTACTGAACTGTGTTATTGAGGGGTTGATGTCTCTCAATTCTGCATCACAGCAGCTGAAGCTCTGTCGTAAGAGATGGATGACTAAATGACAACACGCAGATGATGTGCCTCCTATGGAAGCATCTATGGAAGATGCTAAATGGGTATAGGATACTATTCATTTTATCAGTAATAAAATACCTGCAATACAAAATACTTTTCTTGTGTGCTAAGATTTTGGTATTGTATGGCTTGCCTGGAGAACACAATGAAACTATGGAACGAATAGATAATACAACTGCAAGCTGAATTAACTGGAGTTTTTGGTCCTCTGGCTATATAAGAATTTATTTGTGTTTTCTTGTTAAGCTAAATTGCAATAATTAATTATTCTTTTGCAGAAAATATGTTCTATTAAGTATTATCTAATACCACTCTGCAGCAAAGATGAGACTCTTAGAAAAGCTCTAAATATAACCTCGACAAGAAGTATTCTTGGCAGCACCAGTGTCTTCATGGCTAAAAACACACAAAAATTTAGTCCATACAAGAACCGAATCTTAAGCTCTCCTTTGCACATATCTAATAGCAACAGGAAGGGAATGGAGTGACTTGCTACATTTTACATTTTACTATTACTAAAGCCTTTTATTGGTCAAGGAGATCCAGCAGAACAGGAACAATAGTTAATTCCTGTAGTACTAGTTTTACAATAGTGGAAATGCACCCAGCTGGCAAACCACTTTAAATGAAATCAGTGAAGGCATCTGATGGCTTGGGATAACCATTTCCCCAGCAGTGCCAGGGAGGAATCATGCTCCTCTTTCCTAAAGTGAAGCTGCATCCACTGAGACAATGGATACAGATTGTTTGGTGTGCGTAAAATCCCCTTTGAGTACCTGGGGGCTACTCCACTCTTTTCGTGGAGGAGCTCCTGGAGACCTAAATGAGGCTTCTAAAGGTTAACCTGCAGGTAGGTGTAGGATGCCAGGAGGGAATGTTCATGCAGCTGGTCTGAGGCTGATGACATGCAATGGTAACCTGAAAGCCTGTTGCACAGCTTTTTTGCCTGGGGTTGCTGTGGGATCATGCGGACCTGGCTGGCTCTGCCCCTGTGTGTGCCATGCCCACACCAGCTCTGTCCCTGTGTGTGCCATGCCCACGCCAGCTCTGTCTCGTGTGTGCCATGCCCACTGTCCCTGGTGTGCCATGCCCACACCAGCTCTGCCCCGTGTGTGCCATGCCCACACCAGCTCTGTCCCTGTGTGTGCCATGCCCACGCCAGCTCTGTCCCGTGTGTGCCATGCCCACGCCAGCTCTGTCCCTGTGTGTGCCATGCCCACACCAGCTCTGTCCCGTGTGTGCCATGCCCACACCAGCTCTGTCCCTGTGTGTGCCATGCCCATGCCGGCTCTGTCCCTGTGTGTGCCATGCCCACACCAGCTCTGTCCCATGTGTGCCATGCCCACATCAGCTCTGTCCCTGTGTGTGCCATGCCCATGTCAGCTCTGTCCCTGTGTGTGCCATGCCCACACCAGCTCTGTCCCTGTGTGTGCCATGCCCACACCAGCTCTGTCCCTGTGTGTGCCATGCCCATGCCGGCTCTGTCCCTGTGTGTGCCATGCCCACACCAGCTCTGTCCCATGTGTGCCATGCCCACATCAGCTCTGTCCCTGTGTGTGCCATGCCCACGTCAGCTCTGTCCCTGTGTGTGCCATGCCCATGTCAGCTCTGTCCCTGTGCGTGCCATGCCCACGCCGGCTCTGTCCCTGTGTGTGCCATGCCCACGCCAGCTCTGTCCCTGTGTGTGCCATGCCCACGCCAGCTCTGTCCCTGTGTGTGCCATGCCCACGCCAGCTCTGTCCCTGTGTGTGCCATGCCCACATCAGCTCTGTCCCGTGTGTGCCATGCCCATGCCGGCTCTGTCCCTGTGTGTGCCATGCCCACGTCAGCTCTGTCCCTGTGTGTGCCATGCCCATGTCAGCTCTGTCCCATGTGTGCCATGCCCATGTCAGCTCTGTCCCTGGTGTGCCATGCCCACACCAGCTCTGTCCCTGGTGTGTGCCATGCCCATGTCAGCTCTGTCCCTGTGTGTGCCATGCCCATGCCGGCTCTGTCCCTGTGTGTGCCATGCCCACGTCAGCTCTGTCCCTGTGTGTGCCATGCCCATGTCAGCTCTGTCCCTGGTGTGTGCCATGCCCATGTCAGCTCTGTCCCTGTGTGTGCCATGCCCACGTCAGCTCTGTCCCTGTGTGTGCCATGCCCATGTCAGCTCTGTCCCTGTGTGTGCCATGCCCACACCAGCTCTGTCCCTGTGTGTGCCATGCCCACATCACTCGGCCGTGCTGCCCCTCCTGAGCCTTTCAGTTGTGTTTGAATTCAATGTGCAATGCCTGTTTCCCAGTAACTCACTGGCTGCATGCTCCTATTCTGTGCTGCCCTGTCTGCATTATTCAGGAATATCTGGGAACCTGTGTTCCTGAACTGTCTGTTATCAGCAAGAGCTGGAAAGTCCTAGGAAGCTTTCACTGTACTCCGTTTATTTTTCCATTCCCTCCCACACCTCACATAATATGGGACAACAACACAGAATGCAGTCAAATGGCTCCTACAAACATATTATCACTGTGAGTAAGGCTTTTTAATTCCTCTTTTAAAAGATCCCAAACTACAACTTGGTTTCAAACAGTACCTTCCCAGAGGTGCTCATTCCAAAGGACCACTTGGAGTCCCCATTTTATATCACATATATTCACGGCTTTCAGAAGGAACAGTTTCCTTTGTTATCCCACCTGGACAGGAATGTTGTCATATATGGTCAGAAAATGGAAGTGAAAATACAAAAGCTGTGGTACAAAACCTCTTCTTCTTGCCAGTGGTACTTGAAATGTGCTGCATCATCAGGTTAAATGTTCTGAAAGAACATTTTTTTTTACCTACTGACCCTTTTTGGCCCAAGTAGATGATTCTCAGGTCTTTTCCTAATGTCTTAAATAGCAATGATGATATGCAGCTTATAGAAATCTGCAGCAATTGTTACTCATTAGTCACTGACACAAAGCTTTGCACAGCAGAATCTATCTACAGGTGCCACAGGGAGAAGGCAAGAAAGAAAAATGTGTCATACTCTGAGGTAAACAGCTTTATTCCCTATTAGTCTGCCAGAGGCTGAATTAGTAATTGATGAAGCACTTTGCCACTATGAGATTTGTTTAGTCCACTTAGGATTTGTTTTTCGCTGTTAACACAGAGCTAAACAAGCGAGGCTGTGTCTACATGCTCTTCTGCAGATAGGAGCTTGCTCCGTGCCTGGTGCCTGTCAGCTGTGAGCCACATCCCCGGCAGCACAGCTGCCTTGTTGCACAGCACCGAGGGAGGGTTAATATTCCCACAGTCACTCATCCCAGCACCGAACCCCCTTCCCCCACCAGGTGCTGTAGCTGCCTCTGCCTTGCTGGCGAAGGGCTGGCACGCTGTCTGCCGCACAGGAATGCAGCTGTCACACACGGAGCACTGCTCGCAGGCTGGGAGGAGGGCTGGTGACAGCCTTGGACAGGGTGGGGGTCATGGCACCTTCATCCAGCTCTGGGGCAGTGTGAACAAAGTGGTTCCTCTGCCTAGGGAACACGTCTGTGGGAAGGCTGGGGTTTTTTCCATCTTTAACACACCATTATTGCTTATTTAGATTTGCAAAAGGTGGAAGTCCATATTGTTAAGACCCCCACCAAATTTTTGGAAAGAAGCCAACACTGCTACAGGAAAAAAAAAAATATATATATATAGAAAAGAAACACAAATCCCTATCTCAAAAAGTAAATCCAAACCAAATTAAATTTTCAAAGCCTCCTTCCTGGATATAAATCCCCTAGTTTCCTTTTGAAGGTCAGCATTAGATGATGCAAGAACACGGCTGAACTTCCAGCCCATTAGGCTCTGCGGAGCCAGGCGGCAGACAGGGTGATGTGGTGTGTCTGCATACCTCCCCCAGGCACTGGAGAAGAGGTGAGAAACAAAACCCTTCCTGCAGTGGAAGAGTTACAAGATCCTTCTCATCTCCAAGGGAACGTGCTGCTGTCACAGGGCTGCCATGGGACAAGCTCATGGACTTCAGGAATCACTCCTAGCAGAGACAGGGCTGGCAAAAGGAGAAGGCATTTGCAAAGCCTTCTGAAATGTTGCCTCCCCTGGCTAAACTGATAGGCAAGGGCTCGCCTTGTTGGTATTTGACTGGTCTATATCTGAGCCACTTCAGACAACTCCCCAGTGCCGACCGTCCTGTGTGAGCCTTGTGTGTGTGAAACAAGGGACTCAGCTCACGCAGGAAGGCAGAGGTCTGTCAGAGCCTGGCGTTCCACTGGAACTGCCCTCATCCTCCAACTTGAAGCGTTTGTCTCTTCTATCAGCCACGGCAGGAGCAGTTTAAGGGATCACTCCATGTTTTTGTTGGCGTAAAGCTGCTATCTATTTTCCTATGTAAGCAGGAGTTACTGAACTGGTTTAGGTGACTGTGACTGGAGTCCCTGTGAACAGAGTGTGGGTTATTTTGGCACAGCTACAGTGGGAAAGTGCTAATCTCCCCATCTGTACTTGTTAACCTTTTAACTAAAGATCCCTCTGATGAAGGTGTGAGGCTGAGAGGTCTGGATTTTGCTACAGCACTCACCAGAGACCCAAGAAACAGCAGCTGAGTGGTGGTGGGCTTTGAGACGTGTCCTTTGGAGCTCTAGTGGAAAAGATGAAGAGGCACTAGCTCCTATGCGCTCCATCTGTATGAGGCAGAGTTAGACCCAAATTTCTGGTTCAAGATGATTCACAGCTGAGCAGGAAGGTTGCCCTAGAACTGCCCCACATCAGCGATCTAATGTAAGTCATCTGAATGATGTGTGTGGGATTCATCGAAAGAGGGAAATGAGTAACTTCCAAAAACACCTTGCAGGACTGGGTTCTCAGATGAACACATCTGCTAAAATGTGTGGAACCCAGGGAGAAAAGGCTACATTAGTGCAGCAGCACAAGCATGTGGCTCCTCTGGAAAGAATAAGAATGCTGCAAATTCTGATTCTTTGCTTTGCTTGCTTGCACTTTTTTTTTTCCTCCCTGCGGTATTTACAGTGCCCTGGTATTCATTCAGCTTTCTTAGCTAACAGCTAGGGAGGTAGATGGAGCTGCCTGGAATCCTGGCATCAGACACCTGACAGTCCTTCCTGCTTCAGGCATCTTGCAGGTACATTGCCTCGAGGCAGGAGGGTAGCAGGCAGCTTGGATGAGTTCCTGTGTTGGGAACAGGACCCCAACAGAGCAGGGATTCCCCAATGCATCTGCCCCACCGACTTCTGGATGAAATTCCTCTCAAACCTGTGTGGCATTCCCAGGCGTCATCCATATTTCCCTGGAGAAATACTGGCCCTGATGGCAGAATATGGTGTGTTCGAGATGCTGAAGACACCAAACTACTGTTTGCTGGAGTCTCCAGACTGCCAGACTGGCTGCCAGCTTGTTGAACACACACTGATGTGCCATTAGGGAGCTGAAGTGTCATCAATGTTAAAAACCTGAACCTGCAGCTTAATTTAGGGGCTTGTCAGACATATGGTAATGGGCTGGTAAGGCTTGGTTAAAGGTGGCATTTGCAGGCATCTGTACATTTTTAATCTCTGTATACAATAAAATATTACACATTAGCTTTTGCTCTTGCTGGCAGATTTCTTGTGGGAAGATCTACTTTGGGACTCCAGTAGCACTGAATACTGAGCAACTGACAGAAATAGGGAGTTTGGACCAATGTCTCTGCTGGCGTAACTCCATTGCAGCCAGAGGGTGAAATCCCAGCCCTGTTGAGATGCACGGGACTTCTGCCAGGCTTCAACTGCTGAGAACTCTTTTAGCAACTCAACCCTGATTTTGCTTTGGACTGAAACCTCCCTGTGGATCTCAGCCTAGAAACACTTGCATCTTTCATACAGAAGAAAAATGTTCTGCAGCAAGCAAATGAGCTTGGAAATTATTTTAACTTCATCAGTGGAACCCTTGCTGTAGACATTCACTGCAGGCTAAATTTGGTTTGTGTGGTAAGACACTGAGTGCCTCAGAGACACCCATCTCCCTCAGAGATGGAAGGGCTCCTGCTTTGGCTGCAGTCACAGTTCATTGGATGTGCTCCCTGTTACTCCTGTGAACAGCACGAGCAAAGCTTTGGTGCTCTCAGTGTGACCCATTCATGCAGTCAGAACTCATCAACATTTTTTTAATGTCGGGAACCCAAGATATTGACAATGTACCTCTCTCTTCTCTTTACAGTGTATATCGCTGTCCTGGCATCCCAGCTCCTTTTCCAGGCATATCCATTGTTACAGGGTGTTTGCTGGAAGCTCTTGAGGATGAAGACAGACCTGCATCAAAGTCCCTGCACTCCTGTTTGTGCAAGACTGACTACAGCCCCAGCAAGGTCAGAGAGCTGGTGCTTCCATTACCCACAGCTGTGACTTCATAACCTTATGGTTCTGAGGTCAAAAACAAAACAGGAAAAAAAGAGCTGGAAAACCAAAATAAATTAATAATAATTCTGCTCTCTTTATACATTATAAAGAAGCATGACGGAGAAAACTGTTTTGCTTTGCAGGTCACCTTCACAGCAAACAGGAATCCTTCAGTCACTGCTAGATAATACCAAGGGCACTCTCAGAGGCTGGCAATTGGAATGATTAAAAAAAATATGAGCAAGATTTTAAGTGTCTCTTTGAGAAACAAACAGAGCAAAATTGTTCATCAGTGGTAGAACAGACACTGTAAACAATGTATTTAATGAATCTGAAAGGATCTTGTAAGGGAAGAGATGACCAACTCTGCCTTTCCAGCACAGTCCCAGCCCCTTACAGGAGTTTGTAACCTTGCCTTCCTATCACACACATCAAGCTTTCTGCAGCTGTGTCTTGCATTTGAGAAAACAGGAAATATTTCACAGAATCACAGAATCAATGAAACTGGCTGGTGAGCTAGCGCAGGTTGGCAAGGATGGTGAACCAGTTGGGTTTTGAGTATCTCCATGGAGTGAGATTCCATCACCTTTCTGCACAACTGACTTGTTTATGAGTACTCTCACAGTAAAAAAAAAGTATTTTTGTGTTCAGGTGGAATCTGGTGATTCAGTTTGTGTCTCTTACCCTGTGAGAGAGCACTACTGAAGAGTCTGCCTCCCTCTTGTTGCGTGTGCTTGGGATGGACCTTTGCAGCACTTGCAGGCAATCTCTGAAAGCCAGGCAGCTTTTCTGGACGCTGTGATCTCCAGGACCATCTCACAAGCAGATCCCTAAAGAGGCCAAAGTCTGCTCTTCAGAATCAGAGTTGTGGTCTTGCCTTTTGTGCTACTGTTCCCTCTCAGGATCCTGAACTCCACCATCTCAAAGGCACTGCACTGAATGCTGACCCACCTTCACTTTTCCAACCAGTTCTTCCTTGATTCTGAGGTCCAACAGAGCACCCTTGCTTATTAGTTCCTCAATCAAACATGCCAGGGAGTTGTCAGTGTGCTCTTGAACTTGCCTAGATTCCTTGGGCCCCTCCTGCTGTATTGTCATTTCTAGTTTAAACCTCTTCTTACCAGCTTCAAAAGGAACCTTGGTATAAAATAAATCCATCTCCCTCCATGCTCTCTGCTGGTCCCTGTGCTCCCTGCTGCAGGCCTGGTGCAGCATTTCCAGGTATACTGGCTGCAAGGTGGCTTGGAGCCCACATCTGTTGTCCTCTGCACCTCTCCAGCTGCTCTGGAGCACTGGCACTTGCCTTCCTGGACAGATGTTCACCTGAAACCATCTTACCAGTGACACATGACAGAAGCATGCTCTTGGTGAAGTGTTTTTGTGTTTTCTGCTTTTCAGCTAATCACACTCGTGACTTCCTTTCTGCCCGAGGCTTGCCATGAGGTGAATAAACTTTCTTAACTGGTTGTTTTGTGCTTTTTCCTCTTGAAAAATGGAAGGGTTCTCCCCAAATCTACTGTGCTCAGGGCTGAAAACACAGGATACAAAATTAGTCTTTCCAACAGCTCTAAATAAATGTGGCAGACAAAAGGAAGAAGTGAAGGCAGAAAAACTACCTATGTATGAAAAAATTTTACCAGTTTTAAATAAAGATAAAAGTATTTTTGCCCAACCTTTGCCAGAGACACTGTCATTCCTGGAATTTGGTTTGAAATCCTTCCCAAGTGACTAAATTAAAGCCATTAATGTACTGAAATACAGTTGATGACTATGAAAGTTTTCATGCTACCACGAAATAGGCCCCTGAGGAAGTCTGTCACTCCCTTCATCTGCTCTCACTGAAGGATTCGGGACAGAAGTGGATTAAGCTCTCAGGGGCTTTAAGCAAACCCTCCTTTCAGATTCCTGCAGGCAGTGTATTTCACTCCGAGCCCTGAGCGGCACCCAGCAAGGCTGCTCTGCTGCCTACGAACAAACATTGCTCAACATTCCTTGGGCCAGAGCTCCTCTGTGGCAGAACATGTGGCCAGGCATTTCACAACTGCTGTCATCTATGGATTTCTGCTCACACAAATAGAAAGCCCAGCTAGCTAGGTTTGGCGCTGACAAGGAGCAGCTAAGTGCATGTACACTGATATGCTACCCTTCCTAAGGGGAAGAGATGAATTACAGGACCATCTGCACATCTTTGGGCTGTTCTGTGGCATGGAGCTGTTTCCTTGGGACCAGCCAGCCAAGGATGTCACAAGGCTGTGGGGGCTTGTCCACCACCTCGATGGCTTCCTACTTGGAGAAGCTGCCCCTCCTTCATGTTTTACACCGTACCCGTAGCCAAGCTCAAGGGAATAACACATCTCCTCAAGAAGCTGCTAGCAGAATTCAGAATGTTTTAGATACTTTTTAGTACTCATCAGGACTTACGCTCACATTTTAAGCACGGGAAGGCTCAAGGCAGGCTACTGTACAATCCCTGGCTTCCCCTACATGCCACGAGCATTCGGTCCCAGGAGCAGAATGATGTGGAGCAGCCCTACTAAGCCCTGAAGTGCCCGCAGCCCCCACAGCTGCCTTTTCTGCTTGGTGGAGATCACGTTTCTCCCGGAAAAGTTTCTCCCTAACAAATCTGTATTTTTTTTTAAATCCCAATGAAGGAGGGCGGAACTACTGGGAAATCGCCCTCTGGGACACCTGTGACAACGCTCCTCTCGGTGTTACAGCCGACGCTTAAAATGGCGTGGGAGGGCAGCGAACCGCTCCCTTACTCTGCTGTGCCGCACCAGCCGCACTCGGGGCGCCGCGGGGCTGTTCCCCGGAGGGAAGTCAGTCGGCGGGCGAGGGGGTGAGGCAAGGTAGAGTGGGTGAGGGGAGGCAGAAGGGGTGAGGCGAGGCAGGGCGAGCTGGCGGAAGACAGGCGAGGAGGCAGCCCCGGCTCAGCAGCGGCAGCGCCCAGAGAAGGAGAAGATGGCGGCGGCAGCGCTGGCCAATCAGCGGGCGGCGCCGGCTCGTGCCCGCCCGTTACCCAGTCCTGGCGCTCCGCGTGCCCCGGACGGTTCCATTCGCCGCAAGCGCCCCCTCCCAGCTCCCGCGTTGGTGGCGCCCAGCCGGTATAAAGTGGAGCGCGGCGCACGTGTGCGCCTTAGTGCTGGCGGGAGAGGGAGGTGGGGTGGGTTCTGTGCCGGTAGTGTCGGTGTGGAGAGGGAGCGGTGGGGGTCGGGCGTGCCGCACAGTCACTGCACAGCCCCTCTGTGCTCGTGTCCCCGTCCCCTGTGAGGGTCGCCGGTGCCCCCCTGCCCGGCCCCGCGCTGCTTCTGCTCCCCCGCGGGATGCGGGCTCGGCCCGCCCCGCTAGCCCTCACCCCCGCGCCGGCCGCAGTATGAGCGCGGCGAGCGACACGTATTTTCTCATAAAAGACATAAAACCGGGACTGAAAAACTTAAATGTCATCTTTATTGTGCTGGAGATCGGTAAGTGGCGCCCGGCACGCCCCACCCCCGGGCCGCCCACGCGTGTCACGGCGGGCGGGGGGGCCGGCGGCGCTGTGCCCCCCCTGAGCCGCGCTTCTCCCCGCAGGGCGAGTCACCAAGACGAAGGACGGGCACGAGGTGAGGTCCTGCAAGGTGGCGGACAAGACGGGCAGCATCACCATCTGCGTGTGGGACGAGATCGGCGGCCTCATCCAGCCGGGGGACATCATCCGCCTGACCAAAGGGTGCGTACGGGGCCGCCCCGCGCCCGCCGGGCCGCGCAGCCCTTTGTCACCCGCGGGGCCCCTCCAGGCCACGGGGCACACGGCTGCCCCCTCCGACCCTCTCCCTGTTACCGAGCCAGCGCCCTAAGGTCACTCGCCAAATTGAACCCACCTTTCCCAGGCCAGAACATGCCTAGTGTGAGTGTACAGGCTAGGAGGGGCTTGCGTTTGTAATGAGGACGTGGTGGTGAAGAGATTTGGGTTGGCTTTAGACTAGCTTCCTAGGAGAATACTTCTGGGGCAGGGGGGAATGCAACAGTCAGTCCTGGTCTGTAAATCAAGCAGGGGAAGTCCAAAGTATGTTCTTATCTTCCCAGCTAGTTCTTTACTCTGGCAGTGAGCTCGTTAATGAATGGAAGGGATGATTACATATCACGCAGAAAAGTTGCTTTTCATTGGAATGAGTTTAACAAAAATGACAGGCAGAGGAGAACCCTTTCAGTTTCACTGTAAGAATTCATGGTAGGGCTACACTGTAGAGTGTGTTAATTTGGTTAGTTGCAAATAATTTCTCAGAGGTAACTTAACGAGGAAAAAGGAACAAACCCAACCCCCAAACTTATTGTGAGAAAGAATGTTAGAGTCAATCTGAAAATCCTTTTCCATGTCATTTAAATTGTCAGTAGCAAAGTTACAGGCACTTTGATTTGAGTTCTCCATGCCTGTTAGGTTACACTTTTAGAAATCCATTACACTGATCCTTTGGCCTACAGCAGTCCAGGACATGGTGGAACTGCAGTGTGTATAAGGTCCTGTTAATTTGTTTTTATGAAAAAGTAGGTGAAAGGTGACTCAGTGAGGCTGCTAACTGAGCTGCTCTTAAGTTGTTCATTTGAGTGTAATTCTCAGTTCTGGACTTAAATTGGATGACCCTTGCCACGAAAACTACAGCTGCTTCCTCCTATGCAAATGTCCTTTTACACGAAATGGGCTGACTCCTCAGCAGAGGTGGTTCTGGGGAACGCTGCTTGCGTGGAGAGCACGTGGAGTGCAGGGATGGGTGGAACTAAACCAGAGCTCTGGGCCAGCACAAAGCCTTGTGTGTAGATGACATTAAAACAAATTAAGAGCGATGCTGTTCAGCAGCGTTACTGTACTCCCCTCTGTGACTGGCTTACTGTAGCTGCTCTGGTGTTTTCTGTGCAACAAATGGGGGAGTCATGGCATCCTCTAATGTGAAAAACTGAGCTTGGCTTGTATGTATTAAATTTATGAGCTGACATCACTATTTCTGGTGGGTGGCAAAGTCATGCCTTCATTTACATGAATTGCATGCTCCCTTAGGACTGCAGAGGGAGTGAAATGGCTAAAGCTAAATGCATTCTGGTTTGGCTCTCATCTTCAAAAAACTGCCCTCATGCTGGCATACAGGGTTCTCCAAGCACAATTTTAGATTTAAATAGAATTGAGTGTGTGATGCTGCCATTGCAAGGCAGGTAAATTTCAGCTCTGTAGGCTAATCTGACTTCATAGTGCAGAATGCCCTCTGATACAAGCAGAAAAGCTTATCCAGGCCCCCCTGTAAACATGCTTTTTTTTCCCCCTTGCTGAATTTCAAGCTGCAGATGCATTCTTCTGGAAATGCAGACACTGATGCTTACTTTTGTCACTGGGTGGTGAACCCATTTACAGGAAGCCATTACACTTAATATTTGTAAATTTGAAACTAGTGTTGGAGTTTAGTGCTTTATGCCCAGCTCTTTTTGAGATAAAAACAAATGCTTGCATACGTGGAATAACTTTGTGCTGGGGGTTGTTAGTCACATGACTTGCTGGGTCTTTTCCCAGTAAATGTATGTTTGACTTACATTTATTGTTTGGTAGTGCTTTTCTTTTGTTTTCTGCCACAAGACTGCCCAGCTAGCTGGTGATTAAAGGTTAGGCAGTGAGGGAATCCTTAAAGTGAAAGGTAGCACTTGAATTGAAGAACACTCATCCTGGTTCTGGGTGGAAAGCTCCCAAGGTGGTATCTACAGTTACAGTGCCTGTGCTTTCCTACTGGTGCTGAAGTATGGAGAAGGTTATCACTGCACTGGCAGTGCTGTCCTCTCCTGCCAACCTGCCTCCTCCCTGGTGCCTCTTTAGGGCCCTGTGTGTGGCTGGATGTCTCCCAGTCTCAGCAGATAAGGCAAAGGGCAAGAGGAAGGTTTGTTATCTCTGTTCCAGAGATAAACGTGGAGCATAAGGAAGTGGTGACTTGTCCAGATTGGTGACTCTGCGAGTGCAATTGCTGAGGCTCCCTGTTCCTGTGCTAGAAGACACACACATTCCTTTTAACTCCATTGCTCTGTGCCTGTGTTTCTGGTCTGCATTTTCCTCATTCTCTGCACATACGTGATGCCCCTCACTGAAGGGAACAATTACTCAGAAAGTTTTGTATGGCTCAAATTTCAGTGCTTGAAGTCAAGTGCCACTATAAAGAATAGAGTGCACTCACACTGTCTTTGTAAGGGAATGTTCCTGCAATTGAAAAACTATGTCAGTGTGTTTCTATATGTCACTTGGAATTTGATGGCCAAACTTGTGCCTTTGAAAAGCCCAATCTGGTAAGGACCTATATTAAGAATGGAAGCACTTTTGATCATATGCATTCAGTAGCAGTTCTCCAGCAAGCAAAGGCGATTCTTCCTGGCTCCTGCTGAAAGCAGAACTGAGAGTTGTCACCGAATATAACACAGATACTGCTTTTGGCAAAATGCCTGTTCTCTGCAGGACAAGTCATAAGGGTTGCTCCAGTCAACAAAAGATCATCCAATTTCAAAATAATTGGCTGCTTTCCTGGAATTGTCAAAGGAGTCTGCTGAGCTTCCGGTACCTTTTGCTAGAAGTAGTACATGGGGATCTGTACAGCATTAGTGTTGGTGACATTGGGGGCCCTGGGGGTTTTTTTAGTCTATGCTGATCTGTAATACTTGTCAACTTCCTGGAAGATAGCATGCTTCCACTTCCTCTGTCAGCTCATTCACTAGGAAACTGCTTCACTTCTCCTTTCTTTGCCCAGGTACGCATCTCTGTGGAAAGGATGCCTGACACTTTACACGGGACGAGGAGGGGAGCTGCATAAAATTGGGGAGTAAGTATTGCATGTTCATACTTCCCTTCTCAGCAGAGTGTCATGGTAAGTATGAGACCTGGTGGCTCTTAGGAAATGAAATTTACGGCAGCAAAAGTGTGTTCTCAGTTGGTCATGGATATAATGAGCTCTGACCCTCTCTGGACTGTAGGTACTTTGAGGAAAATCAGCTTCTATCATTGGCACCATGGAGGAGGAAGTGGATAAATGACAAGGGACTGAATCTGCATTGCTTACCTAGGCCTTATCTTGATTAACCACTTCATTTTGGTGGAAGCCTTTTGTATGTGTGTCATCCTTGAGGGACAGGCAATGCAGAGAAGGATGAGCAAGGTCATTCCAGTGAATCATATCCAAGCAGAAGCAAGCCTCATTAAACCTGCTTTAAACTGCCCACAGACTGGGGCAACAGCTCCTGCCTAAGAACAAACATGAGTAACATACTTGAGCAACAGGAAAAATAGCAGCATTTTCTAACCAGAAGAGTACTTCCACTGTTGCACAAAGTGCTGTGGGAAACCTTACAGTCATCAGGGAAGTGGGGCTCTGGGGTTGCTACATCTCTTGCTGTATGGTTCAGAAATGCCCAGTGTTCAGATGGAATTACACAAAGAAAAATCTACAGATTCTCTTGTACAGAATTTATTACCTCAGAGCGTCACCCAGCTGGCTGGAGTGATGAGAGTCCTTATCTGGGTTGTGCCTCCCAGCAGCAGGTGGGAGTTCCACTTCTGCTTAACCACTCCAAGCAGTGCAATGATCCAGATCTTTCTTCCTCTGTGCCATAATTTCCATGTGGTGAGTTGATGGGCCTATTCTGCCATAGTCTTCTTGAGTGGAAAAGGATGCTTTGAATTTCATTGCCTGTTTTGGACTCCTCTGTGCTGTTATTGTTAATGGGGTACTGCATAGCATGGGAGCATGTGGGAGTTTGAGTTTTCTCTAGAGGTGTAATGCAATCCCTGTCTGGGAGCAGGCTGGATGACTCAGTGCCTTGGGTGACCTTGTGAGTGGGTGCTGGACAAGATTGTGCAGCTGGAAGAGAGACAAAGGGAACCCTTTCATCACCTTCTGTTTTATTTAGGCCAGTTTACCTCCTTGAGTAAATGAATACTTGCCTCTGCTTGACTGAAATGCCCTCACCAGGACGATGTGGCAGCCTCACCACAAGCCAATAAAGGGATCAAAGAGCCTTTTAATACCTACAGATATTCTCTGAACCATGGGGTCTGGTTTAATTACTTCTAGGTGATGGGATGTGTCAAGAACATATGCTCTGTGAATTGTGGAGTTGAGAACTCTGTTAAAAAATGGCTTTAGAACTTCCTAATAATCCTAATTTCTTCCCAGGTTCTGCATGGTGTACTCAGAAGTGCCAAACTACAGCGAACCCAACTCGGAGCACATCGGGCAGAACAAACTGGTACGTTAAACTTGTCTGAAGCTTCTGGCCTAAAGTGCTCTTTGTTCTGAGTATTTCACACTAGTCTGTGATCAGATGTGACTCTTCTGGTAAAATGGACTCAGTGATACATAGCTTAAAATGAGCCAGTAATTGAAGTAGTAGATAAATTCCATGTGGAGCCACTGTAAGAACATGGGGGGGAAAAATCATCCCCTTTCTGTGAAAATGAGAATTTTCTTTCTCTGATCCATGTCTCTGTTTTGTTTTTGTTTTTTTTTTAACTTTCTCCAAAGGCACAGGGTGAACAGAATAATATTTCTGCGTCAAGTGGTATGGGTACTTGTACTTTTGGGCCACTGGGTAAGTTTTTTTCAGTTTGTAGATGTGAAAAGACAAGAAGCACTTAACGGGAATAGAAATTTATTTCAAGGGTTCTCCATTCTTGGGATAAAAAAGTGTACTAGGCTCTAAAAAGTCATTCAGACAGGGGCCTGAACCTCAAGCATGTAAGCATGAACATCTCCTGAAACTGTTTTCAGGATTTCTTCTGTAGGAGAGAAGGACATGAGAATATTTGGGGTCCCTATATCACGTAAAGGGTCTTGACTAACCTTAAATTGTTTTGATGCTTTCAAAAAGTTTTTTCACGACTTGAAATTCTGCTTTTTTAAACTTCCTGAGACATTGGCTTTAAAAATTACTTCAGTCTTGCTAGACACCATGGCTTTCCTGCCAGGTTAGCTCCCGAAAACGGCAGTGGTGGTAATCTGAATTCCAGTATTTGACTTATCCAGATAATTTTGTGCTGTATTTAAAAATAGAATCTTAAATATGAAAATGCTTCAAGGCCTTGAACAGGTTAAGCTGAGGGGGAACCTTAGTTCTGGCCTGGCTACACAATTCCCGTACTCAGTAGCTGGTGTTCTAAAGCTGCTATTGTGACCCTTTTTGCTTTAGCTGAGAAAGTGGTGTAGGAATGAAGGGAAGGTAGTTTAGGAGAGGAAGGGTAAGCTGTGGTTTGGGGTCTTGCAGTGTCAGAGAGGCTTTTCTTTCTGGTCTTCAGGGGTTGGTGGTTACTGCAAACTCCATGTATTGCCTATTGCTAAACTTATGTAAGGAATCGGTGATTTCAACCCATGGAACTTGTGATAACCTTTCTTCTGTCTTTTTAGGAAATGGTTTACAAACTGGACCTGAAGCAAGTGGATTTCCGTTCACGTATAACCACGGCCACATTTATGCAGGTAGTGGGAGAGGCAATGGACGAGGACCTGTAAATCCAGCACCAGCTAATAGTGTTCAGCCTCTTCCCCCTGCCGTCAGTAATGGGAGGGACCCACGCAGGGCCTTTAAAAGATGACTATGCCAAATGTGGTTGTACAGCTTGCTTAAACTCTACACTCTACTTGAACACTTACTGCACTTTTATTTATAGTTAACTGTGAACCAGTTTGTCCTTTGGTGTTTTTTTTTACCTTTTGGTGTATGGAGCAAACTTGATGTGATCTATTTCTTGTTTTGCATCAGGGAAGCACAGTAAGTCTTCCCCATACGTAAAGGGGGTAGGGGGAGAAGGTGGATACAAAGAAGTAAGAGTCACATGTGGAAGTGTCTCAGTTAAAACTTGGTGCCCTTTGCTAAACAGAAGAAAATTTCAGTTACATACATGTATTTCTGTTTCTGTTGGTCAGCCATGTAGCCTTAATAGGTCTACTCTGTCCTGTGCACGTGTGCATTGACTTCCATTAGGGAAAATGGGAGCTCTTCCTATTGGAAGAGAAACAAAGGGGAAGAGCAAAAACTCTGGTGAGCCAGGTGTCCTGGGAATGAATATGGCTTGTAAAAGCAATAAGTGTAAGGAAATGGTGGTGCCAGACTAGTGGTGTCTCTGGAATCAGGGAAGGGGTAACTTGGAACAAAGCTGCAGATGTGGTGAGTGTCTTGAAGCTTGGTTCTGGTTCCAGGAGGGTGTACACTACTTGAAAAATCCTCTCTAAACACCATTATCACTGTCAAGGAAAGTGATACTGATTTTTGCTTTGGATAGAAGCTTGGATATTTGTTCTTGCTTTGCATGAGATAGCAGAATAGGAGGACCTAAATTCAGACAGTGTTTGGGAATATGCTTTTTGTAGTCACTCCTTGTGTAAAAGCCCAAGGTTACTTTTCAGGAGTCTGAATTTCCAGGAGTGGACTGTTCTCAAATGCTGCATTACCCGTCTCTTCAGTGAGTCTGCCTACTCCTCCTTCCTCTGTTCACTTCATTCCAAATGAATTATGTATTAGATGAAGCTGTGTATGTGGATTGCAGAGGTACTGGCTGAGCACACAGCTGCACTTCTGATGCTGTTAAGCTTTCCTTCCTCTGTTTTATATGAAATATGAATTATCCCTTGAAGAGCCCCACAACCTCCATGTCCTGAGGGGCAAATAGCTGGTTTTATTTCTGAGATCACAAATGCCTTGACTCTAGATGAGAGTCCAGTGCCATATTTCAGATCAGGTTCAAAAACAACTCAGAAACTGAGGTGTCTTACTGGATTCATCTGTTTAACTCTTCTTAACTGACCTCTCAAATAAAAAAAAATTGCACTAACCACATCAAAAACAAATCTAACTTTCTTTCTGTCAAGCCATAAAGACTTCATGACAAAAGGCTGTTTCTGAATTGTGAATTGTCTCTGTGGTCATTCATGTTGTTTGAATCTACCACTGTGTTACTAATGTTTACAAGTTGTTTACATTTGATACTTTTTGCTTTTGGTACTCTGTCATGATTTGTTTAAATTTGCTTCTAATTGGTGCAAGTTCCTTGCTTGGTGTGAAATACTGAACTTTGTTTGAAATGCAAGCATCAGCAGCAACAAACTTCTGAAGGGAGGTTTAGAGAGACCTGTGTGCCCAGACACCTGAGGGCTGTTGGTCTCTAATCTGGTAAAGTGCTTTCCTGGTACTTGCAGGTGGAACTAGTGAAACTTGTTCTGGACACAAGAGGGTGGCATGCCTCAGGAGTTCCCCTCTGGGTGCTGCTGTGGAAGAACAGTGCTCACTGGTGAAGCAGAAAGCGTGCAGTCACTTCTGGGGAAATGGTGTAAGGAGGCGACGTGTAACTCAGGGACTTTTAAATTGCTTACTTGTTTAAATAAATGTGATGTATAGTCTAGATGCATGGACAACCTCTTCTGCAATGTTGCTTTAAGACATTTGATGTGCTTGTGAGAAGGAAGCCAAGAGGACTTCTAGACCCGGGAAGTACCTGTGATGTGTTCCAGAGGTACATAAGATGTAAGTATGGTGTGAGAGCCACGCTGCCCAGTAGTAGCTGTAAAGTTAGCAAGTGATATGTGCAGGTGATTGCATGTTGGGGACTATCCCCCATGTGGATCTCAAGTCCTGGTGGTCTTCTCTGTGGCATAAAGAAGTTAAAACCAAGGGCAACCCTGTGTTAGTGTGTGCTGAGGTGCCTGATATTTGTAGCTCTATGCATCTGAGCTTTTATTAAGCTAATAAACAGAATACTTGTTCACAAATTCCAAGTGAAAATTGAGATGATTAATGCTAATAAGTGGCCTAAAATTAAAACTCTGCAGTCAAGTGGATGATTGATGTGCATTCGGGAGGAAAAAAGCAAGAGACTGGTCTTCATGTTCTCAAGGTTAGTAGCATTCCTGCTTTCCTGTTTCTTATGTGAAACTGTTGCAGTTTATTAATAAATTTTTACTTCTTTGCAGGGGAAATCTGTGCCCTGAAATGGACATGGACTTAAATATAATAATTTTTCAAGGTCCTCTGATCTTCCACTGAACCTATGACAAAGTTGTTTCCCTCAGAGGTATCAGTGTCAAGATAGTGAGCTCTCAGCTTGCAGAGGAATCTGGGAGCCTGCCTTACAGCTGTTGGATTGTACCACCTCGGTTCACAGAGACACACATGCATCTCTCTATGCAAGCAAGCAGTTGTGAACAACTGACATTAAAAGGCAGTTCACAGGTGCCCAGGGGTTAGGTCAAGGGAGTCTCTTCACAGATGTCTTCCTATTAAAGGTTAGGCTGCACTTAGGGTAGTCTCATTCTGGATAATTTCCAAAGGAAGAAGGACACTGGAAGGTGTTCATGTATCCAGGCACAAAGTGCACAGTGCTGAAGTGCAGCTGACTAGCCCCCATATGCCTGAATCACAAGATGCCCGGTTCTCAGCACCCACCAGCAGCTCCCCCTCTCTCACCTGCCCCAGCACCAGGACTGATGGCAGACTGCAGCAAAGTGGCAGTGGAAAGAGTGCTGCTGTATTTCTGCTGCTGTCATCTATGTAGTTTTTCTGTCCATCCTCTGCATGAGTCTTTTCCCTTGATTCAAAAGTGGCAAAGCAGTTTTGTACTGTGAAATAATGTCCTAACTTTGGGCACAGGGGAAAGTCATACACTTCGTGTCCACGGTGAAAAGGGGAAGGTGCTGTAAGAACAAATATAAATGCTGGACCAAGTGCTGCATGTGAAATGTAATCTGCCTTCACAACTCGTTGAATTAGCTTTGGCCATAACTTGGAACTGGCAGGTTGCAGTCCTGTGCTCTCCAAATAATGCTGCTCTTCAGCATCACAAATCACAGGAACGATGTCTGCAGTGAATGCTGCTTCTGCAAAGCGGTGATGGGTGGTACAAAACACCTTTTATACCTCAGTGCAGTGTCTGCACAGACAACCCCCTTGGCAGCATTGCAGGGCTGTACACCATGTTCTCTGGAAGGGGAGTTTTCAGTAGACAGGTGCTGAAACCCCTTGTTTTTCATAGACATTAAACCTTGTGTTTTGTCATGACCTGGCTGCTATGGCCGTCTTCTGCAGCTTATGTACGTACTCCCAAAACAAGGGATCTTTTCCCCACCAGAAGGCAATTTTCTTCAGAAGTTCCTGAAGTGCTTTTATAGGACTAGGAATTAGTAAATGCAATGGGGTTTGGAGTGTTTCTGGGGAAGTCTCCTGGGCTCCTTCATGGCCCATGTATTTTCACCTGCCAGGTTGTTCCCTTGCTTCTCAAGTGCTTGTAGCTTTGCCCAGTCAGACACTCTTTGTTCTTAGCCCCTGAGCCAAGCAGTTACTTGCACTGCGTGTGTGGTGTCCAGCGCTGCTTTCCCACGGGATGCCGGGAGGTGCCTTGTCTCCCTGCAGCCCTTGCCCGTGGCTGGCTCAGGAGCTGCAGTCCGTTAATTTGGGGAATTACCTCTCAGTCCAGCACCTGTGCATGCTCCTGAGGAGGCTGCAGGGCTGTGACTGCCCAGCCCGGGGCTGATGAGCTCTGGTGATGACCACAGTGGAGCTGTGCCCCAGCCAGGTGCTCCCCTGGCTGTGCAGTGCTGCGGAGTGAGCCTGGCCCTTCCTGCTGAGGAGCACAGGGGCCCCAGGCGTCCCAGGAGTTCATTATGAGATGCTCTTTCTGACTTCAGCCTTAGTCATGCTACTAAGTCCTTTATTCTTGATTCCAGAGAATGTGAAATTGTTATGGCTCTTTATAGGGACTCTGCTTTTTAATTTATTCTGTGATGGACATTTGTGTGTGTGTGTGTGTAACTGGGATGAGAAGATTAATCCAAAACAAGCTGTTGATTAAACTGCTAGAGTTCAAAGGGATTAGGAAAAAACTTTGGAAGTGACTAAGGGGAACTCTTAAGGACTTAATTTAGGGTTTTTAATTTCTCAAAGTTGCTGATGGTTTTTTTTCTCATAAAGAAAACAATGCAGTTGCAAGAGCTTCATCTAAAACTGCCCTCCCACACCCCCAGCTGATAAAGACTGTCTGGATTTGTACTTGTCCTAGGAAGTAAGATTAGGGAAGGAGGAAAACATCAGGATGTAGCTAAGAGAAGAAAATTCTTGTGCTCTAAATGTACCTTCAGAGCTAAATGTTTCCTTGTTATACAAGTTTAAATGGGATGGTATCTGCTGTGTAGAGTGGATTGTAGGGCTGACTGCCTGCTACATGTTAAATACATTTGCATATAAAAGACAAAATTGTTTAATACGCCATCAAC
This sequence comes from Coloeus monedula, assembly GCF_965178545.1. Lineage (NCBI taxonomy): Eukaryota > Metazoa > Chordata > Aves > Passeriformes > Corvidae > Coloeus > Coloeus monedula. The sequence goes on from NC_138787.1 coordinate 9,085,940, forward strand.
TGCGACTCCACAGGAGCACAGTTGTAGTGTGTCAGCAGAGCCCTCTGCCAAGCTTTCTTTGGGTTCATGTCCAGAGGGTGAAATGGCTTTGCAAAGTACTGGACAGCTATTTGGGAAATTTGGAACCATGCTTGTCCAGCTCTTCCTATGTCCCATGGGGGTCAGTGGGAGATCCCATCAACTTCAAGGATAATTTGGATCAGGTCCTGTGCAGGCAGTAGTTTCTCATCGGTAAAACTGGGATAAAGTGGTAGTGCAGATCTGTCAGATGCTAAATTAATAATTTAGGAAGACGCTGGATGGTGTGGAAAAGCTGAAAACCACACCCAATATGTAGAGTTCTTTCTTTCTAAATCAGGAAACTCTTAAAAATATGTGTTTCTAAGTCTGGATCCTTTGTAGTTAGGTAATTGGGCTTGCCCTTTTGGATTTGCTCTTTTTTTTGTCCAGTGGTGCCAAGTGCTGCAGTTCTGTGCCCAAAACTGCAGCAAAAGTGACATGTGTGACTGGGAGGGGCTGCTGCTTTCCTGGGCCGTGCCTGCCAGGGCAGGGGTGGGGGATACCCCAAATCCCGGTAGCTGGAGGATGCCATGGCAAGGCCTGTAGCAGAAGGGCTGGTGGGGCCCAGCAGGGCTCTGACTGGTGAGTTTGGTACCTGTGTTGTGGGTAATTTTTTGAAAGAGTTGGACAATAACTGTCTGGAGTGGCTTAGGGAGAGGGGGAGTTGATTCTGGTGTGGGACAAGTGTGAAGATACATTAAATGACCTCCTCTAGCTGGTTCCACCATTCTTTTCTATGATTTATGCATTAGCTTAATTTTTGTAATTTCCTTCTTCCTAGCTTGATTAATACTAAATTTAATTTTCTATAATCAACTTGAGCATGTAACTTGGAGAGATGAGGTTTAGGCTGATTGCAGTAAAAATCTACCTATCCAGCCTAGATTGAATAAAGCAAAACTATTTTTATCTCTAAATTATGCAATATTTTCATGGAGCTCTGCAGCCTACTTATATTTAACCTTTGAAAGGAGTGCTCTATTTTTTCAGATCACCTAATGCAAACTTTGCAAATGCGTTTTTTAATTATGAGAAATCCACCTGCATGCCATCAACCAAATTATTAGTGAGGCAGAGAAGGATAACCAATAGCGCTGTCAGACTTAAGGTGAATATGAAAAATGTTTAAATGCCGAGAGCAGAAGTTGCCAAGAAATAACTTTAAACACCAGGTGCTGAGGAACAAATTAATATGACTTACTTTATTTTTAGAAATAGTGAGTTGAGGCCTGGTGCAAGTAAACATTTCTATGTGCAGCAGCAGCGCTTGGCTATGCAACAGGACCAACAAAATCAACACAATCTTCTTCTAGAAGAAAATAAAATATCTATTTTAGTTTTAAAAAGCCTTAGGTAGGGAGAGAAAGAGAACTTCATAAACTCTGCTATTTTTAAGTCCCTGGTGAGCTGTTGTGCTGTTGCTTATCAGAGCTGTCTGTGATGTGGGTTGGGATGACCTTGAAGTAAGAAACTTCTGTGCAAAAGCCATTCTTTCAAGTGCTTCCTTAGAATGCCCAGTCTGGTTTCATTTTGGCTATGCTTTACTGATGGCAGGGCCCATTGCTAGGGACAGTGAGTCTAAATGTTCTTGCTGAGCTTATTTTCCCCAGTAGTATGGGGAGTCAGAGGTAATTTCTAGATGAAGTGGGACCCAAACCATCAGTAAGTCAGTATCATGAAGCCAATTAGAAGGATGTGTCAGCTCGGGAAAATTGCTGCAATAAGCTTCCTGTAGTTTTTTTAGCCAAGAGGATTTGCGGGAGCTCTCTGTGCAACTTCATCAGTGTTGGACCTGAAGGCATAAGGCACAAAAATCTGAGTCTTTCTAGTAGATGTAAATGTCTGGAAGCCACACTGGAAAAAAGAGGTGCATTGATCATGGTTGTTCTGTTGGACGTCTGGTGACTGGGAAACAAGAACTGATAGTAGATCTGTAATTACCTTGTGTTTTTGGGGATATGCTTCAGCAGTCTGTTGTCACTGGGCTAATTGTGATTTAGTTTGGGTGGTATGAGCAAATGGCTCCGGCTGTGGCTGCTTTGATGGCCAAAGCTGGTAAGGCTTCTTCTTCAGTCCAGGCACGCAGGTGGCCCCTGAGGAATTAGCTTAAGGGATTATCTTCAGGTGCTGTGTGTAGCCTGTGACCAGAAGTAACAGCCTGTCAGAGGGGCCCAGCTGTCAGCAGGGTGATGCACAGGAGGAGGCCTCCACAGGAAAGTATTTTTAGGTACCACAGGTCTTATCTTCCAAAAATATTTGGTTCTCTCAGGATATGAGGGCTCTGGGTTTGGTTTTGGTTTGTTTTTTTTGTTTTTTTTTTTTTTTTTTTGTTTCTTGTAAACTTGAGAGCTGCCTGCTGTGCAGCTCTGTGGTTTCTTTGACTGTCTTCTTTTTTACCTGTCCTGAGAAGATCTTCTCAGTGGAGGTGCTCACCTGGTGTCCTGCTGAGCCTTCTCTGCCTGTTGTTTACCTTGCCTTGGGAGTACTTGCACTGCTGCTTGTGCCAGTGCTCGACTTCTTCTCGTTTGTCTCTAACATGTTATTACTCTTTGGGTGTTTGACAGGTCTGTCTCATTATTTCTGCTTGTTCCAGCTCCTTTCTGTATTACCAAAGTAATTTACAGCCCTGCCCAATTAGAGCCCCTGTTTCCCTCCCCAGCTGGGTGTGACATTGCCTGCCCTCAAGAATAACCATGATCTTGCTGCAATCCCATTGATGGAATCTGCTGAGGCTGGAGAAGGTGTTTCATGCATCACTGTAACGAGTTGTTCACAGCTCCCCATGTGCTGGGCTTCAAATTCAGCCTTTCAAAAGGCTTTGATAGAGAAGAAAGGATCATTTTTTTCTGACTGCTCCAAATGAAAAAGCTTCTCACTTGGGAGTTGTGGGTCATATTTATGGAAATGGAGAGAGCGGTTGCAATATTTATGGCAGTTACAGAGGAGCTTGAATCTATATTTTATTGATATGTATTTACGTGCCCACAAAAATCTCATTGCACAGTAGTTGAGAGAACTTTATTTAGATTTAGTATTTTGAAGTCATTTTTTAGTGCTTCTTTATTATCCATGGAGTGCGAGATCCAATATTTCAAGTAGGACTGTCACCAAACAGCCGGAGGTTTTTAAAAGATTTTTATTTTACATAAAGATAAATGTTGAAGCCACATTTTTCAGAGGCACCATCTGTTCTGTGTTGACCTTAATTTTCTGGATGAGTGCTTTTCTACAAACATTTAAAGTCTTGTCTACATTTCATTTGGTTGGGAGTGTTTAGGTTATTTGTTGAACAGGAAATCAGATATTCAGAATGCAAACACACCATTACGTTGCAAATTATTCCCTTTGTATAATTTAGCAAACGGCTTCGTAAATACTCTGCAGACTTGCTGGGGTAGCTCTGTGCCTCTGGCATCTGGCGGGTTGGCCCTGCGTGGAGCTGGATTTCTTTGGAATGTCACCGTCATGCCTTGCACTGGGCAGTGGGGTGCAGAATGCCAAGGGAGAGCTGTGGAGTAGCTTTTTAATGGATAGTTTGTGGGAGCGAGGGTTGGGTAAGGATTTCTTGGTTGGCTTCATGGCCTTGGAAGGATTTGCTGTCCAACAAACAACAATATCTGATCCTACTAAAAAGGGAACACTGAAATAGCTGTATGACTACATATGCATTGTTCCCACAGGGCAATACTCCCCTTTCTTCCTTCAAATTCTTTTTGCTTTCATGTCTTCAGCTGAAATAGGTTTATAGACTATTTTTGCCTTCCTTAGCCTCTGGCCTTGCTCTGTGGCTTGTCTGAACTTCTGTGGCTCCAGCGGTTCAGCTGTTTGTTACTCTGCCATTTCCAAGGGCTTTCAGGACCCTGCCTGTCTGTTCCTTCTCTCCTGTGTCAGCTCCGTGCCTTGCCCTATCCAAAGCTTGTCCCTTATCATAAAAACTTCTTGGCACCACCTGTCCCTGTCCCTTCCAGGGGGCTGTGGCCTAGGCCTGTCCAGCTGAATGTCAGGTGTTCTCTATTGATCTGTGGTCGATCTGGGCTAACACTGGCCTGCAGCAGCAACTATTTTAGTGACAAAACGTTCTCTTGGCAGAGACAGTAACTTCTTTGTGGCTTTGGATTGGAGGTGAGACCATAATCCTGCTCTTATATGGCTTTTTAGTTTTAATTTAGGATCTCCTTTTGCCCCTGCAAAATGCAGAGTGATAGTGAGACTTTTTTTCCCTCAGAGTACGGTTTTGGAAGTAGAACTTATGATGTGGTAGAAAAAGTGTTACAATATAAATTTTTTTGTGTGTGTGCTTCCAGAAATTCCCGGAGGGGAAAGCTGTAAGGACTGCACTCTTTTAAATTAACCAGCTGGTTTCTTTACAGCTCTGCTATGTAAGTGCCGAGTAAAGCCCATTTCAATGAGGTGCCAAGATATGAGGGAAAAGAGCTGAACAAACAACAAAATATCTGCTTAAACCAAGGCTGAGCTGTTCTGAATACCAAAGCCTGGAGTCTGTCTCACCAGACTGGCTGTATTTGGAAATACCTATTCCTATCCCAATTTTTGAGGGAAGTGATGGATAAGGAGGCAGAAGGAGCGACTGCTGGACTTGTGGCTTGTGCTAGTGGCTGTTTGCCATCCCAAAAACCGTATAGTGCTCTGGTGCTGGATACTTAGAAGGTTTTTAGATGTTCATGGGGTACGTGAGGCCCTGTGGAGAAAGGCAGTGCGTGACCAGGGCAGAGGAGGCAACGGGTCAGGCCACCTGCTGTTCTTCCTCCTCACCATGCCCAGGGCACCAGGAGTCTCTGCTGGGAAGTGGGGATGTCAGTCTCACTTCAACTCCAGGATCTTTTCCTAATCTGTGCTATAAAATAATTAAATCTAGGGTGGGTAAGTTTTGCCTCTCCTGGTTATCTCTAGCATCTAGATTTATATCTTTTTTTGCAAGGACAGAAGTCATTAATACTGGAGAAAACAAAGTCTGCTCTCCCTTTACCATGGAAATAAATGTTTTTCTACTTCTGAAAAAGCACTGAGTCCTGCAAATGGAAAATGAGACTGGTTTGGGTTGTTTTGAGACTATGACTATAAAATAAGGCAAATTGCACATCTCTAAGCAGATGAAGAGTAACTTACCCTGAAGAACTACGGCATCATCCTGCACCTGTGAGATGGGCCCTTTCAGAAGGGAAGGTATCTGGCTTAACTGCCAGAAGGTCAGCTCTTCATTATTACTGTAATTAATCTCAGGTGATTTTTGTTATCTACTCAGCAGAAAGAGCTGTTGCAGAAACTCATTAAAAGCATGACTTTAGTAGACAGCAGAGTAGGGGGTTGTTCTTGGGCTCTCCCAGGGGTGGGTGAGACTCAGAAATAGCACAACGGGCTGACAGCAGCATTTAGGACCTCAAATGCCATTCTAGGGTAGCTTGAAATATCTGAGCTGTCAAAAAGTTGGACTGTGCACTTGATGTGGAAGTTTTGGGCAATCTGGTGGTATCCTAGTGTGCTGCTAACTGCCCTGGCAGCAGTCCCCCTTTCATGGGCATTCCCAATTGAGGGTCACAATCAAAATCGGAATGTTCCAAGACAGAGCCCGGTTTTGCAGCTGTTGGGGACTATGGCAGCAGCGGGGGTAAGTGAATGAGCAACAGCTGTGTTGTTTTCATAACAGATCTACGTTAAAAACAGTATTTCTCTCTCTCCAACAGAAAAATACTTAATTTTACAAGACAAAGATCTGGGGTTTTTTTCCTATGCATCTGACTTTCTAAAATCGGCTAAGAAAGCACCTCACTTTAGTAGCATTGTGGTAGAATAAATTACTTGATGCGTGTTCAAAATGTTTCTTCTGGTAGTTCTGTAGCATGAAGTTTGTGAGGGTTTGAACAAATAATTCTTTTGAGCTAAAAAAACTAACTTTCATGTGACTTGAGGAAGACATTCTGCAAGTACTGCCTTTGTTTTGATATCATCATATCTGAACCACATGAGTGTATTAGAGGTGACCAAAAGCTCTGTGACTTGCTGGGCAGCAAGTTAAATATGAAGTCACTGTAAAACTATTTGGAAGACTACAACTTTGTTTCTTGGGTTGAAACTTAAGTAGTTATCCATGGGAATGTCCAAACCATCATCACCATGTGATTTTAGATATAAAAAAAATAAATGTTGTGAATCTAGGGGGCAATATGCTTTTCACTGGCACATAAGGATAGGTCATTACCTAACAAAGGCAGCTCCATCCACTTCAAATATGGCAACACCCTCCCCGAAATCTGTGCTCACTTTTCACTGCTAGTACTTTTATGTTTTGTGGTGAAATCCAATGCCCTGCTGTCTGTTTAATTTTTGAGGGAGGCTGCCGTGCAGTCTGTCTCTCATGGTGAAACTCTGATGCTGAAAAATCTACTAGAAAACTGGTGGGTCATGTGGGGAAGCAGTACTGATGTTGCTTTTGTTTGTCAGGGTGAAACAAGGTGTTCAATAATGGAAGATTTTGTGTATTTCTGGAATTTTGTGTGTATGACTGGGCTAACCCCAATATGCAGATCAGGAAGATGAATTGACAGGCAAGGGACAGCTGAAGGTTGTCAGTGGGAGGTTCACAGGGAGGTTATTAAGGGCTGCAGAGAAGGCAAACACAAGCTAATGGGTTTTGATTTTTCTAGTCTGCAGCAAGAAAAGAAACCTCCACCCAGTCATAGCCCTGCCACTGGGTTGCAACACCCTTGATGAGAAAACAAACCCACAATTTGCCAGATGGTGCTGGCTGCCCGGGTCTCACCTGTCTGCTGTGAAGGCTCTGCCTCAGCAGGTACTCTGGTCTCTCCCCAAAGGCTGCAGCCTCTCTCCTCGCTGGGCTGGGGCAGCACAGATCTCCTGGGGCTCCCACTACTCAAAAAAAAGAGCTTCAAAATGACTACTTGATGTTTGGAAGAAACAGCGAGGTTGGTCTCCTGGGCTTCTGAGAACTGTTTTCATATTCACTTCTCACAGTAAACAATTAAAATTGCTACTTTGTTTGTATCCATAGCTTTTATAAAGCAGGCTCCTCTTTAAGGAAATTGCCACAAACCCACATGTTCATAAGCCAAGTGTCATTTTTCCTTATTAGAGCTTGCTATTATCCCATGTAATCTCTGAATTATAACTAATGAATATATCTGCACCTAATTACTGAGCTAGCTACAGGTGAGAAGTTTATTTTAAATGAGATTTTTGTTTGATGGGAATGAGTGGGTTCTTCAAATGGCCTATTCTTGCATTCAGAATTTTTTACTGAGAACTGGGTATTCTAGTGATGTAGGTTGTGGTTTGTTTTGTTGTTTTTCTTCCAGATACAATGCAAAATGTAATGTGTGGTAACTTGGCTGACTGCTCAGGAGTGAAGAATGCTGTTTGAGAAGAGGCTTCCAGTGTTCTACTAGGATTCCCAAATGTAAGAAACTCACAGTGCAGACACTAGCATGGAGATATTTGATGCTTTGATAGCAGTGATGTGGCAATAAAGTCAGTGCTTGGAAGCTGGACATGTGGGAGAGATACCCTGTGTCTCTAGTGTGTCAGAAAGCCCCAGAACAGTGTACAGGTGCAGCTTGTGGGCAGCCCCAAATGATGTTAATTCCCTGAACAAGGGATTCTGATCTAACGCAGGCTGGTCCTGCTGTGCCATGAACCATTTTCTCCCTGGCCTAGCTGGCATTGTTGCTTGGAATACTCCAACAAAAATCTGAGAGAGAAAAGGATGTCCCTTTTGCTGGTCTTGGTGAGACTGATGAGCGGTACATTCTCACTATAAAATTGGTGTCACAATTTGGAGTCAAATTCAGTCCTAGACATCGTTTATAGGTTCATCCAAATGCAGACAAATAGTTTTCCCACTATTATGAAAATAATTTGTTTACTTGCCATTTGGTTATTATACATGATTTGCTTTTTTCCCCTCCCCCCAAGATAAAATGAAGATCTTTTGATTAGCGACTACAGTAAAATGTGGCTGTTTTATTTGTGAGAGTTGCTATTTGCCAAGTACATTGCTGCAGCACAAGCACTGTTTGTTATGACATTGTACTGAGTCACTTGTTGATGCTATTTGAGGGAGAAAATTTAGTTAAAGGAACTGGAACAGGATGTCCATTTTATTTCAGTGCTTGTAATCCTGAGTCATCTCAGATAGTTGATGAAATACAGCACCTCACATTTTAGACAGGGCTTCTCTTAACATAATTTGGGGATGCTGTAATTTGATAGAGGCTAGAAAAATACACTGAGCTGATTTTATGCAGAGAGGTTTATTTTAGTTGTCACTCTCTGTTGAAGCACTCTTAATCTTTGCACATCTGTGGCACTTTACCAGGTCTTTAAATACTTTGTACTTAGAGTGAAACAGGAACCGATGTGTAGATAGCACACGGCTGTGCAGGTGCTGGGATTTTGAGGACTCTGTCTCAAGTATGTGGATTCTGGCTGTGGAGATCAGTTAGGTTTATCCTTGGTTGATCATGTTGGCTGCCTCCTGGTTTACTTCCACTGCAAAAATAGAAATCCGGAGGTGTTTGGCTGAGTGCATGGGAAACAAGCAACCAATGGGATGGTTATTTCTCATGGATGAGGTTGAATTCAAATATTAAGTGAAATTTTGGATGTGATTTTATGCAAGCCTGTATATCTGTGTGAGTATTAAGGTTTCTGTCAAAGTAGTACGAACCATCAGATGTGTATTGTTGTTACTTCCTGTATGAATTTGTTAATGATAGTAAAATTCTGAGGATTGAGCATATTTCCTCTTAAGAGCTCAGAGGCCTTTCAAAATAATTTGCACATATACCATTAGCTTCACTTTGGAGTAGCAGGCAGCAAACCTTTAAAACACAGAGTATTTATGAGCAGAAAATAAAGAATATCAACTCTATTTTAAAGCTGTGGGAAGAATTCACACTGGAATATTATAATTATTAGGTTTGGAATTTGCCCTGTGAAACACAATACTGCTTTAGGTGAGGGATGTTACTATAGGGTGAACACTGGTCAGAGGATATAAGGATCTGCTTTCACTTTTAATTTGAACACGTGCATGTTCAGTAGTTGCAGAAACTGAGAAGATAAGGGGCCAATGTGTTTGTCTCAAACACTGATAGCCAGAGAGCTGTGGAACCAACCAAAGACTGTTGGTAGTAACAGCCAAGGGTTGTTGGTAATAACACACTGTGAGAAAGAATAGGATGTGGCTGGAGAAGGGGCCTTACGGAGGTAGGGCAGCACTTTTCCTGGGACAAACATCCTTGTTCTGGCTCCTGGGGAGAAGCACAACCCAGCATAGCACAAGCACAGGCATGAGGCTGAGAAGTGGGCATAGGGGGTAGGGGGAATCAAGACAACCCAAACCCTCTGACCTGTTTCCAGAAAGGTTTGAAAGAATGGACTGTGCATGATAACTAATTTCCATAGAAAATGAGAGAATTTCCAGGGCAGGGAAAGCCTACCTATGAAAATCTACCCCCACCAAGCCCAGGTGTGTGGGTACCCCAAGGACCCTGGACACCCCATCAGCTGGATCCATGCTGGGGCTGGTAATCTTTTTTTCTCTCCTCCTCTTTAATTAATCTTTCTCTGTCTCTCTTCCCTTTCACGCTCCCTCTTTATCCAAACCCCACTGTGTGTACCTACAGAGGTGGTCAGGGGCTATTGTAGCAATTTTCATGCCAAGTGAGTAATTTACTAATAAAACTTTGTAAGCTTTTGCTGACCCTCTGATTTTTGTCATTCTTCTCAACCACAAGCATCTGTGAATCTTGAGTTCTGCCTTCTCCTTAAGGGTGTGGCACATCGCAGTAGTGCAGTTAATGTTCTTGGAACCAAGGTGACAATCTGGTTGGAAAAGCAAAATGATACCACCCCTCACGCCATGTTGTTTTCCTCTTGGGACCCTGTGGATCTAGGATAGCCAGGTTTGATCTGGCACTGGTATGGCAGTGTGCTTGTCCAAAGGCTTCTCCTTTCACCTCCTGATGTTCCCCGGAAATCTATGGGACCAGGCAGCAGAGTAGCTAGTTCATCCCTTAACAGGAAAGAACAATGAATAGAGGTAATGTAGGTAAAACTGTACATTTAAATTATCTGCAGTCAGGAAGGGAAATACATTCATCTCTTCTGGCACTCTTGCTAATTTATATTTAAAGCAATATGAATTTCATAAGCATTTTAAAAAATCATATTTTAAATTCAATCTGCTGTCAAGTCATTTGATGTTTTGTGTAGAGTCATTTCCCGTAAACAGGTTATTGAATATCAAAAGACTTGTCTCATACATAATTTTTGGAAAGAAACAGTATTATAATAAAGATGAGAATCTGGCCCTCGTGAGTTGGTGAGTACTTTCTGGATCACTGCAGTTACTTGGTGCTTACTTTATCCCAGTCAAGGGAGTGACCTGGGCAAGGAACATTCAAGAAGGAGTCAATAATAATAATAAAGTTTTCTAGGTTACAGTAGGTTATTCTGCAATTAACTAGTGATATACAATATATGAGGAAAGACAATGGTGTCGTTTTTTCCAAATATCAAACAAAGAGTTAGAAAAAAATGGATTAAAATACCTCAAATCTGACAGACCTTTTAAGCTGTAGAGCTCATGCAGAGTAATGGACTGGGTAATACTAGCAGGTACGTTGAAAAGCTAAGACATGTTTGTTCAAAACTGTCGATGAAATAACTGCTGTATTTTCTTGGCATGAGGTTCTTACCTGTGCTTGGAGACTGCTGTCATTTGGCAGATGCTGCACTATGTAAAACTGAGCGTCAAAGATGGTATGTAGCTGAGTCTCAGCAAAAAAGAAATAAATTTGCCTCTGGATGCCAGCAGTTTCTCTTCCAAGTGCTGACTAATATACCCTGGGTGTAAGTGTATAAAACACACAACTAAGGTGCTTGGGGTCTCAAAGGTTTGATGGATCAGGCCAGTAGGGTTAAAATAGCTTTTTATTTAATCATTTATTCATTCATTCATTTCAACAATCTCTGTTGTGAAAGGGGGTTTCTCCTTCTGACTTGAAGACTGCCAGAAAAAGGAGTTTCTAAATTTTGCATCTCTTGTATCGTAGTTTAATGTGATGAATCAGTGTAACATAAACACTGAAATGGTCTCAGCTCTATTAAAGAGGCAGCTGGACGTTGTGCTGAGTAGAACTGGATTGTACTTCTGGCTTTCTCCAGCAGGCTGCCTCCTACTTGATACAGGTTTGAAGCAGTTTTACACCTTAATAAACTTCAAATTTAAACTTTGAAATCCCAAGCTTTCCCAAGTCAGTGTTTTTTTGGTTTTTTTCCCCCAGGTGTTGATTGTCCTGGAATTTGTGTGTTATTTCAGTCAGGAAAGGAAGTTCCACCTTATTTCTAAGTGTCCAAATGACCTAAAACATAGAATTTCTGAGCTTGAGGCCACTGGAGCATTTCTGAAATGGCACCAACTCTGAAGCCACGTGGGGCCCCTCTCTGGTTGTCTCTGAGGTTTGCTGTGCATGTTTTGTGGCTCTTGGAGATGTTTAGACTCTGGAACAGGACTCAGACAAAAGAGTTCTCCAGTCTTTCCCCTTCCTCATCACTTCTGGGCTGGCTTCAGGTGTGGTCCCTGTGGCCAGAGCTTTATCCTCCTGGACTGGAGGTTTGGAGCTGGATCCTGCCTGCTGCGAGCCCGTGGGCCGAGCTGACGGCAGCAGTGCCCACTTAGGCATTTATCCTCCATCAGCTACGTGTGCTTCAGGATGTTGTTAGTGAGCTTGGAAAAGACTTGGGAGCCAAAGGGCTCGCTGGCAAGGAGATCAAAGCAGGTTCATGCTGCAGGGGTGGGAGAGAAGGATGAGTCCTGGAAGGGGCTGAAGGAACCCCCTGTTACTGCAGAGGGTGGAGAATGGTGTCACCACCAAAAGGAGCAAACAGCAGCTGGTTTTTGCCCTCTGCTCTGTATGTTTTATCATTGTTGGGCAAAGTCTCATCTGCTGGATGTTGCCCCTGTTTCTTTATCTCCACAGGAACTGATGTGACTTAATGTGTGTCTGAGAAAAGGATTTATTATGAGGAATGGGGAGGTGCTTGGTGTTCAAATCCTTGGTGTTCATATGGTAACATTTTCCCCATGTTCCTTTTATGAACAAGGTGAAATCAATCCCTGAGGGTCATAGACATCTAATGACCTAAATCTAATGCCTTCTAAAGACCTAATCTGAAAATGCTGAAAAATCTAATCTGAAAACCACCATTGCTTTGATTTGATTCTTGGAAAAGAATTCGGAGCAGGAAGAAAGCAGAGCGTGGGCTGAGTACAAGGGGAAAAAATGGGAATAAAACCAGCTTTTCCCAGGGAGCGCAGAGCTTTGAAGGAGTAAAAATGTAATGTGCACTGGTAATGCTGTAGCCTGCAAGTTATAATATGGAGCAAATCCACAATACCCACAGTAGGAAGCTCAGCGCATTACGGTGGAATTAATGTACATTTCTGTGGTCAAAGCATGGGGCATGCTGAATAGCAGCTAAATCGTCTGGGAAGAGCCTGGCCAGACTCCCTGTATTCCTGTGGAGCTCTTGTTCTGAGGGCGTTTGTCCTCTCCCTTCCGGTTCCAAGGAGCAGCAAAAGAAAAGCTTCCCAGCTCCTGCGCCCTGGGCAGGATGCGTGTCCATCTCGGTCACGCCAGCTCTGTACTTTGAGAGGCTGCTGTGTTCTCAGGTCACTGAGATTCCTCCTCTGCAGAGACCCTGACCTGAGGGCACTGAGTGGTGGTCAAAGGTGAGGAAGAAATAGCATCCTTTGTTTGCTGGCAGGCATTGTGTGGCTATTGTGTTCAGTGCTCATAGCTGTGACTGGTATTCAAAGAAGTCACCGCAGGTGTCACCACCTGGGACAGCCTCCCAAAGTATCTGTAGCTCTCTGCTGCACAGAGAGGAGAGATGATGCTGGGAGAAAATTTTATATAATGTAGTATTTCTGATCATAGCAATCTGTCCGTGCCTGCTGTGAAGTGTGCAGGAGAGGTGCCACAGGGATGTCTGCAACCTGCACAGGGGATGGGCACCCCTTCCCTGCGGGGTCCGTGCAGTAAACTGAGTTTGCGATACAGTAGGAATAAATTAAATCGGAGAAGATGTTGCCTTTGGGATATTGGATACATGGGAAGGAGGAAAAAAGGTTAATTTCAAGTAGGATACCGGGAGTACAGTGATGAGTTTCTGTACTACGGAGCACTCATGGATTTCTGTACTGCCCCTCCGGCCCTAAACCAGCGGCTCTGTTGTGTCGATAGGTGGTGCAAGTTTGCTACGGCTTCTGGAGAGCTGGAGCAGCTTTTCAAAGATTGCAGTCCATGTGAGGCTACAGGGATCGGAGAAGGAAAGGCTGAGCCCTGTGCCAGCTGGAAGTAAAAGCTAAATCTTAAATATAATGGCTCTCAATATCTAGCTAGTACCAAAACAGCAGAGGCAGTGTCCTGTCATGTGTGTCACGTCCATGGGCACTCGGGGTTGTGCCCAGGAGGTGGCATTTAGAGAGGTTGTGTTGCAGAGGGATGCCCCAGGGTAATGACCAGGTCGGTGAGAGCCCCGGGTTTGCTGCAAGAGGGGTGAGCTGTGCTCGCTCAAAATGAGCTCTGGAGAAAACAGGGGAGGACAGCAAAGCAATCAGACTGTTGGTCTCCATGTTCTGCGGGCCATTAAATGGTTATGATGGAAAGTGAAAACCTTGCCCATGCTGAGCAGAAGTGACAAAGCCCCTGGTGTCAGCTAAAGGAGCTATGACTGCTAAAAATAAAGGAAAAAGAGGATTTAAACCAAAGCTGGGTGTCTAACAAGTCCTTGCATGCTGAATGTACAATAGCATAGTTTGCCAATCAGACTGTAAATGTATCCTTTAAGGTTTGTGAATGGTTGTGTTGCCAGTTGGGGAAATCTGGTATAAATCAGAGGCAGAATTAATAGTGTGCAGGAGCACAAGGCCATCAGGATCTCCACTGCCAGAGGAACTCTGTCCTAGTGTTTCCAGTGGTTAACTGTGTGGTTGTGGAGTCTAAATTTATTATATGGAAGTATTTGGCTTAGCTTTTTCTTCAAAAGAGGTCCCTATGGGTAGTTGTTAGTAGGTCCACCCAACAGAAGAAATTAATGCTTATAGACACCCCAATGTAAGGAGACTATGAAGCTGAGGAGCAAGAAACTTAAGTGGTGCAGTCTGGCTGCGGGAATATTTTCTATGAGGGTTTGTTTCCGTGCCTTTTAGCTGGCAGTCACCCTGTCCCAGCTGTCCAGGGAATGACGATTTCTCTTTGCTGCAGCTTTCAAAGTTTTTAGCTGTGTCTGTTTCACATTGAAACAAAAACTATTTTGGACTGTTTTCATCAAAGTGGAAACATCTGGTTTGGGTGTAAAAATAGCCAGGTGTGTGGTGTTCTCAAGACAGAGCACATTTTGCTTCTGCTTGTCGTGTTCTGCAAGAGCATTAGGTGCAACCACTAGCTTCCCCCATGGTCACTGTGGCACTGATTTGCTGAACCCATAGTGTGTGTGTGTGCGTGCCTGCTTGCCCCCTGTCCAGCCTTCCTGCCTGCTCTCCTGAGCAGTTTTAATTGAAAGCAGTGTATCTGCAAGCAGAAATGCTTTCTGGAAAAGCAGTGTGCTTCAGGAATATGTCACTTGGTCAAACAGGTCTCAAGCAGCAAGAACATTGCTTGTGGTAGAAGTGGAGATAATGGGCTTTGGACAGCTTTTCTACTATGCTATTACTTTGCCAGGTTTGTGGTTTAATTAAGGCCTTCCTCAGGTTGGAAGAGAAAAGTTAAGGTAGATCTGGTATTTCTGCCATTTGTTCTCTCCCTTCCCAGCTTCCCTCCCTGCACGGCACAGTGTTGAAGTCAAGCCACAAGAAAAAGTGGCAGTGATCTGTAACGAAGGAGCAGACCTTGCCCTGGTCCCCAGCTTCTCTGCTGGCTCTGGCCCACCACACAACCTGCTCTGCCAAGCAGGAGGGGCCTCTTCACTTTATATTGTGTGATTCTCCGGTTGCCGATTTCGGGGGTTCACTTTCCAGTGAAACACAGAGTGCATCTGAGATGGATGGCTGAAAACACTGCGCTGAGATCTCTTGCTAATAATCCTTGATTAATGTGGTTATACTGTTCTTGTTAAAGGCTGTTGCTGGACAGGATTAAGGAAGAAAGACCTGTGAGAAGCAGGATTGGTTCTGAGCTATCTTCTTGTATCTTTTAATCTTTCATGTGCTACTGCCTGATGTTTTCAAGTCTTCCTTTTGAAATGGCAGATAGAAACATATTACTGCTGTCTAGAACCTGTAATCTTCAAATGAAAATAAGCTTTTCTTGCCAAAGTAGGCTTCTTTTTCAGATGCTTTCAGAAATGCTGATGTTGTGCCTTGGTTGATCTGGCTAATTAAAAAGCTTCTGTCAGTCAAAACTATTACTATAATCATAATGGCAAAAATGCAAAGTGCAGCTCTGGTAAATCAGTGTTAGAAATGTGCCTTATTTATTCTGTCTGATTCACTCAGTGAGAACTGAAATTTTTGTGAGTTTTGATATTCACAGACTCTCCTGTTACAAATTTTACCCTTTTAATTCCTGTTGTCTGCTTAGATGACGAAGTGTTTATTCAAAATGCTTAATTACCTACTTAAAGTTCGTGAAGGGTGTGGCCTCAAGGTTTCTGCTGGTCTGAGTCCAGCTGGGTTTGAGTCTCCTCTTCCTTCTCCTCCCCCTTGTACTGACTGCACCCTGTCCCCCTGGGAACACCTTGCTTTAGCAGACACTACATTCTGCTCCATGTAAAAATGGGCAGAACTGAGCACACAGTCCAAGGTTTTCTATCCTGCTGTCAGTCCCTGAGTTATGACATTCCCCAGGGTTTGTTTGCTGTCTTAGATGTTCAGAAAACTCACCCTGATGATGCTGAATCCTACTCTGAAGAGGCCCATCTCACTGGCTGTGACAGCCTGAGAAGGCTCCCTGATTAAGCACGTATGGACAGGAAAGTATTTTTACTCCCTCACATCCTTTGTAGTGTATTTGGCTTTTAAAAATCTATTTCTGCACCAAATAGATGAGTAGTTACAGTGAAAGATGTTCTGAGTATACAGTTTGACTTAGAAGTGCACACATGAAATGCTTATAAAGATTCCTGATTGTCAAGGTTTGAAGGTTATAAGCATGCAGTGTTATAAGCATGCAGGATGATGTTAGATCTGCCCCGGCTTTGTTTTCAGCAAAGACACAAACCAAAGCACCAAAGCAAACCTGCCTTTATATATTGAATCTCTCAAATGTCATTACAAAGACTCCAGGTGCCTTAATGATTAATTAGACTCAAAATGGCAAATATGACCGCCTAGCAGCAAAAACTAATTATAAGCAAATAGTGAATTAAATTCAACCCAAGGTAACTCAAAAGATCACAAAGCAGCTCAAGGATTTTAAGAAGTATTTCTTATCCATCCCCCCCTCCCGCCCACCAAATGCAAGGAGCTTGACCTTCCTCAAAGCAGCCTTGTATAGAAAGACTCTGACTTTCCCTTCTTTTCCTGTATTTGCTAACCCCCAGTATCTCTCTTTGTCACTTAAACTTTCCAGTGGTGAAGTCCTCCTGCTTCTGTCTGACCCGAGCTCCTTCTCCTGCTGACTCCTGTTATCTCTGGCTCAGCCGTTCCTGTCCCTCCCATCATTTTGAAATAATACTCTTTTGTTCTGCCTGTGTGCATGTTCTTGCATCCCACAGTCCAGTAGCACTTTCCTGGTTCCTCAGCTACTGCCTCATCCCTCTTTTCCATTCTTGCCTTAGGCGTTTCTCCTGCCTGTCTGCAACCCCACTGAACTGTGAGCTAAAAATCCCCACCCGGGAAGATGCAACTGGGGCAATTTAATAGCAGGCCTGAATGCATCAGGACAGGCTACCTCAGGTTCAATACCTTTTCCCAGGTGTTGTAACAGTCAGTCCTCCCTATTACTTTCACTGTTCTTCAGGTTTAGTTTGACACTAAATCTGCATGGTGGCACCAGTTTACTTCAGGAGGTCCTACTTTAGCCTGTGTCCGTGTGGGAGCCCTGGAAGTTTGCAGGGATCTGTGACAAGGAAGAGCTGACATCGATTCTTGACACATTTGCAACAGACCCTCTTGCCTTCCCAAGGTGGAGGCCTCAAAGAAAGTGTCTGCTAGGATATTCCAGTGCTCTTACACTCCTAATTACGTTCTCATGACTAAATAATAAGCTGCCTTTTGCTCAGGTCTGCTTGTAGCATCTTCCTCTTTTCTGCTTCTGACGCACGGGCTTTCCCTTTAATGTAGCAGCTGTTCAGCTCCTCTCCGAGTGATGGGTTTGAAATACCTGCAGACAAGCAGAGGCTCTTTCAAATTCCTTTTGAAATACACCTGGAAATTGCAAATTCAGTTCTCAGATGGAAAGCTGAACTGCCTGCCACCCGAGGGGAGAAGCCAGGCATGTGCTTCCTGCACAAACACGCAAGTGGCATGGATAGGAAACACAGCCTCTATGTTTAAAGACCTCTCCCCTTCACAATTCACCCCTCTTCCTTTGCAAGGCAGTCTCATGATGGTCAGTATTTTCCTCAGGCCTCAAGATTCCAGTCTTGTGATCAGATTGCTTTCATCAAATAAAATTGGCCTGAAAGCCTAGGGGTGTTCAATGGGGGTGGGCATCTGGCTTGAAAACCACAAGGCAAAGATACATAACCCGTCATTATAAAGCTTTTTGGCTTTAGAGGCCGTGATTTCTTTGGAGGAAACCAGAGTGATAATATTGGAGTGCTATTGGCAACTATTCCCAGCTGTCTTTTATTTTTAAGGTGGCACATGAAGGAATGTTTTCCCCTGGATTTGCCTCTTTGAGATATAGCTCAAGGTGAAAAGGATCATTCTAAAAAGCCTTTTTGTTTTGTATGACTTTTACATTTTAAATACTGGGGTTTTTTTTTTTAGACTGGAAGGCATGGATTTTTAGCCAAGCTGTTTTGGCCAGGGCTGTTGACTCGTGCACATTGAGAAGAGTTCACCTTGGTTAAAGTGCGCTACCAGTGAAGGTGGAAGGCAGCATTTTATCTTTCTGGTCATGGTCATGTGTGTGCTGAAGTAATTTTTCCTTTGGATGATGTAAGCACACAAGGAACAAATTAAAACACAGCATCCTTTGTGCTCTGTTGGGTCCCCTCAAGACTTGATTTTTTGATAGTAAGAAAAGAGAATGTGTCCAAGTGAGGGGAAAAAATATACCAGTATATAGCAGCCCTAAGTTAGGATGAAAAATGCATAGAAAAAGCACCCTTTATTTCTCTCAGGTCCTGCAGCAAAGCTGGGTATGATCTGCCTTATCTAAGGTAAAAATAAGATTGACTTTTAAAACAAGTTTCCAGAGTGTTTAAATTAAAAAATAAAATTCAACAGAGTTACAAAACAAATCACACACTGGTTACCTTTATCATCTATTTAATGAAAACTGAAAGAAATCTATGGCCAAAGTAAAAGGCTAAGGTCTAGCAGAATTCTGGCAATAAATTTGGGAGCTCCGAAATCTTGAGAACTGTGTATTTGGATCATGCTTTCATCTAGTGACAAAAAGAAAGATAAATCTCCAGAGTCACCTTCCTAACCCTTTGCTGTATGTGATACATTTGTCTTTCTAATGCATACTGCGAATTCACCTGACTCACATCTATGCACAAATAAACATTATAATGAGAAGGAATTACTGCTGCCACCAGTGGATGTGGCTGGCTGGCTGCCAGGGAGTTCACTGATTGCTGGGGAGATGCCAGTGCTTATGAAAAACGAGTATTCTTTCAAATCACAAAATTGTTTTTGATTGAGGGTGAATTATGAATAGCTGCTGTCTCTGCCATGGCCAAATAAGTTTACTTGGAAATCAGCGCTCGGGGCTCTGATTGGCAAATGGCTCCACAGCTATTGATGTTTTTGGGCCTAATTTTCTGGTGTGCAGAGAGCTGCCAGTTGGGACCAGGCTTGCACAAAGTGGGGTCTGGTCCTCAAAACCCTTTGCTGGTGACTGGCTGCTCATCTCTGGACTGTCTGATGGCCCTTCCTGAGCTGGCTCCTGCTGCTAATGATAAGTGGGAAAAAACCTTTGGTCTCGAGCATGTCTAGGAAGAGTCTGTATTTCCTTTAGTTGGTCCTGATACCTTCTCCCCTTCCCCACGTGTGATCCTGCCTCCGTTTGGCTGCTTTACTGTGGTCTCTGTAGTTTGGTTAGGCTCGCTTTGCCCTCCTGTGGCTGACAGCAGATATTCAAGAGGTCTGTACGGTGGCTGCTCCGGGCAGACTGAGCCCTGCCATCAGGCTGGACTTACCCACAAGCCAACCCTTCTGCTCAAAGCAGCTCCTTGATGATGGTGCTCAGTGTTTAGGACTTGTTTTTAAGGGCAAACTCAAATGTCTTATCATTGCCTATATTGTTTTGAACATCTCTGACTGGACTAGCTAATAGATATGTCCGGTTTAGGATTTATTTATTCACCCTGAAATACAACCAAATTTTTAAAAAGAGAAGTGCACTGCTGGTTCTTCTTTGTCTGGATCCAAATAATTATAACTTCAGACAAAAGAATTCACAGTAACAAAAGCTTTTTCGGTAAGAGATGAAGCATTCAAAATCACTTCCTGAAATATATAATTAATAAAAATTTAAAATAATATTCATATTATTAGCCTCCTGCAGAACTGTTGCATCTTCAGACCTGTGGCTACTTCAGCCTGTTGGTGTTGATTCCTTTGTAGGTTTATTTTCAGCTCCTGATTTGTTTTCAGAAGGTACTAGAATATGTATAGGGAGGGCTAAGACTGGGGAAATGTTTACTGGCTCTGCATGTTGTTGCCTTCTCAGGCACTGCAGAGGCAGGCTGTGTCAGCAGCATGCAGGGTGGCCTGGGCAGATGTGTGGCAGTGCAGCACCTCGTGTGCTGGCACGTGGCTCTCCCCACCTGTCTCACACAGGCATGGGGGCCATCTCCTGTCTCAGGTGGAGCAGCTGGGGCTGCAGGATGGTGCTTGACTTCATTCTGAGAAACTGGAGGTGTCACGTGTGACAGTGGGAAACGGCTTCTGAATTTAGAGCTGTTGCATGTCAAGGTGACTTTACTCACTGGAAGGGGATTTTTTCTCATTGTCAGGTAGGATTTTTAAAGTGAAGACAAAACCCCCCATGTTTTAATAGTTGTGAAGAGAAAATTACTGAAATAAGGGAAGCTGTTGACGTTTGCATCTGACCTAGGAGGGCTCAGCAGGTACTCATTGGCTGTGTTTCCAGTTTCAGCATGGTTCATGGATATCCTTGGGATATTTTGATTTCTAGGTGGAGAAATGAGAGGACAGCATAAACACGCATAAAATAAAGCTTTCTTAAGAAATACATCTTTACTATACTATAAATGGGTTTGTAATTAACATGTACTTCATTTAAAATAGCTGAAATCTAAGTAGCTTAGGTCAGGTAAGGGTTTTTATTCTCTGGTACGTGTGTGGTTCCCTATAGATCTCTTAACTGTTTGTAAAGTTTATGAAGATGAATGAGGGAAAGGAGAGCAAATTTGATGCTGTATGAATTGCAGCCCTCTAAAATAAACCACCTGAGATAAACTCAGTAGACTAAGGAAAGCCAACTGATAATCCAAGGAAAACCAGTCATTAAAGCAAGCGGGAGCTCTTCCTTTTCCTGCTGTGGACATGCTGCTACCCTGGGTAAGCTGGCCCAACTCATGTGCTCCATAGTAATAGGGTAACATTTTTAGTGAGTCCCTTTCTCCTATTTTTGAGCATTAATTAATATTGCAAGCATCTGTTACTGGCTGTGCATCCTCCTGGCTAAATTCCCAAAATGTGCTCTTACAGTTTGTGGAGGATGAACTCTGGGAAAAATTGGGAATTCCAGTTTGAAGCATGTGTTTGATGCATTTTGCATCAAAAAAAAAAAAAATATGAAGAGTTTGGGTGTAAAATTGATTTTTCCTGTTCTACTAGAAGAGTAGGTAACAAATTCTTATCCCTCTTAGAGCATAGCTGTCCTATCCCTAAGCTCTGAAAAATCCAGCATTCTTTCAGAGAGACAGTAACAAAATCTCTCCATTTGATGCTAGAACATTGTTCCTTTTTTTGCACCTCCATTAATTAAAGAGGCTGCTGAGGATTCTGCACCACAGGCTGTTGCAGCCAGAAGTCCAGGTGCAGGAGCTGGTGCATTCAGATGGTGAGGAGTCAGTCCCTTGACTGTGGCAATAATGATTCCACACGGCTTACCCAGAGATGTGTGCTGTGTGTTGGGAGATATGTCCCTGCCTGCAGCCATGAAATTGCCAAAGCAGGGCTGGGACCCGAATGTGATTATAATGTGAGTCAGAATGTAATTACGAATGCAGGAGGGGATGTGGGAGTGCAAACTCTTGTTTGATATGGTAAAATCTTCAGCGTGCTGTAGTTCTCAGCCTGAAGTTCTGCACCTATTGAAGATTTCTAAAGTTAGAGCTTTGGAGTTGCTTTAATGTGAAATATTTATTTTTACATTACAAAGAAAATAATGGTTTGGGGGAAAAAAAATCTAGGGAAAGTGTTCACAAAACACCAAGATTAGGACTGTGAAAAATTGCATAGAAAATTGCTTTCAGGTCGACATTTCAGAGCCAAAGTGGCATGAGTTCTCAGATGTGACAAGCAATCATCATCTGTTCTTAGATGCTCCAGGAGCTGCTGAGTGCTCAGTGTGTGTTTGAAAATGAGGCCACTGATTTAGGCTTCTGTGTAGGGACTTAATGGCCTGATCTGAGGCATCCGCTTCAGAAAGTTCTGACTGGATTCGCATAAACCCTTCAAGTCAGAATATACAATTTTGTATTTCCTGTGGCCAGTCGGAGACTTAACTCCAGGTTTGCATTTCATATGCCGAGATTGTTTATAGCCCCGGGAGGGAGGGAGGTATTTTAAGCAGCGCTGTTCGGAGGACTGGTTAGTCTCTTAAAACTGCCTGGTGTTTCCATTCCTGCAGGCAGAGGGTAGCAGAAAGCTGAGTGGATGCTTGATGTGACTTGGGGAGGCTTGACTCAGCAACGCCCTCACTTCCACCCTTGCCAGAGAACAGAACTGGAGCCTCAGTGCTGCAAGGGTCTGGTCCCACCACCTCGGCCAGCTACAAGTACGTCCTTCCTAGCGGAGGTTTGTCCAACGTGCTTTAACTAACAGCTGATGATGGTGGCTCCTCAGCCTCCCCAAGCAATCTCACTAGAGCTTCGTGGTGTCTGCGGCTAAAGAGCATCCCCTCACCTCTTCTGATGTTCACTCTAACTCTCACTACTGACATCTTAAGTCATTACTTTTCCCCCTTGCTTTCGGGAGGTAATACCTAGATGATTCCTTCCTAGTTTTGGAAGGTTCTCCTTGTACCTGACAGCTAGTTATGTTTTCATTCAATCTGCACTTTGTGCAGGATGGCTGAAAGAATTATGACAAATGCATCATTGTCATAGTTTCTGTTCCTTTGATACTCTTGGCTCTCTCCAACTGGCCTGTAGCTCTGTAAGGGCAGTATTTCAGCCAAGGGCTAAGGACTGTTGGCTCTTCTGTTATTTTTGCTCCATAGGGATTTCTTACAGATACTGCATTTTATGATCTAAGTCTTTTTGAATTAATATAACTTTGACACATCTTAAAGATTCCTTACAAACATCCCAGAAACATTCCTGTGCCGTTGCCTTGCCCTCATTTCACACAGGTGCTTATCTTTACTAAATGTAGACCACTGCATTTTTCTTCACTGGATTACATTTTTAAAACTATTTGTTCTTCTGCTTTATCAAAATCATGTTCATTCTGTTGTCAAATTTCCTTAAAGCTTTTGTCATCTGCAGGATTAGTAAGCATGCTCTTTTCCATCATCCAGATTATTTGTGAAAGTGTTCAAGTCACCCCAGACAGATCATCATGGAAAATATCCTTTCAATTTAACAGTGAACCACTGATATTGCTTTCTGAGAACAGAATTTCTTCTGTAGTCTAGGTCATGTTTCTTCCTTTTTTTTTAATGTTTATGTCTGCAAAGAAAGCCTTCCTGAAGGCAAAATATGTATCATCACCCCTATTTTAAAAAGAAGCACCAGATGATCATGGATACTCATGCAAGTTTTGTCCAGTCCTACTATACGATCCTGTTAAAGCAGGGACAAACTTGATGGACAGGCCAAGGAGGAAGAAATGGGCACAGGGGAATTTCCTTTCCATATTTATTTTCCTCTGAGCTCTCTGGGATCTGGATGACCCGAGCTTAGACAGGTTCCTTCGGTGTGGTCCTGTGCTGCCTCCTGGCCAGGCTGCCCGCACACACCCCCAGCACGGACGTGCTGGCTGGACATGCTCTCGCTTCGCCCTGCCAGCCCTGACCTCCGGAACAAGGGCTGGCCCTCGGGAGCACAGCACCACAGCACCAGCTTTAATTGCTTTCAACCAGGGCTTGAGGTGCCGCCAGAAAACCAACCAGCTCTGAAAGCTACTGTCTCAGCAGGACTGTGTTGACAGGAGGCTTAATGAGGGGAATGCAGATGGGTGGATGGGTGCTGGAGAGCTGGTTTGTGCCCTTTTAGCGCCTGCCATGGTAAGAGGGGCTTCTGCCCTGCCAGCCTGCAGCCTGAGGGAGTCAGGAAGGGCTGAGGAAGAGATCCTGAGTGGAATGCAGCTGGGTGATCTGCCCTGGCCCCTCTCTGGGGTTGTGCCAGCCTGTAAGGGCAGCTGTTGTTGGGGAAGGTTTGGGCAATGGGAGCAAGCAGCCTGGTGCTGTGGAGATGTTCTCTCAAATTAGATTCTTTCCCCCGGTGAGCAAGAGGCCAATCCACACAGAGATTTGAGATACTTGATTTATTTGCAGTTCTGCACAGAAAGGGGAGCTGGGTGGCAGATCCCCAAGGCCAGCACAACTACCGAAACTTTTCACTATTTATACACTTTAGCAAACAAAAGCCTCAATGTTCATTGGCTACAACTTACCTAGTTCTCTTATTAATTAGTATTATATCTTCCGTTGGTTCATTAATCTCTTGCTTCCCATGCTAATTGGTCCATATGCTCAGTCTTTCTCTTCTTTTGGCTTGGGGCATTTTTTGGGTGAGTGGCCATGAGTTGGTGGTTGTGATCTGTCCCTGCAAGAACTACCTTTTAGGCAGATGGAGCTGATTCAGTCCAGTTCTGTGGTGGCTTTTTTATTTTCATCCTTATCTTAGGGGTTCTGCCAGATGTCCTTGTGGCCTGTAAATTCTGTATTTTTTGTGTGCACTATCAAGGATACATCGTTCTTCCCAAGCTTTGGTAACATCTGCCTGGGTCAGAGATCATTGAAACATGTGAAGCCCTAAACCTTAACAGGGCAATTCTGCCCACAAGTAATTTGTCTTTCTAACACTTGGGCATCACCCAGAGCTTGCCTGCTAGCTGCTGTCTCACAGAGATTATATCTCCCTTCTTGTTGATTGGGCTTGGAAGTATACAAAGCTCAAACAACAAAGAAATTCTTGAGAAAGCTTTTACATATTCCACGCTTTGCAACAGAGCGGCCATGTTTGGGCTCCCATCGCTGTGGGGACAGAGCGAGTGCCGATCCTGAGGCACAGCCGTGGCTGCCACCCCTCAATGTCACGGCATGGGGAGCTTGCGTTTGAGCAGGCTGGCTTCTGCCGGAGTCCGTGGGCTCAGGAGGAGAGATGGCAGTGCTGGCCAGCCTGGAGCTGGGCGAGGAGTGGCCTCATGGGGGCCAGGCTATCCCAGGTGTGGGAGCTGGGCACTGCCTGCCTGCAAAATGGCTGCACCAGGACTTTGTGCTGCTGGGCATGCAATAAATATTCTTTAAAAAAGACGCATGCACTGGACATACTGTAACTTTAAGCACAAGATCTTGTGGAAGGAAAATACAGCTTTTGCGTGAACACACACTGACTCATGCTAAATTTTGCGGGTCCAGAAAATTCCTGTCCTGAGGCGTTTGCAGCCTGAGCTGTCCTGAGGAGATAGCACTGACCCGCCCTCAGCTGGGGTGAACTGTGGGTTTTCCCAGAGCATTTCCAAACCATGTTCCCTGTCGGATAAGCAACCTTGAAGATCTATAATGTCAGAGGAAGGGGAAATCCTGTGAACTGAGCCCCACCTATATGCAGGACAGAAAATGCGTCTGTGTGTCCTTGGGTTTTGCCTGTGCTACGCGGCATCCTACATAAATTAGTGATGAATCATAACACAGTGACAAACTCCAGTCCCCGCCACTACCTCTCTTCCCTTCCTTATCTTCTGGCTGCTGCCTTGCTTTGTGCTAAGCAGGTCACCAGACCATAATAGTTCAGTAATTCTTGCATAGATGACTTGAAAGTATGGGCTGGGGAAGGAAAAAAAAAAAACAGTGCTAAGTATTAAAAACATGTCATAACTCTGGTGCTGTAATAAGGAGATATTTCATACCGTAAATGTTAGTCACTGCTAATGGGACGCATCATATATAAATAACAGTCCCATCTGGTTAAATATTTTCCACTGGAAGGTAATTCCCAACTACACACTTTTTCCTGAAGCAGACACTGTCTCCTGCTTTGGCCTGATGCTTAGCCATGCAGGCATGCAGTGCAGTGATATTAGGTAGTGAGGCATGTTAAGCCTTTAGTACCACAGTCTTATCTTAATTGAAATTCATAACACTCTGACACTTTCATGGGGAGGGGAGGAGAAGACAGAGCTGTGACTTAAAACACCTGTGTATGTGAGGCGTATAGAGAAAGTTGATTTCTTATAGTTTCATCTTGTGGGGTATGATATAAGCTAAGCTGGAGAAAATGCTAGTTGTTTCATCTCCCGAGGCACCTGAGTTACCTTTGTGTTATGGGAGGGCAGATTTTCAGTTGAATTGAAGTGCAATAGTGGAACTAGCAATAATAATAATTCTTGCTTTTGTATTGTTTCAGTAAGTGGTGCTAAGGACCTGTTCCTTGGTGCCCTCTCCAGTGCTTTCAGGGTGAGTTAGATGGATCTGACATTCACAGCTTGTTAATCACCAGAACCCCAGGTAAAAATAACTGGATACTTTAAGTGCTGTAACATTTTCAATTGAAATTCAATAGCACCCTGGATGTTTTTCTTAGCTCTTGTACTGTCTGTACATTGTAGGAGTTTCATCATCACAACATAAACGTATCTGCAGCCACATTGAGATGGAGTAGGAAATGGGGGGGAGGAGGTTTGAAGCTGCCACAATGTTTTTTTGTTAAGTTTGGCAATTTCATTTCAAACCGTTTTATTTGGCTTATTGTGAGTGGGTAAAAAATGTCCTTGAGAGCGGTTCAAGCCATACAAAAAGATGCTGTGCTGCAAGGAGCATTATGGACTTCAGAGCCTCATACCACTCCTTTTTTCAGGAAAGGACAAATGACATGTACCTCTTGTGTGTTTACTCTTAGATGCTGTTCCTGTTTTGACATCAGGGACACAGTTGCATTCATGCGATGTTTTCATTTTGAATTGATGTTCTCATACCAAGAAGAATGTGCTTTGGAAACAGTGAATTTCAGAGGGTGGGATTGCTGTAGATCAAAGGACTGTAATATTGAAGAAGAGGAAGGTGGTCTTTAATATGTTTTTGTTAAACAATATTTTTGACACTAAAGTAAAAAATTGCATAGTCTGATTTCTGCCATTTGTATTCAGGGTGCTCTTGTCCCTAAACAGAACAAAGCCCAGATAAAATAGGAAGGCTCTGTGCCCTTTCTTCTGGGGAGCAGCTAAGAAATCTCAATGGCTGTCATAAGTTTTTTTAATGTTAGCTGGGGTCACAGAGCGTTGTTTGTCAGGTGATATTCTCATTGTCATAGATGTGATAAGCACCTGCCAGAATCCGACTGGCATCCAGCTCACGGACCCAGATTAAACAGAGAGGGATTTGTTGTTAAATGCTTGTTGGAGTTCCCACCTGGAAATTCAGGACAATTAAACCGAACTACCTGATGCCTAATAAGCTAATTTTCCTCCCTTGCAAACACAAATCAATTGTCTTAACAAGCAATACATTATTAAAGAGAATCAAGTTCCCCTAGCTGGTGCTGCTTTCTGCCCATATTACCCCAGTCAGCAGATGCTTGTCTTTGGTTTTGCCACAGATGCAGCATTTTTGCTTGCCTGAAGCCCCCAGAGTACCCATAAATGCTGATTATCATCTGGTGGGAGATGCTGCTGCCTCAGGTGCTCACCACTGTGGGCGAAGGATGCCTGATCAGAGCCCTGTTTGTCTGAATTAGGGAAATTCATGATCTCCTGGCCTTTTTTGGGTCTCTACTGGTGACCCCTTCATATTGCGTAGCTTCCTTTACACAAAGTGTTAGGACAGGATTCCTAATAAGAGTTGACTTGGAGCTCTAAAGCACTGGAAAATACTGCAGGCCTTGTCCATGCATGGTTTATTGCATTCCTTACATTGATACTGTGTGACATAAATTTGTTCCTGGACATGCAAACTCTGTCCTTGTGCTAGCTCTAGGTAGCGTGTATATTGCAGGGAGCGATTTACACGTCAGGCATGTCTTTGAATCACAGAGCACCCCAATATCGATAGTTCCAGGTTTTAATGTTGCTGTGACAGTTTGCTGAAAACAGATGCATGTATCCTCACGAACACTGATACATGAAAACTGTGCTGTAAGCTGAGGAAAGGGGCCAATTTATTTTTGCTTTGTGTTCGTGCCTTTTGGCATCATGAGCAGCAGTGCTGGCCACAACTGATGTCACAGAGTCCATGGCTAACGAGCAGGAAAGAAAAATCAGTGTTTTCACAGCCTTGTAATGCCCTATTTATTTATGTAATAGATTGAATGTCATGTAAAGTTTGAATCTGCACTTAGCTTTTCTCAGCTCCCTTGATCTGTCTCACAGCTGCGGTAGATGGTTCTCTCAGCTGCTGCCGCTGCCTCTCTAATCTGCACTTTGTTTCTGTAGGCATTTCTTATCTGCTGGCTGTGGTCTGTTTGACACGTCCAGCTATGAAAGGAAAAACAGACTGTTGAGAACTCGTGTGATAATACTTCTGCCTCGGTACAAAGGAACTTTATGTTCTTTGCAAACTTGCCATATGCATGTAAAGCAGCGTGTCTTAAAAAATTCTTACAAGCACCAAGTTATTCAATGCCAGTGTTACCCCAATTCATTTTGTGCTTGATTTTCATTGGGTATGAGCTGATGTATCAGTGGAGCTGTATGTGCTTTTCGAGAAAAATTCAGAGCTGCAGAGTTCCTGGAGCTTTGTGATGACCTGGTTTTACTAAATCTGCTCCTGATGATTAATCTTTTTGCCTGTCTGTATCACAAGGGCTGTCCCTGGAGACAAAACTCTGGGGTCAGAAGCCCCACCGGACAATGTGGGAGCCAGATGAGTGAACACAGGCAGTGGCTTAGTGAAAGAACTGCCCAGGGTGGTGCTGCCTCCCTGCAGCTGGTACAGGTTGGGGTGGGTTACAGGGTGTGCGTGCCATAGCCAGGCTAAAGTTCATCCTGAGCAACAGCGTTGGCTCTGTGACATGGCCCTGGCACTGGAGCCTCGTGTAACTCAGGGGAAGCTTGTGTGTTGTGAGGCACATCTGTGCACCAACCCTCTCTCCACAGTGCAGAATCTGTCTTACCTAGGCTCATGCTGTTTTTTAGTACATAAGTTTATTTTACTGTGTGTGCAAATCACGGTCATTTTAAAAATTAAAATTACATAAGCAGGCTTAAAATTTGTCTTCTTTGGTCTGCTTCTAGCTCCATTTGGGAAGCCAGCCACCAATGCCCACTCTGACTGCCATTTTGTCCTCTGACCTGAAAAAGCCGGTGTAAAAGAAAATAAGCTGCCTCTGCTTGCCTCCTGCTTTCCTGTGGTCTCAATGACAGAAACCTGCTCCTTCAGTGGCATAAGGCTACGGGTAAGTGTGTTGCTGGAGCTGTGATATACATAACCAGCTGTTCTTCTCTAAGTGGGGAAGAAAGTCACCCAGAGGAGCAATGGTTGTCCCTGAGGCAGCAGCTGATGTGGATTTATGAGCCTGTAGCAGACATAATCAACCTATTTTGTTTTCCCAAAGCAGGAAGTGAAGCTCTCCTGTGGGAACAGACCTTCTGTACCCTTGAGCAAAATAGATCTTGCTTCCTGGGTGATTCTGTTTGATGGGAGCCAAAAGCTGGGTGTTGTGTCGCTTCAGCTGTGGGAAGCTTATTTACCTGCTTGTGGAACAAGAGCTGCTGAGGATGCTTGGGGCTTTATATCACCTGGCAGGTATCACTGTCTATCCTAAACCTTTGGAAATAGCTTTCTAATGGATGCTTGCCTGCCTGGGTAAAAGCCAGTACTCATCCTTGCTTTCTCACTGCTTTAGGCTCCAGTTAGT
Organism: Coloeus monedula; assembly: GCF_965178545.1. Taxonomy (NCBI): domain Eukaryota; kingdom Metazoa; phylum Chordata; class Aves; order Passeriformes; family Corvidae; genus Coloeus; species Coloeus monedula. Next base: position 9,115,430 of record NC_138787.1, read on the forward strand.
GCCAGTCTTTCTGAAATGCTTTTGTTTGGTCACCTCAGCAATGACCTGAGTAGACAGCAATGCCCAGGTACAGCTAATGCTGTTGAACCTGGGGCTGGTTAGAGAGAGAGAGAGCGCACATCAAATCTATGGCAAACAGTGCACAAGTGAGCTGTGCTGTTTCCTACTCTGGCGCTTTCTCCTTTGAATTGTTTGAGGGCAGGGCAGACTGAGTGACCAGGGCCAGGGGCGAGCCAGGGCTCAGGGAAGTGTGCGTGCCTAACTGTGGCTCTTGAGAGGGAAATCTTCTCCTTCACCTCTCCTGAGACTGGGGAACACAGGAACTCTTCTGAGAGCAGCGCCGTCTGTGCCTCTGATTGTTTGGATCATTGCTTATCGTTGTGAGGCAAGTGCCTGGATGCAATCCTCCCGGGGGAAACCTGGTGTTGTTTCCACTATTTACTCTTTATTGTGGTAGTATCTAAGAGCCACAGTCACAGTTCAGAGCCCCCTTGTGCAGGGAATTGATTATGAGCAGGACTGGGATGAAAGGCGACAGTTCCTCAGGGACTGGCTGAAGTTTGGTATTTTTCTCAAGTTTTATGGAAAAACACATTTGTTCTTAGATGAGTGGTGGAGCTGTTGGTATTTATGGCCAATCTGAGCAATATAACCCCTTTCAGCATTTTCCTTCATGATGTGAGCAGCAGAAGGCTGAGACCTGGGAAAAGGAGTCTGTAAGCCAAATTCCAAAAGTGTTGTTGAATTCAGGTGGCACGTTTTGGTGGCAAGTTCTGGCATTTTTAGGCAGTACCAGTGTTTTCAGAAAAATCTGAGGCAAAAAATAGGTTTGAGAAGATGTAGGAGTCATCTTCAAGGGGGAGACTGTTTGCTATCTGTTAGAAGATCTGGTAAGAATGTGTTTAAACATTTGCATGGTGCAGAGTAAGGAAGCTGGTAAATGCCTGTGGAAACTTTCATTGTTTTCTGTTAAGTGTGACCTTTACTTACCCTCCTTTTTCTATTTTATTTTGTTGGCTGAGTTTGTTTTTGTTTTTGTTTTTGTTTTTAAATCAAAAGAACTCCCTGGCAATTGCTGTAGATCTTCTTCAAAATTCCTTTGTAAAACACTGGATATTTTGCTTGTCTAATTCATGCTGAGAAGTAGTGTGGCCCACAGGAAGCACCATTAATTTTCATGAGACAATCAGCTTTAGTAAGGCTATTAGTTGAGATTATTAGGTGAGAGTTTGTGCAATATTGAAAGTGCCAAGCTTTTACCAAATTTTACATTGATTTTTCCAACTGTCATATTTTTTGACAAGTGTTTTAATTGTTTACTGGAAAAGGAAATGGTGTTCATGTTCCTTCTTTTGCTGTCTCTGTTTTAGAGAGAGGAGTAATTAATTATCTTACAGATAGAAAACAATTAAAGTGTTGTTTCCTTCATGACTGCATGATAATGGAGTAACAAAACGGCGCCTCAGACCCGTAGCTCTTACCAGAGTTCTTGGGAGGGAGATGAGTACTGTGTGCAGCTGAGCTGGCACCAGAAATGTCTCATTTCTTGTGTGCTGGGGGTGATTGAAATCTCCCTGCAAGCTACTCTATTAGATATGCTTATGCACTACTGAAAAAGATGCAGGCGGTGGAAGAAAATACCACTGCAAGCACACCCTGAATATAGTAATACTTAATTTGTAGGCAGAGCTTCACTTACCTGGCTGAGAGCCAGTTTTTTATGATACAGGCATCAGTGTTTGTTTAATGTGTCCCTTATCAAATCCCAAAGCTAATATTTGCATTAGTCCTCTATGAAGATAAACAGGAACTGTTTGAGTCAGAATTAAGATATTGTGTATCATACTCCTCAGAGCTGTATCTGGGTACTTTACCTTGAATCCAAAGAAATGTCCTGTGGATGTGTATTCACTCTGTGTTCAGAGCAGGCTCCCTTTAAAGCTAGTTTATGTAGTTAAAGTATTTGGGGAGGGCATAGCAACGAGGGAGATCTTGGTTTTCATCAAATGCAAAGCATTCTGGAGTTGGTTTGAATCCATCAACTGCCTTCCAGGTCAAGCTTTTAGTCCTGAAGGTAATAAAGAGATGGTATTTTGAAGAAACTCGAACAGGACTCCTGTATTCCTGCAAAGAGGAGTTCTGCAATCCCAGCCTGGCTGTGCAGGGAAATCTGGTTCATGTTTATCTCCTCTGCTACACAGCACAGGCAGAACTTACACAGCCCCCCTTGCCTTCAGCGCATTCATTCCAAAACTGCATCCATGTATACAAAAGTAGAATTAATCTCCCCATACAAACTCAGATTTGAAGACAAGCAGCAACATGAGGACTCTTATTTCACTGGTCAGGGTAAAGGTAAATAAATGGATGGTAAAACAAATGATTCCTGGATGCTGTTGCTGATCCATGTCAGGACCCCACCTTCCCCATTACCGCCCCTTCAAAAAAACCAGGTGGGTGGCTGCAGCACCACTCTGTAGAAGCCTATGAAAAACCATCTGGTACTGCAAATCATGGTGGTAATGGTAGTGAAACGTGGATAGGGGGGAAAAAGAGTGAGAACTTAGAAGACAGAGTCACAGCAACGCAACTGGGCAAAGGAATAACAACAAATGATCACTGTATTAAAATAATATGTAGTATGTTTTTCTTCACCAGGCAGTATTCATGTAGTATTCAAAGCTGAACAGGAAAATCTGAAAATATCATGATGCTATGTAAGGAAGATTCTTGTGCAAAAAGAAATTTGTAATAATGAGGAAAAATAGCATTTCATACTAAGGGCAAGTTTAACTGTTGAGATAAGAACAATAGCAACTGTTAATGCTTACAATCATGAACATTTGAGGTTTTCAGATTCTTGCCAGTCTCACCACATGCTTTGTCAAGCTAAATGCTGGGAGGAAGCAACGTAGCTGGAACTTGCTAGAATGCATTAGGTGGAGAAGAGGAAACCTTGTTTCCTGACAAATAACTTTTTCAGCTAATGCTTTTTTTGCAGTTTTTGGCCAGCTGCACTGTTGAGTGAAAATAATATTTGGAGAAAGACAGCAGAATGCAATGAATAATATACAACCTTAAAGAATAAATTGTCTCCATCCCAGTGGGGATACAGGAGTAGGCTAAAGTCTCTTCATTACCTACATAAAGTAATTATTCTGTGGATCTCGGGAATGTCGGAAAAGCATCTTTCCATTTCTTCCACCTCAGGCCCCTGTGTTCCTGTGGATGGCAGAGCCACAGCAGGAGAGCTGCTGCTGGTGATAAATGTGACTGTGAGCTTTGCTCAGGGCCCCAGAGGATGGGGCTGTGTGCCATGGAGGGGCAGGCACATGCCTTGCTACTGAGTCCACAGGCAATATTTCATGTGACTTTCCCTGGAGGATTTAGGCTAGAAGAAAACCCCTGCAGAGTTTAGCTGATCCCTCCCTTACTCTCATATTAAGCCTTGTACAAAGAAATGAGAGCAAACACCAAGTGCTGGTTGTAGGGTGATGATTAGGATCTACAGAACCAAAATAATGTTTCAGTTTGCTCCGGTAGGATGGCATCAGAGAGGGATTTTTGCCATGCTTTCTGCTGTAACAAGCAAATCAGCTGAGTTCTGAGTAGACCTTTTTACCTCTGGCTTCAGTACTTACTACATTTACCAGATTTCTTTGTTCTATTTTAAATTATAGTCTGAAGATTCATTTTAGTCCAATACTTGGGGTAGATGAGGCATGAACCGAGCAACAGTGGACTAACACCCCCTGCAACTGCATTGTTCATGCAGGCAAAACTCCCTGTCTGCATTGCCTAGGAGTATTGCAGAGGCAGAGATGATCTCACCCTGTCTGCATTTTGAGCTGACCAGGCACCATATGGATGCAGTTAGTGCAGTGCCCTAATGAGAGACGTGGCATATTAGCTTGGGGCAACATCTGACATTTACCATGTCTTCCAGTTGGCTTGAAGCATGGGCAGAGCAAGCTGGTGTCTGCCTCAGTGTGAACATTGCCTCTGCCTGAAAAATATTGCGCAAAACTGGGCGTGAAAGACTTGCAAAGTGATTTTGTGAAATCGTTATAAAGTGAAACACTCTCAGTAATATGAAATTACTCCTATTAGAGCTGCAGCTTGAGTAGGTTATATATGATCAAGAAGACCAATTCAAGTTCTCTTGTCCCTGATTTTCTATAAACACTGATTTTGTTAGTCTTCCAATGCTGGCATAGATTTTGACTGCTGTTACATTGTGCAAAAGGGAACTGTCTGAAATTGTTTCATTTTCAGGCTGGATGCTGAATACTGAGATAGCATAGGTACTTTTGAAAAATATCAGGAGGAAAACTTTTGGGGGACTTCGTCTTTATAGAATGAGGTATAATTGTGCAGATGTCTTCAAAATTAAGGAGACCTGGATGCCAAATATTTTTTGTAGGGTTTAGAACATTAAACATTGTATTAAATAGTAAGGATGGATATGAAGTTGAGCATATAGAGGTATATTCCCCTTCCTCTCTTCTGTAAAAGAAGACTTTCAGGCACTGAAATTTGACAGCAGCAAACAAATAGGTGTGAGAAGACATTTTCCACTTGAAGATTAGAACCCTAATCCAGGTTTTTCCTTCTGTTGTTTCCAAAGCTTGTCATTGTTTTGTCCCTGTGTCTTCTTCTGCACAGGAAATGATCCATGTATGGCAATTATGAAAACCCCCTGTATCTGTTAACGTGCATCCTGTAAGCCATTAACAAGAATTCATAGTACAGCCTTCCATTTTATGAGAGAGTTATATAGCAAACTGAGAGTTTCTGAAAAAGTACAATAAAATGTTGGGCAACAACCTAGGAGATGTTAGGAGTGGAGCAGGAGAGAGCAGCTGCTTTATTTTTTGAGGAATGCAAGGTAGGAAGGGGATTTGGGCAGGTCTGTTCTGGAGGTGGAGCAGAACCTGGCTTCCACTGTGTGAAGTGGCAGCACTAAATAAAGAAACTGAGGAAAGTCAGAAAGAACAAGCTGTTTCTCAGCAGATATGTGAGAATGGAGCAACTCCCATGGGAGGCCAACCATGAAGGAAAAATGGCCTAGCCAGCATGGCTGCCTCATATCTTAATATAGCCCAGCTTCTTGGCAAAGCTAGGGGGTGAGGCCTGGTGGAGGAGGAGAGCTGGGTTTCCTTTCCCAAAAACCTGTTTGCAATAGGAAAGAAATCCCGCTGGCTGTGTTACAGTGACGCATTGGGATTCAGCGATCTGCCAGTGAAATCCAGCTGTTGGGGGTGCATTCCTCAGTGCTTCCAGCAGATCCTGCCTGCCCCTTGTCTGCAGGAGGTCTGTACTTAGTGGGGAATTACCTAAATGTCTGGACATGGGGAGACCCCATCCTGCTGTTCGCAGCACCTCTCCTCTTCCCCCTGACCTCTCTCCCCCAAGCCTTGGAAGCAAGTAGACATGGCAAACGTGATCTGGGAGCTTGCACTGCAGGCCTGACACGGTGCTATCAACATCATGGTTTTCTGCAGGCTCAGGCTGAGCTATTTTGATGTGTGTAAGATGTTGCATTTGCCTATTCCAGACTAACTTTTCTCATCCAAAACAAAAAACAAAAACACTAAGCAAAATAAAAATGATTGACCACATTGCACAGTAAAAATCACTTCTAGACCTAATCCTGGGCACTGCCTCTGCAATACATTTTGGCAGGTAGAGAGATGATAAATATTGAGCTCTTTGCTCTGTTGCTGTCTCTTACGTGGCAGCTGTCCCACAGTAATTTCTGATTCCCTACTCTCTCTTCCATCCTTTTGAACAATAGACCTTATTGATCCTTGTTTTTCCTTTTTCCCATTTTTGTTGGTGCTTCTTGGTTCTGTCCCAGCCTTTGTTCTGGGCACTCTGCTGGTGTTTCTCAGTAGCCTTTCAGCTCCTTCCTCCAGTTCCCCACCCTTCCTAGTGACTCCTTCCCTCACACATTCCCTTCTCTCATGCACACCCCACTGTTCATTTCTTATCCACATTTTCCTACTTCTTCCTCCTCCTACACACTTCTTGTTTAATGCCTCTCTCCACTTCTGGCTGCACGTCAACTATTGTACCATTAAGAAGTACTGAGAACTAATTTAAAAAAAAAAAAAATCTGTGGTGCATTGTTTTTTAGGACTAGATTTGTAGGATCCTATGAGTCTTATTTCCTTTTTAGCAAAAGAATTTACAGCCACTTCAAAATCCATCAAAGTCTTTCCAGGTTTTCACCTTATTTGAAACTGCTTGTCATATATATTACATATCTATGACATACATAATGTTTAATAGCTACAGCATAATGTGATCTCGTTTCAATTGAGATCTCTGTGCTGTTCAGCCTAACCCAGGAATGCATATATTTCCATGTCCTGCAGTTTTATTTCCTTTGAAGAGTTGGTCAGTGACATAGGTATTCTTCTAAAGAGCTTATGCCTGAATATACCAAAAGAAACCTCCTTCTTTTCAATTTTACTCGGGACCTATTTACACAGGTCTTGAATGACATATCACCCTTCAGCTCTCAGTCATAACCTGCTCTCTGACTTTCAGTCTCCAGCTATTGCCAGCAGTAGGATGGTGAACCTTGCAGGGAAATGAAGGTTACTTAGAAGTAGCCACACAGTGCTTATAGCTTTCACTGTGGCCGTGTGGAAGTGACAATTGACTGCAAATCTAGGCAACTTCCATGTGTTCATAATTTGTTTACCACTATTCAGATGTTCTCAGTGTCCCTTCCTCCATGTCTCTGGCAGCACTGTGTTGAGTTGCAGTGATTCAGGGACCAGGCAGCTGGTTAATGCAGCTCATGTTGCCACCCTCACGGGGCTCGTTTGCCTACAGGCATGTCAGAAGGAACAAGTAATATAAGGGTATATGTAACTGTAGCTGGCAGCGTACTGAAAAGATGCTGAAACTCCCTTTAAATGACTAGTGTAGGACATCAGGAGCTAAGTAGCTGAGGAATAAGATAAATTTTCTTTAACAGTGCTGTGTTTCTGTAGTTAGGCTGTGCCTGGTACTTGATCTAAACGAGTATGTGTATGTGGTGTGCAGTGTAGACATCCCTCGTGTGCTATTTGTTCCTAACACTGTCTTGCACATTTCCAGTATCTATCACAGTTCACATCACCTGCACTTCTACACAGCTCAAGCCTGATGGGAAGGAGTAAAGAAGGCAAAGCCAGAGTCTCCTCACTGCAGATAATGGCATAGAGGTTACAGTGACTTTCTGCTCCCTATGTTCAGAAATTTGAAGGTTCAGGGTGTTTTTCCACAAACCTTCAGGGAGGAGTAGAGGAGCCTGTAGTGTGATTGATGCTATGTTAGTTGATGTTCTGCTCTTTCACGGTGTGCCTGCACAAGCCTGAGCCTGCATGTGCAGCTTCGTACTGGAAAGGCCAAGAGCAAACCACGTGTCCCTTCTGTTGGTGCAATCTGGGCTTGGTTTAGCTGCTGGGGATCACACTGCAGAGCAGGGAGAGATGCAAGCTTGTTCTGTCTCTCCACTTTGGTTTATGGCTGTTGACTGAATTTGTGTGTCCTTGAATTTGCTAATTGTGTTTTTCTAATTATTCTCCTGCAACAGGCACTACAGGTTTCCTGAGCACTTTGCACCAGTACACAGCAGACTGCGTAGTAAGGGAAATGTAGGACAGCCACACACACACACACACAAAGTCATGTAATCTCTCGTGATGAACCAATGTGATTATCTGCTGAGATATTCCAGGGAGCTGTATGGATAAGTTGTTCCAAAGCCAGATTTTCACTGAAGGGAGTAAAGGTATCACCATTATTACTGAATTTGGACAGTGTATTGCAGCTGTGTTCTGAAGGAGAGGAAATGTTGGAGATTTTAAACCCATTGACTGCCAGAGGAGCGCAATGCTAGTGTGCAACATTGCTGCTACCCAGAATAATACTGTTTCCAGTTTGGATCAATTCCAGCTCTCAGACCCCAATTTACTAACCATGGTGGGAAGGACACGAGTTTTCTTTTAGAAGGTCAGTATTATTTAAGGTTATTGAAAGTGAGTAAACCTGTTCCACCTTTATTAAGAAAATATTGCTGTGGAGTTTTTAGGAGCCACACAGTTATAATGAATAATGAATATATGATACTTTGTGTGGTGTTTAGCTCAGCCGGAGAGAGAGAAAATAATGGAAGTCTCTTCTTTCTGCCTGGGTGTTAAAATGAAGGAAAATCAAAGCTGTTATACCAGAGCTATATATCAGCTAACGTATTTTAGGAACTGTGGAATGATCATAATTACAAAAAAGTCCTCCAGAGAGAAATTATGAGTCATAGTTTATGTTCTCTTTAGTGTTGCTATGGAAAAAGAGGTTATTGCCAATGGTCATACAGCAATATTAATCTCTGATCTGAAAGAAAAATAAATAACAATCTCTTGCTTAACCCAGAGCAGATTTATTCTCAGTTACTGCAGCACACTCCATTAAAGGAGATAACCATGTAAGAAAAATTAAAGATGACATTGATTATCAGTTCTCAACATGCAGTTAGGGAGAGTTCCTTATGGGAATTAGTGTGCACTTCAGACTCCTCCAAATGACTTGGTGGAGTGAGAGGAAGGGGAAAAAGGCATTTTGATCAAAATGAGGGCAAGAAAGATCAGCCACCACTGACAGCTGCAAGTATGCTGATTAAAATTTCTTTATGCATGCAGTTAGACTCAGCCCGGGGTGGATGCTGGTTCAAATGTAAATCCTGAAACAAAACCCTGGCAACGGGCAGTTTGGAGTGGTGCAAAGCGGCTCTCAGCCTTTTTCCGTTTATTTGGGAAAGCCAGGGCCGTGAGTCAGGGAGCGGTGGATACTTGGGTGCTGAGTCAGCACCTCCAGGGCTCTGCCAGTTGTTCCCTGCCCCTTGTTTCCTTGCCGAGGCAAAACCCTGACTAATACCAGGGCCAAACAGCTGCGTGCTTGCTTCGCTTTGCTATGGGTGAATCTTTCCCTCTGCCTGCAGGAAGACGACGTGACACCTTCCCCTTGACACCCAGAGTGGGTGTGTGTCTTAGTGGGTCACAGTAAAACTTTTCCACCTGCCTGTGTGACGTTTCCAGGAGTCGTAGCTACACCCACTCCCTCACAGGCAGAGCCCGACAGCAAAGACCTTGCAGTCAGAACTTAGCTTGACATTTTGCTCACAATGCACCCTGCAAAGCAGGGCAGAGCCTTCCTTTCTGCCACACCGCTGCATCTGCTGTGCTGATGGCAGGAAAACTTTTTGTTCGGGTGATGAGCTAAGCAGATAGGATAGGGGAGATACACGGATCTCATGTCCTGCATCTGTGCACACAGCTTACTGATGATCACAGGAGCTGTACATGTGGCCCAAAATCATTGTACGGCTCAAAGGGTCTTTTGAGCCAGATGAAGGCTTTTCACTTTCAGGGTTGGACTGGCCCCTTGTGAACAGTTTGACCTCTAACAAATTGCCATTACTTCACTAATTCTTCTGAGCTTACCTCTTTTTTAAGTGTGTGACTATCAGTCATCAGTTGTGCGGCTGTTTGGCATTACAACCTACAACAAAGGGTTTTCACTGCATCAGTGTAAAGGGCTACCAGGTGTATTTTACCTTCTGATCCTTTTCTTCTTTGCTTTCTTCTGTCTGTTGAAGAGACAGAACACACTTCAGTCAGGCCTGTGTGATGGCTTTTACTACACTCTCTTATTTAACAGTGAAATGGTCCAGAAAACCCGTATCTGTGCCTTTTCACAGAGGAGCCGGCTCGTGGATTAGCACGTGGGGGTCAACGGGATGCTCTTTGCTCTTTCCCCTAAAAGGGGACAGAAATGTCAGCTGGTTTTCTGTCATTGAAAATGGGGTATCAGCAGCTGCTGAGTGCTGCTAGTTTAAATATTTATACCATAAGGGCTTTATCACACCCTTTTTCTTTGTGCAAAGCTCCCACCGATTCCGGTGGAGGTCAAACTCTGAATCTGTGCAGCAGCTCACAGGTCAGGTGTTCAAAGGAATAATGGTACAAGTGGAGCTCACTGTTACTGTGTCAGGAAGTGTAAACAAGCAGTTTTTAAAAACAGTAATTATGTAGGCAAACCTGTCAGCACAATCGTGGAATACTCGTGCATACGCTTGACATCTGCCAGCCTGACAAGATCCAGGCACGTACTTGAGATACTTGAAAGAATACAGTGCTGCTGGTCCCACAGTCTGTCTCCTCCCTCAAACACTAAGTTCTGCAGGCTGATGTTTTCAGTTAGGCCTTGAGAATGGAAGGCAAGGGGAAGAAACAGCTTGGGGGACATCTTGAGAGGCTGAGCTTGCTTCCTCCTCTGGTTTATAAAACAGCACAAGAGCAGACATTCACAACTTGAGTAAACATTTTCCTCTCGTGTAAAGCATGCTTTCTTTTGTTTCTTAGGATTACAGACCCACCTGTCCCTGCAAATGTGCAATTGTGATGGAGAAAACATTTAATTCTTGTCCTGCAACTGATGGCCATGTTCGTGCCGTATTCTGAAGTGGGTATTTGAGTTAATTCTCCCAGATGCTCAGTATCTGCATTTCCAATGGTTTTACTGGATAGCATTGTAATGCTCTTAGAACAGTGTGCATGGGATTCATGTCAGCATCTCTAAAAATGGATAAAGCACGGCCAGGGGTATTGTTTGAATTAAAGCTTAGCAGGACAAACAAACCAGCATATCCGAAAGCAAAATGTAAACATGATGCTGGGGCTCCTGGTTAGCACTCGGTGACTGTGGGAGGTTGACAGCTGCTACATAAAGGTTAGAAGTGCTTTCTTTGGTCTGTCAGTAAAATTAAGCCTGCTAAAGACTATGTGGCACTCCAGAAGACACGAGTTTATCTGTGTGCATAAACAGAACACAGACTTCAATATAAATATGCTTTCAGGACTATTTAGAGTATTAGGAGTATGCCGCAGTCCAATAAAAAGATGCAGATTGAGCCAGCAGATTTTGGAAAGTGCCTGAGTACATTTAGATGGGCTAGAAATCTGACAAGTATCTGGAAAGTAAAGCACTGGTGTTTGCATTGCTAAATAAAAGCACAGGATGAGAAAGAAAATGGTATAGGTACAACAGGGACATGAACTGAAGTAATAAACACTTGACCTTTAAATTTCATCTTTGCCAGCTTCTCAGACTGCTTCTCCCAAAGACTGACATGGCTGTGTTTTATATTATGCTTTTATTTGTCATATTCATAGTTAGTTACAAGTAAAAATTATTGAAATCCATTGTAGTTAATACAAAATAAAAATATAGCTGCACGAGTTATGCCATGATTTTTCTTAGAAACAGTATCTTCTATATGATACCATGCACTTAAGAGCTTAACTCTTAATAGTACTCGCCTACACTAAGCTCTGACTAACTAACTTCCAGTGTGATTTACTGGTTACAGATATTATCCCTGTGGAGTAATACCTGTTAATTATTTCATAATGGTACTTCTGCTGTAGCTTTTATTTCCCCTGTAATTTGTGATTCTAAACACAAAAGGAAGCAACCTTTTAGTGCAATGTTAAGTATCAGTAGAATTTTTATATATATAAAAAAATAAAAATAACCCACTGCATAAACAACCAAGGATGTAAGGGAACTGTTGTGGGTATTGTGCTTCCCTTTCCTCCCTTGCCCCTTACCTTTGTTAAGTGACAGGAATGAACATTCATAGTGAACAAACTACCTTGTAACCTCTCATTTTCAATTAATTTTGAAAAATTATAGACTAGTAATTTTGAGAGCAGGTAGGTGACTTTGATCAAAGTTATTAGCAGAGAACCAAATCCTGTGGCTTTGCAGGCGCATACTTACGTAAACTCATCCCTGCCATGAAGTTCAATGCACAACACATTGTTCCCTTTGGACATGCCTGAAAGAGTATTTCACCTTTTTAAAGAAATTGTCCTTACATCCCTGTAATTATCTAACTCTGTGTAGATATAGCTCTATATATGAAATAATCTGTAAAAAGATAAATTATGCTATTTGCAAAATACTCTGAGATACAAAGTTGTGCAGGTGCAAAGTTTGATAGTATATTGCTATAAAGACTATGAGTTAATTTGTGTTATCTGAGTATATATACTTTAAGCTGGGAGTATAGATTGAATATTGTGGGGGGTTATTTTTGCTTTTTTTACATTTCATAGCATGTCATATTTTCTTCAGGCTACCTTCATGTTCCTATGAAACACCTATTTTTTCCTTTTCAATTTCTGAACCCTTAAAAGTGCAGTAACTGATCACACATTCATGCTTGTCATTAATGTATTTCCATAACTCTTGTTAGATTGAAAAATACCTTTCCCTCCCCCCCCTCCCCCCCCCCCCCAGCCTAAACACAGTCATTTCTTCTAAATGAATAGCAAGTGACTACTGGCAAAAATCTTTCCTCCACTGAAATGGATGGAACTGAGTTTTCAGCTTCGCCCTCTAACTACTCTGCTTTTTTAGTCCTACAGCGCTGTGGAGCAACCCCCCAAACAAACTATACGTGTGTGCAGAGTTACTGAGGCTGTTATTATTCATGGAGCATGGCAAGGCAACTGAGATTAAATGTTCTCACTGGTATTCCTACATTTACATACAGAACTACTCACAGTGCTGTGAAATGCTGGGGGAAAAAAAGACAACAGAAATGCTTGGGTGTCTTGACTACTCTCCATGCATTCCTCTGACCTAAGAAAGCCAGCTGACCAGCTTGCTTCTACCAGACATACTCTCTTCCTGCTAGTCTCTTACACCAGTTGGCAGCATCTCTAAAATTCATGACCACCAGTGACTTGGCCTAAACCAGAGCACGCTGCAGCCTAAGTCATTGACCTTGTCCACTCTGCATTCCAACACGATGCAATAAATTATCACTGCAGAGCAAAGGATGAAAGAGGCTTAGTCGCTTTTCCTGCCTGTGCAGCTGAAACCAGTTCCTTGCCTAAGGAAAACCGTGCGTGTCTGGCAGGCGAAGGAGGGCTTGGGACGCTTACGCGGTTTGGTCCACCTGCAGGACGGCTGCTTGGGTCGTTTCTTCATCAGACTGTTCCATTTCCCCACCAACTGGGTTGTTTCTCTCATCGTACAGTTTCTGGCTAGAAACTTCTAGAGGCACCCCGTACTCTTCATCATCTTCCACAATGGATAGCTCAATATTGTTGTTTATCATGGCCTTCCCGTCCACTTTGGCCTCCTTCTCTAGAGAGTCGACAGCTGCTTTGCCCTCCTCGGTCAGGGAGGTGCTGGGTGTCATATCCGAGTGCATGTCGGTGAAGGACATTTCATCCTCGTTCTCAGCCTGCTCATTGCTTGCAGTTTCTGATGGTCTGTCCTCAGCTTCTGCAGGGCTTTCTCCTTCACGGCCTTTCTTTGTGCTGAATGTGAGGGGAGAAACTTTGAAACCTGAGCCCTTTGAAGAGGAGGATTTCTGGTGATGCACAGTAAGTGATTTCTTGATCTTTTCTCTCCGTTCAGGTGACACAATCTTTGTGCTGATCTTGTTCATCTTCTTCTCAATGTTTTGGCGGGAAAATGCTTTTTTGAGGCTGTCCACCTTCTTGAGGCTGGATCTTTTAAGTTTCTCAGCTCTTGATTCTTCTGTTTTCTCCTCTGCACTGTCATCCAAGTCATCTCCCTCATGAAACATTTCATCATCTGAACCCAACTCCACTGTGTGTAAGGTTTCTTCCAGTGTTTTGTTCTCATCCACAGGCTCCTCTTTTCCTTCTGTAATGCTGGGAATGGGCTCTTTTGCGAAAACACTGGCAGGGATCTCATTTTCCTCCTGAAAGAATTGACAATATTTGAGTTTCATAGTTCACAGGACACAAATTTAATAAACAAAGCACAACCCTGAACAATTATTTCTTTCCCCCCCAATGATGAGATGAATGTTTATTGTTTTATTCAATACACTTAACCAGTAACAAACCACTCAAAGACCACTGAACCATTATCTGGTAAAGTTTAAGACTTATGAGCTGTCAGCTGTAAGACTACTCTTTCAAAGTGACTTGGAATGTATGCAGAATGGAAATCCTGTTCTTTGTCATTTACTTTAGATACTCTTGAATGAGAGTCCAGCTGTTAGGTTGTACAGCTGGGGAGAAAGCAGAGTGTGGTGGGGAGGGAGGTTGTACTGCAGACCACTGTGCAGACCTCCAGAAGTCACAGAACCCCACAGAGCTCTCAGTTTCTTGAGCCAAAGACTGAGAATATCCCTGCAGAGGTGTTGGTTGCATCTGGGAAGTATCTCAAATGGCAAATGCAGTTAGCACTTCCGCCGTATTCCTGGAAAGTGTATATTGCTGTTAAAAACGGATTGTTGATATTGAGAAACCATGCAGTTCATGATGGTTAGAGTATACCTTGTTTTACAGCTATACAGAAAAAAAAAACCCTAGTAAATTTGGTTGGTAAATATTAAAATATGGACAGGACAACTCCTTGAAATGTAAGAATAAAAATTCATGGTACACAAAAATAAAAAGACATTATACTGCATAGAAAAGAGGAGCTTCTAGCTAAAAGGAAAAGTATTGCTTTTTAGAAACAAAACCAAGAAAGGACACAGAAAGAAAGAAGGTATCTGAAAACAAAACAGTCTGAGCAAGGGCAAAAGCTGCAGGTCGTAACGAGGCACGTCTGTGACCACTGAGCGCAGAAGCTCTGCAACCCCAAGCAGCTCAGAGGCAGCACAATGAACACTCTGTTCTGTGGGAGGTTTTGCAGGCATCTACCCCTGCAAAGAAAATGAGGCTCCTTGCACACTCCCTTCTCCTCTCAGCACTTTGAACCTTAAATCTGCATAGTCTCTATTAATTACCTTTTTTATCACTTCCAGACAGAGTACATGCAATTGCACTTCCTCACATGCATTGGAAGGATTTTCCTTTCCCTCCTCCCTCCATATTTATCTTAAGATACAAAAAAGCAGTAAGTGCTGAGTGAAATGGTTGTAATAGTCTCAGATCTGTCCCTAGTGGGCCTGAGTGCACAGTTAAGGGGAAAAAAGGCCACATACACTTCCAAGTTCATGCTCATTATTTCAGGACTGAGCATACAGTTGTGATCACTGCAGAGAATAGTGCCTTGGGTTAAATTTGCTGTCAAGGCTGTTGTACGTGGTTGTTGTTTAGCCTGGAGAAGAGGAGGCTCAGGGCTGACCTTAATGTTCTCTACAACTCCCTGAAAGGAGGTTGTGGCCAGGTGAGGGTCAGGCTCTTCTCCCAGGCAACCAGTGATAGGACAAGAGGACACTTAAACTGTGTGTCAGGGAGGTTGAGGTTGGACATTAGGAAGAATTTCTTCACAGGAAGAGTGATTAGACACTGGAATGGGCTGCCCAGGAAGGTGGTGGAGTCACTGTCCCTGGAGGTGCTTAAGAGAAGACTGGACATGACACTTAGTGCCATGATCTGGTTGACACGGTGGTGTTGGGTCATAGGTTGGACTCAATGATCGCAAGGGGTCATTTCCAACCTAATTGTTTCTGTTATTCTGTGATTCTATTAAAAACAAGGGCTACTTTGTAGCCCTCCTGGAACTCAAGAATATGCCATATAGAAGGGCAGAATAATTTTATACTGTGTCTATACAGTGATCCAGGTATGCTGGTTAATATCCCTTGAGGATATAAAAATGGAAAGTATAAAAGAAATGGATGCTGGTTTGACAGTTTGTATATACTTTATTCCTACGGTTTCTGCACACCTTTCTGGCCCAGTGGCCTCAGTCAGATACACTGCCACAAAGCTTTACAAGCCCTCTGCCTGCAGTGAACATTTCATAAAGCCCACACTCTTCTCCTGACTCCTGTAATGTTGTTGCAACTATCAGCAACAGTGACCAAGATAACAAAACAAAGGAAACCTGCACCAGCTTTAAGTGAAACCAACTATTAACTGCTGTACAAATATTTGTATTTTCTCTCCACTGCAGTTAATGAAATGTGGATTACATGAGTGGGTGCAGCATTGAATTATTCCCCAGAGCATGAGAACTCAGTAAAAAGCACAGTTTTCATGTCTAGTTAATTCTTTCCAAACCTAGGTAATCACACACAGTTTTAGACATCTGAACTTTCAGGTCTAAGTGCCTGAATCGTATAGAAAACTCTGATTTTAATGAGTGGAGAGGTGGGTTGTTACTTTTTAAGTATTTTATCTAGGAAAGTGGTGTCATATGAGTTTGATCACAGCACAGTGTGAGCCAGAGATGGGTCTGAGAGGTCCTTCTCAAGGTCAGTTTAGCTCTGGCTACAGTATTCATATTAAACTGAAGTACTGCATGCAATCCTTAGAAGAATGTGGACATAGATTTGATTTCAATTTTTATCAAATTTCTGAGTAGAAGAGAGACTGTCAAACTACCCATATTTAGAAAGAAAAAAAACCACCTCCAAACAAAAATATACTGCATACAATAATGAGCTAAGGATTCAATTAAAAGCACATCCTTGGTGGTGTTTGGCTATCAGGCAGTACTGGCATTCAAGTGATCACCCCTCTGTCTAAGCTTCCTGCATGGCTCTGGAAAACATCAGCCTCTGGGCATCTATTTGTGTGCTTATAAAATGGGAATGACACGCTTTCCTATGTCATGTTTCCGAAAGACCTCAGGATTACAGGAACTATTAAAATGCAAATGAAAATAAATTAAGTAAAATGCTTTGAAAACACGAGGGTGGTATAGCAGGAATGCTCTGTGGTAGAGCAGACATTTCAAACATGGTTAGTGATAGCACATTTTAAGTGGGCTATTGATAACTTTTTGGTCTTACAAGTTTATATGACAGCTATGTTTTGTTTTGATACATTTTTAAGCAGTCTGCTATTCCATTTAGGAAGACTAGAACAATACACTGAAAAATACCAGCTGTTACAAACTGCATAACTATTTTCCATGCCAAAAGAAGTAAAACTTTGATCTTTTCTTCTTGATCTAATCTAAAATTCTAAGAAAGCAATACATCTTTGTATTTTCCACATCTGAGTTCAAAAACACCCCTTGCATTTTTTTCTCAGATGGGCTTGACTGTAGGTAGCTAGCTCCTCTGAATTTTATTTTTCCATGTAGGAGATGAATAGAATAGGGGAAGTTCTCTGCATAAAACAAGTCTTGCTAACACTAGTAATACTTGCATAGTTAAAATCAGTGCCTTCCTTGTGGCTTTGATCAGCCATTCTTCATAACCTTCTGTAGGTCGTAATTTCATCCTTATCTTTTACGAAAAGGAGTAAGATCCGTAACAGTGTACTACCAAACTGGGTGGCCTGAGTGAACAGGCAGTTAATTTACTTAAGACCTGCTGAATCTCTGATGCTGCAGGAGGGAAATCAATCTGCTTTGGTTCGGTTTTTTTGTTACATTTGCTGTATGAGGCCATGACCTTCAAGAAGGAGAGATGGCATTTTCCCAGTCCAGGCTCCTCTTGTATGTTGCTGTTATATGCCTAAATGATCACTAGCCTAAAACTTGCTTTGCTACACAAAATAGGTAAAAACATGACAAATCCTTCTGAAGCCACCTCCAGCTCCACCTACTTTCCTTTCTTACAAATACGTGCTCTTCAGACTTGGATGTCACCGTGGGCAGGGAGGGCAGGGAGCAGGAAAGTGCCACCCACCCATCTGCCCGTCCTGTGCAGGCTGGGGCGGTGACTGCGCCGTCCCCCTGACCTCCCCCAGCACAGCTGGTCCAAGTCCAAAGAGCTGTGGGAGGTATTTTTGTCATTAATATAAGAGTATTCTCTCTGCAAGGCTCCAGTGGGAAATACAGCATTATTGACTTGTAATTCTTCTGGTTCCCTCACTCGTTCGTTTTTGAGTTTGAAGTTGCTTTTTCAAAGATTACTGCAGTGATCCATACAAGAAGATACAATCAAATGGTAATTTTCTGTGCCCTCCTCTTGCTTCATTTTAGGATGAAGGATTTACCAACAGCAGCATCTGAAAGAGACTTGAATATTAGTGTGCTTGACCCCAAGCTGCAATTCTGACTTATTTTATCTGTCCTATTTGCATGACATTTAACCAGTAAACATGACATTTAATTGAAAAATTAAACATGAGCCTTTTTTTATCTTCCATTTTGCTTTTGCAGCTAAAAAAGCAAACAAAACCCCCACCAAACCAGAACCAAAAAGCTGGTCATGGGGCAAGAACAGAATAGAGGGGAACAATGCCAAAGCTTAACAAGGATTTTTGAAACAGTCACTTCAGTGTTTTGCTGAATTGCTGTGTCATTTATAACAACTTTTGCATCCCCAAATTCTTGGAATGGAGCTCCCTTAAAATATGCCACCAATTAAAGAAATATATGCAGACATTCTAGAGAGAGAAAACTAAGAGCATTTTAATGGAAAATATGTAAATAACTGAACTTTTCTAAACACAGTTCATTCTCAGTGCATATGCAGGGGGAAAGCTGGCGAGTGGCAGCACAATTTCATAAAATGCAGAGCTGGGGCTCAGTCGTGTGTTTTGGCTGTGCTCAGTGCTCCCACCAAGTATTAGGGAGTTTAGGGTATGTGGTGAAAGCAGAACTGAATCACAAATGTGAATTATAGTTTTCATATTGAGCTGTCTCCCTAAGCTGGAGAAGCTGGTTCTAATGAGAAACATGCTCCCTGAAGTTTGGCATTGCTTTTTTCAGTGGAAAAGAAGGATCCCCCAGCTGAAGAGGAGTCTCATACATCCAGGTTTCCCTTTGTTTTCACAAAAATCTGGCGTCAATACAGCTTCATTACCATGACTTCTCCTTCCTGCAATTGTTTTTCCATGGATTCCTGTGCAAGGCAGGACAGAAACCCAGCCAGCCTGCTGTTTATTCCCTTGTACAATTATCCTAGCAAGGCACTGGCCCTGCTGACTACCAGATTGTCCCTCCTCCAGCCTGAAAGAAGATCCTGCCGGGAGATTTCAAGGAGGTGGGCATGCAGGTACAGCCTGGGCACAGCCTGTGTGGGCACAGCCTGGACACCCCTCTGGCTGCAGCCACTTCTCAGTGGAAAATCCCAGCTCCTGCCAAACTCCACTGGAGAAAGCCCTGGGTGCTGCCTGCCCCAGTCACCTTCTCATGCCCCCAAGGAGCTCTGATGACCATCCTGGCTTTCCAGACAGCCACGCTGCCATTTAACTGCAGGGCCCAGCCAGGAGCAATTCCCAGCTGACAGCTGATTTTATTTATTTTTTTTTAGTGAATTTTTAACTGCAGTTTTTCTTTTTTAAGTTTTGTGTTCCTGATCTGCATTGGCTTGGGACTGGTTAAGTTCATCATCCTGCACTGTGGTGACATATTTTCTGGGGAGAGATGGGAACAGAGTCAACTGAATCCCTGTAAAAGCTGTGGAGAACAGACCTGTTGTCCAAAGGCACCAGCCCAGTGACAGGCAGTGGATTTTGTTTATCTGTTGTACGGGGACATGGACCTGCATTGTTTGCTTTTGGTTTGTGCAGTGTTAAGGAAAGGTTCAGAGGTTTAAACAGGCCTTAGCTTTACAACACTATTTAGTGTCAGGAAATGAGCCAGCAGGACACTGTTTTACCCCTCAAACTTGGTGATTTTCACTGTTGCTTTCACCCAGTCCCTGCAAATTACTGCCAGTGGAAGATCCCCACCCGAGGTAATGTCAACTGTCCTGCACACAAAGAGCTCTGTTTGTCTTTCCTCTCTGCATTATGTCATCCTAAAATAGTAAATATTGAGATCTCTGGAGGAAGACGCTTGTTGCAACAGCAAGGCCTTAATTCTCATGCTCAGAGGTATGAGCAATGTTAAAAATTACCTTCCCCCAGGCCTTGCTGATGCACCCACCCCACAGGACATTTTCTAGGTCTAGGTCTGAGCCTGGAGGCAGGAGCCAGTCATTATCTAACAGGGCCTGGGAGATGGCACTGTTTTGACATACAGTAATGGATCTTAAATTACTTGCAGAACTGCAGGGAACATGTGTCTTTTAATTTACCCAGTCTCTGGAAAAATTTCCACATTCCTTCTGGGGTGGAAACATGCCGCAGCTCCTCCTCTCCTGGCCTGACAAGCCTGGACTGTAATTTGGGACAACAATAAGCAGGGAGGTGGGGGCTTCCTTTCTGGGGGAATTGCCTGTGCACTAACCAGGCCTGCTAGCTTTTTAGAATCAAGTACCACTCTCTTATTTTGGGATGGTTTAAGTAGGAAGAAACCCCCACAACCCAAGGAGCAGAGTTAGTGGCTGACAGAGGTAACGCCCAGCTGCCAAGTTCAGCATGAGGCACTGGTGTAGTGCCCGAGCTGTGACTACCCCAGCCCAGCATTTGCTCTCCTGCCCTCCCTCAGTGATTTGTGGAGGCCTGTATTTTTTTTTAAATATGTGAAAGTCACGTCCTGTGTTTAGTTAAAGCTCATGGCGTGTTCTAGCCAGACCATTGCTTAAAAAGGGGAAAATATGCAAACTGCTGCTATCACTGGATGGACTCCCGGCAAGCTGCGTTTTTAAGCTCAATTTTCAGCTCATCCCTGAATGGGCCAAATCCGCCCTGCAGAGCGAAGCAGGGCACGAGGAGACAGGGAGCTGCAGCCCTGCCCCTCTCCTGTGTCCGAGGGCAGATGCAGTGGCAGTTTTTAGGGACATTTCTACTGCAATTTTGCAAAATGGACTCTTTCCTCAAGTTTGCCAAGAGTTTGGAAAAACACAAGGGCCCTTCAAGTTTACTTAAAAAAACCCCCAAAACACACAATGGAGCAAACCTTTCCCCACATATGCTAGTTAGTAAAATATGGCTCTTTCCCCTTGTTTGCAGAGAATAAAAGGTGGCAGTTTTCTCAGGCATGCTAAGAGTTAGCAAAACAAGGTCTCTTTCCTCAGGTTCACTAGGAGTTAAAAGACAACTTTATCTCTAAGATTGCAGGAGTTAAGGAGGGCTCTTTCCCAACGTTTGCTAAAAGTTTCCAAAAAAAAAAAAAAAAGGGCTTTTCCCTCAAGTTTGCAAGAGTAAAAAAGAAAGACAGCTCTTTTCCTAGGTTTCCTAAAAGTTAGAAAACATGTTTTCCCCACGTCCACCGAGAGGAAAAGTGGGCGTTACTCCTGAATTTGCTAAAAGTAAAAGAGAGCACTTTCCCCAAGCTTAAGAGTTAGCAAAAGACTACTCTTTCCCCAAGTTTGCTACGCTGAAAAGGTTTTTCTTCCACATTTGCCAAGTTAGCGAAGAGATATCTCTGGTTTCCAAGTTTGCTAAGAGTTAGTAACCAGCGAGCTCTTTTCCCGAGTTCGCGAGGACTTAGCAGCAAGGTGCTGTTCCCTCGGGGTCGGGAGCAGGCTCGGGGGGCCGGGAGAGGGTGGTGCGCAGGGCTCTCACCTGGAAGATGAGCACCTTGAAGCGGTCCCGGCGGAGCAGCTGGGCGTGGTGCTGCTCCAGGCGCCGCACCTGGTCGCACTGCCTGTCCAGGCGCTCCCGCACGGCGCGGGTGTTCGCGCACACCTTCCGCGACTTCTCCAGCAGCTTCTCCACCGCCTCCCCCGTGGCGCCGTGGCTGCGGCACAGCTTTACCAGGTCTCCCTGAATGCTCCGCACGGCCCCTTCCAAGCCCCGCTGCCTCTGATCCATCTGCCGCTGGTGGCCTTCCACCGCCTCCAGCATGGAGACCAGCTTCTCCAGCAGGGCCAGCACGGTCAGCGCGTTCACCTGCCCGCCGACCGCCTCCGCGGCCGGGAGCGGGGGCACCGCGCTGCCTCCCGCCGCCTCCCCCATGGCTGCACCGGGACGGCACCGCGCTGCGGGGCCGCTATTAAGGGCTGCGCCTCCCCCCTCCCCCGGGGAGGTTTCGGGCAGAGCCCGGCCCCGGGCAGAGCCAGGCCCCGGCCCGCCCCGGGCAGCCGGCTGTGACCGCCCCGGGACGGCGGTGCCTCTCCCCCCCCCCGTCTGGAGCAGCCGGCGGGGAATTCTCGCCCCGCGCTCGGCCAAACGCGCTCGTTGCCTCCTCGCAAGCATCAGTAGATGGCAGGAGATACCGCGGAATGCAGCCCCTCAGAAGGGGCTGGCGAAAGAAAGAGAAGGAAAATGTGTTGGTGATGGTCCGGGAGAGAGATTGTGGGTGTAGACTGGAGTTCAAGCCTGTCATATAATCTGGAGGCCTTAAATTAATAAGAATAATTAAAAGTGTTTAAATTATTGCTATAATTAATATCGCAATTATAACAATTGTATATTGACATGCTTTTAAAAAGTAAATTACTGCTGTAATACATCAATTATTACATTAATCGCGTATTGATGTGCTCTGACAACATACAATGATATAGTATCAGTAAATTTATTATTATATTAGTATCCTGATGATGATTTATAATTGTCATAATAATTAACACACTTATAAAACATTCACACGTAGTACATCAAATCTCCCATAACTCCTTCCACCAAGTGAACACCCCATGCAACACCAGACTGGGGTTTGGGGTTTTCTTTACTAATAATGGTCATGTTTTTTCCTCCTCATTGTTATTGTTATTATTACAGGGCTTCTAAAAGTAATTTAGGTGATGATTATTCTATTCTATTCTATTCTATTCTATTCTATTCTATTCTATTCTATTCTATTCTATTCTATTCTATTCTATTCTTCTTGGTTTTGTTAGTAAAAAATTCCAAATAAAGAACAGTGTGGTGTTGCATGGGGTGCTTACTTGGTGGAAGGAGTGCCAGGAGCTTGGATTCACTGCTTGGGATGTGGAGGTTAGCTGGGCACTCTAGTTGTCCTGCCTGGATTCTCCTGTGTTTCTTCAGTAAGAAAGAATGATAAGGTTTAGCATAGCTGTTTTGGGGGAATACTGATAAACTGGGTGTGGTGACAAAGGCACTCTGTTCCCAAGCACCAAAAGGAGCTATGTGGCAGGAAGAAGTACCAAGCTGTTTATTTAGAATTAGTGCATAACTGTTCCCAGGACGGACCCAAAGCTGTTATCACCACGGACAGTGTTGCAAAGTTCCATGGACTTGGGTGGCTCATTCTATACTGATGTTCTCAAGCAGTCAATGTCTGTCTTCTGTCCTTTACATTTGCTTGGAAACAGGACTTCTTGCTGCATCACAGATGTTTCTAATGCTTGGGTTTATAAAATTCTAATATTTGGGTAGCTGAAATATAACATTTTCTAATATTTGGCCAAGTATACTTCATTATTTCCCTGCATCCTGCAGATTAAAAACAACTATTTGGAGTCCAAGTAACCATGATCCCTACCCTTTCCTTTGTACACAGAAAGAAAAAAAAGCATTTTACCATGAAAAGGAATAAAAATTAATAACTGAAGAACTATGCAAATGAGTTACATGTTTCAAACACACTGTGCTTGAGCCCCTGAATGTTCTGCAATGTTACCTTTTTTAGATCCTTGCTTTTTTTTTTTCCTCAGGCTGCAACTTCTATTCTTCAAGTTGTGGGAGCTTGAAAAATGCATTTGTGAGTGAGTTCACTTCAGAAAAAAAATCACCGAGTCTGCCAGAGCTATCCACAGGGGAAACTATGCTGAGACTGTAAAATATGCAGGCTGAGAGGGGAGTGGACATATTTTAAATGCACAACCTAAACAAAACCGTTCTGTTTCCATGAGCTCTCCCTGGCAGCACTACCTGATACGCCCTTCCCTAGGAAGGACGTGTTTGTGTTTCCAGAGGGCTGCCAGTGTCTGCCCCTCTCAGCACAGGATCCTGCCCACCTTGCTTCCTCTCTCCCTCACTTCATTTTGGCTGGGGCCATGGAGCTGAGGCGAGGAGGAATTTTTGCAGAGAGCAGTAGCTCACCTTGCCCTGGCAGGGAGCAACTAGTGTCCGTGCCCAGCTACATATCTTTCCTGTGGCAAAACATCTTTTTAATTTTGTAAATTAATTTTTTCTTCAGTTTTGCTGGGCTGTGTCAAAGGCAATGCTGTGGGGAAAGGAGGGGTAATGAGAATGGGAGAAAAGATGGCCCCAAACTGGTACCTCTCCCAGTCTGCTGCTAAATTCCAGCTGTAGGTTTTGACACCAGCTGTCAGCTCTGATTACCTGTCACTTTTGTAACAACACTGTCAGGCTGCTGGGCTGCCAGTGCTTGGAGGAATTGGAGAATTTTTATTCAGGTTTGTTTTTTTTTTTTTAATTTTATCGATTAATTTGGCAGAGTAGTGGAGGAGGTTTTTTGCCAAGTTTCGATACAGATTTTACTGGTGAGAAACTTTCCAGAGGAAAACATTTTGCATTTATTTAGAAAGAAGAAGCATTAAAGAGATTAAATTTATCAGGGTCATCCGATGTAAGTCAAGAGTTCTTTTCATGTAAAATCAATATGTGTGAATTATACGGACAAAACTTGGAGGTTAACTCACTCATTACTCACGTGGTGCTCCGGATAATAAATGTTTGATGCTGGAGCATTACTGATAATTTATTAGGCATGGAGTAATAGGTAAAATAATATGGCAGGAAAGCATGGAGAAGGGAATTAATAGGGGAGGGAAGAACATCAGGGACCATACAGGTCATCATCATCTTACTGAATTTTGTGTCCAAGCTGCCAGTGACTTTAAAGAGAAGGTGTGAGGCCATCTAACTGCTAAGGTGAAGGTCTGGCTAATGGGAAGAGCTGTGGAGGGCGTGGGAGGAGAGCCCAGCATGGAAGGGCTGGTGCCTCGTGGGGGCTGTTGTCGGCTCCAGTCAGACAGGGGAGAAAAGAGAATATGGATGGGACATGGGTCAGGAGGAAGTGATGCTGCATCTAATGCACCAGGGCCAGCAGTGTCTGCACCCAGCGAGGGCTGAAGACATGAAATCTGGTTGCCTGTTGCTGAAGAGCTTCTCTGATGACTGGGTTACAGTGACATTTCCCTCCTGTCAGCCTGCTCCATCTGTCACAGTGACGCTTGTCGTGCCGTTGCCACCTCTGCCACTCAGCCAGGGCTGTTTGACACTGGTCAGAAGCTTCTGGGGAAAGGGAGGATGGACTGGCTGGTTTGTTAAACATGTGTGATGACTGAGTGGGGTTTGTGTTGTTAGGCAGGGAGACTAGCAATGTTGATGGGACTTATTCCAGTGGAAGGCATTTCCCCTCTCAGCACAGGTTGCTCCTTCCAGGGACACAGCCCAGAGAAATTAGTCCATGAACTAATGTTGCCTTTTGATGCTTTTTTAAAAAAAGTATTATGTTTGTTATGAGTCAGTCACAGTTTGTGTTGTGCTCTGAAAGCATTAGAGAAGAAATATAATGGGTTAGAGAAGCAGAGACTGATTTCCTGCATTGTTGTTGGCACTGAGCAGCCAGTCTGGGCAAGTACAGCTCACCCAACCGTGCTGATGGGTGCCAGTAACTGCAGTGGATTGTGGACGGGATTTCCTTTAGCAGCAGTTACTAGCCCTTACATTTTGGGAAGGTATCAGTATCTCAGATGTGATGTAGTATTTTGTGTAGAGGAGCAAGCACTGGGCTGGGGAGGAGAAACCTCTCACTGCTCCACAGCTCCCGAGGCAAGGGATTCAACCCAGGAGGCTGCACACAGCCTGGCAGGTACATGGAATATTTAGCATGAGGTGAGCAAGGGGAGTCCCACCACCCATGTACAAGGTGGGTTGGGATCTGGGCAGCATGTGGGCCTCTGGGGCTTCTGCTGGAAGAGAGGGAGGTTGGTGAAACAGGAGCTGTAGAAGGAGGATGCAGCAGCATCCTTGGCACACCAGCAGTGAGAGCCTTTGAGAAGCAGAGAGAGACTCTGGGTGAGGCAGTGGTGGAAGAGGCTCTGGGAAGACACCACCTCTCCTGCAGCACTGTCCCTGGGGTGTGCAGGGCAGCAGGGCATTGGGCCTGCCCTGCAGGGGATCTGTTTGTCCCACGGGCACCCAGCCTGCTCCCTGCAGGAGGGAACCCCAGCGCCTGGCTCCCAGCTGGCACCTCTGTGCTCACAAGAGTAACTGTCTTTGGAGAGCCAATATGCGAGAACGGGAAATTTGGAGAGTCGCTGCTGGGAGAAATTTTAATATTTGGGGAAAGAGAGAGAGATGTAGCTGTCTGACAGGAAATGTATCAGCATAGAAGATCATGAAACTGCAATTTTGCTCTCTTGTGCAAATGGTATCCAGCAGAACTTAATATGCAATGAAGAAATCCACTTCCACTTTATCGGCCAGACTAAATCTTGTTGTGCACAGGAGACTTCCTTTTGCTGTGTGCCAAATAGTAATGATTCTTTGCAGACTTGCAGACAAGGGAAAAAAATAAGCCACATAAAAATACCATATGTGCCAGGCATTTTCTGTGTATTTCCTCAGACCTTTGAGGAGCATAATAATAAACTACTTGCTTTTTTTTTTTTCCTTTGAAAAGCAAATTAAGTTTTGTGAAGGGGGAAAAATAGTTTCCTTAGCTTCAGATAAAAGAGAATATTTCAGCTGCTCAGTTGGACTTTTCTGCAGCTCGGACAAAAGCGAGGTCAGGACACCAGCAGTTACAAATTGAAGAGCATATGGCCGCTCAGCCCAGACCTGCCAGTGCATTGTATTCCTCTAGCGGATATGTGGGGCACGGAGCAGGAGGAGCAGCTCCATTAAAAAATGATACAGAGGTGATATTAAAAGGATGTGAAAAGTGGCAGGATCTGCAGGTTGGCCCATGGTTACCTACAGGGAACAAGCTCTGCTTTTGGAGCGGAGAACCGGCTTCGTCCTCGACACCTGCTCCCTCAGCCAAGCCTTTGTGGTGGCTGTGAGGATCTCCAAGGTTGCAGAGATCAGGCAGCTGGAGCTTCAGGGAAGGGGTTTTGTTGTTTTTGGTAAAAGCCCTTTCCAAATGGAAGATGGGCTTTTAGGAAGTGTGATTGAAATGCTCACCAATGTTTTAACTTCCTTCAAAAGTGCTATGTTCATTGGAAGAAAATGCTATTTGTTTTTCCCAGTTTCAGATCAGAAGCTATATATGGAAACAGAGGTAATTTTCCCTTTCATTTTTGGATATTTCTGGAAAAAGGGGACATAGTTTTCAGTGAAAGGCAGGATAACCTGTCTTCTTTTTCTTTCCATCTTCAATAAAAGAGAGTAAAAATGAGAAAGCTTTTAATAACTTGAAACTGAATACATACCGATGCTTTCTTCTAGGATGCTTTTCATTACAATGTGTTCTCAATGATTTATTGTTTTCTGAAATTTCTTGAGGAACATTTAAGAAAACAACCTTCTTCAAAAGGACAAGAATGGGCTGCTCCTGTGAAGACTGACAGAATGTTCACCATAGAGTGTTGCTCTATGGAGATTACTTGAGGTGATGCCTCTTTGTAGCAGAGGGGAGATTTTCTAGCAGTAAATAAGGGATTATGATGAGTATTGTGTTTAAAAGGAATTGTGCCTTTATCCACAATTTTTATTGTTGCTAAAAAGCTGAAAGAACAGATTTCCCTACTTTGTAATCAGGTTGTTTGGAATAAGATGATAATGAAATAACATTTAAAGGAAGAAAATAGAGCATTAATTATGCGAAAAGCAGGTGAATAGAGATCTGTTTTCTGCAGATAACTGGGGAGACTTGAGTCACTTTTGGCCTGCAGACACACCATCATTCATATCCTTTGAATCTTTTATTTGAGAAGAGCTATAATGGACTTGGAATCTAGAGAGTGTCTTTCCTTCATTGCTGAGGCATCTGTCATGTTGTGCCATGCGGCTTCATGTTGTTCTGATGACATGGCAGAAGATAACAGTGCAGTGCAAAGCCAAGCATGACAAATATGACATGGCATGTCCAAAACAATACTAGCTTTTAGTAGATCAGTTATCCTTTAAAAGCTAGTATTTAGGTTTGTCCTCAGATAATTCAATAGCTCCCATCTCTGGTAGGAATGATGTCAACCTGAGTTACTGTTTGTGACGAGCAGTGCTGATGGGACATGATGGCATGAAAAGGATGACAGAGCAGCAGGCTCTGGGTGCACATCCCAGAGCTCAATCCTGAGTACCTGGTCAGGGCCAGGTTCATGGGGCTGGGTATGACAACAGTGTGAGAAATAGTCAGACAGGATCTGTCACAGGCCAGCTGGCCTCAGTGACAATGACAGCCTCTGCCCACCACAGCACTTTGGGTTTTAATTTATCCTTTTACAGAGGTCACCAGTAGCATGCCTATATTAAGGTAGTGAAAGAAGAAGGAAAGAAGTGAAACTCCCCAAAAATATGGAAAATTGTGTGAACTGGTTAAATGAGGAACTAAAATAAAATTATTAAAACCCAAAGTTGGACGTAAATCTTGCCCAGCCAGTTTGTCATGCAAGCTGCATCAGTGTGACCTGACAGAGCTCCAGGGAGAAGCCAGCCCCAGCTCCCTGGGAGAGACGGGGTCAGAGACCCTCCAAAAAGTGGAGCGCATCCTGGACCTCCAGTGTTACTTCCTCTTCACAGAGGAATATTTTGAAAACTGTTTATTCTTATATGTGAAAAGCCAAAATATAGACTGGAAGAATCTGGGGTATTTGACAGTATCTTCTCTCTTGTTCTCCCTCTCTCTAACCTGCACTCTCCCCTTGCTGGCTTTTATATGCCCTATGCATACTACTGTCTGTTCATGATACTAGTTATTTTCAGTGATTGAAAAGACTTACCAACTTAGTTATAAAAAAAAATTGCATATTTCTCAGAGCCCCTGTTGAGATTAGAAGAAGAAAAAGAAGGTTAAATCAGGTACTGAGCATCCATGGTGCACAGTATTAATAGCTTATTTATTACTTGACAGGCATTAAGCATTTTTATTCTGAAGTATTGAATAAGCAGAAAGTCATCTACATAGGACATGGCTAAAATGTCAGGCTGCAAATGAGTTTGTTTACGCAGCAAGCACTGAGGGTTTCACACTTGCTCTCTTGCGTGCTGCCATGCTCTGGGTTACAGGCGGTGAACCCGCTTTCAAATCACAGCCATGAGTGGCCTGAACTTGGTTTTTAACCCAAGCACAGTTCACCAGGAGTTATTTACATGTGCTGGCTGCAGAACTGAACCCGTGGTGCTGCTCAGGGTTTCAGATGACCGCTTGCTGGTGCCCTGCAGCAGCCTGTAACCCACCCCAGAGCTGTGAACCTCCTCCTCTGCCATCTGAGAGAATCTCCCATTGCCTGCACCAGGTGCACCCGGAGGCTGCTGCAGCCCTCGAACGGGCGTATGTATGTCATGGTTTTATATTAGCTCATGGGTCTTTAACTACTAAAGCCTGACTCTGTCTGCTGGCTCCAGGCTGTCTTGCCAGCCTTTCTGGAGATCTCTCAGACAATTCAGAGTTGCAGTCACATAAAGGTTATTCCTGCTGTGAGAAAGGATGGTGAAGGGGTTGCAGTGGGTGCACCCTGCTACTCTTGATCCTTTGCCACAGTCCATTCTGTTTTGCAGTGTTGAATGTGTTTGAGCAAGCTCATGGAAGAGGATTCTGTTCTCTGGGTGGCAGGGAAGCTGGTGGGGTAGCCTATCATCCAGGCTGGCCTCTTGCTGTGCATCAAATCAGCCCTGAGATCTCTGATTACACTGCCAACGCAAAGATCAATTAGTCCCTGCCATGCAGGGTACCCCAAGGAGCAGCCCAGTGCCCTACAAACTGGTCTGGACCTGCAGAGCATTTCCTGTCTGCCACCAAGGAGCTATCAAAGAGTAATGACCTTGTCGCTAGTATGCAGCTGAGATGGATGTGAAACCATGACCCAGATGTGTAAGACTCTGTCCCATAATTACTCCTCCAAACCAAGCAGCTGCTGGGCCATTGCTTTTCAACTGGCTCTCACCTTGATCTCATACTCACATGGTGCTACTTGACTCATTTCACTAAAAATTCTCTTAAGTGACGCACAAATAAATCTGTGGCAACTGTACTTATCCCTGTCTGCACAATGCCAGCTGCAGGCAGATCCCCGGGTCCCCCAGCTTCCCCCGTGCGTGGAGATTCATCTCTTCTGCTCTTCATCTCTTAGAAAGGGAGGACAGGGGGAGCTCGGGGATTTAGGGCACAGGAAGAGTACATGGGAATCTCACATACCTTAGAGTTTTCCTCAGCATAGGATTTTGATTTTTGGCAATGCAAACCTATTGTAAAGGCACCTCATCCCTCAAAAAAGCAACCCAAAACAAACACCAAAGTATTTTTCTCTCTGACAGTCTTCTGACAGCATTGCAGATTGCTGAAAGAAGGGTTGAGAAAATCAATCTTCATCCGGGAAGGGCTTTTTCTCCTAGCATGCTTTTTCCGCGGAATCTCCCTTTCCAGATTCTTCATTGCCTGCCAGGAGCAGTAGGCACAAATCCAATACTGAATGGGAGCAAGGAACGCCATAGCAGGGGAAAGCTGTAATCGAAGAAATAAAGCAGCATGTTTTTGCTTTTGTTGGTTTTCTTTTCCTTAGATAAACTCCCTTTCATAAAACATATAGGCCCCCCCCCAATAAATATTTTTTTCCATTGGCATTTTGCTTTAATACAATTTGTCCTAAAAAGTACAGAAGAACAAAACAAGCCTGGTCCCTCACTGCCAAACATGTTTGCCCAACCTCAGAGCTTCACTAATAACTCTGTTTCTTAG
The DNA here is from genome assembly GCF_965178545.1 of Coloeus monedula. Lineage (NCBI taxonomy): Eukaryota > Metazoa > Chordata > Aves > Passeriformes > Corvidae > Coloeus > Coloeus monedula. Next base: position 9,145,994 of record NC_138787.1, read on the forward strand.
CACTAGACATCACAGCAACTATTCTACAGTGTACTATACAGTGCTACAGTGGGTTGGTTGGTTTGTTTCTGAGTTAAGGCAAGCACAGGGTTAGGGCAAGCAAGATGCTTTTAACCTTCATGCACAGATAGAAAAAAGCTGGCTGCTCTAAATGAGCTACATGTAAATCCAAGGACTAATATGAACAGGGATCCTGGCTTCTGTAGCTGACTTGAGTTGAAAAGTACCATCTAATTGACTCAGAAAAATATCTTGTCCTCTTGGACAACACCCAGCTGAATGGGAGGTGAATTTAATGCTAAATTCTGCATTAAAACACAGCACTCTTTCCATCCTCTCTTTTTTCTTTTTAATGCTGATAAATATTTTCCCCTGTTTATCATCACATCAATCAACGGCTTTGTGTAGTGTGACAGCACGTAGTTCAAGGGAGCAAGCAGCATTCTTTAAAGCTGTGTATTTTCCCAGATTCAACATCGTTGTGCCAGACAGCAGGGCTGCACCTTCTGATGCTCTAATGAGCTTTGAGAGGACCAGGCAGACAGAACAGAGTGTTGCTCTCCACCTGAATCCTCTCTACGTCATTTGCCGGATCCGCATTTGTGAGAGTCCTGTGTCCATGAGAACTCTCCATCTTGAGATGTAAGAGTGTGGGTGTTAATAAAAAGGAAGTGGTTTAAAAATAAAAGAGGAAAAAAAAACCCCTGCTTCTGGCCAAGTTGCACTCAAGGTATGTGCCATAGGGATGATGCAGGATGTTTGCAGTGAGTTGTTGGATGATTTGAGAAGAGCAGATCCAGACTAAAAAAAAAAAAATTAAAAAAAAAATAAAAATCAAATGTTCTTCACTTTATACCTTCAGCAAATCATTTCATATCTTCTCCTGTTACTAAATATGGTAATATTTAAAGTATTAAGAGCTGATCATAGGAGCATATGAAGTAGAAGGTTGTGGGAGGTTAAAGAAGTCTTTTGAAGTCCAACTTCCCGAATAATCTTCCTCTTGCAAAAAATTGATTGCCTTTCAAACAACCCTGATCAGGATGCGTTTGCTGATCGTCATCCCGCGGGCTCACACCCTGTAATGGACATTCCCTGCCGCTGTCGCTCGGAGCGCGGTGCTTCTGGGCCGGGCAGGCTCCGGGGGCTGTGCCCCGTGTGCCGGGGCGGTGTCCCAGCTCCGCCTCACCCCCTCTCCTGACATCAGCTCCTGTCCCTCCTCTCCTGCTGCTTTTAAAGGACAGCTAAAGTATTTCAAGGGCTGAAATCCCCATCTCACTGAAATTGCTCTCAACTGGCTGATTTCCTTTGCCTTGCAACTGGAAATTAATTAGGAAAAGGTTAATTCTGAGCCTTCCAGAACTTACTCTCCAATATTATTCAGACCGTGGTTATTTTCCCTTTCTCCCTCTTTCCTCTGTCTCTCCTGTAAGACTGGCTTTTTAGGATTAGTCGGTTTCTGATCTTGGCATTTTTGTCTGTTGCCTTGCACATCTCTATTTAACAGCATATTACCGGTGTCACTTCATGTGCAATCCATGTAATTATTTTTTAGGTTTGAAGGGTTTTTGCTTTTAAAGGGCAAACAATAGTTTTCAGCAGTCTTTCCAGGTGCATTAAGACACGTGGGAATTTCCAAACACAGTGGGAGGAGAAGTTTCACCATCAGCAGTGTCTAGAAGTGCTAGCTGGTGTCCCTTGACACTTTCTTTGTGGAGGATGATGGTTGTCTGCAGAGGCTTTTCAGCAGCTAATTTTAAGAGCAGCTTATATAAATCTCTCCTTTAGTTACAAAGAGAGAATACCAGGTAGGGACAAAATGTCTAAGATCTATTGTGTGTGCCCTTCTGAAAAAATTCAAGGTGAGAAAACCAAGTTTGAGAAAATGTCAAGGCCTCTTTCAAAATATTTATTTCTGGATCCAGGGTTTTCTTTCCTCATCAAAAGTATTTATCAAATTCAGCATGATGTCACCAGTTGACCAGATCAGTCTTAGATGTCACCAAAGGCTATTTGCTGTCCCCATATTCTGTCCAGCAAAATCAGGGGCAGTGATGTGTTCTTCCTTTGCAAATCCTTGTCCTGCAGTGTTAGTATTATTAATTTTCTTTGTGCCAGGAGCACTGGGGAGCAGTGTGGTGCAGTCAGTTGTGCTCAGTTAGGGGCAGGACACCAAACCCTGGCTGATGGCCAGAGCATCCTTGCTGTCACAAAACATCTTCTGACATATTTGCTCTTTGTGAGCTGCTGTCTTTCTGCCACTCCCTTCAGAGAACGACTGCAAAAAAGGCCACAGAAATGGGGATAATCCATGTTTGAGACTCTTCTGGTGGGACCAGAGGTTTCACATAGGAGGGTAGTCCTATTGGACTGGTGAAGGATAGTGCTGTGTGACACTGTTGGTTTTGCTGCTTCACCCTGCTATGATTGACATGTTTTGTCATCAGGATTTGTTGATATGCCCAAGAAAAAAAAATCTCATCTAGAAACACTAAACACATACACAGAGCAACCAAAGGTACGGGGACATGGGAGAGCAGGTGAAACCAGTGAGAGGATCATATCTAGCACTTGTGGGGGCTTTGGAGGTTCCAGTGACTCACAGGGAGGTGATGCTGTTTCCAGTGATGGGGGTGAATGTGATGATGTGGAAGTTGTGGCAGTGTAACACAGAGTACCTGTGTAATAGGTGACATACAAATACATTCTGCATCCATTAGACCAGCCTTTAATGATCTGCTGTGTAAAGCACACAATTCTCCCCCAGCCCTCTAGTCCCTGGAGTCCTCACAAGGGTGAGATAAGGACATGGTCAAGAGGTTCCTTCACTCTCTTCCTATTTTTGACAGGAGAGGGTTGGAAGTACTTCAGCTTGGTTGCTGAACTCCTGGTTTTGAGCTTACTATTTCTTAGTATTCTCGTTTTTTCTTACTTTATTCAAATACTAATTACAACATCAATATACCCCAATTTTAATACTGACTAAACATGTACCATTTGTGAAGACATGGGAGGAAGAGAGAGGGGAGACGAGGTCCCCCTTGCTGTTACTGCACAAAGCAGGGTGGGCCATCCAGTGCAGCATTTGTCCACCCCAAAGTCCCCAGACTGCCCTTCCCCAGTGTTGATCCATTGGCATTGATGGAAGAGGGCCTGCAGGTGACTGCTAGAAGGCAGCAGCAGTGCATGTTCATCAGGGCAGCCCTGCTGAGGGACACAGCGTGCTGAGGGACACAACCTTCCTCTGCTATTGACTGCAGCCAGGGGCCAGGAGCTGGGCTGGCTGGACCTTTCGTGTGCCCTGGTGTGAGGGGCCCTGTGTTCCTCGTGTGGCCTCTGGCACAGCAGCTGTGGCTGCCTCAGCAGGTGGCGTGTGTTGAGATGAAGAAATTCGGCTCCCTGGGGGAGAAATGGCATTGATCACTTGCAGCCAGGCGTTTAAGTGCCATTTGGTAGAAGAAGTGCATTTAAAAAATAGTATTTTTGAAACAACAGAGGTGTAGATATTGTATTCCTGTCCTCCAAGGATCATTTTTCTCCCAGCTTTGAGGAGAACAGGGCCAACCCACACAGCTGTCCTACAGGCATGGCCCCAGCCCCACGTGCTCTCTGTGCAGCATGCCCTAAATGTCACTCACCCTCTTCTGAAATTACTTTTTCACTTTTAGGCATGGGATTGTTTTTTGACCTTCAGGCTTCCACCTCCAGCACAACAAGACTTGTCAGCTTCTGGGACATGGGCTGTAGACAACTCCAAGCTGAAAGGCTGCCCAGTTGTCTTTTGATCTCGTGCTAGGCTGTCCTTCGGGTTAGGGCTGGGCTCCAGCAACTGCAGCACAGGCAAAACAAGTGGTGGCTGGGGTTTGCAGAGACCACAGGGCTCTTGTTGATGAGCAGGCTCGGTAAGAGCGGTCCTACACGAACCTGAAAGGCAAGGGGATAAATCTAACCTCCGGGGGTTAATTTATTTATGCTATTTCCAACCAACATTGTTTCCTCACTCTCCTTGTGCTGCCTGTGATTTTAATGCTGCCTGCCTGCAGTCTCAGGGAGAATTGCCCAGAAGCAGAGAGGGCGTGAAATAAAGGCGAAAAGAGGAGATCTGAGCCCTCCAGCCTTTGTTGGTGGGAGGGCACAGCGGCCGGTGTGTGTGAGCTATGAAAAAGCACTGCAGATCAGCGCAGAGCACGCTCACCCTCGCCCTCCTGACCATTCCTCTGTGGGGGTTTCCTCCGCAGCAGCCCTTGCGGTGAACGCCGGTGTTGTTTTTAACATCGGTGGGGTCTCTGTCATTGTGGCAGTCCCGCATGGGCCCTGCTTCTCCAAATCGCTGGGGCAGGCTGGCCCCCCGCCGGCCCCGCCAGCTCCATCAGCCTAATTGGGGCTCCCGGCAGGGCTCTGCTGCGTGGAGCAGCTGGTGCAGACGGGGCATCCTCGGCAGCAGTCGCTGCTCTTAATGAGTTTGTTGCTGTTTCATTAATGAGTGAATGGCTGGGATTTCGTTTTCCCCCTGTACTGGTTTTCCAGACCCCTTCTTGAGAAAGCAGACCAAATTCAGAGAAAAGCGACTCTACAGTTTTCTAGATTAAGTTACTTCCATTGTTTTCTTTCTGATTTCCTCTAAACCAGAGCAGAGACTCTGAAGGTATCAAAATTGATACTTTTTGCATATACAGTGCTACTGCATTTGAAACTATTTGCCCCTATTAACTAACATTAACATATCTTTAAAAGTCATGGTTATTCCTGATTGAGTATTATCACATATTTCTAGGGAGAATTTGGATTTTGAGGAGGGGAGGGCTTTATGCTCCCAGAACCTAATACACACAAACCCCACCACCTGAACTACATGTGTTTCTTTGAATGCATTTTCCACAGACTTCTGCAAGGTCTGTTGTGAAGGGAGCAGTAGCCAGAGACTGGCTTCATGCACCACAAATGTCAGGAAGTCAATCTAGGGCAGCAAAATATTTCCCTCCTTGGAAAGTGGGGATGCTTTCCTTCCCAGCCCTGGAGAGGCACACACGGCACAGCCAAGAGAGGGGTGAGCAAACTGCTGAGCTGGGCTGCAGAGCAAGGGCTCGACCTGCAGTCCCAGGGAGCCTGGGGTCTGATGGGATTAGCCTGCTTATCTGCTTTTCTGGCTTTCAGTTAGGATTTAGTTAAGAATTTCCTGCATCTGCATCAGCAAGAAGAAATGGCTGTTCCTGGGATTCGGAAAGGTCAGCAATAGGCCAAAGATATTTAAGCACAGAGTTGGAGAATTTTAAGGAATTGAAATGCATAGGCTGGAGCCAAATCCTAAAAGTAGGTCCTTGGCATTAGGAAGGAATCTTCTAGCAAGGACTGCCTTGCTGTGTCTATGTGCGCTTGTAAGCAGCAGGAGATGTTCCCACTCCATTTTGTGCTGGCTGTTTGTCCCTCCACACCAAACCTGCAGCAAAGCTCCCACGGGCTCGGGTGCTCCCAGATCTCACTGGGTGCGTGGCATTTGGGAGACCATCCTCCCTGTGCTGCAGAGCTCAGGGCCCTGACTTTTGCCACCCCATCTGTGCTTTGCCCACCAGCCGGCATCTGGTAGGTGCTTGCTCTGAAGCATTACTCCTCTGCAGGCAGAAAAAGCCCCTCAGATTAATGGTCTGCCTAAAAGCTAAAGAGAAAAAAAAAAAAAAAAGAGAAATAATTTTAAGTATCACATTAAAATGCCACTCCACATCTGAAAGGATCCATTAAAACTTTTATAGAGCTTTTTACAATTGTTTCCCCTCTTTTATATTTTGTTCTGATTCAGGCACTTCTCTCTTATAATTCTCCTATGTAATAAACATTTTCGCCTCAGTTGGCTCTGCTCTAAGAGGGAGGGACTATTTTTGGTGCAGAGGAAAATGTGGGGCTTTTGATAGAATAGTTTTTGTTTCCAAAATCTCCATTTGCAAGGATCCAGCCTGGGCAGGAGCCTTGGGCTAGCTCCCTGAATGTGTTCCTGCACAATCTTTCTTAAAAATGTTGTATTTTTTTAAGGGATTTGGAGAATGCACCTAGGCTTCACCCTCTGGTTCTTCTCTTTGTTAGAAGGAAAGGTTTCTAGGGTCCAGCAGAAATCCCTGAAAACATTCAAGGCCAGGCTGGACTGGCCTCTGAGGAGTCTGGTCTAGTTGAGGATGTTCCTGCTCATTGCAGGGGGTTCAACTAGATGACCTTTAAAAGGTCCCTTCCAACTCAAACCATTCTATGACTCTATGACTGGGCTAATTGGGCAGGTGGCTCCCTCCTCCTCAGGACTGTGGGCAAAAAATAGAGCTTTCACCTGCTTAGCCTTTGTAATTACTTTTAAAAATATTTTAATTCCTAAGTGCTGGAGGGGTGTTGACACAGGCCCTGCTGTCTGCAGGGGAAGCCAGGAGCTGCAGGCCGTGTCCTGCACCCTGCCCAGCCTGTCCCCTCCCTCTGGACTGGGGACATGCTCACTGTCCCACCTGCCTGCCCAGGGCAGAGCAGCCTCTCCTGGTGAAACCTGCTCCTCATGGCACACTGTGCACAGGGAACTGGTGGTGCCAACGTGTTACTCGGAAAATAATTTTAAGACCTCAAATTTAGATTAGGCTCAAGTGTGCCCATAGGAAAAAGCCAGCAGCTTACCAGGTTAGTCACAAACAACTCCAGGGAGCAAGTTGTGCCATGTATTGCCCTTTCCTTGCCTTGCTTTTCCTCCTTCTCCTGTGTCCATGACATTGCAGATCCTGCCAGATGAAATCCCACTCGCTGCTTCCCCTTACTTCCTGACTGAGGGAATTGACAGTGTATTATTTAACCCTTCATCTTGTCTCTAGTCCATGGTCCTACCCTTTACATGGAGATGCATTTTTTGAATGTTAAATGCTTGAAACAAAGCATCTCAGTGCACTGGGAAGAGTGTGGCCACCTCAGTGGGCATTTCTAAGGACCAATAAGGGTTTAACATCAGCATTGCCAAGCTCCTTGCAGGGCTCCTCTTCTCTCTGTACTGCCTTGTTGCTGTACCTGCTGCTTGGGTTTTCCTGCCCTTCCTCTGCCTGCTTGGCATCAGCACACCCAAGCCTTGCAGAGGGCTGACTTCAGGAATGCAAATAATGTTCCCTGTGCATCCAAACCATGTTTCTAAAAACCTTTTCGTCTTGTTCCTTGTTGCCCTGGAGGATAATTACTTCAAAGAGAAGCCCTGTTGCCTGGTATTTCAGTTTATCTCATTACCATTGTGTTTGCCAAGCCAGCCAGCTTTGCCAAAAACAGAATCAAGGTTGCTGGCAGTGCTGGCTGGCTCACATCTTCACCCTCTCTGCTGGCGGAGATGCTAATTTCCCCTTGATTGCAAACCCTGCATTCATCTTTTGTGAGTAAGCCGTGCCTACAGTCACGGCATAATGGCTTTAAAAAACTTGGGCTGAAGCCTGTGGGCCCCTCTGCTTGGGCCATCCAAGACAGGGCTAATGGATGCTGTTACATTATTTACTTGCCAGTCTTTATCCCAGGGTGGCAGCTGGCTGGCACCCACCGCTGGCTGAGGGCAGGCAGGAGTGTCACGGTGGAGAGCTGCTTGGCAGGCAGAGCGCCCAGGGGAGGAACTGGAGGAGGCACAGCAGGATGGATGGATGGATGGATGGATGGATGGATGGACAGACAGTGGGTGGGCGCAGGAATGCACGCGCCACTCAAAGGTCATTTGTCACAGCAGGGGCTGGTCGCAAGAAAAGAGATGAGAGCTGACAGCTTCTGGCTCTAGGGGCTTCCCTGGGCTTCAGGAAGACTGGAAGAGCCTCAGGATATCCTCAGGATGGTTTTAATATAATCTGATTTCCCTCTTGTCATCTTGAGTTGATTGCAACAAACTGTGTGTAAATTTTTTAAAAGTCTCCAGTGCAGAATGCTGAGCTGGCAGTAGCACAGCACAACCTGAGCAGCTCACGCTCATGCTGACTTGGGTTGGCATTGCCAGCATGATCAGAATAGGACAATAAGCTTTGGGTTGCTGCTTAAAGTCAGTTTAATGGCTGAGGATTGTTTGATTGTTTTTAAGATCCCTAAAATGAAACACATCTCAGAGGAAAAAAAAAAAAAAAAGAAAGAAGAAAATTAAAAAATCCTGGCTCTATTAAGCAGGTGTGAGCAGCACTTGCAGGGATGGGTGAGAGCGGTGGACAGCCACACCCCTGGGCTTTACATTCCTGTTTAGGATAAACCTGCCCCAAGCAATGCTATGGCTGTTGCTAAGCAACAAGTGATGCTTGCTATAGCCAATATTGCCCTCTTAAAGGTACGTTTGCAAGGAGCAATCTGCTGTGTGCATGAAATTAATTTGCAGATGTATGGATTTGTATTAGTTAGTGGCAATAAACTTTGGCAATGCTTCAGTGTGGTGTTCAAATGGAATACAATGTGGCATGAAGATATTGTGCAGCAAAAGCATTAAGCCCTCCCCTTTAATTAACTGGAACTTAAAGCTGGGATATCTTACTCACCAAAATAAATTAACAGTAAATCAGGTTACAGAATAAATTAACAAATTAAATTGGGTTAGTTGGAAAGTTTAAAAACGAGGAGCATCTGTGAGCTGCTTGCCTGACAAATACAGTTACAAAACCTTGAGCTGGAAGGGAAGACTCACATAGAAACATGTAACTGTCCCAGTGCTGTTTGATTTCCAGTCTTTATCAGCAAAAGACCGGACCTGCTCTAAACATAGATTAAAACTCAGTCATGGTATAACACTGACCAAAGTCAAAGCACCCACACCAAGAAAGGCTTTTGGCTTCTTGTCTTCTTCTGGTTTTGTGAATAGTTGCCAGAAATTTGCAGACGATACAGCTCTTTTTATGGGACGTCACGAACTCCCTTTTTCATTTTCTTAAGCATCTTTTCCTTCACTTGCTTTTCCCCACCAGCCAGCACCTCACTTTATCTCCTGGAGCTGAAAAAGATTATCCCACCCCTTGCTTGCTCCCCAGGAACATACCCCTGGTCCTACCTGTGGATGCAGTGGCTCTCCTCACCCCTTAACCTTGGCCAGCACGGTGACTTTGGACATGCACAAAGCCATTTGCAAGGCCTGGGCTGAGGTGCTGCTGGCTCTCAGGGCCTCCAGGAGGGACTGGAGTGCTGGTCTTGCCATGCCACAGAACTTGCCTGTGCTCCTTCAGTCACCCTGGGCTCGCTCTGCTGCCACGACAAGGCTTAGGAAACTCTAATCTGACGGCAGTGGTGCAAAGGGGAACTGTGGCAAGGTATTTTAACTGCATTACTTTCAGGTGGTTGCCACATCTTTTCTAATTAAAATAAAATCATCTTAGGACTCCTGAAATGAATATTTGGTATAATAGACTCAGAAAGTGATGAAAATGTTTTCATTAAATAGTGAGAGAGGGAGAGAGACCCTGCAAGGCATAGCATTTTATCTCAACTCTCTAATAACATTAATAAACTCTTTAATCTTTGTCACGTTTATGACTTAATGGCAATCCTTAAAGACATGACAGACAAGTTAGAGCTGCCAGGTTCCTTTAACCTATAAGCATTCATATTCTTTGCAGGATTTTGATTAAGTGGAAAATTCCTCTGCAACGGCCTTTATTCTCCTTGTAAATCTGTGCTCTGCACTCATGTGAGAGGCGGAGGATGCTCAGGTGGGACCTGGTCATGTTGTGGGATGGGGGTATCACCAGGGGCCAGGTGAGTGCTGGGGGTGCTTAGTGTCAGCCCTGGTATGAGCAGCCCTGGCTCTTCCCCTTCTCCCACCCGGGCACTGACCTGGCTCTGCTGATGGAGTTTGCTCCGTCGCTCACCTGGGGGACTTCAGCTCTCCTCTCTCCTCTCCATGAAAACTGTGTTTAGAGTGACTGAGGGCTGGCTGTGTGGTGTGCCCTCCTCTCCCTCTGCGCCAAAGAGCGCTGAGAATCCCCACCCCTGTGCCTTTGCTCACACACACGTGGGGCTGTGGCAGTCTGGTTTCACACAAGCGATATTTGCTAAGAAACAGCATTGAGAGAGCGTCATTTGGTTGCAAGCTCAACACTCCAGTTGTGGATGCTGAGAGCTGCCAAGCCCAGACTTCACTCTGCCCCAGTGTGCCATTGTATGTGTGTGGTCCAAAGAGGCAGATATCCAGGGGGAAAATAGTATGGATCTTGTAATTAGGGAGCTGCACAACAAGACAGGCACAGCTGGGGGCTCACTCCAGCCTTGGGATTTTCCTTTTTATTTTCCCAGCAATCTGGCATTTTCTGACCATCAAGCTCCTGACTATAAAAGCTAATTAATATTCCTTTAATATAAGGTTTTTGCATTTAATCTCCCTTATTTATTTTGTTTTGTTTTGTTAATGTTACATGAAAGTGCAGCCTTTTTTTCCTCTGTTGGTGGGATTTGGACCCAGAACATCCATTTCTGCAGCTGCCACCCTACTGTTCCCAGCTGGAAGTAGAGGGATGCTCCAAGGGTCGTCAGTGGCAGCTTGGTCCCCCTGGGGACCCTGCACCTTTGGGAGGGCTGTGGCAGCCACATCCCTTCCCCTGAGGCATCTGCAGTGCCCAAACCCAAAGATCTCCACATGGTACAGGTGTTCTTTCATCCAGATTTGGTTCACTGTTATCTGCTGCACACACAAGTACCAGCTCGGTAAATTCACTCTTGTAAATGATAAGCTGAAGCCTCTTTAATTGTTTCTCAGTCACATGCCAGCAATAAAATGAAAAATCACCATTAACCCCCTCTTTTATTTGCATAATTTTGATGCTGTCAAAAAAAAAGACAATACTCATGTAGCATAAGGAGAATTTTTAAATAGAAGCATTACATTTTAAAACCCTAATAAAGATAAAAGCAAAATAAACACTGGAACTTGGATTTAGAGAATGAGAGAAGAAAGATTAGGCTGTGCTGGTGAAGTAATGAAGGTAGTGGCTGGTAACCATTTTCAATAGCACATTAATGCTGAATTACTTTGGAATTTGCGCAGGAGTCGAGATGACATCCACATAAACACCAAATGAATTCCAAATGATTGGTATTATCATAAAGAGCACCAAATGAATTAATAATGATGGAACACTTAAACTAAAATGTTATCTTCTCTAATCTGTTTTCTCTTTTACGCACTGCGCAATTCATTTTTAGCCAACTATGACCCTTTCTTTCATTTGTCTTTTAATTTAAAAATGTATATATTTATTTTTGCATGCATGTTCTGCTCCTGCACTGTTTGAAGTGGGACTTGGACTAGTCTGTCTTCACAACAGTTTTGTGTTGGCATCAGAAAATTTAGGCGATGGATGGGAAGACATCTGGACACGAGACTTATCGCTGGGAAAATGACTATGACTAATAAGAACAATAATAATAACGATTCCCTCTTGATGGTCCCACATGTGCACAGACCTCAGGGCACTCTGAACAGCGTTTAATAAGCTAAATGGCTCACGTTACTGCAAGGCAATATGTCTCGCCCCCCCATGGAGAAGCCCAACAGGAGAGGAAGCCTGAGCTCTCAGTCTGTGTAGATGAGCCAAAAAAGATCAGTAAACAGGAGGCTGGGGCTGGTTTTAGGTGTCCCAGGGAGGACCTGGGCCCCAGCACTGTTGCTACACGAGTGTGTGGCTCTTTGGGGTTCCCCCATCCCTGTCACATGGGGGCTCCTTGGCACAGCCTGGGCAGGGGACACCAGCACAGATCGCTGTCTGTGGGCAGTGCTGGCCCTGGTCACTGCAGGTCCCTCCCCACCGCCAGGCTGGGTGTGCACACTGACATATTAGCAGTCAAATGACATTTAGAGCGAACAAGTCTCACTCTCTCCTGCAGGCCAAGTAAATATCATTAGTAATGATATTAAATCTCAAATTGTGCTCCTGCACTATGGCAACCACTCAGCAATTTGCTATTGCAGCTTGTTCCTAACAATTACTTTCATAGACTTTATTTCTTAGAAAACTATTATTGACCATAATCCTCCACATGGCATGCCATGAAAAGAAATAATATTAATAATAAATAAATTTTTAAAAAAGTCAACCCAGCTTTCAGAGTGAAGGTGCAATGCTGCCATGAGGCTGGCATGGCAGGTTTTGGTTTTGTTAGGAAGGTGGCAGAGCTGGGAGCTGCACAGGGAGCTGGGCAGGGCACAGCTCCTCTGGCCTGTTATTCTTGGTGGCTTTGATGCAGCACGTGCTGCAGGGCAGTCAGCTTGCTCTTCTCTACAGTATCCATCACACAAATATAATTTTGTTTTTCTATACAAAATGATATTTTTGTGTGTGTGTGTATTTACTACATGTGTGAGTATGCAGGCATATCCATGTGTGTATATGAGTGTGTATATAGGGCACACGTGTGTATACACACACGTAGGTGCATATATGTGTCTATGTATGCATTTATAGATCCCAACGTGTCCATGTCCGTGTGTACACACACACACAGAGCCCCTGAGCTCTTGGCTGCTCCCCACTGCAGCAGCGCTGGCTGGGCTGTGGCACTGGCAGGCCGCTGGCCCAACACACGTGCTGCGCTTCTGTGACAGAAGCAACATATAATTATATTACAAATTAACTTGCAAATGCTGGTGGTGATGTACTCCACCAAAAAAAAAAAAAATCATCGGTTTCATCTTCTCTCGTGTCTTGTAGCTGGTCCCTCCAGCATGGTCTGCATCTGTCAGGATCCATGCCCTGGGAGCACTAATCATTTTTATTAACCATTAAACAAGAAGATCTTTTTTTATTTGAAAATGTAAAACATGCAGGAAGCACTATCTATAGCCGCTAATTCAGGTCACATTACACGGCTCTCGCTCACCCCTGTGCTCATCCCTGCTCTGCTGAAAGCTCCGCCGTAGAAGCAGCGCTGCCGTCGGGGCTGATGGGCTGTCGCCGCGCTTGCATTTAGAGGCCGGATCTTACACTGAATAATTACACTTCTTTTCTGAGTGACCCCATGTAAACCAAGCCCCTTTTAAAGCTTCTCTCATGGCAAGTTTATGAGGTGTTACTACATTTTCTTAACATCTTTCACCCTTCCGATGGTTTTGACTTCACGGTGGGGCGGTGAGCCCCGCAAAGCGAGGCGGAGGTGGCGGCGGCCGCGGTCACCTCGGTGTCCGTGGGGCTGGGGCACTGCTGGGATGACACCCTGCTGCGCTGGCCCATGGCTCCCACAGCCCGGGGAATATCAAATTGAAGAGGAGCTGACACAAGGCTCCTCCCTGGGTGTCCGTGCTCCCTGAACTGAGCAAAATGGGCCTCCCATTTTATTGACAAAGCGGTGGTGGCGGGTGCCACCTCGTTAGCATTATAGAGCAGATTCCTCACATGCTTTTTTTATTCTGCAGCTTGGCTGCTGCTGTGTGAGACTGCGGAATATTTTACTGCCTTGTGGCTCGCATTCAATACGGCAAATAAAAAAAAAAAAAACGAGGAAAAGTTGACAAAAATCCTGCCTTTTTTTTTTTTCTTTCTTTTTACATGCATCTCTGTTTTTAACAGCCCCGCCTGCTGTGACAAAACTGTTAATTAAACTGAAACTAAAATAAATTAAGCCCACCTAATATGACAAACATTTGAAGGCAAAGCATCAGCCCAAGGGCTGGCAGGGTAGGAGCTGCTGTGCCCGTTCCTTCTGCCCCTCCTGCCCCCCTGCCCCTCCTGCTTGCAGGTGCCAGCAGAGGCTGCATTGGTGGCACTGTCAGGGGGCAGCACCCCAGGTGCCGTGTGGCAGGGGTGGCAAAAAAAAGAGAGATTTTTGGCTTCCATGTCAGACAGAGCACAGTGTAAGAGGCTGTGGCCCGTTGAGACCAGAAATATAGAAAAAATATTAATATTATTAATATTATTATTAATAATAATTTTAAATTACTCTAAAAGCTTAATGTGTAATGGCGCAGTGTTTCTTCATTTCCCTTCCAGTTTAGTTGAGGTTGTTGAATAATCTGGAAAAGCCCCCCCAGCAGCACTAGACACCCTCAGCTTGCCTTAAAACAAACCTGTGGGGGCTGTAGACGCCTTACAAGCAGAGCTGCAGCCTGGCCATGCACCCATAAATTAAAGAAAGGGCCAGGCTGGCTGAGGCACAGTGCCAGCTTTGATGTGCAGTAATGAACTTCGCTTTTAATTCGGGGTTGTAACTTCCATGCCGACGCAAAACTGGGAGCTGGGAAAAGCTGCATGCATAATCAGGGGTGAAAGCAAGGATGCGGCGTGCGATGTGTCTGATGTTGGATGAGAAGGAAGATAGCCTTTAATCATTTTGTTTTCAAAGAAGCTTTAGAAAGCTCTTTGAAGACGAGGCTTTTTTGAGGACTGCTTCTGGAAAATAGGAGGCAGCGATAGACGGCACCCACGTCCACCTGCCCGCTCGGTTAACCTGTGCACGGGACACACCCGGGCATCCCTGGCACCAGCACAGGTCCCCCACAGCCGGCACCCAGAGAACTCTTGCAAAGCTGAGCTGCCCAGAGCTGCCCATGCTGGTGACATCCTGATGGAGGAGGAACTGCCCCAGTGTCTTTGCTGTTGAGGTGATCCCCATTCCTCAGTGTGCAGAGCAAGACAAGCACTTAGAATAGGGTGTGCAGCCTCCCTTCATTAATTATAATATACTTGTAATGATAATGTTCCGTAAATCATGTCTCATTATCTTTGGATGAAAGGAAATGATAATGAACACCTGATCAGACTTTATTTTAAGGAGAAGCATCATGATGGTGAGGCGTGGGGCTGTGCCTGTCCTCTAATACAGCATTTGGGGTGGGGAAAGGTGAGATGTGTGTCACACACCCCTCCACAACGCCCACCACTGCAATCCATCAGGGTGGTAGCTACAGGTGACAGATCCAGCCCAGCATCCGAAGGCACAAAGGTGTTGGACAGCATCTGCCTATCCCAGGTGGGGGAGGGTGAGGGGCTCTGCCAATAGCATGCCTGGCTGTATTTTGAGGACTGAGGTCAGGATGCTGTTGTGATAAATGCATCATATACAAAATAAGGACATGGTTTCTTGCTCCAGAAATCTTACAGGCTGTTCCTTAGGGAATGGGTGTACCAACAGTCCTATTTTTACCCCTTCTTACCTTTTATACTTTTGGTATGGCTTGTGGTAAAACAACAGCCAGGCCAGCAAGTGACTGCAGGCAGCTGGATAATGTCTGCTGCCCCAAAGCAATCACATTGAGTGTGGTATTACTGGTCTTTTCAGTGGTTTTTGTACATTCACTCATTTAGTGTGGTTTTTAAAGTAGGTGAGCACTGGTAGTTGAGATTATTTACAGTTGCTATAGTGCCATGACAAAAAACCAGCCAAAATGGATGAATTACTGCCCTCCCCAAGGACTGAGTCGACCTCCATGGGCATCATGGACCTTGCTCATGCTGCTGCCAAGTGTGCACTGAAAAGAGGACAAACAGCAACACATTTTCACCCCTCTGTGTGACTCCAGGTGGAGGAGCTGGGCTTTGCCTTGGTGCATGGCACAATCCCCACGGCTGTGGCTTTGCCTGGCCGGGTCCTTATGTGCCCAGTCCACCTCCCTGCATCTTCTGTTAAACTGCACAGAGATTGCCATCTCTCGAGTTCTGGCCAGCATAGGGATCTAACAAACACACACTTTCCAGACCCTTCCGAAAAGGAAAAAGCAACCCCAAATCCACATCTCCAAATTTGCTGCTGCATTTTGTACAATTTCTGCAAATGTCTTTGGTAGAAATCTCTGTTTCTGTACGTACAACCTGAGGACACCATTACTGTCAGAATGTGTGCCCATGCCAGCATGTTGAAGGTTAAACACCTAAAGAGGTGGGACCTGCCCCGTGTGTTAAAACGAAAATTCCTTTCCCCTCTCTGCCCTCCTATCTGCAGCAGGTATTTAAGCACTGGCCTTGTTGGGGAGGTGTGAGGCTTTGTGACAGGCCCTGCCGCTGGGGATGCAGCTAATGACACCTGGCAAACGCAGGCTGTTTGGGGATTAAATGTGCCACTGCTCGGTAAAAGCCAGGCTCATAATGTCGGGAAGTTTGGAGACAGCGTGTCCGACTCCTGTTTTCACTCTTGTTCTATTTTTGTCCAGGCCAAACCTTGCCTTTTTTAATTAGGTTTACTGCTCTAGCTACATGGTGATGTGTACGTGCTAACGTTTGTTTTTGTATCTAACGTAAGCGACCGAAATAAACAATCCAGACCTGATAGTCCCAGTGGGGGGACTGACATTTGGAATTGGCTCAAAATATGCGGTTTTGACACTTGTTAGACTCCAACACTTCGCTCAGGAAGCACAAAGCACGGGAAGGTGTCTGCAGGGTAGGGCTACGTTTGCCTCCTTCAGCCTAATCCTCAACCTGCTGCTGAAGTGCTCCTCAGAGGAGCTCGCTGCTGTCGCTGTGTCAGGTGTAGCAATGGAGAGGTCTGAGGGGGGAACATTGTAATGCCACTGGGGCATGAATTACCAGAGCTTGCAAAGTCTCCCTGGAGGGCATCTTGTGCCACCAAAACTGTGCAGCGCTGCTGTGCCTGGGCACCACTGCTGAGCCTGAGCGTGGGACACAAATCCACCAAGGACTGGGACAGAGAGGAGTATTTTCCAGTGGGTTTGAACATGGAAACATCCCTGTGGTGTAGCCAGCCAGGATCACACCTGCTTGCAGCCTCTGCTGTGCACTCCTGCCCCACACCATCACTCTTCCCATCTGAAAACAAGGCTCCAAGATTGGAGAGCTGGGGCGAGGGCTGAGGAGCAGGGGGTGGCTGTACAGCCCCCTCTCCTTCTGCCTCGGCCCAGCCTATGGCTCCAGGAAGCAGAAGGTCCCTGCAAGGCCAGCACCCCAGTGCCAGAGAGCTGCCCTGTGCAATCATCTGCCCCTCTGCCTGTGCAAGCACCACACTCCCACTCCCATCAATCAGCACAGACCAGGTGTCTGGAAGCATCTCTTGCCAATCACCTTTTATTACCTTTGAAAAGCCAAGAAACCCAGAACAAGACAAAAACTGAGACCGTGTGAACATCATGCAATGGATTCACTTCAAAGCAGGCTGGAGTAGGGAGGGGGAAGACCAAAAGTCGTGTTAGAGTAGACGTATCGCTGCACCCATGTCTGAAGGCCAGACTGGGTGGGCTGTCATTGGTGGGGTTGGTGGTGACTGTTGTGAGCGACCAGACGGATGCTGAAGTAGGAAATGGAAACACACTCATGAGACATCATCCCAGGTAAGCCCAGGTCTTACTCTGACATGGTGATGACAGTGAAAAATACTCCTAACTCTTGTCTTGGGTATGTTCTGCCTGGGCAAAGTCTCTTTGGAGAGGAGCAGCACAGGGCCTGCTGCTACAAGGGCTCTTTAGCTCAGTTGTGCTACTCAGTGGGACTAGAGCTGGGGCACTCAATTAGTGGAGTGGATGTTATGCAGCAGCAGTCATGTTACCCCACTCTGCCCTTCAGTCTCGCTCTGCCGTCTTCAAAATTCATAGCACAAACTAGAGCAGAATTACCTTCTCGAAAGGGTGTGTTTTGGAGAGTTTCAGCTATCACGGAAATAACTCTGCATCTTGTCCATCATGTGGATGTGACAAAACACATGCCCTTATTTTCCTGAGGTATAGCCAACATTTGGGTTCATTACATTTAATGGAGTAGGGTCACCCATAAAGTTATTCATAAGGTATTTTCTGAGTGGTTTTCACCTTCTCTTAGAAAAAATAAATTATATCAGCATGTTCACGAGGTACAAATGGGACTGGCATTTCAGCTGTTATTATGTTATTAACTTTTTTAACCTAATAATTTTCAATCAAGAGTGAGAAGCAATTTTCACTCACTCCAGTGACCAGAGTTGGAGATTCTGCGAAGTGTTCTCGTAGGGTTCACCTTGACAGACACCTAATTCCATCCCAAATGGAAACATTACCCCCGACACTCTCATTGCGGCTACCGAGAATTTCCATTTCCCCTTCGGTTAGGATTTAATTTAGAAGGCAAAGACTTCCTAAACTACGGGAGAGTAAAGATAGATGGTATGGGAGAAGAAGGCTGATGAAATGTAGTTGACTCCGGATCTGAAATATTTTATCCCTCCTCAATGTAGGTTAAATTATTCTTCACCTTTCCCACATCCATAATTGTCGCTGATCTTGGACCAACTCAAAACCCTACTACTGAGTTCAGTAGACTCAAAATTGCCACTAGAACTGGAAAAAGAAAAAAAAAGAGATTTGTTAGTGTCCATATACAATATCCCAAGACTATACACAGCTATGAGATACAGCAAATTTAAGAAAGGCAATTTTTTTCTCATCACTGAGTATTTATTATATATAACAAATACATGAAAAAGAAAAAACTATATTGTGTGATATAAATAGTTTATTTACATTACAGAAAAACATCAAGACAATGTATACTATTTCAAATATATCCATACATAATCAAATATAGCTGTAGTACATGTTCTCATTGGTGTAGATTACCACAAATGCAAGGCAACATGTGTAGATCTTGTCTTAATCTTTTGTCTATAATACTGTATTTTGTAGTCCAAGCTCTCTGCAGTTAGTTTTGCCATTGTGGAAACATGCGCTCTTTAAATTAACCTTGTCGATGCTCTTGTTGTGTTGTCTGAACTGTAGTGCCCTGTGTTTTGCTTCTGTCTGTGGATTCTGTTGCTCCTGGGACATTTCCTGGAAAAGAGAGTTGTGAGAATACACGGCTCTTAGCAACACATCTGCTCAAGAGGTGGCGGGGGCAGCAGGGATGCGAGGGCGAGAGGTGCATCCTCCAGCCCTTGGCGTGCTTCCTCCTCAATGAAATGGACTGTGCAAGCTAATGGCAATGGCATCACAAAAAAAGCCACAACCCCCCCCAAACATACTGTGAACAAAATTATGGCAAGGGAGACTTTCAGATTCCTGAACACTGGCCACTCTTGCTGCATCACAAGGGTCCCAACTGCACCACATTGCTCAGCTTTAAATAATGCGTTTATTTTGAGCAAGGCACAGGTGGAAGACCCAGGACGGTCTCATGCTCACCTGGTCAACGTCCCAGGTCTGTGATGTGTTTACAAAGTGGCTGCAGGGGCTGCCTTTCCAAGGCCCTAAGAGTCTGCAGTCCCTCTTAGCCTTCATGGAAATGCTCCATGCTTCAGCCCATGAGCAAACAGCTACTTTACTTACAGGTGCCTGCACCATGCCACAGCTGCTTGGCTTGGTGTGGAAAGCAACTGTGCTGGAAAGCCCCAAATCTGAGATTCCTCTGGACAGCTGCAGAGGCTGTCCTCAGGACCTATGGTGCTCCTCAGTGAGAGCACATTTCAATCTTTCACCTGCAGCAACACCAGCTGTGGGGATGCCACGTTTCCCCCTAATGGAAAGCTAATTGTGTGTTTCTGGTTCCCTCCCATGGAAAGGCACCCTCAGGCAGAAAGCACGGAGAAGTTTAATCCCGGGTGGAGGCCACAGGAAGTCCTAAGCAGCTGGAAGCCAAGGGTGGTTATGGTAGAAACTGGGCAGCTGCACAACAGAGACTGAAACACCCTCTTGGAGTGCCACAAGAAGAGGCCCCAGAGTACTCCAGACCATGCTGATATGGAAAAACATTCCCTTTGTATGGGGCTGGCTTGTTCTTCTGTTACAGGAGGGCTTCCAGCAACACCGTGTGAAACCCTATGGGTTATGCACCTTCTCAGTGCAGTGGGAGCTTAAAGCACTTGCCTGAAGCTCTGTGTGAAATAACTAAGAGCACAACAGAGTGAAATAGATTTTTATTGACCCCTTAAAGTAAAAAAAGTCATTCTCCCCCCCGTTGAATGGAAGTGATGTTATAGTTTTGTGACGTCAACTGAAAGGCTAAACAAGAGCCTAAGAACTTAGGAAGCATTTAAAAAAATGCTGGAATACAATTATGTAAGTGTCTAGCAAAATATGGGTCAGACTGTCCTGACTTGCCTCACTTTTAAGCCACCAGGACCACCCCCTCATGAGAAGCTGTATGGCTGTGGGCTATATTTTGCCTCGTTCCTTCCTGGGAAGCAGTGAAGTAGGCTGCTATCATTACTCCAGGAAAAACCAGCCTGTGTCTCCTGTGCTCTCAAGGGTCACAGCAGAGCTTTCATTACAGAACTAAGGCAGACTTTAGCTGGTCTGTGATCTCATGACAAACTCATTATTCCCTGCGAGTTCCCTGAAAAGGCGCTCAAACTTTGGGAGTGAGTCAGGGAGCCGTTGTTAGCAAACACAGGGCTGATTCACTGCCGGCGTGCCATGTGCACCGAGCGCTTCCTGCCCGCTGTCCCCGCGCGGCCTCTCCTGCCCGGCCGGCCAGGGATGCACAGCGGGGCCCCGTGGGCTCTGCAGGACACGGCCAGGGACACCTCCACGAGCTGAGCCAGCCCCACCAACGCCCGCGGCCGGCGGCCACACAGTGCAGCCCAGCTTCCAGGGCTCCTGCCGAGCCTCCAGCATCAGGAGTTACAGCCCTGCTTTGCCCCAGTGCTCAGCCATGCGAAGCAGGATTAGGGAACCAGGGCACAGTGGGCACAACCAGACTGATTTTCTATGAAACACGGAGGAGCCAGGTGGCTGGGGGATGATCAGGATGGTCAGCAATCCCATGGTGGACACTAACTGCTCCAGCTGGAAGCAAGGAGATGAACAGGCACTTTCCTCAAACCAACACTGACGGTATCTACGCAGTTGCTTACTTCAAGGTCGAGAGAAATCAATTCAACTGTAGAGATTACTCCAATTAAGATGATGAAAAAGCATCTTTGAACCAAAAATGCCCATGTTTCAACTGTACATTACCAATGTCTGGGAGCTTGGGAAGGCCCCAGGGCCCAGCACCAACACCGCGGCTGCTTACACGCAGTGCAATTGCATTTACAGGTGGGCCATGTCTGAAGTGCAGCAGGGATTCTTAAGAGGGGCACTGGCATTTAACCAGCTTTTTTGACTTAATCATCTGCTAAAACGGAGTGATAGGTTTTCCTTGGTCCTCAACTCTTTAATCAAAAGTCCTTTGTAGTGCACTGTGTGGGGGATGCATTCATTTACGAACACAGCAGTTACATCGATGTAAACCAAGTACTGGAGCACAGGCTGCCCTCCCTCTCTCCCTCCACTGAAGCTTTGCTCAAAAGCTCGAGTTACTCACAATGTGATTCATAGCAGGTAAAACACGTTATGCATTCATTTTTAATCAAGTTATTTCTTCACATAAATAAGCTGCTGTGACTAAACATTAGGGAAGCACTAGAAATGCAAAGCTGTAAAGAAAACTGCTGAGAATCATTATGACACTATGCCATATCTATATTATTTGCCATCCTCCTTCACTTTTATCACTGCTTCCTTTTTTGCCTTATCTCCAAGCTAGAAGTCCTTGGGCAGACTGTGCCTCACTATTTCACCTCCTGGCCTCTGGTTCCCTACTCCTCCACCCCAGAAGCTTATTCCCATTGCTGGCACTAGTGATGAGTAGTCAAGTAGCCGACCTCTTCCAGGAACTGAGTCAGTAAAACCTCAATCATCACTTCTGTTGGTTTCGTTTTCAGCTGAGTCCATCCCCTGACTGCGTTGTTTGCGTGGCTAAAGAAATGGTAATGGTGGCAACAGAGCATTGGAGGGACAAGTGCCCAGGAGGCAGAGGAAGGGGCAAACCTTAGCTGTCAGCAGCCCATTTATTCAATTAAAGTGTCTGTGCAACAATGGCCCTAAAAGCAACGGAGGGTACCCCCACGGATTTGCACCACTTATACAGGTAAGATTTTAAGAGCAACAACAGTAATGATAGCTGGAAGATTACAGTGGTAGTTTTGTGCAGCTCAAATGAACACAGTGCACCAAACTCACTTGATAAATTAATTAGGTGAAGTTGCACTGAAATGAGCAGCAAAGAATTTGGCCGCAGTGGCCTCTGAGTAAAGTTTCCATTCTTTCTCCCAGGAACTTGGCAAGGTGTTTTCAGCACTTTCAAGAACTCAGGGTGTGGAGTTCAAACCAGTACAGTCAGGTTCTCCAAAGCAGACAACTTCATAAACTCAATTGCTTATGCATATGCTGCTACAACACTCTCTTGTCATGAGGATTTCTCTTAGGCCACTTAAAGAGCACCATTTTGCAAATGTATCTCAAATCATTATGCTGGGATGGAGGATGCTCTGCAGTAATTACATGCATTACAGAAAAAAGTCAAAAGATCATAAATTGACTTGGTTACAAAGTGTGGGGGGAAAAGGTACTGTCTCTGTATGAAAACAGTGTGATGGTTAATTTGCATTACAGCACCAGATCACTCAGAGCTCCCTGTCTTCATTCTTCAGAATAAAGTACTTTGCTCACTGCATCAAGGTGACAAAACTAGTCACTTCACAAAACAATACCCATTTGTTCCATTATCAGCTACTTCACTACCTTCTTTCCTCATTACATGCTATATTTTTGGTCCTTTGAATTACCTCTGTGAATACCACCTCCTGTAATCTCCTGACTCATTCCGTAGTTGCCATTCAGGTGATGAACTCAGTTTGGCCAAAATAGGTTTTGTTTTGTGCCTTTAGGCCAGAGAAGGATTTATGAATTTTTTTTTTCTGTCTTTTCCAGGAACAAATGCTCTACACTTGTCTTCCCGCCAAGTAGTGCAACACAGGGACTGAAATAAAGTAGATTTTATTTTATATGGAGGTATGATACCTGGCCTTTTTTTTTTTTATTTTAAAAAGAAAATAATTTGTAAAAGAGTGATTTATTGGTGCTGCTAGCTGACTTAATTTAACCTTGTGATTTCTAAGAGAAGCCCGTAGATGTTTGACATGGTAAGTTCATTTCAGAATTTACCCCAAGCTCTCCCAGACACAGTAACACAGTCAAGTGGGGGAGTAGAGCAACACATGGAGGGGAAGGATTGCATTTACCCCTCTCATTCTGAACTACCCTGGGGCTATCTTTTCCATTCACACAACCCTCTGCTCCTCACTAAAGAAAAAAACCCCAAGTACATCATATATGGAAGACCCTAAAACATGTGCAGTGCCTTTGAACATGCACTCAAGCCTAATGAAATCATTTAATCAGCAGGGTTGCAAACAGGCTTAAAAGTTTGTCTGCTTTGCCTGATTAGGACTAAGGGAATGGGCCCTTAAGGAAACCAGATGGAGATATGATTAGTTTTATTAAGTGTTGATCCAGCTGCTGTATTTATATTCCCCTTATTTATATGAACAATATTTGTCCAAGCATCTGAATACAAAATAGAGAACTTCGCTTGCTGTAGGCACCGTTGCTCCCTAAGTTTGATTAAGATGGAAGCAAAAATTCAGTCATAATAACGAAGGAGCACTGGCTGGCTGGACCAGATGATATCTTGTGTTTGTTGGTGAATTAAATAGCATTTGTTATCAGTAGTGTCACTGCAGAAATCGGTATAATCAGTGCACATTGCAGGAAAAACAAAAGTCTTTTCTCTTTCTACTGTGAAGTACCAGAGATACTGACCTTGTAATACAGAGGACTACAACACAGATGATAGCAATCTGGATAGTTCCAATCACAGCTGCTATTAAGACATACTGAAATCGTACTGGACCTGGAACCACATATAAAACGCTGTAGTCCTTTTTTTCACAGTGTTGTCCAGTATAGCCGGCATCACATCTGAAACAAAACATATTTTTTTCTTGTTATACCTGCTGCTTTCAAGGAATGCTGGGAAAATTATATCTGGAAAAAAAAAATTAGTGGCTGAAGCATAAGCTTATGTGGTGTTTTTTTTTTTTTTTTTTTTCCCAGAATGGACTCCCACAGAGAGAGTACCAGTGAGTGCTCAACCTCTCAGAGGGAAGACTTCTGGTCCTCAGTGTCACCAAGGTCTGTGAGAGTGAACAACACTGTGAGAGTGCCAGGAGGTGCCCAGGGGACAGAGACATAACTGGCTTCAAGTGGAACTAGTTGCACGTTGTGATGAGAACTCATTTAGTTCCTTGCACAACATACTTTAGACTTCTCCCTTTCTTTGGGGAGGTGGGGGAGGGTGAAAAGCCCTCGAGTTGTGGTTCCTTATGCAGATTATCCCTAAGGAGGTGATAAGCAATCATCCAGGCTCCATATGAAATGTGATTAGATGCTCCTGAAAGTGGATACATCATTTACATTTCATCTGGTTGCTATAAAAAACCCCTCTATTGATGCTGCAGCCATCCACCCCGATCCTGCTTGCTGCACTGCTCACCAGTTCCCATCCTGCAGCCTGACATCTCCACTCTGCTCTGTGATTTTGGGGCCAAGCAGTGTTTTTACAGTTCTAGCCTTTGTCCTGTTTCCCCTTAATTGGCCAAGCAAGATATGAAAATCCAGGTCAGTGGCAGCAGCAACTGTCAGGGACTGAGACAGACGGCCTGGGTTCCTCTCATGTGTGTTAGTGGAGCACTAATCCTGATAGGTTAAGCCTTGAGCTTCCTCCCTTTTCTTCTGCATTCCCACAGCTGCCAGCACCTTGAGGAAAGGACATTTTCCAGCTGAATGGAGCACCTAAAATGCTGCAGCTGCAAAGAGCAAAACGTGCCCTGGCTGTTTGTGTGAGCCCAGAGAAGCTGGCTTAAGGTTCTGCCCTGGGGAGAAAGTCTGTTCTCTATCTTTGCGCTCCCATTCCAGTGTCCCAGGAAATGGTGCTTCACGTGTAATAGTCCTTTTCCAGCCACCTGGCCACTGTGTGGACTTCAGAAGTAATATCTGCACCTGTGCAGGGAGGCATTCACTGTGGGAGCACTACAGTGCTTTCACTAGATCCCTCCTGTCTGCCCAAACCTCCTCCAAAATCACCCCCCGCTGAAGCAGCCACCGCTGCCCCAGCCAGCTGCCCCACGAGCATCACTCCTGCCACAGCAGGGACACATCCTCTCCCTCAGGCTGAGGAGGGTACCTAGCGTGGTCTGAGCGCTTTGTGAAGGGCTTTTAAAAACATATCTAAATAGAACTGGAGCTTACTGGATGGCTTTACAGTCAACTAACATTGTTCATAACTCAATACACTTCCGGGACTTTGTTGAATAATTTAAGTCTGATGGATTTTGTAGCACAAAGGGCCATGGTTGCCATTATTTTCCACAGCTGATCTAGACAAAATGTTTCTGTAAGTCAGTATTTCCCTGTGTGTAGCCTTCCCTTGCTGGTAGGAGAAGGGTTACCTGCAAGACGGTTCCAGCATGTTTGTGGAGTGCTCACACTTGCCATGCATGCAGAAGCCATTGTAATGCTCTGGACAAGGGATGTAGATCCCTCTTGCACTTTCTTCCAGTTTGTTTGCATTCTCTGTGAACACAGGTGAAGGGAACGTTAACTGGGCCACGTAAGATAAGGTGAAATGATGGGAAGAACTCAACATATGAAAGAAAGGAAAATCAGAAGAACAAGATGTGAAAGATGTTGTTCATGGGAAGCAAGAATAAGGGTTTGCCCCTTCAAACAGGTTGGTTGATGTGAAGATTTGCAAGGTTTTATCTCATTCTTTTATAATTCCTGTCAAGTTGCAGCAAATGAGATACCAGAGAAAATAATGTGACTATTCAAAAACTTATGACAGAATAGCACAGGCAAAATACCTGATTAATTCTGTTATACTTTTTGGACTGTCTCCTCAAACTGAGACAAGGTTAGGAGAGAGACTCTAAACATTTACATGTAATACACATTACAGTACTTTAGGTCATTCAACAGAACACATATAGAAAGATAATTTTATGGCTGAAGTAGAGCAGGAGTCCAGAGCTGAAGTTTAGCATCAGTGCTGTGTGCCCGTGCCCCAAAGCCCAGTGGCCTCCTCCACATCCCACAGCATCCAGCACTTTAAACTAGTTTGACTTTCTGCAGCAGTTAAAGAGTCACTGAGACTGCAAATCCCTTCATGCAGCCATGCAAATGGAGGCTTCATTTAGTTTTGAAACAGGTATGTGCTCAACTACACAGGATGAAGCAGAGTGTCACCACCATGAACTCACATGAATTTTGTAGGCCACCAAGGTATTAATTAATCTGGGTAATTTTGGCAAATTCTTCCATTTAACCTATACTTATGATGCCTCAAATGGTAACACTCCTTTTTCTGTGACAGTATCTTCTAGCCATGATTAATTAAAAACAGAAGAAAGAAATCTCGTGATGGATGTCTGAGGAAATGTAGTTTGCACACAAATAAGTTGAAGCATTTTTATCTTCCAAAGGAAGTCCCTGAGTGTTATAAAACAATTGCAATTTGTGTTCTGCCTCCAAGCCAGCCATGCCGGCAGCAGGCATGCTTAGGTATTATCCCACCTCTGGGAAAAGTGTGTGCAGCAGATCCAAGAGTCAGATTTTCATAATGAATTTCTTTTCTGTCGCTGCTGTCCAAGGAGAGTTGTAAGAGTCTCTAACCACTTGCACTAATAAAGTTGGTTATATTGTCCTTATGTGGAAACAGGCGAGGACCAGCTCCCAGCAAATGAGAATGACAGGCAACCTCTACATCCCTGCTGACAGCATTAGCTTCTCTTTCATCCTTAGGATTTTCACTATGGATCCCTATTGCATCTTTTCAAATGCACATATGCTGAACACAAGCCCGTGTACCTCCCCCTGTTCCCTGATTACATTGGGATACCTGGAGGCTGGCGGAGGCTGTTATGGACCATGCAGCACAGGAGCATCAGGGGCAGGGAGAATTCCTGGGCTGGGGGCTGACAGCTGTCTCTGGGACAGCACAGACAGGATGTGCTGACAGGAGGCAGGTTAGAGGTATGGTATAACCTCCTTTGACAGCTTGCCCAGGAATTTGTGCTATCAGAAAATGTGGGAACACAAGGTCCCTTTGGTCTGGCACTAAACATTTTTGGCTGCCTATCATCCTCTAAGTGAGACACTGGCTACCAACACATGAAATATATACACAGAGTTATCACCCCACCAGGACTCCATGCATGTTCCTTTATGCCCCTGGAAATCCTCCCAGACAGAATAAACGTGTGTGATGTGTCAGCTGTCCGTGGACTTGCTCATGGCACACACACAGATCCCGATGTGCTCAGGACTTGTGGGACTCCATACCCATATAGTGACCACCTATGCACTGTGCCTGATGGATTCTGGGTGTGCTGGACCTCTGCTATGGCCCACATTCAAATCTATTTCTGTCCAGGAAACTGCAGCGAGAAATATGGGATCCTTATTAATACACATTTTTTTCTGTTGTGGAGAACATAATGCCATTTCCTTCAAATCTTCCATTACCAAAGGAAATTTGCTTCCTCTCTGAAGAACAGGAGACTGCTCTGTGTGCACACACCCATGTGTGTGTTTATTTCTGATTGTTCCTTCTCAGGTACTGAGGTATCTCTGCCATGTCTATGCACCACCACTCAGTGCAAGAATCCCTCCTCTCTCAGATCACAGCCAGCAGTGTGGTTAAAACAGTACGAAATCATTTGTTTTTTGTTTTTTTTTTTGTTTGTTTTTTTTTTTTTTTTAAAGGCACACTTCAAGATGGAGGAGAATTGTAACTTTCAGGACAGACTAATCTAGGACTTGAAAGGGGGACCAGGACCTATCTGGACGTGCAGATGCTCTCACTGTGTGTAGGCTGTAGGCCTAGCAATCATGTGGGTAGAAACCATGTTTTCTTTAACAAGGTCTCTAGCACACTTTAAAGTAAATCTAGGATCATGCAGAACTTGTAATTACACCTCTAAGCATAATGTTGTGATGGAAAATGCTTTACTGAATCTAAAATGAGACGGCCCAAGCTTTGCTAGCATTTGTAGGATAAACACTTCATAGGGTAAACACTTCATACAGGAACACTTGTCACCTGGCTCAGAAGAGCCCACAAAACTTAGACACAAATTATCTGTATCTGTATCTCATTTTGACTGATGACTCCTCTGAAAGAGTCAGGGATTTAATATAAAGGCAGAGAGGGGGAAAAGCTCATATTTAGTTTGATCTGCCGTTTTGGTTACTCAAAATACAGACCACAATAAAAACATCATTTCATTCAGACTGAGAAGTTCTCCCTCTCAGCACATTTTGAACACACACAAAATATTTCCCTGCCTCAAAACAGGTTATTTTTTCCATTACAAAACCCATCTTTTCAGAGCCAATGTAGAGACCTAAACACCCAGGCATGCTTTGAAAAGTCCGTTCACGTTAAAACTGACTGCTCCCATTTCTGGAAGGACGTGAGCACCGTTCAGCAATCCAGCTGTTGATGAGATACCAAGCCTTATGAACGCATCACAGGGTTTACATCACCATGAAACAAGAACTATAAATTGATTCTAAAAATAAAACCATGCTGAGGTTATAAAGCAAACAAGAACTGTACATATCTTAAAAAATTAAACCTGAATTAAATAAATTAAGACTTCCACCCTTATTATAACTTTGGATTATTTATAAATTCAGTATTGGATGCAATTGCACTAATCAAATTGCAGTATCACTATACTAAGGAGCCCCTTTACCACACCCACCTCACACCTGCAGAGAGCAAAGCTAAATACAGACTAACCCACTTTTTTCCAAGCACAGCAGATCTGTATGCATAAAGCAATGACAAAGACCAAATTCAAAGTTACTCAGGTTTCAGTAATGTTAAATTCAGTAGCTGCTCTTCACACACTAGACTTACTGCATTGTTATTGGCAACAACGTGGGAAAGTTTTATTTGTGCCAGAAGGACAGACTTGTACCTCTTTGTGATGGACAGGATTTGAGGCAGAAGCCAGCTGTAAAGACTAGAGGTAAAAATTGGACTGACTGGGTCAGTCTCTCCTATCTCTGGACAAAAGAAATTCCTGCCATGTTTCTCAAAATGCTTGTCCTTTTCATTTCAAAAAAGAAATACACCCTCACCCTCCAGAACAATTGTATTCAGAAATCTTGAGGTGCTTTTCTGATCGAAAAAGTCACTTTGATGAAGCCAACATCTTTTGCATTTCTGCAGCATTTTTTGCATCTTTAGCCTAACATGACATTTCATATTGTTCGCATCTCTTGTTAGTGCCAGCACATGACATGATAGCCTATCAAATAAGACACACTAGTCAAAACACATTATTTTTAAGTGTGTGGAGGCCAGATGCTACTTTGTGTAGCCTGAAACAGTTTATCATCTCTCTTACTGGAAAATATCTCCCAGCTGAACTCTTGTTCTCCAACCTCTCTGTGGATGGCAGGGAGATGCTGAGATGATGAGCAATTTCTCTGGGATAAACTGGATCCTAAAAAGATATCCAGTGTGACTGACCACCCACGCAGTGATCTTGCATTTCTTGATGGATTGTCTTCTGAAATGTTCAATAAATTATTTAAAGCCATCTTGTCTAAATTAATATCTGTGCCTGTTCCTGTCTTTCATTAAGAAGGAGCAGAAGAATTATTTCAAATATATCTTGTATCATTCTGAATTTAATTTCTAGTTTGGCTACATGGCTTTCCTTCAGTCTTCGGAAGCTGAATGTACACCCTTCAGATCCTCAGGTAACTATATCAGTGAAAGCAGATATCTGGAACAATCTGCCTGGTTGCAGGATGTGACTCTGCAAGTGATGAAAACAAAGCAGCCAGACTCTTCTCTGGGCAGCCCTCACTGGTCCCCAAGCTCCCCTCTGAGCTAACGTGGAGCTTCTGTTCCACAACCAAACATGTGCAGTAGTGCCGCTGACAAAGGAATAAATCCATTAGTGCCCTTGATGAGGATTATATGAAGTACTATCTGGAGTGCCCAGAAAATTCTTTCCAGACATAAGGTCCTACAATCCACTTTAGAGGAATTAAAATAAAAATCTAGGCAAAAATAGGATTCTTGCATCCAAGAATTGACTGCCAGGCATTTAACAATTAGTTCTGCAGGGCTGATAATTCTGTCATTCTTCATGTGTGAATCGGTGAGACTTTCTAGGTGATTTCAAGCAAGCAAAGTAGAGAGCCACAGCCTGTAAATTCTGATATTAGCATTTTAGCTGATGTACAGCAGGTAATGTGGGAGCTTTGGAAATAATAACTATTAGGCTATGCCCATATGAGAAAATATTGGCTTGTGTACAGTGTTAACACCTAGTGTAAAGTCATCCCTAGACCAAGGGAAGTCCTGAAAATCCATATATACACATATATTTCATCAAATAAGGGATGAGACAGTGAATGATGTGCAGCAGAAGCTATTTTGACACCTATCTCATTGAAAAAAGTGGTTAAGGAGAATTGACTTACATAATAATTTAATCTTTTAATACTGCTGAGGTCAGTCAAACTTGCAGACGGAAGCTCTTGCTGATATTGAAGTAGTGACTCCTCACACACCACATTATCAGAGGACATATGAAGGGAAACAGGGTTTCTTGGATCAGATGTATGTCTTTAACCTTCTCAGCCCCTTTTGGAAGCATACCCCCCTCACTCCTTTCACTTCCCTGCTGGCTCTCCCAAAGAGATGCTGCGGAGCATAGCATTAGAAACTTTCTTAAGAAAGCTCTTCTGCTCTGGGTGAAAGATGCTTCATGTACAATTCTTGCTTGAAATCAAAACAAACATCTAGAGAGTATCCACCTGTGGAGCAAAGGCAGGGATGCCCTGCCTTTTGGGAAAGAGCTTCAGCTGATTGACTGCAGGTGGGAATCTGAACCCTGTGCATAAGCCTAGGGATAGTTTATGTTACTCATCTTCAGTCTTCACAGAGTCAGCAACTGCTGCTCTTTTGATGTAAAACAGAACTTTCTCAGACCACGAACATCTGCAGGAGTGGTTCAAAGGCCCAGGAGGAGGATGGTAATGGTGCTGTTCTCTCCAAAAGTGCAGAATTGCTTTAGCAGGTTTGCTGGTACTTTCCCCCCTCTTCAGTAGCATCCAACAGTAAATGAGGTCCCACAGCAACTTAGGGATGAAGTCCTTAGGCAGGCTTCCTAATCACTTGTAATGAAGAACTGCCATGATAAATCCCAGTTCAGACCCAGCTCTGATGAGAGAAAAGAGATTCCTCCTGGGTCTTTGCTGACCAGCTCCAAGGCAGAGCATCCTTGGCAAACTTGCCCTGCTGCACGGCCACACTGCGCTGCTGCCAGCTGCTCAGGGCAGCCTGGGGAGCACCTTCACCCCGCATGTTCCCTCCCCTGAAACCTTGCTTTTACAATTATAGAGCGCCTCTTAACAACAAAGAAAATGTGTGCAAGCAGCTTGCCTGAAAATCACTGTTTGGGTGGGCGTTGAGTGAGAATTCCGAAGGAAGTGCTTGCTGCTGCTCAAGAGGGAGCTCACCAGCCCACTCTCCCTGAGAGCAAGTGGAAAATGAGACACCAAATGTCAGCTGAAAACGTCTGGCACCACTATGCTGCAGCCTGAGCCTAAATTCCTCCTGCAGCCACTCCAAGTACAAACTTGAAGCTAGTTTTTCTATATCAACTGCACAAAAAATACCCTTCCCATATTAGCTGCTTCACCAAGGGGAAAAAAAGAGATGGAACATGGTGAAATAAATTACATTCACTTCTTTTCTCAGGCACAAAATAGGCTTGCTGAACATAGTAATTTATTAATTTTAAATGTCCCTATGCAAATCAGTTCCCTGGAATAAGATAAAATCCACTTTCCTTTTTAAAAATAATCTAGGGCTTTTTATGTTTGAGATGATGGCAAGATGTCCTAGTGCACTTTGAAAAAAAATACTGTGCTCTGTCTTTGCAGCAATGCATCGTAATTATTCAGCCTGCTGCCATAATTAATAATAGAAACCAATGAATTAAGACACTAATAATCCCCAGATGTTCAAATGGAGAACAAAATACTTTCAGCTTGTCAGCATATATATGGGGGCTATGCTATATATGTTAAAGCTGTTGCTGAACTTTGGAAATCAAGAAGCACTTTTTTTTACAACATCTGTGAATATATCTTCCCTCTTTGAGAAAACTGATTGAAATCAAGCAACTTGTTAATCATTTTCCTGCATACATAACAAGACTGTCTACTCAAAACTAAACAGGACTGTTTTTCTTATTTTTTTCCCCTTGTTTTCACAGTATCTGTTGTCCCCTTGAATTCACACATGCCTTACCCTAGAGATTGTACAGGCTCCTCAAAGCAAGGCTCCTGCACACACAAGGAGGTGCTACCAAGTAGTTACTGCAACACAAGGTGCAATACAACCCAAAATTGCACAGTGATGCAAGTACATGGCAGCAACCATTGCTTGCACTTCTGAATGGGAACACCCAGCAATATAAGCTAAACTGAAAGGGGAAAAACCTCACAGGAGCTAATGTGTTGCTCCAAAGCAGCATTTTCTCCATGTCCAGGTGCTCACATTAGACTCAACTCCCCCCTGGGGTGATTGTTTCATTCAGGGAGGTAAGGCAGGCTGCAGCCTCCCCTTGTCCAGCCTCCTCTGCTTCCCTGCCACCACGTTTCATCCTCTCAGCCTGACTGAGGCCACCCCTAAAAGCAGAAGTCACTGCTCTTGGATGCTGCTCTCCACAGCTGGTTCCAGGACATCAAGAGGAGGATGCTGCACTGAGCTCTCCCTCCAGCAGCTCCACAGAGCAGCTCACCCCATGTGCCAGCAGCACCTGCCACTTCCCAGGCCAGCAGACTGGCGAGGTCTCTGGCTCCTCGTGCTGTCTCTGTGTCAGCTGTCCCCAGGCCATCTCCCCATAGTTTTGTGGGTGAAATAACACACAGCTCTTTAAGGCAGCCACTATGGGGGCCGGTCTTGAGGGCTGCAGTCATTCCTAGGGTTGTGATTTAATGATGTGGGGCTGTACTGTGGATTTATCAAAGCCCTGGGTAAAGAGGCCCTTACAGTTTGTGCTGCCTTCTTTTGTGTCAGGATTGAATAAATCTATGCTAACTCCATTCTTAGAATAGATTAAATCCCTCTTTGTGCTAACTCAGCTACTCTTTGTTTTTGGCAAGCTGCTGACGTTCCCTTCACTCAGATTCTCCTGCCTAAGAGAGATGCCACCAGCCCTGTGGGAGCAGCATCCTCCCCCTTCAGAATCCAGCAGTGTAAAGAAATAAAGTCATAGTTTATCTCCTTGCATATGATCTCCTTAGGCAGCTCATGACAGAGCCCTTAGAGGATGAGTTAACCTTATTATTATTGTAATTCTGTGTTGAAAAAGAGTTGATGTCAGTTTAGAGATTTGTGAGGTTCCCTCCAATTAGGCTGCGTGCCTGAAGGCAGAGGGGCGAGTGCTGGATCCATCACACGCGCACTGTGCGAGCGGAGCGGGTGTCACCCTCTGTGAGAAATTCCTCCCAACAGCTGAGCCAAAGGCTTGTTTTCTCTCCCATCCACCTCTCCTCCAGCTACTCATTAGTGCTGGTGCTGGAGGGGGTAAAAAATGGACAGGAACAACCAGATCAGGGCTCCTCTATGTCCTCCCCTGTGAAAAAGTACGCCTGAGAATTTCAATTTACTGTTTAATACCAGATTAAATAGAGATGGAAATACCACGCCAGTATGTGGATGTTAGCAGCACAAGATGCTTCTTTATACAACCAAATGGTGTCTCCTTCAGAGAAAGCAGGCATGGATCTGCAGAGGAGGCAGAGAGTGGCTAGGAGGGACGCTGCCAGAGGAACATATCTGTGTGCAGCACTATCTTTTGGGGCACAGGAGACAAACCACCATCCCTACACTGCACAGCCCCAGCAGTGCACACACGATTCTCACTAACCAGCAGCTCTTCACAACCCTTCCCAGCCTAGCACAGCAGTGACACAGCAATATTAGTTAACTTAGTTAAGTGATGATCAAGGAACAAAACTCCCCAAACTTGACCAAGTGGCGTCCTGCTGTTTCTGCTTTGTGTGCTACTATGCAATTTCTATATCAAAGCAGCCTGGCTAGTGCAGCACTCCAGAGCAGCTTATTTATATGTAGATGTGGCTATATGACATTTCCAAATGCCATACATTTGCATATGAAGGTTCCACTTTTTTTTCCCCACTTCAAGTAAACAGAGTGCTTCGATTCCAAAGCAGTGCTTTCACTCACTTGGAGCTGACTGAGAACCATCCTCCTTAAGCAGCTTAAAAAACCCCTGAAACATCTAATTTTCACAATTCGGCAACCTTGGCTATCAGTAGTGTCTCTGGGTGGGTCTTGTGATTTATAGCTGTACCTTTGATACCAAACGAAGCTCGGAGAGCAGAACTGCAAGACCTTAAGATTTCATATGAAATGGCTACAGCTAATCTGCAATACCAATCAATATTTGCAAATAGGCTCCGGACATATGATGGAAGCTTGTGGTCATCCTAAAAAAGCCTGTGGGTCACATTCATTATAGCTATGAAGATGGTATTGATTTTTGTCACTGATGCTCCACTTGAAAACAAGAGCAGGAGCATGTTGCAGGAGCCGCTGAGGAGCTCCGAAACTGCAGACCTAACACAAAACCACAACCTTATGTAACACCAGGAAAGCCAAGTGGACATTATATATTCAGCTTTCTTGTCAAGGGAAGATAAGGCTGAAGCAGATGGTATGTGGGCAAAGTTTCAACCTGAATACATTGCCTTCTAAAAACCAACAGTGCTATGAAAACAGCCCAATTTTGTGGCATGAGGCTGATGAACACGTTACCTGCACATTAAAGAGCTGCCTGATGCCAGGCCTTGAGGTATGTGCTACAGAGGAGCTGGAAGAGTTTCCCGTTAGCAACGTGTGCATGGAAAAACACGGCTCTCAGCACTTCTCCTGTACCACCTTGCATGTGCAGTATGAATTATGCATAACACACAGACTGAGCCCCATCCTCGTGCACACTGGAGCTGGGATGCACAGCCAGGGTGTGCGCTGAGGCATCCATTACCAGGCGGTGTGGGAGGGCTGGTGGGCAGCAGTGTGGATGGTGGTCACCAGACATCAGCTCTCCTCCTCTCCCACAGCTCAGCCCTGCTCCCTGGCTGAGCTCCCTGCTCCCTCCACATCCCCTTGAGCTGGGAAACACCGAGGTGAGGGTGAGCCGCTCCTGTGAGCCCTGAGGCTCTGTCTGCTCTCAGAAGACCGTGAGAGGCACTTCCTGACTGTGACATCAGGCACAACAACTCCCAGGAGTCACCCTCACTGTGTCTCAGCTTATGGAGTTTCATCCACCCTCCACTGCATTTCCAGAGCACCTCATCCTCCACTGCCAACTAGTAGATAGCATCAACTATGACAAATGGGATGAGGTGCCAGAAAGCTGATAAATACTTTTGATATGGCTCTAAAAATAGTGAAGGGATATTTGTATCCTTCTGACATTTTTGAAAAGTAGATGGATATGCATGACCTAAGTTTTAAGACGGGTGTCAGGAATATTGATGTGTGGAGGGAGCAGGATCGTTTGGCTGGCGTTGCCCCGGGGGACCAGTCGCATGACTAATGATGTCTCCATCTCCCAGCTGAGGGTGTGCTTGGAAGGGGCTCAAGCAGAAAGATAGGAGCCGATCCAGAAATAAAACAGGATTCATCCTGCCTACCTAGGCCATATCTTTTCCTCCATGGGGATGATGAAATGGGAGAAAGGGGGTGCAAGTGCTCTCAGAGCAGCCTTGCTGTGCCCTAAGTTATGCCCTTGCAATTCCTGCCAGGTTAACTCCTGTACTATGTATGATTGAGCCTGATGTGTTCCCGGGATCACAGCTGTAAATTTAATGTGGTATTTCTAGCCCCCCTCTGGAAATGTGGAAGTCAAATACAGTTTCTTCCTCTTCCCTCCAGTCTCCAGAACAATACAGACTCCAAAGCTCTCCAGTTTGCACATCCAATCCCAGATGTCCTGAGGTTTCCCCTTCTTTGGCACCTATGCAGGTGGGCTCCAGGAATTTAAGTACTGGTGCAACTAGCAGCACTTCCAGATTTTAAGGACTACACTGATAGAAATCGCTTTTAAGCAATTAAACTGCAGATTAACAAAGCATGCTTCCAGTTTGAATGGAGATACACTTACAACCTGTATCCACCTGATCGTACCCAGAGAACAGGCACGTCTTACATAACACAGAGCTGCATTTTCCATCCATCCTTGCCCCTTCAGCTATGTTCGTAGCTTTTACCGGCAGAACGATCAGCCAGGCAATCAATGAAACAAAGCAGGAACTTCCTTTTGAGAAACTGCTGCACATAAAAGCACACCCTAATCCAATTACCAGGCTGCCCCCTAATTTCCAGTAGGAACTCCAGGTCTGAATGGATTGTTTTCCACAGAGAAGCAGTGTTTGAAAAGGTCTCTGACTTAATATTTATGTCTGCCAGCATGGCGTTATGAGACTTTACTTTCTGGTTGCACACTTCAAACAAACTAAAAAAATTACAACTGAAAGCAAGTATGAATGGCAAAATTGTCAGAGAGGTTTGAAGGAAGGCACGGCAATGAAAAGGTTACCCAAGGTACGTGACAGCGCGGACAAGTAGGTCAGGGATGTCATTTTGGCTACAAGGCGTTTCCTTCAGTCCTTTTGACAATCTGAGGGTTTTACAGTCATAGTTTTGCACTGATTTTATATTCAGTTTTGATTGCTAAAAGCAGTCCTTCTTTTTCCTTTTTTTTGGGGCACATGTTGGCAAGATGCTGCCAAGCTGAAGTGTGACACCCATTTGGCTCCCTTCCCTCCTTTCTTTTTTTCCAAGGTAGCATCTGTGCTTGTAAAAACATGCTCCCTGAGAGGATTCATCCAGGAAACTAAAGAAAGAGCTGCAGAATTTGGGGGGAGTGTGTGTGAGAAAATAGGAGACTGAAATAAAAATACTTGACTCCTATATGTGGTATTTTTGTACACTTCCTGAATCACATGCCTGGCAAATCCCCTGTGAATATCCTGGATATTTTAGTTGCCAGAGCATGACCCTGAATGGCCTGTGACTACTCAGAGATATGTCTGCTGTTAGCTAAAAGCATGGTTTCAGCCATACTTTTCACTGTTTTGTTCAGGCTATTCAGAAAAGTTTTGTTATGCTCAGAAACATTTTATTGGCATGTTGCAAACTCGTGATCACTCCTCCGTACAAATCAAATGCTACACTTGCTGAGGGATGAATCCTGCGTGGCTTGATGCTATTTTTATTCACCCCTCTGCCCTGAGTCCTGCATTGTAAAACTGTGATGGCAATGGGTTCACACAGCCTACAACCTTGCTTTTTGTGTCAGTCCAGCTGTATTGTTAAAATCTTTTGTGGCTGCTCAGAGGGTTGGCTTTAAGCAGACTATATGTTTGAAATTCCTACCTGGAAAACAGGAGCATACCAAGCAGTGTGCTTCCTTTCCCATGCCTGGAGCTGGAGAGATATCCCTTACAATTCCCAATTTTAAGTGTAGGAGAAAATGGTAAAACAATATAAAATGCCACTGCAGCAAAACCTGCTACATTCCTTTACCTGTTTTACCAAAGATACACTTTCCAATCTGTCATGAAACCCTGCGATGGAGAGACAGAGCCAAAACCTTTCCGTGCTCTTGGCTTTGCA
This sequence comes from Coloeus monedula, assembly GCF_965178545.1. Classification (NCBI taxonomy): domain Eukaryota; kingdom Metazoa; phylum Chordata; class Aves; order Passeriformes; family Corvidae; genus Coloeus; species Coloeus monedula. The sequence continues at coordinate 9,183,475 of NC_138787.1, forward strand.
TCAAAAGGGTTCAATGTCACCACACAATTTAAGCTTTTTGCCTATTACTCCAGTGCCAAAGGTCTATCGGGCAGTAGCTGACCTCTGAGCTGCAGAGAGGAGCCCACCCAAGGCTGCAGAACACACTTAGTGCCTCTCACAGCCTGAGGGGCTGCGAGAGACCCCTCCAGGGCACACTCACGCTGAAGACACCGCTGTGGAGCTGTCCCTCTCCTTGTCTGCTGACTGCAAACTCTTCCACAAGCACAGTGTCCTTGAGCTGACTTCCCCATGGACCCAGCCCAGACTCTGCCTGCTGAAATATGCCAACAGCAGACTGGGTCTGGTTGCCCATCTCCCACCAAACCCTTCCATGCAGACCCATGGCTCTCCCTGTGTGATGGGACAGAAAGCAAGCACAGAGCTCGCCCTGCAATTTCCTTCTATAAAGAGTGGAACAGCTTCTCTATGCCACAGAGGTCCTGGGAGTCATCACCAGTCACACAGCTCATTTTGAAGCACAGACAGAAAAGTCTATTAAGAACATCTTTTTTTTTTTTTATAAATGAATACCTGCGTTTACTATTTTTATACACCTGTTATTATTGTCTTACAGCAGTGCCACAGAAGTGAGCTATAAAGATGGCATTTGTGAAAATAAAGGGTTTGGTATTTTAACTCTGCACTCACTTCTGGAGCGAATATTGAAAGTGGGAGAAGCTGCATGGAAAAGAAAGAGCAATTCTGGGAAATGGAAAATTTACTAAGAATAAAAATGGACAAAAAAGCCATACAGAGAAATCTCAAAGCCATTAAACTCAATGGCCATTCTCCCACTACTTTCAGCAAGGCTGGAATTTTACCTACTGCCTCTTTAAATCTTATTGACTCTTATAACAGTATTTTAAACCAAACAGCTGACATCCTGCTGCCCAGCCAAGGCCTTTTAAATCACTGAAATGCAGGATGGAAAAAAATCTGCAGTGCCAGATGTGTCTAAAAACAGTCACAGTTCTTGTTGAGGCAATCTGTAGAGGAAAATGTTTAGCATTTATCATGCCTGACAAAACACTAATAGTTTATCAGTTTTGATATTATAGACTAATAACAAGCTTTTCCATGGCTACTTCATTTGCAGAGCTACACTTCTGTTACTTGATTTTAGAACAGTGCTTTTCATTTAATCCTTTTCCATCCTAGCTGGATGGAAGTACACTTCCATTATTAAATGAAATTGTAAGCTAAATACTCTAGGGAAGGGGTGTTTTTGATGTATACCTGACACAGCTTTAAACCACAGATAAAATAAGAGGAAGACTAAAACCACAGGGAGAGTTTTAATTTTTTTTCCCCCCTGAAAAATATTTTGCCATTATGTAATGCTGTCTAAAATGGCTAAAGCTTGTGATAACAGCAGTAGGCAGAGCAGTGCATTTTGATTCAGTGTTGATTACATACTGACATGCACTGCCACGGGTACTCTAATAGCACATTTTGTTTACAGCTGTTGTATTTCCAAGAAGAGAGTTTCACAGCTCATGGGTACAAGGTAATATGACAGCCCAAGTGTGTAAGAAGTCACCTTTCTAGGCAGGTAAATGTTGCTTTTCAAACCTGAGTTATTAAGAGCACTTCTGCTTGCTCGGTGATACAGAGGTGCTCCTTAAACTGCCAAGGCTGGGTTTATCCTGAATGCAGAGCAATGTTTCTATGGACAGAAGTATGGGAGAAGGCAAAGCTTATATTCAAAATGCTGCATCTCATGCTAAAATTCATACTTTCTCTAAACCTTTTCCATTTTCCTTCAGAAACAAGTTTCTGTCACTCATGGTTTCATACACTAAATGTTAATATGAAAAGAATACTTGTGTTGCATTGCTTGAAAAATCAGTGCACAGTGTGGCTTTTAGCAGGTGTGTTCAATGGAAAAGGTAAATACACCCTTTAGCAGGTGTATTCAATTTAGCAGGTGTATTCAATGGAAAGAAGTGGAACCATCAGCCAAGTGAAACTCTTGAGGCAAAATATTTGTCTGTGTTTACTTTCTTTACTCAAATCTACTAAACCAGGCAAAATTTGCCCCTTGTCTCCATCTAACCTAATTCCGAAGGTCTACTAAAAATAAATACACAGCTCCTTCTTTTCCTCCCCAACCATATTTCCTTTAATTCCACCAGTTTATACTCCTGAATCCAGGTGAAAGCCTTTGTTATCTTAAGGCTCAGGTTACCACTGCACGTGTCTAAGTGATCAAATTATCTCGTGTTTGTATTGCAATTTGACATGATGATACTCCTTCTACAAAAGAGGATGTTTCAGTCAGCTCTAAGTAGCAACTTTCCTTACGGTTACAACTTACTTATTACAACTGTCATATGCTTTCATCTCATGGTATTTTGATATCTAACATTTCATAAAGAATGCCAAAACATCCCATGAAACAAAATTCTGAGGAAATTCAGTTCTATGAATATTTCAAAATAAATTTTTTTTAACATTTCAGACTAGATCAAACACAAATATTTAAATGTTGATGTTTCCTGAAAATGGATATTCTAGCATCTCATTATAATTTTAACTCTCAAATCCTTGGGAAGGTTCTGTAATTCCTAACAGCAAATTTACAGAAACTGGGCCTAAAACAGAGCTGCTGGGCATAAAAATACACTGTGGTACTCCTTAATATCTATCAACTAATTCAAATTAGTGTAGTGGATGGCAAACAGCTGCTGTGCACCATCTTGAACAGTATCCTTCAAGGATGACTCTTGAGATATCAAAGTGCCTGGAGCCCAAAGGAAGGATGGAACCAAGGGTGAGGGAAATTCCTCCCCAAATCCAGAAAACAGGATTAATTTTCCACCCTAGTCCTTGGGGAAGATTTGTAGAGTCCTGTCTCAGTTCCCTTTCTTTTTTTTTTTTTTTTTTTAATTTTCTTTTCTTGTAGGGGAAGCAGGGGAGTTGAGAAAGGCAAGAAGATGCTATCAAGAGGGAAACACCTTCAGGGTGTCAGAATGCCAAAGACAGTTGGTATCTACCATCCTCCTGGCACTGGATGAAGTGCTGGGGATTACAGACTGGTACCTAGAACAGCAGCACAGCTGATACAGTGTGAAACACAGGCACCACAGCAGAGTCCCCCAGGAGTCACATGGGCCACCACCCTGTGTCACCCTAAGTGTCAGATTGTTGGCCCTACAGAGGAACCTGGCTGCACAGTCCTTCTAGATCCCAAAGGGAGAAGGACTTAAGCTTCCCTGTGACTTCTGGTGTGCAGTAGGTCTGGGGCTGTCTGCAGTAAATTTAGGTACAGATCTGTGAAGCCATTTTGTGGCCTGCATTGTTAGATGGAGTTCATACTGAACTCTCCTCTTTAACGCTGATCTACCTCAAAGGAGGGGCCTGAAAAGTGGCAAAGACGCAGTATTAACTAGGTGCTACAATGTGATTTAGTCAGATATAAAAAGACTTTTTTGGATAACTGTAAACCCTTTCACAGTGGTGGGGGCTGCAGCCAGGAATTACGGTGCATATTCCATATATCCATGGCAGATGAACACTGGCTGTAGATCATGTTGCTTCATTCCCATAAACCTCTGAAAACAAAGGTTAGCAAAAACAAGTTTTGGGAGTTGCTTTAACTAGAGCATGACAACTAGCATGATTGCAAACCATAAAAGTGATTTTCCAAGGGTCCCTACCCTTGCAATTAGAGGTCCTTTTTAAGCAGTAGGTATCTGGTTAAAGACAGCTTGGGAAATCAGGCACAATTCAGCTTGTGCTGAGTTTTGGGGATCACATTTTTATGTGTAAGCAGGAAGGTGTCTTTCTTTTCTGCCAGCTTTACCTGCTTTTGAGCTTACCCATTCCTTTGATCAAAACACAGATACAGAGCAGAGGACCAAAAGGATCAGCAAGTACTGAAAGGTTCAGGTTTGCCCGTGAAGATGGGTTCCTGTGCTCCAAATAACACCAAACTTATGTAAATGAAAGGTTATGTGTTTATGGACTGGGACACAAATGGAAGAATCTGTAGAAATGCCTACATGAACTCAGGTCTGCTCATCTCTATTGCACTTAGAATTTCTGTTTTTATCCATAACCTTTAAGAGAACAAAATGTTACAGAAGACTGCTAACATGACAGCAGAAGGGGAAAACCAACAAGTAAGGCACACAGTCTTGGGCAAGCAGAAGAAGTGTTTGGAGCAAGTTTCATAAATTTCTCACAGTTCTGATGGAAATCCCAGATGAAAAAATATACTTGGATTACAACTTCCACCCTCACTCCATATCTTAAGGAAGCTTTACACCTGAATTCATTTCCAGGAGTTAAATGCTTCAGGGATGCTGACAACTGTGAAACAGCCTGGTCTGATTTTGTATCTTTTAGGCTGCCCATGCCAATGCTGGTGTTGCAAGTTGGAACTTGTTTTTCCCGTTTGTTTCCTACAGATCAAATTCTTAGCCTGGATTTACTGAACTTTCAGGCTACCAAGCTTTAATGCAAATCAAATGGCTTTCTTTATAATGTTCACTCGCAACAATACTGAATTTGTTTATTATGGGAAGAAAGCACAAACAAATTCTGCAACTTTTGATTCACATTCATTAGTGACTGAATTAAAGGCTAAGCTTTAGAGGCACAAATGGAAATGTTCTTCCTCCTTGAGCTACATCATTCTACGTAAAGAGATGTCTAGCAGTTCACCTGAGACCTAATTTAAGTTTTAATGCTAACAATTACAGGTTCCACGAACATGACACTGGGAAATCATAAGTAATGAAAAGGCACAATTTATCTCATTATAAAACCACAAACCCCCCAGAAATCCAAAATAACCAAGGCACATTTTACCAAGCTTAGTGCATGCAATTCAAAGTTAGAAGAGAACTCCCATAAAAAGTGAGGTATTCTCTTGAGGCTGGCAGATTAAATGAGCAATATTTCTCTCTCTCTCGCTTGTTTTTAAAATCTCCATAAGCCTGTTTTTATTTTGCATGCTCCTCAGGAAGAGACTGTTAGGAGTAAGTGCTGTTAAATCACATGGCACAGTGCTCTGGAGTGCTGCAGCTTCCTTCCTGGCAGGGGGCTTGTTTGTGAGGCTATTATGTGACCCCTACAACAGTGTCTGTCTCCCATTCAAAAAAAAAATTATGTCGATTTCAGCAACATAGGGCTAAGCAGGATCTGAAGGTAAAATTCAGAGGGTTCTACAGAAGAAAAGCACTTGGGGTAGCCTATGCTGCAGTGCCCATTGCAAGACAACTGCATTATTGCCCCAGTCTTTCCTATTTTAGAAATAAAGCATCCAGCCTTCCTCATGAAAAATGCTGGAGTGGGACTTTCCACACTCCACCTTTTACAGCCCTGGAGTTAAAAAGAAGCAGCTGCAAATTTTCATTTCAAAAACACCCAGGACAAGTGGAGTGTGTGAGGGCCAAGAGAGTCATTGGGACTGACTCTGTTGGCTACTCAGACTTGAGTTCAGAATTAGCTGGCAGTAAGATTTATTGACTTACCAGGTGGTATCTATCTCTGCCTTTTAGATTTTCTTCTGTATATCAAAAACACTGGAGGAGATGCAAGGCAGCAGAAGGGCTGGAGACCATCAGGCTACCAGAACACAGTAATCTATCTCTTGTGTTTGAAAACCTCTCAGAAGAATCTAGGCTCTTTTTTCTCCTGTGTTTTGCAGAGCTCATCTACCACCTTTTGAGGACCTTAAATATATTTTCATAAAACCTCACAAACAAATGCAGATAGCAATTTGTAAATGCAAATACAATTCAAGCAACATTTAAAAGCTTCCCATTTAAAAAAAAAACGTACTAATTGTACCATTCTTGTTCGTCCACAGGTCAGTGTGTGTGTGTGTCTGTGTGCGTGTAACCGCAGGTGGAGGCCGCAGCTAGAAGGCATTCATGCTGCCACACAGCTGTCAAAATATTAAAATCTAGTTTTTTTCAATTTTAAAGTGGTTTGATGGAATAGCAGGAACGCTTTCTATATAATCTATTTGTTTAGTGTGACAAACTCTGACTCCAAGTCTGAGGAATCGAAAGCCAAGCAAATCTGCATATGCAAGGATGTAATTTCCCCCACATTCTTACAAAGCGGCAGATGAGAAATAGTTTCTCTCTAGCCGTGATGGTTGCACAGTGTTCAGCTTTGTGTCTCACTTGCTAATTCCATTAAGAAGAAAGGAAAGCCTGGTTTACAAAGGCATAGCAAAAATGCACCATAGTTTATATCCCATAGCTAAGCTCTGGGGCTTTATTATTCTTCAGCAGTTCAGCAAATGGCTGACATAGTAGTAGACACAAAATTTAATTTAAATGGACAATGTCAAGTGGTTTAGACTCCAAACTGAACCTACTTTGAAAATATTATGATAGGGAGAAGGAATCTAGTCTGAAGTTCTCATATTTTAGTCCAGGGGGGAAAAGAAAATTAGAAAACAGTCACTATAGAAATTCAGCATGGTGTTCTGATTCCTGGCCACTCTCCAGGCCTGTTACACACAACGAAGATGGCTGTGACTGAATTGTGTTTATTTTGGAGTCCAAGACTCCTGGACTTTTGAGGGGACTCATTGAAGAGTCCGAGACTCTCCTTTATCCTTGTAATGTGCGATGGCTCTCATGGCCCTCATCCCACAGCCGTGTCCCAGCCAAGGGAAGATGATGTGTTGACACAGATGGATTTTGCCGTTTTTGGTGGAGCTCTGAGTTTGCTTGGGCAACACAGCCATCTGCCGGATTACTCGCCCAAGCACCCCTGGGAGTGCCAGGACAGCCCCGGTGCCAGAAAGCGGTCTGAAAAAGATCCAAGACTGTCATGTACGTTTGAAATCCCATGGGAACCCAGGAGGGTGAGCAGGGAACAGAGCAGCCATGTGAAGACGTGCAGCATTTTGTGCTCATTATCGGTTCTGGGCACAGAAACAGCTCTGGCAAGACAGGCCAAGACACTGCCTGCAGGAGAGTTTACTGCCACTGAGAACCCAAAAATACAGCTCCAACTGACCACTCGAGGATGCACATTTTTCACCAGAGGAGACTATTTGGGCTGAAAATGCCTCCTTCCCTCTTCCATCAGCTTCTCTGCGCTGCTGGCATTCAGCTGCTGAGACTTGATCTAATCAATGCTCATATGGGGAGGTTTGTCTGGCCTGGAAGATGATATTATGGAATAGGTCTATCAAATTTGTCAGTGTCTTCACTGACAATTTTCATGAATATATAACACTGAAATATGGCACATCCATACTGACTTATTCCTTATAGTGCTCAAAACGGCTTGGAAAAAAACCTCTGTAATTTGATAATGAGAAAGGATAAAATCATTAGGGGGATAATTGCTAATATCCAGATCTTAAGAAGAGAATATAAATATTGAAGAATATAAATAAATAGGCAAGTGGATTAACAAGATGAGAACTCCTTGATTGCCTGGACTCTGAATTCCAAAATGCCACCAAAACAGCCTTATTTATGCATATAATGGGGAAATTCAAGAAAACATCGATCACAGGACTTTCAGCTCAGACACTACATTCTAAAACATACATTACACTTAAAATGCTCAAAAATGCTCTTTCATGGAAATTGCAAGGTAAAGCGTATTTCTATTGGATTTGAGGGAAAAATCGCACCCATTCATTTATTCACTAAAACCAAATCTCACCACACAAACTTGATCAAGGTCAACAGTCTGCCATTTGTTGAGGAGAGTGAAAATCTCCCCAAGTCTGATAAATACCTTGGGGTTTCAGAAAAAGAAGAGGCCAGAACTGCACAGAGGCACAAATGAACATGTGTGCAGACACCGTGCTGACGTGTATGGCACAGGCAGCCAGGGCAAGGGCGGACTGGTGACCCTGGAGAGGCGGGACAGGGTCAGAGAAGGGCCTCCTACAGCTCACTCTTCTCAGGTTTGCTTTGTTGAAAAAGGTGTACTGCTTTGTGGGGGCCTCTGATATTAGTCAGGCATTTACAGTGCTGGCATAAATCTTGCCTGTGTAAAGCAAGAGCCCTTAAGAACCGAAGCGATGCAAACCTAAGGCAAAGATTTACCCCCCAAAGGAACGAGTACCCTCAGCTTTGCAAACGGAAAGATTCTGCATTGCTGGTGAGTATCAGCAGGCTTGCCAGAACAGGAGGGAGCAGAGATGCTGATTGAACAGACGGTTTGAAGAGTTTGGTATGGAAAAACTCAGCTGGGTGCTGGGACTTGTGGCTGTTCACAGAGCTGCTGCCTTCCCGGGCCCCCATGGTGGGCGTGCGGGGGTGGTTATGGAAAAACCCGCACTGCTCAGCCACCACAGTCCCTGCAAAGAGCACAGCTGCACTGGCGTAATTGACAACATCAATTATGCCCACTGCTATATTCTCCCCGGGAAAGTCCGTCCATACAAGTCAATGTTTTTAAAAGCGTGTGGTGTTCACGGTCTCGGTGATTTTTAGTGCCATTAAATGGTAGAGAACAAAGGTATTCTCTAGAAAGCCGCAGGCTCAGGGAAATTGCTTCAGAGGCTGAGGAGCTGTTGCTTTTCCCATGGTTAGGGCAACATTTCCTGTCTGAGGAGATGAGAAGGTGGGAAGAAAGTAGCACATGCCACATTCTTATAACAGCCTTCACCATCAAATGTTTCTGCAGCTGAAAGAACATGAGGATGGCACAGAGCTTCCTGTATGGCAAATGCATGAATGTTCACTGAGCCTCAGTTATACTGCTGTCTTCCTTTTCCCTGATTAATTCTGAAAGGCTGGAGTTGTTGCAGCTTTTTGATACAGCAGTCCCTTTCCCCATGGGTCTCCTGATGGGGTTACGCCACAACCATTTTGGGGACACTGGAGGAATGTAGATTGCCCCGCATGAACTAGCAATTTCACCCTACATGCTGTTACTGTATGTAAAAAAGAAAACATAAAGCCAGAGCAATAGTTAGGTACGCACAAAAAAGACATCAGCTGGCACAGGCAACTGTGGCTGAGGTTCAGTCAATGGACAGTACCTGATGAGACCCGCCCAGATGACACAGTCACCACCCTTGAGAAGCCCACTGGGGCCTGAGCCACACCAGAAGCCCCAAGAAGTGGCTTTCTAAAGTGCAATGATGGTGTCTTCCTATGCCAGAGGTACCTACTGGGCTTCACTGCTGATTCAGGATACCTCCATCACTCCCACGGCTGTAGGGAAGGGAGGTGCCCTGTTTCCTTTCCACAGGTCTCTGTCATCTCTCACTGGACCATCTATTCCCACACTCCTTCTGATCTCTTGGCACTTGGAGACCATCTCCACTACAGGCCTGCTCTTCTGTGCCATGGTTCTGCTCTCCCTGCCCAGTAACCCAGTTCCCTCCTGAGTTCCCTCCTTGGCTCCCAATCCCTGACAACCTTTTGCTGCAATCAATTTTCTTCATCCCACCTCTCCTCTTGAGTGTGGGCTGAAATATCATCTCTCTCCTGAGCAACAGCTGTTCTCGTCCTCCTGCTCACTTGAGCTCAAGGTGCCTTCTGTGCTCCTCTTCCTCCATGACCCATGGCGTGGCTTTCTCTTGTCACCACTGCGATCTCCTCCTCATCCCTAATCCCCAACCTGCCTTTCCTCCCTTCTTGTTACAACTCAGTTGCTTCATGCTTAACTGTGCTGTCTCCTCTCTAGCTGACGTGGGCCACTGCCATCTTAAAGCAAATCCACCAGACAGCAGCAGCAGCATAGGACAGGCTGCTGAAATACTGAAAATGGGCTCCAGGCCTTCATCTTGGCTTGGGGAAGCCAGCGCTCTCAGCTCTCCAGCAAGAAAGAGAAGGGATTTAATATAACATTAATAAGTAATTTTGGCCCACTTGGCCCTATCTCCTGCCCGTCACCAGATACCACCTCAGCCTTTCGAGCATTTTAAGAAAACTGGCTACTTCCTCCCACAAAAAGCTGAGGATAATCAGGAGCTTGGAGGAAAGACACTGAAGACTGTTTTCTCTTTGCATGTCCCTGTCTTCACCAGTGAAGGGCTCCTTGACAGTAGGAAATACTTGGACCATGGCTCACCCTTGACCTTTTAGAAATTCATCCCAGCATTTTCTTTCCATGGCAACTTCTACCCTCCCTGCTTTGTGCTGCAGCAACCCCTAACACCTCGCACTGTTCTGCCTCACCAAGACATCATTCATTCAGAGCTCTATGTTTTAATCAGAGCTCTATGTTTCAATCGTCAGGCACTGTTTTAAGTAGGAACAGAACAATTGTTTCTAAGGCTGGGTACCCCACTGTCACAGGGATGGCACAGAGGACCCTCACAGAAGATGACCAGCTGAATTAACTACTGCCTCAGGACTCTCGCAGCAAGAAGTGTTAACACCTGTGAAACCATCAACCAGATTTCACCCAAGCCATGCAGCTCAGGCAAACCTAGGGATCTACACCTACTCTCTCCAAACACTTTAAAACCACAGAAATATCATGAAACTGAAGCAATGAATGCATCACCTGACCCATTTTCACCAGACCTTCCCAGAGGGTTTCATTCTCAGTGTGAGCTGTGAACATTTGCATGCACGTGTGCGTGCACACACACATTCAATTTCTAAATCAATCCTCCCAGGCAAAGGGTGTAAAAAATGTCTCCCAAACCTCACTAGTATTTACATGTTTTTAATTTCAAGTGCCATATAGGGCTATTCAGCCATTATATTTTACTGTAGCTTCTAAATAAATTAAACCCATTTATCATTTAAACCCCTCGCACTTTAAGAAGCTGATTAACTTCATAGTTAAACACCGACAGGTAATATCTATTATGGCAGTGTTTCATGGTATCCCAACAGCGCTATGCACTGGATTTTCACGTCCTTAAACCTGTATATCATGACAAAAATATGCACAATCTAGTGCACTGATTCTATAATTTTCAATAATGTCTGCTAATTCTGGCAAATAATCTACAGTACTTATTTCCTCTGTCACAACAGGTGTTTTATGGCCAGAGTATCTGTAGGTTGACAAAAATAGAAGCAGCCCATTTATTAAGAAGAGAGTTTGTAGCAAAAGAAAGAGTAATGGAAAGACAGTGTTTTCTTAAAGTAAACCAGGAAAACCATACTAGAAGATGAGGACACTTCAACTTAGCAAATGAAGGAAAAAAGAGACTTACACATATCCTGTGAATTGTGATTCTCACAGAATAGGAACCGTACCTGCATAATCTGTTCTTGCATAATGCCCATCTTCTGACTTTGTAGTTGTTGTGGTATTGTCTGTGTGAAAAGAAATGTGTTGAGTTGCCTGGGGAGCCTGGACTCGATACAGCCAAGCCCTGGCCGCAGTGCCCAGGCAGAGCTAACTTCACTTGCACACACATCATCTCTGCTGGCTGCAAGGCTCTCCCAGGCCTGCCAGGTGAAAACAGCAGGATCTTTTTTCTAACAATATGTGGTAACAGATTGCAGCTGGGATAAATATATCAGTCTGAAGCAGGAGTTGTCATTTCTGCTCCACTTGAAGTAATTGGGGAGTTTTAATATGTACCCTGAAATGAACTGCCACTTAGGGTGGTTAACTTTAAAGAGCTAGGAATAAACTGGAATGTGTTTAATACACCTGTATACTATGGCCTTGTAAGTAGATGTACTGAGGATTTATGGGTCAGAAGCTAAGGAAAAAAGCTATTGAGAGTCTGAGCCTCAGTAGACACTTTATTTACAGGAGCTATTTAAAGGCAAATTTTCTTCATTTTTATTTTAGAGAAAAACAGGGTTTTTAAAGTCAGCTCAAGGGTTACAGGTGTAGTAGCTCAAGAGCTGGGCACAGAGAAGCATTGTATTTATGGAGAAAGAGGGAAAGCCTTGAGCCACGATTCGAAAACTTCTTTCTAGGCACCTTGGGCATCCTGGGACTCAGTGCAGGTCACTCAAAGAACCAGCCCAAGTGCTGCGTTTGGGAGCACATCTTTGGGGAGTCTCCCGAGACTGCCTCATGCTGCTCCAGTTAAGGGAGCACCAGAAAATCCACCCTGGGTGGCAAAATGTATCTGAGGGGCATTCCTGCTGTCTGGCTCCAACTGCTGCCTGGAAGACAGAGCTCTGGGCAAGCTGCTCTGGGTGGAGACTGGTGACTGATGCTGAAACCAGAGCAGGGCTGGGCAGTCCCCTGCTGCTGCTGCTGTGGGCAGGCCAAGGGCAGGGTTAGGAGTGGTGCCCTCCTCACGCTTCACTGCATCTGCACCATGGAGGGCTCTGCCTCTCCGCACAGCCTGTGCTCTACAGTATAAACTGCAATGTAACAATTGCCAAGTAAGAACCCAGCCCTGGTTCTTTTTTTTTTCTCCCTGAACAAAAACTGAAAACATTCTTTGAAATGAGTTTTGTTATGAGAGTTACCTTGACATCGACCCAAAGACATGACTTCAATTTTCTCCTGTTTCTGGCATGATGCCTCTTTGATTTGACATGCATTATCATAAGATTTCCCATCGGAAGCACAAAGAGGATTGAAGTTGGTTTGAGAACAGTCAATGTTGCACACACACCTGAAACGATACAGAAAGAGAAAAAAGAAGAGGCTAATATGAGAAACTTTTTTCATGACATCATAAATACATCTCAGAAAATGTAAGTGTTTGTATTATCCTGACTGTACAATGCAAATCAATATAAGGAAAGTGGAAAGTTCTGTCGAGAGGTCATTTGTATTTCTCAATGGAAATGAGATGTGGGGAGAGGGAAGAGGCACATAAAAGCAAGCAAAAAGAAAGATAAAAGAAGTGTGTTTTACATGGAGAACTGTGCCACAGCATCACCACTTGTAATCTCTTGTAAACCAAAGAGATACGCAGATAAAGCAAGCCGCTGAGCCTTCCTGCAAACTAAGGGTGCCACAAAATTCTCCTCTGTTCAGGAGCTGTCCATTGTATGTAACAACATATAAATGTGGGTTTATATTGATTTATGATTTGATTCTGAAAAAAATTACAGGGACTAGAGGCACTCTGACTGTAACAGAAGATGTGATACTGAAGCCTCACTTCACCTCCCTGGAATAAAACCACCTGCCAAGACCAAGACTGAAGCAGGGATGTGACCACACTCTTTCTGTGCCTCAGGCTGGTGGGATCTCCCCAGCTCCTGGACACAGAGAGGCTACTCACTATTAAAAACAGCAGAGTGCTGTTTTAGGGAAGACGTTGTGCACAAGCACTTTCTGAAGCACTTGGATAACTCAGCAACCAAAAAGCCTTACCCAGGTGTTACTCAGGAAGGTCAGTGCCCACTCCTGGCTGGGTGTCGTGCTCTGTGCAGGGTGAAGGCTCCCACGTCCAAGAGCACAGTGTGGGCAAATGCAGGCAGGGCAGTGGTAGCCCTGTTCTCAGATTGCTTAGGGCCACCTCCAGAGACCACAGCTTGTGAACTCCTGGGCTGCCCTGAGATGTGAACCAGGGCGCAGGGAGGGATTCACTTCCGAAGTCTGCTCTGGATCTGAACTAATGCACTAATGTGGACACGTACTGATCCCAGCAAGCCTCGCCATTGCTTCTAAGATGGAGAAACCTAATTATTTCCATCAACAGCAGGCTGCAGATTCTTTTCTTTAGGTTTCTCCTACTTCATTATCATTAGCAATGTCAGACACCCTTGGGCATCAGCAGAACATAGGCACGCTAATCTTCTGTCCCCCAACTGTGCCGTGTAACAGACAGCTCAGCCTCAGCAAACCCAACGTGATCTTGCTTGGGGACAAAGCCAGAGGTCTAACCTGGCAGCTGCTCCAGCTCTTCTGAGCACGTAATTGTGCACATGCTGCTATCTAAACTCTTCCCGGCTCCTTCTGACATTCAGGCAAAGTAATGCAATTGATGCTCTATCTCCAGCCCACTGGTTGTGCTGAACCTCACGGCGCCAGCTCCACAGCTCTCCCTTTGGAAAGCTAATGAATGGAAATGTCAAGCCTCTAGCCTCACTGCTTGATTTAAGAAAGTGTTTAAAAGTCAGTCCACCTCCCATTTTCAGCAGACATCTGGACACCTTTGACTACTGGAGGTGTAGAGGGATATGCACAAAACTTTGGTGGAAAGAGGAAGAAGGAAATTAGAGTGTGGGTCAAATCCCTCCATCACCCTGTCTGGCCTCTGGCGTCCAGGAATGTGACCAGGGTGATGGGAGACAGTGGAACCAGTAGTTGTGCTCTTTCAGAATATTTTTTTACACTGGGTAGGTCTATTTACCCCAAATGTTCACAAAACACAGGAATCTTCAGTTCAAAAAGAGGCCAGTGGTGAAAAGCTGTGGTTATAAATTAAATTACATGATTTCATAACCCGAAGAAAAGCGTCTAGCTCCCTGTGTGTAGCAATTTCCCCGCACTGATAAACATACAGAATATAAGAAAAAAACTCCAGCACATTTCCTAAGAATCTCCTTATCAGCAGAATAAGAATGTTCTGCTCCACTGAAATATTAACCATCATCATTTCTTTCCGCAGCCATTTCCAGCTTCCCACCTTAGTCAAACTCACTTCATTAGGAAACATTTACTGCTCAAGTAATAGCAATTCTTTCCACGTAGCTCCACCATTTGCATTTCAGATGGGACACAATCAGCCATATGCTCCCTTTTTTTGTAATAAACCAGTTAAGAAACAGCTTCACTTCTCTACATTTTGCTACAAAAAATGAGTGAAGGTTAATATATATTATGTCTCAAGTCAAGAGAAAATTAAGCCAACAGGAAAATTACAACCAAAGGGTGCTCTTTAGGGGAAATCTTAGCAACTTTGGATGCAATTTCAAAAATACCTAGGGGATGCAGGAACCTATGCTCAGAGTTAGACGCTTTAGAGACATATTTTTAAAGGTGTTTAAATGCTTAAGGATGCATGCAAACACTTTGTGTGGGATTTTTGGTATCTCTGAGACCTATCTCCCACTGATTTCAAAGAGCTTCCGAGCCCACCAGGCATTTATTTACATCTTTTGATACCTTCCAAAACACAAAGATCCAAAATTACTTTCCTGACCTGTTCCAGCAGAAGTGAGAAGAGAACCAATGTTTTTCTGAACCCCATTTTAAAATCTCTACTGCAAGACCAGCCTTTCTTTCCAAGCAAACCTCTGCAGCAGCCACACGAAGAGGACGAGCCACGTGAGCACCACAAACCACACGCGGCTTGTGCTGGGGTCAGATCGCTCGTGTGCCAGGGAGAGCAGAAAGGGACACCCCCAGGATGACACCGTATGCTCCAGAGCCTTATAGGATCTCCTGTGTGAAGCCTGATTCTCAGGGCCAACTAGATGGATGCTGAAAAAACACCAAACTTGTTGCCCCGATCTCCTTGCTGCAAGGATCTGTGCGTCATCCACCCCTTGCACAGTTTTCAGCAGACAACTTCTAGCTTGCTTCTGCAGTTTATTACTGCTTTTGCACTTATATACTCAAATCCTACTTTAAGGCTGCACAATTAAGTTGACATCAAATATAATGTCAGGAAATGTGAAAGGTAGGACTGCATCAGGAAGATTAATGTGCCTGTGTTGCTGACTCTTTAATTTCTAGTGCTCCTCTTATCAGGGAAAATGACGGTATTCAAACACATTTTTTCAAACTGGAGGAAGAAACAGCCTGCCATTTGGACCACTCCACCAAATTCCAGAAGGGCAAATTGCAGGGAAAGAGGTGAGGCATGTACTCCAAACGTGTGTGCCTAGGCAAATGCAGCCTCTGAGAATGCCTCAGACTTGAGTGGGATCCACCAGTGAGGTAATAAATACATAATGAACAGCACTTAATACATTTGATTGAATGAAATGCTGTAAAGGTGCCTTCACTTTTTGAAGCATTATAAAATGCAGAAGTGGGACTCTCTTGTATTAAACAAGAACCACCCTGTGACATCCCTGCTTGGCCCCACAGTGTATGCTAGGCAAGAGTACCAATGGTGTTCAAGACTTCAGCTCTTGGGGGACACAGAAGTCCCCTACCCTGAAGAGAGCCTTCCCTGACACCTGTCATGCACAGGGCTGGCAGCACCCATCCCACTGCCATGAGTGTGTCCAATGGGCTGGCTGGCTGGCTGCAGCTTCCCAGTCCCTGAGGCACTCCAGGAGGCCTCGAATTTTGAGTAATTTGACCATTTGACCATGTTAACATCCTGCCTATGACTTCTGATTATAGTTCTACCAATAAATCTATTTGGTTTCTGTGTTCCCAAGTGTAGCACTGAAGAAAGCCTGGCAATAGAAAGGCTGACTCAGTGTTCCTGAGGCTCAAGATACTGTGGGAAGGTCAATGAGGTCTCCTAGGGGGGTCACAGGATGAAACTGTACCCAAGAACATATACAAAATGCATGTGTAGGATTTAACCATGCCTTCTGCAGTCAGAAACACAGCTTTAAAAGCCTCTGTGAGGAAGGTGAGCCTCCAAGACGTCAGCAGACACCCCAGTTGCTCTGACAAAGGAAGAAATGCTGGTCCACAGGCCCTGCACATCTTCAAGTAATGGGCTCACACACTAATTGATTAAAATTTGGGCTGCTACTATAAACAATCATTAAACAAGGCTCATTTTCTTATGTCCTTTCTTCCAGGTCATTGTGATAGTCTCCAATGAATTCCCTTTATTTTATAGGCTTTATTTTATTCCATTTCATTTCATATGATGATAATCTTGGAGGAACTGAACATCCAGCAATCTGTGTGGTTACTTTGGGGATCGTGGAAGCAAAAAACACCAAAGCAAACTAAAAAGACTGTCCAAGGGGCAAGCCTGGGCACCTCCTGAGGGGATTTTGGGCTAACTCCCCATGGTGCATTTTGCAGCACTGCTTGATGACTTTGCTGGACCCTGTCATAGGAATGTCACACCCAGGATGAACCAGACGGTGTCTGCAGGAAGAGGTGCAGCTCTGCAGATAAGATGCAGGAGAGGCCCAGGAGGATGCCTGGGGGAGAGCTGGCAGAACTGAGCTTAGCCTGAGGCAGGTGAGATGCTGACAGGCACCTCCTTGTGGGCTGTGTGTTGCTGCACTCCAGTCTGTGAGCTTTGGGAGCTTCTGTCAAGGCAGGAACTGCAAAGAGGGTGCTCAACAGCACAAGGGAACCCACGGGCATTTTGGGAGTGATCATCACTATTTCACCTGTTTAACATGCTTCTCCCCTCCCCAGAGAAATGAGAGAAAAGCACAAAGAACTCCTTTCCAGCCAAGATCCTGAAGAAATGCTGCCCAGCCCTCAGTCTGGTCTATGTGTCAGCAGTGGTGGTGATGGGCTGCACCAGGCTGCTTGGCCGAGCTGGAACAGCCAACTGGGCTTTCTGTTGAATCAGTCTCCATAAAAATTAATGGGGTCAATAAACCAGGCACAGGTGAGTGCACAGTCTCCTAACTCCCTACACTTCTGCAAATAACATATGGTATTATTTTCTGGGCACAGAGAATACCTTTGCCTGCAGAGAGTAAGATACCGAAGAGAGGAGTCATGGCTATGAAGAACTGTCCCTGGAAGGAGGAACTGCATTTTAAGGAGTAGTCTCAATAAAATGAGAGAATGCTTCTTTGCCCATGAAAGGTAGGGGAATGCTGTAATTCTATTTCCTTAGTTCATGAACAGAATATAATCATTAGTGACACAGTGATGACAAAAAGAAACGCGCTCCATGCTTTATCTTTACTCCTATAAGAACAACTATTGGGTCTTTGTTTCCAGCAATGTATTACTGAAAAATAATTAAAAAAAAAAAGATTATGCAATATCTGCACATAGTATGGGGAAGGTTTCCCACGTAGCTCTGATGGGAAGTAACGAGGATAAATGAGAATGCTTCCAAAAGAGCGGTTTCACTGGGAACAGATGCAGGCACATTTCTGTCATTGTGAGATGCCAATGGCAGTTCTTCCCCATTCAGCGTCTTTTAATTAGCCCTCTGCTGTTTGGAAACCTGAGAGCATTGTTGGTACTACCTCTGTTTATTAAAGATTCATATTTAGACTTTGCTGGCCATGGGTCATTTGCTTTTTGGAACCAGAGCAACAGAAAATTGTGCCTGAGATATCTGAATGAGAAGTACTTAATGAAATGACTAACGTCTTCAGCCAAGTGTCTAGTTGATTACAGGGTCCAAACAGCAGAACAGCAATAAATCTGCCACAAAGAGAATTGTCAGTCAAGAAAAAAGGCATAAAACCAAAGAGACAGGGAAGCAAGAGCTAAAAATGTGAAAATGCAAATCTAGTGTTATTTTTACTAGTCAGAGCTCATATGCTAATTTGGTCAAGTGTGAGATCCCACCATTTCTCAGAGAGCACTATTTTACAGGGAAGGTGAAGTTCCATTCTGCAATCATTTTAAACATTATACATTTTCTCCAGGAAAAAAAGAAAGAAAAAAAGCAATGAAAAACCCAACAACATTTTGCAGCATAAAAATGCCCAAAGCCTTTCCTTTGCCACAAAACAGTGTATACATAAAAACACAGTTGTACATTTATGATATTTCCACCAGAGACATTTCTTATCTTCCTCTGCTCTGACTAGAAAATGGTGATCAGAAACTCAAATTTTTGGATGTCAGCATAGTCCTCTGCAAGCCCCCTGCCCCTCCGAGTAGGACAATAAGTGCCCATTTAAAGCAAACCTGGCAGTATGTGCCTGCATAAAGAGCCTGGCAATCAGTCCCAAATGCCTTCTCTATCATTTGGATTCCTGCAAGGTTTTTCTTTCTGGTACACAGGGCATCTTTGTTGACACTACCAGCAGGCAAGCTGAAATGAAGCCAGGCTTAACATTACGCCTTGACACTGGAACAGGCATTGTAGCACGGTTCAGCTGCGTGTCAGGAGGCTGGTGGGAGCTCTCATGTACCCAGGCAGCTTTGGGGGTGTTTAATGCCTCAACACACCATGCAGAGACACTTGAACAAGCCCTAGGCAGGGACTGGGCAAGGTGAGCCTCTGGGAGCTCAGGTAGCCTGCTCAGACTAGCATCACACCTTGTTCAAACACAGCCTGTGATAGCCCTTCACTGGCAAGCAGTGACAGCCACCTCTGTACCCACCTCAGCACACCACCCACCCACAAAGCCACCTGCACACACGGGCAGCTAAACTGGATTGCTCCAGGGGGCTTGGACACACCTCTGTTTTGACGTGAGTGTCAAAAGGACCCCATAAATCCGAGCTTCTGCTGCTGCCCCTCAGCCCATCTCCAAGCCCACCAGTGAGCTCTACAGTGATCTCAGACAGCCCTACAGCAGCAATGGCCTGGCATCTTTACACCCCTTTAACAGAGAGTTAAACAGGATGTTTCAAAGTCCTGACACCCTCAAGGCAGGGTCAACAGAGACTTTTGGTAGTCTGGCCAAACTCAGGTACCCCACAGTGGTCTCTGCAGCACGTGGAGCACAGCCCAAGAGGAGGCACCCAATGGATGACAAAACTGCCTGGCATCATTGCCTGCTTTGGCATGCACTGAACATCAGGTATGCTGACATACATATATATCAAATATATTCATCATGCACACTGGCACACAGTGTTTTACACTTTCTATGAATCATACCCTACAACCTGTCTCTGCTTGCCAGGAGACTGAAATCCTATCACTGCACTCTTAAGAACATCATTAAGAGGCTTAAAGAATAGAGACTCTGCGTGTCTCCTTCAAAACAAATTTTGCTGTAATTTTTGAGGTTGATGCAAAACTTCAGCTGCAGTACAGAACAATAAACAATACATATTTTATAATGGCAGCACAAAAATAGCATGCAGTATTTCTTTCCTGGGCCTGCTAGTGCTTCTCTTCTGCTTTAAGATCACAAGAGAAGAAAAGCACAGCTTATTTTGAGTGCCTTCCATTCACTGGTTGTTATTTATTTATTTATTTATCTAATTTATTTTTCCTTTTTGTCCTTTGTAGCCCTGCTTCTGCACTAAGGGCTTTAGCATGTCTACTTTGCGCGGTGGCTTCCCTGGGATATTTTACCTCTATCAACTGTTCAAATGTTTATCTTCACCAGGAGTAGAAGGAGAAAAGCTTGATTCCCTCAGGGTGATGCAATGTTTCTGCATGGCATTTCAATAGCATCCTGTTATTCAAACAATTAGAAATCACAGAGACCATGCACAGAATTATCAGCATACTGCATGGAGATTTTTATTATTATGTAGTGCATAATGAAAATGATTTGAAGGACCCCAAAGCATCATAACAGAAGGAAGCACTGAATAATCAGGTGATTTTTTTTTTTTTTTTTTACTGCAAGAGCCCAAAATATTGTTTACTGGACATATGTCAAGCTAAAATGCACTAAAGTGGTGAATATATTTACTGATGGCCTTCCTTGCATACCAAATTCACTAGTCTAGGAGTGTAGCTGGAGACAGAGCCAGGAGCCTGGGCTACAGCTGCCATGCTGCTGCTGCTGCATAGCAGGGACTGACTGGCAGTGCTTAAAAATACACACGGATTTGTCAGAGCACGTTTTTCATGGCAGCTCGGGGAGGATGTTTCAAAACCATGGACTGCTCCTGGAGACACCTTGCTGCACTGCCATGAGGAGAGTCCCTGGGCACTGGCTGCTTCCCAGAGCTCAGTGAGGAGCTTGTCTCATGCTCCTCCAGTTTTCAAGAAGTCATCCTGGAGACTGCAGCTCATGAAAAATCCTTTAATCTGCAGTGCAGGACAATGCAACTTGAGTCCTAATTCCCCTTTAATTTTTGACCCGTACCTTTTTTTACTAAATTTTTGACAAAAAACATAACAAACTTCACCTTTGCTTCCTTCTTACAATTCCCAGCACCAATTATAGTACAACCTTCACCTAGCTTCCCAATGCCTCTGGTGCCCTCAACAGTACATTGAGTTGTATGCTAACAACTTTAGAGCAAAACAAATGTCTCTCTTTTTTTTCCCCCTGTTCTTCTAAATATAATTTTTATTTAGAAAGTAATAAGTTGCATAAAGCAATCTTTGCTACACTGGACGCTTTAAAGCCAAACAGAGAATCACAAGGCTGATGACTGGGTTTGAAGAGTCATGGAAAAACCCTCCTGCTAGCTGTGTGACTAGAGAAGAAAATTCTAATTCTGTACACATGCCAGTTCAAGTGTCTGCAGGTACCTAATGTGTGAAGTTTATTTCAAACTCATAGAATAAAATACATGCCCTTTTATGGTTTGCCTACCCCTGGTGTCCTTCACGTCTCTGTGGTCTGTGCTAAAACAAAGCTTTGCTGAGTGTTTGCGTAAACATGTGAGGCTGTCCTTCATGAACGGTTTATTGCTGTGTGCCTCAGACTGCTGATATTGTTCACTCCTATCTTGAAGCCAGCAGAAGAACGAAAATTGTTTCCACAAATCCCAGAGCTTCACCCCAGACTGAACAACCAGTGGGAATATTGCAATGTCCAGTGGGAAGCATGGGACACTAACTAGCTGCGGGTCCTGGCATGGACCTGCCATGCAGGAAGGATCCGTCTGCTCATAAAAAACTGCAGCACTTTCTGGGACCAATGGCAAATTTCTGCTAAAACCTTTGTTAACAACACTAGAAGTTATTCCTGAAAGTGGAAAGTGGACTGATTTATCAGTGAAAGTAAAGGGATGATGGCTTTTTGGCTAGCAGAGACCAGTGTGCTGCTAGCCCCCTCCCTTCCAGCACATGAGCCATCCGCTGCTGGTGGGGAAGGGAAGTGGGGACCTTTCTAAAATGAGTGAAAACGGTGGTAAAGAAATTCCTCAATGTAAAGTCTGCCTCCACATGTGCAAACCCAGACCAGCTCTCCCCACAAACCTCTCTGCATCCTTAAACATGTGTGCCTCCCTCTTCCTCACAGATTCACAGGTACTCTGAGGTGTAAGAGACCTGCAAAGATCGTCTTCAGTAAACAGCCCATGCAGGGGTTGGACCCACAGCCTTGGTGCTGTTAGCACCAGGCTCTAACTGGGGATACCTGCCTTATGCAGCACCATCTGAACTGGCCACATACTCCAGGCTACCCTGCTTGGTCAGCTGCCTTCAATGACAAAACAAAATCCAGCCTAGCTATTTAATGAAATTTTGGCGGGATACTTCCAGGTTTTCCTTCACTCATTGTTGGCACGTCCTGCACAGAAATAAGGCAGGATAACCTCATGTTATCCTGCCCAGCAGTGAAATGAGATCTCAGCCCCCAGGTATGAGCCTGGGACCCAAGCAAATCACTGCCATTTGCAAGGAGGGTGCAGTAGTAACCCTCTTTTCCTCAAAGCACCCAGGTCTGTAGGTGAAAGCTGCTGTACAAAACTAGGCTTTAGTGCTGGCTGGGGATCTGCCTCTTCTCTTGCTGCCTCATGCTGACCACAGTGGCTGCCTGCTTTTGGGATCAAGCCCCAAGGGACAGTCCACTGCCAGGGAAAGGAAGACAGACAAATGACTGCAATGTGCCATCCCAAGGACATGTCCTTGCCAGCAAACTAATGGGATGAGAATAATCTTCTTCAGGCCTGGGACACAGATCAGTGGAATGCATCTGCAGCTCCTTGAAAGGAGCAAGTGCTGTGCACTGGTCAGGACAGGTGTCCCCGGGGCACCTGTGCTGTTCCACAGGAGAGAGCTCTGTTACAAAATGGGCAGGCTGAGACATAGCAATTAAATCTGTACGTCTGGGGACATCTCACACAGGCTTTTAGCTGCAGCCTGCACGCAGGAAGGGACTGGGGCAGAAGATGGGCTCTGTGAGGAAGGGACACCTGCCACTTGGCAGGGGCTGTGAGAGCTGAGGTCAGCCCTGTGCGTCAGCTCCTATTGAGTTTTCCTCAGGCTCATATTTAATGCATGGGATGTATTTTTAATGGTTTAGATGTGTGAACAAACCGTGGCCTTGATGTTCCTACATGGGTGTGTGAAGGAGCCTTCGACCTTCTGCAATGGATGCAGTTCTATTTTAATAGTTAACATAAAGTGGGATGGAAGAGATGAAGCATTCTATTAAGACATTTGATAATAAATTGGTAAGTGCTTTCCCAGTGTTTTACATAGTTATTCTCTCTGCTGATCTATTTAGCCAACACATGTAATTCTGAGCTACAAAGTTGTATTCCTGCTTTCGTAAACATACTTACATAAAACTCAATAACAACACAGTCTATTTATTGCTAAAACGCTAGTAGGAAATTGGAAAAGGTATAAATACAATTCATTGCTGGTGATCTCCTGCCCCCTGAAGGCACTGTAAGGCTCCAAATCTTGCTCAGTTCACAGCATCATAAAACCGAAGCAATAAATGTCACTCCTTTCTTGATTGCGCATTAGGCCAATCGGCTTTTTATTGCGACTAAATAGGCCGTCAGGAAGGCACCGCTCGCTTTACTGCTAGGGGATGACTTTGGCTAAATGGGGGGCCAGGGAGGGAGAAAGCTTACTTTTAAATAACAAGGCTAAGAGAAATCAGGGGGAAAAAGAAGGTGCAAAAGCACGTTGCCCTGCAAGGCCTTTACACTTGCTCTTTCATGCTGTAATGCCTTGATGTACGCAGACGATTACGTGTCAATGCACATTAATATCTGATGTGCATTACCATATTATCATCCCTTATGTGCACTTTCACAGCCTGGTGAGCCCAGGCTCTCCCAGCCATGGGGTTACACAACCAACGTCACTGTGGGGCTACAAACTCAGTCTCGCACAGCTCCGGGGAGCACCAGCGCACAGCTCTGCCCTTGCAGGGCCCAAAGGGACCCTCCTGTGTCCCTCTCACAAAGCAGCAGGAGCTGGGCATGATATTTACAACACTCTGTATTACAGCAAGAGCACAAAACAGTGTGCCAAAACCATTCCTCCCAGTGCAAATAAAGCCATGTGCTCAGAAGGCTAGGACACTTTCCTACCCAGGACTGAAAACCACAGTCATAGCTGGTGGCAGGAAGTAAAAAAAAAAACCCAGACCCTGGGTTCATTTGCTCCCCTGCTGAACTGTGCACATGGAATGGTTCTCTCCACCATGCTGTCACGTGTATGTGTTGTATGCTGACATTGCCTGAAAAGACAGGGGGATGCTGTTGCTGTCCCACACAACGCTGAGCCACACATGTGCACCCTTGAAACAGGTACAGGTCGGTGTTAACGCAGTCCCACAGCCACACCACCTCGATGCTGCCACCGCGCCACATCCTCCAGCTGCCCCGTCACATAAACGTTTAATTCAGCTGTTCATGCTGGATGAGCCTTTCCAGCCTCCCAGCAGGCAGAAAGAAGGCAGGAGAGGATAACCTCCCTCCCACCCTTGGGTAGTGCTCCCAAAACCCTCCCCGAGCCCCTGAATGTTGGCAGCCACTGCAGTTCCTCCCCACTGTCCAGCAAACAGTCGACTGGACTAGCTGCAAGTCAGCTTTACATTTCCTCCCTGCTTCCACAGCCCTCTGTCCCTCCAGCCTTCTCTGCCATGACCACCCATCCCTCCAAGCCTCCTGTCCACACACCGCATAGACACATCTTGGCCATGGAAACCTAACAGGAAAATTGGTCTATGTTGAGCCACGCTTTTAAAATTATTGGAGCTTTTTTCCCCCACCTCTAATGTTGACTGACTCCTAATTGCAAAGACAAATGATGACCGTGTCTCTTACAAGCCTTCCTATCCCTGAATTTCAGAATAATTTGTGCCTTGCTCCTACAAGAGCATGGCACGGTAAGACATGAAAACCCCCCAAAATCTCAGAAGCTATTTTTGGCTTTTGACAAATCAATATTTCCTCTGAAGCAATTGAAGCAGTCAGTAAGGCAAATTCTGCTTTTATCATCACAATTTCCAAGTTATACCTTTGCACTGTGTGACTGACAGAGCATTCACACTCCAACTGAGTTTGTTCTCCCTTCTACCAGCAAAAGGCTCCACAGGCTACTGAGAAGTTACTCCATAGTTATCAAACTGGGAGAGAACTTTTGTTTCACTGAAGTCAGTGGGATAACTTTCATTGACTTCCCTAAGTTGGAAGTTCACCTTCTGAACTGAAAACCAAGTTTGGGCGAGCATCTGAAAAGAGGAGCTTAAGGAAAAAAAAAATCTGTAAGCTTTATGACTGTATAGAGTATTATTCCCTGGACACACAGCAGGTTTTGCTGTAATTGCAAAAGATAAAAAATGCCTTTTTTATTACAAAACCAAATGTTAGGGATTCTAGTTTTTGGATAAGAGATGGATGTGTCGTATGGGGTCCTTAAAAAACTACTTGGGTGAGTAGTACAGATGGAATACAATGTGGGTTTGCATTTATCTGAGAACATTTAGACCCATGATATATAGTCTACACGACAGACTTCCTCTATGTATAGAGAAAATATAGCCAATTTCTTTGTGTAGGCTGAATTATTTACCAGAGTGTTCCAAAGTGTACTGGTAATAAAACACTATGAAGTATAAGTAACTCCAGACAATCTTGGCTTATGTTAAAACAAGTTTCTTTTCTTTTTTTTATTTTTTTTTTTAAAGAATGTTATTAAGAAAATAAATCCTGAGAATCTGGAAAGGCAGGACTTACTCAAATGAACATAAGCCTCTGAAGGATTGTGTTGACTCAATGGGTAGAAAGGTCAAAGTCTCCCAACCATCATCCTAAAGGAGTTGGGAATCAGTCTCACTTCAAAATTAAATAGGCTATTTTGGCACAGGATGAAGGATGCAGAGATGGTAAAGTGATTCTGTGAAATTCACCTGACTGGGAAAAATGGCTGGTTTTAACTAAACCCAAATAATATATAGAGAGAGAGAGAGAGAGAGAGAGTAAAACAACTTCACCAGATGGCCAAACAAGCCATCATTTTTCCAAGCTTTAACTTTCTAGCATGGCCACTAGTAGTGCAATCAGTTTAGAAACACAAAGTGCTCATTCCCTCATCCTCCTCTGGAGAACTGGACCACAAGCTTTTCTTGGAGCTGCTGAAGATAAAGCTGTTTTTTCCACACCTTTCCTGGCTCCTTCTGCAGACTCCTTCTGAGAAAGAGGAAACCCACTTACTTTTGGATTGACTTAGGGTCTTTCTGAAGTCTGCGGGGATCTTTCCCTGTTTATGGTTGGGTACAAAGTCACTTTTACACCTAGGCCAGTTTAGGTTGGAATTACCCTCTGAAAGAGTCCTACAGTATCTCAGCAGCTTGACAGAGAGAAACCTGACAGGAACCGTGGCATTTGTGCAATGCTTACCTGGGGACCTTATATCCTGACCCTAACATGATGTCTAGACACTGGTTTCTAATGAGCCAAATCTTTTGCCTAAGCTGGAGCTGCTGCAACGTTGTTCTTGTTTGTGCTGTGGACAGCAACTCAAGCTACAATTTTGTATTTTGCTAGTTTTCCCACTTTTGTGTCCATTCATGTGGCATTTTTTTTCCAAGTCCCAAATGGAGAAACAGGGCTGGGCTGTCTGTTCAGCTCTCATACTCCAGGCAGCAGGATCTGGCTGACCAGCCTCCAACCTGGCCCTTTCTCAGAGCAGGCTTTGTAATTAAAACATAACATACAGACAGGTAGGCGTCATCTCGCTTTTTCTAACATTCCTCATGTTTTGTCTTTCATGGCAAACCCTTCATTGACTAATTTCCAGTTGCTCAGGCTACACTTTTTCCAGTATTGCTGACTCCTAGCCCTGCACAGTGTCTCTACACTTATCTCAACATGTCATCTCAACAGTTTCCCTGGAAGTCAGAGGCTTTCCTTTTATTTCAAAATCTTTTAACCATAGAACATGCACCAAATGAAACATTACCAGTTAACAGAGACAGCAGTAGGCTCATTTCTGGGCAGGCACTGGAGGTAGCTCTGCTATCAGGCTGAGGCTAAATAAGTGATATGGGTGTGAGAAGGTGCAACCTGCTTGGTCATCTGCTGCTGTGCAGCGCAGAGATTGTGCTGCAGTGCCTTTACTTCCCTCTGCAAACCCTTTCCTGGACTCTTACTAGACATGACTACTGAGCTCCATGTGAAGATTTATGCAGCAGCATCTTCACTTCATGCCTTAGGTATGATCTCAAGTTAAACAGAAATTTAAGTTTTTGCAGAATTGTGTATTTTTAAGGATTTGATTCCATTCCTCTGTTTATTTGAAGCATAAGTGCAACGTGTATGTTTAAGTGTTATGCCTAGGTATGAGCAAAGATCTACTTTTTCTCTAGAAGAGAAAGAAAAGCAGCAGAAAACAGCAATGTATCTACTGTATAATGTTTGGGACATTGCAGATGTTAAAGCAGCTCGTTGTTTCTGCATCTGGAACAAGTAGGTCACACATAGTTATTATACACACTGCTGAACACGAAGCAGCCAATACCCGTGTAATGTATGTGAGACTTCAAACTACCTTTTAGTACTTTTATAGCAGTACAGCATCTTGTTTGCAAATCCTCTGCTTGAGAGCAACTGATGGAAGGGGGAAGGGACTCAAAGCTGACTGACCTAATTGCTGTGTGGATCGAGAAGCTGGCAAAATCATTAGTTTCTTTTGCATGGTTTCTTTCTATACTATAATAAAGATAAATATTGATTGCTAGGGCAGTATGGATTGCAGGGGTCGCTGCAGATGGCAGCTGCATGATTTGCACAGATACATCCCATGTACAGAACCACTTATTTGCATGAGAATGCAGTTTCACCCTCCTCGTGCTGCTGACTGTTCGCTTGCCTTATAGGAGCATTTACCCACACTAAATGTACCGGTGATTAGCAGTAAAATATGAAATGAGGGACTGGAACGGTTCATCTTCGTAATATCTTCTGTATGTGTATGTGCCTGCCTGCTGAGGGTAAGCAGAGTTTATTGTCCCAGCCGTGTGGACAGAAGCACAGGACACAGGGGACCTGCTGTAATTACGCTGCAGTGTCACCACCTCACCCGGGAATGCTGCCCAGCCGCACAGCACTGGGGCCAGCGCTCCTTCCTTCCCCACCGACCCACACACTGAACAAGCCAAGCTCTTTCCTCCAAGCTCCCAGCCTGGGGTCATCAGTGTCCTTGCAGAAGGGCTTCAGCATCTTCTGAGCTGAACCTGCCCAGTGGGATCCTTGTCCACTCACAAGGAAGGAAAAGGCCCCTCCAATGTGGGCCAGGCTCATGAGGAGGGAGGAAAGTTGCCTACCATGACTATGGTGTCTATTGCAGAGCATGACATCTCACACCCAGCCAAGAAGGAGTCCTTGGGGTGAGTGGGACCATGTTGCAGTAAGCAGCAGGGGCATTTAGACCCCTTTTGACACTGACCCCACTTTTTTGTCACAACCCTCAAGCGACCCGTCTCAGGGTTAGGCAACCTCCTGCCAGGGAACTGCTGCCTCTCTCCTCCACCTGCAGCCTCCCACAGGGAGAAAGGGCCAGGCAAAGGAGCACTCCGGAGGTGGCCTCCTCACCTCCTTGGACACTGCTAGGCTGCAGGGGAAGCACTCTGAGAGCACACCACACACCTCTGTGTGTCTGCCTTCCAGCTAGCAACCTGCATCTTACTGTGGGCAGTGCTGCACTTCCACACTGCTGCTGGCTGACCTGCTGATACTGGAATTCAAAGGGAAAGTATGCATATTTAACCCCAATTCATCATCTTGATTTTGATTAACTCTGCAAGTCAGAGGTTTGCAGGATTTAATCTTGTTTTAAGAAAATACTCCTGTCCTCTCCATTGTCGGCATTTTCCAACA
Source organism: Coloeus monedula (assembly GCF_965178545.1). Taxonomy (NCBI): domain Eukaryota; kingdom Metazoa; phylum Chordata; class Aves; order Passeriformes; family Corvidae; genus Coloeus; species Coloeus monedula. Next base: position 9,212,101 of record NC_138787.1, read on the forward strand.
GGAAACTCAACCAAAGGATCTTTCTTATTATCTATCTCCTGCCACTTTGGACATATTGGTGGACCTCTGAAATAGCTGCCCAGTATTTATCCAAACCACAGCTTGTCCAGTGTAGGGAGTGCTCTTATTTCCTCAGTGGCCCATAAGGAGGAGATTAATGCTGGAACCCAGGTTTCTGACGTGGTTCTGCACTGACACTAAGCCACTCCAGCAGAGAGCAGGCACTCCACTTGGTGAGCACTATTTATGTACAGAGAGTGTTTCATAGAGGCTTTTTGGAAGATCTGAGCAACACACCACTGTTCAAAATGTTACGCCTCATTCTTCAATTCCTTTTAAGTGTATCTCTCGGGGTGTTATGTTGAGTAGCCCCGTCTTACAAAATCAATTATTCCTTAGCCAGCTCAGAAATAAAACCCAAAGCAAGCAACACCAAATGTCTGATTTACCAATAGATTGCAACCCCGTGCTAAAGAGCGCAGCCACTGCCCTGCTTTAAATATTCATGAAGCCCACTGGTGCAAAATGCATTAAAGGTGGGAATAATGCCAGTAATACACGATCCTCTTAGTGACAAGAAGCTTTCACATATTAAAGCAGCAAGATGTTAAAGACTTTCAAGTGAACAGTCTTTGTTTTTAACTTAGAGAAAGAGATTCACTAATGGAATGCCAAATTGCATTCACTCTCATGCTACTTGACTGCAGAATAGGATAATAACACATGTGTGCTTCTGCATGCCATGGAAAACCTGTTATTACAGAGGTTTCTTTCCTGCCTTTTCTCTGTACTTTCCAGAAAATGTTCACACAAATCTTCCCCCTTCAAGTAATCTTCTGGGTGCCAATCCTCCATTAAAATCCCAGGAGTCTAGCCATTAACAGATTCGTTTAACGCAAATAAAGAGATTTAAAAATAAAGGTGGCACAGTACAATAGCACAATTTAAATGAGTGAGAACTGGCAATGAATAACCAAAAAAAAAAAAAGGGACAAAAAGAATTAAACCAGAGATAACAGTCCACAAAATATAGACTGTGACAACGCAGAATAATGTCAATTGTCACTGTAAATCATCAGCAGTCCAACCACATCTGCTATCACACCTGTGCTCTCTTTTCTGATCTGCTCTGGCACCCTAGAAATAGAAGGCAAATAGCCAGCCTCACATTTCCAGCTCTCTGAAGTCTGGCACTGCTACCAGCCTGCATTCCTCTCAACCTGGAGTGGATCAGGCACTCACCCTGCACCCTCAAACTGTTCCTGACTGATAGGGATTCGCTGCTGGTGCTGGGATTATCATCCTGCAGTAACAGTCCCAGGACCACCAGGGACCCTGTTTGGATTTTACAAACCTCATCAGTCAGGTGAGATAGGTAAAGGAGCCCTGCTTACATCTGATACCCAATCCACAGAAAAATAGTGATTAAATAATAAATTGGCATTTCTTGTCAAGGAGAGTGAGGCAATATGCATCTCTGGTGCCAAACATGAAAATTCAATTAACATATATTTGAAAGAGGGATCTAGAACCTCTGTACATAGTGCACTTTTATTCTAGAAATAAGAATAGTGAAAAGCTGACATGCAGAAGGCTCATTGTTTAGAAAGATGCTTATCCAAGGCTAATCAGGGGGCAAAGACAGGAAAATAGGGCTCTGTTACAGCACATGAGGTTGCTTACTTCAAAGCAGAACCTTAACAGGCTTTACATGGTCTCTGTACTTCGGGTTGGAAATCAGCTTTCCTGCCTCCTAACAGTTTGTCTGGGAGCATCTTCCCAGCACCAGCCCTTCCCCGAGAAGCACCTTCCCCTGCAGAAAGAGTGCCTGTCAGTAAAGACAGAGCACCTCAGCTCCTGCCATCATTATGCTGCTCCGTAAAAGCCAAGTTGTTTCAAAGGGGAGGAATTAGATTGTGCAAAAGCTGCAGTGGGAACACTGGGGTAAGTTGGATCAGGCAGTTTTACCAAGCTATTTCTGGAAAAAAATAAACACTGCTACTCAGTGCTTATGATTAATAATGTTATCTTGTAGCTAATTTTATTCCTTGCCCCTCTCTTCTCCTGCCTTCCAATTTGGAAGCACACTTAATTATGAAAACATGAGCACCAGACTGTGAATTTTGATATATTAATTTCACCACGGTTTTGTTTCTACACTGCGCCACCAAAGCTCTCAAGGACAACCAGTCAAGGAGACAATGAAAATCATAACACCTGGGGTAATTTTCTTAAGCAAAGTCAACATTAGGCAATTTCTTACTCACAAATTTCATTACATTACTGAAACCTATAACCATGATGCACCTTGCTCCTGTTTTTCAACACCACAATTTCCTTTGATGACTGGAGCCAGAGCAAGGACTCGGTGGTTTGTTTTCTTGGGGCTTTTTAAGAACTAGAACCGGAGATTACTGATTGCTAAGAGGCTGGCAAGACAAGACCAAAATGAACACACTGGATAACCATGACCATATTCCTGAGCTTCTTCACTGAACAGAAGAACTGTTCCTAATTCCAAGCCTGGCCAAGGGTGCACGGATTCCTTGCCTGGGCGGGGTCACAGCTGCCCAACACTGGGCCCAGCTCTCACGTTCACCATTCATTTATTGACTCCTCTCTGCTCCATTCTCATTCTCCACGTTAGAGCTCTGTTTTATTGACATCTCACTGCCTGGTCTGTGCATCCATTCTTTAGCTACCACTAGCCCACAGCTCCAGAAGCACCATCCAGACAACAGCTCTAATGTTTGCACGGTTATTTTGTTGTCTCTCAAAATCTGGTTAAATTACTTAGAGGGAGACATGAGGCATGGCATTAGGGCAGTGTTAGAAATATAGCTCTGTGAATAGTGACCTTTTTGATCTATTGGCTGTTCCAAAATCACAATGAAATTATTAGCTCACAGTTGGCTTAATATAAGTTTCCATATTTCCTAGGCAAAATGAAAAATAAAAGTCTGAGTTGATAGAATTATTTCCCCGCAGCTTATGTAATTAAAGTTTAAAATAGCAAAAAAATCTGAATAATTTTGTAACCCCTTTTAAAAAAATAAAAATTAAAAACATTTTCATTGAGAAAATGTCTAAACGTATACTCTCATTTTTTCAAGCAATTGAGGGCAAGGTTTTCAACTTCAGCAAGCTAGGGAAAAGAGAGACAGATTTCCCAGCACTTCTAATGCCACACATGAATTAACATGATGATAATACTAATGATACTTTTTAACTGGAAAAGCTTTAGGTCAATTATTTTTCCCAATTCTATTTTTACTGAAGTATGAAGCTGTAAAACCCCAGATGGAATAACATAAGTTATAATGGCAACAAAATGGATAACTGTGTTTCTAAACTTGGTCTAAACTATGCATGTTCCAAAATTATAAACCAGAGTGTTCTACACATTTTTTTCAGAGTAATAACCACCTCAGTCACTTTGAGATGAAGCTCTGGGTGCAGAAAATTGAGTATCTAACATTTGTAATGCTTTCTAAACCACAGTACCTTTAAATAATACAACATTCATTAAAATAGAAAAGTAGAGCAAATTACTGTACCAAACATCCTCTGCATCTTCGTCACACTCTGCCCCAAACTGGCAAATGTCACAGGTCGATGTCTCTTTTTGATTGGTTTCACCTGAGCCTTCATTGACTGTTTGATGGAAAGCAGAAGAATGTACATTAGTAAAGACAGCACTGTAGCAAAGCACTTCTCTCTCTCTAGAAAAATCTATTCACTGCATCAGCTTAATGTGCTGCTCACAAAGCCGACGGCCGGCCAACAGTGCTCCTGAGCGGGCCAACACAGAGATTTCCATGCTGGCCTGTGATAAATCCCCTCAATTACAGAGCTAAAAGGAAAACCAGAGAAAAACCCTTCCTTTTCTCTCTCCCCTTATACAATGACCCCTTCAAGCTGCAGCCCAGGAAGGTCGTGTCCCCACTGAGCCTCACTGCTTTGTTCCCTGGGAAAATAATGGAGGGGCACTGATAGCATCGCATGCTGCGTCGTGTCCTTACCCATGAAGGCCTTGAGATGGCCCCAAGGGGATGCTTTCCTCGAAAATGTTTTGAAATTACCTGCCATGTGGTGCAATCTAGTCCACTCCAAAGGCAAAACATTTTTCTCTGCAGAAGCACAGCTATGAGCCCCAAGGACTAGTTATCTCTGGCAGGAAAGATTTAGTACTGTCCAGAGGAGAGGACAATCTCCAGCACAGGTTAAATTTGAAACCTGAGAAAGTCAATGCTGATGTCTGCAATTGTGTAAGGTTTGTACCTGGCCCTTAAGTCAAAAATAAGAAGGGTCTAAAGGGAAAATAAAAATATGGGTGTAAGAGGACGGAGAAAAAATACTGATGGCTGAGTATTGAAAGACGGAAAGAGACCACTAAGGTAGGCACCAAGAAGAAGGTTTGTTAAAAGACCCAAAGGAAACATTATCTATGTTTCTACTGAAGTGTATAAACACCCTTTGATATCTTTTGAAAGACACCACTCTCCAGCAAGACACTGTACCTAGAGATATCATTCTGCCAGTTGCAGAGTTATTAAACCAACGCAGACTTCAAGCATCAATCTGCTCTGACTGATGTTGTTATCTGCACTAACAGCCTCTGCAGTGTCATCTCTCTTGCACTTGGAGTCAGCACCGTGGTGCAGGCTTCTGCACACCTGGGTTCAGGGTTCTGCACACCTGGGTGCAACCCACCAAAGCTGGTGCACACGTTGACGTGTGTTGGTAGCCCCAGTGACATCCACTGGACAAATTATCTGCCTGATGTACATCCAGATGGTTACCAGAGGCTTTTGTGTCAGAGTGTTCTGATTTTGAATAAGCTGCTTTTATTATTTACTCAAAAAAGGACAAGAATCCCAAGCTTTCACAAAGCTGTTCAAGGAGAAAGGGCTTTTGCCCCTTGAAGAGCAAGTGTGACTCCAATGCCTGTTTTTCAACAAACTTGTTTCCCTATCCTGGACAAGTTATGTCTCTGCCATGCTTCCCACTATGTGATAACAGGAATAATATAATTTCCTACCAAGAGAGAATGTGGAAACAAGTATATTAAAATATTGTGATATACTTAGATACTACAGTGACAGAAATCACAGAAATACCAAAGGTAGATGACTTATCTAAAATGCGTTTTTCCTAAGCCTTAATATAGTCGAAGGAAGTGTTGGTATTTTTAGGTATGGACTATGCTGCATTAATTTCCTATCAGTCATGCTTGAATTTAGACTATATTAAACTGAAAAAAAATCACCTATGAAAAGCATTCTGATTATCTGATTATGCCAAAAGGAAAAAAAAAAGAGTTTTGCTCTATTTGTACTAACTTGCTCACCTTTATATCCTTAAAATTCATGTAACAAAAACCGAAGGGGAAACCAGGAAAACACACTCTGGATTTTTGTTCTACTGCATTGTCAGGCTTTACAGGGAGGGTCTGAGCTGTGGTTTTTCTGTCTCCTAAAATGACTGAGAAACTCTGTAGGCTCCCATGTTATAAAAGCCAATGTACGATGGGGGACAAGGTGTCCAAGCACCACATCCTCACACCAGCAGCATCTCCAAGTGCTGCCTGTGTGATTCTGGCCCCACATCACCGTGCCACTCATGACCCTCCCCACCTCCCTGCAGCTGCACCCATGCCTGCAATGTTGCATTTACATTTTAAATAAAGAAATCTCTTTTATTGAGGAGACAACTTTGACAGCCAGATGTGGCAGGGGATTTCCAGTGGTTAAGATACTACGCAGGGCATGTAATGAGTGACGAGGGGACCTATGGGCAGAAGACTTCTTACAACAGCCAAGCATTCCTCACCTATCGGAAATATGACAATTGCTCCAGTTCAGGAGGGTGAGAATGTATACTTTATGGAATGGAGCTTTAATTTCTTTATTTTGTTATTCTGCAAATCACTTCCCATGCATTTCCTTTTAATTTAAAACATATGCCCTGCTTTCTTCCTCCCTGTAATGTTTCTATTCGTAACTGTCCAGCACGTGTCGTTTGACCGGGGACCTCACACGGCTCTACATCACTGAATAAGTGAAACTGCTACTTAAGCCATTAAAAAAGGCATTTGAAAGACTGAGCACGTTGAAGAGAAGTAACTGATTTAGAGAAGATCATCCACACTACGGCACATTGCAGTTCTGAATTTCTACTTGAAATAGGTCACTCCTTCATATTTTTCTGAAGAAGCTCTGTGACCAGCTTTCCATAGTCAATGTGCATGCTGTCACTAAATGTGCAAATGTGCAGCAGTCCTTACTAAAAAAGACAGCTGTTCATCTGTTTATGCTCTTTCTGTTGTCAGTAACACAGATAATATTATTCTTCACATTTCTTAAAGGTGTGTTTTCTCTCCCTACACAAACATACCCACTGGCATATGCACCCACACCCAGAACTGACACACACAGGGCTTGTTTTCTCCATGCTGTGCAGATAAGTGCTTTGATAAATCAGACATCTTACAATGAGTTACTTTCCCAATATATCCTGCTGCTTTCTAGCTTGAGGACTAGTGGATACTTATTTTCTAAGGTGACTCTTTTTTCCTTTTTTCCCTTCACTGCACTTGCTGATTTGCACTTCTTTCCTAACCCAACTGAAAAAGATTGTTAGCAAAAATAATCTAGCTTCTGGATTCCTCTTCTACAAAGGAGAATGATTCTTCTCCTCATGCATGTTAGGTAGTTCTCATATTGGCAACTGTTGAGGTTTTAACACTAAGGCCCTGCAGGGACATATTAGGGCTCCAGGGAGGTTAATCACTGAAGCCCACCACTTACTACTCACACAACTGAGAAGTGTTAAGCTGCAAAATTCTTATTTGTATTAGCAAGATTATCAACTTTGAGAGTCCAAAGAAATGTGCTAACAAGGTTTAGGAGGTCACTAGCATTATCTGAAAGTCACTTCAGAGACTACGTCAATCTCCTAAGCAATATAAATTCTCAGCTGTGAAGGCACTACACACAATTTACAGAGTCAATGGACTGTGCTAACCACAACAGCTCCTGTTTTAATCGTTTGGTCCATCTCTGGCATTCTCACAGCACTCAGATCAGATAACTGTGATTTCAAGAATATCTGTATTGTTTGCAGCTCCTGCAAGAAAGAAACCATTTCTGAGGCATTTTACTCTGTTTCCCTAGCTGAAAAAAACCAGATTGAAAATATCATTGCTAGATTGGTCTGACCCTGTGCTTATTTCCTGTAACATCAGGAGAAACTAAAAGCCCAAAACTGCCCACTTCCACTGTAAACATCTCTAGTTTCTCTTTACACTTAATCTCTTTGATTCAAGTCTCCTGTAGGTGCTGCAACCCCAAAAAATCATGCTAGGACTTTACCCACATAGCTTCCCAGACTCATGCTCTATTAGGAGTTGAATTGGTGGTTTAGAGGTTTTAAAACATGTACATCAAAATCTCTGTGCTAGAGCTTCTGAATAACCCTTTATCAGTGTCTTGAGAAGGTGCTTGATGAGTGGCAAAGCCAGGATGGAAGTAAATTCCTTGCAATTTCCAGAAAAGCAGCTCCAGTGGGATGGTTAGGAATATGCACAGCATCTTGATCTGATACACAAAGGGCCACAGGGGACAGAGGGCATGCACCTTGCCCCACAGACCAGACTGTGAAGAGGAAATGGGAGAGGGAAGAGCAGCTGATGAGCCACGAGAGTGAGACACAATCAGGTGGCAACACTGGCCAGACACAGATCTCTGAATCTCTCTTTGCTAACACGCCTTTGAAGGTAACAGGGCAAACTCAAGAAAGCCTCAGCTAAGTTTTCACATAGCTTTGTAGGACTATTATAATAACCCTTATTCAATGTATTTCAACTACACTAGAGAACAGAACAAAGAAACAATATAAAACATCACCACACACTTGACTATACAAAATATGACTATAATGAATTATGAATTATGACTACTCTGATGTAGTCTTCCTTTGATCGATGTGATCAGACACGTGCTCATCACAACCCCTGATTCTGACTTGACTCCTCATGGTGGGATACCTTTGGTACTGTTGAAAGAAAAACTTCAAAAAAGGCTTGCTCTAGCTCATCCTAACAGGATACATGCTTGTTTTCAGCTATAAAAATCTAGGTAATAACAAAAATCACATGGAGATGAGAGTTGATGGCCATTTTTGTACTGTGGAATGAAAGACAATGTGCAAATTAAAATGTAGTGGAGGAGGATGCTCTTCAGAACAGCTGAGGTGATCTTGCCACATGCTTCAGTCCTAACAGGAGTGCTCTGGGCAGGTGAGAAGGTGAGTGGATGAAGTGAGAAAGCTCTAAGCAAGCAGGGCAGAGAAGCCAGCAGAATTTACTAAATGTGTGAGAACAAGCACTACCTGCACCTCTATCAGGCGGCTAACAACACCTCACAAACTGCACCAAAAAAAGCCCAGATCCTGCAAGCGACTTCACTCTAATCAATAAGCCTTTTTTTCCTGAAAGCATTAGCTCAGTGAAAACCTGCAAAGTGAGAAAAATGAAGGGTGCGAAGCAGGGGGTCAACTCGCCAATGACTCTGCCCTCGAAACCTGGCAGAGGCTCAGAACAGCATTACAGTCAAAATGAAAGGAAAATGGCCTACAGTATTGGTAATAAATTCAAACTCTGACGTGCCTTGCTCTGCTTTACTCCTGCTGGCTGGCTCCATCTCGGTAAATACAAATTTGCCCTCTCCCACACCCATAAACACTCTGGGGAAATACCTTATTGCAGGGGAAAACAGTGTCTCCACGCAGCTCAGGAGCCAACACCGAACTTCTTAAGGAGACCTGAAATATTCTCCTTCACACCAATGTGCCTTTGAAGGTTTCTCCATAGCACCACAGGTGATTCCTTGAAACCCCCTCTCTGCTGTATGTCCAGGTGACTTAAACAGCACTGGGGTGTGCCATACCCGGGCTGGCTGCCTGAGGAATCAGACCCCCTTTCTCAGGGTTTATACTGCCTCGGGTCCCATCTTTGGATACCTTTGTGTTGCCATTCTCAGCCAAGTGCTGGAAAAGGTTAATGGGATGACTTTGGCATGATGCAAATACCTAGCAGGGTTTTGGAGGATGAACTAGATGCACCCAGCCAGCTCAGATTGCTGATAAAATGTGCTCTTATCTTATTGCTAAAGACCATGTAGATAGAGCCTGGCACTGCTTTGATGCCAGTCAGACTCCATTTGCAGTATTTTTCAGCTCTCGTATTTATATTGTGACTCTCAGATTATACTTTTTTTTCTTAAAAATCATAACCAGTGGATTATCTCAATGTATCAGGATCTTGGCTTCCACGTATACATTTGCTTTGAAAGGTATGTCTAAGCTTTAGAGCAGTGGAGAAAAAGCTTGTGAGTACAACAATACCAGGAACTCTCACATTTACAATTTTTAAAAGCTACTTTCATAGGGCTGATTCACGATTTTTCAGTCCAACGCTGAGCCAATGCTGGAAAGGAAAGCAGCACTTCTGGAGCAGCTCACCCTTGTGCACAGCCCTGTGCTGAGCTCACCCACACCTTGTGGGTGAAGGCTGTGCTTCTGCCTGGATACAGAGTCTCATCAGGGCAAGAAAACCGCCTGGGAATGCCCTGAGTTCAGGTAATAACTAGTAAAAAAATTGTTTCACACTGTTACTAAGCACTGCTGCTCTGTCTTTACTTTGTACCTCTTGTCTTGCTTCCTTTCATGCCTTCCTTCTCTTTCTCTTGTCACTTCTTTCCTTTTCCCACCACCACCCCTGCTTTTCCAGCGGCACTTTCCCAAACCGAGGTCCCACCCGGAGCAGCTCTGGCAGCCCTGCAGATGGGGAGGTGCTGTTGTGAGGGGAGGTGTGGGCTCATGTGCACAGCTCAACATCTTGGAAAGCTCGGAACCCTTCTCCAGCTGTCGCCCAACGTGGGGGCTCGAGGGTCTGCCCTGGCGAGATGGGCAGCATTCCCACCCTCTAAACCTCACTTTTTGTGGCTAAAAGTGGAGGGGATGGGAATGGTTTCACAGGAGCAGCGCTGCTCCTCTGCATGTGTCTGCCTGCAGCTCTCTCCTTTCGGCAGGCGCAGCTGGAGGTCTCTCGCAGCACCCGTGTCTGAAGCCAGGCCATGACCTCTGCGGAGACTTGTCAGCATTTGTACCACCATGGCCAGGAGGGAACGAATTCAATTCTTACTCAAAGTGTATTTATCCTAAATATACACCACTTGCTTGTCGCTGTCTCATGCATATTCCTGCAGCTCCCACAGTGCATTTGATAAAAAATTAAACACGATTAGTTGAGGCCAGCTTCTCCTAGCGAATACCTCTAATGGCGTTACAAAAGGAATGGCTCATTGAATAAAACCCTATTGTAAGCTTTCTGAATGCTGACAAGAAACAGCTGTGGTTATTGCACCATTGTGTGGTGCCCCTACAAAATTTGATGTTTGCCTGGTGTCTGTGGGCTGCCAGCACTGCAGATTTATGAAGGTGTACGATGACCAGCACTGACAGTTTTTGCCAGCGTGAGGAAGAGTAGGCTCATTTAATTTTGCCAAGAGCTTCCCCTCATAAACAGCTTTGAGTAAAAAGCCAAATAGCACATGGGGACTATTCATCTCTGCCTTGCATTAATTTAAAGAGAAATCTCACTTCCTTGGAGGAGAATTTTCAAGAAATAGATACATCTTTTTGTAAAAACACGCCTGCAATGCTGCCAAAGCTTTTTTGGCATCAGTCCCTGCTTTTATGTATTTTAATATGCACAAAAGCACAAACAAAACAACCAAGTGGACATGGCCACAGCTCGGAGCATGCAATGCCACGGGTCACCAATCAAGGCCATTATTAAAGAGCCTGGAAGGAAATTACTGTAGCCCTAATTGCAAGGACTGGAAGATTTTTCAGGATCAAGGAGAAATAATAAAAGATGGTGTCTGATTCCTCTCTCAGGCTGACTTGCCTGACCACACTGATCATTATGCCTCAGCACTGTGTCAAGGTAGGTAGGAAGCTGCAGTCCAGGAAAGTGCCCAATATCTCAACGCTTTTCTTATTTGTCAGAAAATGGCCATCACAGGTTACCCTGAAGCAGAGTCAAGTGTGAGCTGCTTCTGGCTGGCTGGTCCTGTGTGCCAGAAGGAAGTGGATCAGGCCAGGATGGAATTCCATAGATGGAATGTATGGACTCTATACGTGCTCTAACATGGCACTTGCAAATTCCGTCAAGAAATCCTGCATTAGATGTAGGTTCAGTTAGAGGAATACAAGGCAGCGCTGCCTTCCTCTGTAGGAGGAGATGTTACAGTTGGACATAAACCACAGAAATTACCCATCTGTGCTTTCCCTGACCTCTGCCAAGAATTCACATCCCACCTGAGGTTCTGAGCACTTTCATTCACTCTAGGCAGAGAGGAACTTGCATGTGAGTTTACAGAAATTCAGTGGAAAAAAAGATTCAAACCCATGGTTTCACAAAGCCTACAATAAGCAAGTCCCAAATGGGTGATGTGACTTTCCAGGGTTTTCCACACTGAAAGGGTGCTTTTGCCAGCTTCCTACCTGGTGGAAAGATTAACAGAAGTCTTAAATGTGAACCCTTACAGCTACTCATCTTTCAAGAAAGAGAATGAAAGGAACAAAGATAAAACCTAAAAGAGCTGTCTGGCATCCACGTGGTGACTACTTCCGTTTTATCTGAAGTAGTGATCTTTGTCACTTTGCTATTGATTTAAGCCTGTGTATCCTTTTGAATATTAGTATGGCTAGCAAGATAGCAACATCATACATAAAAATGTTCTTTATTCCAGAACAGATGAAACTCCCAGTGGTAAAAGAAGATTTAGGTATCTCTGAAGATTTCTTATCGCTGTGCAACATAACTCTCTAATGGTTCAGTGCCTTGGAGGGTCATCTGAGATCACTTATCACATAAATCAAATAGGTGGCAGGCTATAAGAATGGAAGCCTATAGCAATTTCATGTCTTTGCTTGCAGACATCAAATCTATCTTTTAGGCAGACTATAGAGGAGATAATATGCCACTCCATTTAAGCCACTGAAGAAGCCCAAATCTGGGTATTAACCAATCTTAGGAAGCTGCTCCCTAGTCTCGGCTGCACCACAATTATCTTGGGAAAGGATGGGTTTTAATGTGGACAGCAGACACTGGTCCTGGTTTTAATTTACACTAAAGCTTCTGTAAATCACTCTGGCAATGGAAGGGAGTGCCAGAGCAAGTGAAAGTCCAATTTAGTTTATGTCCCATTTACATAATCAGCAGTGTGTAAAGTGGATCCCCTGTAAAAATGACTTGGGTCTACCTTTCACTGGATTCAACAAGAGGAGCACAGCTTTCTTCTCCCTCTCCACTTTTCTTCCATGTAATACTCCTTCCTCTTGATTTCTGTGGTGTTAATGCAGGTTACACACACACATAACAGAGCTGAGGCTGCCCTGGGGCTCCAAAGCATCAAGCAGATGTGTGCCAAACTCATTTTTAGTAGTGGGATCTCAGAAGGGGGCCAAAACTGACAGTCAAAACCCATGTTCAGCCAGGCTGTGACCTCATGACTGCGCCATGAGAGATGGCTCCTCAGCTGCCTCTTCCTCCACCAGCCCAGTGGACCCCCAATTCCCTTTCATAGCTCCTGCACCAGAATTTCATATTTCTGCAGCAGCACTCCCTGATCTGCAATTGCCACCACTGATGTGATCTTCTGAACTTTTACAACCAGGGCTCATCCCTGAGTTTGCTCCTTCCCCTGTGAGAATTCCCTTTAAAGACAAAGAGGAAAATGCATCTCAGAGATAATTGTAAAGACATCCCTGCTGACATATGTGAAGGTGTTTCTGCCTTCCCGAGGCTGTAGGTAGGTAGTCCTTGGGTCTCTGCTGCAGCCTGGGGTGCACAGGAGTGCTGGCACCTAAAGAACTTGCCAGAAGCTAAGACGAGGGCAGCTGCAAAGTCTCCAAGTCTTGCTGGAGGAGATACAATATTTATGCAACATAGATCCTATCTTTTACATAACCCTACTCTTCAACAAACATGAAAACATATGGCATCAGTTAATTGCATGAAAATATTTGGTAGTAAGACAATCTTTCTGGACAAATGGGAAAAAAACCCAATCAAGCCATGTTTTTCCCTTTTCTTCCCAATATTAGTGGGCAGGTTAAGGCAGTGCATGAGTGGCACCATTACTGGCTTAAAGCACTCCTTGGCTTATGGTTTATGCAGTGGAATAGTTGTGTCCACAGCACAAAAGCCATGAGAAACACTGGCAGCACTGCTGATAACCTAAGCAGAAAGGCAGGGCAGTTCATGAAGGAGTAGCACAGCCACTCCTGCAAGGGTGGCCAGGATTTAGGAGAAGGAGCCTCCATGCACCAGGTCTGTGAATAAACAGGGGATCTGATTTTGTGCTGTCACCCAGAATTTAAATGACTGGGAGAAAAAGCCTCCCAGACCTCCACCAACAGGACAAACAGGCTGAGTGTGACACTTCAAACTCAGCCTTGAGTTTGAAGCAGCAGGAAAGCGTGGATTGGACTCCATTCACACCAGAACAATGTTGCCCTTCTGAGTATAATTTTACAGACGTGTTTATGATATAGGGAGAGCCATATGGCACAAAAGGTTTAAACATTTAATCTCACTTAGCTTCAATACACTGCATATACAGAGAATTGGAAGCCCAGCAGGAAAATGCCAGATTTCATTCTCACTTAGTCATGATTAACCTTTATGAGCTTGCTCGGAGTTTTGTCACCTGTGAAGTCACTCGGGGCAGGCAGGCTGCAAAGGCCCTGCCTTGCTGCTTTGGCCAGGGGGCCACAGCTGCTGAGCTTGAGCTCTGCTGCCCAAAATGGGGACACTCCCCTGCCCCAAATGGCAGTGCACCCTGCCCCCACCTTCCCTGAGTATGCAAAGTGCAAAAGGGACTACAGGGAACAAATGACCTGGAGGGATTCTTGCCTTTCTCCTCCTGCACCTGGGCCTCCCTGCATCGCTGAGTTGGGTCCAGTTGAGAACAGCCTTACCCCAGCAGACAGGCACAAGGCAAACAGCTGATACACACCACACTTTGCAAATATGCTCTTTCTCATTAATACTGATTCCCACACACAAACACTTTAGCTATATTCACTGATTGCATTACCATTGCAGAAGTGTAATTAACAAATTAAAAGGGAGGACTGTGATTCAGTTTAATTTGGGGAAAATCTTTAAATAAATAAAATAAAAAAAAGGAGCCTGATGAGTCTGATGTCTGAGGATCGTTACCCTCTGCTATTTGCTTTAACTTCTTGGACATGCTCTAAGAGCAATGCTTTCCTCAAAACAAACACGTCCTGAGTATGCTGCAGTAGTGGCTACACGATACTTAGAGAAGCAACAATGACAAAAACCCCAAAGAAATGAAAAAATCCTGACAGATGCTGAACCAGATACAAGATTGCAAATGAAGGTGTATCATCATGGAGAGAGAAAGGGGGGAAATGCCAGCTGGAAGGTGGTCACATGGATCTGAGCCTGACAGCTTATTCACAAAAACTTATGAAAAGAAACAAAGAACATGCACACCACCTGCCCACAAATATTTGTGGATGGAGGGAAGGCAGAAAACCCCCTGTACTTGCTGTCCAGATCCTTGCATGATAAAATAAAGCAGTTCCACCAAGTAAATCAGTATTTGTAAGAGCAGTCAAAACTCCTGAGCCAAAGTCAGTCTGAATTTCTCTCCGAACACCAACTGAGCACATCTGGAAGAATGGCTGTGAAATGATACATACTGCCCCTCACATTTCCTACAGAAAACACCTTTCAGGTGATCTAATATTATGAGAAACCATAATCATTAAGGATTGATCATGCTAATATAATTTTCTGGATGGCTTATTAACCTACTAAGACATGTTTTTCTCTACTTCCCTTCATTAGCGACAGCAATAATTAGGTAAGGACAGAGTAGCAAAATTGATCATATGCTACTGCCGAAGGGGACAGAGAATGTATCATGGACATTCAGCATAATGTTCTCCAAACTCGAGATGCATTAATTTTATTTAGTGCCACAGCTATTTTCTGCCTTTGATAGAAGGAATCCGTTAATGCAGATATTGCATAAAAAGAGCTTATTTTTCTCGTTTTCCAAAATGGAATTTTCTTTTTCCTTTAAAGTTCCTAGCACAAAATGAGATGAGACAGGAAAACATCCCCCTCTCAAGTCGTCCTCTCCTTATTTCAGTCTCCTCATGAAAGCAGCACTTTGAAAGCGGAGCAGCTGCAGAGCCCTGGCTGGGAAGCAAAGGAGTGAGTTATACTGTCCCCTCCCGGGCAATAACCCCAGAGCTCCGGCAGACCTGCAGCATGAACTTTCCCCCACCACCCCACTGACGTGGCAAGCGCCTGTAAACCCAAGAGTGACAAAGGCATCACAGCCATGGTGAATTTTTAGGTCTTTTTAAAAAATGTGAGCAACTGGCTTTCCCTGAGCTCTCCCCCATGTGAGAAGAGGCAGCTTTCTGGAGATAAATGCATTATAGGGAGCTGACAAGGGTTGACTTTACAAACTTGGCACTCTGATGGCATCCTGCACGAACAGGGAAAGGGAGGATCTGCCAAAGTGAGAGCCAGACATAGCATAAAAAGCATCAACCCAGCATATTGACCTTATTTAAGTCCAAACAGCATAACACTAGAATACTTGATGCAAAAATGTCATAAATATTCTTTATTCTACATGCACATTAATGTTTTCTTTAAATATGCAATTCACTTGATATCTGCAATCCTCCTTCTTCAGATGCAAAATCCAAAATAATGATTATATCAGTCATTGCTTAATACATTCAACTGTGGCCCTGATTTTCATGCATGAATGGTCATTTACATATCATTACCCATCATGCCATCCACTCAGATTTTTCTTTCTAAACAGAGTAATACATTTAAAGTTGTCATTTTTAAACAAAAATGCTTAAAAAAGGGACTTTCATTTCTCGTTATCTTATCTGTGCTCTTAGCAGCTAATAGACCGGAATATTAAAATGGAAAATTCTCAGTGTGTGTGACAACTGTCACAGTGAGAAGATCTCAGAGAAGAGGTAATTATCAAGGGATTTTTCTCAAATTTGGAAACACAGATAAATATGAACAGAAAAGCCGAAGCAAACCGACCAGAAGCAAAACAGTAATTATAGTACATTCTTCTATTTTCCTAACACAAGTCCTTGTTAGGGGCAAAGCTGGTTCCACGTTAGCAAAATCACTGTGGACATGAGGTGCAGTTAGAAGCTTTACATGAATAAATTACAGTTTTTCAATTAATTTTGCCCATGCTCACATAGAGGAAGGATTTTTCCCTGCCCCCCTCCTCCTGCTACTTTTAAAGTAATTTTCTGCTATGTTTAATTAGGAAATTTCTCTACAGAAGGGAATGTGATAGAAGATTAATTCTCTATTTTCTCACCCACTGTGTCAGTAGACTCAAGTGGACACTGTAAACCCCAGTTAAATACGACGAGGATGATCAAGCACGGAGCTCCTTTTGAGAGGTCGCGTCTGCAGACCGTGGATCTCATTTCAAAACAACAGAAATGAGTTAGGAAATGGTGTCTCTCCGTGGTGCAGCGCCACAGAGGAGCGATTCCAAGTGCTCTGTGGTGTGAGGGTTCACCATGCCAGCTGAGAGGGTTTGCTATCATGGCTAATGACACCAAGCGACAAATGGCATTGCCACAACTGCTGATAGCTTGGGTCTGCTTCTCCCCTTCACCACTAATAACGATTCCTCCCATCCTATTTTACATCTTTTATGCCAAGTATGAAACAGCAGTTTAACAATAAATAATGAAATATTCGCTGGTGGGCAATATAGTAAAGTCTGTTGGTTTTTTTTTTAAGGGGAGAGATAAAGGGTGCAAACTGTATTTGTTTTTAATGAACAATGAAGGGAACGAGCTATTTACCCTCAGGACATAAAACCCCATGAATGGTCTGTTGCTGCCAATGCTGACTAAATATCGGGTTAAAGCTTTTAAAAATTGAAATCCAAGGCAGAGTAAGAACAATTACTTAGAGGAAACTCAGACCCACAAGATGCAGAAACATGCAAGACACTACCCTTTGATGAAGAGGGTAAGCAGTTTTCTCAGAAGCTTTAGCAGTGAAGTGGCTGAACACCAAAACAGAGAAAGCATGAATGATTTAGAGGAGAAAACACAGACATGTAGCCTAGTAGAGACCGAGAGCTTTGTGCATTGATTAACCAGGACCAGATTGTTATAATCCAATAGAAGTTGCCAGTACAAACCTCCTGGGGACAGGAAAGGTCAAAACAGGACAATTGGCAGAGAAAGCGAGTAATGCAGAAGAAATTTAGAAACTTCAATTCCAGTTTTATTCTGAGCTTAAAAAAAATAAATCAGTATTTTGGCTAGTCCAATGCCTATTTATTCCCTCACATTTTCACACATTTGTAAGACATTCTTATCCCACTCTGTTTGATGCTACTCTGGTTTCATGTAGAGAAATGCTCCAGCAGAGCATTTAAGAAGGGACAACCACCTTTGCAGAGTCCAAGGGGGAACTGCAAGGATGACAAGATCTAGAAAACACAGTTCTGTGGTGAGCCTAGGGGAATGGAAATTTTTTACTTTGGAGAAGACTGGAAGGAGACTACTCATCTGATATGAAAAGGAATGTAAAAAAGGCTGCTATAAAAAGAAGGATAATCAATTGTTCTCCACATCCATTATTCCTGAGACAAGAAATAATTGACATAATTTACAGCAAAGGAGATTTAAGTTAGGTATTAGGAGATTCTGTCCCCCCAACTTCTAATAATTACCGTGGGCTGGAACAGGCTGCACTGAAATGAAGCCGGTGTGCTCAGAGGTGGCTTCCGAGACTGGTCCATGCAAGGTCTGAGTGAGGGACAGTCTAACTATAGCTGTTCCCATCAGACTTGAGCAGGATGGATGAGATGATCAGTTGAAGATACTTCCAGAACTATGTGCCTATGACTGCAGCTTTTCTGCAAGCCAGTGGATAGCTGGGGTCCACACTGGGCACAACTCAAATCTTTACTTGTACAAATTCCCACTGAAATCATGGGGCATCTTTTGGTAACATAATTAAAACATCTTCGTGTCATCTGGGTGTGTGATGTCTGCTCACGAATGGGGCCAGTATATATTTCTGCATGATCTCTAAAAGTTTTTGACTCCTGCAAATTTGGAGGATTTGGTCACACCTAAGACCTTGTGGACAAGATTTCAGCTCATCTGATACTTAAGAGGTAGAGGAGCCAACCACATCTTCTTCCTCTCTCAGGAGAGATGGTTATTTCCTTAGACACAGTGATTTGAATATATCTGTTCCAGCTGACCAAGATTTTGTTCCATTATAATAAAATACCTTTTAGAGAAAAGGCATAGACCTCTTTAAAATGAAGACACTTAAAAAAAATTGTTAAATGGGCTGCAAAATCTACGTTAATACAGAAATACAGGTAATGCATTTCCCAGAGCAGTCAGCAATGAATTTCCAGTGTTAGCACTCAGCTCGTCACCCTCACGCCAAAATGACACTACCTGTGGTGACTGCGCCCTGATGAGGAGGGCAGGAGGTGATGGTAAGAGTGAAGCTCCTAATGCTAGCTCCAAATCTGCAGCCAGGAAAGCTGGGAACCTCAGGGAGCCCTGCTTTCAACCAGAGCAGCCTGTGGCTGACGGAATGTGTGTCAGGAGCCTCGGCTGCCCATGCGAGAGACAAGAGCCACGCAGCGCTGAGGGCTTGCAGCCACCTTTGTTCTGCGTCCCCTGGGGCTGCACTTTCTGTACCACACCTGCCAGAGGAACAGCACAAGGGCCTGTCCCCTCTGCTCCTGTTTCCAAGCAGTGAGCAGCCCTTCCACAGCAAAACCAGCCTCTGGTGGTTCCTCAGCCTCCAGTGCCCACTCCACATAGCTGCCCAGGGGCACACGGGGTGCGCTTTGCTCCCCTCCTTTTTCCTCTGACAGCAGCCAGGCCCAAGGCAGGATCCCAGTTTATTTGCACAGTGATAACACAGCCTTCCAGAAAGGAAATACAAAATAATGGATCGGGTGCAGGCACATCCATCTGTCATCTCAAATAAGCACACGGGTGCCATGTGAATGCCTGGTCACTCCTGTAATTACCTGTTAAAGCTGAATGGGCAATTTTCAGCCCGAAGTACATGAAATGCGTGAACATTTTAATGATGCACAGAACAATTAAGAATATTACATGCACGGTTCCTGATCACCTTGAGATTTTCTCTCTACTTAGCGCTGGGGAAACTCAACCTCTATAACCCTGCTAGAGCAAGAGGGCACAGCTAGAATCAGGAAACAGTGAGCTGAATAAATTGCAGCAAGGCAGGCACTTTTTAAAATGCAACTTTTCCTTCCACAAACTCTTAGATAATGATGGAAAAAATGTCCGCAGTGAATTCTGATGAAAGAAAAAAAAAGAAAGGCAAGAATAATAAATGTGTCCCATGTGACAGGCAGGAAAAATGAAGGGTTTGATTCAGGTCCTGTTCTAATCAACGGGACTCTCTCCATTACCTCTGCTAACAATCCCACTAAACCCTTTATGTCTGGTTGAGTAGATAGAGCACAGAGCTAAGAAGCAAGAAAGCCTAGCCACTGAAATGGCAGCTAAGCACTACATAAGGCACCTGAACTCACCCTGCAGTGAAGCTGTGTGTATGAATACACACAGAGCACATACCCATGGTATCGATGCTATTTCAGCAGACAGAAAACCCCTTGTGCCTTCCCCCCAAACATGGGATGAGGGGATCTGGACCAAAAAATAAATCTGAGAGAAAGGCAGCCAGATTCTCCATGCATAGCCACACAATATAAACACAGCTAAGGAGTGCAATCCAATGTGTCCATACAGAGAGACAGAAAAAAAGGATATGGCCAGTGTGGTAGGGAAAAGTCTTCAGTTATCACATATTAAGTATTTGCAATAGACGATGCAGTGTCGTTCTTGTTCAAAACACTGTGCAAATTTGGCTTCAGGAAAACCCCTGAGGATAAATTCTACCTGGTATGTGCCAGACTAAAATGCAGGAACTGATGTGGCCCCAGACATATAGCACGATGAGGAAGGAGGATGTGCCTCCTAGTTCATGGATGGGAGGTCAGCTTTCAGCTCCTCTCAGGTGGGTGCCCATCAGACTTCAGGGGAGCAGAGCTGCCTCCTAACATGTTGGGACCAAGCCCTGCATGTTCACCATGAAAATGTCTTAGGACAAGATAATTAGCATATGGTAGATGTGGGTACATTTCTTTTCAAAGCCTGTTCACAGCGAAAGAAGTGTAAACACCACCTAACCCAACCATTGCTTTCAAGTACCTTATTTTCACACCGAGTTGCTATAAACTATCCCCATAGAATTTTGTTGTAATTACATGCAGTAAAAGGAACAACCAGGTAATTACCTCAGGCTCCGCAATAACATTTCTACATTAAAATGTAAGTGCAAGGTGCATAGCTTGTATCCGTGTTTCAGCCATAGGAAAAACAGAAAACTGCTCATTCGAGGGGTTTAAAAAGCCCTCGGGCAGATGCCAATGGTCCGGTGCTGTCTCAGTTCAGGCTGCTTATAACCCCACTGACAGCACAGTTTTGAAAACAACCATGTGTGTCTCCAAGGGGTGTTTTATCCTCCTTGGGAGCCTGGCACCCTGAAGCATACACAGGCAAGCTTAAAAGAGTCCATTTACATGTGGAGAGAGGTAGTGGAGAAATCGGCTTTCTGACCCCAGTCCCTGAGCACGCCACGGGCTGGGATAAACGGGGGCTGCCAGCCCCTTGCACCGCTCTCAGGCAGGAACCGAGAACACCGGGGGGAAGGTGGCAGTGGATTAGCCACATTTCACCTCCACAGGCTTGTCTTCCACGTTGAAGAATTTTCTGTCTTTCATGAGCTTTTGTGCTTCATTTAAGCCCTAAATAAAGCGCAAATAACCTACGGGAGTAAACTTTACTCTCTACCTGTCAGAATAATTTCCTACCTAAATTAACTTGTGAATACACCTTAAAAAAAACCAGATGCATCTTCTCTGTAGCCTGATTATTTGCCTGCTTTATTTTCCAAATGCCTTTTTTAAGCTGCTTTCCCATTTTGGGTACAAGTAGAATCATGTTAATGGACTGACAGGGTGCAGAGCAAATGCAGGCTCGGACTTTACAAGGTGTGTGCTATCTGGTTTATATACCTCCCCCAGGCATGACTCTTCCTTTAACAGTATGCACAGGGGCTCTGTGCCTGCCTAATGTCCTAGCGCCTGCATGTTTTGCAGACATACTGCAGTGAGCTCTTGCCATGGGGGCTGTGACTTTTCTCATCCTTTTGCATCAGGAGGGTCTACACAAACCACCCCCCCCCCCCACCCCCCCCCCCCCCCAAGTCTGGCCTGGCTGAGTGGGTAGAGGAAGTTTAGGATGCCCCATCACAAATCTCGGGAAGACACTTCAAAGAGCAAAAATGAAAGAAAAGGAGAAAAAGCATTGCTAAAATATCACTATTCAAAATGCCAGCAGCCCCGATGAGCTGCAGCCCTCCAGACAGAGGTGATTCATAAAAGACCCACCATCTGATAAAGCCTTCCCTTAGCTTAACAAAACTTGGTGTCTGCATCACATCTCTTATTCTGGGATTTCAAACAGGCAGCTCCAGGCGCTGGCTCCTCCTGCCCATTCCATGGCAGGTGGCAGTGTGGTTCCTGCAGCACTGCGGGAAGGCGGTGGCAAACCCCCACCGCCCACCACCAGCTCCGGCCTCCCTCCCAGCTCCAGGCAGCACCACCTTTCTGATCACATTGGTCAAACAAACCCGAAACAATTATCAGCTTTGATTTGTGCTCCGAGGTTTCTTTTGAATCTGAACGCCCACGGAGGCCAGCACAGGCTTTTGCATCACTGCCCGGAATCTGGACAGGCCAAAAAATCCCAGCTGTCCAAACCAGAGCTGGTGGCCCTTTCTTTCCTAAGATAACCGTGGTTGTAGGAAGTTCGCTAATGGCCTTGCTTTTTGGTAGAGCAGAACTCATCCTCTGCCCTCCAGCGTTTGGTGGGAGCATCAGCAGCACATCATGGACAGCTGCAGAAGTCAGGGGAGGGCTGGAAGAAGTCAGGGTGGGTAGCAGGAGTCCATCTGAGAGGATCCCAGCTGCACCACACAACCATCCACCAGATGCTCTGCCTTGCTCCCAGTTACCACTTTACTAAGGAAAACACAGATCTCCTTTCCCAGTCTTATTATCACAGGTAGTTTAATCAAAGAGCTAATGAAGCAAGTGGTAAAAACACAGCCATGCATTGTGCTGGCTCCAAGAAAGATGCTTTAGAGGAACAGAAACCTCCAGTGACCTGACAGCTGGCGACTGAGCTGGCTGCAAAGCAGGCGACCCAGCTCTGCCAACACAGTGGACCACTTCCAGGAGCTAAGCCTGCAAAGAGCTCCAAGTGCCCACCGGCATATCCAAAACCCTGCAGCAGAGCACAAAGCATGGTTCTCTCTTATCTCAAAGAGCCTGCTATTTATCACTCTTAAATCAGGCACAGCCTTCTTCATCTCATCCCACCTTCTTGTCTGGATCTGGGTCCACTTTCTTCACTGTTTCCCATCTCAAGAGTCCTCACTGACAAGCACAACATCTGCTCCTGTACGGTTTTGGTCTGCACATAAGGGATGGTTCTTCTTAAAGACCCCAAGCCAGCTTGCAAATTCCCACTTCTTTCTTAGTTCATGTATCTAAAATGGGATTATTTTATGGGGATCATCTCCCTAATGTCTGAGCAGCTTCATGGTCTTACACTGTGCCTCTCTGCTTCATTAATGCTGCTGTTTTCCTAACAATATTTCCGTACTAAAATGAAATTCACACACTTTGCATCCCATGAACATTAAAGACTTTTCAGGGAATAAATATAATTGCTCAGTGCATCAAGTATGATTGATCCCTCTGCATTTCCTGGTAATTACCCTCAAGAACAGTGTGCATTAGACACTCTCTTCTATCAGAAGTAGTGTCTAGGGACTTGTGGTCAGGTTTACTAAAATACCCCCCGCAGTACGTGACCTGTAAGACATATATACATATCCTACTTCAGTGGATTCCATTTTGCTCTTGGACTGGCATCCGGCCGAAGGAAAAACATCCATTATGCTATTCTACACTACAATTATTTGAAACAAAGAAAAAAAAATACAGTCACTGAATTACAGAATGTTCTGAGTTGGAAAGGACCCACAAGGATCATCGAGCCCAACTCTTAAGTGAATGGCCCATACAGGGATCAAATGCACAACCTTGGTGTTATTAGCATCATGCTCTGACCATCTGAGCTAATCTCAGTGGTATATACAGCACTATGTTTTTCTGTCAGCTCCTACATTTTTTATTCCTCCCCTTTACAAAATACATTTACAAACAGAATTCCGTACTTAGACTGGACTCTGGATATTAACATTTACAGACCATCTATTTTCCCTCTGGAAGCATAAGATATTGTGCTGATTTTGTCTGAGGTACAGTTAATTTTCTTCACAGTGACTCACAGAGGGCTGTATTTTGGCTGGCTGGGGTTAAACCACTACAGGCCTTTCAATGGTTACTTTTTATTTACAATATAAATAGATTAGCAGAAGTCACGCAGCATCAGAAGCTTCATCTCAGCCTGTGGTCACACATGCCTATGGGACAGGTACCTGTCCTTTCCTGGTTCTATCTGTAAGTACTGATTGTCACTGCCTCCCTGACAGGTCAGAACACGCTCTTGTTGCTCTGAAGCAATCCCCTATTTAAACACTGATGCTGAAATATGCTCCTACTTACCAAGTAGTACTATTACTTTAAGTTTGGCTTTGAATCTTGTTATTTCTCATCCTTCTAAAACAGCGGCAAACCTAAGCATCTGAGCAAATGCTATCCCAAATAATTTGTGGTCTTTCACCACTGCCAAGGTAAAACAGTGCACCTGCTTTATGCTTGCTTCTCCAGTATTTGGTTCAGAACCCTTTCAAAGCCAATGAGGACATTAAGCAGTTGAAAAACATTATAGTCAGCTTCAAAAATCCTTGCCAGGGCCATAAACACCTTGTCTCTGTGAGCTACTCTTCTCTCTTGCTACCAGTATCCAAATGGATGGATCTAAATAGTCCAACTAGCTGAGCTCTAAATCACATCAAAGGTATCATTAAGAAATGGAAAAAATGATACAGGTCATTCTTGGAGACATTCAATTTCCTGTAGCCTATCTGCATTCCTTCTTCACACTCTTTTGGCTTGAGATCCCCGAGACTTAATCAGAGTTCAGTGATTTATTCCCAGGGAGTCTTTGGTAACATTGTTCCCTTTTTTATTTATCTTCTGCAACCAGTCTGGTGCCAGCATACATTCCCCAGCACTTACATAATATTTCAGGCATTCCCCAGCACCTACATAATGGATTCCCCAGCACCTATATAATGTTTCAGTGTCCCCTGGTGT
Source organism: Coloeus monedula (assembly GCF_965178545.1). NCBI lineage: Eukaryota > Metazoa > Chordata > Aves > Passeriformes > Corvidae > Coloeus > Coloeus monedula. Next base: position 9,236,652 of record NC_138787.1, read on the forward strand.
GTACTTTGCAAAAGGCCAAACGTCCTTGATGTTCCCCCTTTCCATGCTGCTCTGGCTGAGCAGCTGCCAGTCACCCTGTCTGTCCATGCTCTCCAGCTGGCCCATAAACCAGTCCTGAAATCCTGGACAGGCCTCATGACACCAGGGCTTTTTCCTTAATTGCTTCCACAAATTCTGAACATCACTATTGCCTCTTACTTTGGAGTTAGATGGGAAGGAGGGAACCACAACCTCTGCTGTCTACTCAGATCACAATATTATTGCAATCTAGTTTTTCAAACCTTTTAAGTACACTTGAATTCATAGCAATTTTGTACCCTGCTCCACAGAAAAGGCTAAGGGGTGCAGATAATGCTTTCAGGCTATCACTAATACATTTTTATTCTCTCTAGATACTCTAGCACCCATCTTCATGCCTTAATTGGGTTTGGGATTTCAGGTGTTGAAATTATTGCTCCTAGGACTACAAAGCCATCCGTAATGCTAACCTCTCTGTTACTAGATGAAGAATCTGCTAGAAAAATTCAGAAGATAAATAAAGATGTCACCTGTTGATCACATGATAGCAAATCCCACCATTATTATACCAGAGATTAAGTGCCATGGACCCACACCAAAGAGGTCATCCTCTGATGAGCTGTCCTTTGAGCCCGAGGACATTTGTTCTGGTGGGATGATTACAGTAACCAAAATATAGCTACCACATTCTCATTTACCTGTCACTTGCTCTCAAAGCTGTTGAATGCCCCAGAAGAACTCACCAATATCATCCTGGAAACACCTACTACCCAGCACATGTTAACCTGCAGGAGCAGTCATGTGAATCCTGAGCTAGAGAAAAAGGGTGACTTTGCACAGGAGAATAGTGGTTGCTGGATGCTGAAGGCAATGAAAGGCGACAGGATGGTTTTGATGGACATTTACGGTGTCTCATTAGCTCTTAGTCGCCCTTTTGAGTCCCTAGCTCTCTTTTCCAATGTGTCAAATGCATGGAACATTTCCTAGAGAGAAAACCATTTTCCACATTTCACATGAGAGACCTAAGCAGGGAGTCTGTGCTGAGGCTGCCCACTGCATGGGCACTGCAGAGCTGTACATTCCCACTGCGCAGCCACGGCCTGGCACACTTGGCCTCATCCTGGGGCCACAAACCTGGATTTTCTAACTTTACACATGCTGAGGGTAGGATCTGGGATTATGCACCATACGCCATCCTTGTATAGGACCAGAACATGGCCACTCTCATCACAGTCTTTGGGAATAAGACTCTGAACTCAACTTGGCTGAAGCCCAGGCTAATGTTTTCACTGCCAGTCACTGTTCCTCTGGAAGCATCCCAGTATGGAGCAGAAGGCTTTGAAGAAGACAGGGCCTGCGGCGATGAAACAGGGTAGACATTCCAAAGACAGGTATGAAGAAATTACTATGGCAACACCACACGTCTTTGTCAGAGGTGGAAGAGCTGTTTCCAGTAGAGCAGGATGTTCCATAAGGTCTAATGTAAACTTGTCTTCACAGCTGGAGAATACCTGAGAAAAATAGCTGGGTGTGTAGATAACTACAAAGTCAGCCTGTACTGTCAGAACACGTGGAAAGCACAGGATAAAATGACAAAGAATACCAGGGCCTCCATCACCAGGCTTTGGAGGAGCAATGCTAACTACATCAACATTTGTGCCTGCCCAACTACATAAGACCACACATCTTCACCTGTTAAAACTGCCAACTCACTAAGTTCAACTATGAAGTTCATATTTCTATGAATTTTGCATTTCTAAGGGAGTCCAGAATACCACCAGCGATTTAATAAATTTATAATAAGTACACCCAGGCCTACTGGAGTGACAATGTCTGGGTAGCAGTTCTGCATGCTCTGAATACAAGTGGATATTAAAAGAGCCAACAAGGGTTAATCTTGGTATTTAAAAAAAAAAACAACACCTCTGCCTATGATTCCTTTCACAGACTTCAGTGTTTCATGAAGCAAGGCATGTAGTTGAGTAAATAATCCTTGTGGGCTCAATTTGAACCACTTGTAGAAATGAAGAAGGGTGGGTACAGTATTTCCTTGGACAGGGAAGGAAAGTCATCACATTAAGAGAGGGGGTTGGCTCTGTGTGAATAAAACCCGGCTGCTACTGAATATATTGAAACATGATCTGAAATCAGATTTGCGGTCGTGCTGCCAGGAGACTGAAGAGGTCAGCTGTTTGTTTTATAAACTGCCGATGTTTTCCCCTCTCCCTGCCTGCTCCAGCCTCACCAGAAAGCAGTATGATGGATGGGAGAAGGTCTCCCTGCTCCCAAAAACCCCTGCAACAGAGGCTGTGGGCAGGCTGTCACCTCTGCCTGTCACTCCTGCCAGGACAAGGAACTACAAAATACGTTTGGTGCAAAGGGTCCCTGATTAGTCCCACATTCAGCACAAAGTCATCATTATCCTTGCTCCTTGGGCCATAATTGTTACACCCATGGCCCTCTAATGACATTTATAAGCTGTGTCTCAGATAATATAACACTGCCTGTTGAGTGGCAGTGCTCTGCAGGACAGGAGACAGGCCTGGCTGGAAAATGCCTGCCCTCTTTGGCAGGCAGCAGCTCTGCTGGGCTCCACGTAAGCCTCGAGAAAGATGCACTGCTCAGACAGATCAAGCACTGGGCAGGTTATCTGCCTAGGAAGAGGGGCCACAGGCTCTCAGTAGAAAAGGGAAAAAACTTCCCCAGTCTGAGCACGTGAAAGCCTGAAAACTTTCAGACTTTTTGGATGAAAGGTGGCTTTAAGCATCTCCCCTCTGAAGAGACTGGAAGAATAAAGACACTGTTGGAGCACTTGAGCTTTCTACTCTCAAGCTCGCCTAAATCCACAGGGAACATTGTGCTGCCTTTGGTCAGCATTGGATCAAGCCACAGATGCCAGCAAAAGCCATCCCAAGAGCAGAATTACCTGTGCTGGTGCACTCTGCCTGCATCCCACAAGAAACAAATCAAGAAGTACAGAGAATTATCTGAAGGGAAAATAATGCTGAATTTACACTTGGGGAAAGTACAAAGCTTTGTCTTTATTACCTCTCTCCCTAGGTAAATTTTTTCTTTCCTCTTTCATGTTCACCCTTGAATTCTCTGCTTGCTTTCTGGGGACATGGGCAGGTTTTGACTCTCACAGTAGATACTACCAAAAGAACAATAAACAGGTGATTTTCACCTTCATGTGCCTGAAACTTCCTTTAATGTTTCATTACAAGTACATACAGTGGGCTGGCAGTGCACACAGTGCAACTTGAAAAGAACTGTGGGTTGAAGTATCTCACAGCAGAATATTACTGTGGATTTAGCACTAATTCCAGCTTTATTCCTTTCCTAATTCCTGTATCACATACCCTTATCTACAGAGATAAAGTCCCTTGAAGTGCAATTGCTTTGATGCATGGATGGAAGACTTGTCACAAAAATGTAAGATTTGCTTCGAAAACAATCATCACTATATTTAGACCACAGTCCACTCCAAACTCCCCTGACAGGTTTCAGTGCAAACAAGCAAAAGCTTCCCTTGGCTGCCTACAAAAGTCACACTTCAGACAAGCCTGTAGTGTACCAGGATTTTAACCTCTTGCAGTGCTGCGAGCATGGCCATGTGCTCTTAAAGCTAAAGCCATCACTACCAGCACAGTATTTGCACACCACGTAGCAAATTCCCCGAGTGCCTCAGAGTATCAGTGTCCCTGAAGGGCACACTATTGATCCATAGGTAGATTATGTTACTTGCTTGGCTTTGAAAGATTCGTGCTCCCTGCCTGGCATCCTTGCAGCAAAGAGCTGTGTTTAAGGCACGCTCTGCCCGGGCTTTCAGGAGCTCTTCAAGTCAAATCATAGTGGTGCAAGGCATAGATCTTTTGATGTCAAATCCTGTATGATTTTACAGCTGGCAACAAAGAAAATTTACATTTACAGCTGACAGCAACTTTCAGCCAGAAGTATTTCAAAGCACTTTAAGAACTATAATTCAAAACAAATAATGCTGAATTAAGATATTTCTGGGTTGAAATATAGAAAATATTGAACAGAACTACTCAGCAGCTTGGGGTAAAAGGTGAAGAATATGCCATCCAATTGAATTAGTGCAATGCAATTTTAGTTAGGCAGGATGCAATTACAAAAGCTGGAGTCTGGCCAAGCCACCAAGGTTAACTACTCTACTTTTTCTAAAAGTATCATGGGATTTTTCTAATGACCACAAGTTAATGATGTTGTGTCTGAAAGTCAGCACCTCTCCCCTTACAGTGGCCTTTACAATCATTTAACAGCAATGGCCCGATACCAGATCCAGTGAGAAAACCCCAAATTACCATTCCTACCACCTCAGAAATTTGCTTCTCTTAGAAAAATGGGTTTGGAAGGGACCCAGTGAGCCACTAGGTCCAGTTCTCTAGAATCACAAGAAAGTTCACATGTACTATCACATCTCTGATAGTGACTCAAGAAAGTTTGTTGCATCTTCAAAGTTTTGAACACCATAAACTTAGCACCTATCACAAAAGGAGCGACACACATAAATCAAAGAGGACTATCAGAAAATCATGCACGGCGAGCCAACTTAAATACGGGCATTAACACAACAGAAACATTATGTTGTTTGTACCAATTTTCCTGTCTTCAGATATTAATATTGGTGTACAAATCTTCAGCTGAAAAAGGTGGCAAATAAATTATGTACACTTTTTAGTTTGCCACACATGCCTTTGGATTTATCTTGGTCAATCCATTGCTTTTAAATGATCTTTTACACCATACTCAGTCAAGAGGTGACCTGTGTTTTCAATTGCTTGCTAGACAAATAATTAAAAATAAAATGCAGAAATTAATTGTGGTAACAAATGGAATGGAAAGACTAGAAATCCCAAAGGCCTTTATAATCTTCCATTCACGTCTTGAACATTGCCCATGCAGACCAAAACATCAGGTAACACTTGTTGGTGAACATATATAACATTCTCTTCTGCCAAATATAAAAACTGCACGTGTCAGTAAGCCCTAGGGTGTGATCTACCAAAATCAACAGAGGTTTTTAGGTTGATTTCTCTGTGCTGTGACCCTCACGTAGCAGATTACAACATCTTATCAGCTGCAGAACAGCATTTGCACAGCTCGTTGGCTCATGCCCCTCTGTTGAGTGTCGATCTGATTAGGTAAATGAGATATTATGACTGGATCTCTAGAAAGTTTTGGGCTACGCTTTTCTTGCGCAGGATGTTAGATAAAGAAATCATAATAGCCTGTGATTGCCTGGTCTCAAAAATAATGGTATTCTAAATCAAACAAAGGCAAAACAAATCCAGCTCAGAGAAGTTGGGGCAATTTCTCAGAGAGCATCTCTGCCAGCCATGAAGATCTCTACTGCCATCAGTGAACTGAGCACCTATCCTAGAGGATCTATCTTGTTTTAATTCATTACATTCTAAGAAAACCACACAATAGCTTCACTGTTATTTTTAACACCTAGCACACTGTACCATCATTTGCCAACAGTTATTTTTTCTTGGTGCCAACAATTAGCTTAGAGGCCTAGTGAGAACTTAATGAGACTGAGATTCACATCAAGTTTGCCAGAAAGCTCAGGTTCTGACATATTTTAAGGTTGCTGGTAGTCAGTTCTTTGAGTTCTCACTTCTTTAATTGTTTACAGGTGAAATGGCAAACCTGATTTTTGCTCTTACGCTAGCTGGAAGTGAGCATGTATTTGTGAGTATCTGGTGAGAATTTTTCACCTGGGATTTCATTTCCTGTAGATGAAAAAGCTATCTTCTGGTCCTAATACTCTGATCTTTATTTGATTAAAAGGATTCATTCTGATTTCTTTCCCTGTGATATTGCATAATATCACGGTGCCTTGTCTCTTTTGTGAGATGTCTTCAGAGGTCACTGCTTGGCCCTTCTCTGAGTCCTCACCTCAAAAGTACCACTGTAGGCACAGGGCTGATTTTGCTCAGTCTTGAAATATGCAAAGATGTTTAAGTATGCAGGCAATGCAGCCAAGCTATATTCAAAGGTCTCTTCTGTCATCTGAACTGAGAATCTAAAACCTGGCGTTAATATTAATCAAAACTGGTTTATGAATGTAAGCTTCTGCTGAAAACAGAGGGATGTGCATATTCTCTTAGCTTGGATCAAACCTTTGATGACTAAAATATTTTTCAGCTAGAGACACCAAACAGAAACAAAGAGACATCGAAGAAAGCATAGTTGTTAGCACTGCCTTTTCTCTCAGCAAGGAGGGTTTTACAGCTGTGCATTTGGAGAAGGAAAAAACCCAAGCCCCACAACGTTTATGTACCTTGGTATGAGAGCAATAACTCAGTAATAACCCAGCACATAAAAAAGGAGCACACAAAAGGCTCCGGGTGAAACTCTCTGCTGTGCAGATTGCTTGTCTGCTTTGCTGGTTCCCCCTCCAGCTCTGTGCAAGGCCCGGGAGAGGGAACGGATCACACTCAGGCTCTGCCCATTAAAAGCAGCACTGACAGCTGTCTTCAGGCATTTGGCTCTCTGTGCTCAAACCCAGACCTGAACAAAGCAACCAAAGGCAGCACAGACACACCTAGCGTGCTTGGTGAATAGATGGATAAAAACGAAACCATAAGAAACTAAATTTCACTGAAAATTTAATGTTTCTCCAATAAAAAATGTCCTTCTTAACCCAAATGCAGCATTCAGTGCAAAAGTTTCTGCTTTTAACGAAAACCTTCAGGTTTTTTTTTGTGCAAGAACTCAAGCTTGTATTTTTATTTCAGTGACTCTAACTGTACATTACACAGTGGTGCAGGCTCACTGCAAACACCTGGCTGTTATAGGGCCTCTCCTCAGGGGCAGCAGACCCTGCCACAACACACTCATTCTGTGCTAAGAGCAGGTGAACGGGCATAAGCTGCAATTCACTGGGCATTTTTCTTATATTAGAGATACCTGGATCCAATTCCGTGCTACATGTTATCCTAGTGTGGCAATGCCAGTAGGGCTTGCACTTCTGTATCCCTACAGACTGTGAAGATGAAGCAGTATTTACTATCTTAAAAAGAAAATAATTACACAAGTGTGAAGTACAGCAAGGCAGAAGTCTTTGTATTTAGAAAATAAAAGTATCTGGGGACGGCTGAGAACCCATGTTCATTAAGAGCATCAAATGTAAAACCAGTTTTTTTGTGACCAAGCCACTGGAATAATTTTTTTTAAATGAAAACCATACCAAAAGTCAAAGTGTAAGTGTAACTTTACATCTTGAAAATATTTTTCCTTTCCCCCCTTTTTTTTCTAAGCAATAGACTCTCGCGTTTGTGGAAATCTTGCTTAGCAGAGCTTTCTAGGAATCACAGATTGTTCTGCTTCTGATTGTATCAGAAACATTTATTTTTGTTCTTCTTGATGTTGGCATGAAAGCAGATGATCTAAACAGTGAAGTGGTTTTGGCAGCATGAGTTTTAAACCTCATCACAAACAAGAAATTTTTGTCACTGCACCTTTTTTCAGACATGTGGCTGGAATTGCTGTGGCCCATTCCCTCACGTCCCGAGCAGTCACTTGAAGAAGCTGAGGGGTGTGTACCTTACATTCATGTGTATAAGGTGAGATTAATATGACAAAATGTCAACTGAGCTTCCCAATACACGAACAGCATGCAAAAAGGAGCTGTCAGTTGGCTAAACAGTTCTTCAGACACCAACTTTAGGAAAAGCTAAGATTACAGAGAATTTAATAAATTCCAGGGATGTCTCACTTCCCCAGAGGAAAGAAACCACCTGCCCAAGCCCACCACTGAGCTCTTGCTGTCTTGCATCACACAGTGGGGATCTTCCTCCACCTGACATTTCTTGCTTCTAAAAGTTGTCTGCCTTAGCTGGGATTTGATTCCTTTCCATGCCATCTTACAGCCTAACTCTTGCACCTTGCAAATACACGCAAGACTCTTTGCCAGTAGAAACATTCTCAGAACAGTGTTTTGACCAGCCTTCCTCTTTCCAGGAGTGCAGTATTGCTTTAACATTACATCTCCTCCAGCAGCAGGACACTTTTCCCTTGCTTCCCCCACCATGTGTTCGAATCCCTGGCACCTTCCTGATGTCCAGCCCATCTCTCTGGCTCTTTTAAACATTTCAAACCCATACATCCATTGCTTTCTTGCTTTTATAGAAGACCTATTAAGTCAATAAACCTTCATGTCACTTTCCTGACCATCATTTTCTGACATGAATCATACTCGAAAAGGGAAACAAAATCAGCATAAAAGGAAGAGGGAAGTTACTACGTTAAGGTGTGAACACAATCAATTTTTACAGCTTTGCCTGCATCCTGCAGTCTTTTTGCAATAACAGTCTCTGCTTACTCACCTTTCTGCTTGAAGAATTTGAACTCTCTGGGACTTCTTTTTCAGCCAGAAGGATTTTAACACATTATGTATATTATCATAGTAAATAATAAAATAGTCATATAATGCAGTCATCCAGACCAGTAGACAAGCCCCAACCTTTTCCAGGTGCTCCCAAAGAGCATTTCTTCTTTAACTCTGGACTGGGGTTTACATAATAATGAAAGCTCTGGTCCACAGACATATTAGACACCACCATTTTAATGGGAGTTTAACAGTCTGATGCATTATTTGATTTCCAAATGCAGTCAGCGCCAGCCCATCATTAGATATCAAGGCAATAATGTGGCCCCAGGGAACACTTCTCCCTAGGCCCTAGTAATCACCATCGGCCCTTAAATTCATGCCAAAGTGTTAGTTCATTCAACATTTTGCTCTTTTTTGTTACAGCTTAAAGAGAAGAACAGAGGGTAATTTCATACACAAATGTACAAGAGATTTGGTGTTCATCTGGTGTGAAGAAGGTAATTTAAAAGCTCTTCTATTTAGGAAACCTAAATATAAGAAACTTTGGCCTTCATTTATTGAGATTCTGAATCAGGTCTGGAGACCAATAATAGTTCAGCTCACAAACCATAAAGAGATGCAAGCCCCACTAATTTCATGCTCCTTTAATCTGCTTTCATCAACTGTGTGGATTTTGTAAAAGCACTCAAAAATTAGATGTTACCATTTAGTAAAAGCATTGACTGATTTCTAAAGGGTTAGCTTGCAGCTACTGAAAACATTAGTGACACGGCAAATAATCCAGTGCTATGAGCTTCCCTGCACTACATGAGTTCAGCTCTAGCAACATATATATAACTGTATGAAAGCTATTCCATGCTGTTAATAAAGAGAGAGATATAAAGCTTGGCCTGGATGTTGATCTGGTTCCGATGAGGTTATAAATAAACTGTTGTAGTCCCCAAGACAAACAGTTTGGATGTGCTCAAACATCATATTCATTAACACAGATTGTATTTACACAAATGGAGAAAAAAAGGCACTAGTGAACAAGGCCATTGATTTCACTGTAACAAGCAACGCAAAGCAGCTGAATGCTGTTAATCAACAGTGTGGGCAATATTGCTTTTACCACTTTTCTTATAAGTTTTTTTAACATGTATTTTCTTCATTTCTGTCATCATTGTTACAAATAATTGCATTAAGAATGCTGTTTCATCAAATTGTCTTACAACTGCAATAACCTTTCATGAAGATTTCTAGGGTAACAGTTACTGTGAGTATAGAGAGATCTGAGTTCTGAGGAAAAAAACCCCAAACATCTTAGTGCAAATGAAAACACATTGTGTACAGCAAGTCCTGGCGCTGTGCTGTGCAGTTACAGGGAGCATTAATGGAGAACAAGCCTCATGGCATCCAGCTCATCAACTATCATCAGTTTCTCGACTAGAAAAACCAACATCATCTCCATCGTTCTACTCCAAGTCAGCAAAACGCTGAAAAAGCTCCTGTGAGCGACAGTCACAGAGCACCTCAAAGCACAGGTGCTGTTCATGTTACCCATCAGGAAGGATCTGTGAATAAATTTAGACCCCCTGCCATGTGTGACCCTATGCCTGACCTGCATTCCTTGCCTCCTTGGAGAGGAGAGACGCAGAAGGATAACTTGCCATGAGCTGAAGTGGTAGATAGGCACTAATAAACTTGCTACACACCATCTGAGCATAAAACCCTCTCCAGGAAGTCAACAGGAAAGTCACCTGGAGCATCAACTTCCAGTGACACCCGAGCATCCAGACTTCAGAGCCAAGCTTAGGTGGCAGCAGCAATGACCAGAACTCCCTTAGTCAGCAGAAACACTGCAGATATGGCAACGCCACAGGGGTAATGAGGCAGTGAGGGACAGACTGTGAGATCTGATGGCACCGTGAGAAAGGCGCAAAAGCTTAGAATTTCTGAGATGACATGTTTTCACCACCAGGAGAAACAAAAACTGTCATTGCTAATATTGGAGTGCTGTGCTAAGCTCTAGGTAGCCATGCTCAAGGAATTCTGATTTCTCAATCTAATTTCTGCAGATAAGGGGAAATAAAAAAGGTGCACAAGACTGTGGCCTGTTTGACCTAAGACAGAGGCTGAGAAGAAGTGCAGTGGCTACTGCGGTTTGGAGATAGAGGACATGTGTCAGGTGGTGGAAAGAACTGGGATCAATGAGCCATTTGGTCTCTGCCACTTCAGTATGTAGCTACTCAGCTGACTCTCATCAGAGGAGATTTGGACTGTCAATTTGGACAACTTCTTTCCTGATAAGAAGATTCAAACCCAGGAATTACCATGAGATCCAACTATTCTGTTGGAATTTATAGGTTAAACTTCTCACCTCTCTGGAAAAAATTACAGCATTTTTGTAAGCTTTTAAAGCCTGCAATAACATCTTTCAAAATGGGGGAAAAATGAAGCACAAGAGAGAAGGAAATGCACATGGAAATATCATTCCTTACTGAAATCAATGGACACTGGATTTAATAACATTACACTGTATTTATCATGTCCCCTTCCCTCCTCCCGAATGGGGCCAGTGAAATTTTGACATGAACTCAGTGACACCCTGCTCTGATTACTGCATGATCTCTGCAAGATGAGATCCAGGCAGTGTTAATGTTTTCAAAGGAAATGCAAGGTGTTTAATAATTTCAACTCAAAGGCTTCTGCAAAAATTTAGTAGTATGTTCATTTTGATTACTTTGGTGTTCAGAGTAGACAGGCTCCAGTGATTTTATCACAGTCCCAGTATGGCTGAAACTCACTGGAAAGAAAAATCACCCATTTCACTGCTCCTTCGAGAATCAATTGGTAAAGCCCTTTATCAACAGAAAGCAGGGGGAGGTGAGCTAAAGCACTGCTTGTGTTTGTTCAAAGTACAAAACGTGCAAGTCAGATCTAAGGGAAAATTATATGACAACTGGGTTAGAACTACACAAGGCCAACCTTTTCTGTACTGTCTAGAGATTCCTTGCTCATAACCTCGGGCTACTATCAGCACTGTGATGCCTGCAACAAAGTACTATGTGCATATCAGCACTCGATGAACTGAATGAATAAATGTTAAATCCCAAAGCATGATGTTCCTTGTGATCTCTGTTAAAAGCCTGCAACCCTTTAAAACAGAAGGCTTAGCTTCATAATCTCGGTGGCATCTAAATCATCATGAGAAATGAGCTCATTTTCCGTACACCGTGTTCTGCCAAGCAAAGTTATTTTTCCAAATACTTATGTAACTGTTCAAGGGGAAAGGCGAGACTGGAGCTAACCCCAAGTGTGCTCTGTGCTCAGCTCGGGCTGATGAGATGCCTTCTGCTAATTGGAGCAAGTTCCTCTTCAGGTTCCACCCTCCTTTGGCTCTTCATCTCTCTTGTACTCTCTTGTCAAAGTGCTGGCAGAGGCCTTGAGCAATAAGCAGCTCATCCACTGCTCGGGCAGTGCTGGAGCAACTGCCTTGTGCGGGCAACCTGCTGTTTATTCCCAGGGATCCATTCATGTCAAAGTGCTTTATCAAGGTTCAGACTCAAAGAACAGAAACAGCACATCTGTGTTCGGGGTCTGATCTGCAATTAAAAGATTTCTGTTGAGCTGGATATTTGGACCAAATCCTGGACCTGCCTTTCCATACTCTTCTCCATTTTAATCACAGGCTTTCTTTAGGCCTCTTTTGTGCTTTCAGTCTTTGTAGTTACCTTGGATGGCTGTAAACTGGCTGAACAGGATAAAACACCTTCATACCCAGCACTGTTAAGAGGAGTGAGAAAGCAAAGCAGCATGGCTGCAGAGCAAGGGTTCAGCAAACAAGGACAAGCATTCAAACTGATGAGAGAGGACCCAGGAACCATGAATCCAGCTTAAAAAATGCTTTTCATCAAAAATAATAAATCTGAAGCACACTTTTCCCCCCTTTGGTTTCTAGATTGCATTTCCAGCTTGCTTTCTACCACAGAGGGGCAAGAGAAACTCCTCAAAAGCAATCAAAGAAATCAAAGAAATCTCAGATCTTCAACAAATCACATGTAGAGGATCCTAAGCTTGTGTATAAATTCAAAAGACCACAGAGCCCATGACGAAACCACAAAACTTGGTGGCAAGTGCCACCCCTTGCTATGCACAGTTGGGAAAGAAGCCATCTTCCCAAAGCACTTATTAACAGCTCTCTTGACAAAATATAGCTACACCTGGAGCCATTAAGCCAACATCAGCATTCCCAATGCTTTTAAGCATCTCCAGAGCAGGCCTCTAGAGACAGCCAGTCTGCGAGCCACGGAAGAGAAAACCAGCAGTGTGGAGATGGAGGTTTTCTCAGGCCCCAGGGACAAGATGTGTGGCAGCTCCCAACGGGTTTGATTTCCCTCATGCAGACCCAGAAGGAAGCCTGTACTTGGACTAGACCAGTCAGACTGAAAGCAAGTTCTGATTCTGGCATAAATCAAGAGGAGACAGCACGAGGCCTGTGGGGAGCAAAGAAAAGATGGAATCAGGAAACCACAATTCATCATTTATCTTCCCAGTATCCTGCTAACAATGGAAACTTCCAAACTAATGACTATTTGAATGCGGCCTAACATGCAATGTATCATCCCTGAGCAGAGTACTGAAACATCAAATGCAGAATTCTAAGATTAACAGGATGTTTACAAATAATTATTAGGAGGTGATTGCCTAATTTTGGTCTACGGTTTGGTGTATTTACATTCTCATATTCAAACATATCTGTACTTTGTAATATTTACATATCTCTAGTTTGAGGCTTCCCATAGCAGTGTTATAAAAATGCTGATTTACTACTTATGCAGACACAGTACACATTTTACTGTGCTGCAAATGCAATTTGCCAAGCTGTTTCATTCCTCCCTTTGTAGTTGTATGATTAAATATTTTGATTTTCCTCTATTTATTTTGCTTAATAAACTTTCATGCATTTTGTTCAATAAATACTACAAAGTTTGGTTCTTGCTAAAAAACATAATCTCAAAAAGGAAAACAAAATAGGTTTTCCCTATCAGTCTTTAGGTTTACCACTTGACTGAAATATTACCCCATATACTGTGAGAATTACTGTGCTGAGCATTCAGTTTTGACCAACGAAGAGCACTAATGAACACCAATGCTTTCTACTTCACGGTAGGAAATACTTAGAAACCAAATTCCAGGTACAAAGAATAACAATTCTAAAAGCACAAGTCTGGGATGGTTGTGGATGTTTTCTTACACACACCCAGAGATTTCTGTCTTCTCTGTTCTTGCATAAATCTTCCTCCATCAGCTGATTTGTTCAGACTTCTGAGAGATGAACTGCCTCTCTCAAAGCTCCTTCTATGATCTTAGTAAAACTATTATGCTTATTTATATCTCAGTTGCTTATCTGTAAAATGAAAAAAACTGTACTCTTCTCAGAGAGGAACTTAGCTTCATCACAAGAAGACATACACTGACTGCAAATACTGTAATATTCTTCTTTAAGCCATAATAATACTGACATTTCACTAGTGTTCTGGTTCTTCCCCTCTCAGAATTGTTAGAGCTAAAACCCAATGCTTCATACCATGTGCTGAAGTGCCAAGGAAGAGTATGATAAAAATATACAGATATGAAACAGCATCTAGAAATGATGAGTTTGATCTTTCAAAAGACAAATCACTAATCTCTGTCTCTAACAAGATATGAGATGATAAAGGTCATGCTGAGTAATGGACTAAGCTGACGGATCAGTCCAAAAGTTTCAAAACTGATGTTGCTACTCCTGTGCCATTGGGGAAAAGAAGCAATCCTTTGTGTGACCTGCAGCAGAGCGTTACAGGCACATTGGAGAGACCCTTTCGCTGTGCTTAACACAAGGACAATTTCAAACTCACCCAAGGATGTGCAGACTGAAACGTGGCACAGTGGCATTTTAAATGCCACAAAATTATTCCATTTATTCTTTCAAAAGACACTTTCAGTCTGAAACTGGTAAAAGCTTTTTCACCTCCGCACATCTTTATGAGGATGATTAATGTGATTCAGTAGAAGTTGTCAGGTGACTGTGAAAGGACTTTTGGTCAACAGTAACTTGGATTAGCTGCTGACATGAAAAAGGAATTGCAGAGTAACACAGCTTTATTCAATTTGGGGCTTGCTAGTTTAGGACTTGATGTAAATCTGATCCACCACTGCCAGCAAATAAGAGAACCTCAGCAGAGCACTACCAAAATCCCTGATTTACACCTTTTGTCCCCAACGGTGCGAGCATTTCACGGTAACTCCCACTGGGGTGATAACAGGTGTATGGCACTCTGCAGAGCTCTGCAAAGAGTGGACTTCCATTTCACAGGCTGACCTTTCTTCGATTTCTTTTGCTCAGGTGAACTGGGTGCTGCCTTGTAAAACCTAGCCCACGGTGCTTATCTCTACAATAAGGGCAGTAAAGATCTGTGGCCTCTCACAGCCACAGAAGCTGTTACAAAAATGCTGCACTTCACCTGCTGCTCTTTTACTTAGTCACCACTGAACTGGCTTGTCCATTGCTTTCAAGATCTTTGATTAAAGCCAATGTCCTACACTAAAAAAGTCTGAGAAAACAGCCAAACCTTTTCCATTGAAGAGTTTATTCTTCTGTGTCTCCAGATGAACAAATGCTGTAAGATGCAGCTGAAAAAGTGTCTTGTTCTCTACTTTCCTTTCAGAAGCCACTTTAAGCTTATTCTGGGTTGAATTTGCAACTATGTTCTCAGGTAAAGATCAGGTTGTACTACACTGATCAGATTCAGCAGACTGCACAAACAAGGAGCAAGAGAAGGCAGAGAGAGGAGGAAGAGGAGAAGAGAAAATGAGGGTACACTTTTGGGGAAGCTGTGAAATGAGGTTACTTCACTCTTGTGTTTTCTCTGCCACCCAAGTGAGCTCATTAATGCGTGCAGAATTTGAGGGAGATTGATTGATTGCGTAAGTGTCCAGAATGGACATGGTTATTGTCATTAATTCTAAATAAATACAGTATCATACAAATTGCATCTAAGGGGAACAAAAAAAGCTTTTGTACCTCTCAGCAGTGAGGAAAATACTAAGCAAACAGTGTTAATTATAGAAGCAAAGGGATGGAGTCAGGCACAAAGCTTTTAGGTCACTGACTCCATTCATAGAAGGGGGAAAGAGAAGAGGGTAAGGTACAATCTAACCTAATTATAGCTTTGTAAAAATTATTTTCAAGCCATTAACTGAGATTTGGCCTACTTAGATTTCAAACTTCTAGGGGCAGAGACTTATTCTCAGTACTTGCCTGTCTTGCAAAATGCAGACTGTGTCCCTGACCAGAGCTCCTGGACCCCAGTATATTAATCCTCCATGCCATGAAGGTGAGCCAGCCTTGACTGGACATGTGCCAGGAGCTGTGCCTGCTGCTGAAGGACCTCTGGACCTCTCCCTTGAAATTAGCAGCTGGCAAAATGTGGTTTTGAAATTTGTGAGCTATAGTGGAAAGAAGAGAGAAAGGCTCCTCAATCTAACACTCAAGTCTTCCCATGAAAGCACAGCTTCTCTGGCGTTAGCATAGGCAACCATCCTCTCCATGCAAAGATTAGCTGAACCAGAAGCCAGGCCAGGAAAAGCTTTTCCTGAGAACTCAGGGATATACTTACAGTCCTCCCTAAAATCAGCCATCCAGAATCTGGGTCAGTGTAAAAAAGAATTGGAAGAGTTACAAAGTTGAGTGGGAGAGGACCTCTCGGGGACTGATCCCAAGTATCTTTCAGGCTGAAAGTGCTGTTCACTGAGAATGAGCACATTCTTTTTGATTTTCTATTTCTTCCAGGTCAGTGCTGGCATAACCTGCTATCTGCAGAGACCCACTTATTGTCATGGTTCTGCTATGATATGTATGATACCTGCTCGTTTTGTTCAGGCCTTGGGTGCTGGAACCAAGAAAACACAGAAGTGATTCCATGGAGTGGGTGGGGGAAGGTTTGAGGAGATGTCTTGCCCGACTCTCTGACTGCAATGAAGAAAAACCTCGAAAATATAAGTGCCCCATTAAAGATCCTGAAACTGAAAGGCAATAACAGAACTGAAACACACTTTAAAACAAGCTGATTTAGAGTCATTCCTAATTTTAAAATGTGCTGTGAGGGACTGCACAGTGTAGAAATTCTGTGTTCTTGAATGGCCCACACCTCCCAGCACCCCGGCGATTACTTTTCAATTGCAGGTGAAGAAGCTCCACAATGCAATTTATAAGTCATCTCCAATCTGTGGAAAGCTCTGATATATTACAGGTAAAAGCACTTTGCTTCTTACACGGCAATCAGGAGGTGTCAGGAGTACAAGTGCTTGGCTCTACTGGTATTCAGCCTCATGCATAGGTTTGAAAAACACGTGCAGAAGAGCTGGCCAGAAGCATTATTTTTTAATTAAGAGGGAAAAAAAATCTTTACAAAGCACCTTAAACTGACAAGGTGAGGTGTGTGGAATGACCTAAGACAGACAGGCACTGATTGAAAGCCATTGAGGTAATTCCCAAAGTAATTAGATCTTTGGACAACAAAGTGATGAAACAGAACAAATGACCTTTTCTCATTCGCACACCAGCAGCTTATTTTTCTGATTTGTTCCACTCTCCAGGAACAGTATTTCTTTTAAATACTATCAGAAAAAAAAATATGGCTACGGCACTGGGCTAGGATGCAGAGTATCTGGATTCAGCGCCTGGCTCTGCTGCAGCTTTCCAGTATGACCTTGGGCACATCCATTAATCTCTTGCATCTCAGTTCTTTAGCAGTAAAATGGAAGGAGAGCTACTACTTTTTCCTTGCCCGCTTGCTTGTCTTCTCTGCAGAGCCCATAAGCGTTTTTAGAGCAGAGTTTCCTGGCATAACCACCTCTATAAATTTAGCAGAGGCCATGAAAGTCAAATGCTGTGCTAAAAGTCAGGCAGAGGGAGGCCAAAGGCAGCATTTGGAAGCACTCCCTGGTCCCTGTACTACCTGTACCTGTGTCTTGGCTGTATCTGGGACGTTCCCAGACTGCTCCCTGCCCAGTGCAGCACTGCCGGCGCGGGCAGGAGATGAGCCCCTGCTGCCCACTGACCTGCCCGCCACAGGAAACCCAGCAGCCATGCATTTGTGAGGCGGCTCCCATGACCTCAAAACCCCACTTGAAATACAGAACTTACTTTTAGAGCACAGGAGGAAGACAGATTTAAGCCTAAGCCACACGGCAACTTTTATATAAGGCACCGCATCAGAGAATTACATGTTGGCCTTACAATGTTACTGTGAAAATGTACCTTTTTTGGCATCTAATCACCCATTTGCTGCATGTGTGAGAGCAAATACATAAATATGCACCCAGGCAATGCCATGCAAGTTCTGCCTGCATATAATATGCAGATACCTATGTGTGCATGAATACACATCATCACACACCCACACATGACCACATTTCATCATGGAGAGCAATGTCAGAGTTGGTTTACCATTGGAATAAACATCCAGCTTGACACATTTTCCATGAGACCTCTGTGAATGCTGCATAATTACATTTTTGAGGATGTATTTTGCAAATGTGCCAGATAACGCCAGAAGCACAGCTTTGAGTTGACTGCATTCTTACTCCCACCAGTGTCCTTGCTATGACAGTTTTGATACAAACAGTGTGTATTAGATCATTAGTACAGAGACAACCCTCTCTCCCTGCCACGCTTTTGAAGCTCAGTCTGATGAATGGGAGCTTGCTACTTTTGTGTGGAGCTCAGCCAATATATCACAAAGCTGTGCCCAGGAAATGACACCTAGATTGCCTCTGACCACGATACTGGGGTGTTCCCCATCAGCAGAAACAAACACACAAAAACACACGCCCACAATCAATCAAGATATTATTTTCTAGAAGCATACAGAAGGTCACTTATTGACCAATAAGGCAGCCAATTATCCAGGGCCCATTAAGAAGTATGAGCACTCAAACCTTCACCTGCTCATGTGAGATTTCTCAGTCCCCCATTTGGATGCATTTGCAGTCCCGCTTAAAAAGGTGAAAAACGTCTAACTTATGGAAACGTGAAAAAATAATGGGTCTAAGATTTCTGTGAATGAACCAGGAACGAGGGAGGGCTTTTTAATTTTTGTTTGTTTATTTTTAGTTTGAAACACAGACTATTTGAAAAGACAAAACTTGTAAAATCTCCCTGATCTGGAAGACCATGAAATGACCTGGAAGAGGTGACAGTAATTACAATCAGAAGTCATCCACTGATCCAGCCTTACGCTCTGCATCACCCTTCTGCTAATCAAGTGGCTGTATTGATCCCCTCTCCTTGGATGCTTTCCCTGTTACCCCAGGGCCCATGCAGTGCTCTACATATGGGCTGCAGCTTGAGCTTTCACAACTCCATTACAGCCAGGGATTGAATCTGATTTGGAACAGAGTGGGGCAGCCCTGCACCACAAATACAAAAATGTTTTAGCTCTCCTATAGTTAAATCTGCCCTCCAGAGATCACATGCTACTTCTATCACTGCTAGAGAAGCACAATAACTTTTTGATTTTCTCTTTCCATCAATCTCTGCATGACTCCCACAACTTTTGGATCAGATTTTAAAAGAATACTAATTCCCTACAAGCCTCATGAGAATAAGCGGCTTCATTCAGATGAGATACCCAGCCAGAGCCCCCACTGATGGAAAGGCTGTGCTGGAAATCATGCTGGATTAAGGACCTTTGGAGGAGAGAGTTGCTGTGAACCCAAACCACAGGAACTGGCTTTATACATTCTTCTGACCATGAAAGCATTCAGAAATCTGAATTTTGGCTATTTTTGCAAGAAGCAAAAAAGGAAACTCTCCTTCCATCCATATTTATGGACTCTGTTATTTTTCATTCTTGTTCAAGATCAAATTCTGGCATAAACCGGCTCTTCTCTGTTGACTTTGCAATTACACACAATGCTCACACTGGGCTCTGCATTGACCCTGCTGATCCTCCTTGTCATTTCTTCCTGATGTGTTCCTGTGCAATCTCTCCTCTGAATACCACAGCAATGATCAGTTACCTCTTAGAATCAGTGACCGGTCTAAAAAGACTTATTCCAATTTTAATTAAAAAGACAATTATTACAGTCATATTTGAAATTCAGCTCTTTTTAAAAAAAAAAAACAACAAAACAACCAACCAACCAACAAAATCCCCAACCACATCCAGTTTCTTTCCCTCTATACTAATAAAATTGAAAAATTCTGCTGGAAAATTCTAAAGATAATGTTGTATACTTAAATTTCAAGACACACTAAGTTTAGAACAAGATAATGCGGCATTTTAATTATGGTTTTTCTATTTATACATTTCCTATGTGGCACAAGCCCCCGTTAATGAAAGCATGTTTTAGAGTAGCTTCAACACCCAGCATTATTGCAAGTTTTTGAATGTGCCAGAAGCTTATCAGCTAAAATATGTTAATTTCTCTAATAGGGTAATGAAGTCTAAATGCTTTCAGGAAGACATTGCTATGATAATGGGTCTACTTAAAACACAACATTAGGAGAACCTTGATTACAGGTTGCTCAGTAGTTTCTGACTTCCTTAGGAACCAGAGTTTGTTCCACTGCTAATTTGCTGCAAGAGCTGCTGGGAAGGAAGCTCATTTCCATTTATTTAGTCAATCACCTTTGATGACAAAAGCAGAGTTAGACTCTTAGAAAAACTGCTAATACAACTGCATTATCAAGGCCTTAAGAGCGACTTAGAGCTGCAAAATCTTCGATGATGCAGCGAGTCCAGGGGAGCAAGTGGTTGGCATGGTGGTGGCACTTAGATAAGAAGCTGATGGACAGAATGAATTGACAGGTTGGACAAGATGAGAAAAAGGCAGGGGAAGAGTTCTATGAAGTGATGAAGGTGGCAAGCCCAGTAAGGAACCACCTGGCCAAGGTCTGTGCACCTCTCTGGAACAAGCCTCTGCATTTCTACACGTGCAATGCTTGGTAACTTGGGAAGTTCCCCATCAGAGCCTCAAGACGCTTGCGTTATCTGATATGGGAGGTCCTCTTGGCTTTATAAACCTGGTGACTTCCCAAGACTTGAGCCTTATCAACACGTGTTTCTTCCACCTTCAACACACACAGCCAGCCCTTGGTGCCAGCTTTTAAATTCCCGCATGTTTCAGACCCCTGGCAAGCAGGATAACACCACACAACTGGTGACCAGGAAGGTGCAGAAGCAGAGCTGTGGTATCAGCTTTGTGTCCCCCAGCCAGCACCTCTACACAAAGCACCACCCATCAAAGCCCTGGACATCTCAACCCTGCACTTGCCCTTGCTTCCCTTCAGAGCTGCAGGATGCAACACTCCCACGTCCCTTCCCACGCCCATGCATTTATTGTACCACCAAGGCTTGTTCCCCTGAGCACACACTGGGTTTGCCAGGCTGCCAGTTGCCTGGCCTGACTACAAACACACACCTCTTTATTTCTCCACATATCCTCCCAGCTGCAGGACTAGGCCACTACAGGATCAGCCAAGACAGCAATGACTCAGCTTCTTGCTGGATGGGAGAACAGGTACATGGTGTGTACCTTGTGTGTACATGGAAGCATCTTGTCAAGCAGCAACCCATGCACAAGCCAGCAAGCTTATACTGAAAATTAGATAGAAACTGACTGAAAAAAGGAAAAGAGATACTTCTGTACTTAACAATGCATCACACCAAGCTCTGACCCCAGACATCACATCTGATTTCCATTATAGGAAAATCATGAAAGTCTGACCGTGTCGTACAAATACACTCCTTGAAAAGAAAAGGGCTTGATATTTGTCTCCATGTGTTCAGCTGTGACTATGCTCTCCCTCGTTGTGGAAACAAATGGTGCTGTAAATCTAGCAGTATTGAGCTCAGTGTGATCTAAGTGAACTAAATAGTCTAGCTTGATATTTGCATTTTCTCTTTTATCAAAACAAATAGTAATCCACTCATTAAATCCAGTATTTCTGTAATTAATTTGCAGTCATTACGAATCACCTTTAATTGGATTAGCTATAATTACTATAAAATAATTTCCTGAAATCATGTTATATTTGTGGGATTTTTTTTTTTAAATTTTATTTTTAGAGATGTGAACTTAGCTGAACATAATGAGAGATGAGAAACGCTTCAGAGGTAAATATCAGAACCCCCTCTACTCTTATTTTTGCCAAACTCATCTGTGTATTGCCTCCTTCTGTCCCCAGTGTTGTACTTGAACTTGACAGACCCCAATTAGCCAAAACAGTGACTCATTGCTGCTCTTCCACTGCCTCAAAGGCCCCTGCTGCAGCTGGGGGGGTTCCTCAGGAGTCTGGTGCCCACCATGACTCTCCTTTCCTCCAGTGCCAGTCTGTCCCTGGCATTAATCACCTCCTTCTGACACAGAGGGATCAAAGCCACATCTATGTTTTAAAAGCAGACAGGCATTTTCCTTGGCACAGCGTGACATGACTTTAAGGAGCCAACTCCTCTGAAACCTCACATTTTTGTAGCAAAACAAAATGTCTCAAGCCAGGGATCCACAAACTACTTACCATGCTCTGGAATAATCTCTGTATGAATAACAGACCCCTGGGCTGTCTGTGCTGTAGACAGTACCACGGTTTTGGTGTTCCACCCCACTTTTGGGAGGGGTTATTTCCCAGCCAAGGGTGCTTCAACTCTTCACCTCTTGGGTTATGCTCTTCCTCTGCTGACCTCAGCTAACACAGCTCCAGAGACTTCAGTCAACATTGGCTGAAGATGTGGAGCACACCTCACACAAAAGGGATGTTCTCATGCACTGTACATTATTTTACAGCTGCAGAAGCCACCTAGGCTTTCTCTGCTCATATTCTGAGATGAAATCAAATGTCGTGTAAGGAAGAAATCAAACATAAAGGGGGCAACGACCTATGGGCATAGCTGACCCTAGACAAATGGAATAAATTTGCTGGAAATACAGGGTTCTCATTCAAGACCTTTCATTCTTAAAATAAAATTACATGGCACATTGGCAGGAGTTCTGGCACTGCTCTAACACCAGTCACAATTTCACATTTAATACATGCCGTAAAAATAGCACATTTGATTCACATGAGCATGTCACGTCACATAAATGTAGCACTGTGCTGCAAGTCACATTTTCTACCACTTATGTGAGAGTGCTGCCTTCCTCTCCCACACTGCAGCTCTCAAAGCTCCTTGTGAACAGAAGTCCAGTAAGGTTTAATCAGGCTGAGCAATCTCAAAACTCATTTTTTAAATAGGTGGAGTCAAACCAGCTGCTAAAGCACAAAACAAAGTCCTCTGGAAAAAAAAAGAGGGAGTTCAACCAGGTGTTATAAAAAAAACAAACACCAAAACTCATAGATGATGCTCATTTCACACAACCTGATTCTACTTAAGGCTCAAGTGTTTCTATTTGACTAAGCCCTTAAACAAAACACAACTCTAGGGCTTTCAACAGCATCTCTTCTTCCACTGCTCTTGCACACATACCTCTGGCCTGATCTGTCTCCTCCTCCCCATTTTCCACAACAGACACTCGCTCCTTTTAAAAAGTGAATTCTTCCATAAGGAAGAGAAAAGTGGGACTGACAACCACGATCCTTGCAGACCACTCCAACCACGTAGCTTCACACACACGTTTATCCTCCCCAGCTCCTCTGCTGTCCCTCCTCTGAGGCACTCCTGGCCCATGCCTGGCCCTCCGCTGAGCCCCTGCACTGCAACAGTCGGCAGAGGACAAAGCCACGGGCACAGGAGCTGTTCCCTGCTGGGTGTTGTCCTGGAAGGGGCCGAGAAAACCGCCAGGCCAGCAAAAGGCAGGGCAGGACCTCGGCAGCCCACGGCGAGCTGAGCTGAGATTGCTGTGCTTGACAAAACAGCCGGATCAATATGTAAAGGAGAAAGAGGGTAGAGAAAGAGCATTTAGAATGAAATGTAACTTTCCTCAGTTTCTCTTCGGCTTCCATGGCCAATCATGGCATAAATGACGCAGAGCTCATATATTTAGAATCGTTGTTGAAGACGTTGCGGGGCCCAATTCATTTTGCTTACAGTTTATGTACTTCTTGAAAATACGGTCTCTGACTTGATGCTCAGACATTAGGCAGACATTAAGTATGTTAATATTGCAGTTGTAATTACATGTTTTTTTCTTCTAATTTTGGAAGGATAATTCTTTGGAATAATTACATAGAGGGTGACTTAAGTTCTGGGAAATGGTTGAGTCACCAAGAGTCACATCTGCACTCATGCAGAAAGGCTCGTTGAAATCCTAAACATTTTTATCCCTTGTAATTATAAGAGCTGGGAAAAGCAAAAAGTTGGTTTATGCCTTTTAGGAGAAACACATGAAGTCTATTTGAAAGATGCTATAGGGATTTCCTCTAATGGAAACAGTGTAGCTGCTGTGACCAGTTTCAGACTTTAGACTTGCTGAAGATTTTCCACTTCACAATTAGAACAGTATTTTATGTTTATCCAGTACCTTCATACTTAGAGCACACAGCCAAACTACAAACAACAACATCTCTCAAATCTTGTAAGCTTCCCACACAGAACTCCCACCTAGAGCCAGAGATGAAATGGAAGAGGACATGCAATCCACTGGACACAGACAACTCCAGTTTGTAGTACAGTCACTGCATAATAGGACACTAAAATACTCCCAAAAGGACTGAAGAAGAAAATTACATACAACTGAAACTGCCATTTAAATGTCAGGCTTGCAGAATTCTAACTCCGAAGCTGCTTATTTTGGAGTAACCAAGGACCCGTGAAAATACAAACAAATGAAAAGCAAATGGAACTTTTTGGTGTTCAAAAATGTGTTTTTAAAACCTGAAAGTCTAACATTTTAACAAATTCATCACCCGCCAAAATAAGTTCAAGTGGACCTGCTGCACCTTGTTATCCTCTTTCCTTGCTCAGCTGTAATGCAGATTTATTTCTGCAGCCCAGGGTCTCTTAGTAGTGTTTGTGTGCTACCCGCAGGTCTGGAGTCCTCTATTCATTCACTTTATTTAAATAATAATGCATATGTATAATCCTCCTTCCTTCTGTAACTGTTCTACTTGAAGAACCAATTAATTCTATTTGTTACTTCCTGGTGTATTATTTCTTCTCTACAAGCTGGAATCCCTTTAGGAACCCTATCTGCCCTTGACTACTGATTATTTCCTTGGCTTTTCAATCATCAGAGCTTCTTCCTGTGGATTTTAGAGCATTATTGTGATTGTCAATTTTAATAATGCAGATTTCCATAGTCTCTGCCTGCTGCAGGCCTTTCAAAAAAAAAAGAAAGAAAAAAGGGACAATCCTGCTTCCCATGGCTTTAAAAATAAATGAACCAATCATTTTGATTTTTTTAAAATATAAGTAACTTGTTCTAGCTTATTATATGCCCATATATTACATGATGCATATGCAAACACTGACACTCACATAGCACTTCTCTCCTTCTTTTCTGGTCTAAGGAATAGCCACAAAATGCCTTCAGATTTAGAGAAAGCAAGCTTCCAAAAGAACAAAGCAGGAAAAGGATCATTAAAAATGATCCTTAAAAAGGATGGATGATCCTTAAAAATGGCTTGAAGGCCATTTAAATGCCTTTAAGCAGAAGGCACTAAACTCAGACCTTCTTTGAATCCTGACCCCCTTCAGGAATGGCACAAGTCATTGTATCTGCTGAAGTTACATCAGCTTTTTGTCATGACATGATAGATGAAAAACATTTCACATATTCTCAGGAATTTATTTCTTTTGTAAGCATCTGACTGAATAATCCTTAAGTGCTTGAATAAATACTTAGAGGCAGACAATTCAGAAACAAAGGCACTTCCTGAGGCACCAGACTTCAGGAAGCAAAGTTTCAGATCACCTGTACTTCCTTCTGCAGTATTACATGATTAGGGGAAGCATTAAATGCCTACACACTGCCGTGGCTGGGTGGATGGTTTAATTTAGCTATCAGGCTTCAGGCAGAGCTACACCACCACCAGATTCACTCCTCCAGCTGCAGTCTTGGAAATTATAAATCTCCACCCAATGTCACTGGTCATCTCTACTTGCCTGCACCCAGACTGCTCCGGCATGGAGTGCAGAAAGGGTATCAAAACCCTTCCCTATTCATCTGCCGAAATGAACAGCACAGTAATGCCTCCAGTTTCAGCAAGGGCTTCTGCTGATGGTTTTGATAGTTGAATTAACACCATACACAGAAACGACACTTCATCTTAATACTCTGCTCTGTACTGCTATCACCACCTGAAGTGGTGCTCTGGAGCTGAGAGCAGGAGAGGAGTCAATGGGAAGTTTCCTGGATGTTACCTTGGCGAAGCTCCACAGCACGTCTCCTGTCCTGCTGCCTGAGTGATGGCAAGGCGCCTACACAGTTTTTTAGAACTGCTCACTGCAGCAGTGCAAAATTAGGCGTAGATCTGAGCTTCCAGTTACATCTGTCTGTAAATAAACAGCGCATCTGCTCTCTGAGCTGCACAGGCACTGAGAGGCTGATGTTTGCGAGGTTATTCGGGACCAGCTGAGATGCAGCTCTGTCCCAGTTTTGTCCAAATAATGATTTCCAAATTAAACCCACCATAAGGCTGCTGATGAGAGCAAGCCAAAGCTCACAGCCGTACTGTATCTATGAGCTTTCAAATGCTGCCTTCCTTTTAGTTACTGATCAACATAAGCACAAGCTCATCTGCTTTGAAAGAAGCGCTATGAAAAAATACAACAAACCAGTTATGTCATGCTATGGGAATGTGCCACAGTCAGTCACCAAACAATTAGTAACAGAACTCAATAAAGATATAACTAGTAATGTCCTATTAGCACAGAAAGCAGTGTACAAAGAGCACGGGGAGGAAATGGACAAGCTGAAATGCTGGGAAAGAAAATGCTCTCAAGAGTAGCAGCGCTCCCCTAAAACAACATGTCTTTTACAAAGGAGTTGAAGCTGAGAGGAGCACACAGAAGCAAACAAGATAAGGGCCAGCACAGGGAAAGGTCCTCAGCATCCTGAAGGGTCTTGTGTTCAGCTTTCAGAATCCAAGGAAAACAGAACATCCAGTGAAATCGGTTTCACTCCAGCAAAGGGGATCGCTGTTGAACTCATTATTGTATCACCAGACCCCAGCATTTCGTTTATTCACAGCTGGTTCTCACATACAAACATATTTTTTATGAGACCATTCATGTTCACATTTACACTCCCATATTGGTGCACAAGCCAAGCATTTGTTGGTGGTTTTCAGTGAGCCATTTCCCACTAGGGTAGCTCAAGGATGAAGCTTCTTTCACCTTCTTTGGAAACAGCTGCTCCTGGCTATCTCCAGTGACATGATTTGGAAATACACTGACCCCAGCCTGATCCATGATGAATATGCACATAGAAACATAAAAACTGTGGGCATGCATTTACGCAGAATAATGCACACAAAATATGCATTAGGCTCCCTTGTAATGCTCATACCTACAAAAGGTTAAATAGCCTTCGGTGAGAGAGAGCTATTTAAATGGACCTTTTCATAACAGCAAACAATATTGCATCCTGGTTACCTTCTGACATGGCTTACTTCCAGTCAGCATTAAGGAAAATTACTACCTGATTTCAATTCATCTTGGTTCAATTTCATGCAAGCTTATTGTCTTCTAATTATCAACACAGCAATTTGATCTGCATCCCGATTAAGGCACTGCCCTGACTTCTAACACCAGAGCAACGCCTGTGGTGGTGTACTGATTTCTCAAGCAGTAAGCAGTTTGCTGTTGTCTCACATCCCCAAGGCACAAATAAGCAGATGCTGCATTAAAGCTTGTTTTACAAAACTGCTTCTGTTGTGGTATACATTTTTAATATACTGACTGCATTACAGCAAAAACTTCCAGGGCCAGTAAACTCCTACAAATTCATTAGCAAAACCAGCTTCTCAATTAAATCTAACTGAAGACTAAATCTAGATGAAAATTATTGTCCAGCAGCAGCTGAAATGAGCGGAAAGGTTGATCATGTTTGCCCCATGTGAGCTAGGCTCAGTTTACCACCCCAGTTTTCTGAATGTCAGTTGGGATTGCTTCTCATCAAGGATGGGCTTCACTGACCTTTCTCTTCTTTTTCTCACAAGGATACTGTGCTTGGCTTAAAAGCTTGAATTTTTTTTACAAAATTGCAATTCTGAATGTAAAAGCAGAGGCACAGCTTTTCATAGTCAGAATGGTTTTTACGCAGAAGGCACTAGTAGGGAAATGTTTTGGAGCACGCCCTAACACACCTTCATTCAAGGGTAGGTTTAAAGGATCAGAAATTACACCACCTGTTTTTGAAAGACAAGCTAAAGGAAAAAGCAACATTTTCACTCTCTTTGGCTTATTTGCATTTCTTACCTACATTCTTCTCCCTCAGTTGACATTGTCAGCTGCAGGATGACAAGTGAAGAGCACCTCTGGAGTACTCTTGCTAATCCTCTACAATGCCTGTAAACTATACATTGAGGCGCTGGTTACAACAGGAGCTCTTAAAAAGCACATATTTTGTCCTTCCTCCAAAGAGAGGGGAATCTTTGTTGAGCATTTTGAAGAAACTCAAGCTAGGAGAGGATTATAATTCTAAAAGTATTTGTTTAATGGCAGTGTAATGTAAAACATACAAAAAATTAATCTGGCCAGCAGCAGACTAAGGTTTAGATAAATCATCTGGTGGCTGCCTCTGGTGAACGAGACATTTGTCTCAATGGTGTTTATGGCATAACTGGCTGCTATTGCCGAGAGCCATGTTCCAGCAGCCTTGTGTGACTGCCTACCTTAAAGGAAGAGAAGTTCTGTAACACAACCTGCAGGATTACTGTCTTTTATGAAACTCTCTGGCACTAAATCTTTCCAGACAATAACAGTGCAACCACAGCAAGAAGGATGAGAACAGAAGAGCTTTCCCTTCCTCACCACTGGTTATTTCTTCTGTGCTTCACTGTGTTCCCTCACCACCTCTCTTGGATGTATTCAGCATGTGTCCCAAAGGGTCACCAGGCCAGGGTGCTCTGCAGTGTCCCCTGCCTCTCCTGTTTATGTACAAACATGACCATGACAGTGCGCTTACTTTTGTCTCCACAAGGTGATGGCACCTTCACCACCATTCTTCCCCGTCATGGGAGGTAAGGAAGATGAGAACTGCTTGTAAGCTCAGCTGAGACACCAAGGTGAACCAGTCCAACCCCTTATGAATAACGCTAAAAGTTGTACTAAGTCCTAAAAAACAAAAAGAATTTCACTGCCTGCCCCACTCCGAGACACTGCCATCTGCCAAGTGACATGACTAAATGAATTCTCCATGCCATTAATTTAAGACTGGAATTTGCTGGGATTTATACAGTGACACTTGTACCATACATGCTAGCACCTACTACCATTGTACAAGTAATTGGGCACTAATTTAACCTGACCTTAGCAACTTGTGCAGTCTGACAGCTCCTTGTGCAGTTTACTGCAGTCAGATCAGAGTCCACTGGGGATCTTATGCTCCTTCTTCATCCCTCCAAATTAATAGCATTTCATCAGTTAGTTCTACAATGCCATTAAACACAGAAACAGCAGAGACAACTGAGGCCCTGATCCTGAAGGCACAGCGCTTTTATGGGAAAGGAGAAAATGCAGATTATATGCCTAGCCACCACGTATTATCTAAAACAAATGGGGGTGCATATTCCTAATTATATAGATTGCACCAGTAATCTCTTCAAGAAGATACATCTTGTGTAATACGATGAAAGATTGATTGCTTGTGCCACCATTTTTTTCTGCCCCTAGCAGCTGTTTAATTCCCTAGTTAAGACAGAGCAAAATCCCTCCTTCCTATGAAGTTGAAAAGCAATCTAGCAGGAAAACCTAAAGATGAAGACAGGAAAATACAGTGAAGTAGCCTGGTGAATTCCCAGGGTACTATGTGTAGAGTTTTCTTCCCATTTGTTTATCAACTTTAAGCCTTCTTGTGTTCTGCGTTTGTAATTGTTTGCAGATAACTGTAATGCTCTCAAAGTTACTTCAGATATTCTTTCCAATACATAAATCACTGACAGATTTTCTCATCATTACTTCCAAATTAAGGGTACTTATTTGTCTACCCAGGCACTGGCTTGGGACTGTAACAAATCCTAGATTATTCTCAGTGTAGCTGATCTCTGTAAAACAGGTTTACCTTAACATAACTGCACATGGAAATCAAGAGGTTCTCTTTTAACCAACAAATGTAGCACAGGAGATGAGATGGAAAGGAGGTACCTAAACCTCAGGTAGAGGGTAGATGGATAGGCACAAAGAAAACAGAAAATGCCCGGTACCAGCTCATGCCTGTTAAAACTGCTCTTTTCAAGTAAGAATGAATGCCTAAAACCCCAAACTTTTTACTTTATACGTATTATTGTCAATTCAAAGTGGCTCATGGTAGTGTTTTCAAATAGAAAGGGAATCCAAGAAAATCTTCCTGACAATAGAAGGAAAATTTCAGACTAAAAGCAGCTGTTATGCAGCTAAGAGCATCCAGAAAAGGGTTCCTTATAGCAGAGGTGCTAGTGCATGCTGCACCTTTGTATCCTGAGCCCATAAGTAACACTAATGGGTTCAGAGACAGATTTACTCTACTGGTTTTAAAAGAGTTCCTCTCTGTGTAAAATGCTCTCTTTTCAACAAAAAACCCAAAATTATTGCTGCTGCCTATAGACACTGCTTAGTCATTTGGCACCCTTACCTTTAGGAGATTGATGAAACGTTGAGATTGAGGGCCTCAGATCTGATGAAGCACATTTTTCCAGGATCCCACACCACAGGAAAATGCAACCTTCCCCTGTTGACACGATGGAACCTGGCCTGGCCCAAACACCACCACAGCAAGGGAACAGTCACCACCACAGGGGCAGGAGGAGAAAAACCCCAGGAGGAAACCAGAAAGAACTCCAACAGCAAGGATGGAGCCAGGCTTGGCATGGGCCTGATCCCTGACATCTCATGCTTTGACTGTGTAACTTGCTGGGTGCCCTCAGTTCCCCTCTCCTTTTGGGAAATACAAGGGGCGCAAAAGCAGCTATGGGCAGTATCCAAGGGAGCTGGGTCAGGAGGGGCTTGTGATGACAAAGGTGTCTGGGCAAGTGTCAGCTTTTCCATGCTGCTGTCTAGGTAGATCCCTGGCACACAGACAGCTCAGCCAGGCCATCTTATCCATGAGCTGTGCTGCCACAGTGTCATCTGCTGAGCCTTTCCAGTGCTGCCTGCAAAGGCTTCACAGGGCACTCCTCCTGCCAGCTTTTAAATGTCCCCTGCTGCAGTTCCTGTGCCACCTGAGGGAATGGCAGGACCCTGCCCCTGAAGTTCTGAGCCACTTTGCTGAGCTTTCATTTCCAGCACAGATACACAGGTGCATCATCACCACTGATCCCAGCATACCAGGTCCTGGGAAGAGAGACAGGACACCAGGACACTCCTTGCACAAATGGGGCAGGGGAGACTTGTCCATAGCCCATGGTGTCCTGTACTACGGGGCTGAGTGTCCAGCTGAGAGGGGACAGCACTGCTCTGCCATGCCACAGGACGCTGGAGGCAGGATCCAGGTGACAGCACCCAATACTCACCATGGCAGAGCTCACAGCTTTGCAAACACTCAAATGCTCCATTTCTCAGGGATTGCTATACAAGGGCAGGGGACTGTTCTGCACATTACTAGCAAAAGCTTTCAGAGAGCCAAGGAAGAAAGAAAAGACTAACAACATCTTTCAAAAATATTTGAGAAAACCTGTGCCAAAATCTCCTTGGATGTGTATCCATTACTAAGCACGAGAAGTGAATTGCTGCCATGCAGAGGGTGCTGCGTGCTGGTCACGGTCTAAAAGCACTGATGCAGCAATAAGAACAGCTTAATTGCCAAGAAGCTTCCATATTAATAGCAGAATTTTTGGTCAGAAACACGTGAAAGCCTGTAGGCTTTGGAGCAGTAAAATAGAACTGGGGCCGTATGGTGGCAGAACAAAGTCTGCTGAAGAATTTTGTATTTTCTGCCTTTGATAGGGACTTTCCAGAGCTGTCAGCTGCGCTGCAGAATTAGAAACCTGACATTGCAGCAATCAGTTTTTAGATTTCAAGCTGTTCAAATGACTTGTCTCCAGGGAGGAATATGCAGCATGCAGGAATCAATAGTGGAACAGGTAAAGATCCAGTGTACAAGGGCAGCCGCCCCAACACCACACCACACCCCAGCCAGCCAGGCACATCTGCCAAAAAGAAGTCCTGGGAGAGGATGACAGGAAAACTTGCTCTCTCTCTGAATCAGTACCAGAGGGGTGCTTTAGACAATTCACTACATTTGTGAGATTGCAGCTTGATTATATTTGCTTCCACCTTACAGATTGATCTTCCACACGCCCTCAGTTCACACTACGCCAGTGCTCCGAGCCACTTGCTGAAGAGATTATAAAAGAGCCTCTTTTATCATATCCTCACCTCTGAATGCGCTACAAGTGACACCGCTTAATTTTAGCCAATCTGAACAGCTAATTAGATGTAAACAGATTGAAAAATTGTATACATGGGACAACTCATTTTTCAAAAGGCCACTAATCTAAACAAACCTGAGTCCATCAATTCACTTCAACATTTGTCTAAATGAATTACAGCACAGACCTGTCCTGCACTGGCCTTGTGATTCATGTAAGAGGCTTCCTCCTCTTTTGATGAAAATTTCAAGCACTGTACAAAAGAATAAGCTATTTATTTATCAAGGCCCTATTATAACAAATATGAAGATGTCTCTGTGTCTGAGTCTAGTGGACAAGGTATATGAGCCAAAGCAATTCCAGCCTGCCCCAGCACCTTCTCTCTTGCCTCCCAATCACACACACACCACATCAAACACAGGGAAGCTCTCTGTAGTAACAGATAAAAATCAAATTCTATTTAATCATCATCAATACTGCTTGGAACTTCAGAGCTCTTTGGGTGTGATCCTCCCCTGGAGAAATGAGGAGGAAAAAAATCCTGGACAGATCCTCCAGAGATATCTGGTGATCCTCCTCCCCTTTAGGACTCCCTCCAAGCACCAGCTGGAGCAGACCAGTAAATACACTGGGAATCAGGGAAGCAGTGCAGGACAAAGAGAGGCCCAAAGGAGCCCGTCACAACTCAGATGAGATCAGGAGCTACTGAAGTTATCCAGTGCCTGGCAACATAGAGAAGTGTTATGATGAAATGCACTGTAGTGTGGCCTATTTTTTAATACAGAGCAATTAGCAGAGCATTATGCATGAAGTTTTCCACTTGCTACTAAAGCCCACATTGCTTCCACTACCTGCAGATGTAAATGTACACAGTGAGATGGGAGAGGGCAGAGAAACACACTTGTGTGGATTCTGAAATGAGCAAACACACCCACATAATCAATCCCTTTCTGGACTGCTTAGCACAGCAATCCTGCTGAACAAAATAGGCTAAACTCTGCCTATTTCATGTGTAAACTAATTTATGGTACCTAGAACTAAGGGTCTGCTGAGCATGTTCTTCCATGTGACAGAGGCTCTGGACTTTCAAATTCATCCTCATTTGAGCAGAGCAATCCAGACATCCAAGGGTCAAAACCTCAAGCACTGCAGAATCCTACATAACTTTTAATCACTTACTTCATTGTGCTATTGCCTTCCTTTAAAAACACACATATAAACTTCACTCAGAGTTTGTCTAGCTTTAATTGCCAGCCCAGCATCTCATTAGACCTTTGTCTGCCAGCCTAAAGAGCCCTGCTGCTCGTTTGAGTTCCCCACGCTGGTACTTACTGATGGTGACCTAAGCAACCCCTTCCTTTCCTTTCCCCTGACAAAGCCTAAGGCATCAAAGCTTTCAGGGCTGCATTTGCTCGGCAGCCACGCCCTTGGCTGTACACTGCCTGCTTCCCCTGCTTCTCAGGGCCTTCGGAGCTGCAGCCACCTCCTCTGGTAAAGGTGGAGGTACTCTGACATCCTTACTCCTGCTCAAGAGTCTGATTTGTAAACATACCAGTGGCCCTTTGCTGTGCTGCGTTTGCAGAGCACTCTCTACCAAAACTCAGCTTTCTTTGGAGCATCACTGTTCCCAGTGGTGTTTTCCCACTCACTTTCTGCTTTCTTGTCTTTGCTCTGTGGTTGAGGCTTTATGTTTAGCCACATTAAAGGACTTGCTCTTGCACCAGAGTACAAGCCGTGTAAATCAGAGCGGGTTGCAACAGTGAACCACTCATTTCTTACTTCCCCAGAGATACCTTTTGATACCTGATCAGTGAGAAAAGTATGTGCCCACCTAGGCCACTGCTAAAACAAACAAATAAATAAAGAGCATAAGGCTGATCGCTTTGCTGTCCATCTAACAATGATAAATCCACTTGTAATTACATCCTGAAAGGCAGCTTTTACTCCGCTAATTGCATACCACGTCAATTTTGCATGATTCTTGTTCCTTAATCATAGTGTCATGTAGCAGCATGCCAAATGCTTCACCGACATCCACGTACACTATATCAACCAAACTTGTAGCTTCATAAATAACATTTCAATTAGTTGACAGAATCTATTACATCAGCCCATATTGCTCAGCATTAATTCTCATTTATTTCTTTATTGAGCAGGTCTGGGACTGCATGCCCTGTTCTACCTCAATCAATGTCAGATTGGCAGGCCTATAAATATCTGACGTTTCCCCCCCCCCCTTTACTCTTTTTAATACCTACACATGTACATTCTCTCAGACCTTTAGAACTTTCCCATGTTCTTGGGTTTACGAATAACCAACATTAAAATTCCTCAACTAGCTTTCTTTACACTGCTACCTGCAAGATATATGGGGCTGCAGGGGTAAAAAGAGACCTGCTTTGGTATCTGCTTTTTTAATGGGCTTAAATAGGCACCATCATTACTTAACTCTCATGCAGCTAGAACAAATGGGATCAAGAAGTCCAAGGCATTAAAAA
This sequence comes from Coloeus monedula, assembly GCF_965178545.1. Lineage (NCBI taxonomy): Eukaryota > Metazoa > Chordata > Aves > Passeriformes > Corvidae > Coloeus > Coloeus monedula. The sequence goes on from NC_138787.1 coordinate 9,271,003, forward strand.
ATTCACCTGAAATAACATGGAACGGTTTTGACTCTTCTTCCCTGAGTTGTGTTATTTTCGTACCTCAGTTTAGAGATCTCCCTACTGTCAAACACTTTGGGCTTCTATTCAAGAATTCTCCTGAGCAACAAGCAAAGTGTTTATTTTAAATTAGAAACTAAGCATTTTCTACAAAGCTATTAAAAAACCTGGGCTAAAAGACTCGTGGCAACATCTTAAGAACTGGTAATGCTCTCCCATAAAATTCTAACTCATCTGGATTTGATTATGAGCTGCTCTGGATTCCTGAGCTTGCACCACACTCATTAAGCTTGTCCTCTGTGTGTGTGCATTTACATAAAGTAGGTGGCTGTCTCCAGTTTGCTAAGTCTCTAGGAATCAGTTGTGCCCTTCCTGCAGATAAGCTCCCACTGACTTCAAAAATAGCAGGCAAAATTTCTGGTTTCATTTCCCAATCTCTGAAAGGAAAGAAAACGTCTTAGACAAAAGGGAATTTAAACATCCAGTGCAGAATGTATTAAATTTGCCAGATGCAGCTGAGGTCTGAAATGCAGGAGTCACAGAAAGCAAATACATGAACCTTTAGAGAGACTTGGCAGTTCTCATCCCATTTGTTATTTTTTAAGATCTCATGAGAGCATCTAACAAAATGCCGTGTCACACCAAAACCGGTTCAAAGCGAGTGCACAGTGAATCAGCTTCTTCAATCACTAAACCTCAGAATATATAATGACGAGATGCATAAGGATCTGAAGTGGTTCTGGTCAGTCCCAGGCTGCCTCAGATCCCACTTGTGCAAAACATCCACATTCAGAAGGAAAATTCAAAAGTCAATGGCATTTAAGCATGTGATAGAAATGAGGCACGTGCTTGAACACATGCTCTTGCCCCATGAAATAAGGTGTTTGTGGAAAGCTTGGAAGAGCCATTTGAAAGTTAAAACCAATTTCTTTTCTCTGTGGAAGAAATCCCTGCATAAAAAACCAGAACAGTGGGCTAGATTTGCCTCTCACTGTCATCATGGCTAATCTCTAGTGACTCCACAGTTGTCACAAGGAAAATTAATCCAGGTTTACAGAGATGTAGCAGACAAATCTAGACCATGACATCTCTCTCTTGCTGTGTTTACAAGAACAGACCAATAAATGAGTATTTGTGATCGAGTGCTCCCTTTTTAATCTGTTTGCTGGAGTATCATAGGATTTGTTTGATGATTTCATGACTTAGTTATTCATGGATTTACAGATTGCACGATTAGACAGCACATTTTGGATTTTTTTTTCTCTGTTTCTATGCAGAGAAGCAATTTTGACTTCTAAAGCAAAACCAGGGCATCCTCAGTATTTTTTGATGTAGGTGAGCATCTTCCATTCATAGAATCCCTGTGTAGCTCTGAACTACTTACACAAAGTGCCAAAAACCTAAAGGATTGCATAATGCAGGAAAGAGGCTATGAATGAACGTCATTCATACTTCTCGCCTACAGAAGTCTGGGGATCTTCATGGCATCTTCTATTCATTTTCTCCAGTTTTGCATGAATGGCTGAAAATGGGCCACAAATCATTCACTACCCGTCAGCTGTTCCCCGTGGCATTCCTCAGTGTCGACAGCCTGCTTGATGGGACCAGGAACACAGCAAGGACTTCTGCCCATCAATAACACAGCAAGCACAGGTACAGAATGCACCACTTTTCATTGGGTCTTTGCATTCTAGCTTCAGGAGCAGCACGCAAAACACAGGAAGAACCCAGGCAACTAAATCCAAACCCAACATCTTCCAGGGCTGGTACATTATCTATAACCCTGGAGAGCTTCTAGGAGATATGGGGATTTGCTCAAACATCTCAGCCTAGCAGGGTCAATGAGCTCAGTACTTAGCTCAAATGAGAGCCTAAGAGAAATCCAAAAACTGGTATCCTGGTCATCTCCATACCTTCCTAGGATTTTCTGAAACTGCTACTGCACCCTACCGAGCACAAAATGCCCCTGGTAGGGGTCTAGAAGTCAGGTACTTGTGAACGCCCAAGTGCTTCTCTTCTAGTCAACAAAAACATATGGGAACTTCATCCTTTCCTGATTTTTAAAGGCCACAAAGAGACATGAACTGCCTTTCCCTGACCTAACTCTTATATAGGTCAGATGAGCACCAGCCCTGAACTGGAAGTCATGTAATCATGTTAGGACAGCGAAGAGCCTGAGCTAATAAACCCGGCCTTTCAAAGAGCTTATTGGTTTGGGCTCAGTGCCATGCTGAGGTTAACAAGGTAAAAACCCGTTTAACAAAGGAGACATATTTGACCATCCACAGTTAGGTCAATCATTTAAGATTTAAACATTCCCTCCAGAGGTATTTACCCAGTCAGTGCACGTTGCTTACAGTTGATTCTGGACATTCTGATGCTGCTTTAAATTATATCTCCCAAATCAAATTAGGGTAGAAGAAGCTTTCCTATTTCCTTACTGCAGTTGACAATTGCACATGGGGTCAGCAAATATTCTAAATTCACGTGAGAGAAGCTTGAATCACCTATTAAACCCAGGAAAAGCATCTGTAGCTCAAAATATGAACACCTTTCCAAGGTTAAACTAGAACAGCCAGAGTATTCTCCTGTATATTGGGAACATGTGTGTATGTGTGTGTTTATCAGCACTGCATTTTATACACTGCTTCATTCAAACCAATATACACTCCAGGTTTTATGGTGTATTTTGGCTCAAGTGTGATTGCTAGGACAGTGTTTACAGCAATATTCACCGTGTTCTGCATAGGCCTGCCCATCAATCAACACTGTAATAAAACAGAAAGGGAAATCACTGGAAAAGCAGCAGAGCTGCTGAATTCAAGTAAGCCATACAAAACCAGCATGGAGACAAATGCAAATGAAGCTGGGTCAAAGTAGCCATTTACCTGCTGATTAAAGGAAAAAAAAAAGTATATACATGCTGCATTACGGTTTGCCTTAAAAAAAATAACATAGGCTTCAAAGTGTTAACTTTTCCTCCCTATTTTCTCTGGGTTAGTGTCTCAAGATGACTGCTGCTCCATATAGATTTATAATATGTATGTGTTTATTCACACATCTCTAAGTCCACAGGAAAGGCAGACCAGAATAGCAAATCTATCATTAAATCTACATGTTGGCACCTACAAAGAGCTGCAGGACTTCATTTTTTTCCAGCTAAGATTGAAAGAACGAACAAACAAACAAGCCACGCTCATCCTTAAAATACACACACAAAGCAAGAGCGGCAGAGAGAGGCAGAAAAGAAGGTGGCTTGTAAGGTTGTTGGTTTTCAGGTTTGTCTAACAGATCAGGAATAAATTTAAGAGCAGTATAATCTCTGAATCTTTCTGGATGTCATATGGGTTTGCTGACAAACACTGGGGTTCAAAAGCCCCAGAACTGGCTTGACTCTGAAGCAGCATGTGCTATTCCCAATTCAGACACTGAAGCGTGATGCAGCTTCCAGCCCTTGCCCAGCTTGGATATCCAGACTGCTTCACAGTTTTTATTTCTCTCCCTCTCTGTGAAGAAGTGCCTCACAGTGTCAGGGTGTACCATGCTGGAGTCCTAATCTTAGAATTAGCATCTAGATGCTACTGTAAAATAAATGGTGATGATGGTATTGATGAATTATCACTCGTTTGGTTGGTTTACTTTAATTTTGCTTTATTCTAGATCATAAAGAATTAACATAAATTCAAACCAGGATAAGATCTGTGTACCTAGGACCCCATAGAATTCCCACTGAAGTCATCAGGACTTGAACGGAAATTGAAGGAGATTCTGAAACTAATTCAAGGTAGGTGCTTATGCACTGCCATAGAGGGGGTCACAGCAACACCCAGCGTGACAGTCACCCCCAGTGAATCCATCCGAGTGTGAATGAAAGCCAGCCAACAGAGCTGGGAGTGCAGACAATGCAGGGAGGGCAAAGAAGTGCTCAGTGTGAAAATGAAACCAAGGAGAGATGTTCTTAGCCCATTAAGAGCTATAATGAAATACAGCATCTTGAGTTTGTTGCTGTTAGAAGGAAGCCAGGAAACGAGCAAGAATTCATTATAAAGCTGCTCAAGACCAAAACATGAATCATTGGGTTCTAAAAAAACCCAGTTGTCTAGAGAACGGCATAGATGAAAATGAATGGAATCTCTTTAAATTACTCTCTGTATAAAGTCTTTCACATCCATCCTTTCTGGCTTTCTGATTAGTATCTTTCTGGGATGTGGGTTTTTAAATAATTCCACACCATACTCCCAGCTTCTGCAATCAAAACACTGAAATGGCTCTTGATTCTGCATTTTTCATCTTCATTTACAGGGAAAAATGTCTTCTGCAGTAAGAAACTCGAACACCTACTGTCCTACCCATCTACTGGGTATCCCCAAAAGTGTATGCTGAAGGGTCAGTAATCAAATGAGATTAAGATCTCCTCATCACTTTACAAATAAGGGGACTTTTATATGTTATTGCTGCATAGAAGAGGATTAAATCACCTCTGGAAAGCCCTCAAGATCAGTAAAGTGCTGAAAAGCTGGGACCTCTCTGATGACAGCATCCCTGATAGGAGAGCAAAAACCCCCAAATCCTACACAGTAAATTGAGAAGACTTCCCTGCAAACCCAGATGGGAAACACAGCCTCTGGCTGTTTTGTTCATGCTCTGACCAGTGTCCTGAGAAAAGGAGGCTTGTATGACCACATGGTGTGCTTATCTGCATCTGTCCCTTGCACCAACCCCTTTCCAGCTCTTCTGAGCCCTTTAGCAATTATAGCTTCATGTGAAAAGCTCCACTGAAGGAGCAGCAGTATTGGGAGCTGAACTGGTGTCAGTCATGGGGGAAACCACCTGGAAAGTTGCCATGTTTTAAGAACCAGAAAAACACAACTTGAATTAATTTCTTACTGGATGTGTACCTCATCAGACCAAAGAAATCCAACCAAGAGATACAAGCCTGTTGAAAACTTGGTTCCCTTATCTCCCAGCTGGCTGGCTGGCAGGGTCCCTGTGGCAGGAGTTCTGATAAAAAAGATGCTGCACTGGTTACTCTGTTAACTGAGACCGCTTGGAGAAGCACAAGAAAGAAAGAATTTTCAGGAAAAATCAGAAACACAAGATTGCCTAAGACCTCAGGCTTCTTATGGGAACATGCCCCACTCATGACTACTGGAGTGGATTTTACAAGGCTTACTGTGATGACATCCAAAATTTATTACAGCTTTTACAACAAGACCATGTCTAGTAAAGAGTGATGTAGTGACAGTATTTACTTGTCTGGATTTAGCTTCTTTGGCTTCTTAGGGCACATAAATATACTTTTGTACTTCAAGAACAGCCATAGCTGCCTACTAAATCTTGAATAATACAAGGCAGCTTTGTAGACCTTTAAACACATGTCCCAACTTGGTTCTGTCTCATTCACAAATCTGCTTCCTTACTACCTGCGCAATCAGCCCCAAGGCCCTGCTCTGCTCATCTTCTGCCGACCTTAACTTCTAAAATGAAACTGTTTGGAAGTCATGCTTTTTAACTCTTATGCTTTCTGAGAATGGAATTCATTACCTTCAGAAAGTGGCCAAGTTTGTTTTCCCACCTCCTCAGTTACCAAACAAACTGAAAACCTTATCTGTCTTCCTTGATACGTGCGTGATGAATTTTGTACAACTTCATTCGAAAACCAATTTATTGACCATTGGTGTGAAAATCCTATCATACATATAAATCAAATTGTAAATTTCTGATAAGCACTGAAAAAGGTATTTTTTTGGTGTAATGGTTTAAAAAGACAATTTACAAGGACATCAGAGTAAAATAGGAATAGCTGGAAAAAACTAGCAATATTTCATGTAGCAGTTTTTGGGGAGCCAGACTTGAAGCATCTTGAAGTGTCCTGAGTTCCAGAAAACAGCCTGAGTCTGATGTCAGAAAATCAGCCCCCTTGAAGTGCCTCATGCTCATGTTGTTGACCTTTTCACAGGTAAAAATAATATGTTCCACACATTGTGCTTGTTGATATCCTGGTTACCAAAATTAAACAAGGACTAGGGGATACTTTGCCAAGTAATATGACTGCATTTGAAAAACCTGAACCCAACCAGGAGCAGCCACAAAACTGGGTCAGGGCCCAGCCCTGCTGTCTGTGTCATGCCAAAAGCTGGCTCAGCTGCTGGTGGCTGCCCCAGCCAGAGGAGCCCAGCAGCCTCCCGGCCTGATGCTGGCCTTGCCCTTGCCCTGCCATGGGGCTCCTTGAGCTTATCAGGGAGCTGGGGCAGAATGAAGGGAACTCTCAAGGACAACCTTCCCCAGGTACCCAGATGAGCCCTGGCCCTCCCAGAGAATCCTGACCTACAAGCCCTAAAAGTCACACTCCCTACCCCGAGGCAGGGCACTACCCAGACCCAACACTTGTGCTTCCAAGAAGGACTGCTGTCAGGCAAGCAAATCCATTAATGACTGCAGCAAGAAATAAAAAAAATAAACCCAAAATAAACCCCAACTTAAATGCTAGTTTACCTACATTTTACAGTATTCCCCATATGCCACAAAGGGCTCAGGCTATTTCCACATTCAGTTTTGCTGTTGCTGTTCTTATAAAAACACATTCTTCTTTCCCTGTGACATTTCTTCATATCTTTGAAAGAATGCTCTCTGCTACCACAAAATATTTGGCTTGAATCCTCCAGTGAGGAGGAGCCAAGGGTTTGGCTCATGTTTTAAAAACAAAAGAAATATTACCCTAAACATAAAACAAATGAGTGCAACTGTAACAGTAGATGGAGATAGAGCTCCTAGCACAACCTATGAATAATTCCAAGTCCTATTAGAAGTAACACAGCTTTCTGAATTTCCCTAGAAAACAGCATGTCATGATTAGGTTCCAGCTTGACTGAAATGCAAAATACCACTTTTTTCAAAGACAGAGCTGAATGAAAGACAATATGTAGTGCAACAACTAAATTGCAAAGCATATTCACTCAGAATCCAAAATTGTGGAAGACAATGTGTGTACACAAAAGCACAGAGATATTAAAAGAGGGCTCTTACCTCCGTCCCCAGATCCTGAGCCAGCATCTGAGAAAAGAACAGAAAGAAACTTACATTCATGTGCTCCAGTATGTCCTGTGAGCATGCAAAGCAAGGCTTCAGTGAAGTGTACTACAGTGTACCTCGTGTTAGATGGCATCCCTGGGTAAATTATACAGATCTAATCTGAATGTAATTCACTCAAGCCATCTTTCTCGTGTTTCCATTTCTTTTTTTTTCTTCAAAGTCTCTGTATCAGATGAAAATAATGTAAGCCACAGAATACTGCAATGTCCTTAGCAATCTCTAATTTGTTTTGTTGTATTTAGACCTATATATCTTTGTTATCAACAGTTGTGCGAAGTTATTCCACTTGGTCAATAGCAAATCCTCATCAAGGAAATATTTTAAAATCCATTTGTTTGAGAAGACACCAATTGTAAATTCATATCATTATCTTTAGAAAACACTGACATCTCATCAGATCATAACTAGCTGGAATAAACCATTAAATTACTATTATTCAAAGTCTTCAGATAAATTATTAAAATGCCATTTTTCTCAAGGTTGTTGCTGAGTTTCAAAACTGTTGCTGAGTGCTTTCTTTTTCCTCTGCTCGACATTTTGTTGCCTGGAATGATGAGAGTCACAAACTTAGAAAGTGCAACATCACAAAATTGCCAAGCCCAGAGCTTCAGTAAGAAACCTTGTAAGCAAGGCAAAGCACGGAAATGCACTCATGTAGGGTTACCAAAAATAACACCAAAGAGTAGTTTCTTCTGCAGGGAAGGGAGGGTGGCTGCCATCCTGTCCTCCCCCTTAGTGCAACAGTTAGGCCTTTATCAGCAGCACGATTAAGCGAAAGAGTTTGGAAAAGCTGCTTTGGGATCAAAGTACCCTATGAACTGTTAGATCTCATTTACTGACAGCAAGGTCTGGTGGATCTGAACTTGCACATGCCATCACTGCTCAAAACTAAGAAAGAAAAAGAAAATCTTTGCTAAATAATTTGTTGCAAGAATTGCTTCAAATGGTAGATTTATCCAGCAAGGCTGTGAAGGACAGATGCAAAAGGTGGCTGAAAATGGGAATAGAAATAATGGTGCTTTCCCAGCGACCATGTCCTGAATTTTCCCGATCTCATCTTTTGTCCTGATGCTCCTTCCCAAATGAACTGCTGAGGAAAGAGGAAAGAAAGGTGTCTGCATTGCAGAGCCCTCATGGCTCTGGGAAGTGCTGCTTTTCCAGGTGTGACAGATCTCCCCAGCACGGAAGAAGAAATGAACATCTGCTCTCGCCTGCCTGCCACAGTGAGCAACCACGTTCTCTGGCTCTCTGGAGGAAAAGGACCTCATGTTTCGCCTCCTGCCCCACCCTTCAGTGCCCAGACCCCTGCCAGGCATGGCCACAAGGGCTGCTGCTCACTGCCACTTCTCCCAGAAGCCCAGGTCTCTTTTGGGGGTTCTTGAGCATCCTCTCTCTCTGCCCCATCCCACAGGAAAAACCTAAGGAAAACGGCTGCTCCCCTCTCAACTGAAATCCTCCTTGAAAGAAGGAAAAAGAGGCCAAAGACCTTGATCAAGACTTCAGGAAAACTTTTTTTTTCCCCCTTCTCTGTTTCTGAAATCCACAATGTATATCAAAAGAACGCTGCCAACACAGTCATTGCCAGCAGGCAAACAAGTTTCAGAAAAGTTGTAGCAATGTGCTGAAATTATCCCTTTAATCAAAAAGTTTGAACCCAGAAAAGACCAGTTGCTGTGCTGAGAGAATTTACTAAGTTGAACAAATCCTACACCACAGTAGGTTTTGTCAGCCTGAACTCCATTTAATACCAATTTATGGACAAAAAAATTGCAGCATATGTTTTTTTCTTCTTGAAAATTGTCAGGTAACAGCTTCAGAGAAGAACAACATTTCCAGGGAAAGGAGTTTATTTTCTCTCAGGTGTATGAAACATGAAATTACCGAACTGAAAAAAGTTTGTCTAATGTACTTTTTATTGACTCCTCCATCCTCAGCCAAGAAAAAATTCTGCTTTAAGTTTAAAGAACTCTCTCAAGAACAAAGGCTTACTCCTGCTCTTTTCAAGTCAACTTCACTGCCCACCTCTAACAGATACTGAGCACAAAAGAAAAACATCAAGAACTCCTGCACATAAGCAACTCGGTTTTCCTGACATATTTTGCTCATTCACCTTTCTACCTGTTCCATAAAAGCTGAGATATAAAGAGCTCACGAGGCTCAGAGTTAAGCAAAGCTGCCTTATATGCCAGTCAGTTTTCACAAGGTGGCACAGACCTGTTTGTTTTGTGTGCTTTGGACTAAATCTTCAGCTGGTGTAAATTGGGAGGACTCATTACAACCAGTGGTCTGGTTCCTGTACCAGCTAGGAATCTGGCCCTATAAGGTTAAGGAAAAACCTAAGCAACTGGATTGCAGGCAATAATACTCCAGTTCTCTCCAGATTATGGAGAGGTTTGTGGTAATCCAGATGCCCATTCATCAGACATCTGCTCACTTAATCTGTTACCAGTTCACTTGTCATAACAGCTCAGAAGTGTACACAGGGCACAGGATGATCAGGAGCACAAGATACAAATTAAAACAGAAATCTACTTCTGTGCTGAACTCTTCCGAGCAGTGCCAGGGGTACAATGTATCATGGACTGTGAGCCTATACTAAGTTACTTTAAAGGGAATGATGGCAGCGACTTCTCACACCCCAAACTGCAAAGAATTAACCCGTAATGAATCCAAAGCAAGAATTCAAATGGCCATCCACAGGCCATTTTCCTGGGGGGCATGGCAAGGTGGGCAGGCAGCCTGGAGTGAGTTATACGTACCAGTGGCACACGATCCCTCGGACACCAGCAGGATTTCACTCTGCTGCTTGCAGGCAGCCTGTTTCAAGTAGCACTCATTCTGGTAGGTGTCACCATTGGAGCCACACACGGGCACGTAGTCATTGTTACACTGATGGGAAAGGACAGAGAGCAGCAGCGTTAGTCACACGAGCAGGGGGCATGGCACCCATTCAGGTGTCCCCACACACACGCCCTGCTCCTTCCCAGCATTAAAACCCTAGGAAAACAACTGAGAGGGAAACACTGACAATCCTGTCCTCACCTTTACAGCCACTAAGGGAGAGAGAGGGAGGGGTATTTTTAAAAAGAAACATCAGACTTGAAGAGATTAGGGGAAAGGTAGTCTGAACGGGCAAAGTGTTCAGTAAGTACCCCAGAGAGGTCTCTCACTGCCAGCAGGAGCAGGGGGCATTCCCAGGGAAGGAATATGGGCAAGGTGAATGACTCCTCACATCTGCAATAACAGCTCCTGTGTTTCCATCAGACGGCTCCAGACAAATGGTAATGAACAGGCTCTCTCTATCCCTCCTCCTGCACACACACGCCCTCAGTGCTACAGAGGTCTGCACACACACAAGTGTGTGTCTAGCTATGTAAGTACTGTCTGGACACAGGGAAATTATTTCTGAGACACCAACGATCAAAGTCCATCCCTCTTTCTGCACAGACATTCCCGTTCCTGGCAAGCTGCAGCTGGGATGCTCCACAAAGGTCCAAGCTCTCCCCACGGTGGCCAGTGGGCAGGGGAGGCAGCACTGCAGAGAGCTCAGCCAGTGCACAAGTTTCTCACACCATGCACCCCTGCTTTGGCTCAAACTCCTGCTGAGCTCTGCTTGATTTCCTCTACCACTGGAAGACAGTTTTGTCCCTTCTCGTTCATTAAAAAAAATAACCATTTCATTTTATACTGGAAATTGGGCAACCTACCGGGTGCATTTATCACAAGATAATCATGCTTGGAGGCTTAGAAATACTTGGATGTGCCCTGTACGTGGCAATTATACCAGGGATATGATTATCTCGTGATTACCCTGCTCCTGGTATGCCTCATTGTTTAATTAGAACAAATGGAATTATCACAATTATTATTTACAAATGCTCACCTCTGCCTAAATCCAAGTAAAAATTTAGAAGAAATCGTGCATCCTATTTAGCTGTATTATGCCACAAAGTCTGAGGTGTGTTTGTTGGGCACAATGTAAAACACAGAACTGAAATATCAGGGATATTAACGTCAAAAATGCTTTAAACTGAATGACTACAGAAGTGATTAACACAAACAATTGCATAGATTGCATTAATTGCAGGCCTCCACACAGAGCAGCTGCCAAGAAATTATTCATAGTTGGTCAGAGTGACATTTTGATTGGGCCAAAACAAATGACATTTTCCTTTTGCATTGTATTCTCTTAAATCTTCCCAAGCTGTTGCCCACCCCCAGCACCCTCTTCCCTCAGAACAAGGAAGAAAAACAGCAGCCACAACAGTAGAAATCCTCTCCTTCTGCTCCTCACAAAGGGCTCCATGCAGAGATTTTAAACTGTTGATTAAAAATGTTTCTAGGCTATTTTCACCATTATGTTCCAAATCTGAGCAATGTTTCAAGCATAAAATGCCAACTTCATCCAGAAGCTCAACAGCAATTGCTGGAGGCCGATCTGGAATACATAACCAGGACAATTAACACAATTGTGCTTATTTTTTAAAGCATGAAGCGTCAAATCATGCTTGCTTTAGGTGTAATATCTGCTTGTCACCCAAGGATTTGTGAGGAATTTGGCCTGGAGTATCTCAACAGGCTTTGTTACATGCAGAAATGAGGTCGGAGCCTTTGCCCAAGAAATACAGTGGCAACTTCTGTGCCCGAGAAACATAAAGGCAACTCCTCTGCTGGTTTTGCCCAGAGCGGGGAACGATCTTTCACACTGACTCAGCTGTAGATCTGAAAGGCCAGACAGCCCCACATAAATGGTGAATTCCTGATCCACAGAAAGGAGTGCTATGAGCTAGGCTGGAACTTCTTCCCAAGCTTGGCAATTTTAAAATGCATTTGAGAGACACCAGAATCCCAGGAAGTATTAGTCCACTCTTCCCACCAGCACCTTTGAAAAACTAGCATTCAGATGGAAAAGGCAGGAGCCACAAGGAGCAAGGGAGAGTTATCTTCCAGATGGATCCTGCCTTGGCTTTGAGCTGGAAACTGTAGTGGAAGTTACCCAGGGAAGAAAACAAGACCACTGATGAGAGGGTTGTGATGTTTGTCACCAGGTGGTTCCTAACCCACTACAGCTAGACTCTTGTACTTGCCCATGCTGAATCCTGTACTCACAGCTCATCACTATCACTAAGTACTTGCTGCTACTACTGGAGAATATCAGGTGTTGAATGTCAGTTTCCTCAGTCTAGAGACATGCTTTTGTCATTGGTTTAGGGGTCAATAGACCAGATCCTAGATGTAGGAATGATTCTTCATCCCCAAGTAAGGACTGATCAAGCCCTTAGGGAAATCCATGTCAAAACTAAACCCAGCGGCACAGTGCCACACTGTCCACTTCTCTCTTATACATGCCAGTTTTTAAAATACAGCTGTAGAGCAGGGAAATAGATGCATCCAATTCAGCCAAGTGTCAGGCAAAGGCTGCCTTCCTCAGCACCTGCAGCCTTGAGTGCCCACTGCCACAGCCAGGGACAAAGCAGCTTTGGGAGCCTTTGGGCCAGTACTGAGCACTGAAAGCAGGTGGTTTGTTTCCTAAAGATAACGGTAACCTGTGTAACTCCTCCTCCTGGTAACACAGTTAAAAGCTTGACCTTCTCCTCCTTTCACGGATCAACTACTCCCAAAATGCCACCCACCTCTTGAATCAAGTAGCCCAAAAATATATTCCAGAAATATAACAAAGCTGGAAGTCAGAAAGGTGATGTTGCAGCTCCACAAACACTGAAGCACATGGAAGATTCAACATGCATGAAAACAGGACTCCATCTTTCCATAAAAAACAGTGACTTGTCCACAGTCTTGTTGACTCAAGAGAAAAGACACTGATGGAAATAGCTGGAATATTTTTTTGATAAGCTCATGAAATGTAAGAGGGAAGAGCCCAGCTGCCAGACTGGTGGCTTTGGGCAAACAGGTACAGACCCCAGCAAGCCATGTCTCCAACCACATGCCTGCTGGCACAGCTCTGCACCTTGTGTTGGACCCACTGAGCCTGAGGGAAGGGAGGGGTGGTGGTTTCCCTCACGCTCAGCCCTCCAGCTGGAGCCAGCACTGTGCCAGTGCCTTCTCTGCCTGCCAGAACCGAAGTCTGGGCTTGTCCTGCACAGGGGATGGGTCTGCATCTCCTGATAAGAGTGGGACACGGTGTTTCTCAATGAAATACATGTCTTGCTGTGAGGTGTCACAGCAGACTGTGACAAGAGAACCAGCCAATATGAACCTCTTTCTCAGCACATGCCTGCTGGCTCTCCAGTTGGAAGTCTAACTTGGATGTTCCGGAGCAGTCTGATCATATTCACCCCTTCAAATAAAAACAAATTCATTTTAACTCCACTTGGACAGACATGAAGCATCTGTGATTCTGGTTTGAACAAACCCAAAGAAAGACAGCAGAAGCTCTGCTCCCCACTTTTGTGTTCCTCAGCCCCTCAAGGCACAGGCTGGTCAGCCCAGAACTCTTCATCAGTACAGAGGCAAAATGAGCTCTCTATCCTTGTCTATTCCCTCAAATTTCTGAAGAAAACAAAACACAGTTACAGTGATGAGGAGTCTGCTACTGATTTGCTCACTATCACCACAAAGAGTTGTCACTGAAATGGGAGCCCTGAATTCTGATGGGGGCCCCCTTACTCATGACATAAATTACCTGCCCAGCTCTGCCTCACTTAGCCAGCATCAGACACCACACTAGAAATTAATTTTCTACTCCAGTGGCATATCTTTTTGGCTTGTCACACTGTCCACTGATGTTACAAGAGAAGCTAACATCCCCCCAAGCTCTGCCTGTATCAAAGTGCTCGCGTTTGACTACAGAAGCCCGGCACCACACCGCCCTGGGCAGCGCTGGCACAGCATCAGCCACAGGTAATTTGCCCTCCAAGGTCACAGTCAGCCCTGCGGCTCCATAGAGGGCTCACAGCAAGACAAAGAGCTCTGAGTGTTTACAGGGCCTGATCCAAAGGCCACTGAAACCAAAGATTGCTGTTGATTTCAACCTATTGCCCAGTGATTGGGCCCACAATTGCCTGACTCGTTCTTTTGATCTTATTTACGTATCCATATACCAACTACCTGATTTCCTTAAATCTGTTTCAACTTCCCCCTACAGAACTGCTAAACTCAGCATACTTGTAGTGTTCACCTCTCAAAGAGGGGACCACACAGCCTGGAGAGATTTACTTAGCTTCGTTTACCCCAGATCACCAGGCATCAACACCCTGCCTTGGGAAAACAGTGCCTTCTTCCCCGCCGACAGCAATATCTGAATTAGCACCCCCCAGGCTATGAGTTCACTGCTTTATGCCACATGGCAACATCACACAGGGACCAAAGACAAGACCCAAGCACTCTCAGTGGCTGCTCTAAGTTCCCAAGGCTCATGGCACAACATCTGCCCTGGCTTACCACCAGGCAATGGGACAAGTCACAGACGTTTCACTGCCTTACAGATTTTTCTTTGAAAGAGGAAACAGACCAGACCATAACCCTTATACCATTGCATATGCTGAGCCAAGGCAAATGCTCAGAACAGCATTCTCACACTGAAATTTTGATTGCATGCAAACTCCAAATGGAATAAAAGACTCCCATGGTCAATATGAATTCCCTTCCAACGTGGGAAACACAAGCATTTTGGAACTACTGTCTTGCTCTCATTAGAGAAAATTCCTTCTTTGTTTAAAATGAAGGAAATTATCACTTGGGTTTTTTCTCCGAAGGCACATTTGGCTCCAGAAATATAAACGATACTTGCTATGCTTCAAAGTGAATAGTCTATCAAAGCTCAATATTAACATAATCATTACAGATGTGCACAATCTTGAGCTGTGCACTATTTGGCCTGCTCTACTGTAAACACTCAAATCAGCATTCTAAGTTTCACAACTGCACAAATCCACATTAAAATGCAGAGAAACACTGGGGCGTAAACACACGTACAATCCTGTGCTGGTACATGCTTTAAACTCCTTTAATTTGTGCGGTTTCTATTCAGGTCATTATTTAAAGACCAGCTGTTTTGAGAGTTAGCTAAAACATTAAATGGAATCGTTCATAATGAAATCGTCGGACTTTGAGAATGGCTCAGGTTTAGATGTAGCTGCAAGAGAAAGAGAGAAGAAATAGAAGGAAAACCCCCTACTACTCAGTAATAGCTCTCCTAAAACTATATAAAACCTAAAGGAAGTTCATCATTTTGGAACAGAGGGATTGCTCCTTAATCTGATCAGCTGGGCAGATAAACAGGCAGAAGCATTGTCACTATGCAGCCCTTCCTGAAAATATTGCATAAGCACATTACAGATCCATTTCTTTAACTAGATCAGAACTCCGAACACAATAAGCCATGATCTGTATCAGAAATGAATTTAGAAAGGACTCTAAATCCTTGTTAAAAGGGCAGAGATGAAAAATCAGAAATGTACAACCTGGAACTGCAGACCAGAAGGGACATTTAAAGCCACAGCGTCTGCATTTTCCCAGAGAAACTTATGTCTTCTTGACACCAGTTGGTTCTCCTGCCAGCTTTTATACACACTGCCAGGTTTTCCCTCTAACTTCTCTGCACATAGAGAAATAAATTGCCAAGTGATAGGTTATAAAGGGAGACCCTTGTTTTGTATTCTCATTAGTGAATTAGAGAACGAAATATCAATCTTCTTACCTTGAACTGACAGACACAAGTCACACTGTCTCCAATCCTTAAACACTCCCCATCAAATTTACAGGTATTGGTGTCGCAGAGAAAGAGATCATTTTCTCTGTCATCGTAACCTCAAATGTAAAGAGAGGAAAGAAAAAAGTCAGCTTTGGTCTAGCAAGAGGAACAATACGGAATAATGGCATTTTAATGCACATAGCACAACAACCTTGTTGATGAAGTGATAGAGTCCAGATTTTCTTTTGTCCTTCCCTGTCCTCAGCTTTTCACTTTTCCTCTTGCTTCTCCCTCAGTGTTTCTCTCAGTTCTTATTCCCCACTACCTCACCGACTTTTTTTTCTATTTCACGGACTGGGTTTCCTCAAAAGTCACCCTGTAATTATGCTATTTCATGGCTCTGGGTTGGAAATGTCATTAGCTTATCCCTATCCGATCACAAATCTGTTGGACAAAAGTCCAAATTGGAATTTCTCCAGCCCATGACACAACAAAGCCCCCAATAATAAAGACAAACAGGCTGTGTGTTTTCTGCGATGGTCTGCCTGATCCCAATGAAGATTGATGACCTCTAAGTTAACAGGAGAAGTGCCAGGTTCCCCACGAGCCGATGAGTGAACCGAGCTCTTTGCCTTCATATTCTCCGGGAAAAACCAACAGATCTGACTGAAGATTCAGTTCACGAATACAAGCATGAATTTCAGATTTCGCTAGCTGACTTCCCACTCCAACAGTGAGTGGCAAGACACTAAACAAAACAGCTATATCCGACTCCAAACCCATTAAGATCTGAATCCATTGATTTTTTAAAAAACATCCGAGTGCTCTTAACCATATCGCTACATGTTTAAAACGAAGAGCTCACAGCGCAAATTCCCCCCGATCTAACACGTCATGTGCGATGCACACAGTACCCCAAATAACGCTCTTCCCCTCAGAAGGCTACTACAGTCTAATTTCCCAGTTAATTTACGCACTGGAGAATGACCAGCTCCTAACCTACATAGGAAACCCGTTACAAAGGTCAGCCCGACTTTAAGGAATAGGCAGCGGGTTCCCGGTGTCGCGGCGCCCATACCCCGATCCGCTCTCCGTTCGGTGCGCACGGCAATAGCCGCCCGCAGGTTGCGCACACGCGGCGCCGTATCCCCGCGCCCCGCTCCCGCAGCCGAGCGCCCCGTTCCAGCGCAGAGCCGGGGCTCTCTCTCTCTGCCCGGGGAGCCGCCCGCACCGGCGGAGGGCGCGGCTGCCGCTCCCGGCGCCGCGGAGTGAGGGGCAAGCGGGGCCCCGGGGGCTGCGGTCGCACCGGGAGCGGCGGCGAGCCCCGACGCCGGGGACTTTTAGCCTTCGCTGTTCCCGTGCATTCAACGGGACGTGGCATCACCCTCTGAAGTTGCCTCCCCAAGGCTCGTCCGCGCAACTCCGAGCGCCCGGCGGGGCACGGCGGGGCTGTCGGGACGCTCGGCGGGGACGGGCGCGCGGTGCTCCGGTGCTTACCGGAGCAGTTCCAGCCGGTGGGCGTCTGGCAGTCACTTAAGGAGGTAGGGAAGGCCGCCAGCTTGTCGGGGCGGGCGAGGACGAGCAGCACGGCGGGCAGCAGCAGCCAGCAGCAGCAGTCGCAGAGCGTCCAGCCGCCGCCGCCGCCGCACTGCCGGGGCGGGGAGGGCTCCCAGGGCACCATGACTTCTTAACTCAACTCTCCGGCGGCGGCGTGCCCCCCGGGCGGCGCGGCGGGCGGCAGGGACGGGCGGCGGGGCCGCTGGGCATCCCGGGGCCCCGGCCGGCGGCGGCAGCGGGTCAGTGAGCGGCGGCCGGGCGCTACGCTGGGGCGAGCGGCGGAGCCCGGCGGGGCGGCGCGGGGGTGCGGGCGGCGGCGGGGCGGGGAGCGGCTGCCATAGGGGCCGGGCGGCGGGGAGCGGGGGGAGGGCGCGGAGGGGCCGCCGCCGCGCAGCCGCCGCCGCCGCCGCCTGCCCCGCTCTGCCGCCCGCATCCCTCTGCGCGGGGGAAGCAGCAGGTCCCGGCCCGCCGCGTCACGTGCGCCGCCGCGCCGCCCCCATTGGCCGAGCGGGATGCGGGGCCCGGCGGGCGGGGCCGGCGGTGCCGCTGCGCCCCGCGGCAGCGCCCGGGGCAGGGCCGGGCCGGGCCGGGCCAGCGGGGCCGCGGGCAGCGCTGCGCACCCCTGCGCCCGGGGGCGCCGTCCCGCCGGCTGCGGGGATGCGCCGGCCCCGTCGGGGCGCGGGCCAGGCAGCGCCGCGCCTCTCCGCGCCCCTCCGCGCCCCTCCGCGCCCAGACATGTGCGCGTACGGCCCGGGCCGGCGGCGAGCCGCAGGTGGCAAGCGCGCCCGCGGGCAGGGACATCCGTGACACCCTCCGCGCACACACACCGCACACGCTCGGGCGCTGCTGAAGTTGCCAACCGCGCGCCCGGGTGCCGGTATTTAATCACGCGCGGATGCGACGTTAGGAAAATAAAACGCGGTCACGGCTGTAGGGTCTGGAGAGGGCAGAGGGCCGGAGAGGTGACGAGGGGAAGAAACGAGCACTGCGGGGAAAACAGGGAGAAGAGAGAGAGGAAAGATCTTGCCCAGCCTCGGCAGGCAGCGGCCAAGGTTTTCTCGGGCTGCAGCACCATCCCACCATCTCCGCCACGGAGCCGGAGGAAAATGCACCATCACGCTGGCACGGAGGGCTGCTCTGCCCCCCACACCTCAGGCACGCTGGCGGAGCGCAGCCCCGTAGCAGCATCCCGCCGCCTCCAGCCGGCGATGTGCCACGGGGCTGCGGGAGCCGCCTCCCCGCTGCGCCCTGCGCCGCGGATCCTCCTCCCCTGCTCCTATCTGGGGCTTCAGTTTTAGGAGGCGGTTGCCAGGACGGTCGGTGGGGACTCCCCTCGCTCCCCGGGCGGCGGGAGCACAGGAGCAGTGTCCCCCTCACCCTCCCTCCGCGGTCGGTGTTGGGAGCCGCCGGCCCAGCCCCTGCCCCGGCCCCGCCGCAGGGCTCGGGGCGGCCCAAGTTCGCCCCCTCCTCCGCGCATCTCCGGGCCCGTCGCCGATCGGCGCCCGGGCGTAGCGAAGCCGACAAACACCCGCCAGGTAAATCGGACCCCTTGCCCCCCGACCGGCGCTTAACGTGCGGCCGTGCTGCCGGCGGGATGGGGCGGCCGGCGGCTTGGGAGACAAGGACGCGTTAGACTGGAGAATAATAAAAAAGATCGGATCGATTTCTGCAGACGGCAGCAGGGGAGCGCTTTCTAAGCACGGGCGCTGGACCCCGCGGCCGCCCGTGCCGGTGGGAGCAGCCGGCGGAGCAGCCGGGCCGGGCAGGACCGCGGGGAGGATGCCAGGCGTTCGGCAGGCGGGCTGGGCTGGGCTGGCTGGTCCTGCCCCTCCTCCGGCCCCTCCTCCGCCCATGGGGGCAGCTCGGCAGCTCCGAGGGCTCCGGCAGCGCACGGCCGAGCCCCGAGAGTGGGCGCTGCAGGCGGGAATAGGGTACGGTTCCCTCTGGGCCTGGAGACCCCCGAATGTGTCCGAGGAGACTCTGCTGGAAATTTGCTGTTCCCGAAAGTATGACCTCCTTTTCGACCCCTAAGTTAAAGATTTAGAACTTGCTTCTTAAAAACACTGGCTGACATGTTCAATGCATCCACGCTTTGATGAGTCCACACAAATCCTTGCACCAGTACTACTGCTTGTTATCCCTTCATACAGGGACATGGTATGCGAGAGCCAAGGAATACTTCATGCTCCTTTAATTCCCGTCTAGCTTCTCTGTAAGATCTAAACCAGGTTTTCTTCTGCCTCCTTTCTCCCTTGTGCATCTCTGTCTGCTCCCTGCTCTGCCCACCTGCTGCTATCTGTACTGACCTCTTCTGCCCACCTGTACTCCAGAAGCCTTTGCTACAATTAAAGGGTATCAATTTGCACATTCCAATGTGTTCTAAAACTCTGATGAAGATTCACACAAATCCGTGCCTACAATTTCCTATTTACTAATCAAGACCTAAGCAGAAAGAAAATACTAATTTTTACTGCCTGCTAGTGGTTGCACTGAATCTTATGCTTCATCTTCTGTGGGCTTACAGAGCATCTGCCAGCTGAGCACCTGGTGCCAGATAATTTTTTTTCCTTCATTTTATCTCTTCACTTTTTTATGCCATTCGGTTATTTCATATACTACCACATTCCTTTTATTTCCCCTGTCCCCTCTTCCCTCTTCCTTTTTGTTTTAACTTTTTTTTTTTTTTTTTCTTTCTCATTTTCATTACTGCTTGCTAAAACTCAGCTTTCTGCTTGACAGATCACTGAGGTGCTTAAAAATCAAAAATGTCCTGGCTGGCCAGTTACCACAGTCACATATCCTCTCCAGGGGAATGTCCTTCTCTCCCTTCCTATCTTTCTGCTCCCCTCTTGTTTCTTCTTCGCACTTCCCTGCTTCTTCTGTGTGGTCTCACTTTTCTACATTCTCCTGGTTGCAATTAGCAAAGCCTGCAGTTTCTATTCCCTTCTTCTTCTTTTCCTCCACTCTCCTCCCTTCTTCCACCCCAACCCGCCTTCATTTCCATGTAGCTACAGGTCATAAAGGCACCACTGGCCTCATCTGTGGACCATTTTAGCCAGACCACACAGGGAATGAAACTGCTAGATCAGTCTTTCCCAGACGAGCAGCCAGACCCTCTCTGACGTGTCCCTCCTGCCACAATAACTCACACTCAAGATGATGCCACGAGTGTACCCAGCCTTCACAGAGTACCATTAAATCCAGCAGCAGAACCCGGCTCTGGCCCGTGTTGTCCCCAGAGTGCCGTATAACACTGCAGCCACCGAGCTTCAGGCTCACGGTGCTGACTAACAATCACCCTGCTTTATTTTCAGCCACTCACACAACAGGCACTGCTTGGGAACAACGAAGAAGCCCCTCTGTTTGTATGCTGGTTCTCAGACTTTGGGATGTGGAAGTTTCACCAGAGGTCCTGTAATTGCCGCAACATGACACCTGAACCGTGAACCTGAAACTGTCTGAAGGGCAATCTCCTTACGGCACAGTAGAACAGTGTTTGCTCTGACTAGCACTGATACTCTCCTTAAAAAGATTTTTGTTGTTGATATGAAAACTCTACTTATAAAAACATTTTTATAAGAGAAGAATACACCTGTCTGTTCCAAAAGGGACGGCTAGGCCCGCAAGCCCCTTTTCTCAATTACGCTCTCTAGCAATTTTTTTTGAATTGTGGAGACTGAGATGCAATCATTTTTTCATGTAGTTCTTTGCTCCAAAGCATTCTACCCTCTTAATGCGACACCGCACACACCATCTCTCAGTAACACATTATTCCCAGCTATACCTCAACACTTAGGCTAGTTGACATCTACAGTCTTGTACTCCCTGATGTGCCCATCCCATCTCACCGCTGCACAAAATCCACTACTTGTAAACCATGCAGGCAGCGCTAGGCTGGTGTGAGGTACAAATTGTGACCAGCATCTCCTCACTGAAATACTGAGGGCATGCTATTGAGCTACCAGTGGGGTTCCTTGCAGCTACCTGTTTGACTCTAATGCCAGATGAGCAGCAAAAATAATCAACCTTCTTGGAAGAGCCCTTGTAGAAAGTGATGAGGGCAGGCTACATGGTGAGTGTTAGACCCATCTCTTGTAGAGCTTTACTGAGGCCTGCACAGTTTTGAGGTGCTTATGCTACAAGAAACAGGTCGATGAGAGGCTTCAAGGGCAGCTGATACCGGTGCAGATTTATCCAATACACGTGGCCATGCCATGTGTACCCATGCTCGGAGATCAGCTCCCAGCTGTCAAGCAGCTGTTTGAGATGTTTCAGGCCCTCAAAGATCTCAAAGCGAGGGCAGGGTGTGTCCTGGCTCTGCACTGCACTCCTTGAGCTGGGACTGGGCAGCAGCAGCTGGCAGAGGAGGCCTGGGGCCAGACTGCACCTGATCCCAGTCCCACGTAGCCGTGTCTGTGAGTAATGCCTTCTGTTGCTGTGCTTGGCCAGGAGACGCCGTACTGGCGAGGAATTACGCAACCTCAGTTATTCACACTTGTGTTATATCTTGGCTGTGCTGCTCTTGGGAGGCTGCAGATTCCAAAAAGTTTCCCACAACTTGGGAGAAGCCAAATGGTACAAGATGAGTGTACCAAAACCTCCTCAAAAACACAAACTCTGGGTACGCAACACTCATTCTCTTTCTTCTCTGTCTATCCAAAGACTATGAAGCTAAGTTCATGGATCCTTATCTTTAAAACACTTTATAGCCTGTTTCTAATGTCTCTAAAGGCCCTAGGAAGGCAACCCTGGCCAAGAATATCAGTGAAAAAAAAGTTTTTACAGTTCAGTTAATATTTACAAACAATGTTTTCATTGAATCCACACTAAAAGTATGGGCTAATGCTCCACAGCTGCTAAGAACAAATCCCACCAAATGTATGAGGGACATTTGAGTTAGCCTTTTCCCTGCTGACACCACATCACAGCCTGTTTATGAAACACACATTGACAGAATTGAAAAAACCCCAACCAAACCCCACTCTGCACAATTCTTGCGAGACTGAGAGCTACACATGTGTGAGCTACTGCAAGCTACCGCCACTAGTTATAGTTCCTAAGGAAAAAAAAAGTGAAAAAAATCTATTTAGCCTACAACAGACTTGCCCAAACACGGTCCCAGCCAATCCTAAAGAGAATGGAGTGTGGGGATCACCTATTTTCAATGGTAATGCCTCTTGACAAAAGCATGGGTCTGATTCAAAAGATCCCACCAGAAAAGGCTTGGAAGCCCACTTGCCAGTCAAAAGACTCAACACAGAAGGAAAGGATGTTACCTATTCCAGCAAAGACCAGTGAAGGACACACAACCTGTATGCACTTGTTCTGTATGAAGCTGGAATTTCTCCCCTCACTGTGGAGAAACAATGCTTATTCCAGGTCTGTATATTTTCAGGCCTGCTTTGACCAAAAGTTGGCATACTTAGCCTAGACACGTGTTTCTGTCAGAAGTTTGTGAATCTCAAGCAGATTTTATGATCATCTATTTTTCATGTGTGCAGGAAAAGCACACATGGCTTCACTCGAATGCACAGGCAGTAGCTCTTTGCCTACATGCAGTTTTACAGATTTTATACAGCTTTCAGCTACATCACATATCTCAATGCAAAGTATGCCACTCTTGGATATCACATGGATTTTTAATGCTCTGAGGGATCCTTTGGGTCTATAAACAACAAGTAGATTACATACATCTATATCATGACAGACTTTTTCTCCCCCTTGCTTGTGAGAGAAATATGGCTTGTTGTTCCCTGGAACTAGTATGGAATCCAAGTGCAATTCATATACACTTACAAGAAAAGCGTGCCACATTTTTCATTGTAATTAACTGCTTCAGAGCAAGACTTCTCATGTATAAAGATGAAGAAAGGTCTCAGCTTTGCCTGAAACACAACTTGCCTTTCAGCAATGTCTCACACTTTGAGTTTTGACTGAAACATTCCACTACTTTGGTGACCCGTTGTGCCAAAAAAGCTGTCTTGTGTTACTCTTTGCTTTCAACTGAATTTGCCGGCACATGCCAAGGGACAGAACAAAGTATTGCAATTTATACTGGAACACTATTTGGTGCTGCTCCACACATGAAATTGATGTCAGGAAAAAGTGCACAATGGCCATGGGAAATGCAAATAAATACTGTGATCCTTTTATCTTCAGTTTTAAATAGATGGATTGAAATGCATGGATCCTAAAGGTTTATGAACCTGTTTGTAGTCCATTCTGGAGTTTCAACGTTTCATGCAGCTTGTAGGAGGGTGTGTATTATTTATAAAAAGTCATGGTTATTCAGCAGTGTTTATTTCTGAAGAGCAACAAAACATCTTCAAGGGAGAAGAAGAAATTCATAACTCTGGTTTACTACCAGGGTTAGCCAACTTAACAGTCTTTTTTCATGATTAATTTACAAAGAATTTGGAGCACTGGACATTTTGCTACCAGCAGTAGAAATCACCTCCATCTCTCAGGACAGGCAGCACTGCAATGGATTCAATGGTTTGACAGCCTTTCAAAGAGCAGATAGAGAAAGAGGTGGATGGTGAGAACTTTACTGTTGTAGAGAGACTTGAGCTTTATTTTTGCAGCTCTTTGCCCAGCACAGTATTGAATGGAAATTCAGAATTCAGAATCAGGGCCTGCAAGGAGAAAACCCAGAGCAGCTATTCACCGATATAATTTCTGTGTGACATGAGTTTCTTGGCCATGTGAACAATTTCTTCTGTCTGATGAAACGTAACATCCAATTTCTTGTTTTCATTTTCTATCTTTGGGCTCCTTTACCCAGAGTTGTTTTTAAGACAACAGGCCTGAAAGAATTATAATGTAAAAGTAGGTGCAGCCTTAGCACATCTTTGGTCTTTCTAGCTACTTTACCTCATTGAAATTGCAGTGATTGCTTTTCTTCCTAGCAGGTAATAAATCAGTTTCAATGGAAAAGAAAAACAACTCAGACATAAACCAGCATTTTCAAATGGTGTTTCTCTGTCAACTTTTAGCTTCACCCTCTATGAAAGTGGAGCTTGCAGAAGTTAAGTTCAGCTCACCTCAACTGACCACACAGTATCCTTCTACCTAGATACAATTCCTGCAAGCCACCAAGGGGAATTCATAGTTTAACTGAACAAATCCCAAGCAGTCTGACCTATCTGTCCTGTCTCTGCTTGGCAATACTGTCAACACCTGAAACTGTGTCTGTCTGTAGAGCAGAGAACCCAGCCACGGAGAGATGTAGCACTGCTCATCACTGGAGCCATTTCTGGCTTGTCTCCAGCAGAGCCTTGAGGACAGGTGGATGGGACTGCTCAGGGGTGACAGAGAGTGTCTCTGTGGTTAATAGTTCCCAATAGGTTTTATTTCCATGAATTTGCCACAAAGCACGCAAACATATGGCAGCCAGGAGGACCTCTGGTCACAAGCTTCATGCTGTGTGAGAAGATAACTTTCCTAACCTTGGCACCTGCTAACGTCATTTGATACTCCTACTTCTTGCATTATGAAACAATAAACAATCATTTTGTATTCAGCACCTTGTGCCAGCCCTTATCTGTAAGCTCTGCTCTGTGCCTCCTGATATATTGCTAAATCATTCTAACAGATAACATCCTGCCCATGCTTTCCTTTTGCGTAGGAATGGAGACCTGGCACCTGTGCCCCTACTCATGAGAGGCATCAATGGGCAGTGTCTGACCACTGCATGCATTGCCAGCATGAGTGTCCCTGCCACAGTCCTGAGAGTGTCCCTGCTGTCCCGAGCACACGGCATGGGTACAGTGTGGGAGCCCAAAGACACTGCTACCCGTTAAACACAAGGGTTTGGGATCTAAAGGGCACTTGTACACCCCAGGCAAATATAGGCATAAGTTCAACTGCTCTGTCGTGGTATCGTGCCAAAGTGTGACCAGAGTGGTGGTGTGGTTCTGTGTGGCACTCAGTGAGAGCCTGGTGGACAGCCTTCAGCTGGTCTGTCTCAGGTCAGAGAATGAAGGGTCATGGGAGCATTTCCAGTTGTCCTTGGGAACGGAGCATCAATGAAAATCAAGTATAACAGAAAAAGCTCTTGAAGGATTTGCATAAGAAGGATTTGCACCTGGATCAGAAGTCAAAATCCTTAGAAATTTTTGCATACACACACACACACACACGCACACTCATACCCACACGCATGCACGAAACATAATGCTTCAGATATTATGAAATCAGATTCCACATCTGAGAAGGGAGAGGCCCAGAAGAGCTGCAGTTTTGTAAAACATCATTTGGCACTTTCTATCTCAGGATCTGAAAGGGGTGTTTTGGCAATACTGACATTGTACACAACAGACTAGCAACAGCACGCACAGAGATGGTGTTCTAAGGGAAGCGAATACTGCTTCCTGTTTAATGTATGCCACCAATATTTCAGGTGGAATAGTCAGGTAGAGTATCTTAGCAAGCCACACTAATCTCCTATCTGATTTGCAAGCTATCACACATGTATTTAACTTTACCTTAAATGAAACAAAACAGCAATGCAGTGAAATATTGTTGAAACTTGAAAACAGTTCACTCCATGTAATTAAATTTTAATTTAAAATGTCATTGCTTGTGTATGATAGAAACATTTTTTATGATCAGACAATTTCTAAATAATAGTTACCTTTATTTGAAGGCATATCAACTCCAAACAGTAAAAAATGCAAATGAAGATTCTTCACTAGCTAAAACATTGATGTCAAATTATATATATAAATAGTAACTTATTTAAAAAAAAACATTTGTCAAGTACATCAAGTAAAGCTCTGGAATAATACAGAGCTCGTGCTGTCTTAACCAGAAAGTTTAATAGCTTCCATTTAAAAAAAGAGGAATTAAAGGCAGAGTGCAGTCCTAAATACCACTCCCATCTACTCTGCAAATAGTGGCAGAGTAATTTTTCATTGGTCTGTGACACATGAACAGAAAGCATCCTGGGTATTTGCTGCCCAATACATGAGAAGTGGATTTTGGATCTAATATTGGGAGACCCAAACTGAAGGTGAGCAAGACACCTCTGCACTTGTGATATCCACAAAGTTACTCATCCCTCTCCACAGCCACCCAGCTTGTTTTCCTCTGCTGGTGATCCGTGTCTTTGCTGACCCCACTCTGCTCCCGGACCCTGTGCAGTGAGGTTTCCAGGCACAGCACACACCCTGCTTTCCTGCAGTCCCATGCTGCTGGGAGAAGTGGGACCCTCTGGCACAAGTTGTCTTGGTTGAGTGTCTACCCTCCTCCTGCTGCAGCTCTGCTGGAGGATCTCCACCCCAGATGGGTGAGGATATGAGGATAGGACTGGCAAAGGCTTTGGCTTCCTATGGAAATGGCATACACTGCCCAGAACAGAGCCTTGCCACTTGTTTTTCCTTTACTTCCTAGAACTTGCCACAACTTTGGAGCAAGGCAATCACTGTTAAATTCTGTGCAGGAGAAATACACAGCAATTATGAGAAGTTCTCTGCAATCCCCTGTCCTGCATTAGCCACTGCAGGATGCAGACAGGGCGTGGAGGAGTCTGGTGCAAGAAGGACTCCAAGAGATCCCCTGCAGCTAATTTACGAGCTTAGACTGCTCTAAATGGTTCTTATTCCCGTCATAGCAGGAGGATGTAAAATCTGTGCAGTGCCAGCTCTGTAAAGCGAGCAGGGTGTGTGGATATGCAATAGGTTGATAACAGACAAGGTGCCAGTAGATGGCTCTCAAGATATGAGGCCTATGGCTTTCACAGGGCTGAGACACCTTCCCGGTTAGGGAGCAATGCTGCTGCTGCATGCCGGGAACAAAGCAGCCCCTCCAGCTGCACCTTGGGACAGGACAGGGATTGCATGGAACTGTGGCATCTTCTCCCCAGACATGCCTAAAAATAGCAAAGTTCTTAGCTTTGTTGTTTTTGATAACTCAAGGCAAAAATGCACTCCTCACTAAAGCATGCTTGAAATCTCCCTTTAATTCTTTAAGTGAGATTTAAGGGCTGTTTAAGTAGGCTGGGAAAAGCTGAGATTATGCTTCTGCAGTACCCCTGTTAGCGTGCAAGAAGAGGTACTGCCAGTCCCAGCGGGGTTATGTAGTTAATAAGTCAGATTTTCTTAACTAAACAGTTGAGCTATGTCTATTTAGAGTTGATTTTCTCAAGCATACATGAACTAACACCCCTAAGGGGAGGGGGTCCAGGAGGGATGCTCACAGTTAGAAATTCTACAGAGGATTGAAATGAATTTTTAGTACTGTGTAACTACAGTAGATAACATTTAATTGCAGAAGAGAGAAGAGAAGAGAAGAGAAGAGAAGAGAAGAGAAGAGAAGAGAAGAGAAGAGAAGAGAAGAGAAGAGAAGAGAAGAGAAGAGAAGAGAAGAGAAGAGAAGAGAAGAGAAGGAGAAGAGATCTCCTCAATTTAGGCAGTGATTTATATCCCAAGTCTAAATTTTGTGAATTAAGTAAAGGTAGATAACAAAACCAGTTAAATTCTTTTAGCTATTCAGTCACTCATAAAACAAGGAAGAGGATTTGTACGCCACAACTTTATTCACACACCTGGCCATTTAATATATAAAACAGAAATTCTGCTGGAAATGTTATTAAAATTTTAATTATATTTTATTTTATTGTTACTTTAAATGCAGTTTTTTCACAAAGCATGTCCTGAGGCCTTAGCCACTCAGCTGTGATATATTTTCCTGGTCAGCAACCCCAGTCTATATCTATTATACTCCTTCTGTTTCTTGGTTTCATGTCAGGGACAGCCAGAGTGATTTCTGACTAAATAATTAGCCAAGGGAACACCAGCTCTGTGTTTCTGTACTCATTAGGTTAGCGAGAAAAGAAAACTAACTTTCATAATCTCTTTCCCTATAGGTACCTGGCAGTTTCCAGGAGCAAAGCAGGGAGAAAATGTAATTGCTAGAATCTCACACACTCATTAGACTAATGATACCTTTTTCTCTCAATCCTGCCCTATAAAGGCATCTGTAGAAGTGAAGGTGTAGAGCTCCTGCTTCCCATTATAATAGGAAGAAGAAATGCAGGCTTGTAGTATTTCAGCCCCATCAAGCAATAGTGTGAGCGTGTAGAATATTACAGTATTATGTAATATGGTAGAATAAGATAATAGCATAATACAGTATTGTTATACACAGTGTGCCCAAACCATTTCCAGCCACAAGCAAAATAAGGGTGAGGGCAGGGGGCTTTTACTGGCACCAGCAAAGGTTAGGAGTCCTGAGTGACCTGCCTTCCTTCCGTGCCCTCCAGTGGAACAACATTTCCTAATTTCCAGCTCTGCTCCCGAGTTCATGCGTGTTCTTGTCTTTCCTCTTGCTTCCTGCCACTCCAATCCAACCACAGGCTACAGAGGGAATTTAAGGAAGGTAGCTGGGTAAGTTTTGTCAGGTAAGTTAGGTCTGCTACCTGTTTTGCATGAAGAGTATGTAGTATTTCAGACTATTTAAAAAAATAAAAAAGGATGAACTTTCACTGAGAAGTCGGGATGAGTTGAGCTGGGAACATACTGCTTTATTTTGGTTTTATGAACCCGAACTCTTTACAGAAGATGAGTGTCACTCAATCTGTGATACTCTCCAAAGCCTTGCATGGAACTCTGCTCTCAGGTTTGAGAAGGAACTGTTGAACTTAAACTACGTTAATATAAATTACATCAGTGAACTGTAACCTTTCTGGTATTAATAGGGGTACCAGAAGCTGTATGAGTCATGTAAAAAAAGCTTCCATTCTCACACAAGGTCATAATTCCTCTTCCCCCCCCCCCCCCCCCCCCCCATTTCTCCCATATGAGGAAGTGGAGGCTGGTATTAGCATTGGAAAGAAGTCGGCTAACATTCCAATCCCACTGAAATAAATGTGTGTTAGTTATTTTAGTTAGCCGGGGTTTTTTTCCCTCAGCTTTCATGACTAACATAGTTAGTCCTTGATTTACATGCTATTATCTGCCTATGAACTTTAGAGAATCCTGTGCTCATTTCTTTTTATTACGGCACTAGAAACTATTAAGGAAAAGCTCACCTTGAAGTGTAGAAGACAAGGTGGTGGTTCTGCAAATACAGGCTATCTAATGAATTCATGGCTTCCCTTACAGAACTGTTCTGGTAATGGTGATGAAAATTTTTTAAGATAAATTTGATAAAATGAATTTCACTTATTATGCTTCTCCTTTTATGGACCTGTGCCCTGATTCAATCTCCCACTCTGAACATCTGGTGTGCCTTAAAAAGATTCTTCCACGTGGAGCCTGGTTCCCGATTTCCTCAGCTATTATTTATTACATCGTTTGGGCTTTAGAAGGGATTGCTGAACCAGTGTGGATAATCTAAAAAATAAACTTAATCTAAAACTAATGCAAACTGTACAGCATAGGAGATTTAGAAAAGCCTACTAAGCAGTCAAGTAAAACCTTTCATTTATCTTGGTACTTCCTGAATCCACCTCTGAACAGATATGGGACCATGAGGGGAAAAAAAACCCAAGTACTTTTTGAGTGACCAGAAGGCAGAAATTCCTCACACACTTGAAAACAATTGTTTGAGCAATGTTTAGGGATCAGAGAGGTTTGAACTCCCTCACATTGCCCCCATCTCTGTTGCCAGGTGGCATCAGGAAGTTTCAGCCCTTGTTTTGAGAACAGTGTCTATTACCCACACTTAAGCCAAAGCATCTTTTTCAATTTAAATTATGGCTGCCTTAATAGCCTGCTGCCTGAAATGTTCTTTGATACTGAGGCAGAACGCTTTCCAACCATGCACAATCAAATCTGTGGGGCCTGTTAATGCTGTGTGCTGGCAAAGCCCCTATTTGGGAGATAGAAAGGTGATTAGCACCTTCCAAGCTCTGTCCAAATAGAAAGCTAAACCAATCTGGATTGGATGTGAACACTGCGTACAAAATTCTTTAACATCGCATGTCTCCAGAGTCGAGGTTAGTGCCAATGGCTTCAGGAAATGAAGCAAAATAATCCCAGATCCAAGGCTTTCAGGAGTGAGAAAGGCAGAACTATTGGTAGCAGCAGTGCTGCTCTCACACCGTTCGTTACACATTGTGTGGAAACGTGAACGCTCAGGAGCTCATGAACCCAGATGGAGGATTCTGAACGTGTTCTTGCTGTAACAGAGACTAACTCTGCTCAGGGCCAGGTGACGTACTACGTGTGGTACCACAGACCTTCTGGCACTCTTGGGGATTTTCCACACCTCAAGCAGCAAGTTTTAGTTAGAACTATTAACTTTTTTTCCCAGAGAAGAGGGCTTCTCTTTTTTTGTGTCAATAATACTTATTTCAAGCACAGATTATTTGTGTATAATACTTGTTTCTTTTCTCTCAGGCTTAGCTGTTGTTAAGGGTTTGTGTTGCCATAACAGCGCATTTTTCTGTAATACTGATGGGGCAGATCCAGTCCAAACCCTCCTCCCCGTCACATTAATCTGTTCTAATATACATATGACATATCTGTCATTCAGAGAATGTAAAATGGCCCAGAAGATGTGGGGAGTAAGCTCTGGATTGCCTGGTCAGATCCTCTTTACTTTTGTTACAAACACAACTGGGTTATTTTGCTGAATCAAAATCAATCGTTTTCTTGTTTGACCTTCAAAAGCACTTTTAACCAACTCGGCACCTTGAAATATAGAGAAAACAGTTTCTTAGAAGCACCACTACCTTTCTATACAGTACCTAAAGACAACATGCCAGCACTTTATTGCAGAAATTTGTCCTGTGCTGGAAAGCAGCCCCAGTACAGACTTAAAAGACAAAGTCTCCCTCCCTGATTAGCAAAGCTGCCCAGGGCAGACCTGAGCTGCCCACCATGGCTCCCCCGAGGCACATTTGCTGGTTTCAGCTGACCCAAAGAGGTGGGGAAGCTGTGGCTGGATCTAAGCTCAGGAGCGCTTCCCAAATCTGAGTTCAAATGTATTTCTGACTTCCCACCGGGGCAGGAATTGAGCACGTGGCCTGTCCCTCCCCGGTGCCAGGAGGTCCTGCAGCAAGCACGGCGTGAAGGCCACGAGGGCTGGTGCTGGTGTCTGGCTGGGTGCCCAGCCCAGCCACGACCAAGGGAAAGTGTGAGCCTGAGGAGCAGCGACAGAGCCAAGACTGCTCATCTAGAGAACCACCCCCCGTGAGAGATGGTGCTCCAGGGGCAAATGCTCAACTGCGTTCTGCAAATGATATGTTTGCTAAAGACCCTCAAACGGCTTAGAAGTAAAATTTCTGGGAAATGTACAAAATGAAAACAAAATTACAGCACTGCTATAGATAGTGACAAAGCATGGGGATACATCAGCATTAAATAAATAGCCAGCTTGGGGTTCTCAACTGCAATTACCACATACTCTCTCTGTTAGTAATACCTAGGAGACCCACAGCACATTACAGAATTTTGTTAATTACTAAGTAAGTGAAGGAGAGAAAACAAATACGGTGACCAAAATGTATATTGTGTATTGATTTAGAGAACTGTAATTTAAAATTAATAATTTATCATTCCTCTTAATGGGCTACACGGTATTTTATAAAAAGTAATGAAACCTTTGGAATACAGAGGAAATCACTTCCCACTCTGTCACTTCATCTATGCTGAGAAATGGGAAGGAGTGGTTTGTCTTCCTCTTGCCCTATTTATAAAATGTGTGGTTTGGCAAAGAGTAGATTAGCAAGGTTACAGATTTCTCTTTGCTGTTATTTATCATGCAACAGTGAACAAAATAGTAACTGGTGTGTGATGTTAAGAGAGTCTTCCCAGGTAATACCCTCGGGAAGCAACCACAGGAGCATTCAAAACGGTGACAATCATTGTCCCATCAGTTTCAGCAGTTCTAACCAGCAAAAGTTGCCTGGCTCATTGAATGATAATGAGATCACCTCTCTATTGCTCGAAAAGCTAAGTCACTTAGATCAGGACTTCCACAACTAAAAGAACACTGCAAGCTCTTAATGAAATCACAGTTGGTTCACATCTAACTAGAGGAACAACCACAACAAAACTAACTTGTCACGAGAAATTATTTAATCTGGCTGCAGCTGCAACCTTTGTTTTGAGTGCATGTGCCCATTTGGGCTAAATAATTTCCTACAACCTCACTGTGAAAACTTTAGGGGAAAAAAGCTTCATACAGAGCTTCAAACAAAACCAAGTACTAAGTTCTTATGTGTGCTTTCTTTATGGAGGTATTAATAATTTTCAGTTATTGCTCATTTTTAGTGCAGATAACTCCTGCTACATCCTCGCTGTTAGAGACGTGAAAAGCTTCACAGCACGGTGAGGAGGTCAGGTCCCAGCCTCCTTTCCAGTGGAAACAGGGCTTATGGGATTACATTGATTATGTGCATGCAACTCTTTTCTCCCTCATACATTATTTATTTAATTGGCTGCTTTCAGCCAAACTAGAGAATCACAGATTTCTCAAAAGTAATTAAATTCCTACAAGTTTCATTGAAGCAGACAAATAGGAAAAGGACAGAGACCCTAGACATGCTCTGAACTGAGCTCCTTTTTAATAGACACCAAAGGACCTCAAGAGGAGATTCAACTAATGATACCGACTACAAGTAAAATCTGTGTGAAACTCTGACCCATGTCAAGGGTCCTTAGAGACAAATTAGACACCAGTAGACACAAATGTGGTGCTGATGAATCTGTGCCAGCTGCCATCAGCTGCTGCATATACCTTGCATTGGCGTGGATGCTCAATGTGTTGAAAGTGTAGTCCAAAGTTAGGGTACTGTCCTAAAACTAGGAGAGACCTTAGTGCTCTGCCACATGCTTCTGTGTGATTATGGGTGAGGATTTGTATGATGATGCTAAAATGAGGATAATGTCTGTGGTCTCTATAAAGAAAGATGCAACAGATAGTAAGGCACTCACACAATGTGGGGACACAAAGAGGGAACCTCAAAGACAAAACCAAGATGCCTAACCCTGGAGAAAATTAAGGCCTCCTTTTCTGACACTTATGCATAACTTGTCTTCTAGATTTTAGGCACATTATTTTTACATACCTTGTTTCTTGTAACTTTTATTTTTTTTTTCTGATCACCTACCCTCTGACACCCTCTGTTTCCTTCCAAGTGATTCAAAATATGTAATCAGCCTGGGAAGCACTAGAGGAACTGCTCATAACTTCAGAATGAGGCCTTAGGAAGAGAGTCCAAAGCATCTGAAGAGGCAGCATTCCAGGATTGCTGGGATTTTCAGAGAACTGCTACTCTACCTGCAGTTTGATTTACATCCTCTGTTGACTGCAATGATATATCCCCAGTAACTTTTCTCTTGAGACTTAATTATAAAATTAGCATCCCAAATTTTAAAAATTTGGACTGGTCTCCAAACAAAAGCATCGGAAGTAGGAAAAACATAAATATGTGGTAACACCCATTAAGAGCCACAGACATAAGGAATGGCATCTAATCCACTAATCCCCAACAGCTGGAGAAAAGTCATTACTTGTAGACAAGCTAAGCCCCAGTGTCCTTTCAGAGCTACACTCACTTTCCATGCACTCTTTTTTCAGGGACGGAATACAATAACAGAACAGAGGTAGCCGTTCTGACTGGGCACACTCATTACAAACTTATGTCTTCATAAGTATAGTGCACATGGTGGTTTGTTTTTCTTTCCCCCTCCCAATTAATTACTTAATTTTTCTTTAAAGCTCACATTTTTTTAATTGGTGGAAATTCTGTTCTACTTGGGATCATTTCACTTTCTCTTGATTTTTTTTGTGGTTCTCAAAGCATCTCCCTTTCTGGGGAAAAAAAAACACCCACCAAAAGCAACAACCATAAAACAACAACACCCAAATCTGACATGTCAAATACTAGTGTAAAGTCACTTCTTTTATCTAGATGAGAAGAAAATTACCCATTTCATATACAGTAGGCACTCTGGGACAAAACCAGAAACTAAGTGGCTTCCCACAGATCTCTTTATGCCTAGTCATGGGTCATTTTACTGTTGTGCAGAGGATGATGAAAGATAACAAAGACCCTCCCATACTTCCAGATCACTTTTCTTCTGCTTAAATGCATCCTCAATGATAGAACTACCCACAATCTCATCCCTAAGCATGTCAACAGAATACAGAGATGGCAAATATCTAAGTGGCTCTTAGAAGAACTTCCCTGGTGTTATCCCTGGGAAACACTCTCTATTACACTGCCAAATTAATGAAGACCAAACCAGTGAAAAATTCTGGGTGACAAAACAAAGTACATCACCTAGCTCTAGATGGACCACTGAATGATCATTCCTCTGCTCACAAAGCTTGGTTCCAATTACACCTCTGAATTGCTCATTCCTTGAAGACATCTGGTGTAAATTGCTTTCTGAAAAGTGGCCACATCTTTCACAAAGTTTTGCAGATACAACAGCTGTTGTATATATGCTCACCCAAAAGCGAGAAGCGGTATTCTGCTTCTTCCCCATCTTGGAACATAAACTCGCTTCTTTGCATCTACTGTGCAAGAAGAATTTGATTTTTTTTGGTGATGTTGAATTTGGGGGGTTTTGCTTTGTTTTGTTCTATTTTGTTGGTTTTTTTCTTTTTTTTTTCCCTTTCCTGCTGGCTCCATTCCTTGCACACAAACCTATGCCTGCAAATTACAAATGCTGTGTTGCTAAGTTCTGGCTTTATACCTAGAAAGCACTTCAAAATCCTGGCTGAGGTTGTGCTGAGTGCTCGGGGCTGTTTTGGTGGCAGCTGTTTTCTCTGAGTCAGCTGGAAACCAGCTCTTAGTTAGCTATCTTCTCCTTGGTTAGAGGATGCTCACTGGAGGCAATCTCTGGGCTTTGTGATTCATTTGCAGGAGCATTCTGGACAGATCCCACTTTTCCCAAATGCTGGAAGGCCACCTCTGCAAACAGCTGTGTGATTTGGAAAGGTGTGACAACATACTTGCTTTTGAAAGTTTGATTAATCAATGTAATGTGAATTTTGTTCAAAACTGTATGGGTCCAACCTAAATTTCAGCTATCAACAGGAATGTCTCAGCACACTTCACTGAGCTTTGAGTTAGATTGTGCTAAATACGGCATCTCTATTCTTCCAGCAGATGACGGCTGGAAACAAATTTCATCTGTGTGCAGAGAGATCAGAAAAACAAAATCTATACCAAACTCAAGCAATGAATAAGCTATATCTGAGTTAGCTATGTGGTTTGAGTCATCTGTGGTTCAGTCTGGCTTGGTGTCAGTATCTCCTGACCTCAGTCAAATGATTCCGGCAGTCCCCTGAAGAACAGGGACAAAACAAAGCTCCAGTGCTTTGATATAGCAAAACATGAGCTATTGGTTTGGAGCTTCTAGTAATATACAAGACACATGCAGTATCCATATTTGGAGTTAAATAAGGATGATATTTACTCTGAAATGAAGGGCTGACTTGGATCCTGGCCCTACAATAATAAATGGCAAAAAAACACCCAACAACACCACTCCACTGATACTTCTTAAACTAAAACCTTAACAGGATTCTTCTTCCTATGAGAGACATGAAGAGGTATCTTTGCTCACGTTACTTTAAGGCCTGTTTAATAAATTTGCATGAATTGTCAGTCTATTTATCTGATTTGATTTTATGTGATGGGAAAAGGGGAAATAAATGTGTTTAACACAGAAAACCAATCACGCATCTAAAATGATGAGATTTGTCCCAGCCTTTGCTGTGATCATTTGATTCTGCATCCCCCGTGCCCCCAGTCTTGTGTTTCTGTGCCTCTGTTCTTTCCAGATTTTATCTGACCCTGAGACTCAGCTCCTGTCTCTGGAACAGAGATAGCACGCCTAGGGTACTGCAATCTGAGTAATGAAAAATGGCTATTAGTAGGCTATTAATTGTTGCAGGAAGAGAAAATTTTGAAATGTTCTAGCTGTATAGTAACTGCCATAAAGTGCTATACACAACCCAAATATATGCCTAGAAATGGACAAACCCCCATGGACCTTTTCAGTTTCCCCCAGTTTCTCGGAGGTTTTTTTTCTGTTTTTCTTTAAATTCTCATCAGCCTGTATCACAGGAGGCATGCACAAATATAATCATACAATAAGCTATCTAAATATTTATAGTACCAGGGGACAAGGAGACATTTTAAACACTTAATTGCAGTAAAAAGCTGAATACAGGAGCCAACACATGAGCCATTCCCCAATTCTCCTTGGCTAAGGAGAGGGACAAATATTAATATAATGTAGGGCAAGCACAACGCCTACAAAAACTGGATTGACTCTTCTCCCAGGGCACTGCCAATCAGCAATTCTTGATGGAAGATGTGAAACAGGAAAATATTTCTAAGAAGTTGTACATGGCCTTGGGGACAGGTCTGCCCCTTCCCTGGGCTCAGCCTCTACAACTGAGAAATGGGCTGGTGACCTGCTGTCCTCGCCCATCTGCCCTCCCTGGTGTGGCACTTTGAAGCACTGCTCCCAGTAAGGAGATGAGGCAAAGGAGGTGGGAGTGGAAGGGAGAATTTTTTCTTGAAGCAAAAGGATTTTTCCAGTGATAGAAACCCACATGTTACAGATGGGTACATGCTCAGCTCCTGCCTGCTTTCAGAATGGTTTCTGCTCTCCGACACCTACTGTTGCTTTTTTCCTCTACATCAGCAGCAAGGATCGACTCTGTGCAAACGGGAATTATTCTGGAGAAAAAGCAGAAGTTGGAGTCCTTGCAAAGAGCAGCAAAACTACTTCTGAATGAATTGCCCTTGTGACCACAATCTGATACCACCCAAACACGGAACTAATGCTGCTCCTGTAAAGGTTACAGGATTTTTCTTGTCTCTGTTGAACCTTAGGCTGCTGTTTCATATTCTAATGGAAATTAAATAGCAATTACATACAATTTAGACTACACATGAGGGACACAGGCTCAGCTTCCAGCTGAGCTGGGAAAATTTTAATTGTTTAGTTAGAAAAGCAATCTATTTGGAGACATGCGAAAGCAACTTCTGATTCTAGGTTAAAAGTCATCAGAGCAAGTTATGATCTTACAACTATTAATTTCCTAATTTAGATCGAGGAATAGCAACTGTAAGGAAAAGGCAGTGACTGTGAAGATTAGATCATTAGACCCACAGTCAGCAGAACTAATGTCCATTAACCTAAGTGGCAGCATTAACACCCTTCTTCCTGGCACCAAACCACTGCCTCCCCCTAATCTGCTTTTCTGGAAGAACACCTGGCTACAAGAGAGTGAGGCAATTCCAGGAAAAAAACACCAGACAAATTAGGCAGAAAGGCAGCATCCATGCTTATTAATCCAAATGGCTATGGGATTTTCCACTGTGATATGGAGACCACCCATGATGGGTGCAAGGGGAGTGTGTCCTCTCCTTCCCACCAGTCTGCTCAGGACACAAAGGATCCCCAAACCACTTTATTGGGAAATGACTGTGGGAAACGGCAGGGCAGAAGGAAGGAAAAGCACCAGTTCTCTGGCCAGCATCAATGTCACCTGCCACTTCTCTCCTGCCTGGTCAAGTCACCCAAAAACCTGACAGACAGCTTCCTGCAGAGACTGGCTGTGGTGCCACTGGCAACCACAGGACATTAATACACTGAAGTAAAAAAAAGGACCAGGTGAGAAACTTCAAAGGCATTTTATTTTTATCATGATGAAAAAATGTCTTCATGTTCCAGTAATGAATGTGAACACACACATTTTAGGAAACTTTTAATAATATTTACTCCTTAGCTATTCTCATTTTCCAAAAGCGCCCCTTTCTGGGTCTGCCACCATCAGTTCTGTACAGTCCACAGTCAGTGAGGAATGTCATTTAAAAACTGCTAATGTGTAGGATTTAAATAGCATTTATGTGGCTGACAGATTCTGTCTTACTGTGCAGAAGGGAGTAACAAAAACCAACAATAAATTAGAAACTTGCAACAACAGTGAGATTTAACGAGAGCGCATTCACAGAGAGCTGCCGAGGGCAAATTAAACAAACCAGGATGGATTGCCATCTGTTTTGGGCAGTGTCACTTGGCAAGGGCCTAAGGCCAGAAGGGACTGGTGTTGTCTTTGCTGTCTAGGTCACCACACCATGCTGCCTAGGACAGGCTTGAGCCCTGGATTGAAACAAAACAGTCTCTTTCGACTTCCCCTCATGCCAAAGTACCACAAAGCAAATACATTTTGCACAACCCTTGACAAGTTATCTGCCATATTAATCTGGTGATTTGCTCAGTTGAGTCTCCAGATTTATCTGTTCTCTTTTAATTGTGGTCATGATTCAGTCATCACATCCATTTTTGGTGATATCAGTGAAACTGTACCATGTTTATTCAGTAATATTCTCATTTTATTAAAAAGATAAGGAAGCAAATATAAAGTGAAAGCTATTAATAAACATTGGACTGACTTAGTACATCAAACCACCATGAGTACTCACAATTTAAAAAAAAAATCATGTCAGTCACTGAATTAATGCAACCAAAGATCTGGGTTCTGTTTCCTAAGGTCTACACAAATCTGTTATAAAAAAGAAATACACAACCTCTGCTTTGAGGTAAAAATATTGGGTAACTGTTTCAACACCAATCACTAAATAGATTGCCTGGAAAGTTCAAAATTTTCAGTCCAAGATCATCACAAACCCTCCAAAACAGAATAAAACACACTGCCCCCCTTCAGCCCTTCCACAGTACTGACTGAACTGCCACTGATCTTCACTGCTAGGGTGAAGATCTGGGTGGTGAGAAGGGGCCTGGGCAGGTCTAGAGCAATGTGCTTTTACCATTGTGCAGAAAACTGCTGGAGGACATGAAGGTAAAGTGCTCCGTGTCCCCATCCACCTGAATGCCATGGGATCAAGCTGTGTTTTAGCTGCGAGGGGACTGAGTCTGTGGATCAGTGGTGCTGCTCAGACAGAGCAGTGGTGACTCTGGTCCCTCAGCTTCTGTGATGGGATCTTTCTGGTTCTTTCCTGAGTTCAGATGCAGAGAATACACGTTGCCTGGAGATTTCCATTTCCCACCCATCACGAAGAGGGCAGAGACATGAAAGTCTTCAGGATGATGTTATGTGACCTCTGAGGCCACGTTAGAATCTACCAACAGCACTAGCAGTGAGCTCCCTTTGGAGAGAAACTGCTGGAGCTCTTGACAACACTGCTCAATATGTACTCATATAGTCCACTGATGTAGAACTGTCAGGGCAATAAAAATAAGAATACTGTCTTCATTCTTTTCAGTTTCCCCAGCACAAATGTCATAACACCATACTCGTGCTTCTCTCCTAAATAGCAGCAAAGCTGTTCTATGTGTCAGAGCTTTTGTTTCTTACCAGAGAAGGGAAATTATTATATTGGGGTGATTACTTTTAGTCCTTGTTACTGCAGAGTTAAGGCACTGCCATGGGAAGAGAATATTGCTACAGGGAATATTAGTTTTTTGGCCTTTTCTGGGCTTTGACCCACAAAAGTGAACACAAAGCCTTGACTAAATGCATATTTTCAAGGGACATGTGTGGTACCTCAGATCACATAGATACTGAGGTGAGAGGTGGCTCTGCACAGGAAAGTGAATCCACACCTAACTCCAGCAGGTTTGGACATGAGATCTTGATTTTGCTCTTTGTAGACGTAGACAACAGCCCCTTCATCCAGCTTTACTGACCTCCAGCTCTAAACCAGCCTGTGTCACATTGCCTAAAACCACAAAGGCTGAACAAAAATATATCAATAAACAGAGAATTGCACTCTTGCTGACTTTCAAGCCTCTAGAGAATATTTTAGTTATTTTGCAAACTTTTCTTCATATTCAAAAAGAAGTCCAGAGAAATACTTCCTTTAAACAAAACCAGCTTTTTACATAACCCTTAGATTCTTGAGCTCTGTCTAGAAAAATACATCCAAGTATCACAGGAGTCTGAAGAAAAGAAAATATGAGAAGTCAGAGCCAGCAACACTAGCATTTTAAATGAGAACATGAATTTCTCTGACATGTGGGGATAGTCAAAGAAAAGAGAAGGTGAGGACTGTGCTCAGGGCAGACAAGGGCATTGGAAAGGGAGATGGACAAAGAATTTGGCAGAATTCAACTCACAGGCTGCCTCAGCTGAAGCAGATAAAACTTGCCTTTTTCTTAGAGATCTGTTGTTATGGTTTTAAAACTTTCTCTTTTTTCCCCTCCAGCCTCCTGCCTATCTTTCTGCTGCAGATTTAAAGAAATAGGAGGCAGGTGCATTGTGAGATGAAGGACTGAAAAAAATGAAAAAAGCAGCAGCCCTTATCATTCTCTGCTCTCTTTCCCAAATCTATGAAGCAGGCTGTGAAGGAGCTGCTCTTTAGCCATCCGAAGAGAAAGCACCTGATGCAGCCTGTGCCGTGTCTGACGCCTCACAGGGAGAAGGGTCCTGCTGTCCCATTTCACAGGGCCACGGTGGGGAGCAAGTTCCTTCTCAGGCTCCGTGGCAGAGTGGGTAGGGGGGAAAGCTGGCAAGGGAGCCAGGGAACAGAGTGCCAAGAGCAGGGAAAAGGAAGCAGGAAAACTACCAAGACAGACAGAGTGGAGGAGGCTGGATGAGAATTCAAACAGTCACAGCCAAAACGCAAAGCTGAAGCTGAACACTATATTTAACACAACTGCTCAATTGAATGCTGCTGGAGAGCTCAAGTTTTGAAGGATCATAGAGTTAGGGAGTCACTTTAGGTTTAGTGCCTCTTCCCCACTCTGTTCATGACCTTCACTGCTCACATCCCATTCAGACGTAGGTAGGAACTTCCCCAGATGGCATCTTTGCACCTGGCATTTCCTGGAGCGGTCGTACATACCTAATAAACCCTTTCAAATATTATGTCTTGCTTAATTTAACACCACTGTCCTGATGTAAGTGAACGCTACGGAACACGTTTTGAAAACTACCTTAAATTTGGCTTCCATAAGAGCTGGGGAGCACTGAGGGTTTAGTAGCAATCTAAGCTCACTTTAAGGCACTGCTTGCAGAACCAAGTAGGATGGTGAAAGATCTTGAAGAAAAGTCAGGAAAGGGTAGTTATGTGGAATTCCTCTACTTTTCCTCATAGTTTCCTGATTTATGATCATTTCCAACAATTGTAAAGTAAGATAAATAATTAATATTACAACATAGACTGTTACAGTATGAATACATTCTGGTGGAGTTGCATGCAGCTTCAGCAAACTAGTCCATGTTGCCATCTTCATCCTTAGATTCGATAGCAAAATACTGATCAAACCTTATTTGATGCCAATATACTGATTGTCCTGGTGGAATCTATATTGTTGAATATGCATCTGCTTGGTCAAGTTAGATCACATGTCAGATAATACTAAAAGTTTCTGAAAGAGTTGCACAAGATTGCAGCAAAAGCCATCAAAATAAAGCAGCATGATAGCAAATACAGCAGTCTAAACAAGGGTTCAACGTTTAATACTGCACAATTTTGCATTTTGAGAGGCTGGCAAGGATTAAGCTTGAAGAATTGAAATAATTTATTTCATAGGTCTTTATTCAATCCACATAGCAAAAAACACTGTCTATCGTGGCCTCAAAACCATGACACAGATGAATTGCTTCATTCTGTTTCCACACAAGGAATGAATTGTTTAATTAGGGAGAGATATTTTAAGATGCTATGAGATTGACTGGAATATTTCTGAGACTTTTCTAGTTTGCTGTTAGGACTGAAACACAACTGTGAATGTAACGAAAACAGAACCTGTTTCTTCCCCGGGAATTTACCATTATGGAAATTACTCTGTGTTACAGAACAATGTTCTTGTACTTATATGGCCTGAGCCAAAGTCCACTGAAGCTGGCACTTTTGGGACCAGACTTGGAATGACCTGTGTAAATGTCAGAACATCAGTGGATGTGCATCCCCTTATTCTGCTTGCTTTGGTGGAGCTGAGCCAGCTACCCCAGCTCAGAACACAGCCTTATCCACCTCAGGCAACAGGGCTGTGTGCTTAGAGCACAGACCAGCTCCACAGCAGAGGAGTAACCAGCACTTTCTGAGATGTGGCACAACTGTAATTTACAATTATCTTCAAGACTTAATTACACTTAATGCTCTCCTGGGACAGAGTGAGGTGGCAAGAGAGACTCCCATACCTGTTTGTAAATGGAAATACCAGAGCTAATAACAGCAGTCTCTAATAAATTCCATCTTGAACTTCAGAATATGACCAGCTGTCATCTCTTGTCCCTGCCAGGAGACAGGGTTGAGCCGAGGAGTGTGAACTCCCACTATTAACTATTGGACAAGGAAGTTGCCATGATGCAATTGTTTCTCCCCTTATGTCAGTTTTTGCCAAGGTTTCCAGAATACCAGGATCTCTTTTTCTGTGCAGTGACAAAGGTCTAGACTCTTTCTAGACCCTGCAGTAGCCACAACCCTACTGCTGGGCTGCAGGAGACCACACTGGCACCACACACATTTCAGGGTGTGTGCACAAGAGAGAGAGGGTGGGCACAGAGTTCAATTCATGCTGCTTGTTTCCCATCCTGAAACACAAGGAAACGTGTCCAGGATGAATTCATCTGTCACTTAATGGAATGCCAGACCTCATTTCTTCTTCAAACAGCAAAATGAAACAAAGCCCTCCACTTAATATTGGGAAATACAAAAGGTTTAGATTGTAAAGCTGGGTAAGGCTCCTTTATTTGCAAATTCCACTGGATAGTCAAGAATAAAGCTGTTCTGAATTACCACAGAAAACAAGAGCTTTAGATCTACTTTGTGTCCACTCTATGAATGAGCCATAGGGAGGAAGCCAGGCACAGATCTGTGATGAACACCAAACCCCTCAGACCCACCCAGAACAGTGCTAGCAACATCCCAAAGACTATTGGGGTGCCAAAATATGAGTGCTTTAGAAATAGCAGGAACACATTCTTCAAGTATTTCAGCTGTTAAACAGTGTGCATTTTTGGAGTGAAAAAGCATTCATTAAAAGGAAAGATGCAGTTACTTGAGGGTTTGTGATCTGAATATAACAACGGGCAAAAAACTAACAGAGGGAGACAAAGTTTGTGAACTCGTGTTCACAACCTTCTCCTTCACTGACCTTCTCCCCTCCAAAGAGTACCCTCAGGTCTTGCCTGAACCTTTTCTTGAACAGTTACCTGTTCCAGAATTAAAGGGGCTGCAGCATTTTACCAAGTGATCCCCCTCAGCCTGTTCCTCCCTGAGAGGGGGAAGAGAGCTACCTTTGGCCCTCATGCTAAAAGGACAAAGGGAAGGAGAGCACTGCAGAGCTATCACAAGAACTCAGTTGAGCTCAGCTAAGCCTAATATGGAGCACAGCCAGAAAGGTGTCTGAGGAGAAAGCTTGGACCAGCACATCCCTAATATTCCTCTTAAGTGGAGGTGTCCAGCAGATCCCTCCCCTTGTTTCCACACTGCATCTTGAATTGTACAGCCTTAAGGGACACTGTCTGAAGGTGGAGGTGTTTATGGACACATGGGGCACTGAACAGGGAACCGCCCTCCTGGAGGAGGCAACAGCCTCCAGCCACTGTGGTTTTTCAGCAAAGTGACTCAAAGAAGTGACAGGAACACCCACAGGTGTGGGATTTCCTGAAATTCCCACCACTGGACTGTGGAGGGTACCTGAATTCCCCAGTGTAGAACACTGGAGCCCCTAAAATGCAAACCCGCAGAAAGATGCCCAAGCTGGAGATGACCAGCACTTCTTACAAGAGAAGCCAGAAATCACAGATTTCCAGAGGCTGCAGGCTGTGTGCTCCCCATGCAGAGGGAAGAAGAAAGAAATACAGTACCAATAATTTTCCTACTGCTTTTTTAGGAGTATCTGCAAAAGTGCTAGAAAAACTGCTTTCCCCATTCCAGTTAAATAAGACTAGCATTTTCTTCCTGTAATTTCTAGTAGGGTGCACATTTGGTTTCCTGTAAACTATAAATTCACAAAGACAAGCCCCACAAACCAGCACAAGTAGGAATCATCTCAAGATTTATGTGTGTATGACATTTTAAAAAAAATTCCTGCAAATCATTTCTATGGCAGGACGTGTACATGCTGGCTGTGAGCAAGTAATCAGGAAACAACATTTCACATCCCTGGGCTGGCACTTGAGGTGGGGCCTGGAATAGAGCTGG
This sequence comes from Coloeus monedula, assembly GCF_965178545.1. Taxonomy (NCBI): domain Eukaryota; kingdom Metazoa; phylum Chordata; class Aves; order Passeriformes; family Corvidae; genus Coloeus; species Coloeus monedula. The sequence continues at coordinate 9,315,423 of NC_138787.1, forward strand.
GTGGAGAAAAGGGAACTTGAACACCTTGTAAATGCAGCAGAGCTCTCCATGTGAGACTAGATAGGAGAATTATGGAGGAAACAAGCCTTGTGGATTTGTTGGGATGTGAGGAAGAGCTGCTCCATTTGCTGAGACTTCTCTCCAGGAAGCTGCCTGGGTCTGTTCAGTTATGAGCTGTGCCAGTGAGGAAGGAGAATGCTGGACCTACAGCATATCCTCACTGTTCTCTTGCTGACATTTCTGGGCTGCATTCCTGGATCCCCTTCCTCATGGATTCTCCGGTTATTCCTCACTCCTCTCTCACAGTAACTTGTCCCCTGCAGTATGTAAGAAAAGAGCAGCTGCTGCTGGAAGTCACAAACAGATAACTGCTTCAGGATGCTCAAGTACCACCAGGAGAACTGAGATTTGAAGGGAATCCTCGTAGTGCCGTCGCTTACGTTTCACAGGAGCAAGCACAGCTCGTGGCTGTTCCTCTGAATACCAAGCTGATTGTAAATTCATGATTCTTGTCGTTTCAGGAAATTGTCATCACCTACTCAAAATCTGCAAAACTTTAAATGCATTTTTAGTGGGCTCACAGAGAATTAAGCATAATTTTGTGACAAGAGTAATTAAAAGCTCGCTATCAATCCAGTTTTACTCTTAGTGGAAGGAGACAGAAGCATAAAACCAGGCATCAGCCTGCAGTGAGTCTGCTGAGAAAGGAGAAGAAAGTATTCCTCCTTTTGTCAGAGTAAACCAGATTTCAAACTCAACCTGAGTAAAGCAAATCTCCAGTCACTGTGGAAAAACATAGCTGAAAAGCCAGCAATTAGCCCAAACAGAATGCAAAGGCTGGTTGTGTTTTTTGTACTAGGGTTGCAAATTCACATTTTTAAACTCAAGGGGCTTTGCACCCATCTCACAACAGCCTAACCAGTGGTGTCACAATGACCACAGTGGCCATAACTTAAACCCAGGATTTAAAAGAACAAAAATCAACTTCTCCAAGCACAGGGACTGCCCGATCTCTTTCAAGCTAGGATGAATAATACAGATATGTTTAAATTTGAAATACTCTTCTTGTGAGCTTTATCTTCCAGCAGCAAATGCCTATCCTCTTTCCCCAGCTGAGCCAAGATATTCCTGAATATTTTATAACTAAAAATCTTTTTCTCTTTGCCCTCCTATGTAGATTCTCACACCCTGCAGCCCAGCATGACAAGTTCTTCTCTTTGAAATATTGAGCCACTTTTGGTGGGCCTTGTCAATCCTTTACACATATTTTAATTGAATATTTCAAAGCGGAGCGAGATCAGAGCACTCTGCCTGGGTGGGCACTGGCTGGTGGTGTCAGGCTCTCTGCTCACCTCCAGCTGAAGTGATCAGATCCCTCGCCTCTTTGGACTGAGAGGATGATGGATGTCACAGCCTAATGGGTGAAAAGTGGCAATGAGGGAGCTTGAAACAGAGTAGATAAAGCATGCTAAATTTAGCGCTGTTTGTTTTCAAGAATGGGTTTGAACTTTAACTCACACAAAAATTCCACTCTTCTGTGACATCTTTGCTCCTCAGCTAGGGCCACAAAATACAATATCACTCTATTATTAATAGCAAGATTCATTGGTTTTTTTTCCCTCCATGTCTCCAAGTGTGGATGCCTGGATTATGTAGGCAGATATGGCATCCAGGTCTCCTCTAGATGCAGTGTAGTAGCTGCATCCAGCCTAAGTTCTTTCCAAAGAAAATTAATGGGAAACACTGGAGACTTGGTGTTATTCATATAAGAGTCAAACCAATGGATATGTAAGCTTCCATGCTGGTATAATATTTAAATCTTAGCTTGAATCTGAACAACTACTAAAGGACTATTACATTTCTCCAGGAGATTATTCTTCTGGATAAATTAAAAGACAGCATAAAATAGCATCTCCTGTACTTCAATTAGGTTTCTTTGTTTACATGAAAAGCAGCCTTTTTAGAGGGAAGGACTGCAGAAGAAATGGCTGTCTGAACCCAAAAACTCCCACCAAGACATTCTGAATATTGGTGACCATCAGCTCCAGTAGCATCAGGCCACAGGTAGAGAACTAAGACAGGCTGCCATGAGAAAATGTCCTGAAACTGAGTACAAGCCGAAGGGGAAAAGGAGGACAGTATTTTCTTGAAAGCAAGACAGTTAAGGAAATACTGGTAAGATATTTTGAGGTGGGAATTATTTTTTCTTTTTTTTTCTTTAAATCATCAGTTTGTTTTAGCTGGGAATGACACTGTGAAATTAATTCTCTTTGTTGTCCCAGACAGGATCCCCTGCAATTCCTTGATAAACTCCTACCTCATGCTCGTTTCTTCATCAATTTAGAGTCTTTACTTCCCATTAGAACTAGTTGTTTACGGTTGACAAATAGTATCTGTATTTTCCTTGCTAAAATGATCATGGGGATAAAACTTCCATTTTTATATTCACAAATAAAGCTGAAAAATTATACGGCTTTTGGCATAAACAGGAACGTAACAAGATTTCTTTTCAAATATTTTTCCTCCCTTAAATTCTCTATTGTGGTATTTTGGATCCAACGCCCAAACATTCAGCATAATTAATTAAGCTTTTTATTTTCAAGAGTATTTTAGTGGGATTTGCCAGAAAATATTTGGGAAATGGCTATGCATTTAATAATATGTGCATTGGCTACTGTTCCAGCACTCCGTAGGAGAGGATAGCCACAATAAGCATAAAAACTCAGTTATGACTGGGAACTGTGTCCCCGATACGTAAACACAGCTTAAAACCAAGAGATGAATTTTGCATTACTCCAAATGATGAACAACATATCAGAGTGAGAACCCAGTTACAGGTGAAATTTGCCCAGATTGTGAAGGGTAGAGTGAGTCATTTTGGTCATCAAAAGGCTGGAGTAATGGATGGAAAAGCAAAGAATAAACATGTAGAGGAGCTGATGGAGGAAGCCTGAGGACTGAAAGTACAGGCTTCCGAGACCAGAAGTGCACTCCAGAAAATGTCCTGTGCTGAAATAGCCTCCAGCAGGTCTCTACTCTTCACAATGATCTGGGTGCAACCTCTATCTCATAAACATTCGCTTTTATATTTGCTTTCTTCCTTACATGTTTATTCCATTGGCAGAGTCACCAAAAATTAGGCTAATAAAACAGGCTTCAAACCCAAAGAGAAAATGCAAGGTGGCTTCACACTACGGCCACTAAACCATTTCTTTTGGTACCCAGGGTATCTAGGTTGGAGCTCACTCAAGAGTCTGAGTGCTGCACTGGGCCCTGCAGCTCAAAAAGCCTTTACTTGTCATCACTATGAGCTGGGTCTGCCTCCAAAAAATCTGTTTGCATAGGAGCTGTTGTGTTGTAGCCTTACTACTACAGCCATGTCAATAGCAAAGGGAAAATAAAGAATCTGGTCATTCTGCTTACGGAGGTTTCCAATCAATGAAGACGTTTGGGTTACTGGTTTACCAGCTCTTGGGCCCGTTTAAGGTTTCATTTCCTGGGCCTCAGCAGAGAAGAAATCTGCACTGCTAATGGAGTACAAGAGCATTGTCTGAAGTTGCTTAGAAAGGAAATCCAAGATGCATGCAGCCCTGACCACAACTCTTCCCTCTGTTACTTAAGGCATGATAAACTAATAATTAAAAATCTGAGATCCTTCAAGTACCATATGTGTTTTTTCAAATAGCTTCACTTTATATGATTCTTTAATCAAATGTGCAGGAAAGCAGCACAATGAAGGCTGACATGTTTCTGCAGTAGTAAAGGGGGGATCATATTGAGTTTTGATGCAAGCATGTGCAGCCCTTGTAGACTGCAGCCTGACACTGATAATTGTTTTGCCCCACGAGTTTGGAACCGTTGGGATAGACTCTACTAGCAAGATACCCTACAAAATATGGGCCTGACCCCATGCTTCCTGGAGTTAATTGGATTTTTTTCTATGACACTGGCAGAGATGATTTTAAGCCCCTAGAGCAGAAACTGGCTTGCAATTGTCCATTTTCTCTCATTATTCACAGAAAAGAAATTCTACTGTGGCTTTTCAAAGATGATAGCTGACTGTTAAATTCATGCTTTTATTTTGCTTAAGGAGAATGAATTTCTTTCAAATAAAATGTCCTTTTTTTTTTTTCTTTTTAGCAGAGTTCTGGCACATGTTTTCAGGGTCAAGATCTAATAATAGCTCTTACAAAACCCCCACAGTTGTGACATTCATGCTTTGGTGCAGCAAACAATGAGACTGTAATGATAATGATGATTGTGTTTATTTTTGATTCTGGGCAAATGTCATCCATTCTCCATCCAGTCCCATTGTGGAAAGGCCTGAGCCATGACCTCCAGCAGGATCAGCTGACACAGTTCCACTCGGCCCAAATTTGCAACAATCTGCTGAAATATGGCAATCTTAATTTTTTTCTATGCTTTTCTCACTGCTGAAGAGATTGCCAGTAAGAAATGCTACCTTTAATTATGTTAAAATATTTCAGCTAAAGTTAAACCAAAATAATGGGTGCTAATGATGCACTTGAGATCCTCCCACTGCAGACACTCCTGGTGTCTGTTTGAGATCCTCACCTACCCAGTGGAGATTTGCCTTCAAAAACACAAACACACCTGTCTGCCAGCACTCTCACATCCTCTAGCTGCCCTGCTGCCCCATTTTAAGGGAGACCATCTGCATCTAGGGCCTAAAGAGGTGATTTTAACTTCTTCTGTAACATATTTCCCTGTTGCCACTAAGCTGAGGTCATACTGCACACTGGGGATGAAAGTAAAATGAAGGATGAGAGTAGGAGGGAGAAAGGGAAATGGGGGAGAGAAAGGAGGGAACTTACAAAGATCTTAGGTATGTGACAGATTTCTTCCAAGTAATTCTGAATTTGTAAAAAAAGCCAAAGTATTTGAATATCTTTTGATTGATAGTTCAATATATTGATAGTTCAATAAATTTTGAATAGATAGTTGCATATATTTTTTGAATGCTGAGGTAATAAGAAAAAGAAAGGATTGGCAACTGCCTTGGAAGTATATTGCTTGAAGTTAATATTTGAATATTTTAAAGAATTATTTTGCAGCTCAGCAGTCCAGCAGAGCCCTTCTTTAAAGCAGTCCTATTCTATGTATGTTTACTTAAGAGAATTGAAGTGATTCTCTTCCTTACCTAATTTCTTGTTTTCCCCTCCTTCTTTCATTAACAGACTTTGATTTAATAGTTTTTGTTGCAGACATAGTTCATCATTGTACCAAAGATGGTAGCATCCAGCAATTTACCTGTCAACCTCTTCTCAATACACAAGCAATTTTTCATAGAAGAGAGGAACTTACTGGAGCAGTGGTCTATTCTTATGGCATATGGACCTATTAGAGTAGTAAATTTATCATTATACATGACATAAAAGATGCATTACCATCCATTAAGTTCAGGTAGAAGCAAACCATTGGATGCCTACCACTGGGTCTCTTGCACACCACAATATCCTTTCCAGTAATGCCTGTGTGGTCTTTGAGGAGAGTTTCCCTTCTAAATGGTACCCTACAATTAAATGTGCAGGGCTTTCAAATGCAAGCCAGCTGTAAGATATTGGCATCAACATTTACTACTGTGTAATGAGGTGCAGCCAGTTAAAAGTGCATAAATTATTACTTGTTTTATACGGACAGGAAGCCTGATTTTGCATTTATCTTCTGTACCACCTTCCACATCCCTCAGATATAAACTGAAAAAACCCTCATTATCTTTTTTTCCTTTTGTGTTTTAACGCAGCAGTGCCAGGCAGGGAGGGGAAATTTTCAGTCCTGTGCTTCTACAGCAGAGGGACAGGACCCCCAGGCAAAAAGCCACCATGCCCCAGAAGCACAAAGGGAGTCCTCAGAGCTTTGCTCATAGTCTCAAACCCCCTCTATTTCCAATTAAATGATCTAAATAGCAAAATTACTTTGTGCTGTCACAAACTATGTTGCTGCCCTAAGAGAAGCATGATTTGATCTAAATTTACACCTGTAGCTGACTAGTTACAGGAAGATCATTTGTTTATTGAGTTTTGCCTGTTTTCATTCTAATAATGCTCTTTGGCAAACCTAGATGTCTTTTTCTTTTTTTTCATTCTGTCTCCAAGAAGTAAGGCCCAAGACAGGATTGGAAAGGTCATTCTCACTTTCCTTTTCTCTTCTCCTCCACAGTGAGAAATGTTCCAAGATAAACACACCCCTCTACCCATTGTACTTGGCCTGAATTCACCCATTGAGGTCTTTGGGGTTTCACACTAAAACTTCAACAAGAGAAAGAAACACACAGAAGTGAAGAACATTTTCATTTAAAGGGTGATAAAATTTATCACAAATTCTCAAGACTGATCTATAAAGATTGAGAGCTTTCTTCAAGCAGTCTGAACTGTTGGGTCATTTTACATATATTGCCACTACCTTAAAAAAAGGGAAAAGAAAACCCAAAACAAAACCAAAAACAGTAAGGGAGGAAAAAAAAACAAACAAGGAAAGGGTAGAGGAGGACTAATTTTACAGGGTGATGAAATTGAGGACACCAAGAACAAACACCTAAATCTTACAGTATTTGATCAAACTTCTGCATGCCTCCTTCCCTCCTCAGGAAAAAAACAAAAAAGAGGCAATTATACTCCAAACTGATAACGATGGTAAAGTTCCAGGAAGTAGCACATGCAGCAGTGAGCAGTTTTCTTTAATTATGTGTTGTATTCAAAGGCAAAAATTATACTTAGATACACTGCTTCAGTGTTGTCTACTGGAGAAAAGGCTTTTACTGAGCAAGGTAAGAAAGCAAGGAGGGAGAAAGTAACCAATACTATTTAAAACGTTCATATTAAGAAAAGATAGTGTTTGGTGGACTTTTCTACTTGAACATCATTGAAGAAAAAAGACTTCTAACAATATTAACAGTTAAGAATCAATTGCCAATCCCTCAGTCAGTGCAGAAGAGACGCACAGATCAGATACACAAATTGTGGACCCTCATCACACATCTGCAGTGCTGCAGCCTTAAGACTTTGCAAGGTTTTTTTAGCAGTGCTATGGTGCCTTTTAGCTTGAGCAGAGCACACGCAGAGGGGTGCCTTGGAGGAGTACGGAGCTGCCCCGGGCGTGTTCAGGATCGGTAAAGGAGGTCCCATGGAGTGATCACTTAGCAGAGAAACACATAACAGCCCTCTCGCAGCGTTTGCGCTGTTGGCAACCATTACAAACCAATTATTTCCTTTGGTCTCTTAAAAGGGAGAAGAATATAGGCTTCCTAAGGACTGCCATCACCCCGGAATGGCATCACATCATTGCTTCAAAGGGAGCTGTGCCGAACGTGAGGAGACACTGTCTGACCTGCCCTCCCACCGCTGAGCAAGCCCACGAGCTATGGCTACAGGAATGAAAACTGCTCCCCAGGTGCTTTCTCTTATAAACTGGTGAAGGCAGGGGAAAATTCTCTGAAACCTCAAAGACCTCAATTCAAATGTGCTTGCAGAAGCATCTTTTTATCTATGAAATGCTTTTGGACTCCAATTAAGCAAAGTACAGAAAGGGATGGAATGGCCCTGAATAACCTTTGCACAAGATATTGCTTGTACGCCAAGTGCACAAAAAGCCATGTAAGTTATTTAAACCTATATTTTTTTGTCCATTTGCAGCAACAGCTACCACTCCATGCTGTGTATCAGTGGGCTGTCTTGTCAGTGGCTGAAGCCTGCTATTAGCCAATGAGTAACAGGGCTTCACGTCCCCAGACCTTAGGAAGGATTAGCTTTCGCTGTGAAATACAGACATACTGGCAACACATGCATTTTGGAACATTACTGGAACACTCTGGTTCACTTCTAAAGTATAGATTCTTTACATTTTCCCACAGTGGCAGGCCCTGCAGGGAATATTCAGCATTAAGTGTAATCATTTTCTTTTATGGAGTCTATCTCAGGCTCTAGATGTCTGTTCATAGTTTATGTTTTAAGAGCAATACACACAGATTGCAACAGGTATTGATGTACACTCAAGTTCCAAAGTACTGTCACTTCAGACAACACTTCCAAACCATCCTTATCCCAAACAGCATCTCTGCTGGGGAGGACCAAGTTTTAAGCCTGCTGTACCCAACTTCACCTGAATAACAGAGAGAACATTTCAGAGTAAGGAAAACTGAACACTAGGATGCCTTGAAATCTGAAACAAATGGAATAAAATGATAATGCTAAAAAATAGAGGAATATAATGCCTCATTGCACTAACCATGAGACTGCATTTACTGACTTTAGGAGTACAAGCCCCTAAATGGCAGCTACACACAGTTTTACCACCAGTCAGACCCTAGTGCACTGAGCTGGTATTGCTCATTCTCAACACAATCCACCAAACACAGGCGTACCCTTGATTCTTCATTACTTACTGCTGTTCTGCCACCCTGAGCTGTTCGTTTCCTTCTATTACAAAAGCAAATAATATCACCCTGAAGACTTTTTTGGTCTTCTATGCCTGGCTCCATCATTCAAGATACTGGATGGAGAGTCACTTCCTATGCAGGGATGAAAAAGGTGGACTCTTGGAGCCTGTGTGGCTGCATGGTCCTGTTGGGGGGCAGCACCCTTCCCTGTACATGTTCTGCTGAGCTCTGCACGCCAGGAAACACAGTCTGGCCTCAGGCACATCCGTTCACACCTACAAGCCACGGAAAGAGAAAACCCTCAAAACTTCTCCTGAGTCCCTGGATGTCCATGCCATGCCTTTCCTCCATCTTCCTCTCCTCTTTGTGGGAGCAATTTGCCCTCCTTGCCCATCTCACTGCTGTGGGATAAGTTTCTTGGGCTATTGTGGCAAGTCACTTCAGCACAGGTCCTACCATCCTTCTCCCCAGCTGAGTATATTTAGGTACTTAGAGGTATGATCACTTGGATTTTCAGCTCCACACCTTTGACTAAATTCGACAACCCAGTGAGGTATCTGCCTGTAATTTCTAGCACAGGCTGCTCTAAATATATGAAAATACATTTGAGTAAAAATACTCTTCTTTCCCGTTCTGCATTTCATTTTTCAACTGTACGTTGAGAACGGTGTTGTCCTTCAAGAGGGCACGTGAGAGGCATGTGGGTACAGCAGCAGAAAGGCTGGCAAGAGGTGGCCAGGAATCCTAGCAGAGGACACAGTACAATGATCTCCTAGGCCAGGAGGCCGTGTACCTTTTTGTAATTACCATATTTTACCTCTACTCCTGTGAAGTGTCTTAGATGGCAGTCCCTGGTACTCGTTACCAGACTGTGTCTAACCTAAAGCACTCTGGGTTGGAACCTTATTTTAAAAATCAAACAACAAAATACTTGGAATTCAACATCATATATTACTCCAAATAAGAAACCAACACGAGTGCTCTGCACCTTGCAGGGAAGGAGGGCCAGAGAGATACTTCATCCATTTGTTAAGAGCACTAAATATCAGTCAGAGTTAAGGATTTATGACTGGGTCCATCACAGTCTGTTCCCGCAGGTACTTTCTAATGTGTTTGACCAAGAAGGACCAGCTATTGTAACAAGGATTGCCCCTGTCAGCACTGCTCAAGGCAGTTAAACAGAAGATGTTATCACTGGGGAAGAAAAGCTGGCCCTTTATTTTTATGGATGGGAGAAGGAGCTTGTTACCATAGCAATGTTGCATTTTCGCATGTGGAAGCTGCAGCTGAAAGGGGCAAGCAACCTCTAAACTTCAGCAGTGATGACTGCGGGACAAAATAGAAGGCAAAATACTTGCTTTTCTGTTGCAACAACATTTTCAATTGGAGGGAAAAATGCTTAAGGTATCTTGTGTGTGGTTACGCCAGTGTTTTGCCTCACTCTTGCAAGCATACACCTCATCTTGGTGTTGTTTAGATAGACAATTTAGTGCTGCTCACATCACCTGTCTTCATTATCCACAATGTTAAGTGGACATGGGTAAGAAAAGGAACGTGTAAAACTTATTACTGTGAGCTAATTAGCAGAGGTTTTTACGTTTATTTAAATATAGATATTTAAAAGCTTCCCTCTGGGAGAAAGGAAAACATTCCCCAGAGTGGCCTTGCATTTTAAGACCTAAAAAGCAGTATGCACTTGTGCAAACATGCAGATATTGAACACAAACATGAGAAGTCCTCATCAGCTTCGCAGGCATTGAAGCACCAGGCGAAGCACCATCCCTTAGGAAGGCTCATTTGCCCAATTACAAGAGGGAATTTTGCCCAGTAAGGTGAGGGGAGCATCAGCAAGCATGCTAAGGTAGAATCCTTCTAGCCAGACAGTTACTGTAACTCAGTGCAATGAATTGTACCAAAATCATCATCACCAGCCCTCTGCTTTCACTGTGCTAAACACAAACAGAAATCAGACAAAAATAGGAGGGTGGGCACCCAGGAGCATTAACTCACAGCTTGTTGCTTGCCAAACAGAGAGCAGTACTTAACACTGTCTCCTGGAGCAATGTGCTTGAGACTGCTGTTCATAATGAGCAGGCTCAGTTTGTTCAAAGTGGGAAAAACCAGAGTATTTTGGTACAGAGTTCTGTGATTCAGAATGCAAGCAGGATAACTGATGGAAGCAATAGAGGAAGGGAAGAGAGAAGTAAGGATGGTACAAGAAGTTCTTTCACTATGGTCTAAGAAAGAGCTTATACCATGAAGACTTAGATGTCTTTTAAAGCTTTCTCTTTTGAATAAGTATTTAAAATATTATTAATACTTCAACCACTTTCATGGTTCTTATTAAATTTCTAGCTAGAATGAAATCTTGTGGCACTGCCTTTCATAGCATAGCACACATCTTATGAAAGACTCATTGCCATCCAACCTTCAGTTGCCACTTTCCAGTTTAACTGGATTTAACAAAGATTCCTGTGTTCTCTCAGTCGCTTAAAGGGGGGTGGGGGGTGGGGGGGTGGAATCCGCGGGCAGCTTTTTTCTTTGCTTCCTCTCTTTACACTCTATCCAAAAGAAATCAAAACTTCCAGACACAAAAAGTTAAGATTTTTTTCCCCCTTTTTAAAGAAAGCTGGTCCAAGCCAAACAGGATTGCTTGAAATGTTGGTCATGAAAATCTCTTGCATAGTGAATTATCCATCTGCGAGCTTGGAACAGAATGCAGGCTTCTTACTTGGACTTGTGTTGGTATTTAATGTTCTTTCCAATACACCATTCATGAAATCCATGGATATAGATGATCCCAGTTATTCTGTTTCTTTTAGCACATCTGTCTTGGAAAGTCACGCCACATCTTTACCAAGGGGTGTGCAGAAGGGCAGTGATGGACCTACAGTGAGCTTAGGCCCCATGTTCTTATCTGCAGCTATCACACAGAAGTGGACAAACAGTCAATTATGCAACTGCTGACAGTGTGTTTGATGATTTTCCATTTCTCTTCATCTCCAAAATACGTATCCTAAGAAAACAGCACTGTGGGTTCAGCAGTGCTTCTCATGCCTTTGCAGGAAGTGGGAGCCATGCCACTGATTTCAGCGAGAACAGAGATGGATCCAAAGGCAGAGCTGGATGAGACTAAGCTCCCACATTTCTGTGGGCCTTAATTTCCAGCTGTTCTCTCATCATTACTTTCCCCCTTCTCCTCCCTGACTCGCCCTCACTGTTCCTCCTAGAGACAGGGTAACTGAGGTTTTGCCCAAAGGAGCTAATAATAGCAAGGCTGCTTTCATTGTGATTTTAAAAAAGAGACTGTTTCCTTTTTGAGGGAAAATGTCCAACTAATGGCTGTTTCTCTTCGCCTTCAAGTAAACAGAAGCCAATAGTTTTCTAACATGCTTCGATTAGAAAAAATTATCAGAAAGGAAACATTTAGGGCAGTGCTTGAATAGCTTCAGGAAAGGACAACCCACATCTCAACTGATTTGCAAGATGCATCTCAGCATGCTCATGACATGAGAAGATAACCCTAAAGGTGCACAGGGCACCTAAGCAGTACTTGGCAAGTTATTAGTCTTTCTGATGACTCTGGGCAAATTTTAGTATGAAGTGACATTATGTTTCTGTGCCTATATCCACTGAACTTATCTGGTCTTGGGACCATCAGTGATTTACTGAAGAGGACCTGAAGACCACAAGTCACCTCTGAAAAGCCACAGCACTCCTATAAGGGAGCAGCTGTACTGTCACTATCACGTATCCCCTTGCCTCTCCATCACTTTCACTGTGTTAGAGAACAGCTTATTTAAGAACATCACACTGTGCACCAATTAATCTGAAACAAAGGAAGATGGCATTGAAATCAAGTTGGCAGAAAATTTAATTCTCCACATTCCTTGGAGCCTAAAATAAATGGGTTGTATGACAGACATGGAAGGATAAATGGGAGATGAGAAAAATGTATGGGTAGCATTCTTTGATCCACTTTTGAAAAGACAGTTTTGCCACATGTCTGCTGTAGGAAGACAGAGATAAAGGACCTTCTCATAAATAAAGTCCTGGAGGCTATTCCACTGCCCTCCCACACAGTACACCTGCTTTTCGTCATGTATCCCATCAGATAGTTCTCATTTCTTAGGCTGTTTTGCATTTCCATATGTCTTCAGAATACTTTTCTACTACTTAAAAAACAAACAACAGCCGTAACAAAGCCATCAAGAGTTTTGCTAGTTGTCATGGCATTTCTTCACACACACATGCAAAAAGACTCAAACCCTTTCTCCTCCCCTTAAAGCATAGCAGATTAATTTAGTTTGCCTCCATATCTGCAAAACAGCATTGCCATGACAAAAATTTAAATGTCAGGAAGAATTCAGTACTGTATTAGAAAATGAGACATCTGCTATGGTAGGCCCTGGCAAGGAGTGAGGTTCTCTAATTGAAATGCCCAACCTCTAGTGGGTTTCTACTCAATAAACATCCTCATTGTTGGTGAAATTGTTACAGACAGAAGCTTCCAAGTTAGAGACGCCAGCAATAAGCCTTGCTTCTGTACACAGAGAAAAAAAATCTGGGCCTCATACATATAAGTTCATAGGATGAGGACAATGAGGGAGACAAGCAAAGACAACTGTGTTTATTCAGAGAGAATGGATGAACCTCATTCCTCTCCTGAAAACTATTTCCATTTCCAATATGGATGTTGGCTGAGTGGTTAGATCAGAAGTGTGCTGTAGCTAACAGCTACTTGAGCTTTATAGTTCTGTTTCCCTCATCAGGACTCTAGTACCTTTTTGTTGCAAATCTAATCCTCAGCAATAATATTCTTTAGTGACCCAAAGTCTAAAATAGAGTTTTCCTCTAAAATACTGGTCCACAACTTTTACATTTGATATGTTATCACTGGGAAAGTCTACTGTTGGTTTCACTGAAATACCTAAACAACCTTGCATTTTTTTTCTTTTCTATATTACAGTTTGTTACTTCTAATTTTAAAGAGTGTTACCTGTCCTATTCTTCCTTTTACAATAAACGCAGTGTCATGCCAAATAAAGTCTTATTTAAGAATGATGTGGAGTCACGGAAAACTAAAATCAGAGAAATGTTGACTCTCCCAACCAGCAGCAAACACACACAAGCTGCAGCACGTCGCAGGTGAAGCGAGCTGCACTGCACACAAAAACAACAAAAAATAGGCAACCTGGGAATGGCACGAAGAATCCACTGAAGCAGGAGACAAAACTACATACTGCTCTATGCACACAAAGGCTTGCACTTGCACAATTCACCAGTGAAACAAAAAGCGTGTTGGGATGCAGCAGTTCAGAGATGTGACTCGTGAGCGCCCAGGGCTAATTCTAAAAGGAAGGTTGCAGATGGAGGATAAGCAAAGCACTTGCTCTTTGACAGAGATCACATAACTGTTTCCAATGAAATAGAATAAACGTTACCTGACATCAAAAGCTTAGTTCTGATCAAAACTCACCCGTGAAAGGAGGCAACAGCAGTGGAACAAGTTATTCTCCATATGCACTTTAAATAGGGAGATGAACCAAAAGGGGAAAGTCACTTTACATAAAAATGCAGTTTTACCACCCTACTTAAAAAGAGCAGCAGCAGAATTGGATCATACTTTGTCATCACTGACACTTCAAATGTCCTTTTATTTCTTTGTAATCTCTTTCCCGATCGTGTTCGCCTCATGCAGACAGACAAGAAGGGAAACTTGCTCCTGCATTCTGAGTACTTAAAGACCCGTTTCCCTTAAAAGAGAGGAAGTGCTTTTTGAGTACAAGCTGAGAGATACAGATCTCAGATTAGAGAACCTATTTGTTACTCTGATATAAACTTGTTTCTCAGTGGTTTTATGCTCCTAATATCACCTTCTGTTCAGTTTAATGATCTTTTTACTCAGTCAGTTATTTTGTTTTACTACTTAATTTGCACTTAATTACGTATCATTTTATGATTAGCAATATTACTACAAGAAGAATGCTTCACAGTTCTATGGCTCTGTTAATTCTGGAATGTTTTTAAAAGTCCCATGAACACCCACCCCGTGTGACCCAGATTTTTGCTGATGAAGCAACTAACGTATAAAAGGGTAGAAAAGAAAAAAAACGAAAATTTGAGTTTCTTGCTATGAGCCATGCAATTACCACAGGATTATTCCCACTTCATTGTCTTGTCTTGCAGCGTCTATGAATACATTTAATTTACAATCATGTTCTGGTTGAGGGTTAGGGCTTAGGGCTTACAATAGAGGAAAAAAGCTCAGAAATACCTTTAACTGAAGTTGCTTCACAGGGAACTTCACAAGCAGTTCACACCATTTTTTTAGATGTTACATTTTAATGGCCAGCTATGTCCTTCTGATTTAACTTAAGGGAAGATACACGAGGTGACAGCAATGCTTCCAACACACTGCCTGTACAAAAGACCCTGTTAAGCAATTGCCCATCACCGAGGAAGCTTTGACAAGGTGAGTGCCCCTCCACAACCTTAAACAGCACAGAGTTTTAAGTCTGAAATCCCTTCTGTTTTGCAAGATCCTTTTACAACCCGTGGCAGATACTCAAATTCAGAAAGAAAGAGAAGCAGCACATTGATATAAATTATCAAGTACTTAAAATTGTATTTTAGAGCATGAACAAGGATGTTGAACCGAGATGGCACAAAGAACTTTAGCATTTCCAAACAAATTAGACCTTAACTTTGTCATCTTTAAGTTCTTCAAACACCACCTTTTAAATTACAGTCACTATGAGACCACACTGGACATGGAGACCCTCAAAACTGTCACATCCCATGATCTGCAGGCAGTAATGAGAAATGTAAGTTACTGATGCATTCACAAATCCAAAGAGCAAAGTTCAGGATTCAGACCAACTATTTCCAGGCCTTCAGAAATTCTTCATTTAAGGGTAAGTTTGGTCTTCTGGTTATTTTGCAGTTATTATCTTGGTTTTACCCGTAGAAAATGGGGCAAAACTTCGTTTAACTTCATAGTATCCACAAAGGGCCGTAACTTGAGACTTATGAGACCACCTACTTCTGCTTCTATTGTTTGCCTTTAAGTAAAAGAAGCCCTGCAAAGAACTTTTAAATTGCTCCTACCCAGTCTAGACTTAAAGGTTCTCTACCTTTCTATGCTTTCTTCCTATTGCAACCTAAACTCAGCAATTCTCCCATCATGTTGTTCTCTGCTCCACAGCTATGACTGTTAGCATTTAGTAACTTGCTGTGCCTGGAATGTAGGATTCTCCCAACAGTTTCCTCTTTCAAGGTCTCCCAAATTATCTACTAGACCTTTACTGGATTTGTTTTCTTAGAAAACCAGGGTTTTAGCCTATATTCTATAAACATATTCACGCTTTTGCAGCGCTCCAATTTATCACCCTTAAATAACTTCATATAAATGTATAGCAAGGTACATAGCAATTATTTTAACATCTAGACACACATAGAGGAGGACAGGTATAAAGAGATGGTTAAAATAAGAGGTGTGCTTGGAGGTCAGAACTGTAGAATCTAGACAGCATGAATATAAAACATAAGCACAGGGATAATAGAAAAAAATATCAAGACCTACAGAGACGTCTTGGTAAATGTCAGTGCAGAATTTGACCTTTTGGTATCTATCATATATTCACCTGTCTTTGTTTGGGACCGGTATCTCCAATGTCATTTTGCATTGCCTTGCAAATCCTCTGATGCCTGTTTAGAAATGTTGTACTGGGAGGATCCAAGAAATAAGACAGACAACTTCGGCAACTACAGGGACAAAAGTCGCATCTCCAAGTGTCTCAGAACCTAAAAATTGCTGTCCTTCTGCATCCAAGGTGTTGTGAGAGCATTACCTACAATTATATTTAATGCTTTTGAACATGGGGATCCACATTGTTTGGATTCAGGTGGAAAGGAATGCACTTACTTAGCCACGGCACCTGTAAACTTCCATTGACTTCAATGCCTGAACAGACAGGTTTTTAGCAAAAATAGGTTGTTGTCAGCTACTCAAAAAAGTGCCCCTTTTTTTAGATTTTTTTTGAACTAGCAGTACACTGACAGTGATCCTGAGGCAATCTTGGGCACTGAACCCTGCCCTGGCCTCTATCCTCTACCCTTAACACCAAAACTGACACACACCAGGGAGGGCCCAGCATGAAAAGGGATGCCTCATTAGCCTTGCAACTTTTCACCTGGTAACTGGAGGAGGAGGATGTGGGAAGGAGATTAAAAGTGAAGTTATTTTGTTAACAAAAGTGGAACCCAGAGGACCTGGATGTGCTCTGATGTTGTGACAGAGTACCGAAACACTGGAGTCACCAAGGTCCAGACAGATTTCACACGATCCCCTTGACAGAGCAGGTGCTATTCAGACAAGCACTCAGATGGCACCATGTTCTCACCCACAGTTACCAAGCTTATCCCATCAAATGGAGACACACATCCAAGGCATGTATTTGGGACTACATGACAATTCAAGTGTGTAGTCCAGAGAGATCAGATTCTCTGCAAAGCCCCAGAGCTGCAGTCCAGCTGTGTTTCTGGACTGAAGGGATTTCACCATCCCATTTTTTGCTTTGGCACTGAGTTTTATAGGGGCATACTGAACTGTGTAACAAAGCAACACTGACTAATAGATGTTTCCTAAAGCAGATTTTTTTAAAATCAAGAGTTATTAAAAACCCCTCCTCTCTTTTTTGAGAGAAAAGAACATGACCTTCTGACACTGATGACTAGAATAGCACACACAAAGGTGCTGTTGATTGCCCCATCTGCAAGCAGGTCCTGTATAAACAGAAGGGTAACATTTCCAGAGAAGCTCAAATCCATTTTTCCACGGAGGTATAGAAACACATTCTTTTTGTTTTCTGTTCAAGGGAGTGGAGAAAGGTCTGAAGGAGACAGAAGCTGGTACAGATATGATCAGCTGAAGCTAATCTTGTCTCCAAATGAGCAAGTTGCTTGATCAGTGCTCTAAGTGCTCTGTTATTGATGCTGAAAGAGGCACCGCTCCTGGAAACCAAGCAGGTACTGCACTACTTCACTGAACCAGGGCGTCTGGGCACACTTTTTTGAAACCCTCTGGAGGGTGTGGGTTTAGTTTTTGGGGGTTTGGTTGGCTTTTGTTTGCTTTTGCTTTATGTTGTTGGATTGTTTTTAGTTTTTTTTATTTCCCTCCCTCCAAAACAAGATATTCCGCCTATAAGGTCTGTATGTGGAAAGTGGAAGTCTTTTCTATTTTCAAAACATCTGCAATTCAGATCAATATTTGCAATTTGAATTTTTTCATCTAGTTAACATCAAACAATGAAGAGATGCCTAGAAAAGTTGCTGGTTATAAATTATAGCACCTCAATAACAAAAATACTGGAATATTGAAAACCCAATAATAAATTTATTTCCTTTCATTTTAACAAACCCCAGGATTTTAATTTTGAAAATAAAATCTTGTAAGAAAATGAATTCAAGCCTCCTATAAAATTCCAAAGACCAGCAAACATGAGAAATATGGAGAGAGAGAAGCACTGAACAGACAGCATGGTTTGTCCTGTTCAGTTTGCCCAATATCTGCAGCCCTTCTTCCTTTCTGGTTTCTACTAAGTTTACTAAGCTTTGTTTCTTTGCTCAGTTTTCCCTTTCTCTGCAGCTTGAATGTGTTTTACCTTTCTCAAGAGATGATTTCCACAGGCTGTGGCTCAGGTCCTGTGGCTGGCTGGCAGTGTCACCTCCTTGCCCCTCAGGACTACAACTATGGATTTATCTGCTACTGAAAGTCTGTAAAAAACAAACCTGCTTTATTCAAACACCCTGAAAAAGCCAGATGTGAATACACATATATTCAGGAATCTGAGGAAAGCGTGGAGGGCGATGATCAAACATGCCAGCTACTTTTTTGGCAGTTAACAGTTTTGGTCAGCTCCAGCTGCTGTACATCTTGCTGCAATCCATCTGCAATCGATAGATTACCTGGCAGCAGGCACCCCTGGGATGCACTGGTCAATACACATGTGCAAGGAGTGCCTTCTTTCAGAGCTAACTGTGGATAAATTCCTGCTGTCCACATCCACCTTGGCACCTTCTAACAACCGCCCTTTATTCAGAGCCCCTAGGCCTGACTATCTGAGAGCTCTATTTATGGCACACTGACACCAATCCTCCACCGCCCCCCAGAAAGACCTCACATGTGCTTGGCTTATATCACTTGGACATAAACAACCAAGTCAGAGAAAATAAAGTGCCTTCAAATATATTTAGGTTATTTTTCAACTTGTAAAAACAAGTGGGATGTATCCAGTCTTCAAAACTATTCATATTTAGAAATTTACCCCACTCTCCAGAGGGATGGAACAGTTAACTCAGTACATTCTGCATCCTCATACGTTGGTATTTGGGTTAAAAACTACTAGTGGTCACCTACCCCCTGACACAATTTTACATTACTTTATGGGAAAGAAATGATATGTTATCATAAAGAAAACCTGAATATATCCTTCTCAGCTTGTACATTTACCTTCCTCTAAGAGTTTGGTAAAGGACCTCTGATCCTGTTTGCTACTTTTCCATCACAGCTTGGCACTGACTTGTCCGAAGGACCAAGGATATTTGATTAAATTTCTTCATTAAGTAACTTCTGCTTGAAAAAATATTAACTCTGAGTTTCCTTCCTGGTTCAGACCATACCTCCTCTGCTCCTATATTCATGGACCATCTTTGGTTACTGACTTCCAGAACCAGTGTGGTGCTGCACCCTCCCAAATGACATACCTTAGTCGTGGTTTTATAACAGCAGTTTTCTGAGGCTATAAATGGAAATGCAGAAGAAGCCACAACAAGTAATTTCAGGAATTTGAGCCAAAATATGAATGTTTCAGGCAAACGTGTGGAAGAGAGATGATTGCTCCCTATGTGCAAAGCCTTTCCTACTTTGTAAAAATCAGTTTGTTTGGCTGCTGTCACTCTCCTGGCCCACCCGAGCCAGGGTGTGCTCAGTCTGCACTGATGGCATCCACTGCCACAGTCTTTTTTTACACTGCTTTTGGAGCTCCAACAGGAATGTCCACACTCAGGCTGCCAGAAATTTCCTGATGGTAATTAGTCAAACAAAAAGAGCAAATTCTTGGTTCCTGATGCCCAGCCCAAGGACATCCTTCCTCCCCCAGACTCCAAGATACTCTCTGTCAGAAGGGGCATTTCAGAGTGTTTTGCACAGATCAGAGCACTTGCTTCCCTGACTCCCTCTGATTTCTCCCCTCTGTCCCTTCCTTCCCTGTACTGCAAGGCAGAGAAAAGCATTTGCCTCTAGGATAGCTCAGGACCTAACAGTAGCCCCATTCTTGCCTTTCTGGCAAGGAAGGAGAGTTAGGTGCTTCAACAACATGTCATGCATGGGGAGTGGGAGGGGGGAAGGGATGAAAGAAGGCAGCAATTTCTGACAACATGTGCCATTTGGGTGCCTGTCTAACACTAATTTCAAGACAGAATAATAAAAATTTACCACTAACACAATTTATTATCTATTTGCATTTCAGGATCTTAAAAATAGAGCAGACAAATCATAATACATGATGTCCCCAGTGATTTCCATTCCCTAATTGCACAGATAACTTGCTTGATTAGTGCTGTGCTTTGTACAACAGGACTAGCTGGAACACAGCGAGTCTATTTGCTTCAGAAGTGCTCTGGATATGATTAGCAGGAGTGCATAAATGTACATTAGTGCATATTAATGCAGCAACTAATCTAGACTGTGGACAGAAACAATACATATTGTATTTTTCCACCCAGTATGTTTCTATTTGAAAATTCCTTCCACAACAAGTGCCTCTGAGGTACTTACTTTAATTTTCCAGTTGCAATTTGTAATTACCGTAGATTGATATGTCTGTTTTTCTAAATAAATTGCTTTACTGGCAAAAATATGCCCTCTTTGTAAGCAGATTATATCTAGTGCCTCACAGCACACTTAACTTCTTTCTCATTGGGAGAGGAGGGTTTGAACTCCTTGCTGCCAGGAGTTTTTTTAATTTTGTTTTTAAATACATCAAGGACTTTTTCTGTCCAGAAACAAAGCTGCCCTCTAAATGATGGGGATGGTTCTGACATCCATCTTCTAAGGATATTTGCATTTTTGGGACTTCCACTGTGTTCTCTGCAGCAGAGAGAAGTAGCTTTTGTACACAAAAACTGGCACCAGAAGAAAGCGATGGTTTGCAACTCTGTTGTCAAATGGTACACTTTTTGTGACCTTTTCTATGACACACAAGCTAATTACTCACCATGACAAATATTTACCATGCAATGTAGGAAATACAATAAATAATATTTCTGATACAATGGGAAAGTCATTAAATACCAGAAAATGGAGAGGAAGTTCAGCCCTTTTGTCTGTGGTGCCTTCAGGCCCCTACACAGCACTACAGCTGAACTACAATCTACAGCATACCAACCACCACTTGCCAGAAGAGGGGCACCCCTCAGCAGGACAAAGAACACACTGCTGATGAATTCATGTTCCTGAGCCATGGATAGCATGATTCTTTCAAGAGGGATGAAAACTAAACCTCACCCCAGGACCTTATTTTCAGGCTTTGCAGAGATAGACTGATTTCAGTAGCACGTTTCACTTTACATTTGAAAGTGCACTGCCCTCCTCAAGTCTTGGAGGTCATGCCCTCATCCCCAAGTTCTTTTCACCATTATCTGTTGTCAATAGAAGAGTCAATGATTGTTTTAAAGTTATTTATCTTTTTCATGTAAGTCTCTGTAAGTGTTTCCATGTTTTTCATATTGCCCAGAGAGCTCTTGGCCATGCTATAGTGACATTTGGTGATGGACAGTTAGCACTGGGATCACTTCCAACAGAATTTTCTATATAAACATACAGGGATTGAACAATCTTCTGTTCAAAAAGCAAAAAAAGACAACTTAAACCCCCAAATATAAATCCCAAGAAAAGGACAAGATGGGCTTAGTAGTTGCTGACTGTACGAACTAGACAGGCAAGCTGCCTTCCTTACCTCACCTCAGAAGGAATGTGCTCACCCTCCTTATGCTGACATCACAGAAAATCCTGGGCTGGAAGGGACTCAACTAGGATCAAAGTTCAGATCCTGGTTCTGCACAGAACAGCTCCAAAAATCCACCTCTTCCTAATATCCAGCCTAAACCTCCCCTGACACAGCTCCAGGCTGTTCCCTTGGGGCCTGTCACTGGTCACCACAGAGAAGAGCTCAGTGCCTGCTCCTCTGCTTTCCCTCGTGAGGAAGCTGGAGACTGGGATGAGGTCCCCCCTCAGCTGTAGCAAGCACACACTTACTACAACCACTTGTATTCCTCCTAGCTTCAGTGAGACATGCTGTACTGTAAATTCACAGATATTTGCTCCTTGTCTCTTGCTAACCAAGTTTCACTGCTGGCAGCCAAAAGGATGATGCCCAGATTTCATGAGATCTGGAGCATGGCAGATTCCTGTTCTGCTGGGTATCTGACCATGTCGATCTGCAGCCTTGCCAACACTCAGCAGGGCAATTTCATGAAGGTAAACACCAATACCAGATCACCAGAAGGTGATTGATCACAGAGACTGTGCGCTGCGTGCATCGTGTGTCACGGTGCCAAGGCAATACAGGAAAGGATGGTCATGACAGCTGAGAGGAAGGAGGACACTGTGGAAAGGAATTGTCTTCAGAACAGTGCAGCTGGCCATGCTGATGCTTTGGAGGCTGCGACACACTTCAGGCGAGCCTACAGCTCAGCACAAAGAGCAGGCTGGAAAAAGAAGCATCCAGCAGTTTGTTTAACTGTAACCAGAAGAAAATGTCTCACCCTCTGCCTTCAGAACTGGGTAGTTAGATTAGAGCCTAGGAAATTGCATAGCTTTTCTGATGGGATGCTACTCTGCAGTATCTATCATTTCGTTTTCAATTTCTTTCCAAGAGTTATGAGTCAATGGCTAGAGTCAAATATAACCACTTCCTCATGCTTATGGTAATTACTAACTCCCACTTTATCACAGTGCCTTTTATCTGAAGTATCCCAAAGCATTTTACAAATTCAGCAACACATCAATGTTGGACCTGATCCAAAGCACATTAGGGTTAATGAAGTTAATATACAATGCATTATATGCATGTAAACATTTCATAAATTGCTTGCAATAGCATAATTACAGTTGAGGGCATCCAAACAGCCTTAACTCTGCCCTATAGTGATGGAAACAATAAAAAAGAACAACTGGATGAGTCTTCCAAAAACAAGCTGCATTTTTTTGCAGCTAATTCAAGCAAGGACCATATTTAAGTACTTAAATAATAATTCATGTGTACTGTTGGAAAGGACTGGGTTTAGGTTATGTGTCCCACTTAGGTGAACACTCCCATTCTTGTGATTTTTACAGTTTGACTGTCAGGCTGAATTTCCCAGATTGAATGCAATTTATCAGATAGATTTTGAAAGAAATTATTAGGGTAGAAGAGATGACAAATGCTAGTTCAGTTTTAACACCATATTTATCTAACTAGTGATCAAAATGAGCCTAGGCACATCAGTGTGCCATCTTGACACCTTCCAGAACACTTGCTAATGCATACTGCCCCAGGGAGTCTTTAAATTTAAGGTGTACTAGGAAAAATATCAACCTCTGCTTCACACCTTTTTTAATGCTCTTTCCTTAAGTAGTCTCAAATGCCTACAGTTTGAAAAAAGACACAAGTTGGATGGACACTTCACCCGACCAAGTGCAGCAACAGCGCTGGGAATCACATGTTTTCAAACAAAGACACTGAGCTTTACACCAAGACTTTCAGAGTGCTCAAGCTAGCAAACCTACAGATCCATTTCAGCCATCCTTATGACATCATATATCCTAACAAGACCTCTTGTCTACCCTAAGGTGGGGCTGGGGTTTTAAATGTGGACACCAGTTATTTAAAGTTGCTATAAATAGTAATTGCAATTTGAAGCTTGAACAGCTTGAAGTCCATCATTATGAACACTTGTCTGCTATTTGGAATTTGGCTCCCTCTCTCTTAGTGACTTTGCTGGACTTTTGCTGAGTAAACGACCTACCAAGTATTGTCCAGTGTGGATTTGTGTTTTCCTCAGCACTACAAGGAAGAGAAGATTGAGAAGAACTAAAAGAGCTGAGGGATAAATGACATATAATAAACCAAAGCACTCCCTTAAGTTTGCTCTGGGAGACAAAGGGACAGCACTTAAGAGCACTGTGTTCTGATCAGTGCAGGAATCATTCCCCACACTCGGTGTCTGCTCCTAAAGTGCTTCCACTAGAACAACACAATTCCCATCCTTCTTCCCAGTAATTCACCCAGAGTATACCTCAATTCACATGGGAGGGATCACAGCGAAATTGCAGTGCTTGTGAGGTACATTGGGTTGGCAGCCTTGGATGCCAATGCAAATGCCTGTTCAGCAGAGACTCTCAAAACAGGTATAAAACAATGCAAGCAGATCCCATTTCCTCTACAGAAAGAGCTCAGCTCTGGAAAAGCTTTCCTTCTGCCTTGGATCAGGGTCCCCAGGGACAGCACAGCTTTTCTGCCAGCTGAAGCACAAACTCTTGCTGTCTAACCCAGCATGCTTTTTGTGATAACTAGACTTGGAGCATCTACCCACTGCACAGTGACAACTTCCAGCAGCAGCAGCAACCTTCAGCCACTCAGATGTCTGTTCTGAAGATACGGAACATTATCTTGTTACAGAACAATTACAACATTTCATTTATCTGGAAAACATCACAGTTCTTCAGTTTTGAATGGAAAATGTTTTCGCAACAAAACTCTTTTCTGTGTCAAAGCAGAAAGTTTGTACAAAACCATTCCTGCTCAGATTTGCATTGATTTAATAACTATATGTTGTCCCATCACTTACTAAAACTTTTAAAGTAATAACTTAGGGCAGTTTAATAAAGACTATGAAAAAATTCCCTTAACTTCAAACACTACAGAAATTTATAGAAACTGTGTGAAGGTGAAAGGGATAAGAGAAGTCTTTTCACCATGAAGAAGGAGGAAGAGGGACCCAGACAGGCTGTGCAGTTTCCACACTTGAAAGTTTTCAAGGTCTGCCTGGTTAATGCCCTGAGCAGCCTTGTCTCACATCTAACACTGCTTGGAGCAGGTTGGAGTAGGGGTCCCTTTGAAGCTGAATTATCCCACGATCCTGTGGAAGTAATTGTCTGACATAAACATTAGACAAAATAACTTCAAAGTTAGTATGGGATTATCAAAGTATTTGATAACAAGTGCATTTGAGCTGGAAAAAATCTCCCTCTGCTTTTCAAGCACAGAAGGCCAAAGACCTGACCAATAAGGGCAAAAATAACGATACAAGCTAGCCTTTTGCCATGGGATTATCTCAACTCAGATGTTCACAACATAATTAAAGATCTTTATAATGGACACATTAATGAACTACTCAACAATTCCTTTCTAAATTTAAAGACTTAACAGTTGTACAGCTTCTACCAGATACAGGCAACATCAGCAAACCAGATCTGAGTCAGTGGGGTCCTGAAGGGACCAGGTTTGATGCAATTCAGTAACGAGGCATGTATAGCTGGAAACACTTGTGAAAGTGCTGAGCACACAAAGATTATTTCGGCAGTAAGATGAAAAAGTGAGTAGGTAAACTGGTGATAGTACAGTGACCCGGTAAACTGGCAATAATCCAAGAATATGTTTAATACAACCATATGGAAAAAAAATCCTGGCTGGAACTATGAAATGAGTTAGAGTGTTTAAGGATCAGAGTTAACTTGTTCAAGAGGACCTCTTAGCTGACATTAAATTAGTGGGGCTATGTCCTCTTGAGTAGCACGCAAGGGAAATATATTTCTAAATATTGCATTCCAGTTTAGCCATATTTCAGGAATATGGAAATAACAGTAAATCATAAAAGTCAGTGACAAAAAACCCAAAAAACCCTAGGATATTTTAATTACATTGCCCAGTTATTTAATTAATTCAAATTTTAGTAGCAAAATATTAGGATTTTTATGTTTGCTGTTCATAAAAGCCACAAATAAAGAGCTCTCAAAGCACACAACAGAGGAAGGGTCTTCCAGTCAGGTAGACAAAGAAATAACAGGAGCCAGTGATTGGTCTAACAGCAGCTTCAATTCTTGGGAACCACATTACAACAAAAACCTCCAAGTCCCTAGAACACTCTAAAAGCAAACAAATACAACAGTGGCTGTCACTTTGCATTGATGCTCATTTAAAAATAATTTTGTAAGAGGCACCTGGTGTAATTCTGAATGCAGATAACACAGGTGTGCGTGTTTAGGACTCACTGCAGTTGTGCACCCACCATGCCAAGAACCAGCAACTCTCAAATAGAAGAGATCCATATCAGTAGTTTTCAACTGGCAGCCGAACTCCACTTTACCTTCCTCTATTTGTGATTCTAAACATCTAGAATATTCAGAAGCCATAACCTCATTTTAACATTTCCACTTACTTCAATGGGGCTGTGACACACAGCACATAGGATATAAGTGTTAGGAGCAGGCATCTAATTCCCTCTGCCAAAGGCAGGAAAAATTTGGATTGCCTTGAATACTTGGCATTGTGAGTGTGCACAAACCTGAAAGAGCATAATTAAGATGAACATTGGCCTGTTAAGTCTTTTCTTAAATGGTGCTAGTCATGGAGGAGAAAAAAAGAACTGCAGAATAAAAAAGTGATTAGAAGCATTAAATCTGGTCATTTGGCTTAAATCCCACCCTGAGTCACAGTGTAGTAGGAAATACAGACACTTGATCTCTTTTTCCTCCTCTGTCCTTTCCTTTCCCAGTGAACTAAGTGTTATGCCACCCTCTGTCACCCTTCCTGTTGTGCCACTTTTCTGCAGACTGGCTTTTTTACTCTGGTTATGTCATTATCTGCCTTTCAGATCATATTATCATACCCACCCCAAAAATTTCTATTTAACGAGGGCCAGCTACTTTGTGTAAGCATTTTGAGCAGATGACTTTATAGCCACTTTCCTTGCTGCATTATAGCTTCCCAAAGCTAACAACATGTTTCCATTTTACAATTAATTAGAGCAATCAGATGTAAAACAGTTTTAGAAAGTGACTGATCAGCAGGCTATTTGGTGGGTCTTTTAGTTGGTTGGGTTGTTTGAGAGTGGGTTGTTTTTTGGGGGGTTTTGTTGTTTTAAAATGAAGCTGTTTGTCAGTATTCTCATTATAAACTTCTCAAAACCAAACCTCTCCTTTTTGTTCAAAATAAAAAATATTAGCAATGGAGTCTAGCCAAGATTACAGCTCAAAATATCTATTTATCCAATAAATTCACCTATTGAATTTTTTCCCAAACCCCCAAGCCTTCAGAGCATTGTTAACAATCTAAACTCTGTGGTGCATCCTTTCATTTTCAGTGGCACTAGAGGCAAAACAAATTAAACACTGACCTAACATCTTTGCTAAATGGCCACCAGAAATCTCCACAGCAGCTGGAGTGTGGGAAACAGGGCTGTGGAGAAGCAATATGATATTTTAGTATTGCAGGAGAGCGAGAGCACTTCCTTGCCAACTGGGTCAAAACAACCCACAAGGAATGGGGTGTTCTAAACCTCATAGTTCTGTCAATTTACACCATGACCCAAATACAGAACATTGCAGGAAAAAAGCCCTTCCTGGCCACACCACTTGACAGCTACTTACAAGGAGGACAAATTTACTGCATTTGAGGCAGGTGGTGCCAGTCCATCTTTGTGGGCAGCGGTGTGACCTGGCCTTGCCCGCCCTGGCATGCCAGGGGAGGGAGATCTGTCTCACCCCCGCCCAGGTATCACTCAGGCTGAGCAGTTCAGCAGGTGTTTTTGCTCACATTAAAGGCTTGCAAATGGTGCTGCTAATTGAATTACAAATTAACTCATTATCAGATACAGTAAGTAATTTCTTTAAATTAAGTGGAGATTAATTAGAATAGCTGGGCAGAACAACTGAAGCAAAATGGTCCCACCCCCGCCATCAACACCTAAACCTGTCAAATTATTCTAATCTGACCAAAATTGATTTGGGATTATCAAGCACATCTGTCAAACTAAAATCAAAATCCTTCAAAACCTAAGTGATTCTCCTAATATTAAAACTTAGGAATTAGACACCTATTACACTTGAGAATATCCTCAAAAATAAAGAGCTGTTTACCAATGTTTCTTGAAAGAATGGATTCAAACATGCATTCAGGTGTTTATGAAGGGCACACTTGATTGCTGCTTTAGTAGATTAAAAATCGCAATAGAAACCAGCCCCTATTATCCTTTGAAACTTTATTACTTCTGAAATAGTTATTAGTACCAGAGTACTATTCCCTGATAGCTAATAATTAAACTGAGCTTTCTTCAGGTTGTACAAATACATTCATGGTCACCACCAGTGACACTGCAGCTTTCAAGGTTATCCTTCATAGCATGACACTGTCTCTATCTGTGGAACAGAATGAGACAATAAAAGTGCTGAAAAAAATCCCAAACCCAATATTTTTTGGAACAGAACATTCAGATACAGTAATTTTTAAAATCTGTCCCTAAAGGAAGAAAAAATGGTCAAGCATTATAAATCATTATTAGCAACTGTAACATTAAGGACAAAGCCAATTTAGAAATAATCCATCAACTGATCAAGAATTTTCTTTCTCCTCCCATATGTATAAGCAGTGCCACATGAAATCACCCAAAGCCTTACAAATAGCATTTCCACCTGCTGAAAATTAATCCATTAAAGTCTTTTCATGTGAGCCACAATAAAGTACATCATGATAAACTGTATTTTAATTGGAGACTATGAGAAGGAAATTAATTCCACCAATAACCTTCTGTGATAAGGAGACACACAGATAATTTGATGCCAGCTTGTAACTCTAACTTCCCAAGGAAAACTGGGATTCGAAACACCATCATTTATAATCCTAGAAAAGGATGCAGTAGGGTGGGCCTGAGAAACGTATGACAAGCAAGTAAAATATTAATTAACACCTCGAAATACCAGCTCTCCAGCAATGAACAATAACCCAGAGGACTGGGAGGCACAAGAGGGTGGTAAAAGGCAACAGCCCTTCCCAGACGGGCTCAATTTTCTGTACAGTGACCAACACAGAGCTGACAACAAAACAGACACCATCAAAAAATTACTGGAAAAAATTGTGCCCCCTGCAAGGACAGAACTGTTGCAAGCCCAGAACTCCCTATGGGGAGTGCTGAGCACCCAAAGAGACTCTTGGGAAAAATTCCAGGGAAAGGAAGGCAGGTCAGGATTCTGATATTCCCTGGGTTCTCGTGCCAGGTTATGAAATTAACTTTATTCAAACAGCATGCCCAGAAGTAGAAAAAACATTTAAATCACATTTTATATTAAACAATCACAGAAGAACAAATTTGACTGAAGAACTGGGTGACAAATGATGAAAAACTTGTTTCTTTCCCTTTTAGTGCAAATTAAAACGGTATGGAAACATGACAACTGCCACGTCTGGTCTGTGGGGATACAGCCACATCATGGCAAGCCCCCCGTGGCCTCCTTATCATTTTGGAACTGGAAACATTTAAGGATGACATTCACCATCACTGACAAACCTGCTTATTCTCGTCCCCACACCTAAAATGAATGTGTGTTACAATGTAGGAGTAGCAAGGATAAAGTAGATAAATCGGAGTACAACAGCAGGAATCCTCACTTCTGGAAAGGAATGAGCAAAGAAGGGGGCTAGAGGAGTTAAAAATGCTAACTGTAAGGCAATTAAAATTCTCTATAAAACTATCCGTGGTATCATACTAGAAAGCAGACCATTATCACAGCCACTAGAAGAGGTACCATAAATTAACCAAATGACACACTAAAAAGCTTAAACTTAAAATCTGCTAATCCCCTTAGACTCAGTCTCTAACAATTTTGCAACAGGAGCTGGAGCTCCTTTTGACAGAAACAGTAAATCATCCCCTCAAGCAGCATATCTTACTGCAAAATAGGTGTGTAGGAAACTATATCTGTCCCAGTCGGTTCAGAACAGTGTTTTAGAGCAGCTTATGATTATATTTTAGAAGAACTTTTTCCCCATTTAAAAATTCCATCAATTTTAACGTTAAATCCAGAGATAAATTGGACACTTAGAGATATTAGAGGCTTTTTCAGTAGGTGTTCTAGACATTTTGCTACCTTTCATGTTATTCTAGAGGCTAGTTAAGCTCATTGTTTGAAGTCCAAAAGCTTTTGGAAATTGATGTCTACGGCTAAGCTTAAATCTTTAAACACTTTTCAAAAGCAAGATTCATTCAGAGAGCCAAACAGTCTTAGCAGTCAGCCTTTTCAACAGGACCTATTTGCAAAGATGGATCTAAAATAGATTACTTTATCTGGCTGTTCCAATGAAAGTAATTTTCAAAAAAAAATTCTCTAATCCATCAGTCTGTTGTAGTCACAGAAAGTAGCAGTTTCTAATTTGTCCTTCATAGAGCTGCAAGTGCAGTGAGGATCTTAAATTCTTAATCTCAGTGGGGTGAGAGGTAAAGAATGGAAATGCAGATGTAAAATACTGAACTCATTTATTTGGACAGTGGATGAAGCAACAGTGATACGTTTATTGATTTGCTGCTCCACTAATTAACATAGTGCTTTCAGTCTTCAAGTTTTCATCAAAAGACTGAGCTGTTTAAGACAGCATTTGCAAAGTCACTTCTCAGAGATGCCACCTTAAACCGGAGCGAAAGCTCTGTAATTTCTGGTTTTAATTGGTAATGAATAGGCCAATTCTCTGAAGACTCCAATCCATGTACTCGGACACGCAGGCTTGTGCACAACAAGTAAAAAGCAAGCCAAAATAAAATGTTGCATATTTGTTTCTAAGTAGCAAACACATAGGAACAAGATCCCAGCGTGGAAAACACTTCCCGTTATAAACATGGACACATCAGACCTGCATCCCTCCTCAGACACCTCCCTCCCCCTCTATGATGTACCCTTGCATGACTAGCAAGTTAACAAATACTTCCTTCCAAGTATGAGAGAGGAAGTAAAAAATGGGGTCCCAGAAATTAAGAACACATTTCCATTAAATTCTACCATGCTTAACAAGGGGGCAGCTCATTAATTTCCTGAGATCTGCTTGCTCATAGCCACAACAAACAACTACAGCTGGAACAGCAGCAATGGAGAGACAATGCTCTTCACGGTATTTTTGTGTCTCCTGGCATCAAGCCTGTGTTTATTAACACAAGCTTTTTTTTTTTTTTTAATGACCTTTCCACAAGCAGCACCTCAGAAGGCAGAAGATGAGTGATTATGGTCTTCATGAGCCTGAAGTCCAGCTTGTTTTCTTAACTCCTGACTTTTCTCAGCAATTTCTTAGAAAATTCTCTTTCATTCAGAATACCAACACATATCCCTGACCTTTGTTCCTTGCTACGTACAGATAGTTAACCCACCAAAACAGTACTTTTACACCATGAAAGAAGAAAACAAGACTACTGCCTGGGAATTAATCTACTCCCTGGATGGCAGAACACACAGTCTCAGTTAACAGCCCCACAAAAGGCTTCTGATAATATTGTCTCATTGCCAGCATTAAGTCATGATAGAGGTCTTCCCCTTACAGACACATCTACAGAAGCAGGGCTCAGGGCCCTTGCAAAACTTGGAGGGCGAGGACAAAAGCAAAGAGCTTTCCTTTCCCTTCCCCCTGTTTCAAGGAAAGAAAGAGGCAAGAAGGATAATAAATCCACTGCTGCCCATGGAGTGGTGTGAAGCCCAGGGTTTTCTAAACTCAACGCCTGCTTGGAGGATGTATGTCACTGCTCTTAAACAAACAACCCTGGCATGGGGCCCTTGGCCCACAGACTGCTGGAGGTAGGGGTGGTCCCCATGTGGAGAATTCTTCCTCTGGTTTCTGTCTCTCCCTTTTTTTTTTTTTTCCCCATTATTTCTGGCAACTGAGAGAGCTAGAGGACCTGGACGTACAGAGGTACTTTAACACCTCAGTGGATACTCACCTAGTACTGCTGCTTGGGTACAAGACCGAGGAGCAAACCCAGTCACCCTGGACTACATCACAATTTGCTCCAAAAGACACCACAGAAAATGATTAGGAGCCTTGTGCTAAGGGGCACATATTTTAATTCCAGGTAAGCCTCTTCCACAGGAGTGTGGAACTGCTATTCATGCCCAATACAGCTCAAATGAACTATATAAGTTGGGCTTTTTTCCCGATACATTTTATTCATATTTTCCTTATATTAACTGCAAAATGAAAACTTTTCCTTATGTGCCAAGAAGCCCATTTGCAACTAATTAATTCTCAGGGTTTTTATGCTGGTCTGTCTACTTACAATTTTACTTTTCAAAAGACTAAAATACAACTTCCTTGATTAAAACAATATGCAGAGCCTTTTCACTGAGAGTAGCAATACAGTGATGTTGTGACAAGATGGACTATAAGGGTATTTATTAAAGTTGCAACCTGAAGCAGGATGAACACGTGTCAATATCATAAGAAGAAAATTAAGAAAAAAGCATGTGGGAGAAAAAAACAAATCACAGGGATAAAACAAAATAGTTGTGACCACACATTGGGATTCTACAATAATCTCAAATACAGCAACCACACAAGAACCAGTCAACAAAATGATCATATGTTCCATTTATGTGTATCTACATTGTAATCGGAAAAAATCTTGCAAATCTTATCTAGAAAGAACTCAAGGAATCCCTTTGTCCCTCATCCTGCTGGATTCAGCAGTATTTCCAAGAGAGTGGATGGGGGAGGAAGAGGTAACTGCTTTTATAACCACCAAGATTTCTTAACGAATGAACAGTGACAAGTGGATTTCTTCTCTGTCCATTTTACTTTGCAGATAGCAGATTTAAAAATGGCACAAAAAAAAAAATCTCCAGACACTTGAGAATTACAGAGCCTGTTCAAGCCTCTGAACACACTGGTTTAGGAAGAGATGCCTGCAAGCAGCAGCTTCAGAGTGACAGGACTGAAGATCTTGGTGGATGAAGAGGAGCAATGTCCTGGTGCTAGCTCGGAAACCAGAGCTTTACTTGGTCGACCAAACTTTAGTAAACATAGGTGTGAATTTATACCCTGGGACAAACTGATTTTGACCCATCTCCACTTTGGATCAACTTTAATCCACAAAGTAGCCATCTGTGTCCAAAAGGCCACTCACCAAAACTTTCACAAACACTAGAGGACAAATTGTCCTCCAGGGAGCGACTCTTCTGCCCCACATGCCTCACTGTTTGCCTCAATGACCCACACCTCACACTGGGACCCACCAGAATTTTTAGGTAAGGGACTTCTTTCGCCTGCAGTGCTGAAGGAACCTGGATGCTGATCATGCCTATTCACGCAATACTCACCAAACAGAAGCCATCCAACAACCCTGGGCTGTAAAGCAGCTTTAAATTAAACAGTCGAAAAAACTTTCTTCTGTTGGGGAATTAGGGAAAAACTCCATGCCTCCCAGAAGCAGGCACCTATAGAATCTCCTAAGAACACAACCGGCTGCCTAATGTAAAAGATTTATTTTCCTGGCTAGCAGCACAGTTGCATTTCAGGATATGACTGTGTGAAGATGTCAACTATTTGTTTGTCTGTCTAGCAGATGTGTTCCTCAAGTGTAAACGTATCGGTGGCCATGCCAAAAAGAAAATTATTTTCCCCCTTCCCAAGTCCTGTTAGTTTTACAGAGCCAACACAACAGCAGGCAAGCCAGATTTGAGTCCCCTCACACAACAAGGAGAGCTGTTTGCTAGGCTGTATTTTGTCGCACCTGCACAAGCACACTGAAAAGGCAGGTGTAAACAGAAGCTGTAATTTGTCCTGCTGGTGCTGATGCATGGGAAGGCAAAAAGCCCAGCTTGAGCCAGAGCCTCAGTTGAATGCACAAGGCTGCCAGGTAGAAAAACAAAAGCACCTTTTCAGTCCCAACCTGCACGTATTTTATATGAAAATCACTAAGGCACAATAAACATGGAACCCCACAAAGAAAGTTTTTTTCCAGTCAATTTTCAGAGGAGAGCTGCAATTTCTATAATGAACATGCATTAAACCCTCCATAAAAAAGTTAATTAAGAAAATGAGTTTGTTTTTTCTAATCCAAATAAGTATTTTGCTTTTTAAAAATACAGTATATACAGTAAATATGGTTTGGCAAGAAAGGCTTGTGGCAGAGCTCTATTGATATAGATAACAGAGTTCTTTTCCAGTGCAGCTTATAACAAATTTAGACACTCTATGCATGGAAATAAAATATGAAGAAAAAAAAAGAAAGCAGCACATGAAACACCACAAGATCATAAAAATAAAGCAGAACAGAGACGTGCAGAAATGGCACAAAACCCTTGGAAAAAGAAAGGTCAGATATTTGCTATTAAAATGGATAACTAAAGTGGATTCTTCCCCCATCCCACATTACAGATAGTTTCAGTAGAAGCAGAGGACTCCACAGTGTTTCCATTGGTACTTTGGAAAAAAAGGTCTTTAAAGAACTGAAGGTTTCCTTTTTCAGTCACGCAGATCAAGAGGGAGACTTTTGAAACCACATTCAAGCAATTCTGTATTGATAGTTTCTAAATTTTCTCTAACTTATCCAAGAAAAGAAATAATGACAGTGCCCTGAAACAGAAGGCAGTAAATAAGGCTGTCACAGAGGTGACAAAGAAAAATATTGAACAAGGTTGAGAGAAAAACATGTGTATGGTTTGACATAGACACAACTTATATGGAAGAATAGCTACAGATTAAAAGGGTCTTAGCTGCAAGCAGAGAAAGAACAGGAGGAAGAATTCAAAGAAAAAGATCTTGTATTGTTAAGAGAGGAGAAATACAGAGTAAATCTCTAAAATGGGGGAAAAAAAGGTCCTAAGCTTTACTGCAGTTCATAGTTAGAACAGAAAGTGCAAGTTTTGCCAAAGAAGACAAAAAACCCTTTGGGGTACTGCAGACTTGGTGCCAAGCCCAGAGAAGGAAAGGGAGCCACAGCCCATCACTGAGGCTCCTGGTCATCAACAGTAGTGGATAACTTCCCAAGGGATGGCTGAGAAACCCCTCACCTCTGGGCAGCCAGCACTTGTGCTCTGCAGCACAAGTAACGAGATCCTTGAAAAGATGGCAGCTGCAATGGTTGTGACAGTCTCTCTATCAATACCTCCTTCCCCAGCTGCAAGTAAAACTGGTTTCTAGCCTTCTTAACAGCTAAAGATTAAGTTTACCTCAGGTATGGTAACGGTGGGGTGGATTCATCAGGGTAGAAGTTTGTTGGAACTAACATTCTGTTCCCAAAACTAATTTTTTTTTCTTTTTATGACCACTTGAGGAAGCAAAATGAGCCAACAGCCTGCAAACATGATAAACTAAGAGTATGGAAAGACACTTATTTTCATAGCA
Organism: Coloeus monedula; assembly: GCF_965178545.1. Lineage (NCBI taxonomy): Eukaryota > Metazoa > Chordata > Aves > Passeriformes > Corvidae > Coloeus > Coloeus monedula. The sequence continues at coordinate 9,350,235 of NC_138787.1, forward strand.
CCCAGAAAATGAGACATCCTCACCTGTAGCTCAAAGAGCCCCTTTGACTAACACCCCCCAGACAGGCACCACTCAAGTGACGAAACCCCAGCCCGAGAGCACAACACACACCTTGCCCAGAAGAGCACATCACAAAGAACCCTGAAGAGCAGACTGGAGCATACCCCTCAGACAGGGCTCAGAGTCATTCCTGTACCTCCAGAGCTCCCTCTTGACACTTACATCTCCAAAAACCCGTCACAGAGGCAGCACACAGACACCCACGTGCTCCTTTTCTCTTTGGTTTATTGTGTAACACTCCAAACCAAGGAGAGTGAGCAGAGCAGGGCCTCAGCTAACACCAGGCAGGGAGACACACACTCCCCACTAAACTGGAAATATCAGTGTAACTTGATTTAGCTATATCACTTCACAAAGCACAAATTTTCTTACCAGTTGTCAGGTGACTAAGAAGGAGCTCTAGTTTGCTCTCATTCAATGTCTTTTTCTTTCACAGTCAAGAAGCCAAACCTGCCTCGTACTGCCTGGGAGCTGCCTGCTCCCAGGGCCCAGCCAGCCCACCTGAGGCTGATTTAGAGCCTTGACCACGGCACAGAGCCGGTGGGGCAGGTGGAGGCTGCGTGGGTAACTCAGCTTCAAAAGGGAACTTTGTAGGCAAAACTCTCATTGCTCATTCCAGGGTGGAAAGGGGAAATAATTCTCTCTTAATTTAGCTGCTTTCCTGCCCTTACCCTTACTCTCATTCCTTTCCAACTTTATCTCTTTACCTGCTTTTCTTTTTACATCAAGCACTTCTATAGCTCCAATTTCCTGAAAAGGAATAAGCTTAAATGAAAACCTAAAGTCACATTTTAGACCTAAGTGAAAACATGGTTTACTCTGGTAAATTAAAACCTGTATGCAGGAATTGTTGGTATTTTACCAATTGTCTTTCACAAAACATTGTCTGAAAGGAACATTTGCTCGTGAGCTGATGGGAAAACCTTCTCATCAGTGTGCTCTGCTTAACAAGTCATGGCAGCTCCTGCTGGACCAGAGCAGGAATCCAACTTGGCCACATCACCAGCACTGCTCAGTGACAGGCATTAGCAGGTGCTTTAGGGAACAAGAACAGGAACAAGAACTTATGAAGTCACCTTTCCCTATGCAGAGGTTGCAATCCTTACCAGATAGAAGAGCATTTTCCATGGTTGGTCTCTCACAAAGGTGTTTTAGGATGTTTGTGGGAGCCTTTGTGTACCAGGGCTTCTTCAGATGTGTATTTGAGTTTCTTTCCATATGTTAAGGTCCTAACAGAAATGTCTCTGCAAACAAGATATTTCTTATACAAATGTTCATAGCAAGTCATAAGTAATACTAATTTGATTTAAAAAGAAGTGTTCAGGTCTTTCTGCATGTAGTGCCTCTGTAAATGCAGGCTGACTGACTCCCCTGCAGGGAGGCACCTGAAGCATCACTGAATTGTTTGGAAAATTAAAAGAACAGGAAAAACTTAGGCTGATTTCCAAACAGGCAAGTTCAGTCCACAGATGGGGAGCATGTGAAGCCTTTCTACTAGAACTCTCCCCTCTCACACATGCCTGATCTCAATGCTGGGGTAATTAATTCTCATGTCCTCTCAACACATCTTCCCCCTCATTACCAAGACTGTGATGACACTGCATGGTGCCTTGTCTAGTCTATTAAAATGCAGATTACGTGACAAAAAGACCTTCAGCACCCAGAACTGTCAGTCCAGCACATTTCAGCTCCTGCGGGTGCTGTCGGAGTCTCCCATATGTAGGGAGCTGAATGTCTGAGCAGGGATCTGTGGCATAGATATCAGGACATCGTAGTCTTTAGCCACTGCTGGCACACAAGCAAATAGACATTTTTCTTCAGTCTGTTCTTTGCTATCCTGAAGACAAAGCATCTTTACTCTCTCTTCAAGAAACTCACCATGTGCTTCACTGGAGGAAAAAAGTCAGGAATAATTAAAGAAGACATGTGCTGTCCGAACTTCTGACAGAAGCTTCTTTGATAAATAATTCATCTTAAAAATCTTGAGAGGTATGAATGAGATGGCAAACGAGGTGCTCCTCTCGAGCACACAGGCCTTCCCAAGTGACCTCCCCTGGCACAAGCAGCTCATAATACCCTGGAGGGGGCTCAAAGAGAAAAGAATTTCAACAAATTTGTCAATGAAGCTGTCAAGTACAGGCATATGCTATAATCAGGTACTTGAATATTTCACAGAAGACACTACTGTGCAATTCATAAAGTATCCGATAGCTTCCCACAATGAATTCAGGGAAGACAAGGGAAAACATCAGGCTCAGCTCTCACCATCAGAACTGAAAAGCACATTAACAAGAGTTTGCACAGTGTGTGTCCTTCATGCAGGATTGCAGTGACAAATGTCCATGCAGTTACAAACTACACGACATTACACCATTTAGACCTCAGGGAGCATCCTGCCAAGTTTCTGTCCATCATTTATTTTTAGATCTGGTGGTGTGCACACTTTGAGTGCTCTTAGCCGAAGGTCACATCCAGTGAAGCTTCAGCAACAAGCCATTTTCCATCTCTGGCTTTGAATTGTTTGATTTAAAATAGTTTGTTATACTTCTGTTCAGGGCATGTGTCCATGATAATCAGAAGGGAGCTGAGTCTTCCAGCAATGCTATTCTTTAGCTTTCTCCAGCATTTACTCTTATACACATGAACTGAAACAACTGCAGTAAAAATTTTGCTCTTTTTAACCTTACATCATTCTTCCTTGGCTCTCTTGACCCCTGTGCTAAGGATGTTTATGACAAATGCATAAAAACCTACTTTATCTAGTTTTACAGTTAACAAGTAACATTAAATAGTCTTCATAATGGTAAAACATACAACTAACATTTTAACAGAACCAATCTTTGTAAGTCAGGGGTGTTAACTGAAGGGCATCTCTGGACAAGAATATACAGATCAAAAAAAGTGCATGTAATATACACATAAATTATGTATACATATTTGGACTAGATTAGCCCATGTGAAAATCCTTAAGGAGAGAGGATTGAAAAGGCACATTTCTTTGTTGAGGGTACTTGAGATGCTCTCGTGCAAAAAAAGTATTTCAAAGAGGTATTATTATGTGACAGGCACTGCATTAATGTGAGGCTCAGCTCAGCTCTGGGCAGAGTAAGGACTCCCACGTGGTTTGAATTTGACAAATTCAAAACATCAGTAGGGTGGTTCATCAGGAAATGTGAGATGGATAAGCAGAAAGTATTTGAATACAGCCTGCAGTGAGCAACTCCATACTTTGAGATCTCAAAAAAGTTTTCAAAGGTTTTTTTCCCCCATTTGTGTGTTATATGGGTCAATTACTTTAAACTTTGGATATTTTTCCATCTACTTGCCAACCACCACTTACTTAACATATCGATTTTTTTTTGTCTCAGTTAATCAGAAATCATCTGTCAGACTCTTATGATGTCTAGCTGACCCTGCCAAAGGAAAACCCCATGCTGATCCTCTTAGATTGCCATTACTTTACTGAGGGGGAAATATTTTTATATCTGATTTTACCTTCTTTCCATTTCTGACACAAGAGAAGTCACAAGCTGAATAAAACTTACTTAAATCCATCCTACAAAGGCAGGAGCAAGGCTGTGCAAGATTAGTCACAACCATATTTAATTAGGACCCATTTTGGATAATAAAACTGAATTAAAAGAAGGGAGAAAGGAAAAAATCCAACCCTTACTCAGTTCTACACAGAAGATGTTACATGCATGAGTATGTGTCAAAGTTACTCTAAGGACTATTTTTGACTTGGAAATAGGTGTTGCTTAATAGAGACTTTACAGTTTATGAAAGAAAAGTATGTAAAGACACTGACATTTTCCTGTCTCATGTTTGTACATTTCTGTTATTTAGGCTGAGAAAACAAGCACGACATTTGTGCTGCGGAAGTATTTAACACTTTACACATTGCTAAGACAGAAAAAAGTTTTACAAGTTCTGTTGTAAGAGCCTCCAGCACAGCTGCTCTTGTCTCCCTTCAGTAAGATCCCAAGAATCCTTTAGATGAGTGTTAAGCCTGGGAAGCCCTAAGGTGCACCTGGACAGTAACCACTCTTCTGCTGCTTTCAGCTTCTCTTGATTACATGTAGTGCACCTCATCCACAACTTTCCACACTTTTGATAGAAGGCCACAGTCCAGCTCCAATTTACTTTTATTTATTGGCTGGCCTGGCGCATCAGTAAGGTCACATTACACAGAGATGAGCCCCCTGCTAAACAGCAGGTGATTACACACAATCAGTGATCAAAGTTAATGCCAAGGAAAAGTTCAAGGCTGTTAACGAGGCCACAACTAAGAAGCCTTTCATTGAACAACTTCTAATATTCTGAGGATTTTTTTTTTTTTTTTATGAGACCAGATAACCAAACTTACAAGGGCACCACAAAACTATTACTGGGTGCCATTTAAATCTTGTAATTTTGCTGACACCTGTTGTTTGAAGAAAAAAATAAGGCTAAATCTGGTCACATAAAACAAAAGCAGATTTTTGTTCGCAAGTCAATCCACAGAAGACCTGAAGCAAATAATTTAGAAAAACTTTTAAAGAATGGAGTGTCACAGCTACCCTTCCACAAAAATAACTCATGCAATTTATGGTCTCCCAATACTATGTTGTATCTGTGATCCAGACAGGGAGAAATCTAATTTATGTGGACATCCACATCTTGAAATAACAATCTTGAAAATAAGAAGGAAATTTATTTTCCCAAAATAAATTAAGTGAAAAAAGTCCACTTCTCTTATGACCACGATGAGACTGGTTTTATGCAGTTTATGTAGGATTTTTGTTGGGTGAAAGAGGATATTCTAAGCTAAAATACAATTATTTTTTACCAAAAAACATACTCTTGTGCCCTTACAAGAATGTACCATAAACTGAGGAGCTGAATTTGATAGACATTATTGAGCAAATAACTTTTTCCTCCAGAGAATGTCATATTATGTGTCCTATACAATGCAATACAATTCATTGCACAATGCATTTTCACAGAAATACCTCGCTATTCACAGAAGTTATGTAATACCAAAGCATCCTATTGTGGAGTGCTTCAATGAGAGGGAAGTGGTGTAAATGCATGCAGATTAAAAACTGAGCTACAAAACTTTGTATGGTAGCACTGAGGGTGCTGGGCTCAAGCTGGGAGCTGGCAATGAACAGAAGCTCTCCTACTGCAGACAGCACAAGGAATCCAAACTTTCCCAATGCATCTCTAAAGTGGATGTGAGACAGAGAAGTGCAGAGCCTGGCAGGGTGAGGGGGAACTACTGCAAAGAGCAGAGAGGGGAGAAGAGAATCACACAATCATTTGGGTTGGAAAAGACCTCCAAGGTCATCGAGTCCAACCTGTGACCCAACACCACCTTGTCAGCCAGACCAGAGCGCTGCGTGCCACATCCAGTCATTCCTTGAACCCCTCCAGGGAGAGTGTCTCCAGCATCAACCTGGGCAGCCCATTCTAATGCTTGAAAACCCTTTCCAAGAAGAAATTCTTCCTGATGTCCAGCCTGATGATGTCCCCTGGCACAGCTGAAGGCTGTCCTCTCTTCCTGTCACTGGCTGCCTGGCAGAAGAGCCTGACCCCCACCTGGCTACAACTTCCATTCAGGGAGTTACAGAGAGTGATAAGGTCCCCCCAGAGCCTCTTTTTCTCTAAACACCCCCAGCTTCCTCAGCTGTTCCTCGCAGGACTTACTTTAAATGGTCACTGCACCCATCAATATTGGGAGCACAAAAAATTACAGACATGTTAATTCCACTATGCACCTGCAATGGTAATTGCAATGATGCTTCTGGTTCTTACACAAAATTGGTTTGGAACTTAGGATGAATTTTATTTTGTTGTTGTGGTTTTGGTTTTTTTTTCTTCTGAGCTGAAATGAAAGCAAGATTTCCTGAAAAAAATGAAGCTCTGACTTTTGTCCATCTCAAGAGACAGTGTTAAGGCTCAAGAATCAATTGCAGGAACTAAGGCATGGCATAGTATCAGCAGCTCAGAGGAGAGGATGTGTAGTTTTATGGCTGATCATGAACCATGGGACACTCACTGATTTGCTGTTGACTCCAGAATTGTTCTAAAGACAAATGGAGTGTAATAGCACATCACACCATGATTGCATGTTGATGCCATTTCCTGAAGTGATGTGATGACACTGTGGTAGCACCATTAACCCATCTGTCACTTTCTGCATTTGTCTCAATCAAACTGACAGGAGCATTGTATAAATATGACTTTGGGCAATGCAAACCCGGCGTTACGGGCCTGACACAGAAAAAGGCAGCTGGTATTGAGAGGAGGGACTGACACGACACAGACATATGTTTGAAAGGAGGACTCTTGCTAGAGGACATTTAAATAAAAGATTTGTCATTCCTCTCAAGCAATTTCAGATTATTGCTAAGGCACCCTAAAGATTGCCGTGACTTTTTGACAACCTGCCTGCACATCTTATACAGAGCATCACACTAAGCATCAGGAATAGCAAATCCTTGGAGGAACAGAGACATCCATTTAACTTTAGGCACACCTGAAAATACTGCTGCTGCACTGGTAGGTTTAGAAATACTCTTCAGGACTCTCAGGAACAATGTTTCAATAGTACTGTTGCCCATCTCTTGGCCAAAATTTCCATTACCATTAACTGAAATTCTGGTGGATTGAGGATTATAAGGCTTGGTTTGAACATGGCAATACAGATCAGAACCAGCCTTCTCTTTCATATTTATTTAAAAAGATAGAAGTATCATTTATATGCATTTTCTCTTTTCTTTATGGCATGATATAGCTTTACCATATAACTGAATCTCCAAAAATGCAAAAAGTGCTATTGTAACATTATCTTCTTCTTTTCTTAGCTAAATAAAGATATAAATATCCAATTACTGTAGAAAAATGAAATAATAATTAAATGTCTCTGCAAAATTTTCTCCTTCTTGCCTTCCCTTTTATCCTAATGCATTCAAGTGCTCATGGAACACAATTTTTCTGCTGCCTTCTAACAGATTTTGGTCTGTTAAAGTGTCATCCATCTTGGAATGTAAATAATGAATAAGTACAGAACAGCTTCTAGAAGTGAAGAAAAATAGAGAACATTTTCTGGAGCCCAAAAAATTCTACAGAATGCCTGCTAGGACATCGATATTTAGAACTAGTATGTATAAATAGATAATAATGAAAACTAGTATTTGAAAGAGCTGAAGACTACTGACAGACTTAAGACTGAAAACCAATAGAAATCATACTGCAATGCACTCAGTGAGAATTGCTCTGCTTTCCAAATATTGCTTCACTAATAAAAGGACTAGAAGTGTTAAATTCTAGAACATTTAAGGGTAGAGCAGATAAAAAAGCCTGCAGTTGTTTAATAATTACCAACTAGGGGCTAGAAATAGGAACTGAAAGTCACAGGGTACACAGTGATACTGCCTTGGGGATGCATTTTCCCCCCCAGCCTCTAATGCCCCTCAGTGTCCCAAAGTTACCTCTCTCCTTGGGAAAAAAACCCCAACCCAATGTTAATTTCTCTATTCCCTGCTATCCACTTTTATATTCCCAACACTGAGCCTCTTTATTTGTTGATTTTGTTGCCCAAGTAACATTTGATCAGGATCAGTTCCATGACCCTGGCGACAATGAGTCCACCCCAAACACCATGGCCAGCACAAAGAAGCGCGCAGCTGCTGAGGCCATCCCCGACATCACACTCACCTCTGCCAGACTATTTATTTCCAGATCCAGACTGCTGCCTTGTCACGGCTGAATGAACAGGGCAAGGGGGAATCAAGCTACTGAAGTAGGAGCAAATGGAAGTGCATGGGCAGAGGGAATCTCCAGCTTGCACTGACACCAAAAATGTACCTCCGCCAGGGCCTTTGGTGTTGTTTCTCCCAGAAGTGCAGAGCAGAAAGAACAAATTGAGGAGGTCTTGTGAAAGCTCACCTGTTTTCCTATTATATCAGTTCCCTAAAAATGTTATTACCTCTCCCGAAAGCTTTGTCTAACAAATAATATGCTTTATCTGCCAAGTTTTCTTTTTTTTTTGTCTCTCTCTCTCTCTTTTTTTTTTATTCCTCAATCATCCAGGGATAAAGGAACGGCAACTGTATTTATTTTATTTCCCTAAGTGTAATCTCTCTCCCCAGCAGATGTGACAATTTACTGCCAAAGTAAGTTCATCACACAATTAGTGGTGTGAAAGGAAAGCCTATTGTGTACCATAATGGTTTTTCTCGCCATTAGCAGTTAATAATTACCGACACCGGCTTCAGGGCAGGCTCTTCATCCCCATCTCTCTGCAGCTCCGACAGAGCTGTTCTGAGAGCCCCAGGGACACGGGCAGGAGAAGAAGCTTCCTGATGGGTCCTGATAAAGCCAGGGCTTTACCTCCCCCAGACGCATGTGCTGAGGTGGCCTGCACGGCTGTGTCCGCGTTGGCATCAGCTCCCTGAAGTCACTTGACTCATCTGATGCAGGCACATTTCTTCCCTACTGGTGGTATTTGGGATGAGCCCGTGCTTTATGGTCACAGTAATGACTTTCCTATAAACTTTTATCGTATTCTATAATACCATTTCATAAATATTACTAGCACAATACTTAATTCAACATTTTATTTGAAAGCCTATAAAGTAATAATAAAGGTTGTCAAAACTGGACCTTTAAACTACACAACGTATTTTCATACAAATCACATTCTAGTAACTGACCCTGCCTCGCTCTTTTGTTGCATTCAGCACTTCCTGTGACAGGTACACTGGGTCCCCAGTGAACAACTGTCTCTGCTACCATTGCTAACTTTTCTGCCTTTAAAAAAATTGTTTCTGTTTTGAGGTGGTTGGGTTTTTGGGGTTTGTCGGCTTTTTTTTTGGAATGGGGTTGAGGGTTATTTTTTTCCCTGAGAAATCACAGAGATTGTTGTTTTCTGGTAAAACTACAACAAAGAGCTAAAATAAACCCAAGAGAACTCCCAAAAGGGTCAATACATCAGAAATTTATGAAGAGCCAGCTAAGAGTGTAAAGTTAATGAGCTTCTATTGAAGCCTGTTAAACCACCATGTACAGGCTTCTCATCTGGGAGTAAGGCAGCCTTCAAACTACATTAACCTAAGAGTACTTTGCCCCAAACAAAGGCATGCACACTGCACTTTAAAGGCTTTTATTTATGCCCATTAGCTTTACTTGAGCTATTTGCATTTTCCTGCTCTTCTCCAGGCAAGTTCTCAAATTGCTGCTTCTCTAAACCACCTCCCACCCAAAGCAGCAGCTTTTCTTTTCCAACCAGAGGGCCACGGTTATCCCTAAACCTTCATCATTAATTCACTCCACCTGTCTATCAGTGATTTCAACAGGGGATGGGGCAGTCACCCTAGGAGCCTGCCACACCCAGGTCCCTTTCCTGAATTGTACCAGAGTGGGTGCTCTCTTTCTGCTGCTGCAGTGAGAAATAAGACACATGGTTTTGATATCTGATTCAGATGCATTAGGTGGGTGTACAAATAGCACATCTTTTGGGACACGCTGGGGAGCCAAGAGAAGAAGAAAGCACTAATGAGATTATTCAGTGAGAAGGGTTGAGTGCCTTGGTTGATGCCTCAGGATAGCTGATAAGAACTCTACATTGCCCAATTTAGAAATGAGTAATATTCAGGAAGCATTATTGACACAACAGGAAATAATTTCTGTAAAATATAGGTAGTTTTTTTAATGCTTGAAAATACATGGTCAGTGGGAGGCAGATGCTGGCTACAAAGATGTCTGAATTCACAACAAGCAGCTTGACACAGCCACGTAACTGGCAAATCTCTGGGCAGCTCTCACTCCTCTCACAGATGCATCATAATTTCTCAGACTAACTTTGGCTACATCATAGTCATACATGAACTTCTTAGATGTTTTTTTGCTGCTTCTGACTGGTGCCTCCAGTCCTTGCAGGACTTTCAGCCTACATGACTACATGTCACCTTTCCTTGGGAATGTAGTTGCAGATCTCAATGCTGTCCCTTTTCACTCACCATGAACCAGCACTCCTACCAAGTACAGCTGGCATGCTTATCCAGCTCTTATCCCTGCACCTGGGCCCTGCTAGGACCATGGATGCCCTGCCAGCTGGGGAGAGGCAGTGCACAAGCAATGTGGTCCAAAGGTACATGTGCATTTATGCCCATCCCAGGCCTAAACCCTCCCTGCCAGCAAGCCTTTGAGAACATTTTGTGGTCTGCCAACAGAGACTACAGGGAAAGTTCATAAAATTGCTATATTGTCTGTCATTATAATGGATTGTGTGATATCACAGGTGACTGATCATTTTCCTCTGATCAAGATAACTGTTGTGCTGAGTGGATGTGAGAAAAGAGCCTCCCAAATTGTGTCTACCTTTCATCCATCTCCCAATCCTCTCTGTGTGCTCAGAAAATGCATTGCAGCTAGTGAGCAGGGAACAGTTAATCCCCTCACTTTGTAGTGGTTCAGGCCAAATCCACTCTTATGCCCTGTATCACCTTCCCTAAAGCAGTTGCACCCACACCAGAGCTGTCTTCACCAGCTGTCTCTCTCTGGTCCCTGTGCTTTGCCTGCCAAGCTGGTAATACACCGTGTTCACAAAAAAAGCTGGAAGATATGGAACAGGATTGAGGAATAACATTTCATCAAGAAGATTCATTCATCCTAGGCTATTTAGGATCTGAAATTGGCACCAGCGATCCCTCAAAAGATAGATTGCAGAGCTGCAGAAAACAGGGTGAAAAAAAATTTGAGAGGTCATCTAATCTACCCCATCTCCAAAGGGCCATCTGTGGCACATTTGTCCAGCCTGTTCTCAAAACCTTTCAAAGACCAAGTGCCTGTGATCGATCTCTCGGGGAGTTTTCAGAGTGACAATCCCCAGGACGTGGAAAGAGGCATCTCTGGCTCCTTCCTGGCAGCGCAGCTGCACTGCACAGCTCCCACTCGTGTCTCCACAGGCTGTGAAGCGCTATCTGGCACTGGGGGAAAGCTGGCTGCTACATTTCCCAATGCCAGCATCGTACAAAAGCAAAAAATCCCCCTTTGGAGCAAATCCTCTCACAAACACAAGCACTCAGAAGATTTTTTTTCTGGCTCCCAAGAGAGTTGCTGCTGAGCCTGGAGCATATTGTACCATGTGGGAGGATTTCGCCCCAATCCTTTCCATCCTAAGCTTCCTTATAATTTCTGTGTCAATTTCAATACATCAAATTAGGGATTTCTAGCAAAGCTGGGTGGAAGAAAAAGCACTAAGTCACACTTTTTTGAACAAAGAGTTACTGGCCAAGAGTTATGCATTAAGTATCGTCTTTTTTAAATTTCATTTTGTAGGTTCTTCCTCCCTCACACCAGCCCACCAGTGCCTGAAAAAGGAACCTCCATACTTTTTCCAGTCTTTGCACACCGCCTTATTATCTGCACAGTTCCATTTGGATATTTAAAAACAAGGCTGCAGCCACTTCCAGCTGATTTTTCCATAAAAGCAAATTGCTGTTTAATGTTTTCAGTCTTCTCGCTCTGCAGTGCATCAGATATTGACTAGGCTGCTTTTTGCTAATCTGAGCACTAAACTTAATTGTCACTCAGAAGTAAATTCTTCTGTAACACTTCCTTCCCCTTCTGTCATCCTGGGTTTCTCACCAAACTGAATTAGCTCGTACATGGTGATTTGTTTCTTTTAAATGATGCTGATCAAAAAGAAATCCCAGTCTGGCAGCATGCAACTTAGCAATGGCAAACAAAGAGTAGTTGTAATCTTCTGAACGTCAACTTTAACAGGAGTGAGGAACAGAAGCATTTTCCCCCCTTATTGCTCTCAGTTGGGTTTTGTTTTGTTGGTTATATATATATATATATATTTATGTTTGTAAAAGGCTGCACGCTACATTTCCGTCATAGCCTTCACTTCTAAAGCAGCAGAAAGAATCTCCTTGCAGACTCTCCACTATTAATTGTTTATAAAGCATCTATCTGAAGGAAACACTTACAATGGTATCTCAGCAAACATTTCATATTATTTATATCTGTAAGTGCTCTAGGAAGTTCGTATGAGCCTACTTCATACCTACCAGTACTGTACTGCCTCGGGACTTAGTGCAGTAGACATACATTTTAACGTTATATAAGATCAATTTTTTATGCCACTGAAGTGGATTGGCTTTGTAATTAAATTTATTTTCCGTTGTCTTTTTTAATTGTTAATCTACAATGCTACTTTTCTTACATTTGCATCTGGAAGCTGAAGTATTATTGAGTATTATAATATGGTATGGAAGAGCTATGTTAAAATATATTTTCTAAGAAAACTAAACACCCATAATTTATGGGTAATTATGTAAAATATTTTATAATCAAAAGGGCTTGAGAGAGAAGGAATTCTCCATCTCCTGAATTTTTATCTGTTGATGAAAAGAGAATTCATTAAGGCAGAAATAATATCCATAAGTAAGGAATAGATGTGTCTCTATCTCTTCTGAGTGTGAGCACAGAATATCATATGAACTCACTAATATTAAAAGAACAGGAGATGTGATGGCTACATTATGCATGAACCTGGTGTAGTTTGCTCCTTTAGACTTTGTCAGCTTACTTGTGCTTTTTCATTCCTCTTGCAGCAGAGATCAGAGAGCAACAGATTCCCTTGGCAGGGGAGCTAAATTGGATAATGATATATTAAGGGTAATAGGAAAGGGGAAGGGAAGAAGAAGGGTTTTCACCCAACAGCCTCCAAAGATCATTAATGGGAAGTTAACACTGCAAATGCCAGTTTGCTTTCACAATTTTATTTTTTTAAGTCTGCCAATGGAGCAAACAACACAAGAAAATCTCTGGGGTCAGTGAATAGATTTCCCTGCCAGGTAGGAATCATTCCCAAGAAAATGTTTACTACTCTCATATTTTGTTACCTTAGAATGTCTCAAGAAATATTTCACTTGAAACAGCAAAAATTGTATTCTGCTCTGATGAAATGTATCTTTTTAATATTTATATCTCCCCAAGTGATGATCTCCCCACATCAGGGACAGGATGGTAGGTACATAAACTGCTGCCAGCTCCTTTACTTTTCAACTCAGGAAAGCATTCTTATTCAGAGCAGCACTTAAGTAAATGTTTAAGTGCTTTCTTGAATTTGAACCAAAATTGTCACTCTCTAGGTGATATATATTTGGCTTTTTAAAACTTTATAATTTTTTTCCCTAGTCTTCTTCCAGTTTTTTTTTTTTTCGGAGACTTCTCATTTTTTTCTTATCAGCACTCTGGTGATTGTGTTTCCAGAACCAAAGGAATGGTGGTCACCACTCTCACATCCACCCACTTTATTAAAAACTTCAAAATTCAATTAAATCCCTTCTTGCTTTTAGCCAAAAATCAGGCCAGTATGAGAAAGAGCATGACTTTGAAACATCTCTTACTGATACATTTCATCTTCTAAAACTATATAAATTAAATGAATGAGAAACCCTTTTTCTCCTTAGGGTTATGTAAAGATAGGGAGAGTTGAAGCAAGAACAACTTTTACAAGTCTTCTTCTTGGTATTTAGAGTTCAGAAATTCTGACTTTTAGCATCCAAGCAACTTTTCCAAAGTGCATTCCTTGGCAGAGGCAAGAATCTCAAAATTTCCCAGCATTCTAAAGATATAACTTACAAAGACACAGTATTAGATCCTCAAAAGGAGGAAGTCACTGGCATGTTGAATGCTTTGGGAAACCTGTCTCAAGCATGACAATCAGCAGGCTAATGGTGCACTGTTCATTTTCAGACTGGAACCAGGCTCCCTGTGTGTCTCCAGCTGCTACGTTTGTCTGACTGCAGCATTAGAAAGAACTGTGTAACTGCAGGGCAGATGTGTCTTCAATACATGGGTTATTCACCAGCCCCCAACATGCAGCTTCTATGACCCTATATGGAAATTGTTAAGGATTATATATAAAGATACTAATTACTAACAGCACCTGCTGAGGTCCTGTGACCAAACCCCACTTGCAACAAGGTTTTCAGAAAGGTTTCACCATCTAATTACACACAGGCTTCTGTATGTAAGCAGTAATCATTGCTGAGAAAAGGAGATGAGGATTCTCTGTTGACTTCCCAACTGCTGTTCCCAGTGCTGGTCAGGTTTGAAGCAACACACACCAAAGTTTTCTATTCAATAGAGAATCCATGTGAAATTAACACAGCCCACAAAATAACTCAAACTCTCCCTTCAGAAATAATACCTTGGGAATGAGGATTGGACACTTCAAATCAATTTGACCTGCACGAGTAAGTGTCTTTTTTGATAGTAATAGGGTGTCTAGTCTCTCATTTCAGCTGTGGATGTTCTGGAGAACATTGAGCTCATAAATTGTAATACACGTGCAGGCTGCATTTGAAGTTTCATGGGGAGAAAGAAAATGACCAAATTGGGAATTTTTGTGCTTCAAACAAAATCAAAGCATACATGTGCTGTGCATGTCTGCATGGAGAGGGCGAGCTGGGCATCAAACACCAGGTAAGAGGCCGGTATAGATGCTGTAACACGTTTAACCATCATACATCAGCCTGAATTCAGTCTGGGGCTGGCTGACACACAGAAAATGAGAGATGATAGACACTACACCCTTGCCTCTGCCAGGGGCAGAAGGAACAACCTTCCCCTGAAGTGGGGAAAGGAGAGGATGTGAGTAATGGACAGGCTCCAGAAGGCCACCATGCAAAGCTGATCCAGCCTCCCATATGCCTTAGAACCAGTGCCACCAGGAAAGCACATAAAGTATCAGTAATTAGAGATTGCCTTCCAAGAGGCACCAAAACACCCATTTACCACCCAGACAATTTGTCTAGAGTTTGCTGCCTAGCAGGAGCTCACATTCACTGAGCTTGGTGAGAGCTACAGAGCATCATCTGCTACTCCATGTAGGGTCTCATGATATTGCAACAAGACAGCTCAAAACCCAAAAGAGATAAGGTGTTCCTCAGATCAATGCTAAAAGGATCAGGAGCAGAGATAATGGTTCCCTCTACTCGTCCAATCAAGACAAGTGGTGCAGTAGATTCTCTAGAGGAAAAGGATGCCATCCAGAGGGATCTGGACAGGCTTGAGGAGTGCATCATGCAAACCTCCTACTTTTCAACAAGTCCAAGTGCAAGGTCCTGCATCTGGGTCCTGCACTGGGGACAATCCCCAATATCAGTACAGACTAGAGCATGAACGGATTGAGAGCTTTTGTTTAAACCTAAAAAAAAAGGTGATAAGATCTTGTTTCAGTAGGGATTGCCAAATAAATTACTCGTGTGTAACTGAAAAAAAAGAAAGGCAGCATGAAGTATATTCTATGTCTAAATAAAGATAGCAGCTCAGAGTAGGATCCACTCATAATGAGTAAGAACCATAAAATTTTCAGTGTTTCTTACTGGAAAATTTGTTAAAATAGTGGTACACAGTTCCTAATTACAATGATTATACAAAATAGTATAATAAATCCTATTAGACAAAAAAGTTCTGTTTTTGAAATCCAATTTAGTCTAGTGAATAAGAAAAGTGATCTTTTGTCTCTAACAACTTGGGGGAAATAAACTGGATTTTAATTAGAAAGAACTATGATGAAATTAAAGCTAAAGGAAGAACAAGGCCTTAACAAAACTAGCTGAAGTGTTAAAAAAAAAAGTGTTTCCACTTTTTAATTGTAAATTGAATTAAGGAGTACACAGTTATTATATAAGGAAGATAGTTACAGGAAAATATTCAGCAGGAGAAGTGCTTTAGAAGTCAGCTGGGATATATTCTTCAGGTTTTCATTTATTCCATGGAAAGCACCCACAGTTGCCTGTGTGTTTGTGCAGGACTGATCCACTCCTGAGCTCAGCATGGGCAGCTGCTGACGAACACCTCCTTCACCCTCTGTGCCACATCTCATGGTCCCCAGCCTCCTGCCCCTGCCCTGCCGACAGGGGATCAGGAGATAAAGCTGGCTGGAAGAAGGGGATGTGTGTTTTCCACAGGAGATGTGACAAGTGGGGTGGGGTGGAACCAGAGGAAGTTCAGCAGGCTGAAACAGCCATCAGGTGATATTTTGGCAAGAAGCTCCGTCAAGAAAAGATCCCGGAAAGGAAAGGCACTCCGTGTGGCCACAGTGCCTGCCCAGCAGTGTGGGCTGGCTGGGGGGGTGGCAGCCAGGCAGGGATGCTCGTTTGTGTGTGCACAGGCCTGCAGAGCACAAATTCATAAAGAGCCAGTCACGGGCTCTTCCCCAAGAGCACATGGCACAGTTGGAGCCTTGCAGAGGAACAGGGTGAGAGGGAGATGAAAAAAGAGAAAAAAAAAAAAAAAATGGAAAGACTGAAAAAGAAAAACAGCCTGTGGAGCAGAAACATTTTTGGCTAGAAAGAAGGAAGACTCCTTGCTGACAAGCAATTCAGAGAATCATAGAAAGGCCTGGGTTGGAAGGGACCTTAAAGATCAGCCAGTTCCAACCCCCAATTCCTCTCCTGTGTCACTTCTTCCCCTTCCACAGAAATCATGGATGGCAAGTATTCTCCAGCTGGGCATCAGACTCCCTCTTTTGCAGTTTCTTTACCTTCATTAGCCACAAAAGCAGATTCTCTACTGCCTTAATTCACAAAGGTTTTAACAAGCCAGGCCTAAAGAGAAAAGGCAGGGAGAACATCATCTCAGGCTTACCAAGCTGCGGGTGTGCAGTCCGCTCACTCATCCTTTCCCAGTTCCATGCTGCTCTCTATCTGATAAACTTTGCTTTGTGGAGGAGATAAGAAAATCAGAGAAATAAATCTCTCAGAAGAGAAGCTGAGCACACTGTCTTCTGCAGGCACCAACTTGTAAGTATTCACACTCTAAGCCTAAATATTTGCCTCTCCATAATGGCATCTTAGGCCAATTTACAAAGCCAGGGGAGCAGCTCCTGTTTCATTACACAGGGTGTCCTTCCCTTTCCCACCATACTCTCTCCAGACTGTATTGATTTGGACAACACAATTAGTACTGACTCAGATTAAATACAGTCTCAAAATGCACTTTTTTTTTGTCACAAAGGCAAACTGAAGGCCCTCATGATTTGTACTGTGGAAGCATAAAAATGGAAAAGAAAATTCTGCAAAAAGGTATGGAAATTTTACAGTTCTATGTGAATCAAACATGAACCTGAAGCAAAGTCCTTGGGCATCTGATAATGTGTACAGTAATTTCCAGAAATATAGAAATAATTGATTTATGTTGTTTCAGAGAAGGGTCCTTGGAGCAAGGACCATTTACCTTTAGGGATTCAGAACTGCTTAGTCAGACAACCAAGTGGAAGCAGAAGTCACATTTAAACTCTGTATCCAATAATTAAAATGTGGAGCTACATTTTCTTATACCTTTTAACTTATCGGGAATAAAAAACCCCACAACAACAACAAAGGCCAAACCCAGCAAAAAAACCCCAACAAACCAACAAAACTGACATAAAACAAAACTGAAAAAACGCAAAAGACCACACGTTCCCCAAACCCCATGGAGCTAAAAGTCTTTTTTCTCCCTTGCATGGGTGGGAGCTCCCCACCTTATGGATTTACTGACTCTAATATTTTACCACAAATGCCTATTGACAAATAATAGGCCTTTTTCTGAGAGCTCTGTCCTGTTATCTGTTTTTCTATTGCCATCCTGACAGGATTATGTGTGCCCTTTAGCTTTGTTTCTGCTAAAATATAAAGACCTCTTGAGAGCAGGGCTCCCCTGGAAGCAGCAGTCACTGTCGGTTCTGGCGTTCTCGCATGGATGATTTCTGCCATCAAACACAAACTCTGGCCAAAAACAGCCTCCACAAAAATGAAGACTAGCCACAAAAATGACACCTTCTAGCAGGAATGACATGTACTTAGCACTGCAGCCCGGCCTGCCAAGCCTCTGGTGCTGGGAGCTCAGCTAGCAGGTTTGCCTGCGCTACCAGCACAGGCATTTTTCCTGTCAGGATTTTACTGCTTTCCCAGCTGAAGTGTACAAATGGTTTTCTGCTTTTCCTTCATTACAAGTCAGCCTGTTTTAATTTGTGCAATTCTGATTTTTTGTCAGTGGCTTGTCATCACATTGTCTTCAGAATAATTGAGAAACACTAATGAAACACAAAAATGTGCTAGTTTGTGAAAATAATAAGCATTTTACTTAGAAGGAAGGGAGTACATTTATACTGGTAGTGATGCAGACAGACATCAGTCATTATTCTACCTACCACCTCACCCAAACTGAGGTCTCCCTGCCTTAAAGAGGAATGGGAGAATCACCATCAGATTCTTAAAACATGTCCAAAGACATATTTTCACCTCCTCTGATGGCCTTTCTCCATTTAACCTCTTGTTCAGCCATTCAGGAAGAAGCACTAGTGCAACCTTGCAGAGAGTTTATAAGTTCTGGCCCAGGGACATCAGTGTGCTGTGTATGTCTGAAGAAATAGCTGGAGAACATTTAAGTGTTGTTCTTGCTTAATTAGAGCTCAATTAAAAAAAAAAAAAAATGCATAGAGAAAGGAAGGAAAAGGCTGTAACAACTACCCAGACAGGCTAGCAGATGGGAAAGAACACAGCCTCTACAAGGTCATACAGAGCAGGTGGCTGCTTGTTTATAGACTCCTATTTTCAGGAGAATATGTATTTTGCAGTGTGAATTATGGAATATCCCCTAGTTATTTGCTGCTTGTTTAGAGACTCCTATTTTCAGGAGAATATGTATTTTGAAGTGTGAATTATGGAATATCCCCTAGTTATTATAAAGGAGAACTGGAACAGCTCATCTCCTCTTACTGTGTTTCATAGGGGAACCTGTGCTTGGGTTTTAAATAGGAAATGATTCCTTCACGTTTCTGTATTCCTCAAGAGGAGCTTAAAAGAAAGGCCTGTGACTCCCAAGCCTGGAAATCTCTCAGAACTGGTAACACCACTGTGCTGTTGGCCTTCCCCATGTCTCAGACCCACACACATCCACTGTCAGAAACCAAGCTATTACAAACCAGAGTTTCACGAACCTGAAGCCAAAGTCTTTTAATCAGAGTTCAAAATTCATTAAGTACACAGATTAATTCCTTAGGAGTGTTAAAATCAGTACACCACTAAGGACTTGAGCAGAACAACCTCTATTGCCACTAGTTTAAATTTTTATTATTTTGAGGCCAAAACAAATACTTAGGTCTATTTACCTCTTCCATAGCACAGCTAGCTGAACTGCCCCTAGGAATCCTCCACCAGGGATGAATCCAGCAGAACTTGTTTCAGTGCAGCTTGAAAAATTACTTCATGAAAGTTAAAGCACCCTGATCTCAGTGATCAATCCAAATCCTGCTCAAATGCCAATTGTTTTGACACAGACCAATCTTTTTTCTCTGAGAGCCAGCACAGAACCTTGAAATGTTGCAGTATTTGCTAGTATAACAAGGAAATTATTGCACAGGTAATGTCCATGATGAACAAAGGCAGACTGTAGCTGCCAGATCACTGCATTTCTCTAACGCACATCGATACAACAATCAATAGGTTATTTTGCAATTTTCCTAATAAAATATTTAATGCACAACCAATACAGAAAAAAATTTAACTAGACACTAAACTGAGCTGCCAAAAGTAAAGAAAAACACTGGACACGTGCAACATAATTGTTTGTGTGTTGCTGCTGTTATTCACAGAATGGAGCTCCACTACCTGAACGCAGCAGTCCTCCCTTGTCCTTCAGTGACTTAGAGCCAAGTCCTTGGTTTCTCAAAATATTTATTATTCAAAGCCTCCATAGCCAAATACGGTTGAGAAAATTTAAGACAGCAAGGCTACAAAACCAGGATCTAGTCCACTGAGGTCCAAGCTCTGTATAGGAACAGAAAGTTCCTTATAGCCACTCTAAAAAGAGACTCTTTCCCTTTCATCAGCCCTTCTTTCAGTTCTGACCACCCCCAAAATGGCATTTCCTATCCAGAGGCATTTCAGAGCCTGCTTTATCTTCTCATTCATATTGTCTTACTCCACCCCCTTTAAGATTATCACTCATCTCTGGCTCCCTTTAAGTGTAAATCCTCCCGGCTGACATAAACCCACACATCTTCACTGAAATCAGAGAGCCTTAATCAGTTTAATCAGATGAGGAACTTATGCTTTCTGCCTGCTTCTTCTGCTTTGTCCACTTAATTCATGCCTTTTAAAGGGATGGATCCACCCTGTTTCCTTTCATCCTATTTCTTAAGGAGCTTCCTGGTATATCTGGTAACTGTTAGTTTTTCATCTACATCAAAACCTCTTCTCCAAAGTCTGTTAATTTCCTTCAATCCTCTATTCCAGTAACATTCCAACAAAAATATTCTGAATTACATAATCAATTTCTCTATTTTTAAATTTTGCTATATTAATAAATTATCATAAATGCATTGTAGGAATTATATGTATAAAAGTTTCCTTTTAAGCAAAATACACAAATAGAATATAGTCTACATTGAATGTTTCCTTTTAGAGGTATTGGAGGAAGGAGAAAGGCTGCTTTTCTTAATGTGGGTGGTAGGACTGAAAGAAAATGAGAACTTCTCCAATCTGTTAGAAAAACTTGTTTGCTATCCTGAATGAACACCCATGCTACCAGCAGTTATTTTTACCTAGCCCATCGTTTTACAGCTGGGAGAGGATAACAAAATCTACTGAGAATTTGGGGTTTGGGAGACAGTGGCTCCATGCAATAACGTTTCAATACCCTGCATCCTACGTGACTGATCATGGAATACAAATTATACGCTTGTCTGTGGCTCTGTCAGAGGTAGAATGCCAGCCTCTCAAATCAGCACGCTGCAGAACACTTTTACCACCAGGAGCAAATTTAGTTGCACATGCTGGTGCACCCCGGGCGGGGAGCCAAGAGAGCGTCCCCCGCCACACACACACAGTCGAGTCAGGAAGTGTGGCATTCACACATGGCTTAGTGCTGCATCTGGAAACACGCCCCAAAAACTCATGCTGGGCACCAGCTCTGAAATACTTTTAGAAGTAGTTTCTGGAAATGCTGTTGTTTCAGTAAATAGTGTGAATTGAGCACTGTTATTTCCTAAAGCACAGGAAATGGTGCCTTTTTAAAGCTTGGAGCTTAAACTGGCACAACTACTTTACACAAAGATCATATTTTTAAGGACTGGGGGGTTTTGCCTAAATTTTTCAAGGCACAGCAAGTACTTCATTATGATGAAGGGTCTCTGTATCAGGAACCACACAGTCATAAAAATAAAACCTCTGGAAGTTATTTCAGTATGCTGTGTTCTTCAGCTGGTGTCAAACGTTTGCAGGCTGTGGATTCAAAATTTGACCTACCAGAAAAACTAGCAGAGGTCAAAGTTTTTATTCACACAGCCCCAGTGAGCAGTGGCTAGCACAGCAAGGCAAGTTAGGCAGGGATAAGGACAAGGATAAAAAGTAGTTCTCTCTCTCTCTTCTCTGTCTGCCTGGAGGGAACGAAGACACCTACTTTTGCAGCTCCGATGTTCAAATCCTTTTTGCTTTCATGTGGTTACTGTGAATGTTCTCTGGAGTATTAAATGAAAGGAAGGCATTACAGTTTTTAACTTTGATGCCCTATTAAGATGAATATGCACCTAATGAGCTGAGAAATTACTGTTGCTGCTTTTTTTTTGTGCTGCTGTACAAGAGTAGCTAATCAGGACAGGGGCATGCTCTTTGTGTTCTTAACCCAACAGCAGTGAAAGTTAGAGGATCATATTCAAACATATGTTTAATGCAGCAACAATAAAGGCAATAAAAGCTTCTTCTATGAAAGGTGGACTAAAAGGGCATTTATCTTTTTTTTTTTAAATTATTATTTTAAGAGCTACAGTAACTATCTCTTGCAGTTCAGATTTTTTTGGCATAAAACTTTAGGGATATTATTTGTAAACCAGCTATACTAACCAAAATTGTAAACACTTAAATGTCTTAAGACAAACAGCAACAAAAATAATCATCACAACTGAAACTACTGATTATTCTGGGAGAAAAAAAAAAGGCAGTTTTAGGTTAATAGCAACATTTGAACTCTATCAAAGCTCCTTAATGCAGTGAGTTAATCCTGTTGGAGTTCGAAATATGTCCTTGTTTCTCAGGTCAGGCTCCCTAAGAATGAAGCTGTATCTAGTGACAACATGAGAAGATAAAGCCAATTATATTCCAGCATTATTGACTAATATTTCCTACTTGTCAACTGGAGTGTGGCAAGCCTTATTCATACTGTGATATGTGATCATGGATACGAATCTCTGTTTCCCCCTAAGGGAAATCTGCAACAAACAGTTGACAGAGCAACAAACAATTTTGAAAGTAACAAATTAAAAATCTAGTAAATATGATGCAAAGAAAGAATGTGGGAATTTAAGAATTTTTTAGTGCCTAAAACAAAACACAAGTTTTCTTTCCTTTCAAAGATACCCTAGTGGGAAGGTGCTGCTGAAGTAATGAAGAGAGCACCACCATGCTGACACCTTGCAAAGGTTCATGTCCTGGAAAGTTTCAGTCCCCTGTGAGCCCCACAAATGTTTTATCAGATAACTTTACTCAGGTGGTGAAAGGTCTGTGGGCCTGAGCTCAGTAACAGCTCTGAAGTCTTGCACAGCTGAAAAGCAGAAATTTGAGTATCTCCAGCTCCTTTGGCAGGTGTAATAGTCCAGGAGCTCTCTGAACCAAACCTTTAGAATGGTTACACTACATTCTTGTAAAGAAACCACAGGGAAGTAGGTTCCCTCTTCCCTCTACTCTTGCAAGCATTTGTTTCCAGTGCTTAAAAAAAGCAAGATGGTGTTTTCTTGGGAGTTTTTTTGTGTTTTAGACAAAAAGGTGCAGCTTTTCTTATGTACCACATTTAGCCTATGGTAGAGGTGACATAAGAAACACTCTCCTAAAGTCTCCTTTTTAAAAAATCACCGAAGTCCCAGAAGATCTGGTAACCTTATAGGGAAAATAAGAGTAAGGATGATTCATCCCTGGTTCCCTTTGATGCTTTTTGCCTTCTAGAAGATGCACTCCAACATTTTGCAAGAGTATTTTCCCTTTGATATAAGTATTACTGCAAAATGTGATCCAGGGGATTATGTTGTTAGGTAATACTTGGCCCCTAGCTCTTCACTTACATTTGTGTCAGCCCTGTACTTGCTGTTTGAGTTTTGGCCAGCCTCAGTAAGGACTCTGGCACGGGACTGCCCCTCTGTACACGTAGCCACAGCACATCCTCGTGGTGCATTTGCTTGGAGAGGGAGTTTAAAGAACATTATTTTAACCCAGGTGCCTGGAAACACAGCACCCTGATCTCTCCTTTGACACAGCAAAGGAGCAAAGCAAGCTCTGCTCTTTCTGGGCTCCTGAATTCCCCTCACACCGACTTCTGCTGCTACAGCAGCAAACAAAAGGAATCCCACAGGGAATCTGAACAGAGGGAAAGATTTTCTAGAGAGAAAATGTCACACAGAAGGGAGGGGAGAGGAGGAAGTATTTTAGGGTTGTATTTAAGATGTGATTCCACTTTGAAGGCAAGACCTGGTAGAATCTAACTTTCCCATAAGTAATTTGCATTCTCTGTGCACTCAGTCACATCAACTGGCTTCACAGGAAAAATTAAGAGTGATTACTACTTAATTATCATGAGATCTGTGCAGCCAGAGATCAGTAGTAATCCCACCTGATACATCAAAAATTCCAACTAGGACTAAAGGGTCAGGAATGACTTTTAAGGGGAAATATAATAATAATAATAAAGAAGCAGGTGCATTTCAGACAGTAAAAATCTTATTTTTTGGGATTAACTCACCTCTCTTCCTTTTCCCATTTAATGGGAAAGTAGAATGGTGAAGAAAGTAATAGAAAAAGGAAAGAGAATCTCAAGCTTGAGGTTCTTCAGGATGTACTTAGACACAGTAAGTTTCAAGCGAAAACCAGGGAATTTTCACAACAGTTTATCTTTCATCTAAGCACATATTATTTTAATATAACATTTTGGTGAGCATAAATTTAGGTTCCAGCATGCATGGCTGCTGAGGAGCGCGCCACAGTCACGGCTGCACTCTGCTTCACAGAGGTATTGATACAGGTGGCAGAGGAAAAGAGAGCAAAACTCTATTTTACCCCAATTTACTGGCCTACCATGGAGAAGGAGAATGGGAAAAGGAGCACTTTATTCAGAAAATAAGTAAAATACCTGTGAAAGTCACAAGATAAGGAGACAAGCTCTAGAGCCTCCATCAACCACTTCCAAACCCATTCTTCTGAGTTATGGCATGCTTTATAAATCAGCTTAAGACTTATTAAAGTTGTTTAAGAATGTGAAAGAAGAAACAACAGGCTTTGAAGCAAATGGATTCATTTTACACCGTCAGTGTTATGAACTCAGGAAGGCTGGTTTGCTGCTGGGAATTTAAGAAAACCTGCTCTGTAGTAGTCAGCACGGGGGAATTCAGCGAGCGCAAGTCAATAAACAAATCCAGTGGAACGCGACTATTTTGCCATCGTGCTCCACCACGACGAGCCAGGAGGTCTGCTTTCCTCACACCACTTTGCAGCGGGCGTTAGAGCAGAGGCGCTGCCGCGAGCACCTGGGCTCGTGTGCAGTGATTCCGCTAAGTACCTCACTGAGAGAGGCCTTCAGGGGCCACGAGCACTCTGCTCTCCCCAGTGGCTCACTACAAACCATCTCCTGCCGCACAGCACAGGGCTGGAAGCTAAAAGAAAAAAATGAATACGGCAGTAATTTCTTTGCAACAGTGATTTGACACCCAGCTGATGGAAGGAGCTAACCATGTGACCTCTACACCTTGGGTTCTGCTAAAAGAGATTCTCTCCAAGTACCCACGGGGTTATGGATTCCTGCTAATAGCAGCAATAGGATGGATGATAAAATTATGGCGGTGTAGAAATGCTCTCTCAATTAATTTCCCATCATGTTAAGGCCATTATCAGTGGATGTCATCTGGCAAAATGGAAAAGGAAAACACAAACCCAGAAGCCTTCAATACCTCTGAAAGTTTCACTCACTTAGCACATGATATAATTGCAGGATAGAGCAGCCTCTTGAAATAGTTTACCTTCAAATAGAGCTGTAATGGTATTGATTTAAAGCACTGACAGGCAGAGCTGCTTGAAACACATAAACATAGATGGAATTAAAAAAGAAACAAGTACACAGCCCAGAAGGGAAGCACGCTTCATCTCTCCCCTTACCAAAAATGGGTTAATTCAAGATTTCTAGATGTCAACCAGAGCCTTTTTGCACCAGTTTTCCACACAAAGCTCACAGACCATTGTTTTACAGATCTTTATATCATACCATGTTGTACAATGCAGCTATTTCTCTAAAGGAGCTGTTTCTAAATACAGGTCTCCTTAGCTGTTATCTGCAGTTTTCAGGGGGAAGATGAGAGAGTTTTGAAAGGTTTGGATGGAAGAAACACAACGTAACCTCTGTGGAAGGGCTTTCACTTACATATTCACACACAGACATAGGCACACACATGTTCTTATATATGAAGGTACGTATGCATTTATGTGTGCATGTATATTTATATATATGTAAATGCACAGCCGTACATGGTAATTAACTGGAACCTATTCTTATTTTGACAAAATGAAGACTCTGTAAGAGAACAAAACAGGCAGACTCTGCTCTCTTTTCTTCACAGGCTGTCTCCCCCTTGCTTGCTACCCGGCAGTTTTGTCACTGCCTTCCCAATGCAGACATGGCCGTGTATCAGCACGGAGCAGAGATCTTGGGATGCTGCAGGCACAGCTGAGCCAAACATATATGAAAAGATCACTGGTGTAGGGAAGGTTCCTTCTGTGTGTCGATCTGGAGATATGATTTCCCCTACTATAATTAAGGTATAAGACATATGATTAAGAATTAAAACTCAGCCTAAGAGAAACTGTGTGTGCCAGGAAGAAGTGAGCAGAAGAACATTTACAGTAAGATAGGCAGCAAGAAAGCAAGGAGCCCAAGCCAGCTGGAAGGGTTAGAGACTTTCTTTAACATACCCAAAGAAAAATGTACACCCATAAGCGAGAAAGAGGACAGAATCCTCTGGGCTGTATTTTTGTCTCTCCACTTCTGAAAATGTACAGGTTATATCAGGGAGGCATTTGCATTTACAATGCAATTGAAACAGTCTTCTGGATACGCACATGCAACTATTCATTGGTACAAAGCATCCAAGTCAATTCTTATTATAAAAGTCAAAATTCCTTTCAGCTGTGAGAGGAACTGGTAAAAGCCCTAACATTGAAGGGAAAACTTCTAGGCTGATGCACATGAAAATGTCTCACAGAGTGCCTCAGACTATGGTCCCATGGCTTGGTTTCAGCTGAATACTGCAAAGAGCGCTCTGTGATCCTGTGAAGAGATGACTGACTCACATTATCACCCCAGCAGAGTTTACAGCCTGCTGGGATCGCTACTGCTCCCCTCCCCTTTCCACACTGTCTCAGCAATCTAGATGGCATTGACCCTTGAAAGAGGAGTTTTTACTAACCCAGAGCATTCAGACATAGCCATGTTAGGCAATCACCACAGAGGCAAATCCAACAGGGAGGTGCTTCTAGCAGCAGCTGCAATAGGGCAGGACACAGGTGACATTCTGAGCGTGAGGATGTCTTCCAGCATGGTTCAGAAAGCATTACCAAAGATGACTGAACTCTAATTCCAGATTTCATAGCTCTGAATAGAAACAGGTGCCCAAATGAAAGAATGCCCTTTAGCAATGGTTACTACTGCAAATAAGTCACAAACTGAATTCTACATCAAAATTCAATAGTTACATCGATCTACTTTTTTCCCCCCTCCAGCATTACAAGAAACAGCTCTAAGCACAGCTGGCATCTCAAGAAACTTCAGGCAGAGAAAAGCATTGCTCTGTTTGTAGAGATCACCAAATAACTTAAAAATCAGGAGAAAATACTTTTGGAAACAAGTGCTTCTCAGCTTGCTGAGGTAGCAATTGTTGCCATTATTGACAGCTCAGAAACATAGGACACAATTTCTTCCTTTATGCCTGTTTCCACTCCCCAAAACAAAGCAAGTGGGAAAGGGCTTTGACTGACACCCCTGAGACTCAGGCTCCTTTCGCTCAGTGTGGTCCTGGCCTGGCCCTACCACTGCATTTGCCTCATTCCAGTCTACACCTGCCTGAAGGAATTACACAACGGCAGCAAAATAGATCTTAACCTTATTCCACAGGCAGCTTCCTTGTTTCAGCTGCCAGCATCCATAGTACCACTGCATTAAGGACTATTTGTTCTCATTTAAATGGGCTGCTTTACAAAGCAAAATGGAGAAATGTAGACTTTATGTCTACATCAGGGGCATCTTCAGCTTTGAAGACTGTGTAAGTCTTTTAAGCATCTCTGGATGTCAGCCATGTGAGATGTAAGTGGACATCTAGGGCATGTTAATAGTTTTATTTAAAAAAAAAAAAGTAACCCTGAACAGAAAAAGCAGCTCTTTCTTCCTTAAATGAAACCTACAAGAGCAAAGACATTCAGCTACAGATACAGCTTGGAATCACTGATAGTAGGGGTGGGAAACCCCACTCTTTCACCTTCAAAACCCCCTCTGGCCATCATGTCAAGCAGAAAGAAGATGCAGTGAAATTTTCCCAGCAGTAGTGGATCATCACTATGCTCCTTGCCATAGCAATTGATGTTTAATTCCAGCTTTTTGAAAGTTAGATCACTGGAAATGCCTACAGCTGCTCTGTATCTGCTTCACTTCAATACCTCTCTCGTTTGGGAACCTGCCTTTGTAGGCGGTTATGTAACTTCATTTTAATCCTCATTAAAAAACACATACCACTGAACTCCTCTCCGCCCCGATGACTTGCATATCCCTTTGTTTCATGGGGCAATTTCAACCACTCCCAATAGCCTCAGTTTTGACTGATATTCTTCCTCTATCTAGATTCTGTGAAGAAATTGATGGCACTGACTTTTTTTTTTTTTTTTTTTTTGACTGGATAGGACTTTGGCTTGAGATAGAGCTGCAAGGATCAATCACATGAGCGCATGGCTTCCCCCAGCTCTGCTGCAGCCAGAGGATCTGGAGAACATCAGTCTGTGCTGTTATTGTAATAAAACACCCCAGGATTTCTGTTAAATTAAAAGTGGAAGGTTTTGACATTTCATCCCAAAACTCAGAATGTAACAGAATCAGAATTTGGTGCCCAAGCCAAAACACATAACATCATATCAATTTAGCCTTCACTGAATGGTCAAAGCCAGCCAAAATACAAAAAAAAAAAAAACAACCAACAAACCAGCTAAAGGTACAATAAGAATTTTAATAAGAGCTGACTCCAACCCACTCAGTCCTTGCTGTGGAACTGGCAGCTTTGTTACATCCTCATGAGATGGGTGAGGCACAGAATTATACAAATTCCTTATAGGGTTTGACAAGTCCATTACACCTATGATGCCTTTAACCTTGTACTACTTTATTGTACTGAACTTATGTCAAAGTAAATATTCCAGAATAATTGCCTGATAATGTTTGATTGCTGTGGCAACCCTGCAGAAGACACAGTACTGAGCTGTTCCTCCAGCTCCTGGAAAACAGTACTTATCTCTGCCGTGAGGAGGAGATCGAGGAGCCAAATTAACTAGAAGCTGATGGTGACATTTTCCCAAAATTAAACTGAATTTTTTTTAATGACTAATAGCTGAAATAACTTTTGATCTGCGAATTTTTAATTATTGCTTGCTTCTGTGTTCCAGTCCTGATGGGGAATGGAAACAAAGAGTACAAAACAGCAGGAGACATTACTTCTGTTTCTGCTCTTCTTTAGGGACAGAAATTACTCAAATTTTCCAGTGGCCACCTTCTAGTGCTCCTTTTTCAGCTTCCTGGACCAAAAAAGTGTTTAATTTGTGAAGCAGCTGTATCCATTTGCTGCACAGTGCCTTTCAGCCTGGGTGGCAGACTGGGGTGGTTCAGATGGGTTTGGATGACACTGCCATCACAAGTACAATCTGGGTACGATAAGAATAACAAAGCCCTGAGTAAGATAAGAGTAGCAGTAGCTATTGCAGTGTTTGCCAAGAGCTGTTAAAAGGTGGATCTGTGGGAGGGCTGTTTAAAAAGCAAGAGGCATAGGCAGGTAGTTATAAAGTGAGCTGTCTGCTACCACAGATGATTCCCTAATCATTGGGAGTCACTGCCATGCACTGCGGATTGCTTATTTTAGACAGGAGGAAGAGTTACTCACTCTCTCCACATCTTTAATTTCTTTAATTAGCAGCAGAATAACCAAGAAGATGCCAAACTTGAGTCTCTGGCACACCAAACTTTAGTCCTTATGTGATCTCAGACTTTTTTTTCTCCCTAATATCCTGAGTAATTGAAGTAGGATAAACCTAACCATAAGCCCACAGACATACCCTTAATATTAAACACCATAACGCATACAATGTACAAATAAGATCACATGTTCTATGTTGCATAAACGTTCATGATTTTAATACTTGAAGTGGTAAAACATGATAACAATTTCCCTGAAAAAGACAGATTCAATAAAAAATTGGTACCAAATGGAGAATCTTGTTTGAAGAAATTCAGTGAAATTAAAGAGTGGTAAAGGAATATTTCAGCCCTAGTTACTTTTTAAGATCTTGGTACACTGTTTTATAATGATATTGTCATTCAAAACCAAAGACCTCAAAGCCCCGTGTGCACCACAGAAGTGCAGGATTTGAAAGACCTGTATTGTTTTGAGGCAGGGAAATATTAAAATCCTCTACATACAAAAGGTGACACCACACAAAGATAGAAGAGAGAAGACAAAATCCAAGCTGGAGTCTAACTTTCCTAGGTGCTTCTGAGAAATCCCATGTCCAGCCCCACATGATTTATTCAAGTCAGAGGAAGAGAACAAAGAGCAAACAGAGAGTTGCCCTGAATCCCACGGCTCTGCTCCAATTATTGACCCATGCTCTCCTTCAGCACCACTTCCTGTCACACAGTTTAACCAATTTTTAAGCCTTGACTAAAAAATAAATAAAACAGTAATAATATAAGATCTTTAAACCATTTGTCCCCAACCTTCCCATATTACATCTAACAAACATCAAGACAGAACCTGTATTTTTGTATTATCTGAACGTGCAGTGATGTTTTCACATCTCTCACACTGGGCCACTGCTGGATTCCACTTTCTGTATAAAAATCAGAGCCAAAGGCAAGCAACTGGTACTGCACCTACCAGTCCTGGATCTTATAACCCTTAAATAATTTGCCTAGTAATGCTGAAGTGTATAAAACCAGGATTTAGTGCAGCAACAAGATATGAAATAAGCATCTGTATTCAGACGTGAAATGCTTCAATTTGCCATATATTTCCCAGTTCCTAAGCACATGCCTTGCCAAAGGCCTTTCTGATTAATAGCTTGGAATCCCCTTCCATGGCTCCAGGGAAAGGGGAGTGGATGTACTAATCTGTTATCCACCTGTCTTTGTGTTATGTCATACAACACTTACTTTATCCAGGAAGATTCATCACCATTGACACCATAATAATCACAGCTTAAATTGCATACCAATGGACTCCCAGTGCTAGCCCTAACTCAGTCTGGTAACTAGAGCTGAATCAGATTTGTCCATCAAAAGCTAACCAGGAAATCTCTAATTATTTCCTAAATAAAACTAAAGAATTATTAATTCAAAATGAACCTAAACACCTAGATTAAAAATAACCAGTTAAAAAGAAAAAAAAAACCTTTCTGCTATGCAACTAAGCACAGTAAATACAAATAAACAAAATCTATTCATCCTTCACAAACAAATGCACTTTTATATAAACTATCAATATGTCTGTTTTTAATAAGACATAAGCTTAGTCCTGCTTACATCAGGGCAGAATCAGATCTGCCACGAGTCCAGTGAAAGACGATGTAAAAGAATAATAATTGTGACAAGGGTTACACCTTAAGGACCAGCTAGGGTTTGAATTAAAGCAAGCCTAGACTCCGGGATACGTTAGATTGTATAAAAGACTCCAAACATCTCTTTGTTGTACGGGAACAAGGGGGAGGTTATTCCACAGCACCTCAGATCTCTTTGTCCACTCCCAAAGGGAGAAGAAATCTCTGCAGTTGTGAGGTCCTTTCTGTTATAAGGAGAAACCTTTGAAGAAGTGACTTCCAGTGACACACGTTTCAGGACTGAAAAGTCTTAGATTCACGTGCCTTTCATTCATTTGTGGGTAAGCTCTGGCTGCCTTTGGTTTCTGAAAGGAAACAGACTGACAACACAGAACTAAACTACATTGTTTCCTGTTATTTTAAACATTTTACTTTAAAGAAAGGACTTTTGCATATTTAGAAGAACGTAGCGGTGCAGGTGGCTGCAACTACTCTTTGACCTGAAGGGAATTCAGACAACCAGCTGTGGTGGTTAGCAACCCACGTTTAGCATGTAACCTTGCAGTCATGGTGAGAACTCATGATTCCCTTGTTTGGCTTTTGCATGTTTTCCCCTGATTAGTTAATACTTTGTCTCCCTGTGTTATGTATGAAGTTATGTATATTCATTTTCCTTCTTTACTATGTATTAGTTCTAGAAAGTTGCTTGTTCCTCGACGCCCCATTGGATCCTTCCCTGAGTCCCTCCTATGTGATGTTCCCATTGGTTCCCTTCCTGTCAATCCCACCTGCTTGTCTCTATCCCATTGGCTGAGATCCCTTTCCCCACCTATTCTGTACCCAGTGTAAGATCCCTGGACCCTCCCAGCAATTGGCCTCTTTGTCCCTGTCTTTTCGTGGGAATAAACCTGCGTGGAACACATATGGAGAGTCTGCTCTTCTTTGCCTTCGCCTGCGTACCTGCAGAACAGCGACAGAAGGATACAGCCCCTTTGGGTGAGGAGCTCTGCCCCTTTTTCATTGTGTGCTGGGCACTGAGTGCTGCCTTCCAGAGGGGTTTCAGCGCTGACCTCCGGGCTTCTTTGTGTCGGCATGCGAGGGGTAAAACCCCCTTCTGCCAGCTCCCAGTGGCTGAAAAACCCTCCAGAAGAATATTTGTGCCACAACCAATTTCCACTGCTGCAGGAATGTATCTGTTCATGTTCAAATCAAGCTGCATAATTGGCAGCTTTCGACCATTTTTTACCTGAGAAAAATTCCCCTAATACACACGTGGGCTAGCGGAGAAAGTATCCCATCTGCTGACTGGCTCTGCAGGCATCTGGTGAGTCTTGTCTTTTCCTGTTCTTAACAAGCTGTAAAAGCTGGCATAGCCAGCAGGATGAAAGGTAATGTTAGTGCTCACAGAAATCCTCCTATGTTCTTCCGAAGTCACCTTT
Source organism: Coloeus monedula (assembly GCF_965178545.1). Lineage (NCBI taxonomy): Eukaryota > Metazoa > Chordata > Aves > Passeriformes > Corvidae > Coloeus > Coloeus monedula. The sequence continues at coordinate 9,382,600 of NC_138787.1, forward strand.
AGTGCAGGCAGTGAGCACACCTGTCCTGCAGCCTTGTCACTAGAGGTGAATTCTCTCTAGCTGGAGATCCTCTCTACTGTTGCAGTGCGTGTGGCGGTGGCCACGGCAGTAGAGCATTCAAGGACTAGTGGACAGGCCTCCAGAACACCGAGGTCTAATCCTCATCCCTTGGTTACGGCGAGTTCCCATGTTCCTAGCGGTTCTTAATTTACATGTTTTAAGTTTATTGGCTTAGGAGTTCTCCACTTAGTTTTATGTATAAGCTCACGTTTATGCATTTCCCTTAATTGCCTGTGTATTAGTTCTGGAAGGTTCTCATTTCTTCGATGCCCCACTGGTCTACTCATGTAATTCCCTCCCCTAAGTTATCCCCATTGGTTATTCCTCTGTTATCTCCTCCTTCTCAGTCGATCTCCATTGGTTGTTTCCCTTTGTTCCACCCCCGTATAAAATACTGTGTTCTCCCTTGTCCCTGGACTTTCCACCTGCAATAAACCAGCTGGAGCCTACACAAAGACGCCTCTCTCATCCTTTGCCTCTGCCGATGCTTTTACACCCCCTTTGTTTGGGGCTCGCTCCTTGCGAAGGAGCCAGCTAGCAAGGAGCAAGCTGCAGCTGACACCAAGGACATCTGCAGCTGGATGCTGTGCTGCCTCAGGCAGCCCCAACAGTGTCTATCTACACGTTCAGTTTGGCAAAAAGGACATCCTGACTTCATTCAAACATAGATTAGGAGTCCTGTAGAACAACAATCTACCAAGAAAGACCACCAAGGGTATTAAGTTCTTTCTGATCAGTTTGGGACCTTTGAGAAGGTTTAACCTCCTCTTTTCTTCTTTGAGCATTATTGTCACTGATGAAAGTATCAAAACTGCATTATTTGGATGGAGCTCCACCTTAGAGTGATCTTCCAGACTAACCACCAGCAGCAGGCCCATTGTACATTTGAGAAAGAACATGTGGAACTTGCACTTCAAGAGATGAACTTGTTTCCTGGAGTTTGATCTCAATAATCAGTGTGCACTAAGAGATTATCAGAAGTCCTGGGTGCAGCTTTTTATTTGGAAGCAGCAGGTGAAACTTCCCACTGAAATGAGAGGGCTGACTTTAACAGAAAAACTATGTTCATGACTCTGAAATAAGCCTTCTTCCTTGGTCTACTAAAACCAGTTTTCAGCAGCTGCAAAAGAAGTGAGCACTAAAACCAGTTGCTGCAATTTTTTATCAAGTTTTTGTTGTGTGAATGATGTTTTTAGGTGGTATCTCCGGCTAGGGGAAAAGTGATTTAAAGCTTTATTAGGTAAAAGATATACCATCATATCATTGATGTTTTGACAAATTTTAGATATTCTAAAGATACTCTTGAGATTCTGGGAAACACTCAATGCTCAGGAGACAAGTGAAATAAATGGAGCTAATCAATAAGTAGACAGAAAATAACTCAGTGTGGTATGAGCAGAAAATCTTCCAGCATCTTCTATGTTCCTGATTTCCAGTGGGCTAGAAATATCTCAATATCAGACTCGTTCACTAGGACTACACACATCCATTAGCATCTGACACTCAAATTCCTGGTGAAGACCAAATGTATGGCATGTGTCTCTACTTGAAAACATCCCATTCCTTAAAGAGATATTTATATCCATGCCTGTGTTTGCTATGGCATTAAGAAGAGATTTTTAAAAAAAGAATAAAAGAGTGCCAAAATACTGTGTCCTTTCTCTCTCTCCCCCCAGCCTAGCCAGCACATAAACGTGGTACAAGTTGCACACCACCATGTATTGATGCTGGTGTTCCTCAGCACACAGGATTTCTTGCTGCTGAACTACACCCGAGTGTCTGCCCTGGACCAGATTGCTTCAAGTAGTCCCACGCCAAGGTCAAAAAGATCACTGCTCTCAAAGTATGTGGTTTTCTCCTTCATACGAACAGAAATCACTGTATCTGTGATAAAAACTGTGGGGGAGTGAGGGAAGAAGTCACAAGAAAGATATTTTTGCTCTAGAAGTAAATTTCTGGTTTGTAGTAATATTCCACTATAAAATGCATGAAAATTTGGATTCTGAATTAATTTACTGTTCTGATATTTGACTTCCTTCTAGACAACTAAATTAACATTAATAATGTATACATGTGCTGGTGACTTTATGCCCAAAATGGCACTGTGGGCACTATTCTGAAGCTTTCATCTATAGATGTCTGTACTTGTAGTACAGCAGTAACATCGTTATGTCAAAAATGTCATACTGGGAACAAATAGTAGAATCTAGATCAGGAGAACTTTCATTTGTTTTGCTGCACTTGTGGACAGAGGAACTTTCTTCCAAAGTAGCAATAGTTCAGCAAACAGTCCACTTAATGACAAGTCAGAGGTCTAAATTCATATTTTCTCTGAGATGGACCAAAGATTCGAACCTGCTCCTCCTTAACCTACCACGTATCCCCAGGAAAAAAGCTCCCTAAAGCAGGTCTGCTTCTGCATCATACTGACTTTAACTAAAGCTAGAAAGGAATACTGCATTGTCCAAACCCTCCTGGTTGGTTTACAGGAACCATTTCCCATCCCATTCTCTTTTTTGGGGGCAGGATACCCCTTCAAGTTAACTCAGGGCTAATATGTCTTACCTATAGTTATATCCAGTGTATACTCATAAACTGACTCCTTAGTAAGAGGTATTTCCTTTACCTGAAGACGTCACTTTGCCTATCACAGCTCAAGTGATTACTTCTGATTATATTTTCAGGACTAACCTGAAAAAAAATTGTTACATTTTCCATCCAGGGTAGGGCGTAGGTACCTGCCTTCGGTCTATTTTTTATAGGATCACAGAAGTACTTAGAGCAATTAGAGAGGTTATTTGATGTCTTTCTGTTACAGAGGCTGTCAAGTCTAGCCCTTTCTAGCAGAAAGAAAACATCCCCTGAATCCACAGAACATACAAAGATCTGTGTTCTGGTTGAGTTTTTTGAACTCTGTTCCTGTGTATGGTTTATAATCTCTCAACTCGTATTAGTCACCTGGGCCTGAACAAACATTTTGCAGTGTTTCATCATCAAGTCCAAGACAAAACTATCAACAGGACATATTGCTTGTTCTGTACACATTCACATCACACTTGAGTTTTAGTATTGCAACAGTGGAATATCATGTTTGCTTGACAACAGGGATCCTAGGAATTCATTTGGAACATAGCAGCTCCACCTAAGTAGAACAGCATCACTTGATGTGGAACATTATTGCCAGTTATGTTAAAAGAACAGAGCAAATGCCCTGAGAATGAAAAGAAAGTGCATGTTACCGCCTCTCATGAAACATTTATCAGTAAATGTGATACGTGCAGGGAGGCTGCTCAGATCCTGTTTGCCTTTTTGGACACACTTCTCAAAAACCAGCACAGTTCACAAAAGCACTTACTCAGAGTTTTCCAGGTGAGGGGTTTGGTTACATCCTCCCGCAGCAAAGCACAAGGCTGTGCCAGTGGTGTTCTCCTCACCCCGGATCCTTCCCCTGCACCACCCCAAGAGAGATGGACACTGCTGCTCATTTCAGAGAGAACAGATCTGGGCACATGTCAGACCACCACTACATGGGAGGGCCGATTTTTTGCCACCTAATGAGAAGCTGCAGCATAGGGCTGTAAGATCTTTAGTGAGAAAGATGCAATCTGTATTTAGAAGCAAAGAGATATCAACTGAACTGAAAGTCCTCCCCCACGTTCTAAGTAGAAACTTCATCACTTTTCCCTTTTCAGAGCTTCCTGCTGACAGGTAAGTTTGCCACCACAAACAGGTAGCCCCTTTCCTTGTCCAGCATCTCACTGCTGCCCTGAAGGTAGATAAAGTCTTGTCTGCACCTCTGCAAAGATTCAGTTTGGGAAAAGTAGTGCCAGTAATAGGACATAGGTTTGCTGAGAAGCAGCCGCATTAACCTAAAGAGATTTCCTGGGAGTTTTCCTTCTAACCAAATAGTCCTAGACATATGCCAGGATGTAGACAAGGACTTGTAAGTTATTTCTTCGCTGTGTCCTTAAGTGGTCTGTTTAGCTGGTAAATGCTATAGCACTCATTTCACAGCATGGGGATTTTTGTCTGCAGAATTAGTAAGGGTTTTCATGCACATTTCACCTGTAGCCTCAAAGGCTGGAAACTTGATAATAATAAAATTGAACCAAAGCAATTTCTGCGGTGGGGACTCCTCAGCTCCAGGTCAGCCCTTGCCTGGGGCTTCTTTTGAGTTTGTTGCTCCAGAGCCTGTTTTCATTGGTGCTGCTGGGCTCTCCTCCATCTTTGACTCCAGTCAAAGAGCTGCTGCCCTGTTTGTCAAATTGCCCTCTGCCCAGCCCTCCAGGCCCCCACCAAGAGCTCACACTCAGCACACTGAGTTATATCTGCTAGCTCAAATACTCTCCATACCTTTTAAGCATTGTGCAAGAGTGATGCACCAACTCTTCTGTTTTCATCAGAATTATGACCCTCATCTTCACTGTCTGGTAGAGCTGAAGTGTCTTCAAACATTTCTTCCTACATGATCGCCCTTCAGTGAGGGAAATAATGTAGTAAAAGAGCCTAATCTATTTCTGGCTGTTACAGGTGAGTACCTTCTCTTCCCCAGAGCCTGCTTCTTCAGATCTGCCCTTTTCCAGGGGCGTGTTTAACCTGAATAAAATTAAGGGCTCCTCTTCTGCCACGAACAATATTTTCACTTAAAAAGATAAAGCAAAATACATGGCATCAGGGAAAGATTTAATCAAAGTGGGAAAAAATATAAATTACTTTCTATTTCAGAAAGCGATTCTTGGAAGCTGTCAAATCTAAATTGGTTTTATTTGGCTTTTGACCTTTCCTGCAACAAAGCAGCTGAATTCAGAGGCCAGTTCAGTATCATGTGTACAAGTGGAAAAGTTAACACGTGTACCTTCCAAACACTTTACAATCAACTCTTTGGATCTTCAGAGAAAGGAATAGGCACAAGATGCAGATTACACCACCAGTTAGAAAACCCAAACCAGATCAAAGCCTTAGATCTGACAGACTTTTTTAAAGGCTATAGAGAGGACTAAGTGGCATCAAGGATTTCAGTGGAGCGTATGGATTTTTTTGCTCCAGAGAACTGAGGGAAGCTGTGCACATTGGAGTACTGGCAAGACCTTTACACTCAGAGCTCCTCAAGCTATTGGGACTGTGCTTATGCCAAGCTCTAGATAATATCAATGCTCTGGAAAATTCATGGCACGTTATGGGAAGAGTTCCTGCACCTCATCCAAACAGCATTATGTTTGATGCCGAGCACTTCAGAGCATCTCAAACTGAGGCATGGTGAGGTAGGAGAAAGCACACACAGCCACGTGCACACTGCTGTAATTCTGATGCCACAAAATGTTCCGTACTCAGAACAGTCTGTGGTTTCAGCAATTCAGGACATTATCTCTTTTATGCAGGGTTATTTAAGTCTGTTTGGTTAATGAAAGAAGATGGTTACAAATCTAATTATTTCAATTAAAACCTTTGGCTAAGTCCCTTAGAAGCAGGTCTTTGACCTCTTTCTAACCATGAAACGGTAAATTTCAACACATATATATACATAGATATATGTACACATATAAATTTATGTATCTGTGGCTTAAGTACTGAAATTCCTAATCTCCTTATATTTGCATAGAAATAAAGTATCTTAGAATACTGCAGGTTCCATAGATTTGTCGAAATTCTGATACACTTCTTACAAAAGAAAAAGAAATACAGGAAAGAATCCTCATTTCACTGAACTAACTATAGAAGCAGAGCCAGAACCTCTAAGCATAAATCAGTATAAATCTATTGAAGATAGTGCTAATGGAAATAGTGATTTATACCAGCTGAAATACCACCCCATATCATTTAGAATTGTTTGTAAAGACTTTCTGTGTCAAACACTGTCTACATTTATTTGCTGAAGCAGTCCTGCTAACTTTAATTGAATCAATTCCTTAAATTGAGCAGAGTTTACCCTGTCTTCTTCTTGTATAACTTACATACAGTGATACTGTTCTGCAAATACACCAAATAACAAAATAAACACTGATCAATATGAACAGAAACATGTATTTGCTGAATTCTGGAGCCAGGCAGTTTGCAGTTTACATTACCTGCACTTTGTAGTTGATATGATATCACTTTTGGATACACAAGCTTTTGCTATGTCTGAGAGAGTACTTTGGGTGATTTAGGAAAGAGAATATTTAAAAATGCAAAAATCCACAACTTCTCTTCATTTCTACATGTTTTCTTCTGAAATGATTCATACTTCCTTTTCTGAAGCTGTTTAGTTTATGCACATTTCTTTAGCAACATTGAATTTCTACAGCTACATTGTTTCCGAAGCTTTACTTTCTTATTTCAGAAAATAGGCTCATTAGCCACACAGAGAAACTTGTTACTCAGAGCTTCTTTCCCAACAGCATCCACAGTTACAGGGCAATAGCTTAAATAATCTTTTAAACCCACACCACTCCTGTCTCTCAGCTCCTTTCGAATTTGAGTTGTGTTGTGCATTTTTATTCTTAGGATGTTAACCTTGAATTGTATGCCTGAACCCTAGCAGGGGTACCTATCAACACTTCCTACTTTTCTTTAGACTTTGATAGTCCATAAGAAATTAGAATTTAGTTGTCAGCTCCAAGCAGCCTACACCAGAACCTGCTCATTTGCCCTGGGCACAGGTTAGATGTAGCTTTCACACCACTCTTGTGCTGAGCAAAACTCAAGGACCTTTCAACCCCACTCCTCCCACACGAACATGTGGAGTTTTTCATGTATTTGGCAGTTATCCTCTAAACAGGAAAACCCCTTTGGATGAGGTTTGTTGCATGCAGTTTGGATGGTCAGCAGGAATTCACTCAGGAATTCACAGGATCACACACAGGATCCATTGCAATTTTAAGTGAGTAGTGTAGGAATAGGTGGATATTTTTAATAAGAAAATACACTTACATCTAGAGAGTCACAAAAGATGGCTTCAGCTACTTAGAAAATCAGGATATGTCTCAAAAGTTACAGCAAATTTATGAACCCAAATTGGCACCTTAATACTGTTATTATTTGTTCAACAGAACAATAAACCAGACTGACTGAAACTCACATGAATGAAACTAATAGAAGACAGACAAACCAGAAACAGTCATATTTGTACACACATTGGGATTTACTTTCAAAATCAATTTTTAAAAGGGTCCCCAAAGGACTTTTTTTTCAGTGCATCACTGTTAGCCTCAATCTCTTTTCCTACCTATTAGAACTGGAGTGAAGAACAACTGAAATACCCTCTTCAATCACTCTGTTATCTCTTTTGGGGAGCATCCACATGTCTACAGCATGATAGTTGCAACCATGACCCTCAACAGCAATATATTCTATTTGTTAAGTTCTTATTTCTGGTCTTTATTGGCAGTCCTTTGGAGACTGAGTTTCTCAAGCAGCTGTTATGGTGGCACAAAAACTGGGATGACAGCACTTTATTCTCTTAAAGAGAAAATACTTAATAAAAATTATAGAGCAAACTTTCTTCTCGCTGTTTCAGGATAGCATCCCTGTAACTCCATTGGTATTCTCAAAATTATTCTCTTGATATATCTTAGCAAAACCCAAGGCTTTTCACTTACATCACTGGGTGATTAAATATTAAAATAGACTGATACCCAGCATTAGGAAGGTGGTCTATCCTCAAAGTTGTAGCTGACCTTTTTGGTGACCAGAGAAAGGTAATGTCATTGCTTTCATCACTTTCTGATCCTGTTTTTTTCTGTCAGCATTTACTGTAAGGTTTGTGTGATAAGGGATGTCTCTTACCCTACATTTATACAGTGCCAGGTGCGCTGATGTTTCTGTTTACTAGACATAAAAAAAAAAAAATTGCAAGACCATTTAAAAACCAGAAGAGATACAAAGCTGACCTTTTCATTGCTTCATCCAGCTTGTGTACAGCGCCCTGGACTACACTGTTGTGCTTTGTCTGTGTACATTATTCTTACAATAAAATACCCCAATTTCATACACACGAGAACCGTGGGTTCAGAAATAGCGCATCGATCAGGCCCTGTTGTAAATATAATATGACACGGAGTGCAGATCAATATTCTGCTGTGCCTGCTACTACAATGCAGAGTGCGAGCAAATCATTATTTTTTGCTCCTAATAACTATGGGAGCTTAATTTCATAATTTTAAAGGTGAAGAGAAGTATTTGAAAAACAATCTCATTAGTGGCCACTTTGTGAGCCCCTGCCAGTGTGGGGATGGAGCAGGCAATAGCCATGCACAGGTGCTAAGCAAGCCCTTTTTCTGTTCATGGGCCCAAGGCATGGCAACTGTTCTGCTCCCCCTGTGCAGCCACTCTCTGCAAAGGCAGAAGTGCCTTTTCTGCCAAGTTTTCCAGAGCTCCAGAATGTTTGGGGAAGGCTGAGGAGAGGTTTGCACTTGTCACCAGGGTGCATTTTGCCCTGCGAGGCAGGCTGGGTGCACTCCCTGCCCTGATGCGTTGCATTCAGTACACAGAGCCTAGAGGAATTTCTTCTCTATGGAGCTGCAGACAAGATGACACAGGGATGGCTTAGAGTGCAAAGTAACCCAAACTTGCTCAAAACTTTCTCTGAACATCTCCTCCTCTTTTCATCTTCTCCTTCCAAAATTGAGAAAACCCAATTAGACTGACAGGGACTCAGTAAAATGTACTTTGTCTATCAAGGGCAACAAATCCAAGAACTGAATAAAGCAGCACTTTCTGAAACAGCGAAAACAAAAATAGCAAACCAGAAAGATAACCAAGATGAAAAAAATGTAAAATCAACAACTTCAGTAACAGTTATGAAACCTTTCCTAAAGAAAACTGCTAGGACAAGTTTATTCTCTCCCATGCTGTTACCGCCCTTGAAGTCTGAGATTGTCAAGGCTCAGGACTCCTGGTCATCCTTCTGACACCAAGGCCTTATCCAGACTGCATCCAAACCCAACTGCACAAGCTGTAAGTAGTTCACTCAAAAATTCATGAGCACCGAAAGGATCATCTGTAAATGTCCTCTTAGATGTAGAAGCCGCTGATTTTATTTAGTTAAAACTGGCCTCAGGTGATTGTCTTTTCTGTTTTCCTAAACATTAATTTCTGGTGTTTGAACTTCATTTCCAATGTTCTAACTTCAGTAATTGCTGCTTTAATCTTTTGCAACTTCACATGTTCTTGGTAATAGAGAATAATAAATGTAAATGTAACATTTAGGCCATCAGTAATTTATCCTGGGAGAGCAGTTCAAAGGGAGCATCAGCTTGAAACTCTTGGTTCGTTTGTGAAGTTTGAGGCAGGAGACCGAGCTGTCATTTGACTTCAAGGAGCCTTTGTATGGGACTAATTATAAGACAAAGCCACTGGACTTGTACTGATTAGTTATTTATATTTTTGATGAAGTTATCTGCAGTTATTTTTTGATCTCTAATTAGAGGTGACCTCTAAAGCAGGGGTTTGCTTCATTTTCCGGAAGAGCAGCTCAGGAATCATTCAATCACTCACTTAAAATAAATACCACGGTGATCTCAACACTCCCTAGAGTTGATTCTTAGTTAACAAGAGAAGAAAAACATCTGATTAAGTTCCCAGAGCTGGCTCTCTGAGTGGCTGAGGGCTTTTTTTAAATATGTCACACAGATGGAAAATGTTTTCTGATAGTATCTACAGCGAGTCATGACACTCTCTTTTAGATCCTTCATAATTTGTGAGACAGAATTAACAGCTGTTTTTAAAGTAAAATATAACCCCTGGGAAATGGGAGGAGAGGATGAATCCTGACGCTTCACTTTCTGACATTCTCAGACCAGGAAAGGAAAGGTTTCATTTTTGTCATTTAAATGCTAATATAATTTCATGACCACCTGTCACTCCATAAAATGTTTTCCGTTGCCTTAATCACATTCTGCTCTCCTCAGCAGAAAATTAGCTGATGCTAAAATACCAAAAGATTATTAGGGAAGTTTTATTTTTATGGGTAGATCATTTGGTACATAAGAATGATCTACTTGGGGCAATCTCCTAATCAAATGCTGATGTATGCAGCAGTCACTTTCAGATACTGGGGCGAACAAACTGATGTGTTCGATAGCCTCAAGGTGCACTGGGGGAGTTTTAGATTAGATATTAGGAAAAATTTCTTCACAGGAAGGAATTTCAATCACTGGAGCAGACTGCCCAGGGAAGTGGTGGAATCCCCATCCCTGGAAGCGCTCAAAGAACGTGAGGATCTGGCCCATGGATATGGACATGATTTAGTGAACATGGTGGTGGAGCTGGGTTAACTGTTGGACTTCATAGCCTTGGAGGGCTTTTCCAACCTTAATGATTCCATGGTCTGCACCAGAAGTGTCTCTACAGCTCTCCATCCCTAACTTCTGGTACTTTCAGTGGTGAATGCGACATCCAGGGGATAGAAAAATATTCCTTCAGGTGCAATGGATGAGACAACTCTGACTCCCTCTTATAGAAGCTTCCCCAGAAGTGAAGCAGCTTTCCTGTATTTTAGGGAAACAACAGACACAAGCTGCCTTCTCAATGTGTTTCTTCTCATAAATAAAATGTATTTTCAGCTGTTTTGACTAGACACTGTTTTCAAGTAATTAAGTAGAAAAAAATCAAGGTGCCTGGCAATATCTTTAAAAAAAAATAGGTAATAGCAAAGACACTAAAACATATCTAGAAGGAAGCAAGGGATAAAAACTTGGAAGCAGCAGTCTAGCAGATATTGAAGAGATCTGCTTTTGGAAGACAGGAGAAAGGTTTTGTCTGATAAATGCTGATGAGTACTTTCAGCCATGGAGGTTCACCAATTAGAGCAAAACTACCATGCTATGCCTTATTACTTTCCAGATTTCTTCCCACCTGAGTACCTTACTCAAAGAAATACTTGCTACCAAATCTTTGTTTATAGCCACTGTTAATAAAATCCTCCATCAACACACTTTTTTTGGAATTGCAGAATGTTCTGGATATTAGTTCCTATTCTTCTTACGTGAGGATATAGCATGGGAAAGGACTTTAACCTTCATCATCTTAGAAGATGACATATAGTTCTTAGCATGGTAGGAAAATTATAAAATATTTCCTTTATTTTTAGCAGAAATAATGATGAATTCCAGTTTAGTATTATAACCAGAAATTTAGTCATATTCTTCCAGTGATCTCGCTAGTTGGACCAGTCAAATATAATTAAATGGATTAAGTAAATGCTGTTAAATTTATTTTAACATTGGGATTAGCCATATAATGATAACATGGTCCACTTTAGCCTGTTAAAATGTTATTTTCCTAATGTATACTAAAACCAATGTTTTATTTAACCTCATGCCTTAGCATCATCTAAGATGATGTTCTTTCCTGGAGCAGAAGAACTCAAAGACTGAAAATCTAGTGCTCAGATTCTCATCCTCCTCGCAAATCTTGGCTAAGAATGAGTCTTCAGTCTTCCAGAGAGGTTTTTCTGCAGACCCAAGTGGCATTAAACAATCTCTATCAACCACTGACATCAGACTTCCCCAAATTCCTCCTAACTCTATTACTGCCCTTAATGGAACAGCACGGCTCGAGCAGTTACGGCTGCAGCCAGCACAGGCACTGCTCTAGTCTGGCCTTTGATCTGTAACAATTTGATGATCTGGCCTTATTACCAATTCAACAAATTTTATCTCCTTTTAATCTCAAACCTACTCCATTACAGTCGAGTCAGTTATTAATTTCTCATATAAACATAAAGTAAAAAATAAGGCCTTCAGAGGGACTGGGTTTTTTGATTTTTTCTAAATTCCTACTCCAGTGCTTAAAGAGCAAATTGTTCCCAGATATTTCTGAACAGCCCTACCGTTTTAACAGCAACTGGTTATTAGGAGTACATTTAAAAACAGCTTGAAATCTTTCTTTAGATAGTTTCTTTATGTTTCAGGGGAACCATGCACCCAAAGTGCAAACAATAAGGTAATTTTCCAGGCTTCTTTGGACTTTCATTATTACTGATTTGTCTCCATCATTGTTACAATGAATCTGAATTTTCCAGTGGAAACTACCCTTTCAGAGCATAGCTTACTATTTCTAATAAAAAGCCCTGATTATTCAAGATAGATGGGGTTTTTGTGTTTTGGTGGAGTTTTTTTAGCATGTTCCAAGTCTTACATTATAACATTACTACAAAAAGCTAATGGCTCAAATTTTTCAATCAAATTGGACTGTGTTCTTGAACAAGGCTACATGATTCTTGCAATAGGAGCCACACTGATTTTGGAGTGAATAATTTTTTTTGAAGCCAATCTGACAGCATTTTGACAGTCCCTTTGACACACTGCAGTTTCTCATTCTAAGACCTCAAAATAAAACCCAAGAAACCATGGAGCGATGCAGAATCTTGCACTTACAGTTTCAGCAAATGTTGCAGACAATTTCATAGGTGTCTTTCACACCAGTGGGAAACAAGCAAAGCCTCATCCATTGGTAAAGAAAGTTAGGTTTATTGGTAGAAGGGAACTTTTGGATCCTTTGGCAAAGATTCTGCAAATACAAGATGAAGATGGTATGATACTGTAGTTGCATGACAACAAATTTTCCCAACTGATAACAGAGTGTTTTTCACAATGTGTAACTTCTCAGTATCAGGATGATCGTTCCACTTCATTATTTACATTTGCTGCAGCACTTCCAATCCTTGGGAATAAGGTGGTAGCAACAGAACACACACATAAATCACTCAGGTGTCACAGTGGTAGATATTAAAAAGTCAAGGCTTGCCACAGCACTGGAATAGTTATGTCCTATTTTTAAAATGCTGGTGCCACTCTTCTCCCATACGTGACTGCTGAAGTGTAACCTTCAGCAATTCTGGACTATAATTGTAATTGTAAATTTAAAAAAAATTGTTCCGTATACTTTGAACAGATATTTATTATGCAGACCACACACACATCTATATGTGATGGTGTTGCACATAAAGTACTCATCAGACACTGGGAGTGTCTGATGGCTGCAAAATGAAGAGTCACTCTGTTGTACATTATATGCAAGCAAAATCAACATAACCTATTTTATAATAACCTGAAACAACTTTTCCTTCCCTAAAAAAAAAGCTACAGGACACTGTCCAGCCCTTAAACCTTGGAGCTATTGCTTGATTGCAGCAAGGCTGCTGCTGTCTCCCTTTTCAGAGGTATCAAAACTTGTCACTCCTGAATTGAGCATCTGACTGGAGACAAACTGTAGCCTAATTTTTCTCCCATCCAAATGGCAATCTGAGGACAGCACAGTTTTAGTATTTGCATACTAAACAGATGTTGGTATTAGTTATTTGGTGAATCCTGAGGGACATCAGCAGCATACAAAGAAATCAACATACTTGCACTGTCAGAAACAACTCTGAAAGAAAAGACAGTAAACACAGATTAAATTAATCTGAGAGGTAGGCAGGGTAGGCAAATACAACTGGCAATTTGAATGGGAATCCCTAACTGACCAGTAACAAACAATCCATTTTTGCATATAATTTTTTTAGAGACCATCATATACACCAGTGTTGGCACTGTTATTTACAAAAGCAGTGCTAGGCCAAGAGACTGGGACACAACCACCTGGATGATTAAGGAAGAGGAACCAGGGTTCAAACTGAGGTAGTTTCTGTCACAGCTTGGGCTTAGATCTCCTGAGCTACATTTCCCAAGCTCAATCTTTTGCTGAACCTGTGCTGGGAGGTCCAGCAGACTTCTAGTTGAGGCTGTGAGAAATTTTTCCTGGGTTGGCAATTAAAATCACATTAATTAAAACCAAGCTCAAATTTTGAATGATAATGACACTATAGAGAAAGAAGAAAGAAATAGGTATTTGTTTCACATAATCTGCAATAAGGGTTTGCATTTTGCTTCCTCACTGAAGACACTGGTATCTTTTATTTGGTTTGACTGATCATAAGAGAAGTAGCCAAGTTTGGAAATTGTGAGCAAAGCCTACTCTGAAATGTGGAAAACCCCCCAAACAGCTGAAACAGTTCTGAATCAAAAGTCCAACTAACACAGGCAATTCTGACAATATCCAAAAAGTGGATACTGAGGGCAGAGGGAAAAGCACACACCACCACCTTTCCTCCAGCATCCAAACATTTCCTGTTCAGGGGCTTTTTTAGCCAGGTATATTTTCTGTGTATTGAGCAGTTCTCAACAGGTGTATTTTCCCTGAACTGTCTTGAAACCATGCAAACTTCTGGCACTTCCAATATCCTTTTGTGGCTTCCTAAACTCAGGCGCTTTTAAAAGGAAGAATTGTCTTCATCTAGTCTAAGCAAAGATCCTCCCAGGATCACTGCAGGGCTCCATTTTTTTTATTGGAAGTGGGAATGGTATCCTGCTTCTTCAAATGACTCTATAAACTTCCTTTGCTTCCCCAGTTGTTTCTTTTCCAGACTAAAATTTATCCAACCAGTCATTCTTTAGAAGGCAGCCAGATGTCCCCAGTACAAGTGACTCATACTTTTGATGTGCAAAGAAAGATCAGAGGACAGTCTGCCTGTTCTAAATTCCTCAGAAAAACTAGTCTGGATCATTATGTCCTAAGTTGCTTGTCTGCTGTGAGGCACTCACTTAACAACCTTTTCTTTTACATGACTCAAAGCACACAGTCCTAACACCTGGGCCATTTCACCCAACTGAAACCGCAAAGGGACTGTAGTGGTTTGGCCAAAATACTCATTACTGTTTATCTTCTGTGAGATAAGAATTAGGAGAAACACAAAGCAGGCACCAATCTTGAAAGAACATCGCTTCCGGGACTATGCTTGCTAACCCATGACAGGGATTCACATTAGCTCTGGTAGAAATGATTTACCAACTGTCCCTGTTTGCTGTGTTACCATGCTGTGACAAACATTTTTTCTATCACATTGCAGAGTGTATTTCTATGTTCCAGAGAGCTGAACGTTTCTGCACCAGGACCTTCAGCCAGTGGAGCACCAGCCACAGCACATTCAAGAAGTTTGACTGCTGCCCTCTGTGCTCCTCTGGGGTTATAATGGCAGTGGAACCCCCTGCTCTTGCTTTTGCCTCTGTCCACAAGAGACTCAGGCAGTGGAACTGAACCCAAACCCGCTGCTGGGGCCTGTGTGGAGAGGGAAGTCACTACACTGGACCCACAGGTGTTCACTCAAAAGTTCTGCTAGAACATACACGAGTCCTGTGTTTGCCTGCTGCCCTCCGCAGTGACATGAACCGATAACGGGGCCTTTGGAACAAAGCTATGTATTGACTATGAATATTCCAGGTGATAAAATTTTCTTGATATTTCCAAATTCTTGTACTGAACTCATAAAGGCCATACTGCATCTGCAGCAAGCAGCTTTATATTTAAAATACAGCTTCTGGTGGAAAATACCTTGGATTCATTAGAGTGTCTGTATGGGAAGCCACTAATGCATTGCTTTCCTCACACAGAATTCTACAATTCCAGCTGTTAATTAAATCACTATATTCTCAATTTAAGCTATCTTAGCATAACTGACTCATACTTTTAGTGTGCAAAGAAAGATCAGAGGACAGATTGCCTACTCTAAATTCCTTTGAAAAAATAATTCAAATCATAATATCCTAGTCTGCTTCTCTCCTGTGAGGCACTCGCTTAACAATCTATTCTTTTACATAAGTCAAAGAGCAATTTAATTTTAAAATCACAGACCTTGAAATTTTACAACTAGCCCAATTATCATTTTAAAAACTGATGATTTAACCATTAAAGTATACCCAATTAGAAATGTCACATGTGCCTAATTTATATAAATGCTACTTAAATTACAATGAAATGGATTAGTTTTCAAGATAATTATATGTAAAATATAACTTAATAATTTCAAACACTGAAGTTTATCCCTATAATTCTCCCTATTTGTCCTCCTTTCCCGAGCTGGAGTACAAATTGGTCATATTTCACCAATGACAGGATTGAAGTGCAGTATTAATGGAAATTAAACCCAAAATTTCTGAAACACAGAAATGGGAAGATGCTATGAAGCATATCTGTCCTGAAGGACAGACAGTGCTCATCACCATAGTCAGTAACATTGTCAGTATTGTCATTTAACACAGAAACAGTGGGCAAAGAGACTCCATTTCCAAGACACATAGAGAGGACGCACTCACGGAAATCTATGAATTTTTTTTTTTTTTTTTTTTTTTTTTTTGCTTGACAGTAAAAGAAGCTGCCTGGTTTTTGCTTTGCCCAGTAATATGACTCAATTGACTACACTGATAGCTTCAGTTTGTAGGTATTGAATGCTAAAGCATCATTTTGCTGCCTTTAGAATAACATTTCTTACAGACAGCATTGAAAAACATTTAATATTTTCATGAACAAAAGTGTTAAGATGCCTTCACAATTACTGTGTAATAACATAGCATTTATTCTGCTCTGGGTGATGAATTTATTCTTTCATGTAATGAGCTGTCATGATTTTCTTTATTACTTTTTTTTACTGAGCAGGAGGTTGCAATACAGTAGGTGTCTAGGTTAGCTTGTCCCCAGAGCAGTACTTGATATGCAAAATACAACTTATTAGTTTTCAATTTGCCACTAGCTTAGTTAGGAGATGCAGTTAAAATTCCTCAGCAGCAGGTAACACTTCTGCATTATAAAACGGTGTTGCAGGTGATGTGTGAAGAAGAAACACGATGCAAAGTTAGCCTCACCAGGTTTCACCCAACCTGCAGTTTATGTAACTCGTGAAAGGCAGTAGGAAGAGGAATGCAATTTATCTGTAACTCAAACACAAACTGAAAAGACCAGGATAGTTCATTGTCAGCACATTTAACCTGTTCCAAGGGGTGCAGTGGCAGCTAGTTAAGAGATGAATGTATGCTATATTGGTCCTTTCTTCTTGGACAGTAATTAAGAGGAAAAAGGTGAGGATGGCTGCTGAGACAGTGGTTGAGGTGACAACATGAAGATTCAGAAGTGAAGGCAAGTCCATTACAACCTGAATTTATTACAGAAGTATTAATGTTCTGCATCACATAAAATTCCTGGGAATGAAAATCAGACAGAGGTTCAAAGATGTAATTTGAGAAATTGGAGAAAAAACAGATTAAGGCAGAGGAAGGGATTGTCCAGTGGCTGAACAAGTTTGCAGTACTGCAGAACAAAAAGAGAAAATGAAGTTTAACATTTAAACACTCAGATTTCTTCTATAAGATATGGGTCCATCAATTAGAAATTATGGAACAAAGAGATGGAGTTCTGCTTAGCAGATTATACACAAACACAATGACCCTCAAAACTCATGCGGATTCACTCCTGAAATTACTCAGGATGTTTCTGATGGACATAAAGGAGTATTCATGTTACCATACTGGATAGAAATATTCTCTGTCATCCTAGAATAGGTCAGTTCAAACTGGGGAAAAAACAGAAGAGTTTCCCTGGCAAAGAGAGAATGATGAGGCTATTTCATGAGAACAGACTAAAAGAGCTTGCCTTGTTTAGCCAACCAGAAACCTGAGAAGGCTACTGTTGGTCTCTCAGGATAAATGAAAATGCCAAAACCAAGGGAGCAAGAGGAGTTACTGCATCTTGAAATGTAATGGTAGTTGGAGAACAAATTGTTAAAACAGACCACTAAGAATCTTCGAATAGAAATTAGTGATAAAGGACTACCCCCAAAGTATAGTTGTGAAAGAGGATATGCCAGCAAAGTTACAGTGGCTGGGGTTTTGATACAGGAGGTCCTTTCTGGATTTAGTTTTTGCAACTCATCTTTAAAGGGATAGATACAGCTCAGCTGAATTCCTGAGAAATTTCTTGGAAAAAAAGCATGATTTGATTTTCTCTGGTGCTAACAGTTCAGTAACCTTCATGAGATAAAACTTTTCTATAATGATGTGGTTTTCTACCCTCAAAACTAGCAAAATACCAGTAAAACGTCACCCAAACCATCTTTGGTGTAATCAAGCTCGATAACCCATAACCTCTGTCAACAGGGAGACAGATTTCCACGCAAATCCAGCCATTCTGTTTGGTTTTGCAGAGCAAAATGCTGATTTACCCCATCCCCAGCTGCTACCAGAAGCAACTTGATGATATTAGTGTCCTACCTGTCACAGAATCACAGAATATTCCCAGCTGGAAGGGATCCACAAGGATCCTTGAGTCCAGCTCTCAAGTGAATGGCCCATACAGGGATCAAACCCACAACCCTGACATTATTAACACCATGTTCTGACCAACTAAGCTGATCTCACTGGCAGTTGTCTTGAGGTCAATGACTATTCCTAGCACACAAAATATTTCCAGAGTCCTTGAGATTATGCCCTATGCACCTGCTGGCCATAGAAATATCCTGATCTGTGGGGATAACTCCATGTGCAGGTATACAGCATGCCTCTTTTTTAAATGATGACACAGTAAGACAATGATGGTACAATGAAATGATGCCAAATGCTCCATAAAGTCAATAGGCTTGAAAGTGGAAAAAATATGACTGGAGTGAATGACTCTAAGGCACAGTAAATATATTCCTTTTATTAGTTGTTTACAGTCGTGGCAATAACATGGGTATGCTATAATGGTGTATGTGTTTATTTGCTGCATGAAAGATGTATTGCCACAAGCTATTTGCAGCTGACAGCCCCAGCAAAACAACATTTGTAATGCAAAATCAGCATATAAGGGGCTCATCCTCATTAAGTATGCAACAAAGCATGACAACTCAATAAAATACAGGGATGCTCTCAGCAAATGTCAGATCTGTCTGCCTCTTGACTGATTATGATCTCTGCTCTTACATGCTTGTGGCACCTGTACTGGGTCATTTTGTTTGATGGTTTCATACTCTGACTCATGTTTTGCAGGTGATTTGGCTCAGAGGGTTAAACCCAAGAAGAGGAGAAGGGACACGCTAAGGACTACTGGCTGACCTCGTTTTACTTCTTCTTTGCCACGCTGTGCAAAAGAGACCTTCACTCTGAAGTACTTCATGCATCAGTGACACACACAAACTAAACAATTAACTGATCAACATAGATCTTTCCTCTAATGCAACCATGTGCTACTTACTAGGTGCTTTTTAACCTACTCAATAATCTCTAGGCTGAGGTGAAGAGAGAATTATTTGCACAAAGTGACTCAGTAAGTCCGTGCTGGAACCAGATGGAGAATAAGACAATTGTCATTAGTAAGTCACAATTACAATCACTACACACCAGAAAGCTAATAGGAACATTTTACAGTTTGTGCAATGAAGACGGTAAACCTAAATTGTAAGCTTGCTATGGTGAAAATTCTTGGACAGTCCCACCCTAAAAGGAGGATTCATATATTTGGAGTACCAGGGACAAAAGTTTTCAAAAAAACACTAATTCAGAATTGTCAGGTTTTGCTTAGACTCTTGATTTCAGGTTCTTCTCTTCAGCCAAGTGATCAGTCACTGTGATTTATAATAATCCATAGGTGTTTGCAATAGCACTTCTGTTGCAGGTCTTACCCTCCATCTGTCATAACACTGAGCATCACAACCAATGCATCTTGGGAGACAGAGTCTGGAAAGGGAGCAGGTGACACAGATACAGCCTTGGTCCTGAGGGATTCCCAGGACAGCTACTCTTTGGTTTTCAGATAAAGCAGAGAGATGACCTTTGACCGGACCAGATACTTCTTATTACTGTTTCTGTTTTTCTGAGAGAAATTTCAGTTAAAACTAATTTCTGACAGAGTAAATTGGCTTTTTCATTTTGTATATGCCATTTTCATTGAACTCTCCTGCCTCACCTAAGCTGTGACTGTAGCTTATCATTACTCATAACTTCAGCTATTTAACCTTTCTTTTGCTTCCTAAGAACCTAGACACCCAAAACTGGAAGTTGTGACTTTGCTGTAAAAGACTGACACCTGAAATTTGGGGAACTATTGTCACATATTTCTACACATGGAAAATTTGGCAGAGGACAACAGACACTTGGCAATCTTTCCACTAATCCGCTCACTTAGGACTAAAGCAATGTGCTTAGCCTTGGAACCATCAAATGGGTGATGGTCATTCCTTCATGCTTAGAGTCCCTAAATAACTCCAGGTAGCAAAAAGCTCCAATAAAATGGATCTCCTCACAAGGATAAATGGTCCCAAGCAATTTTCAGACATACGTGTAAGACCTGCAGTGTTCAACTCCTTAGATCAAAAAAGAAAAAAATACTAAAGAATGAATTCAATGATATGATAGAGCTCTCTTGATCCCAGGATCTTTATTCACTGGATAAGAATAACAAGAACCAATTTATTGGCAAAAATCCTGCTTCACAGTAGTAGTGGAAGGGGCTTGGAGGAATAGCGGAAATATCTTGTTAGAAACTATTAGAGCAGATATATTCTCCAGGTGATCCTGGAGACTGTCCAAAAGAGGAGCTCCGACAACAAATACCAGATTCTAGAAATCGGATGCACAGCCTTCATCGCATAAAACAGCCAGTGTGAACTTGCAGTGATAAAACATGGAATTAGTTTTAAATACTACTTCACAATTTTTGGTCCCTGAGTAGCTGATGGAATCATCTTTGAAATAATCACTTTATACAAGTCATTTAGAATGTAAGCTTTTGCTGGAAAAAACACAAGATTTCCAAAGGTGACCAAGGTCTTTTAATTTTACTTACACACACTTGTGAGATTGAAGGTAGCAGTCTCATGCCTTGCTGTTAATTATTTTGATTATGTATCATATACTTTGAAGCATTTTCTGATTGACTTTTCTTTCTAAGGAGATGTAGTTCATAGAACACAGTTTTTTATCTCACTGCAATTTCCTTTTAATTATTAACACTGGGAACTCCATGTAATATCCTGGCATTTATTATTTTTCTTTTTGGTATGGGAAATTAAATTGTATATGAGATCACATAAAAGCAAATGTGAATTTTAGAAATAAGTGTGCTATAATGACTACACAGAAAGTTGCATCTGGTTAATTAGGTAGCTGGGAGTATCTTACTGATTTAGAGGTGCACTAGAAAGTGCTCCTGTACACGTGCCTCTTCCATGGCAGAGCCTAATTATCAGTGGCAATACAAAGTGGAGGAGAAGGGAGCGAAAAGGTTGTTTCCCTTTGATTCAGCACTTTCTATAACTTTGCAGGTTTTTTATTAAAAGCCAAGACAATGCTTCCTTCTTACCTTACCAAAGATACAACATTTCTAAGAGCTCACAAAGGATGTTAAATACCAAAATTCTCCAGAAAATCAGGTCAGTAATCAATCTGTGTTATTCTAGTCAAGCAAAGAACAGAGCATGAAGGATGGAACACGAGTTACACCCCTTTTTAAAATGAAATCCTTTAATATTTTTCATTTTTATTGTCATATCTTTCAATTAGAGTGGTATCTTTCCATGAGGAATTAGAAGTATTAGCAATTTGGCTTGTGGTCTTATTTCTTACCCTCTTTCTTCTGCTTTTCATATTAACTGATATACTGATGAGTATTACACTTATAAAATTATATGACATGGATCCTACCATTCCATTCCTTCAGCGGAACAGAACCTGAGCCAGCCTTCTCACAGCCAAAAGTAAGAAGAAATGGCTTTCATGTTTAATTCATTAAAGTAGTGTGACAAGCACCTATTTAACCAACTATGGTAGCTGGCTGCAGTGGAGAAGCCTTTAAAATAGATAAGCTGGATGAGTTATATTTTTAATAGGCTGGTGCACGGCTAAAATGATCTGTAATATAGAATTTGGAAAATTCTATACTCCACTGCATCAGCACTAATTTGAAAGACTCTCCTAGCTAACACTCCAGATTTGTGTCTCTGAATATGTGTGAATGCTGATACATTGAAATGAGTTCAGGTTAGGTTCCTTTTTGCATAAGGGCTCATAGCAGGGCTTCATCACACGGAGAGGAGACCCACGAGCAGCCCCACACCAGGGCTGCTCTCAAACAGCCATTAACTACAGCTCCACATAAAAAGGACTGACAAGGATCATAAATTGGGACCAAAAGTATTTCAGTCACACTACCTGGCTTTTAAAATTGCAGTTGAGCAAATGCCAGTGGGATGGCATTTCCATGTATGAGAGCCTTATCCAGGCTCTCCTAACCCTGGGGGGTCAAAATGCACTGCTGTTCCCAACTCTTCCATTGGTTGGGACACAGCTTCACTCTGCCAGCTGAATAAGAGATCAGGGTTTGAAAGGATCTTGTTGTTTGCCATACCAAACCACTCATTTTTGGCTGTATGGAACAGCTGAGATAATCTGCAATAATTTCACTGTTTTTCAGCTTCACTGCAAACACGAGGTGTGAAATGACCCATGTTAAAAAAAACACCTAAACAACAAAAGTCCACCCACACACAAAAAATCTCAAACCTTCAAACAACACTTTGGTTTTTTTAACTTTAACCTGCCACTTCACCAGCTGTTAAATTGTGACATACACATCCCACTGCCCAGCAGTCTCGAGAGTTTTAACCTGAACCAGAAAGATGCCTGTCCTTTTCACAAAAGACAATAAGGAAGAAATTTTACTAAGAGAAACTGCCTAAAACCCCATTTTCTGCCTTGTCTCCTACTTTCCTGGCAGCTAATTACTTGCACAGTCAATAGTCCTCCCAGCTACATTGGCTCCCTGTTTACAGAGTCATTAACTGAGGAGAAGACAGCGCAGTGAGCAAACACCCATTCTGTAACACCACATTTATGGGGGAGTAGTAAAGGATCAGCAACATTCACAGGGATACCCACACACCCCCTGTGTCCCAGAGCAGACTGCTGGGGCTACAAAGGGAACACATGAAGCTTGGGTCACCAGACTTTAGCTTTGAACTTGATCCTGCATGAATAAATTTGAAGTTCTGCTCTCAGTACTTGCATTCTTCGGGGGAATCTCAAACGAAAACATTTGAAATCTGCAGAGGAACTCAAGCCAGAATGACATAGATGCATTAGGTATTAAAATATCAATGTACTAATGTCTGCATTTTTTAAAGTTATGGATTAAGTGATTTGATACAGTGGATAAAATAATCCTTACATTTCCCAAAAATCTAGGAAGTGTCTGCATCAAAAAATATATCTAGAGCACTAAATTCTACTCATACTTGAGAAAAATGCTGAGATCAACAAAACCTCAAGATATTTTTTCATGACTTCACAGTGGTACTGATGCTCCCAGATGTGCCAGGAATAAGCACCAGCCCAAGACACTCAAAGTTTATTGTTTTATCTTGAGCTGTGCAAAAAGACAACTTCTGGTACAGAAAATATATGCAACTGGAGAGATAAAGTGTAAATCTATTTTTTCTTTTCTGCATGGCCTGTGGAATACTTGCCATTGGAGAAGTTCTGCTGCTCATTTTAAGTCACTGCAATCAGACACCCCTTACTTTGAGCTTCAGAAACTGTTATGGCCACACACCTGCTGTGATTGCTTGCTTGAGGGTTCTCTATCCAAGCAGGAACCACAAATAGTGCACAAATCCCCATTATTCTGTGCATCTCCATGTCAGCAAGAGAGAAGCAGGAGATGACACCAGGTTACTCAGGAGAAATAGCTTCTGTAACAATCAGCAGTATTGCAGGGGGTGTCTAGGGATGCTTGAAAGGGAGAAAAAAAGGAAAAGAAAACTGCAGTATAGAGGCCATCATCCCACATGGGTCAAAGGAAACAATACTGAACTGATTGAAGTCTTCCTACACGGTGACACAGTCTCATGGGACACATAGAAACATAAGAGGAGTCTGATGGAAAAAGCCCAGCAGAACAGAAAGGGGTGGAGATGAGGAAAACCTAAACTCCACAGGGAGCTGCTCAGGGGAATGAAAGAGAAAACCAAAACTTCAAGCTGTTGCACATTTTTGGAGATAAAGAAAAAAACAGTGATGTGCAGAGGGTTCAGTGAGATGCAGAAACAGAGCCAAGAAAGCAGAGAAATACAGGTGGGAAAGATGTAGCACAGGTTTGTGTGAGAAATGAGGGGGAAAAAAACAAATAAGGAAAAGAAGGCAAAAAAATCCCAGAGGATTAAGGAGGCATTATTAAAACAATAAGGTGGCAGGAAGGGGTAAATAAGGAAAAGCTCTACTGATCATCCAGAAAAACAACAGAAGAGATGCAGCCAGCAAAAACAATCTGTGCTGGGAAGAAGCAGGGTGACTCTACAGTTTGCTGTGTCAGACTTTGTACTTTTTGCTTGAACTGTTTCCACCTTACATAATTTCTCAACTTCTTCTGTTTTAGCAGACTCTGGAACCACTTGAAAATAAGCTTTTAAAGTAAATATATGCTTATAATTCAGCTTTAGAAACTCACTTTTTAAGTACTGTAAATTATTTCCATAGAATATTTCAGTATTTTGCCAAATGAAATGCTGTTTCTAAAGCAATCGATATGCAAAATTTAAAAGAGTCATTCCAGACACTTGGCTGCACCATATGAAGCATTGCCTGTGGCTCCAGTGCTGGAGAAGAAAGGACATTTCTGTGGCTGCCAGCCCCGGTGCTACAGTAAATTATGCTAGCTCACATGTGACTCCAGGGCCAGGCTTTGCTGTAAGAAATTAATGATAAACAGCAGTTTTCAATTCTCACCTTAGTCTGTAAGAAAGAACACGTGTATGGCCAGTAAGCCAGGAAAGAAGGAAGTGAGAACACAGACGTGATGCCACTGGTTTGATACCCATTGCAAAAAGTTCAAAATGAAGAAATCATAAAGAACCTCACAGATAAAGAATTCATATTGCAAGATACCAAAATCTGAAGAGAAGAAGCAGAGAGGGAGAAGATAAAAGCTGCAGAAGAATTACCCCTTTACAGCAGCCCACAGGTTCCACTGGCCCATCCCATTGGGTAGAAGACTGTGGCCACGATGGATTCATCAGATGATGACACCAAAAGTATGACCATATTTAATGCCCAGCTGGACAACCTGTCTGACTCAGGCCACAACTCTGTGCTGTAGATGAATAATTGTGTGTTCAAAAGTTTTGTGTGCATGTGACCTTGCTCTGAAATGTCCAAGCCTGGCAGAAGATTCCCAAATAGAGAGAGACAAAGATTTGAGGGCTAACTCGTAGGAGCCATGCACCAATCTGTGCTTTACTCAAATTTGTTGATTATTTTAACAAGAATATTTTGAGGCTTTTTTCTTTTGCGTTAGGATAGGTGAAAGGCTGATTTTTAAAAAATTCAATTGAATATTGTTTAAAAGATCCCTTTGTAGCTGACAATAAAAAATAAACTTGGCCAAGAGTTATTGTGTCTGAAATTTTAAGGAATAAAGGCTTTTTTCTCTTTTAAACTTATTCCTTATGTTTAGCTGGAAATCTTCAGCACACAGTAAATTTTTAAATGAATAGTCCTTGAACTGAAGATCATTGCTGTATTCCCATATGTACGCACTCTTCCTTACATACCAGTGCAATTTAATTCTCCTTCCTTTCAGCACCTATTCTATATCCAACCTATGCCTGTCATTGCCTAGAAATCTAAAGACATTTTAATTCCCAGATGGACCCAGTAGGGCAACAGATTTTGTTGCCTCCTGTTCTCCTGTGCGATCACATAAATGGTAGTTGGAGCCCAAGAAACATAAGTGCCAACTGCACACTCGACTGTGGAATTCCAAGAGGCACTTACATGTTTGGTAAATGGCTCAAGTTTGAAGAAAAAAGCTAGAATAGAATTCCCTCCCTGGAGATTTTTGTCTTATGCTTTTATAAGGATAGGCAGAAAATGTTTCAGCACTATTTTGTAGATATAAAATATAATAAAACCACTTTGCTTTTC
Source organism: Coloeus monedula (assembly GCF_965178545.1). Taxonomy (NCBI): domain Eukaryota; kingdom Metazoa; phylum Chordata; class Aves; order Passeriformes; family Corvidae; genus Coloeus; species Coloeus monedula. The sequence goes on from NC_138787.1 coordinate 9,408,399, forward strand.
ATTTAAATATTTGCATGTATGAATTATACCTGATTTCTGAGTAGATTTTTGAGTTTTCATCAGGAAGGTCAAGCTGCAACACTAACAACATAAAACATCATTGAGCTGGATGTGCTATCATAATTCATGAGCAAATAAAGTTATGAGGCTGCAAGTAAGGAACTTTTAAAATCTCTTGCCAGTCCTTTGCTTACTAAGCAGATAACTGGGAAGCCTCGGAAAGAGTAAAGAGCAGAAAAGAGCAATGTGTACTGTGTTGAATTTTCAAAGAAGACAGTTTGAGATCTACAGATGGCACAAACTTAAACAAATATCAGAATTGAAGGAGATTTTAAAAAGTTCCAAGTAGCCAAAGAGTTGAAGTGCATTGTGACAGATTTTTTTTGGTCCCACAACTCCTACAAAAGCATGTTTATAAATACCAGGTGGAAGGCCAATAGTCTGCCAGAATTACACTTACCCTTCTGTGCAATATGGTTCTCAGGTACTCTGAAAGCTTTTTGAGCCATTGTCCTTTTTTAAATTTTTTTTTTCCCTTTTACTTTTCTATTTTTATAATCTACCCTCAGAGCAAGTCACAAAAGATTTTGGTTCTATGTGTTTACAGCCTCCTTGTAACAAAGTATTGAACTTAATCCCGAAACCTGGGTAGCCCAAACAATGGCACTGAAGAACAGTTTGAGGGAGATAACCTCACCCAACACAAAGAGCTATTACAGTGCTGGGATTTTGTCATCCAGGACCTTTTTAAAAGTGGAGGTACAACATGGCAAAGACTGATACTCTGCCCATAGAATAGTTTTGGGAGGAGAAGTTGGTTTAGCTTTTAAATGGAAACATGGCCACAAGTGTGTAACTTCATTGTGCTCACTGTTGTTAGAGAAGAAATAGAACTGTTGAGCAGAAGTGAATTACCTCATGTCTGACAACAGTGACATCAACAGGGGAGATTGGCTTTAGCAAACTAGAGGAAATATGTACCTATTGCCTTAATAAGAACTTTTTTGTTATTGGTTAATCTGTCAGTTATACTACAGAGCCCTCAAAATGAGTGACTCAAACTCATGATTCCCATTAATTGAGATCTTGAACTGCAGCTGGTAGAGCTGGGGGAGAAATGGCAATTTAGAAGGAAAGGCCAATAGAGAACACCAAGAAATATCCATGAACACAGCAAGTCACTGAAACAAGTTCAAGCAAGAATTTTATATTTATATATATAGGCAAAAGGAAAATTGAGCTTCTGAAATGAAAGATGAGGAGAAAAGGTGTTACAAGTTAGTGGCACTGACTTTACTTTGAGCAATCTCTATTTTAAAAGCTAAGTGAAGAAGATCAATTCAGTTATCAGATGAAGACTAAGTTATCAGTTACAGAAATTTATAGAATGTTACACTCCTAAAAATAATACATCTCTTGGAAGTTATCTGCTTCATACGAAAATCCAAAAACAAGAAGATTTAATAGATTTGATCATGCTGAGGCAAACATGTTGTTTTAAATAATTTGTGGAATTGCTCCTCCAAGGACAGATGGTAAAGGGGATCACAGACTCATAACTGAAAAAGATCCCCAGACAGCTTAAACTTATAGAAAGCTATTAAATGTGAAAAAGAATGAAACTGGAGCAGATTGACAGTTCTGAAAACTAAACAACAGAATGTAACATTAGTCTGGGTTAGGAGGGAAAAAATTATGGAGAAATCTGCAAAATGAAACCAGACTGAACTTGAGGCAAGACCAATAGAAGCAGATGAAGACCTAAGCAGTGTCCTGTCTCTGGAAACTTCCTGTAACTCAAGCAGCAACTCAGTTTTGCAAAAACCTACAGGAGAAGTAGAACTTTTTATAGAGAAAAGGACGTATGCTGGCTCGGCAAAGGAAAAAGGACTTTTTTCCATTGGCTCTGAAGCCTGCTGTGATATTTCTGCTCCCTGTTCTTAACAGTTTCCAAACCTTCCGATTCATTGCAGATGTGCTCCTTTCTCTCCTACTCCAACTCCTAGTCTGGAAAAGCCTCTCCTGGCTGAGCTTTTCCTTTGCTGAAAGCAACTGAGCACTCCCTCCAGAAGGTCTGCACGACCCAGTGCGACAGCCAGAACCAGGCAAACAGTTGGCTTCCTCCTTGGCTGTGCAGTCACATATTTTAAGAAATAGAACAGACTGTAGCACACAGCAGATAGTGAGCAAGTAGAACATGTGCACCATCCATGAAAATAACAAAAAGGGTAAGAGCCAGGTCCCCAAGGAGTTAACATAACTTGTAAAAATAATTATATTTTCTGATATGTGTACGGAGTCAGAACTGAGAATGAGGATTATGACTGGAGTGTGATACTGCACTTTATAGTATGGCTAAAGAAACTTCAGCTTGAAGAGCCCCAAAATAATGCAGGTTTGTTTCTATGTACTAGAAAATGAGGTGAATTTTGGTTCTAAATTACCAGCTCCAATATCTATTGCAACTTTATTAGAGAATAGAGTTACTGAACATTTAATTTCAGATATAAAACCCTCTCTTTGCAAGATACAACATGCCAGTTGAGAAATTGTCAGACAACATTGTAATTTGACTGTTAAGAATGCAAATTATTAGCAAGACAACATGATTTTTGAAGGTTGTCTTAAGTTCAGGGCATCCACAGTGCCTTGGCCTATGGAAAATAGTGGTCAAAATTTGTTGAAAAACACTTAAAACTTGGATGATCAGTGATGAATCTCTACGCAACTTGATTGTAAATGAGAGCATCACCCTCAGAACCAGAACTGTCAAGTGTGAAAAGTTGTTTGATAGCAAGTTTAGAATTTTGAACTCAGTAATTGGGTGTTTTGCTCAACTATAAACTCACTGAGGCAAACACAGCAGTCTTGAAATATCTATAAATGCCTTACAAAAGTCAAAACACACATCTCAGTACACCAGCCTTACAGCCCTGTGACAATTTATCTCCAATTGCAGAAGAAGGGGTGAAACAGCTATATTACCACAGCTGTTCTATTGACATGATTATTAATCAAAGACATGCCTGTAAAAATTTAGGAGACACCTTTTTTCCTACTTTTGAGAAATAACAACCTGAGAAATATTCTGAACTTCCAAGATCCAAAACAAAATAGATGGCTGAAAAGCAAGTACATTGGAAAATACCAAGGGAATGGAGCAATGCAGGAGGAACTTGAAAAGCCTGACAGCTTTTGATACATGTGTGTATTGTCAGGGGGCTGGTTTTTTTTCCTCCCATGAGGAAGAGAGAATTACTGGCCTTTTAGGAAGCCTGCAACATCCTTTGCACAGTCTAGTTCAAACCAGTTGTTACAGAGTAGTGTTATTGTAAAGGGAGACAGAAGTTCCCTTTCTCACATATTTTCCTTTAAGGGTTTGTTATCCTCTTTGTTATGTGAAAGACTCGGAGCTGAGGGCTCTGATCTCTCACTAATAGCCCCACATTTACATTACACTGTGATGAATAGAGAAGGCACTACACCACCCAGCCAGAGAAATAAAAATACCTTTGTTCAGGACAGCACCAATAAAATCAGATTTTCCCGAAGGCAGAATGGAGGTTGACTTTTTATTCCTTGGAATGCAAGGAGTAATAGAAATATTTACATTTTTATATAAATAAAACATCTGAACACTCAAGGAGCCTTGCTCACTGCTCCTGGTTTTAGTAGCTAACCTTTTGATTGCCTGAATCACCTCTATCCTTGGTCATAGGTGAGTAATTTACTTCAGGTCAACAGCCTTAGTCAATTTCTAGGTAAAATTTATGTACTTGGACTTATGCTTTAAGTAGATTTTTGAGTGTTGCCATAGCTAATGATAAGTAACACTCTCGAAGAGAGATACCACTCCTGCTGTACCAGGATTTTCACTGAACTGCAGCAAAAGTGATCAGGATGAGGTAGGTATGGGGTGTGCATCCTTCTGTGGTTTATCTGGAGCTACCCACTGCTGAATGGCAGTTCTTATGGTCACAGCTTTCTACAAAAATAACTATGGCTGAACAAGAGCTCATTCTAAAGTAAAGGGCAATAGACATGCTGAAAATGATTCTTCCTTATTCCTCACATTTGGGGTTTATCTGTACAGTGTGCATACCAATAAAGCTGTTTTTTTCGGATCTTTCTTAGTGCACCTATAATTTGGGGACTTTTAACAATGGGTTATCAAAATTTTAAAGCTTATTTTGATGTTTCTATTACATCTTCCTCAGTAGGTGAGAATGGTTTGGCTACACAGTACAGCAGTAATTTTACGTTTTAACAGCTTCCTAATTGTTGGGGCCCTCCCCCTGCCATGTGGTCCTGGGAGAGGGGATCCTGAGGGCACAGACACGGGGTTTCCCTAGGCCCTGCTCAGCCTCGTTCCCCATGGGTTGGTTTGTGTTCCCCTGCGTGGGCAAGGACCCTCGGGTCCCGTGATTGCCTCAGTTCCTCGGCAGAGCCCCGGCCATGCGGCTGGAGAAACAAACATCTCTGAAACATCTGTCGAGAATTGGTCCATATGTATTTCTTTTCCATGGGCCTTGTTGCCTGATACGCGTGTTGCAATATCTGCACTGTAACAAATGGTAGAGAAATGCTGGCAAGACACCGATCCCTAAGGACAGAAAATTCGTGAGTAAAAACCACTCTAGATCTCTCTCTTCTCGCCTTGGTTTGGATATTCTCTCTAAATTATGGAGGAACCGTGGAAAGACTGTTGGCTCTCAGAGCCTCATATGGACATTTATCTTAAACTTGAAAAGATTCTTGAACAGCGATTTGTAAATTTAGTTTAATTCAAGCTCAAAAGGAATTGAAACATTTCCTTTCATGGTTGTTTAAGAACTTTTTCTATGTTTCTTGGGATTTAATTCTTACCAAAGACTTTTAGAAGACCGTTTGAACACAGTTCATTTCTGAGTCAAAATATATGCCGATGGAAGAATATTTTCGGGAATATTATTTAATTACCGAGACTGTTGAGCAATGTCAGCTGTGTCCTGGCGAAGGGAAGCGTGGCGCAGGGACCGTGCGGCCCAGGCCCCGTGCACCGAGCGCTCTGCGAGCAGCAGCGAGGCAGTTCCCGCGTGCGGGCGGAGCCACGCGAGCCGCAGTGTCGGTGGCGGAGCGAGGCGCGGCGGGAGCGGCGGGACCCGGCGGTGCCCGCCCGGCCCAGCACAGCGCGTGGTGGAGCGAGCCCCATGAACGCCCGGCTGAGAGGGGCCGCACGCAGGCGGCGGCGGCGGTGGCGGTAGAACAGAGCCGCGCCCGGCCGAAACATGCGCTAGAGCAGGGCACGGGGGGGGTCGTCGCTCGGGGGCCCGGCCGAGACATGGGTGCAGCGCCTGGCAGCGGCAACGCAGCTGAGAGCAGAGGAGCAGCCCCGAGAGCTCCAATGCGGGAGTGAGCGAAAATGAAAGAGAAACCAGGAATGTAGCGAGACAGAAAACAGCAGCCACTCAGAAAAAGGAAACAATCACCATAGCTAAGGTTTTAGGTATAGTAAAATGGTGTAATGTTAAACAAAATTATGGTTTTATAACAAGATGTGACAACCAGCAAGACACATTTGTTCATAGAATTGCTATTAAAAAGAATAACCCTGAAAAATGCATCCCAAGCTTGGGAGATGGAGAAGTGGTAGAGTTCAAAATTGTGCAAGGTAGAAAAGGGTTACAAGCAGCAGAGGTCGCTGGGCCTGATGGTGTTTCTGTAAAAGGCAGTATATATGCCAAAAATTGTAGTCATGTTTGACAATATCTCCATTATAAGCCCCTCCTAGAGTCTCCCTTTCCTAATCCCACCTTTCCCTTTTACCTTACATCCTATTACCCCCAGTGTGTTCCCAATCCATTTTTCCACCCATGGTTTCCGTCACAAAACCATGCCTTTGCCAATTGTTTCCCCAAAAATCCCTTTCCAGTGCTGAGTGGGGGATGAAAAGGGGGAGGAAAGAAATCAACTATTTTTGTTTAGCACTCCAACAGGTACAAATAGAAGAAACCCTCTCCTGCCTCAGTTTCCCCACAAAGCATGCTTGGAGAGTCCTGTCTTCCTTCTGTCAGCCTTAAGATGTTTCAGAGAATCTGTTTGGACAATTAAAGACTCAAGAGGGTGGCTTATTTTGTTTTGAAACTGTCCTTGTTATCTCATGTTTATCCAGTTGTTTTCAATGTTAAGTTTTAAGTCTCTTTTTGTTAAAAATAAACGGGTGAAATGTCGGAGTCCCTCCCCCTGCCATGCAGCCCTGGGAGATGGGCCCTGGGGGGGAGGCACGGGGTTTCCCTGCCCCTGGTCAGCCTCGTTCCCCATTGGTTGTTTTGTGTTCCTCTTTTCTTTTCCATGGCCCATTGTCTGATACGTGTGTTGCGGTATCTGCACTGTAACACCTAATTATTCAAGTATTTACAGTTCCTTTTTCTTTCTTTGCTAGGACCTTTTCTCCTGTCTTTCAAATAGCTCTTTATTGTTTTGAACTTTGGTCTTTCTGCTCCTTCTCTCCCCTTTTCTCCTCATTTTTTTTTAAATTTGTTTTTTTAGTATTGACAATGAAGATAACATTTAATTAAGGCTTAAAAGGGAGAAAAGAATCCCAATGACTTCACTTGAACTTATCCAAAACCTATTCATTCACCCAAAAAGTGTTACAGGACAGCAATCCTTTAGAAGTAAATCAGAGTTTTCTTAATGGTCTTCTCCACTCATTCAGCCTTACTTTCCTGTTAGACTCCTAATGTAACCTCTCGTTTAACATCATTTCAATTTCCATAGGCAACTAATTCTTAAGGAACGTTAGCCAAATTGTACATCTGAAATTATCACCAGAACTTCTTGATTCAAGTAAATTATTGCAAAATCATACATAAAAATATTTTCTTAAAGTAATTTAGGAGTAATTTCTGCCACAGATTGCCAGAGAAACCTGAAATACAAAAATTGAAATATTTTCTCTTTAATCTTTAAAACATTTTTAATATGTAGAAATGTACATCAACAAACCGGACAGGAACAGCTCAAATCTCCTTTTTGCTGCACATGGCCCAGGTCTCCAGAGACTCGGTTACACATGGAGTCTGCCAGTGCTTCACCATATCCTATCTCCAACAGTTTATAACAACTTAAATACCTGTTCTATACCCCAGCACAAGTCAGAAAATGTTCCTAGTATCCTTGATAACTGACCCTTGGGAAAAGCATGGCCCATGTAGGAGTTTATTTCAGAGATTTTGTCTCCCAGCTTCCATTATTTCATTGCCAGTATTGTCATCATCACTGAGAGATAGAGACCTTTTTAAAACAATCTGAACGACCTCTGCCTCCAATTCTTTAGAACATGATGCATTCATTTCATTTTTTAACATCTTTTCAGTTTTTAGCTAAGTATTCATTTAAAATGTGTGCACTGTCTGGAAGTAAATTAAAGGGGGAAAAGGGCATTTTGAGATGACTGAAAATGTACCTCTCAAGCTGTTTCTTTTTCTATTTCCCAGCTAGTCTTGCTGAAAAGGTGGTTAGAAGATCTTATTTCATAGGCAAACATTATATTTTTCTATTTCAGTACAGTTTTTGACATGTCCATCATGTTACATTTGGAGAGCTTAAGGAAATTCAGAGTTGCACTTAAACACAGTCCATCTGGGTTTGCAATGGACAGAATTTTCTTTATATTTATTTGTATTTTTACCAGTTGTTCTATAGTAGGTGCAGATTGCACTGTAGCAGTGGCTGCAGTTAACAAAGCAGATTTCACTGTGGAGCACATAAGCAGGATTCCTGTGGGGGAAAGCCAAGCCAGTGTTCTGGCCCCTGGTGGGTTCAGGACAACAGACCAGGCAAGACTTCACACTACTTATTAGCAAATAATGTAACGTAGAGACCCACAGAATGAAACTGATATGACTCAATATCTGTGCAATGTGATTTTTATCCTGGAATAGGCAGCCTAATCTAAACTAGGGCTATCTATGGAGCCTGCCACAACAACTGAGCTTGGTTGCACGTCCAAAGCCGGCTGTGTTTCCCAGTGATTTTCTAAGCCTTCTCTACTATGCCCTTGCTTTTCCTCGTGCAAACAAGACCTACTCTTCTGAACATGCACGTCATGAAGCTGCTCTCCCAGGGACTTCATCTTTGCACCTGGCATTACTTGGGAGTTTTACACTTTTTCAGGGTTGCTGAACATAATATTAGCATCAGGATAGGCTGGGTACAGGACAGCATTAGAACAAAGTCAGTGCAGTAAACAGGACTAAAAGGAAAGATTTAATTTGCCTATAGATGTAAAGCACTCTCTGCAGTAGTGAGGCAGCAAAGAAAGCAGTACTCCCCAGGCACCATTCCATGACACATTTGGAAGGCTTTTGCTGAAATATCCTACACCATCAACGTTAAAATATTTTCACTCTCTTAAATCTCTTCACAAAAGGTAATACCAATAAGGCTTGCTTGACTTGCAGCAATCCAGGATGACACATCATGCCCTAGATCAGGCAAGAATTTCAACATCTCCCAGAGCTCAAGTCAATATCTAAGTCTCCAGGTTATAATCACACATACACATACTACTGTTCCTCCTGAGCACTGTTCTTCACCTGGAAATACTGTCAGCTTCAGCAGGCTCTAGAGATAAGCCAGTTCTATCGAGTAGGGACTGACATCTCAGGAATACCCTAATTATAACAAGGTTTTGCATGTTATATTTAAGAGACATTTTTGTATAATCATTTACTGGTTAAGACAATAAGGAATATAATTAATAGTTATATGGCAAGATTTCTGCAATTTGTAATTCCCTAATTGCTATTTTGGATTTCTAACTGAACATCAAAATGTCATAATCTAGTGGCACCAAACACAGAACACTTAAAATGTCAGTGAGCAAAGAAAATGACTTCAGAGAATGGGGTTCAAGAAGTACAGATCTGATTTAAAATGTACAGTTCCTGATGGTATGAATTACATTAAGCAGAAACAGCTCTTCTCAGTGCTGTATACTCAAGATTAGAGACTGCAAAATGCCTTTTTCAGAATCACAGCTCTCCACTTCCCCTGCTGAGATGTCAGATAGACTTGGGCTAAATTTGATGGCAAGTGTTCCAGGTCCCGTCTGTCAGGTTCTCCTATGCTTAATGAGCAGCACACACTGTGTAAACAATGAAACAGCACATCGAAGAGGTGTAAATGAACTTGCTTCTGCAGGATTTTCAGTCAGAGCAGGGTTTGGGACTTCTAGGCAGGCCTGCAAAGCCCTGCTGTGTCCCTAGAACATAATTGGCTCCTGAGAGCAACAGCATATATTAGGCACAGTAAAGCAGTTTAGGAAGGTCTTTCAATAAACTTTCTATAAATGCAACTCATTCATTTTAATACGAAGCCTGTGGTTCCAGTGGGTGGGCTGTAAGAAAGAGCCGTCTAAGCCCTTGCTCATTTTATTTCCTGTAAGTAACACCATCACTGTATGTACTTGACTGCTTTGGACAAAAGAATGCACAAAGACCATCAAGTACTCTTTTGTGCGTGGATGTACAGTCACCCCCTAAATATCCATTCCCCAAAATCGCCACTCAGAAGGATATGTGCAGCACAAAGACTCTCAAGCAGCAAAGAAGGGAACCCCACAGCTCTTGGAAGGATTATATTTTCAGGAATGACGACAGGCTGATCAGCTTGTAGAGTGCATGGGCCACCCTTCCTGGCTTCAGTGACTTAGTGTACCTAATGAGTTATGGATTTTAAGTTATTTTGCAGCTTTACAGTGGCTGGGTTAGTCCCTGGCTTCCCAGCTGGGGTTACAAATAACACAGAAAATAATGGCAATTTGTCATACGGGCAGGCAGTGCTCATTTGTGCTCCCCCCAGCACCCATGCATGCACTGTACCAGTGAGCCTTCACAGGTGTCCCTGTTTATATCCAGGGGCCCAATTCACACTGTTTATTGTGCTGAAGTAGGTTTTAATTGACACTACTGCAGCAAAAAGCACTTTTTCATTACTATACCTATTTATATTAGTCTAGGAGAGAGATCACTGAATTTGCTTTATGATATGTACAGTGTAGTTCATGATTTCACTGCTGAAGAGGTTCATCACACATTTTGGAGAGTTTCCCCTCTAGATTATTAAGGAATAGGTTAATGCAGTGCCCAGATTAACTGTTTTAAAAATAGCGTTCAAATAGAAGCTACAGGGGAAAAAAAATCATTTACTTTGGGAAACTAAAAGAAGAAATGGGTAAACACCACAGATCTATTTCTAGCTAATGTCTTTAGTTAAATTAGCCTTGACATAAGAGCCGTGGATAAATAGCAAAAAGATTTAAGTTCTGGAATGACAGATCAGTCAATCAGAATTAACTGAAAAGAAAACAAAACTTTCTTAGGAAATAAACACATCGCATTATGAAGGTATGCTACCATTTCAAAGATTACAGATGTTTCTGGCAAGACAATTAGCCCAGCTGTTTTTCTGTTCAGATCAGTGCCTTTTCTATGACTATACACATTGCAAGTGGTCAGAGAGGAATCCCAGGGCACCTGCTCTGCAGCTATTTTTGCATTGTTTCAGCCTCATCCATAAGAAGGAAAATCGGTCTCATCATAGTCCTTTTCTGTTTGAAAGGATCGTCTTTCACCATGGGGAAAAATCTCTCTTGTTGAATAAAAGCATCCATCATAGTTTAAAGAGAATTTCAGGAATGACAGGTACCTTATTTAGATAAGGTGACACATTACTGCTTCCTCTTTCTTCCTTTTTCTTATACAGTAAGATCTATATGGAGAGTAAATTACTCTATCACACCAAGTAAGTATCAAAGTCAAGCTCCATTTTCTGAGTTTCCTATTCCACATCCCCTTGAATTGCTCATCTAGCTGTTTGAAGGACATCTGAAGTGGATTTCTGGTTCCACTGCTCTTAGTATCAAATATTTCTGTTGGCTACACTGAGCGATAAAGCTTACTGAAATCCGTTTTCCTAGGAGAAGGTTACTGGCAGGAACTGGATTGCTACTGAATTGCTGTTACTGCCTGTTAAGAATGGGGACTTCAAAAAAAATGAAGCAGCTATAAATATCACCAATTTAAAATACTTTTTTCATGCCTTCCAGATTGCTTTAAATTGTTTTCTTTAAAACAGAAAAAGATTAATGCACTGAATAGAAATTAAGGCATTTAGATTTCTTTGAAGCCCTTATTGCCATGACCAGTGCACTGTGAGGCAAGGGGCACCTCGGCCATGAGATTTAGCTACAAAGTAGGGCAGTGCAGCACTAGCTTAGGGACCTCCTTGTTCTCAAATCTGACACCTATTTGTCATTTCTCTACTTTAACAGCTATTCTGGAGGTGAACTGCTAAGCATGACCTAGATGGGCAATACTGGAAACCACAGAAGGAGATTCTCTCACTGATTGCAGGAACACAAACTGTTAAATTAGGCCGATTATATAGTGTACACCCTTTTGTATGGGAAAGCTGAGAATTAAATGGATCCTGGTAGAAGAGACCGTACCTGACAGGCTTCACAGACACTGTTTGACATCCCTGGGCAACTCGGCCCCTATTTGCTACAATGGGTACTAATGTGTGACTCAGTAAGCTTGAAAACATAAACAGGAAAAGCATAGTGAAATCAACTTTATCAGAAAATGGACTCAGCATTATACGCAATCAAAAAAATCTGACCAGTTACACTCATTGCCCCACTACTGAAATTGAAGGTATTACACTTTGGAAAGGGGGGATTGAAACAGAAATACATCTGTTCCATAAGGCTTTCATGAAAGACTCACTCAAGATCCCTGACGGTGATTTATAGAAGAGGCGTGGGGATGGGGAGAGCACTGAGAATTAAACACTACCTCAAACAAGGATTTTGATGTAGACAGAACATACCTGAAGTAAGCGCCATGCCAGCTTAGAGAAATAACACACTGATGTAAAGTTCCTTGGCCCCTATTATTGGAGTCCAGTGCACCTTCTCATCTGGCTTATCTTCAGCAAACCTATAGGAAAGCCTTAAGAGCTATGAAAAATACCTCTCAATGGTTCTCTGGTGCTTTCCACAAAAATCCTTCATACATCCTGTAGGAGCATTTCCTTTTGTCTGAGTACAATTTACTCACAGGATGAAAATCAGTTTTTGCCAGTACTCTGCAAAGGGGCACATGGACTGGAAAGGAGACAATACAGATACATGGAAGATCTGAGGAACCAGAGGTAGGAGAAATATTTAGATGAAAAATAAAAGCTTTGCATCTCATTGACAGTGCCTCAAGTGCAGAGGCAGGGAGCACAGTCACACTGAATGCACATGCCATTATGGAAAAGGAGCAGACACTCGTCATGTGCAGGATGAAAAGCACATGGATCCAAAATGCTGGATTGACAGAGAGCACAAGTCAGCAAGTGTCAGAGAAGGCAAGATGAGGTACCTGAGTCACAATTCAGCTGTGAAATGAATCATGACTTGCAATAAAGAATCTCATGGACTGAGGGAGCTTGCAAGAGCTTAGGGAAGGAGCAGAGGTAGGCATTTGCTTTGTTGGTTTTCCGGCTGCCAAAATGATTTTCTCATATGCCTGTTGTGACCATCCTGAATCCATGTAATTGCAAGGCTGACCAACATATGCGTGAATGTCTAAGGGCTGGGGATGGAGACATTTGAAGCTGTGTTTAAACAGAAAGAAAAGAAGCCAGATATGAGTCCTCCGTGCCTTTTGCATGTATATACACACATTTTTTTTCTGCTTATATGTGCACTCAGGTTTTACTGGAATGGGTCCTAAACCAGCCTAAATCATCTTGGCATGATTTAGTTTCTGCCCTCAGAAACTAGGAAATGAATAACGTGTGACAAGTCAGGAGTCCCCTGAGCCTTTGGCCGCAGCAGGATGCACCGGGCAGGTGAGGGGGACAGTTACAGACTGGGCAGGACTGAGGGAATTTAGAACATTTGGCAGCAGGGGGAACCAGAAGTGACTTGATAGAAAAGATAAGACGGATATCAATGGATACAGAAGTACAAATTTTCTCAGGAAGCCTTTAGCACGTCAATTATAGCTGACAATTAACACCCCTACTCAGCCAGCCAACCTACAGGGATTTCACAAGCTGTCCCCATTTGTGGCAGGATAAAAGGAAGAGACAAATAAAGGAATAGGCAGCGAATTATTTTTGCATCTTGTTGCTGTTGGAGTTCTTTTGCACAGTTTATCATCAGTCTTAACAGAGAAAGAGAAGTTGCTATAAGAATCCTAATTCCAACAAATGATTTAAATTACTTACAAAAATAATTTTAATTCATGTTCTCCTCCATGCTTCCTGACTGGAAAGGTGTGAGGGCTGTCTTCAGGATAACTCAATAAATGAACTCCAAGATTTTTCTATAAATAACATTTCTATAAATCCAGCTCAAGAGCCAGGAGAGGTAATAAACAGTTAAGGAGCCTGGTTTACAGGGCTTCTTCTATGTTTCATTCCCCCAAAATACTCACCATTAAAATATTTTAGCTGAGATTTTCAAAGCAGTGTGGGCAAATTCTCTGCACATCTCACATTAATTAACAGCAAGTGTGTGGGTAATTCCCTGTAGTACTTTGATAATGTCAGTTTTTTATACCCGTTTAGCATATCCACACGGAATAGGATGGAGGAAATGTGTACCTCCTGTACAAACTGCACCTCAATAAAAAATGCCGTTTTGTTCTGACCTTATGAGCCTCTGATCTGTTCCAATAGAGGGATTCTGACCAGCTATTTTGGGCAGATGCAGAAACAGGAAATAAATGTGCCCCATCATCATGGTGATCTGAGCCTAGTCAAGTATCTCATCTTAATAATATTTTTCTGTTTAGAGGGCTTGGGGGAAGGTGAGGGGAATAAACCTTTCTGTTTACTCTTAGCATCAGACAAATCCACTGGGAGGGACTGCACAATTAACATATTAATGAAGGCTGGCCTCAGATGTGGTGCCTGACAGCAATTATGGGCAAATTAAGAATATAAATGCAAGATAAAAAACTCATGCCTGTTTGGGACAGAAGGAACATAAGCTGCTCAGCACTGAAACAAGACTATACATTTTTCCTTTTCCATGGGGAAGGAATCCTGTTTTACTCGGCTTGGAAAAGGCAGCATTGGTAAAGTGCACTATACCAGGTGCAAAAGACCAATATCACTGTGATACTCCTGCTGGTTTGTACAACGACTGCTGAGCTGGATGTTGGAGTTCAGACAGTTAAAACCTGGAATTGTGGAAAGCCTGAAAGTCTCTAGTCAGCTGAAGTGGAGGAAATAAGTAATTTTCCCACATTGATCTCTGTACATTAACATGATTGAATTAAATATAATGGTCATCATTTTTCTATGGGATTCTTTTGTTTTGGGATATCAGTCACAAAAAATAATAAGTATTTGCATTAAGTCTTAAATGCATTAATGGTGATGAAACTCAACGTAGCCTTACAGAATATCAAACTGAAGAGGGTATAAATGCCTCCAGCACAAGAGACTCTGGTTTTCTATTCCTCATTAGCACCAGGTGAAGGCTACAAAAGAACTGGCTGGAAATCAGGATTTCCATTCACGGCTGATTTTGTTTTACTCTTCTAGGTTACAGTCCAATTCAGACCAAAAACTAACATGTGCTAAATTCCCCAGGCCCTGCAACCACTTAGTGATATTGATGTTCCTGTCAGCTTTCATGACCAGAGCGAAGATGACGATGTTGCTGAGGAGCAACAGAAAATGATGGCTCTCAGGCTCCAGCATCAGAAGACTGACCAAAGTCTGAAGTCCTGACAGCTCCCTCCGTCCATGCCCCTTAAGAAAAACCATCAGGAATCCAGGCACTCTTCACCTGGCACCCTGCTCCAGGCTTGGCAAGCACTCACACCATGGACATTATGAGTGAAACATTTAGGGCTCAACAAAATGGCATTTTTACATGAAAGTATTCAGCCAGCTCTGTTATCAAAAGCCTTTACAACTAAAGACAGAGCCAAATACCAAAAAAACCCTGGAGGCAGGAAAAGCAAATTTTTGAACATTTAGAGTTTTCTCCAAAACATTTCAACACACATGAATGAAAGCCATCAAACAGTGCCACAGCAGATACATTTTTAGAACGCAAAGGCAGTGGAAAGTTGTTTTCCCACCCCAGAAAAACAAAAGAAGTTAGAATTATATGAACTAACTCAGTTATTAACAAAATCACCAATACTTCTTGCCTATTCTTACTGCCTGTAGTTGTCTATTCTTACTGCTTTCTGCTGAATAAGACAAGGAGCAAGCTTGCAGAAGCCTCCTCCCTTGATATCAGTTCTTGGAAAACTTATCTTAAAGATGAGCCACTAGATTAATGTTTTTTTTTATTATTTCTCTATTTTAAACTCCTATAACTAATCTACCTTAAAGGCCAGGTTAATGTAGTATCTATTGTCCCTTTATGGATTTTGCCAAGGCTAAAGCTACAAGCCCAGAAATTCCTTTGCTGAGCTTTGACCAGATACCTTGGCCCTATTCCTCGAACGGTTCTTTGGAAAATCTCCAGATGCCTGGCCATCTATGGAACGCATTCCCAGCAGGAGGCTTCTGGGTCAGCCCCAAACCTGCTTGTTAACAACCCCCTGCTTGGCTCCCACATCTTTGTATCTTACTGCAGCTAACAACAGACAATGCTCTTCGCATTTTTGCCACTGAAGGCTTAAGGTTTTCTTTGCCAGAGTGTCCCTGCCTGTGATTTTCTACTCAGACAGAAAACCTTGTTTTCCAATATACCCGCTATTGACACTAGCAAGTCAAATATATTCTCTTCTGTGCAGGGTCACTGAGACATCTTTTTTTAAGGTACTACATCTTATTTTTGCCAGCAGAGATTTCAGCATTCCTCTTCCTGCTGCTGTGCAGCCTGTGAATCAGAATTGCCAACAGGGTCTCTGCTCCCTACTGGTTTGCTCAAAGATCTCCACAGCCAGGAGAAACTGAATGCTGAAGTTGTTTTCTATGTAAGTGTAACACAACCTCCCACTGGACGGCTGCTGGGGAGCCTGGCAGTGCAGCATCAAGGAGCCAAAGCATGTATCTAACTTGGAGATCTAGTGGCAGACAGCTCACTCAAAAATCTTGTAACCTCTGACAGGCTGCAGAACTATTTGATTCATTTGTTTGGAGTTAATAGCATTTGCTGCACGTTCTGCCTTCATATATAAAAAGGTGCAGCCAGGCAATAGGGAGGAATCTGCCTGTTCTCTTCAGATGCTCTGGGTCAGGCAGTGTCTTCTAGAGGGAGGAGAGGCTGTCCATCCTGAGAGCAGCATGTAAACACAGCAGGAAAATACAGGCAGGGATGAGCCAAGTGACTTGCAAAATGGGATTGCACTGAGGGAGGCCAAAAACATGCCAAAACATTCCTGAGAAGCAATGGGGAGACGCTTTCTTAGCATGCAGGAAACTGTAACCTTCCCTGCGGGGGCTCAGCTGCATGTGAGGCAACTCACAACTTGCATAACCTCGGCTCCAACTTCCCAGGAACCAGCTGTTATAAAGTATGCAGACAAAGGCCATGAAAGAGCAGGAAGAGGTAAAACTTCAGACAGAGATTAGATTATTGAGATGGGGATAGATCACAGTTCAACACAGAAAAACACTGATGTGAACAATTATAAAGTCCTACAGAAAAAGCAGTTGAAGGGTGGCAATTTATTGATTCTGAAGGTCAGTCCCTTGAAGGGAGCCATGGACTTCGACCATTTCTAGCCTGACAACTGCATGGCAATAAAGACATCAAAGGTGGTGTGCAAATTAAGGCCCAGGTTTTAGCTACCTGTTAGATATATTAGCTATATTACCTGTTTCTTCTGTGTTTTTAGCTACTACACTGCCTACCTTTGCTCATGTCAAGTTGCCCAGAGTGATTCAAAGTCTTAGAAAGTTGCTTGGCCAGAAAACAGAGCAAGAGGGAAGGACATGACCAGCCACAACACAATGAGGAAAGAATATGTTCATTGCTAAAATTTATTTCACCTGCAGAGCAAAGTATCTGGATTTTCTCTATTTGAATATCCTCTTTAAATATATTGTTCAATTTTATCTTTTTTTTTTTGGTCTACTAAAGCTTCATTTTATTGATTGGAGGCATCTGATGTCTTTTAGTTTTCTCCCTTCAAGAAAAGGGAGGTGGGATCATTTCACTTCAAGGCTCTGGCAACATCAAGTTTCTGTGGCACAACTGCCAAGTTTTTGCCTTTTTTCCCCCCTTGTATGTGAATGTAAGGACTTAATGCTTCTCAGAGGTCTGCTGCTGCTTATTTTTGTGATAACCCCACAATTAAAGAGAAATATGATGCCAGGATCTGTAAGGGCAGAATCTGACTGGCTGAAATCACATTCATGTCCACTGGCAAGAGCTTCTTGCAAAATTCTGTGCTTTAGGAGAGTAGGATTAGAGCTGTCTGTAAGTTTTTCTTCATGCTGAAAATGTTCTACATGTTAAATATATCACTGGAGTTATGAAAGAAAACCAAGAATACATTTGCAATGACAGGTAAATACATATATTTATATAAATGAAGAAGAAAAACAGAAATAACCTTAGCAAGCAGCTATATTCCATGGTAGTGTACAAAGCACTGTATACTGAGGCTTTGGAGCTGAGAAAAAAAGTGCCTTGCATCAAAAGTTTCTGCATTTGTCAATCATAATTGTGCATGATATGAGTTACTAGGCTCAGCCAGCAAGGTTTCTATTCCCTTTTTTTGCATCAGGTGGAAATGAACAATTGCTGGTTTTGTTACCAATTTAGGAACAGTAGGTAAGTAATTATGTCTCAGCAGCCTATTGATTCACCCTTTGGGGACACATGGAGAAGACTTTAGGCCTGGCATCTGTCAGAATGAGATTTCAACAGAATCAGGAGAAGATGGCGCTTGAGCCTCCTTTTCCAAGAAACCCCAGGATGTGACACAGCACATCCCTCACCGTCCCCTTTCTGTCACCTCCCTTATGTCAACAGCGTGTTCACACAAAAACACAGCTCTGGGGAGAGGAACTGCCTCGGTTATTGTGGGGCTGCCCCTCAGCTGTGGCTGTCTTCGCATGGACAGGATGGGAACTGAGCGATTGTCTTCTCCCTTAGGCCCCCTGGGCTCCTACCTAATGCTGACTTGCTAAAACCCCTTCCTCAAACCCTTTGCATCCCTTTTCCTTCTGCTGCTGCAGCACACTCTGACAGGGGAAACAGCCTGACCAGAGATGTACTCCTTTCCTCCTGCTCACGCAGTGCTCGTTTGTGAAGAAGACTGAAGAAAAACTATGAAAACACAAAGTTTGAGGAAAAAAAAGCCCAAACTTTTCCTAGCATATACCTGCAGGCCATGGGAGTGCAATGCCACTGTGGTAGTTCCCAGAAGCAGTAACATCAGAGTAGGTCAGCAGGGCTCAGAGATAAACTCCTTGCCTGTTGTACGATATATATCTGTTTATTAAAAAATACAGTATACTGTCAATCTCTCTACTGAAATAAGTTATAAAGCATTTAAAGTACCTCCATACTGAAATCCGGGGTGGCAAAAGGCAGTGCTGGGGTTAGTCTTGCTCCTACCAAACCTTAAACAACATTATTTGAGATGTTTGAGAAATTGTGTGTTGATCTGAAGGCCTGCCAATCACAGCAGTTGTTATAACAGATGGGACACCCAAGGGATGGTCCCAGGAAGAGCTCTGGGACTGTCAGAACCTTTGAACTCAGAGTGTCCTGTAGCTCTCAGTGCCTGAAAGTTGCCCATCTTCCCAAAGAAATCTATTCCCTGAATTGTGCAGAGAATTAAAGTATTTTAATGACATAATTGTCTCTAATCTAAAAGTAGCCATTTATTACAATACACAAATACAAACCATGAACTAGCAAGTTCTTGTAGCATTAAACATAAGAATTATAAAGAATCACCTCACTGACATTAGCATTTTCTTAACCCTATACATTTTTTCCCCTAGCACAAATCTTTGAGTGGGTAAATAACATCAGAGTTGTTTGCAGTAAAATAAAATCCATTTAAGAGTGATACAGATACTGCAGTACTGGATCAAACAAAAATACAGTGATTTTAAAGCAACTTTCGTCCAAAAGTGATGATAAGTCTAGAGTTAGGGAATTTACACACTTAATTTAAAATATCTTTTTCATCTTCAAGTTTTGTATAAAAATTACTGAATTTATGTTTGGTCTGGGTTAAAGTTATTTCAAATTTATATTGTAATCTTCATCTGATCGCAGTACTTTCAATAGAAAAACACAAAGAAAACACGAAGGGTTGTTGATGAAAAAGGTGATTGCATGAATTACAGCCTTCCTGAGAAGTCTGTCTGTACCTTCTTGGTACAAGAAAGAAACAGTCGAAGATTGTAAGAATGCATGTTCCCAACTGTCTATCAACTGGATTTACTTGCAGTGGTGAAGAAAACAAATTGTCTTTGTGTCTTGGGGCATCATTTGTCATGAGCTGTTATCTAAAGTAGAATTTCCTGCTTCAGGAACACCTTAATACAGAGTGAAGTTCTTTAGAAAAAGAAACCAACAACCAAAAAAAAAACAAATTGAGAGAAATGCCTGTGATGAGCGAACTGAAACAAAAACTAAGCTCTTGTTCACATTATTAAAAATCTCTTTGAAAAAACACAATGCAAGTTTGATATTGGCTGAAATTGCCAAAGCTCACAAATTTGAAGAATTGCACAAAAGGACACCAGTTCCTAAGACACAGTGGGTGTTCCTTACATGATTTGTTATGTTGCTACTTAAACCATTCATGATGGAGATATCAAACCATAGCTTCTCAAATGGAGCCACGTGGGACATGTGAAACACAGGAACACCTCATAATAATGATGTACAAATACTGACACCACTGATCCTCTGCCACTTGTGCACGTTCCACTTGGAGACTTATTTTTGAAGGCATATCAAGGTGTACAACGATGGGGGAAAAAGCAAGCTTTGTTTGCTTCCTGGAGGAGCTGGTGAATGGAAAAGATGGTTGGGTTCTCCTGCAAGGGAGCACGAGCAATGCTCAGGGAACAAGGGGAACTCAAAGGGCAGCACCAGCGCTAAGTTCACTTCCCCTCTGTAGCATCCTTCAGAAAATGTCAGTTGCCCCAGATTGCCCATCAATCTGAAAGTCATCCCAGGTCAGTGTGAAAAGGTGCAAAATGTAATGAAAACACAAGTGACATGCTCACTTTTGTTTCCAGTTCTCTTCAGTAAAGTGGGAAGTGATCACAATCTTCTCCAAGCACGAGAGCTCCCATGTGGAAAGGTGTTGACTTGTCCCCTGACAGTTCTACTTTATCTTTTTCTAAGGTAAAGCTTTTCATGGTGATTTTGGTTTCGAAGGTGCAGATTGCTTTGAGAATGACTTGTGGCCATGAAGACCAGTCTATTAACTTGCTTACACATCTCAATGAACTGAGAATGCACAAGAAAACCAAACTGAAAGCTACACCTTTTAATATTTGTGACAAGTGTTAAAGGCAGTGCAATTTATAAAGCACAAAGGACATAGGGAAAAATATGCCAAATATTAAATCCCTCCTTAAAAAGAAATTTAAAGTTCATCCCTACCTAACTACTGATTGTGATGTATCACATATATATACATACATATATTTAGGCACTGAATTTAATTGATACTGTACTGACAATGAAAAATCAAAGTTGGATCAGAGGTCCAGTTTTCACAGAAGACATTTTGCCACCTGATTTCACAACAAAAGGAAAAAGGCTTTTGATAGAACTGTCAGCTGATGATGAACTCAAGTTCAAATCCAACAAAGCGTAGCTTAGCAACTTTTTGTGGTGAAGGAATGAATTTAGTCTGGTGTCTGACTGAACCCTTACGCTCCACATTTCTCTGCAAGAGCAGCTTTCCCTGCCTTATGCACTACTGAAAATAAGTAAACCGGACTTTTAACTGAAGCTTACCAATATCTCAAATGACAAAAAGCAACTGTGGAGCAAGCGCATGCTTCCTGCCAGTGCCAGCCTTTGATTTCCCCAGGTGCTACTTTAAATCACAGCTTTTCTCTTCATTTGAATTTTGTCAAGAGTGAGCAAGGTGAACTTTGATGTCCGCTCACTGATACTGCACTGAAGAATGGGCAGGAAGCTCAAAACAAATTAAATAACTTGAAAAGGCAAATCATTGTTGCAGCTCAGCAGCACAGTGCAAGAGAGCAAGTCATTTATAGCATTTTGATTGTTTCTTATAATTTAAAGCAACTTGGAAGGCATTAATAATAATGCTTGCTTCATTGAGTTTCCCTTTGATATATTGTCTCGTACCTGCAATGTTTAATAAGGATGTTATAAATTGAACAGTTTAGGCTTTCTCTGGCACTTAGTAGAGAGCACGGAAGCACAAGTCGGCTAAAGGCATAAAAGTGAAAGGAAATGAGACACGAGTTTCAAGGGTACAGAACAAAGTAAGAAAGTTTGGGAGCTGCTCCTTTAGAAGACATTCCTTATCCTTTATGACTCACTTCAGCTCTTTCATTTCATATTTCATACTAGAAGGGGAAAAGGCAGAATACCTAATTTTGTCTTGTATTTTGAACAGTGTCTGGCTAAAAGAGTTGGATTCTAATTCTTTACATGTGTCAAAATAGCCAAATGTTTAGGTAACAGGGAATCTGCAGTTAATTATATCTGCAAAGAGGAACCCTCATGCCAAGCCCCCTGGAAAACTGCCTTAAGGGAAGACACAGGGAGGTGTTTCTGCTGCAGGACAGGAGGCAGCTGCACAAGGGGCCTTTGGCAAGTGCAGCTCCCATCCCACCACTTTGCCTGAGCACCCAGCAAGAGCTGCAACCACAAGCCACAGAACTCAGTTCAGAGAGGGACAATTGGGTTACAGGTTATGGTGCCTTCCTTGAGGAAGCATTTTAAAACCTTATGGAATAACATTATGGAATAACCCTATATACAATGACTGCCTGCTCGCAGATGCAGCAAGAGATGCTGTAGAGGTAAGCAAAATGATCCCTTACTGCCTTTGTGTGCAGAGGTGTGATAAGTCTTCTTGCTTGGGCTTTTAAAGCAATTTCAGATCGGAAGACAGACACCAGGGAGGAACAAATTGGAACCTAGATTTTTGTTAATATTTGTCTGGTTTTGACCAGACAGTGTTTCAAACTAGGAAACAGTGAATGGGGAAAAGTAGGACAATGAAAACAGAAAGGTATTAACTCTTTGTACTGGAAAAATGTCTGCCAGCTGTTGAAGAGGTAAGGAAACCCTTTAAAAGTAGATCTGCCAAAACAAAAGTAGCGTTCAGCCCAGAACAGTATAAGAAAAATTTCTTTTGGGGAAATAGAAAGAAAAGAAAGACAGGAAAGACCTAATTAAAAGTGAAGGTCTTGCAGTAAATAAATGATTAAACTTGCTTCAAAAGTGTGTAGAAACATGATTCTCTGAAAAGAATACTAAGTTACAGTGTAGGAAAAATCCCCCATAAAATTGTTAAATTTTTTGGTTTTTAATGGAGAGTAGCAGTGAAATCCTACTGTTTTATAAACAGAGCATTAAAGCACAGATATGCCTTCCTAATCAGTTACATTAGAATCCCCACAGCTTCCAGGCAACACATATATTAGTTTGGATTAAAAAAAAAAATTCCAAGAAAAATAAGTTCATTATTTCCATTTTGGAGATATCTCCTCTCTCTACAGTAAGAAAACTGCATCTCTTTAATTTCAGAGGTAATTTTACATACAAACCACAGTATTGAATCAGTATCATATTAAAACACATGAATAAAGGTACCAGTGGGAAACCTATTAAGCCAGCACTTAAATGCTTTCTTAAA
This sequence comes from Coloeus monedula, assembly GCF_965178545.1. Lineage (NCBI taxonomy): Eukaryota > Metazoa > Chordata > Aves > Passeriformes > Corvidae > Coloeus > Coloeus monedula. The sequence continues at coordinate 9,431,240 of NC_138787.1, forward strand.
TTATATTTCCTATTACAATTTCCCTACTCCACTAAGTTGACTTGAAAGCTCTGAACAAGCATTTATTCTGTAGGATACCCAACTAGGCTGAATAGAAACCCCGAGTATATTGAGCTCCCTCTTGAGAAAACTTAAGAGTGACAGGAAAAATTATGGAGTGGGAGGCTACAAAAATACAATTCCGAGAACACATCAGAGAAAAAAAAAGTCACAGATGAAAATGTAAATTAATACATAGGCATCTTAAGAAAATAGTTACAGTTAGGCAATGAAGAAAGAGCAGAGGAACCAAGTTTTTTGTTTCATTTTGTTGGTTTTTGAAGGCTTATAATGATATGAAAATCATAGTTGATATTTAATGAGTTGCAACCAGTTGCATTATTTTAATTAGTTTATGGCGATAAGGATGAATCCAAAGCAGACAGCTGTGAAGATTTGTTATTTTAATTAGCTAAGCAGACAGGAAAATCAAGAATAGTCTTGATCCACCACAGCAGACCCTGTTCAGCAGGGCCATGAGGGAAAAGAACCTCGGCAGCAACACATCATGACTTCTGTACTAAAACAGGGGCTTGTTGGCTGCTTTTGACAGGGAAAACACTCCAAATAAATAGCACCCACTTCACAAGAGCAAAGCATTTCTGAGAGGCCAAAACAATAAGCATGACAAAGAACTGCAAAGACCAGAGTTATCAAGCTTATTACAGTAGCTACTTGGACATGCTTGCAGTGTGTGTTATGTACAGATTTACAACCCTAAATATAGAGTATAATTATTGATTACAGCTTTACCTGATTTGTTTTGGGGCTTAGGGATAAAATAGGTATTCTTCAGTCAAAAAAGTTTAGGGCTTCTGAGACGTAAATGGGATTAAGGTAAGAATAAGCAGCTCCTTTTAAAAAGCTGCTGAGTATTTCTACACCATATGGACAGATCAATTAATGAAACAGCTTTATGCCAGAATTCAAAATGTGGAGCAAGAATACAGTTGTTGGTATCACTGGGAACAAAATTAGATGTGAAGAAACGTTTCCTTTACCTCATTCATCACCTTGTCTTTGCTCTTGACTGGATCTGCTGGGAGAAATGCGCCTGAAATGCTGGGAGAAATGCAATCTTATCCTGGCCAATAACCTCAAAATTTGTTTCCTAGCAGCTGCTGCACCAGTTGTAACAGTCTGAGTGAGCCTGTGACCAGCACAGTCACCTTCAGGTAGGCAAAAGTCTGACCTCTCAAGCTAAGCCCAGGTTCCCACCTCGTCCCTGGGTTTGAAAATAACCAGTTATTTCTGACTCTGTTCACATTCTCCACATACATTTTCAATCCTACTTAAAGATAAGTTATTACTAAACACAAATTACAACACATAGACTTATGAGTTAATAATTTACTTGTCTAGCTGGGGAATTTTCCTTTTAGTGCATTATAGATGAACCACAGACAAATTCAGTACTTTCTTGAATTAAGCTCATCTAGCCAATCTAATTCTGAATATATCAAGCAGTGCTGTTCTCTGTGGGGACAATTTAGAATGAAGTGTGCTTCGGTATAAGGAAGAATATCAAGTATTACCCAAGACTGAACAGAAATCTGTAAAAGATGCCAACACCAATAGCAGCACAGTTTGGATTACTAATCTCTGCTCTTTCACAGCAAACATTACTGGGTTTTTTGGCCGCTACAAAAAGATCAGTGGTCCTTCACAGAAATTAAGATGGATCTGTAACATGAAAATGTTTAAATAAGAGTCAACACAGGCAGGTTTAAACTAAGCTGTTCTTTCCTTACATTCAGGGGTTAGTCAATCAACTATTAGATGATTTAAGACTGACAATGGCACACAAACACTTTCCTTCCTGGAGAGCGTTTGCAATGCATAATTTTAGGCACATGGCAGCCCTGTTAATGTGCTCTGTATCTTGCATGTTCTCCATTTTGAGAAGTAAAGGAACTTCCAGTGAGGACATCTAGACTTAAACAGTTTAATACAGCTGGTTCCAGGAGGTTGGGGTATATATAAAGCCTACAGATGCCAACAGGAATACAAAGTGCATTTTGAATTAACCATCATATTGGTAAGAGAAATTACACAGGGCACTAGACTCTCACTATTACACAGACAGCAAATATCACTAAAAAAATAGAAGCTTATAAAGTATTTTTCCCTCATCTTGATACATTCTGAATTTGGCAATTAAAAGCCACTAAATATGAAGAGTCAGGCCCACAGTGTTTCCCCTCTGAATAGAGCATCTTCTGTACTCTTCAAAGCCTGGTGTCACTTGTGTCTCCCTTTCTGTTTTGAATCTGCACAATGCTGAATCCATTTATTGTTGCTAATTGTCCTTCATTAGTTACCTTGCAGTTTTGATTGGTTTGACTCTTCACCCTAATTGATTTGCTACTGTAATTGACTTTCCCCTCCACTGATTTGCCTTGTGTGTTTTATCATTTTAAAGTGTAGAAGAAACACAGAATGGAATTAAATTCCCAGTAATTGCTTATTACCATCTTGTGGTGCTTTTATTTCCCACCCTAAAACAACTACACATTGCTTCAAATTTGTGTGCTGTACCATTTTTTTACTAGTATCCACTGTGTTTCTGAAATATCATTCTGTGTCTTCCATCTTCATCCTTTTGCTGTTCACTCCTGACACTGAGATCTTACTGTCTCTCCTCACCACTTCCCTGAAGTCCATCCTAAATCCATTAATATCCATACCCCTTTCCTCCATCTCTTCTACTTTGCCTTCTTTAGTGGGGAAGCATTGAGGGTTTCACAGGGTACATAATAAGTCACACAAGCAAAACCCCTGCCAGTTTAAATCCTCTGCAGCACTAATAGACTGTGGACTCTCAAGCTATAAAACAACAGAATTTGCCCACATGCTTGTTGCAATATTTTGATAGGGTGCAGAGAGGAGCCTCTCTTCTCCTGGCATGGAGTTGTCTTTAATCTGTAACCACTGAACAGAAAGAAACACACTAAAGAAAGACCAAATTACACCTGACTTGAATAAAGGATAAACAGTGTCATTTGGTGAGGCACCCATCTGGTCTCACCAATTCCAGAACCAGTGCAGCACTAGAGCTGGGTGGGGACAGTGTTTCCCTGAGTCCTGTGAAAAGAAGAGCAAGGGGAATCATTCAAAGCATTGTTCTTAGTCCCATTTCACCCCCTTCTCTTGCTTCTCCGTTAGAATCCTTTCTAATTCCTGCAACATTTCATCCTTGCTCCAACTCCCTTGCATGACTGCTTTTCATCCTCACTCACAGTTTTGCTGCCTTCTTTAACTGCGGCTTTAACACTTCCCCTTCATTTTCTTCCCTTCTTTGCTTCCACCTCCAGTTCAGAAGTGTCTCATTTTCCTGCCTGCTGACTCCTTAAATCTGCTCTCTTGCTCCCAGCTCTCTTAACCTCCTAACAGCCACTCTCTTCTTCCTCACCCTTAGCTGACCTGGGTTTTTGCACCTGCACTTGTTACAAAACAATTATATTCTCTTGCTTTTTTTTTCTTCCTTAATTTAGGCAATCTTGTTCCCTCCCTCTCCTTTTATTTTCTTCTCCTGTGATTATAGAATTGCTTAATTTTCATGTAGATCTGGACTTTAAAATGCCTCTTGAAGATGCAGAGGCAACATTCCTGCTCCCAAAACAACTGTGAGTTCGTTTTATTAATGTTCCTCCTACCGAGCTACATCACTGCTCAGTAAATGGTGCAAAACTTACAGACATACAGATGTATATATAAAAATAAAAGAACTAAAACCAATCTGAGCACAGCCACAGCCATAGGTATCAATGAACTGAAAAAAGGGGAATGTTATTAGCTATGTAGGGGAGACTGCCTTAGCTCAATGTAAGTTAAATTGTGCATGGAGAGAAGGGAGCATAGTGAGTGAACAGCTGGAGAAAATACTGATTCAGACCAGACCTGGTCAGAAACAGCTCTCTCAAACTACAAAAATTTCAGTTTATAGAATGATCTATTCTAACCTGTACGGGGACACACCCAAACTTCTTCAAAGGTTTATTCTTTGACATGCAATAATTGGTTTTACTCTTTAATGAAGAGACAGTGTCATAGGTTAGCAAGCATAGTCCCGGAAGGGACGTCCTTGCTAAGGGGTGCTTACAGTTTCCTCTGGGAACTGATAGAACCTATCAGCTGGCCAGTTTGAATATGGACAATTCTCTAAGCCACTTAAAGTTGTGAACACCTCTGTGATCCACATTTAAGAATAGGCAAACTCCCCCTCCAAGCTCTCTCTCGTTTCCGGCGCTGGCACAGGTGGCTGCGGGCCCCGTGTGGGGGCCAGCGGGCCCGGCCAGGCCCTGCTTGGGCCAGGCTGGGCCGGGCCACGGCCATCCTGGAGCCATGGACCTGTTCCAGCCGTGGAACCCCCCCCCACTGCCTTGCCGTGGGCAGCCGGAGCGGCTCGGCTCTCCCCCCTCTCCACTGCGATAAGAAAAATTCAACATTCCAGCTGCAAAGCTGCAAGGCCGAGGTGAGATTAACCCTTTTACTGCTGTGAAGAGCTGAAAACCTGAGGGAAGAGAGAGAGGAGATGCTTAAAGCTGAAATTCTGTTGTGAAGCTATGATATATCAGAGTATCCTGTTGTAATTCCATGAAGATATGGGGGGGTGGAGTGTTCAACTCGTAAGCAAAAGCACCTGCGCTGAGATAGGCAGATGCTGATGCAGCTGTAATTTCATGAGAAGTTTGAACAAGGAGAGATGAACCAGATGAGGACTTTTGCTCCAAACGGGAAAGGAGAAAACCTCAGTACCTAGAGATGCTCCCAGAGATAGTCTTAATGATGAAGATGATGAAGACCCTTTGCTCCCAGGGAAGGAGAAGGGCCTCTGTTTTTGTTTCTGAACGGCTCAACCTTAAAATTGTACCCCAAGAAACTTCAAGAGTGGACCCTCGAAAGCAGTTGCGGGAAAAGCTGCAAGTCGGGGGAAAGGACTCACACGCAGGCAGAGAGACTCCTCTTCCTAAATGGACTGAACAATATTTGGAAGTGGGCGGCTGTCTCGTTGTGATAATGTTTTCATAGCATGAGCAAGAAGAGACTTCTCTTTCTAAATGGACTGAACAAGGTTATTATGGAAGTGGTAAACAGACTGAACATCTTAAGGGTTGTTTTTTCACATTGTCAGTGGGAGAAGGGAGGAAGGTGGGGGGAGGAGGAGAGTTCTGAAGGTGGTATAATTTTTTTTTCTTCCCTCTTTTAGAGTTGTTAATAAACTTCTTTATATTCTTTCAAGTTTGGTGCCTGCTTTGCATTTCTCCTAATTCTTATCTCACAGCAGATAAACAGTAATGAGTATTTTGGACCAAACCACTACACTAAATTGGTGTTTCCGCCCGGTTAGCAAACCGAACCCGCGACAGACAGTTAGTAGTGTAATTACCCATTTTGCATACTCTAGGGAAATCACCCCATTTGCAGCAGAAGTTAATTTTTGCTGTCCTGTTAATACCTGAATGACAACAGGCCTGAGTTACAGGCAGTTGTTGGTTAGGGCACCTTATTAACTGAGGGAGTTCAACCCATAGAACCTTCCTAACATAATATTTTTTACTGAAATAGAAGCACCTGCAAGGAAAAGGCCCAGGGAAATGGATCCTAAAATAAACACAAAGTGATGAATAGCACATTTAGGAGGTGCCCTGAGTTCCAGGCTTCCTATCTAACTCAAAAAACATGTAATTCTCCTGTTGTGGAGATGGCCTTCCTCAACCACTTCTTGCTGGAAAACTTGGATGGAGAGCTCCTAAGAACGTTTTTGGTCCTCTGTATTTTTCAATTTACAAAATAAGTTTTAAAAAAATGGGAACACCTCCTCTTCATATTCTCAACTGGTAAAATACGAGCACCATTAATTTGATCTAGGTCAATTTGTACTGCTCAAAGATCCCACAAAAGCTTAAAAATCCTCTCTCATAAAAAATTTTCTTACAAAATGTTCTGAACTAAGGTATTGCTTTGGCCAATTTATATCCAGTCTCTCTCTACTGAAATTGATACCAGATTATAATGGACATCAACAAGGTTGGTCAACACAATGAATTAATAAAAATTTAAATTCCATGAAATGGAAAATATCACATATTTGTTTTATTTAATTGCATAGAGCTATTCTATGTCTAAGCCCACAAACAGTTATTTTCTCAGTTTCTTATTTTAATTACAAATTTGTAATTTACTACATGGGTTTTAGAATCTGTTTCTGGTATGCTGTGCTTTTAGAGCTTCATTTACATTGTTCTGCTCTATTACAGAACCATGCACATTATTTGAAAAGCAAAAAAGACAATTTATGGAGAGTCTCAATTTTAACTGCATTTTTTTTTTTTGCATTTTCATATTTAGGATGCTTGTTAATTGAGAGATTTCAAAAGGAGAGCCAAGACATTCTTACAGTCTTCAATATCTCCTAACAAACATTTCCCTGTATTTATGCCATGGACTTATGAAAACAGCAAAACAGTAATAAGAAATATACTTTAGTTTATAGTAAATTGATGCTTTCAGTAAAACATAACTAAAGTTACTCTGCAAAATGGGATAAATAAGAAGTTATTATGGTGCTCATAGCACCCAGCATAGCATATATTTGCATCTTAAACACATGGGAAACAATATTTGTAGGGCAGCATAGCAGGTACCTTTGCCCCAGGTGCTCTGCACAGTACCTGTATTTCCAAGGAAAAATTTATTTTAGATACCCATCCTTACTTTGCTTCATAGCTACTCTTCATTTGTTTCACAGTCACCACTGAATTAGGTAACAGCGTGGGAAATTTTTTTTTGAATTCTCAAACTAGAGAATTTAAATAATTTTCTCAGGAGAAACATGGATTTGGGCTATTTTCTGCAGAGCCCAAGAATGTCTGCAGATTAATTTTTCATGAGATCTAGCCCGTACACTACAGCACAGGGCAGATTTTGCTGCAGCATGATTAATACGAAGCTCTGTGCTAAGCACTTGTTAAGCATTAATGCTTTCCAGAGTCCACATCAGTCTCTCTGCTGGCTTGTTTGGAACCTGACCCAGAGCCAGGTCATTTCAACAGGAATTGCTTACCGTGAAAACTAAAGGACACAGCACAACGTGCTTGTGGGTGTGGATAGAGAGATAAATACACATGTGTATCTGGACACAAATACACACAGACATGAGATCTTGGCACTGGTATTCCCTGTAAAGACAGGACATCAAACTGGCTCTCTGGATTCTATCCTATGCCTTGTTAGATTGAAAGGGCAGTTGTTGGTGTCTTGGTTTACAGCATGTAAACGACATTCATGATAATTTCTCCTGGTAGCTTGACTATTTCTATGGTTTAAATGCCATCTTTGTGGCTTGGGCTGGTTTCTGCTTTATGAAGACCTCATCTATGGATGCAAGACCTGGAACCCCCAACATTATGCAAGGTGAGGCCGCCTCTGCAGTGATGCTCAGGCACATGGTGCTTGATAGGAGGCAGATGGGCTGCAGAGCCACAGGCCACTCTTGCCTCCCACCTGGCTTTTTAAAAAGGCCCTATTTGGACAGGTAAGCCTGACCTCACTGACTGCTTACAAAGCCTGCTGGTAATTTTATGCTACTGAGAACTGCTTTCTGCCATGACAGCTTACAACGGGGTCTGTCAAAACAAAATAGCCAAGAGACTGCAAACCATTAGGGAAATAGCCTAACAAATATCACTGGAAGACCATACTAAAGGAGCACTATTGTTTTGTTTAGAGCCTCATATGAGAGAGGCAGGAAGAATAAACAGCAGGAGATATTTCAATATAAACGTTTCATTTAACAGTGTAGTAAGTTCCCAAATTTATCTCTCTGATAAACTACCACTGCTCAATTTTTACCCATGTGTGTAAATAGCTGCTAACATTGCTCATGTGCTAGGCAGTCCACAACGTTTTGTATCCAAAAGGATCATACTTAAACACTTTCATTTAAATTAAAGGTGTCATCAATGCCAGTCTTTCATGGCTTATCAAGATTTTGACCTGACCTTGCACATAAAGCAGAATAAACCTTTGAAGAGTAAGTCAAGCCTGGAAATGTACAGATCAGTAAATTCTTTACCTAAAAACAGATGGCTGCCTGGGAAATGCCCAGCATTCTGATAATATTCACACCAGATTATCAGTGTCACCCCAATCCTGAATGGTCACCAGCCTTCTACCCCATCATGATGATCATTATTCACTTGAACTGCAGCCCAGCTCAAACTGATTTCATGCAAACTGTTAAATACAGAGAGAAAATCTGCTCCAGTGGGAAGCTTTGCTTCATAGCTACATAAGAGACTAATGTGTTGCCTTGCTTTGACCCAGATGGGATTGCTTACAAGCAAATTGCAAATCCTTGATGTTGGATTAATTTCTTCTTCAATCTCTGATGAGGAAATCCTTCCCTCCACCACCCCACTACACTTATGGGAAGTTTCACATTTTCAAACACTTTTGTTCCTTGTTTGTGTCGCTACTGCAGTATTACATGACTTCTACAAATGAGAGCTGAATAATTTTTATGCATTTTTTTCTACCTGAAGATAATGGCACGAGGCCTGAAGAGATGGCAATTAAACATATCAGGCATATGATGATCAAGGCCACTTTACAATACTCATCTTTGACGAATTTCACATTTCCACTCACCCTCTCAATCAATCTGTTGTTATTCTATTTGCCTTATGTTCTAACTCAACATGTCATCACTGTTCAAAATACATCATTTCTACCCTGGCACGCTACTTTTGCCTGTCAGCTGTCATGGACAACTTGTGACCAATCAGTATTTCACTTTTTCTGCAAGAGACCACTTAAAACATCCTTCAATTGCTTCCCAAGAGATAAACTTTGTCTCTTGCCAAAGTAAGTCACCACGTTAGGTACGTGGGGTTTCACATGCCATGCATGAGCCTGAATCAGAGTTACAGAACAGGGTTTACTAAGGGTGAAAATCAGAAGGGTTCTGTATGCTAATTACACACACTTCATGTGAACTAAACACCAACTTGCCCAACTAAAAGACAGAACTGGATAAAAGCAGAGTGCTGGTAACATCTACTGCACTAACTAGTAGCCACATATTATGAAACACAACAGCTGGTGCACACAATCCATCGAATATGCTGGATTTGGAATCCATGGAATAGATGTAATATACAAAGTGAGGCACTGCTAACAGCCTTTGTGTCTTGGCTACAAAATCATGTAGGATTAAGGGACCCTTAAGAGACCATCTACTTCAACCTCTTGGTCAAAGCATATCCAGTTAGAGAAGGTTGCCAGGGCCTTGTTTATATTACTATTATCAACTAGTGGTCTTAAGGTATTGTTACTCTCTTGCCCCAACAAAGAAAAGTTAAGTAACAAGGGTCCTCTTATGGAGGCTTCACAGCACACATAGATGATGCACTGCAAAGCTTTGCTGCCATCACAAACCTCCTTAATACCAGGAATTTTTAGCACTGCCTCTCTTAGGCCTGGATTTGTCTCCTGTATATCATTAACATTTCATACCCTTACAGAAGGAATGCCAGAGCTGCTGTCTTGGTGGCTCTTCTGTTTACTTGCAAGTACAGTCAGCTCCATTATCCACGGGATAGGATACTGAGTGATGGCAGGTGATTTGTGTACTACTGAGCTGGGCTCCAGCCAGCTCAGAAGCCTCTCCCCTTGCTCGCTGCTCTGGGAGAGTTTATTTGCAGAGGCAGCAGAGCACATCCTGGTGCACATCCAGGAAGTCTGGCACCGACCTGAAGCCAATGAGCCCTGCTGAACTCAGGCAAGCTCTGCTGAGGGGCTGACTCTCTGTCTTCCCACTCTGCTCCCCTCACTCCTGGTTCTGGGAATGCAGCCCAGACCCACCTGAGCAGGCTCTGTGCACTGCCAGGCTTGGTTGGGAAAACAAGCATCCTGCTTCTGGGCCTCAGTTGGATCTGAAAGCCACTTAACCATATTTGTATTATGTTGCACCTGCCAGACCCAGACTGGTGGGTGAGCCAATACAAAAACCACCCAGCTGGCTGTGTCCACGGCATTGCTCACACAACAGGGATTCCATGCCTATGGAAAACAGCTATTTGTAATGGTTTGTTATCCAGCATGTTTGTCCTTAAAGCAATAATGAGTTCACAACTCTAAAAGAAATTAATCAAAATATTCCTAGTTTACATTACCTGATTACAAACATAATAGTGAGGTTTACTCATTTGTCTGAAGTGGAGATGCTGCAGAACATAATGTAGCTCTTTTCTAGTTTCATTAATATTGTAAAAAGCACAGAAAGATGCTCTGATGTGTCCAAATTAACAATGTTTCCCCTTCTGTGTTGATCAAGCACATCTAAATGATGGCTAAGAGTTGACCAACAAAAGGTAATTGATTTTTCTGACATTTATTTGCTTACATCCAATAACCTCATTCCTTGAAATAAGTTCATCAGTATGCTGAAAAACAAGCTCTAACTTCTGGTATTTGAGAGCTTGAATGGCTGCTGCTCAAGTTGGGAAAACCTGGAAGTAGAAGTATTCTGCATGAAGGAGAAGGATAGGAATGACTGCCCAGCACAGCAGCGGAGATGGAGAGAATCCAATCAGTTACAACCCCCCCCCCAACTTCATTAAACATCAATTTTCAATTTACTGTAGCTTCAGCTCATGAAGTGCTTTGCACATTTAAAAGGGGTTAAGTTTAAAGAATCAAACTATTGACATATTTGTACAATTTACTATGCAGCACATCTGTAATACAGTGGTAATGTCCTGCATCACTTGACTATCACTGCTAGGATGGACTGCACTCATCTACTACACGCTGCACCTGTATTCCAGCACAGATAGTAAAAAACCCAGTTTGCTCTTTGGAAGTGTCTTCTTTAGGGCATTGAAGTGTATCCAAAATAGAAATGAGCTCAGATGATTCAAATAGTTAAAATGATGGCAAACAGACTGGCTTTGCCAGGGACATATACAAAGCATTGGGAAACCACAGCATTGCAGCCTTTTTACATTAGGGGCTGTTTCTTGTCTACCTTCCAAGTTGTGTAAAAATGCTCACAGGTATCACAAGAGAATCACTTTTAAAAATAATTTTGGTTTTATGCACGAAATGAAGCTAAAAGCACTGAAAGGCATGGATAAACACCTTCAAAAACTTGCTCAGAATTACAAGGTAGTAAATTCATTTGTTGGAAGGTCCAAATTGAGACCTCCTCTTTAACTCAAGTGTAATAGGAATGTATGCAGAATTCGGATACCAAATTCCAGAGCCACTTATTTACTTTTCATGCAGGTTGTTTAGTTTCATGTCCATCATTTTTTGAACACAGCTATAAACCTCATTATTCATTTTTAGCAATCAAGGCAGCCTCAAGGCCTGATTTTCCCAGGCTGTTGTTTCTATGTCCCCCAATGATTTATAGGAAAAATCTGTTTGTATTTACACAATCTGAACTTCTCTCAATGCACATAGGCTTTTCAGCTATTTTTCACTGATAATTTACAAGATTTTTCCACCTAGCAAACAGCTGTCTTCATTCATCAGTCATAAACAACATGTAACTATTTTGTTGTTGATTAATTCTGGAATTTTAGGGATCTTCTTGCAGCAGTTCAGGAACATGGTCAGTATGATACAGCTACAGGAGTGAAGTTACTTTTTAATATTTTTTGACAGAGATTTTTTGCATAAATATAGACTCCAGAAAGCAACTGGTTAACTTGCAGGCTATAAGGGCACAGTATTGCAATTTGAAATGTTCATTACAAGCTTGTAGTTTAGAAAATACTGGATAAATCTCACCAATTTACTCAGTGTTTAGTCTAAGTGACTTCATACCCAAGGGTAACTACATTGTGCATGCTCTTCCAGACAGGAATGCTGGGATGCTCTATATAACAAAGCTGTAACTGAGTTTCTTCCTACCTGAGCCCTGATAAGTTAAAGTAGCCACAATTTTAACAGAATCCTTTAGTTGCCTGAAACAAAACACGGTATTGATCCTTTGCTGGATAAGAATGGTCAGTAACCCATGTGTTCCTCTCCTCACTCTATTTGGTGGTTTTTGTTTAGACAAATTGGAAGCCTAAGAATGAGAATTCCTCAACATTTGTAAAATAAAAATACATGTGAATTTACATAATTGCAGGAGGTGCGTTACACTCAAATGAAACCTTTGATTCAACAATTCCAAACACACCGGCATCTGCAAAGTTGTAGAGATTAATTCACATGACTGTGAATTGATTTATCTCTTACTGATTTGGCTACATTGATTATTCTGATGCCTTCTTAACTGGCTTAACTTTGGATGTCATTTTTAGTATATGTGCTTACTATACTCCTCTCATTTGATTAAATTAGAACTGTGAATCAATTCTCTCTGCCATGCAACTGAATTTTCAGAAATGGTTTCACTTAACTTTATATGAGGTTATTTAGCTTTTTCTACCACAGACTGTTTAAATAAATGTGTATTCATTTTACAGGGTTGCAAATAGAAACAGTATTTTACTTTTACTAATTTTAATAGTGAGGCTCAAGGGTAAATCTTACTCAGAATCACAGAAGGGATACATTTGCTAACTTACAATCTCTTTCCCACTTAACAAGCTTCTCAGCTTCTTTTTGGAATGAAATCCCTGCAAATTCAATCAAATTTCTCATCAGTGATTCTGTAAACTGGTAGATATTTGACAAGATGTTAATGCAAAAACAATGCAGTGGCTTCCTCATCATGTTCATATTTAGCCTCAACTCCTCCTTTCCTAATCCATCTTTGGTTTTTTTGGATTCATACCCCACAGGAAGAAGAGTAAACCAATTTTTAGATGTCAACGATTAAAAAAAAAACCCACAAAAGATTTTTGCAACCAAGAGGAACAGCCTTTATAAAACAGCCCCAAGACTGGTTTTGCACCACAGTTTGTATTCTCAGCAGAAGACAGAGTCACATGAATGGGCATATAATGTTTTAAGCTATATTGTAGCTGCAGATGCATCTCTATTCAGGATAAATGTAACTTTTTGGATTCTCTATACATCCTAAAAAACAGCTCTCCCTTTTTCCATAGTCTCAAGCACAGGTTTTAAGCATTTATTTTATAATATTTTAAAGTGTAAGACTTTTCTGTAAAATCTTTTATTGATGATCCAGTAAAAGTGATGAAGACTGTGCAAAGGAGTGCAGCATAGAGTGCTTTCCTTTTATGTGAAACTTCCATAAGTAGGAAACACTCGTGTCCAAGTGATTCATTACTATATAAAAGTGATGCTTTTTCTCTATTTGAGGAAGAGAAATTAGACAGAAACTAGATGTTAGAATTATGTACCTGCATACACTGCTGCTCTTGACTGTGAATAATTCAATGAATTCTTCTCACCACTATGTCCATTTCTAGAGGTTTTTTGAGGGAACAATTCCTCTGACTCCATCAGAACATAATCACAAAGGTATGAGCATTTTTTATATGATGCTCAATAAATTATATTGATCCTCCATGATTAGGCTCCACATTTGTTTCAAAGAAGGTTTGAACCTTTATAGAAAAGGAAACTGAGTCCATTGTCTTCTATTAATCAAGTCTCCTATTTTTCTTCTGCAATGTAAGTCTCCCTACCTCCCTGTAACTCTAGAGTTTTACGTAGCTCCCTGCATAGTAATTATGGAAATAAGCGGTTTACATTTTAAGAGAGGTAGAGTACAGAAGCAGTTACAGAAATGTGGAGATATTGTACAATATTTTTTACCTAGTACAATACCATGTAACAGTCAAACGCCATGAGTTTTAAGGTCTTGACTAAACTTTGCTAAAACCCTTAACTTTTATTGCAGTGATACCACATGCTCTCTTCTTCCCAAGCACTGTCCCTTACAGCTTCTGCTGTTAGAAGCTTCTCTGTGCTGTCAGCCTTTGTTCTGATTGAGACTGCACTGAGAGCAATAGAGCATGCACATATGTTGACAGAGAGGCCTGAGAGTAGCTTCTAAACCCAGAATATATCGCCTTCACATCAGCAAAACTTCTTCAAATTCATTCACAGTCAGCTTAGGCATGACTACAACACAGTCTTCCTTTACTTAGGGTTTCTTTGTATGTGCACAGCCCTCTGTCAACTCTGATCAATGCAGGGAAATATTTCAATACACTTGCAACACATGCATTTTCATTGCTCACATTAAATCTAATTTACTATTTTCACAAGCTATCTGGTACTAATTACAAACACTGGGAATTACCTTAAGCGGGACTTACTGCTTTTTAAGAATCCAGTTTGATAGTCAGAAACCCAAATTCTGCTGTGGTAGCACAATGCCATTGTATTTATTTTTTGCCTTGGGAAAACCTTAAAACACCTAACACCTCTGACCTCAGTACATTTCTTGTTATCACAAATTCATACCTAAATATAATTCTTGAGAAAATAATTTCCATTTTAAATGGTATGCCTCTCCTCCCCACACACACCTTCTTCAATTTCCCTTATGTCCTTAGTCTGCACTGAAAGGTCTGAAATAAGTAGGTGTTAGGGGGGCTCAGTGGGATCAATGATGTCTTTAACGTTGTTCAATGTTAAGGCAGGAGCCTTCCCCTAGTGTTAAAGGTGACGTTTAGGCACAGTGTGCTCCTGGTGCATCTCATTCATTCTCCCTGCCCCTCCTGTGCTGAGCCAGGCTCGGTGCCGGCAGCTCTGCTCACTGCCTGTGCAGCATGGCAGGGAATGAGCCTGCTTCTGCTGCGAGTTACAGGGCTCTGGCAGGGACGGGCCCCAGTGCCACCAACCCCAGAGCCAGCTCCACTCACCCTCACCCCAGGCTGCAATGTGTGGCTTGGGACACACTGATCTCCATGGCTAAGGACTGCACAGGGTGCAACTCTCACAGCTGGCCATCCTTTGCTTTGGCCCTGAGCCCTGCTTCCCTCCAGGCATCTTGGATTTACCATTCTGAGAGCTCTAAGCTTAACCTAAATCCCTTGGAGAACCCCAGGAGCTCAGCCACATGCCCATACTAATTAAAAGGGGTGAATTCCACTAGCAGCCCCCATATTGCTGTGCCCTCCCCTTTAAACCACACTCTTAGTACATGACTAAGCTACAGCTCTTTTCCTTCTTTGAACAGGAACAGACACGGAGATATTTCCTCACATAGGAGTTCTGGTGCCAAACCACGCAGAAATCCTGGTTGTGTACTTTCACTTTTCCCTATGCAAGTTAACCAACTGCTGTTAATCAAGTTAAGCAGTCCTATGCTAAGAGTCTGTTCACAGATACTCAGATAAATGCTAACTGCACATATTTACTGCAAAATGGAGCACTCAAACAACCCTGACAATCCATGATCAGGGCAGGTGACAGTAACAGAATGAGATGTGGTCAATGTCCTCAAGGCAGAGGCCAAGGAATTTGGATTTCTGAATACACTGTGGTGTAAACTTGCTATGTGTTTCAGATGAACTGACAGGGCACAACCGCTCTCAGCTCACCTTGGCTGACAGTATGGTGGTTGTGAGCTGTTACAAAAAAAAGCTAGAGGAATACTGGCCATGAAGCCACCTGAACACAGCTTAAAGAATACAGCAGTTCCTACAGTGCAGCCATGAGAAAGACAGTGTCCTCTGCAATACAGTTTGTTAACTTCCAGGGAAGCTGTGGATGCCCCATTCCCAGAAGTGTTCAAGGCCAGGCTGGATGGGGCTTTGAGTAACCTGGTGTAGTGGAAGGTGTCCCTGCCCATGGCAGGGGAGTTGTAACTAGGTGATCTTTAATGTCCTTCCAACACAAATTATTCTATGATTCCATGAACTCAGGGCAAATTGTGTTCTCAAGATGATGCCATTCAGATCACAAATGCTGCTACTTGAGGTGCTGAGCTCCAAAACCTAGAGGAAAAATTAAGCCTATGGTAAGCTTTTCTGTTTCAGCTACATGATGTCCATATTCTACATGAAAAATAAAGAGAGCTAGAACAAGGTGTACTATTACTACATATTTATGACTGCAACAACCTCTTAATGAATTTTCTGTGTTTTCTCTTGTACCTGCTGTCCTTACGCTGTGCTACAGAGCACGTGAATGTGTTTTTACCATCATATAGATAATCTTCAGCCTTTGCTTCATTTGTCAAAAGTAATGCTTTGTACACCTCTGCTGGGAATGCTGAGCTGGCTGCTGAATACAGAGCCAAGAGGTCTAGATATTGGCTTAGTTCCTTTTAATTATCATCTCACATGTAAAGGAGACTGTTTTATCTTTCAGAGCACAAGGGTCATATAAATAGCCTTTAGTACAGAAAAGAGCTAGACAGTTTCATGGTTATAATTTAGAATGTAGTTCCATTTCAGTTATTTAGTCTTGAAGTCAAATGAAGCAGAGAAATGTGAGGTTTTATGATATTATCTCTTGAAAAATATTGTTTTGATCTTATTCAAATCTTTCTTCCTGATAAGCCAAAGACACTCTTATAAAAAAATGCTAGTCTCAACAAAATGAAAATGAAATATTCCAGCAACTTCCCGAACCCAGATGGAAAGAAGTAAGGCCACATTTTCTGTTCACTTTTTTCCCCCCTGAAAGCTACATTAACAAAACCAATTCATCAAAAATTTCACCTCCAGTGTAAGTATCTTCATTTAAACACAGCTATCAGTGTTTGAACATAAGCATGATTGATTCTTTATTTTTGAGATTATAGTAATTTCAGGAATTTCACTACGTAGATATAATATATACTTTTCTAAGTCCCTTGGCTGAGCATAACACGACATTCTGATTAAAAGATTAGCACTGTGCTGTACCAGTAGAACACATTTTAAATGGATTAGGAACCGACGACTGGACAGATCTCAAAACAGAGCAACTTACTATTCAGAGAAATAAGGGGATTTCTTAAACCATGGAACTGCAAAATTGAGCGAAGACTCATAATCCAAGACCTGCACAGAATGTTTTGTTGCTCTGCACTTTGAAACAGAAAAAGCTGCAATATGTAAATATATTTGTATCTACGTCTCATTAAAAACAGACAGGTGGATCTTAATACAAGACACCTCCTGCATGAAACACCAGGGAAATGATTCTGTTTTAATCTGCTTCTGTACTTGTGTGACAAGTGAGAGAGAGCACCAGCACTTTCTGAACACCAGCCATTACAAGAGTAGAAATCATCAGAGCTGTCTGAGCATTTCAGCAATTTACCATGTTTGCCTCAAATAGGCTTTCTTTATTAAAGACCCGGTCTGATCACATTGTGGTCTCCAGAACTCTGCAAACACCTTCCTAAAAAGGAGCCAAGACGTTCAGGAGCAATTCCCAGTTTGGTTCCACAATCCCTTTAAACCCTGCGGGACTATGAGCACTCATCGTAGCTGTGCAAGCTGTTCCTGTTTGCACTACTGACAAATGGGGGGTGAGAACTTGCCTGAACACTCACAAGTCAGTGAATTCCCCTGCTCCCACTTTGGAGGAGTGGGGTTACAGGACAGATGTTTTTAAACAACTGATGCATGGCTCCCAGAACAAATTTAAAATATCATCATACAGGTTGTGTCTCGCAATATGATACTGTCCTGGCCAACAAAGACAAACATAGGTGTTAAAACCTCCTTCATTAGTTTTCAGAGCATTCAGGAAAGAAACCCTGGATCTTGATTTGTAAAGAGCTTGGATTAAGGCAGGGTCAAAGAGGAGGGTTAAGAGAGAGAGATAAAGCAGCCTTCTCATCTCAGGTGAGGCTGAGTAAGGGAGGAATGAATGGGCAGCATGTCCCTAGGTGGGGCCCTAAAACTCTGGGACCTTTTTGCTGTGTGTGCAACAGTGCTTTAACTAAGTCCTTTTCAATAGATTCTGTGAACCACTTTCAATTTGGGAAGGCAGCTTAAAACTTTTTGGTGCTTAATTGAGAAGAAAAAGTTTTAAAAAAATTCTTGGGGCCTGGACCAACTCTGCTTCCTTTGACTCCAAACAAGAGAAAACTTCCTTGTCTTTCTTTTAAGTGTGTGGGGACATGGGATCAACTATTCCCACAAAACCAGGCATGTCAGTTAGTGATACAGGGGAGGATCTGGGGAACAGCAGAAGCACTTGGCCTTTCCAGCTGCTGGAAATGAGGAAATTGCCACAGACTTGATGAGTCTCCCTTCACCACATTCCCTCTGTTTTCAAAGGGAGGGAAGAAGCCAGGCCTAAGGTCCACCTCCATGTTTCCTACCTCCCTTTCTACAGAAAGGTGACCAGAGTACATTACACTTCATGATATAAGAGTATTTTTGCTTGAAAAAGTTTGAAATTTAGAGAAAAGAGCTGTGTACTTAATTAAAAACAACTAATCCCCAAATACTGCCACCACCCAAAATTGTCTTTTAGCAAACACATTTTCCTAACGTGATAAAACTTGTCAAAATAATGTGAATCTGCTTCTTCTTCTCTATATACACATGCAGTCAGGTAAACAAACATGCACTAAAGCATCGAGACAATCCACCTTGGTTATTCTTTTGGGTACGATTTTTGTTTTCTCTCCATCATTACTCTTGCTGTTTCTGCAGCACGATGTCACTTCTAAGAGCACATCTGCAAACCCAAAAGAATTCTTTGTCTTCTTCATCCTCCCAGCCAAGTTTGATTTATCTTAGCACCAGCTATCAAACCCGAAATAGAAACATTTTTTCCCTGACACAAGGAATTAGCATAGAGTCATAGAATATCCTGAATGGAAAGGGACCCACAAAGAATAATAGGATTTGTAGCTGCTCTTGGTTAGGGGAAAAAAAAAATAAAACCACAGGATTCACTTCTTAGGTGACTAAACCTCATGGATGCAAAAATCACATGACCAAATTCCCCCCTCCCAAATATTTAGTCTGGTGACACATACTGTAAAGTGACCTATGTTTGATCATGCAAATGAATCAATCAAAATCAGCCTTTCAGTCCAGGCAGCACAGAGCATAATAATCAAAATTGTGAACAGAACTGTTGTATTGATTTTTGTTAATCTAATCTCCCCCTTAGCACCAGTCCATCATTAGATCCTTACACCTCCCCAACTCCTGCCTGGCAGCAGTGACAGCTGGGACTGGAGCTGTATTGACAGCATTCTCATTAAACAAAGCCAGCCATTATCAAAGTACACTTATCAAAAAATGGGACAACTGCCACTCATGACTGAAGGATTGTATAACCATAATGCAACTCTCCTTCTAATACTGCCATAAAATTAGTAAATAAGAGCTCTGCATAAAGCAGGGAGATACTTATTAACTTCACTTTTTGTAGCACTTAACATAGCATTGTTTTAATTGTGTTCATTTGTTATATCTCTGCTCTACAGAAACTGCTAGAGTGGTTTGTAAATCCCATTGTGTCAAAAGACAAGCAACTGACTCAGCCTGCAGTGCAGGAATAGGCAATAGAAAATCACTTAATCCCCAGGTGGTTTAGTTCTACCCCAGTGACTGTGATAAAGGTGTAGACACAGGAAAGCAGATTTAGTACAAATATCAAAAGCAAGACTCAAATCCTAGGTCCCAGTTGGCCTCTTAGTGTACCTCTGAAATTCAAGGGCTGGGATAAGAAGGCTGCTTCAAACAGTCAACAAGTATTTCCTTCCAAATAAACTAGCTCTTTATTAGGCTGGGAAAATAGTGTCCACAGCACTACTCACAACAGGCTCCTGACCCTAAAGGACATTATAAGGTCAAAAAGTGTGCTGACAGCTGCACCACTCTTTAATTAGCACTCTCATCCACAAGTAATACATAGAATTCTACATAACTTGTTCTCCAAAAAAAGGAAAACAACTTTGCTCTGGTTTACCTTATGGAGGATCCTCTCTCTCATCATTATCAGGACTTTAAAGAAATTAACTTCCTTATTTAGTTGTCTAATGTTTAGTGATGTAAAAACTCCTATGTGTCACTAAGTAAAATAGATAGGAGGAAAAACTGAGCATCTTTCAGGAACACTGCTGAAAGAAAGTTCTTAGGAAAAAAGAGATTTTTAAATTAAAAAAAAAAAAAAAACAGAAAACAAAACCCAACAAACCCAACCAACTAACCAAAAAACCTCAAGATTCAAACTACAACAAAAATGGTCAGTTCCACAAATCATTTGAGTTCTGGTTGCCTTGCATGAAAAATCTACTCTAACTCCTCAGTCTTGTGTGCTCTATGCTGCATACATAATTAAAGCCTACCATTTTTTATTACAGAGAACAAGTGGCTAGATTTTTACCAGCAATATAAAAATAACATGACATTTGCTTTGGAACGCTAGTAAAAATTTCGTGATCAAACGCAAGGTGTTTTATGGAAGCTTCCTTTCTCTATCATTATCTGTCATTTTCAGTCAAAACACAGCTACTATTGGACATCTGGGAGAAAGACTGCTTTTGCAGGCTTTGCTTCATGAGCAGAATGTGGCAAATAACAGAATATTTTAAAGATTTTCCCCTTTGTGGTCAGAAATAAAAAAGGATAATAAATATGTTAAAAAGGGCTAATGAGTCCCAAGTAGCAAGATCTTCATCTTTTGAAGACTTTTATGAATCATAATTATCTAATTACTGTTAATTGGTTGAGTGGGATGAGGGAGTACTATGGGTCTAGGAGGGCATGCATTGTGCTGCACACTCGGAACTCATCCTGGCACCACTGGGTGTAATACACAACTTGCTCAGGAAAATC
Source organism: Coloeus monedula (assembly GCF_965178545.1). NCBI lineage: Eukaryota > Metazoa > Chordata > Aves > Passeriformes > Corvidae > Coloeus > Coloeus monedula. The sequence goes on from NC_138787.1 coordinate 9,451,963, forward strand.
AACAATTTGCATGAAAAGTTTTTTGATTGAGTTTGCAGTTTTCATCTGCGGTTTAGAAACTGTTGCTGATTCTTCATGCCCTGTGCATGCTAAGTTAGAAAATTGACTGGCTTCCTCTCATACTCATGAGATCTAGAGAAATCTGTAGAATCTACATTTTTACTTTGTTTTCTATGCAAATATCTTCACTCTAAAAATTGCAAAATGCAGCCCAGAAGTAACCCTGAAGCAGCTAATTTTTTGCGTCCTGAATCCCAGGCACATAGCAGAGGGGTAACTCTAATGCAATTTGTCAAAATGGACTCTGTGAACCCATCATGAAGGCTTAAAATATTCTGAAAGTAGGAGTTTTGGCTCATGGTGCTGCCACTCTGGTTTTGGACATACGATTTTAAGTATCTCTAGAACACTGTTGAATGGAAAGCATGGTCTCCTCCAATGAGGATTCTGGCAGTGCTGTGTCTCAAGGATTAACCCCTCTTCAAGCAGTTTAATGGGGGTGAGATGATCAGAAAATTATCAGTTGAGCCCAATAATAGAGTTTGTGATACTCAACTTTGTGCCAGAACACTTTTGCAGGTATGAATATTAAAATCTCATCTTGCTCCATGCAACATGAAGAGCAAGTTTATGTGCTCAACTAATTGTTACTCTGATCTAGAAGAACTTGAATGAGTGGTTGTGTGATGAAGAGGACTGTGAAGTCAGGCTTCTTTCTCCAGAAATTAAGAACAAAACTAACAATGCTAGAAAAATGGAATCCCTGACTAAATATATTGATCTTTGGTCAAATGCTTTCCTCTTCTGAGAAAATGGAATGTGAGGGTTTTCAGATTTCTGGTGCATTAGGAAAAGAAATGGAAGGGAAAACAAATGGGAGCACCACTATCTGGCACACATCATTACCTGCTCACCCAGGTGGGCAAGGCACAAACTGAGCCTAATAGCCCTCCTTTGTCTTCTAAAACACAGCCCAAGGTCCTAAACACATTACTTACTGTCCAGAAATCGGCGTTTCATTAAACAGCCACTTTGCTTATCAACACCTTCTGCAGTGACAGTTCTGTGGTGACAGTGCATGCCACACAGCAGCATCACTGACACTGCAAGTTTAACAGGCATGAGAGAGTTTGAAGAGCAGCCCAGATCTGTTGAATCAGGGAAGGATAGACACATCATTGCTGCCTACTCCTCATATCTCAATTAATTGAGCCAGTAAAGCGTTGCCCCTGAGAGGCTGGAAATGCTGGCATATGCACTGGCTCCTTCAGTAACAGGTGCCTCTGCCCAGTTAGCAAAATGCTGGCAAGGGGGAACAGGCATTTTTTTTAAAAGAAGATAGGAATGTGTGCTTTGGCATGGAGGAGCTTGGTGAAGAGAGTGACCTCAAAGAAATGAGAAGGGCAATCTGAATACAGAAGAAACACTGCTATCTGCACTTCTATCACACCTATATTTTGCAACTCACTGTAGTTGTAAAAATAGCCACTGCTTTTATTCTGTTTAGTTTCCTAGAAAAAGTGAGATTAAGTGCCCTTTGGAATACCATTTCCACTTAACAACAAAAACACTGCTCTCACTATATTACTATTACCGCACTAATTCATGCTCTACATTTCAGACAAAATGCTATGCCCAAAATAGTTACTCTCATATTTTGCTTTTTAATATTTTTCCCCAAAATTTCTGTTACAGGCTGGCTGTGCTTCCAATGAAAGAGAAATTCCCATGTGCAATTGGAACAGAGATGCTGAACGATGTGTTATGTGTCCAGTCTCAGCAGTGCTTAACAGAACTTTGAAATGTGCAGAGAGATTCAAACTGTCCATACCTTTCTCACCCTGGGCTTGATCAAACAACTCTGACTCTTGCATGACCAGGAGAGGCTATTCCAGGATCTGTAACAGCACACAGCCAGCTGTCACTTTTGTTTACCCAACCTCAGCCTCCTTTGTAGGGGAGTGTAGGATTATCGAGTGATGACTTGGGGATTTTGCTCAGCAACATCATAAACCCCCATCCTTCCAATATTATTTAGAAACAATAACAACAGCCTCAAAAGTAGCTTGGATAGCACTTATATTCGTGTTCCAAACTTTCACTGTCAGTCTCACACCATAATTGCCCAGCATTCTATAGTGAAGAGCACAGACATACAATTGAAAGCTGTACAGAGACAAACTGTTCTACTTCCTCCATGTCTCATAAAAGCTCAGCCCGAATTTTTCAACAAATTGAACACTTGTTCTCATTCTATGTACCAACCTAAACAAATCTGTGAGAATTTAATGCTCTTTCTACTCTTTTTTTGCTATCTCATTGTTGACATCAGATTTATCACAAGAGTTTCTAACCATCCGTGATTAATTTTGTAAGCAGCACTATAGGACGATCAACAACACATTCTTTTAATTTTACATCTGATCATCCAGCAAACATCATTTTCTCCTGAAGTGTTTTCCACAAAGAAATTTAAAAGTGGGAATTAATATGGTCTTGAATTAATTTCCCTCATCAACCAGATGGTTTAATTACTGGAACTGAAAGAGCCAAGAAGGAAGAGTCCTTGTACCAAATTCAAAAGGCTATAGAATGTAGCATCCCTTGTTTATTTCTTAAGTCTCAGTGAAACTCAGAGTATTAAAACACGTGGAGAAATTTCACTTAAAATCACAGTACTTTTTCTGCTCTCTGTCAAAGTGAAACATATTAAAAAGTCATTTTAAAAATTGGCTGTTTTCTACAGTGTGAATATAATTGAATGTAGAGACTTTTTCCAATACAAGTTTTAAGTAGGAGAGTAATGATAAAAGATAATGTAAATATCACTCCAGTGCCCCTTTCCATCTGTGACTCACACTGTTATGTGCTTATGAGCTCCACCATCTTGATATCCTGTGAAGCCTGCAGGTAGTCTTCATATTCTATGCATCTGAAGAGTCAAATTGTGACTTTCTTTTTTTTTTCTATATTCCCTATTTTTTCTCTTTTTTCTTTTTTAATTAAATAAGCTTTTAAATAAGCAAAGGCTTGATGTTAAAGTGTGAAATGAGGATTTTTGACATATCTGTTGGCAACATTCCAGTCCTTTGTGGTCCTCTCAAATCCACCACAGCTGCACAATCTTTTCTGAGTAGCACTGCAAGATTACAACTTACATAAAAGTATGATAGTTAATATGTAAGATAAAAACTTCATTGCAACTTTATCTTTTTTATCTAGTGGGTTTGAAATCACAAATACATATTTGTTTTAATCTCTGTGATTTTCTGGCATGTTAAAGCACAGCAATACAAAAGGATTCTTAGTGTACTCAGTTACTGCAGCATCATCTGAATTTCAGTGAATAGACTAATCCAGGCTGGAATAAGGCAGCCTTCTCTACCTTGCTCTCTTGCTTCTTCATATTTTGGTCTTCCTGACTCTGACCAGATCTTGCCTGAAGTATGTGGGAATGGTGGCCCCCTGCCCAGTGGCTGCTGGGATGTAACTGCTCTGACAGTTGTACTGTTGTCCCCTTTTGGTGTAAAGCAAAAGCATTTTCTGTCTTAGTCCCTGCATCCTGACTCCTGGATAATACACCTTAGTGTGCTGGGAGTTTTGATTAACATGTAAATCTTTGAGACTCTTTACCAAAGGCAGCAGGGCAGAGTAGTGTTTTTCAAATTGCATTGTAGGGGGAAGCTCATTAGATCTGCGATAAAGCTACCTGATCATCAAAAGCAACAGCTCCCATTGGCTTCTGTGGATTGAGCTGTAGCCCTGAATGAGCACAATCTCATTTATTAAGTCCTTGTTCATGGCCTCGTTGTTTTTCTCTCTGGCTAGTGATTTGCTCTGGTTGTCCTTCTGACACGCTCCATAGTAGAAACATTCTCACAGAGATAAAACATATTACCCCCCAAATGAAAACACTCAAAGGGAGTAATCATTTATGGCCATGACTTGAGAGGAAATGTTTCATGATTCTGAGGTCATTTGCATTTGAATTAATCTCTAAAAACTCAGCTGAACCCTCCTGCACTTACAATGCTGCATACAACTTTCACTTTATCAAATAGGCTAAGGTACCATACCTTTCACCATGGGAGTTTATCCTATTCAGAAATAGCAGACATTGCTTAAACCTTTCAGAGTGAAGTTCATCTGGGCATTTCAAGGATCATATATTCCATGAAGTTAAATGCTTCCCCTCAAGTATCCCTGGCAGGGTGGGCTAAAAGCTTCACTGATATTCAGAAGATTCCTGTTTCTCAGAACCAACATTGCTTTAACTGAGTGTGAAGATTCAACTACTGAGTGCAGCAACAGTGACATGGAAACCACCAAAAGAACAGGTCCCAAGTGTAGTGACCTGCACTACAAATTCTATTGGGAGGCCGGTCCCTGGTCTTGAAGTCAGACCCTCCTCAGAGGTATCCAATATCAGAAAGAGAAGTACTGGAAACACAGAAATACAAGATGTGCCATTGAAACAATAAGGAAAAAAACACTTCTTGACTGTGAGGGTGGTGCAGATTTACCCCAGGGGCTGTGGAGTCTCCATCCTTGAGAATGTTCAACACTCAGACGCAATCCTGAGCAATCTGCAGTAGCTGACCTTCCTTGAGCAGTAGGTTGCACTAAACCATCTCCAGAGGTTTCTAATCACCTCATTTTGTAAACCTATGACACAATTGGTTTTGGTTTCTGTCACACAATGTTAATAAACACAGTAATTCCTCCTGTTGCAACAAATGTGTCTAATTTAAAAGCGCGAGTTTAAAACTACCTATGTTCTAATCTCTAAATCATAGTTCTCTTTGCAAAATAGAAGAAACTGAGGATTAGAATGTCTCCACAAGTAAACCATACGTACATCCACACAGATGCAAGAATATTTGCTCCCAAATTTTACTGTGACATGGCACTGCCTGGGTAAAGACAGAACGGATTTGCTATCTCCGAATGTTAAAGAACTAGGAGAAAAAAAACACCGAACAGCCAAAATTGTTTTCCTATCCCCTCTCTTTGTGTTCTTTTCCTAGGAAAATGTTAATCCATACACTCATTTTGTGTTCATAATTCCATTCCACTCTCTCTCCTCTAATCTTTTATTTGCTTTCTTTCCTGAAAAGTCTTTTTTAGGATATACCTAGGCTGATGGGCAAGAAGCAAATCAGGAAACTTGTCTCTGAGCTCTGGCATTCACTTTAGTTAATTGAAATCTTTCAGGTCTAACAAATCCACTTTTATTTCTCAAACTAGCTAGGAGAGAGTCACAAAAGCATCTTTACACAATAAAAAGAAAAGAGCTAAATGTTATTTCTGACTGGATTTGCAATGATCTTTTTGTAAAAGAAAAAACTGCAAAGAATTTATAGTAGCCTCTAAGTATGAATGTGTCATATTCTTAGCATGAAGTGAGTGATTACTACTATTTCATATGAATACATTGCCCTGGAGAGAGGGAACCCTCATTTATTATGCTGGAAAGTTGTAGCTAAACCTCACACTTTCCATGGCGATAGACAGTTTTCACTACAGCAACATCCTTCTGTCACAAAGTAGGCAGCTTTCTCCTTCAAGATTCTCTGAATTTTCAGTAATGTCTCTCTTTGAATATCTAATTTACAAAAGTTCTCACAGAACTTCATCCTTGATGCATCATCTTTACAGCAGAACAACTTCTAAGCTTTGGCTGCTCTGGTCTACCTCTAGTTGGAGATATGGTAATTGAGGATATCCACAATAAAAGGAGGTAGAAAATTGCCATGCTAAAATTCAAATTTTTGCCTACTTATTTCAAATTTCTGCCTGACCAAACACTTCTGTGAAAGATACTGGAATCTTTGCTCAGATAAAAATAAATAATTTTTAAAAGATTAATTCTATAAAGCTTAACACTTTATGAGATTCAGGTTGCTGAAACAAGTAATAGCCAGCCAATGAAAAAACTGTAACAAACCTCTGGCCTGCAACAGGCAGTGGTTGCCACTTTGAGGTAAGCCAGAGCTTAGGTATTCACTAGTCTTACCACGCTACCCTTCCCTTCCCTCTCTCTCCTCCAACAGAACACCTTTCGGGTGTCTTGACTTTTCTTCCAGGCCCTACTCCCCTGTGATAGCAGAAAGAAAAGGATTTCTCCTTTGCTAGGAGAACTCAATGAAACTGTGCTCTTTAGCTCAACTTTCAGCTTTCTACCAAACTAATGAAACTGAGCTGCACATTGACCAAGTGGACAGGGAGTAGGGTACCAACAACAGTTTTACCGTAGTTAACTAAAGACAGACAAGTAAGATTTAACCTGTTCTTATCTATGGCAACTAGCAGCATTCACTAATTTTTCCCCCTACTGAGTAGTGCTGTTGTAAAAAGCCTTGTACTTGCACTTCTGGACTTATGGCTTTTTCAACCACTGACTTTTTTCTAATCACTTTGCTACCAACTATTAAAATTCTGAGTGCCATAGGGTTCCTATGATTGTGTAGGTGCTACAGTGGGGATTCTGTAACACGATGTATCAGACAACAAGGCCCGTGGAAAAGAAATATATATGGATAGATTCGTGGTAGATGTTTCAGAGATGTTTATTCTCCAGCCGCATGGCCGGAGCTCTGCCGAGGAGCTGCTCAATCACGGGACCCGAGGGTCCTTGCCCACACAGGGGAACACAAACCAACCCATGGGGAGCGAGGCTGAGCAGGGGCAGGGAAATCCTGTGTCTGTGCCCTCAGGGCCCCTCTGCCAGGGCTACATGGCAGGGGGAAAAGGACCCTGACATATAAGTACTAGGTTTCTTTTCCTAAAAATTTAGTTGCAGAGAGAACTTTGAAAAAACTTGAACAAAATCTGAAAGAATAATTATGAAAGTGTGTCACAAGGGAGTTCCTTTAACATCACCATTTTTAAGCAAGTCTCAGCATTTTGAATGTCTGGCTTTAACAATATTGCTTAGCTGTACAGCATAAGAAAATTGTATTTCTCTAGGTCCAACTCAATAGTTCATGTTTCAACACATCTTAATAATTAACTAGCACAGTTTGGGAACATAGGTCAGCCAGGCTTCTCATTTATTTTGAGCAAAAATAATGTATACGAGGTTCTGATATGCCCAACAGGAAAAAAAAAAAAAAAAAAAAAAAAAAAATTTTATCCTTATGCAGTAATTCTTTCAGCAAGTTTTTGGCTGAAGCAGCAAGAATCTGTGTGACTGTTGAACGTGCAGACCCACCCATTTAGGAGTGCAGGATTCCCTTCGCATCCACCCTTGCCGGTACAGACCATGAAGGAAGGGATGGCTTTGGCCCTGGTTGCGGCTCTGGGCGCTGTTCGTGGTGCTGAAAAGAGACTCCCAGGGCACGGGCACGAGTTGTACTTGCAGCTGCGAAATATACTTGCAGCTTGCATTCGAGTGACATCAAACAGCCTTTTAAACACATTTTCTTAAGAGATAATGCTTTAGAAATAACCTTTCCATGACACAAGTGTGTAGATCTAAAGCTAATGTATGTATATTCATGGACCACCCTTGTCTGACTCCATGTTATAACAACTTTTTGCTTTAATAAACATAGGGCTTTTTTCTCTTGGATGACTGATTGAATAATGTGACTACCTGAACACATACAAGGACTATCAAGATTCTGGACTTTTTGCATGCTGAAGAACAAAGTGACAGTTTTCGGACACCACTGTTGGAATTTTAGTTCACTTTCTCCAACCTGTATAAATGCAGAGCACAGACCACCTTACTGAATGATGGGCTCTGGTTTCTGAGCCTTTTCAGCACTATGCGAGACAAAAATTGCAAAAAATTTGGAGCATTTTTTGTTGTCTGTTTAAGAAACCTGGGTGTTGTGTTCTTCCTTGTGAAAAGAACTGTCAAGTAAACTGGAGCAATGCAAGAGTTTGGAATCTTATTAACACTATCATGATCAGAGTCTCAATAAAATTTCTGCAGAACTGCATACCTAAAAATAAAAAAGCTGATGCAAATATTTTATTAAAAGGAGATTCTCCTTTTGATAGCCAATAGACAAACATCTGCTATATCTACAGATAAAGGTGTATTTTGGTTCCACAGCTCTAAGAACTTAGAAATACAAATATCAGAATTTTATATGGTCCCTGGGGAGAGAAAGTTCTTAATAAACCACTCCCTCTTACTACGCTGTTGCTTAACCTGCTTTTGCAGCAGCCTTCACCGACCTTCAAATGAAATAGTACTTCTCTTTACAGAGGGGGCCTCTTATTAAGTTCTCACTTGTCAGAACATCTTTGTGAGAAGGTGGAAATCCGAAGCCCAGTGGGAAGTCACTGTGATGCTTTTTCCTGGTCTTAAAATCAGGAGTCAAACATGGTTAGAAGGGGAAAAGGGATTTTACCTTGGTATTTATTTTAAGGATCCTTAGTTGCACATGTCCAGATCAAATGCACCAAAATGCCCACTGCAAATCCCCCATCCAAAAGATCTGGTATAACATTATAGATCTTATTAATTAGCATATCTATCAAAGATTCCCCAATGAGAGGCTTGAATGAGCCCCCCCTCTTCAAGGAGCCTTCCCCTGGGTGGTTCTATCTTGGGTTTACAGAATGTGTTCTGGAGAGGACCTTGGGGTCTGGGGCACACTGATCCCTAACTATGAAGCTTCTAAAATGTTTAGTCTCTCAGCTTGACAAACAAGTCCAAGAATGTAGGCAAAAAGCACTAAAAATACAGAAGTTGTAAAAAAGGTATAACAGGGGTATAAAAGAAAAGGCAAAAAATCTTCATGACATCAGCTGACTTCCACTGGTGGTTTTACTACCTTATTTAGTTTGGTTTTTTTAAGCGGAAAATTCAAATCAGAGTTCTTCCCTGTGCCACACCAAGCCCTAGGCAGACGAGGTCCATCTGTCAGACTCCAAGACATCCTCTACCAGCAGGCATATTTGAGCTGACAAAAAGGTCAAGGCTCCTGGGCAGAGAAAGGAATGTAGCTCAGAATTTGCAGAAACACTTAAAGAAAAGTTCTGGTGTCAAAGACTTGTGTTGCTCTCCCTGTGGGAAATAAGCCAAACTAATGAGGAAAAATATTGAAAGATATTCTGTTCTCCAGGCTCTCTATGCATCCATTTTCTCTATTTCAGATTATTAGTCTTTATTCTGTGTCTCCTGCAGCAGCCTTTGTCAGCACATAATTAATGTTAATAGTCTCATCAACTTCAGGGCATAGTGCAAGACTCATTGAGCAAATGTTTGTTGGGCTTGTCCTGTCTCATGAAGCCTTTTCTTTCACATACGAGATCCCACAGAAGAAAAGCTGTGCTCTCCTTCTTTGGTGTTCCTTGATGTATTGGGTTGACCCTGAGTTGATGGACAGTCTTTAAGACCAATTACGCTTCTCACAATTTACATATTTAAACCGCACAGAAAGGCGGGACTTCCCCTTTGGTCGGAGCTCGGCTGCTGGGAGGTGGGGGCAGCTCCGAGCCTCCCGGCCCCGCCGGGCCGGGCCGGGGCCACTGCCCCTTTCCCCCTTTCCCAACGCTGTGGCACGGACCCTGGGTGGCTGGGGGGGGACTGCCTCAGAGCCGCAGGCAGCTCAAACCAGCCATGGACTGCTCACAGCTAAACCCATCCAGCGCGGCTTCTGGGGACCGGCGGGTCCCTCTCCTCTCCACGCGGGGCCGGCGGAGTCAACGGGAGCCGGCAGAGCCTCCTGTCTGCAGCCAGCACACTTCGTGCTGAACTGAAGAGGACACCACGCAGCCAGCAGCACAGAGGGAGCGAGGCTTTCCCCACCGTAAAGGCCGAACAAGAACACCCTTCAGCATGGCGGTGTCAGTCAGAGAGAAAGAGAAGTGAGTCCCGTGGGACGGAGCTGGAAATGGCGACGGGAGAAAAGAGGGCGGTGCCGCGATTCTGGCAGGCAGCTTAAAAGAAACCTTCTTGCATGCCGTGGTAAGAAATTGTAATACCACAAACTGTTTGTCTCTTTAATCCATTTGAAGAACATGGGGGGATGGAGAATCCTCGTGTGGCCTGTGAAGATTGTGAAGAATGCCTATGCCAGGCTATATAGAAGTAGTAAGACGCTGCTAGAGACTTGTGGCGAAGAAAAGCCTTTGTGTGCAGGCCAAAAGAACTTATCCTTAAAAAGATGAATAACCCCATGTGATGGCCCATGTTTTGCAGTGTGAAGGAACTGTGAGATTTTTCATGGGAGAGATGTTCTACACACAGCAGATTGTTTGTTTCCGGGCGGATCTGCTGTTAGTGGCAGTTTGGGAACCACGTGCAACTGAAGGAAAAACCCTTTTTTCTGTAAGCATAAGAGAGAGACTTTTCAAGAACTGGAACACTGACTAACATCCCATGTTCTGTTATCCCTTGTGTGAGCTGGGTAAAAGGAGAGAAGTGCTGGAAGGGGGGGGGGGGATTTGCTTTAATTTTGTTTTGTTATTTTCTCTTTACTTTTAATTCTATTAGTAATAAAGCTCTTTCATTGTACTGCAGCTGTTTAAGGTTTGTGCCTGCTTTGCTTTTCTCCTAATTCTTATCTCACAGAAGGAAAATAAATAAGTAATGAATATTTTGAACCAAAACCACTACATTTAATTGGTGTTTCTGCCCAGTTTCGAACTCAACCCGCTACACTTGAATAGGCAAAGGTAGCAATAAGAATTATGTGTGGTATCTCCTGGTATATAGATGTGGCCAGATTGTCTAATAAATGTGAACATTCAGTGAATATCTAACACAATGCCAACTAATAGCTGGTTTTACTTTAATCTCTTTAAATCCACCCAGAATATTATTTTTGTTGTTTTAGAATCATATGGTCTCATAATATCATGGTTACATTTATGTTATCCATGACTACTGCATAAATTTTAAATGGAAAAAAAAGCAGCAGTGGAACTGTTTCAGTCACAAACTGTTTCTTACACACTCCCCAAATGGTTTTGTCCACTGAAAGTGTCAGCACAAAATAGATGAGTGAGGAGAACCTAACAGATCTGTTATGGCTGACTACTACTGTGAGTAGTGATATAAGCCCTCACTATTGCCCTGTATTTTTTCTACCTTTTAATCCCTTCTCGAATCCATAATGGGAAACTAGAGTTAAAGTGAGTTTTCCCCTTTTGCTGTGACTATAAATGAAGCATGGATAAAGTAAGCACCAAAGCCTACCTTTGATAAACAGACTGCCAAGTTAGGTTGCAAATGCAAATACTACAGATAAAAGAGTTCAGTGAGATGCATCTGATTTTTAGGTCACAGCATGCCTTCCTCTCCAGGGAGGAATACAGTTGTGGTTAGCAGGAACACTGGAGGTCGCATTTAAGATCCATTTTATGAAAATGTGAGAAATTGTTGAATACCGCTACAGTTGAATAAAATGCCGGATTATTAACCAAAATATTGCAAATTATGCCCATTTACCTAATTGGAAAAAAAAAAGAAAATGTCAAAATAGACTGTCAGGAGTCTCACAGATTCTGACTCACATAAAATAGTCCCTCAAAATAAATCACTTCTTAAATCTATGAAGAAGCAATAAAGTCACTCTTGACCATGATAAGAATGCACAAATAATAAATTTCCCAAGTCTCCAGAACCTGAAAATGCAAGTAATTTAACTTAAAGAACACAGAAGTTTTAGAATAAACAAATATAATATGAATCTCTTTATGAAGCATACTTAATACAGTTGTATCTCCATCTTTTTAATTTAGCATAAGCATAACAACATGATCTCTAGGCATTAGAACCCCATTAAAAATGTTGGAAAAAAATGTGTTTTAAGAGCAATCTGTACTACTAGTAGTGCTTTTTTAAGTATGAGTACATCCTTCACTGTTGAGTCAATCAAGAAAATCTCTGGTGTTGATTTGAAATGGGTCTAAACTCAGAGAAAAATACCAAACCAATCTGATCACATGGGTTTTGGTTGTAGCAAAAAAGAGTAAATTCAGCGGAACTGGAGGAAACAGCACATTAGGACTGTTTTTTTGAATAAATTGGAACATACCCTGTAGTAAGACACACAAACATCAGCCTGGCCGTGTGCTTCAATCTGCTCCTGAGCTTTAGAGCTCAGTCAGGGTCTTTGAATGCTGTGAGCATTCAGGCAGTGGCAGGAAGAATGAGACAGAGGCAGGCAGCTGCTGGGCAGCAGCACTGTGTGAAACAGCCTCACCCTTTCTGCGACAGCTCCCAGTGGTGTCTGCCTTGTCAGCGTCCCCTAAACAGGACAACAGCCCAAGCTCCCACTCCTCCAGTGTGCTATGATGCAGTTGTTGACAGGCTGCAGTTCAACCTTGACAAGTGTATTGCTGGTTTGAACTGCTTCTTTCCTCCATCCCAGCACATAAATAAAAACCGGCCCATTATACAACACTCCACACATTTTGGTGACTTGTTTTCTGGTATGTTTTAATTGAGTAAACTTGATTTGGCTTAAAAAAAGCCAAAGGCTCCTGAGAGGCTGACCAGGAAATATGTTGAAATTAACTTTGCCTGCTTAGTATATAATGAACGATGACAACATTGACTTTAAGGAGATAATTATTTTCATAGTCCATAGGAGTGAATATTTACTGGAGACACTTAAAAGAATTTCCTTGCATGAGTGAACTAATAAATTTTAATGAAGACAAGTGTGATATTTGGGGTTATACAATTAAAAGCAAACATATAGCATATTTAGCAAATTGAAAACCTACTAGCTGCATGTATAAAATACACATTTATTTTAGCAGTATTTTGTAATTTAAAAAACTATGCGCTCACATCTACTTTTAATTAAACTTCTAAACTTGTTTTTTTCTATGTTTAATAGCAGTACCCATAGCACCAAAAATGTAGATACTAAAAATATGAAACAATTTATTAAATAGCCAAAATAAACAGCAATTTAGAAATGAACTCAAGCCTTGTCCAGAAAAAAACACCACCACAAAACCAAATCCCAACCACCCACAATCTAACATCCCATTAAACAAAAGGCAACACTGAAAGTTAGAACAAAGGAACTTCAAAGCGGGGGAGGGGGGGCAAGAGGAATGGTGGCTTGTGGACTGGGCCATGAAAAGGAAGTGGCTGTTTTATATTTAAAATGTAATAACTAAAATCTGTGGTCACACTTTCAGCTGTAGGCATCTGCTTGTGGGAGATATGAGATTTTTATTTCTTGTTGCTACTTATCACATCCACTGCACTGTGATCCAGTGAACTCTGCCAGTCTTGCGCGCTGACTTTGAAAATGTCTGAGCAAACAGATGACTCCCCACCCTGACTCCTAGAACAACATGTTTGCTTTAATGCTCCTGCAAACACACAGGCCCTGATAACTAATAAAATGGATCTTAAAAAGGTCTTAAAACAGAGAATATTGGCACTACACTGGTCCGGTAGCTTCCCTTGTGTTTTTCCACAGCAGTCAAGCACATTGCATAATATCCATCTTTAACATACCTGATGGTTTCTGCAGCCCACCAGACCCTTTACCAGCCCAAAGCAAGCCCACGATTTGAAGTTATTTCCCTTCCATTTCCCAGCATTACAAAGTAAGTGCCAGACTGTCAGGAGTTCCCCTCTAAGAACAGGATTTTCCTCTGAAATCCCATTTATTTAGATAAGCAGTAAAAGTGACATAGCAGCAGAAGAGAAGAAAAATGATGCTGATTGCATATGTGGAAAAATCTCCACACTGAGAACTAGGACTTTGTTATCCCAGAGCACTTTTCAAGTGCCAAAAGATACTATGCAGTATTCAAACACAACATGATGACAGTCCAGGCAGGTCTGGGAGAAAGGCAGAACAGCCAAGTACGGAGTAGCGCAGTTAGACAAATCCAGAGCAGATGGATAACAAAAAGAGCAAAAGGAAGATAAGATAGAAAAAAATATTATACCACCCTAATTTTATACAAGTGCAAACATCCTGTCTGTGCCCTGTTGGGACACTTACAGAATTCCAGTACAAATTTCCTAAAACACTGGTATAAATGTCGCCATTTCTCCCCCTACATTAAACTCTCTCCCTGTTACCTATTTCCGTAAGTCCACATATACCTGCTTCAGTCTGGAGGATATACCGTCAATTCAGGAGAAATCTCTAATCCCATTTAATTCAGCAAGGTTATCAATAATTCTAAAGTCCTGTGTGTTAATTTTGCATAGAACTGAAAGTGATTCCAAGTCAGGCATGTGGGGTTTTAAGCAGTTTGCCTCAAATCATTGCATATGTCCTTAAGAGATGTCAGTCAAGCAAAGTTGACTTTGGACTTGTCCTTTGTGCAATATAATCAGTAAAATGCTTCAAACCCCATGTAACAGCACTGTTGTTGTGGGTTATACACTGTGATATTTTTCATAAACTACCCATTGTGTCTGTTCAGATAATGCTAAGCCCCTTATGCTCTTTTTTGGCGAGCCAACTGCATTCAACCTACTAGATTAATGACACTTATAAATAAATAAAAGCCTACAATTTACTGTTAATAGGAGACCAGCTGGCATACTACAGTGGAGCTGAAGGTGCAGCATGCACTGACAGAGATTGGTGAGAGGTTGCTGACTCATTTTTCATTTATTTTATGGGTGTTTTTCAGCATGAGGAGCTTACAAGCTATGATGCAGCTATCTCTGTCCGAGTTCTATCTCATCCTCATAACAGAAATCAGTAATTAAAGTTTAATATGCAGCATTGAGACTGTCTGCATCTCTCAAGGGGCCACTAGAAGGAAATTAGCAAAGGACGATGCAAGTTTGCTAGAAGGATTTGATAGCAAATTCTAAATTCATCTGCTTCGATTGGAAAATGGAAAATGCACCTCTGGGGCACCAGTCATGTGTTTCCTGCAAGTTTTGTGTCTAGATAAAAACAGCACATGGCAAACTTTGAACTAGCCCCATGTAAACCCCTGCAACTACCATGGAATTTGGGGTGCAGAAGCTCCCTACTCTATCCTGATAACCCAAACTCCCCCAGTATGAAACACTGTCCATCCAGAGCCAGGCGGAAGGAGAGCAGACAGACAACTGAAATTAGATGCTGATGAGATGCCAAGAGTAGATTGCTTCTAATGCCATGCCATGCCAGCAACTGAACAAGATAAAGCCCTTTTAGCTGAAACTAGAATCAGCTTGTAGCACCTTTAGTCTTTGGTGCAAGAGAAAGGGTTTTTTGAAAGGTTATTCAAAAGGTTCAAGTGTTTTGAAAGGCTGTGGGCTTATAGAAAGCTCCTAAGTTTCAAGAATACTTTACCACTCTGAGTTCTCATTGAGCTCAAGTGAAGGCAGTTTCTTACATGCATTATTTATGCTTTGCACTCCCACCAAGCCATCTTTATTTATGCAAATCAAGCAATGCCAGCAAATTCTCTCTGTGCCCGAGATGACTTCTTCCCACATTTTCCAGTGCTTTCAGTTAGCAGAGCAGTAACCAAAGGGAATTATTTCCACATCCTGGGTTGTAGAAGAGGCACTTCAGAGACGTATTTCACAGAAGATTTTCAGACCTGGTTAGCCAAAAACCAGAAAGGCTTGTTTAGCCTGCTCTACACGTCCATTTCTTCTAGATCAGCCTCTGTTACAGCAACTCTCTGCCGTGCATGCCTGCAAGTGGCCACTGTACTAGCAAAAGTCTCCTATATATCATTTCAAAATCAGCTTTTTGGCATGACACCAAAGGGAGGTAGCATAGGGTCTTTAGGCTGGGAACTCTTTCACAGAGTTTTCTTCTCTGGAAGGAGAAGCTTTGCATATCAGATTTCTGCTCCCTGCTTTCCTGTATTTCAGGAAAGAATGAAATCCAGCTATATTGATTTCAAGCATACAGTGATACCTGGAATATGGAACAAGAAGCTGAATTAAAGGGTGCAAGACAGATTCAAGACACAGGACTGATGTGCCACGTCCAGCAGTCCAGTAGGCATTGACGTATCCTGCAGCAGCTTCTGGAAAAGAAGCATTCCTGCTGCTGGCCAGACTGGTAGTTGAAAGATTGCCTGGTTTGGAAAGCAGCTTGTATTTGTTGAGATGCAGATCCCTGGCTAAGAGAAGACAACTGCTAATTTGAATCAAGTAGCTCAAATAAAGAAGTGTCAAGTATCAGTGGCTAATCTGAACAAATCAATGTCATTTTGATTAGTGCAATGGGAATTTGAAGAAAAATTGCCAGGTTAACAAATTCACTTTTCTTTTGAAAGTCCCCATGTGTACAAGCTTATGTAAGCTTAATTGAAGTCAAACAAAGTGCAACTTTTTAAAAACAATGTAAATACCTTTTATAGGAGTTTCATTAATGATTATAGTCACCAGGGTAAGTTTTCTAAAAAATCGGCAAAAGACAGAGAGGTTTATGCCTTTGTTTAGAGTTATGGAAAACAAACAACAGCCCAGAGAGAAAGTTTCTTTTTTTTTATTTGACACATGCAACTTCTAATGAACATAGCAGTTTGGATTCTAATGGGGTCACTAACATTCGTTTCAAATACAAAAGGCTTATGTCAACATTATTAAGATTAAACCTCCCAGAGAAGTAGAGGAACAAGTTTTTTATTTAATTAATTTTTTAAAAATAAGGATAAATGCATGCTAGTTTGCTTTTCCTCGTTCTGGGAAATGCTTCACTTTTTCCAAAGTATTCTGTCTGTAATACAGGTTGATACAAAGGAAGGAAGAGAAAGGAATGCGATAAAATTTTAAGGCAAAGGACTTATGCAAAAAGTGTCTGAATTTCAATAGAGTTTGAAACAAGTAATTTTCTTCCAAACCCATGACTTATTTTGATTAAGAAGATGCTGCCTACCAGAAGCAAAGAGCAAGGAAGACATCACACTGACTGATTCCATTCGCCTAAGCATGTTAGTCCATGTATCTAATCAGTGAAACTCAATTGCTCCTACTGCTTGCTCAAGGAATAAATCTTCCCCTCCTGTATTTGACTGCAGGATTGTCCTGGGGTCCTAAGAATCCTCATCAACATCCTTAAAGCACCAGGAGCCATGATGGCAACAGTAAATAATAATAACTTGAAGTGTTCCAAAAGACAAGCTTAGCTTCTCTTCAGGCCATTGTATCTCCCCTGTCTCACTGGTGGGGTTTTATTAATTTCCACTGGATATCCTCCACTTTAGTCCCACAATTTAACTCTGCAGTATAGAGAATGGACCAACACTATCATTTGTACAGGTAGAGAAAAAACTCAGGAATTTGTGATTTTTTTTTCCTCCTTGGGGCTTCACTTGACAAGGAACACATTTAGAACGCTTCCTTCTACTCTCAAATTCTCCACCTTCCCCCTTTTATCTGCATAACAATTTTTAATCTGACTCGGTTAACCCGACATAAGAAAAAGTTTGCACGGCATTGTTCTTTCCTTTCATTGTCTAAATGCTCTAACAATCATAGCATGACATATTGCACCCTTATGTGTTTGCAGAGTCAAGTGGTAACTTGAGGGGGATGGCAAACTGCACCAAACCAGCCTGTGTACCCAGTGGTCTGGTATGTGTTCGGCTTGCGCCGGGCAGACACATTTCATAGCTTTCCATCTAAATATTTGGATCCCTCAAATTAATTTTTCTTCCCTCTCCCACCATCATGACACAATATTTTGAAAAGTTAATGCACCAGAATTGATTTCTGATGTGTACTTGCTTTATACAAATAATTTTGTTTAAAAATATTAGCCTATAAAATAACTCTTGTCATTGCTCTGAGAACCCAGCTAATCATTACACAGATTTATTTACACTGTGAGCCTTTAAGCTACTGTAATTTTCTCATTCTCCACACTTGTATCAGGGCACCACTGAAGGCAATAAAAAAATATGCAATAAGTGGTCTTTTCCACAACTTTTTTTTTTACTTGTATTGTCACAATATTACAGTGTGTACGACGGGGTAATTTTGTTGCTACCTACTTCAAGGACAACTTTATGAAGGTGAAAAGCCCCACATGCAGAAGAGTTCACTAAGGGTGCAGACACGATATTTAAGCAGCAACATTATAATTATTCAGAGCTTGCCATTTCATATTTTTACTTATGCTTGTCGATATAAGCTAGAAAAGATTAGTGTAAAGTTATTTTGTAATGAGCAAGATCACCCTTTGTGTTCACAGCTGATCAATAACAACTTACAGTGTGAGAAATGTGATGCAAATACTGTCTTACTTCTTGCTAATTTAATAGGGAATAAGAAGGGGCTGTACCATTGTCACACACTGAACAAATAAGCTTAATGCTATTATTAATAGTGTTTGAAATAGAACTCTGAAAGCTTGTTCTGAAATCTTGCTTAAGCAAAGCTGAAGTTACAACATAGAGTCACCTGAAACTGCCAAAAGCACATACAGCATTAAAAAAAGGAAAAAAAGTTTTTCTTTCATTTAAGTCTGAGCACAAATGGAGTTTCATATTGCTTGGGAAGCTTTGTCTCGTTTTTAGGCTCTCATGGCAATAAGCTCTTCATGTGTCCACCAGTAGCTAAACACAGATGCAGAACCAAATTCTCTCCCGTTTACAGCATTTCCTTGCAGGCATCCAACACTCATCAGGCCAAAGTAATCTGGTCTGGTTGTGACAATGCAGAGCCATCAGCAAGCTGGATAAAAATGCAAGAGAACATGACCCACTGTCACTGATATTGTGCTGCCTATGGACAGCTCTGATGCAGCATCGTTATGCTGCTGCCCCTGCAGGGACCTGAGGGTCCTTCGAGAAAGTCAACCAGCGCTGCTGCTACAGGAGACTGGCTGAATTCTGCACAGAACTGAAAGTCAAGATCATTGTCTAATAAAACAAAAAGCTCAGTCTGAGAGCGAGAAAAAGCCTTTTCTGCACAAGCAGGGAAATAAAGCCTTTGCAAGCCTCCTGCTGCCGGGCACCATTTTGTGGAGATGGCAACATCTGAGGCATTGGAATAGCGAGGGCCTGGCAGAACGTCTGACAATGAGCCACCATACTGTGGGTGTCAGAAGCCTCACGTCAGCAAAACAGCATTCACCAGCTGGAGGCCCACAAGTGCCAGTTTTAATTATAAACTTTATTTTCAAATAGAGTTCACAGTTTGTACAGGGTACACTTCATGCCATCAGAGCATTTGAGCACTGCACCAATCAAATTGGTGGCTTGCTATTTTATTATAGAACTGTAGACCTAAAATACTTGTATTTATTCAGGAGAATAATAATCTTTTGCAGTCAGTTTGTCAAGGATCATGTTATCCAGATGTGCAAGTAAAATACCTAATGATTTCTGTACCCAGAGTTATTATCCTCTGTTCTACTTTCACCTTTAGACTCATGATTATGCTTTTTATATTTTTATTTCCTACAAAGTCAATGTTCTTAGTTCTACAAATTTAGTACATATACATTCACCTAAATGTTGATTTAAATGTTTATTTTAGGATTGCCAAGGAGATTGTTGCTCAGTTTTGTGTACTTTGATTCTATTATACTCACGCCACAGCTCAGGAGGCAGAAAATATGCACATGAAAAGAATTGGTCAGTCAGCTTGTGATTGCACCCGTGCTTTCCAACATTCATTTGGCACAAGTGCAACATTTCACTGCTGCTCTAGACGTCATTCTTCATTCTTTTGTTTTATAACCATCCCTCGTCTTCCAAACCATTGCTGCAGTACATTTAATTAAGGGCTCCATACTAAACTTTCTGTATTAACATTAGGAAGGTCTTAAAACGGTAAATTCTTCATATACTTATATAGACCCTTATGGTCTTATGTGTATATATACCTATATATGCATATGTACATAACATTATTCACACATTCTTTTGAATCATCTTGGTGTCATGATAATAGGACTTTAGAAATGAAAAAACATGGGTTTAAAAAGCATTATTTTTCCAGTGTATTCCAAATAATTCTGATCCACCAGAAAAACATCTGCCCAATTTTTGTTAATCACAAATTATATAAATTCCTCCTTGCTACTCTAAGCTAGTTTGAAACAGCATGCAAAGAGGTTTCAGGTAAGGAATTCTCCTGACACTAGCTGCTTTATAATACTCTTAGAAACTAGAATCTGATGTAAAAAAATATTGCAACCAGTTTATTCCATAAGCTGAAAAACAATGCAGTGTTGATCAACTATGGTGAACAGATCTCATGCATTAATTAACTACCTCTTAAACTGTCCATTTAGATTAATGGAGAAAATTCCACTAGAGATGAAAACTGTCTCACTACAAAATAAAGCATCTGAGTGACAGACTGGTAATCTGCATTAAAAAAAAAAAAATGGAGGAGATATGAATGAAAGCATAGAGACATATCAGATATATGCTGTCAAAAATCTCTTCTAGAACTTGCTTCACTTAATTCCTTTATAACACACTGACAGGGATGATGTATCATTTAGTACTTTAAAAGATTCTCCAGTAAGGCAGAAAAATGATGAGCGGCTCTTGTGACCCTGGCACCCAGAATAATTATGATTATCTGCACTATTTAGCCTGAAAGGAATCGGACACTCTTCATGGTCTGTTAGTTCAGCTATGATGTTTGATAATCTATACACACAAGTCGTTGGAGGTCACTCAACCTTAGAGTACTTCAAGCACACTTAGTTAGCCTTTACTGAATGGTAAAGTGCAAGTGCCCCATTTCTATTGCTATGACACTATTGAAAGACTGGAACTGCTGAAGGATGAAAATAATTTCATTTTATGTCTGCTATGTAGAAAGATTTGAATACACTCAGTTGTTTGGTTGGACTGTAAATATGAAATGCCTGCTAGGATGTCAAGAGAAGTGAAAACCAAGCAGATGGAAAATGAAGCTGGAGAAAATTAAGCTGATTCTCTGCAACTGGTTAGAAGCATTACCAGAATCTTCTCCTTCACCCAAAGAAAGACAAAATCCCCAACTGTATAAGCATTCCTCAGCTACAAGTTTGCCTGAATCGAATAACAAATGCATGGCAATGGTTCTGTATATATGTATTTTAAAAACCAAACACCAAAGTAGCTTGGTTGCATGATCAGTGTTTTTTTTATTAAATTGAAGTCACACTGGAATTTGACAGACATTAGAATTTGAAGAGGTGTTATTAAAAGAAAGTGTAATATAAAAAAATGGACCACCAAACAACAAGTTTATATTGAAATGTAAAAAAACCGTTTAAATTTAAAAAACACAGTGGAACAACTACCTGTGTAGACCTATTCCATGGACTCATGGATATTTTACTGGACTTCTGTCCACAAGGGAAACTATGGCATCCTCACACAGGGGAAAAAGAGGCCCTTTTCTATGAGAAAGTGCTATTTAATAGATCTATGCTCACTGAAAACCATGCTACATTTTCTGGCCACTTTGGAGAGCAGATCCACTTGATCTTTCGGAGATCATGCCTTTTTCACTGTTTCACACATACAGAAAGCATCAGATGGAGCAGGCACAAGAATATTTTTCCAAGACCAATTCTACATTCTGGATTTGAAAAAATACAGTTCAGAACAAAAGTTAAAAGATTACATATAGTTCTCCAGCTGCTATGATGCCAAAGTTTTCCAGCTTTTCCAGAAATCAATATTCTCACACTGATAAAAAATTAAGAGTGTGGAGACGCAGCCCTCAGTATTGATTCGAGTCATCTGTATGACTCAAGCGTGTTTGTAACAGCAAAAAACTTCCCAATGTATAATCTCTTTACAAGTACATTATAACCTTTTAAGACAGCATATTTCTGTGATAGTCTTTGCTGTTGAAAATTCTGCTTCTATGGCAAAAAACCTTCCAAAACAAACAAACAAACCTGAACCCCTAACACCACGGTAGTGAAGCTGCAGACCGTGTGTGATTCTGCGAGACCTCCCGAACTCCCTGGCTACTTTTCTTTTTGATGATGCAATTCCTTCTTCACAAATCATCTTTAGTATGTGCACAACTGCCGACTTCCAATATTTTTCACCCTCTCAGCCTGGGTGAACCAATGTTGAGAGAACAAGTCTCTTCGTACCCTGCATGTGTCATCTCTAATCGCTTTGCTTACCAAGTGGTAACTACTGAGTCCAACCCAGGCACAGCAAAAATTTCACAAAACCTCATTCTGGGTAAGCTGGAAGTGCCACTAAGAACAGTCTGAAGATGTTTTTCCTCCTCCCCAAAACTTTAAACCAGCAGCAGATTGATATTCCTTTGTTTTATGTTTCCTGCCTACCACCCCTCATGTGTTAAGTTTATGAGAATCTCAGTCTTGGGACAAAAGCCTGAGCTGACTTTTTTTTTAATTTGCTTCCTGAAAAAACCTCATTCTCAATATTTGTTGTAAAATTATTACTTATAAATAACCAATCTAAACACACACACTGTTCTGCTGAAGCTTTATGGTGGCAAGATGGTATTTTTAAATCAGAAGCTGAAAAAAGATCAATACACAATTATTTTTAAATACATCTATGTTATTCTGTTTTCCTTTGGATTTCTCTATTAATCTTGAATTAATTTTCTTTTTGCAATAGTTATAATGCTATTATTGGGTTTTGCATCTGAAATACTTTAAAATAGAAAGAGCACCAAGTATTTTAATATATTATAAGGAAATCTATATCCAGGTAACAGATCAAAGCTGTATATTTCATTTTTACAACCAAATAAAATTGCATATGCCTTAGTTTAGCACAAATAATCCATGCTGTGGCAAAGAATGGTATAAAAGAGCTGTCAGACAAGGATGCAGGTATTCCTTCTTTTGTTCTATTTAAAGCAGTACATTTTCTGTTCTATCAAGTACCTGTGATCACTAAGAAAAATATTAATACCTCAACATTTATCCCACAGCGGCCATGCTCTGTGCATGCACATCTATTAATGAAAACCCTTTTACTGGGCTCAATGTCAGTAGCAGAGCCTGCTCTTGTAAGTTCCAGCCTAGATATGTACTCAGAACAATTTCCTAGACAACAACCTTAGAACAGTGTTGGAAAAAGAGGTTACACACCTTCATCTAACACTCCTTTTCATCATACAAGCCAGCTTGTGGGTTGTTTTGTTTTTTTTTCTTTTTTTCCCATGTTAGAATAAAGAAGGAAAAAATTTACCAGCAATTATTTTTCAAGAATTGGTCTCTTCTCACTACTGGCCATAATAGAGCTCCAGTATTTAGTGAATAGTTCATGAATATATTGAATATTATTATGTTATGGATTTTCTTGATTTTGAAGGGTTTCTCATCAGGCACAGAAATTTGATTGTTCCACCTCAAGTTTCAATGATTGAAAATTAAAAACAAACTGTAATGTGCCCAAGGCCTAAAAGACATTCTCTCCAAACACAGAATGAAGAAAAAAATTATGACAAAAGTAATTTTAATCATTTCAGTCTTTATCTAAGCTTGATACTTCTTTCCCCTCCCCTCAGTCTTGCTCATTAACCCTCTCCTATAAAGTTTCTTAAAGTCAAGGTATAATAAAAAGTCAAATGTAAGATATTAAAAACTAAAGTGCACCTCAGCACAAAGAAGACAATTCAACTGCCCTTGTACTGATCAAAATTCAAATCAGCTTGAGATTTTAAGCAGTGTCACTTTCTCACTCTTACTTTCCCCTCACATTGTATTATCCCTGTTTATCAGGCACCACTGCCAGTTTTCAGATGCGTAGACAAAAACTGTTCTCATAGATCCCAGAAGCTCCCTTTATGGTACCAGAAAGCAGAGTTTGGTGACAGCAAGCTTGTTCAGCATCCTTCTTCTCCACTACCCCCAAAGGATGAGTAAAAGAGTGCAGAAATAAGATATGACAGCCAGAGAAAAGTAATTTCAAATAAAAATCGGGTGATGTTTATCATTCAAGGGAGCAGGAGACATTTTTTGCTCAAGCACAGCTTTGTTTATGTGGTATCAAACTCTTCATGAAATGTTTTAGACCTCTAATTGCTCTATTGCCTTACTTTCCAAGGAAACGTCAACTTGAATATCACCAAACAACTCCAGTTGTTGACAGAGAAGTGAGAGTGATTAGGAATATAAATAAAATTAACTATAAGGGGAAAAAGTAAATTGGAAATTGAGTCACTATCAATGAAAACTAGGGCTGTTGGCAGTAGAGACAAAAATCCCAGAGCCTAAACCAATGAAAACAGTTCAGAGTAGTAAGGCTTTTATGCAGCAGATACTATGAAACGGTTCAAATTTATAGAGAGAACTTGATTTACAATCATAAATGGATAAAGTCTATAGGCACAATGGAGAACAGAGTGATTGGACAAAACACAGACCTCTTTAGATCAAGTTCCAGGCCATTCAGTTACTCAACCTGTAAAGAGTAAAATTTCTTAAGATTTAGAATATGTTTTTTCTTGTTACTGTGATGGTCTAAGTGAGGAAGATTTGTTAAAATAAAAATCAGATAACATATTATAATCTAAGGAAAAAACCAACCGGCTTTTGGACACAAGCCTTCCTAACTTCCTACATAATCAATCATAATTCTAAAGCACGTGACCCTCCAAGCAAAATGCATCAATACTGTTCTTCAAGAGTGACAAAACTGGGAAAAAAGCAGCCTTTGATATATTTGCTATTTCACCCACATAAGAGCAAATCTCAATTTATTTCTATCACACTGCTGATGTCCCTGTCAGCTGTTACTGGTCATCAGCATCTTAGCTAATTCAAACAACTTTGCCATTCAATTGCTTCCTCACTCTTTGCAACAATACTTCATGTGGCTTATTACTGGAATTAACAATCACTTTTTAAAATATAATTTGGCAACTACTTGTGACTTCTGACTAGGCAGCCAGCGACCAATGAGGCTGAACTTAGACTCTCAGGCAGTCACACATTCATCATTAAATTTCACAGAATACCAGGTTGGAAGGGACCTGAAGGATCATCTGGTCCAGCCTTTCTTGGCAAAAGCACAGTCTGGACAGGATGGCTCAGCACCCTGTCCAGCAGCATCTTGAAAGTGTCCAATGCTGTGGAATGTACCACTTCCCTGGGAAGATTATTCCAATGGCTGAATGCTGTGAAAAGTTTTCCTCTTGCATCAGAAGTCTCACTTATCAAGATTTATTCTGATATGGGAAATCTCTTACTGGCCTTGTGTTCAGACATCTTAGACAACTTTTTAGGCAATAGCAGTACCTTGAACTGGAACAGACAAATAGCATAACAGAGAATCCTGTGTATGTTTGAGGTCCATAACAGATAATCTTCCTCTTCCTTTACTTCTTCTCCTTGACTACCAATGAGGTTAGGAAAATTCAAAATCTCAATCTAGCCTTAATACTGCAACAATTTCTCACCCACAAACAGCAGGCAGCAGAGATATGCTGCACCATTTCACTGTCAGAGCTGCTTTACACACAGCACATTTTCCATTATTCTCTCAAACCCAAGACAGGATGTCCTGTGGTTTTAAGGGAAAGACATTTTCAGCTGGCATTTGTGGCTAACAAAAGACTGTCTCTGTGCACAGTATCACACAAAAATTGTTTTGCTTTTGCCTCGCAGAAGTGTTAGCTACAAACCCTGTCAATAAAAACTGCCTGGTTTTTGTTAGCAGCACAGCCACGCTTGGGTTTCACTTTGCTGAGGGCTTTGCCACATTCCAGAAGAACTGTAATCGGGCTTGTTTGTGCCGGCAGGGGGAAGGAGGTCTGCCACACCACATGGCACTTGGAACTGCTGCCACACACAAGCCATTCACATTCCGTTTGCGAGCTTCCAAGTTAAGGTGTGTTTTAATGCAAATATAAATGCAGGGGTTTGGGTTTTTCCTTCTGCATCTAGCACAGATTACAACAGGCACCTTGCAACCAAATCCCAGCCACCACAAAGATACAGAGCCTTTGGGAGAAGCTTCAATGCCACAGGGGCAAGAACTTGCATTTAACACCAGTAAAGAGATAATGCCCAAAAGGAAACATGCTTTGGAGCATTCCTTAAAGCAGAGAGCACACAGACTATAGACAGTACACACACTCCAAATATCTTCTGTGTGATTATCAGGCACATTTACTGTGGATGGAAGTAATGAGGCATCTTTCAATGCTTTTGTCATAATTTTGATAAACTAGTGCTTCTAAATTCTAGCAGATGCCTTATGAAAACTCCTACCTGCATTCACTGATTGTAACAATAACAAAAATAATATTGTTAAGACCCACCTAGCATAAATGTAATTTTGGTAATTGGTGATAGGTAAGAAATCTCATCAACCAATACATGTATATTATTTACCACCTATAGGGTAACCCAAGTTTGCAGGTTAAGAAAAATAAATTAGCTCAATATTACTGAAATCCTCCCCAAGAACTGGAGAATCAAGTAGCTCATTGAGATCACATGACAATATTAATTTACAATCATTATCATGTTCACTGGAATCTCTATTATATCCTGTATGCTTTATTTTTCACATGCATGTGTCACACATGTGCGACTTTAGGGAAAAAAACCCCAAACTCCAAAAATCTTGCAGGCAGGATGACTTGCTTCCTGAACAACTTTGCTCCAAACCCATGAAGTGCAGGCCTTTTCAACCTAGTTCTGCCAAGAGACATGAATCAGATAAGCCACCACACATTTCCATCCTTATAGACAAGTTGGCCAACACTTAAAACAGAGTTTCAGCCCCTTATGAATCGCTCTGTGACTTACAAAATTTGGGTCCTTCTCTTGACTGATCCCGTGCAGAACAAGCATGGCAAAGTGGAGTCATGTGTGCTTGTGCTATGGCAGCGGATCAGCCATGCCGTTTTTCTCACAGCAGCGCAAACTTGTAATTTTTTAAGCCCCTGACAGCTGCAGAAGGTGTATAGAAGATTCCCCTGCTTTCTCTAGCAGAAATAATAAGACCTTTAAAAATGGATAAAAGCTTGGAAAAAAAAAGTTCTATAAGTTTCTAGGCTGATTAATCAATATTTAATTATTTAGAAGCTCTAAATGGCTATCTTTGGCTGGCATGGGTACAAAACATGTTATCATCTGTCAATAGAGGCCAGGAAATCAGATCTTAAGCATGTAGCAGGGCACTGCTCTGCAGAGAAAGTGTTTACTCCATTTGCTGCACTTTACCATTTCATTTCATCAAAGGTGTTTATGTCACACTTAATGAGATAAGGGACAGCAGAGGCCTCAATAGCAGGTCTTAGCACTGTCTGATAACTGCAGCAATCTGGGAATAAACACTGCTTTGCAGAAACCATTTTTTAGAGCCCTAATAAAGTAATCGTAGGCCTTAGTAGAAATTGGTTAATTGGATCATCTGTGTTTTGTAATGTGTATTACTATGATTAATTCATTAGAGAGTGTTCTTACTGGAGTTAATTTGATAGTTCTGAACCAAGGCATCACACTGCTGAGTGGCTATTGTGCTTCTGCAGAATTTATGTTCTAAAGCCTCAAAACATTTACACCCTGTTAAAGGTGCCAGAATTTTTCTGATCCTCTGGATATAAAGAGGTTCTTCTTGATTCAGCTCATGGCCAGCACAGCCATTGCTCCCCAGAGCTCTGAGTTAATTCACAGCAGTTCTGTGAATGTGAAGAGATGGGAACACCCAGTGTATCCAAGATGGTGTGCCAAGTTCTTTCTGGTTCTTTTTACATCTCCCCAGGCAGTGCATGAGCTTTTTTCTATATTCACAACCTGAAAGGCTCAGAGAAATGGTGGCACTGGCCTCCACCTAGTCAGTAGCTGCTAAAAGGGATGTGCTCCACAACTGCTTGACAAGCCCAGACAGCTGACACTGTCTAGAGGTTTTTGAGCTCTTTTGGGTCCAGCTTTTTAGCGGCTGATCTGCTCTGACAGTGTCTCACCTACTAGTGAACTCACCTACAGGCTTTTAGGTTCTTGGTCTCATGCACATACTTTTAACAGATGTATCTTCAGCAAATGTTGTTGAAGTGTCCACGTAGGAGAAATTAGTTGCTTATCAGCTGTGAGAATGACTATAGACAGTAGGGAATTGTGATATAAACAAGAGGAAGCTTGAAATTACATTCCACTGAGGCAAAGAAAACAGAAATCTTTTTCTGTCCGTCTCAAATAAGATTATGATACCCTTTCAAGAAAGCAGCCTCAGAATAATGTCGTCTTCTTATACCTTCTGAGATCGCTAGATAAAAGTTACTAAATATTAATATTAGTTATAATGTAAGGTTACTCTAAGACTGATACTAAACTTTGTTGGACTAGGTGCTGTACTAGTACACAGCTAGAAAATCCATTTTTCTCCTCGGATAAACTGGTCTGTAGACTGGGCTGCTGGGAAATCAACACACACAGATATGAAGGTGAAGCAAACTTAGTGACTTCTCTCATCATGGCTATTCTAGCTCTAACTCTCATGTTCCACCTAAGCCATAAATCTTTAACCCCGTAAAGAAGTGAAAAGCAAGGACTAACTGAATTATTTATTAATCCTTAAGTCAAATCAGAATATTCTACATATCTTCCATTCTTGGGATTTGACATGTTCTGAAGAAGGAAAAGTTCTCTTTTACAGACAGGAAAACTTTCCACTGCTCTCAAAGTTTATGTGCTTGTTAAATAGGCTGTAATAATTAAATGCATACACATGCTTGAATGATAAATTTTAGTAATAAGTGCACTGGGACTTACCATGACCTTATCAAGTGGGGCTAGCCAGTCATTAATTCAGATAACGCAATTTATTATCATAATCTTTCACTTATACTATTGTAGGGCATATGATTTATCCTAATTTGCATATGCAGATTGAGATGTAATCATTTCATTAATTTTAATGCTTTTCCTTAATCCCATCAAGATTAACACTTTGTCTAAAAGTTCTGTACAACATACTTGCAACTGCCCATTAATGTGTTATCCTAATACTAGTATGGGTGAATTATAATGAACAAATTGTGTTAATTTGAATGTGCTAGTTCCAGATGACAAACTGCACCAAGAGGGCATATACATAATTATCTTTTTTCACATATGGGTACTTGCATTTGTTGGGAACACTGCAGTTCCTGTACACACTGTGGCCATTGGTTCAGGCAGGAATTTGGGCCCCACCTCTGACCCTTCTCTATCAGCACTGCCAGAGGTACCCTGTGGCATCTTACACATCACCACCAAATATTTGATTCCCTGTTTTTCAGTAAGACACACCGTGGCAGAGTCAACCATTCCTTAATACTTCAAAAGTGAAGGCTCACATAAAGCAGATGCTTTAAATTTTGTTTACTAACTACAGATTAGGAACAGATGCATCACATTAATTCATACATAATGTTCGATTGAATCATCATTTTTATTCTAATATTTGCATTGATTCAACCTAATGCCATCTTCATTTTCTATAGACTCAGTGTGTATCTGAGTGTATAAATGTATTTATTTGAATGCAAGTAACTACATCTCATTTACAAAATCAAGAATGAATGCGTAGCAAGCAGATTTTTTTAATTGCTGAAAGTTAACTCAGATAACATTAATTTGCTAAAACTGCCGAACAGACATTAGGTAGGAATTTCAATAATCAGTGATATCCACAAATACCAGTATAATCAAAGCAAAGGTTAAATTCAATTTACCATTTAATGGAAAGGAAGTTTGATTTCTAAGCTTATTGGCAGAAGAGAACCTAAAATTAGAAACTTTCAGAAAAATGTCTAGAGATGCTTCCTTATATTATTTTGTTTAATTAAGAAAACTAATAAAGCATCTAGATGTATTGCTTGTTTTCCTACATTGCCATAGATTAGAATCAGCAGCTGAAATAAAGTATTTCATTGTACTTCTATATTTTTAACTAGATTCAAGGTTTGACCCATTTAAGCATATGCAAGAGGAAATACATCAAGCATTGAAATATATTAGGCATCTTAATTAGGCAGTGAGGATTTATCAGTGATGAGTAGGTTTTCCTCAAGCAAGTAAATATACATTATGTCCCTAGTTCTACTGGAGATGCTTAAGGTAATAGATTTGGGCCAACATGTTTTATTCATGACTTAAAGCTGGTGGTTTTTTCCAATGGGAAAAAGCAGTTGTAAGTTTGAGTAATTACTGTATTACTCTAACCTTTTGCTGTTATTATCTAACTGGGATAATATTGAGAATTTTGACTTCATTCAGGCCTCCACTGAGTTCAAAGAACTCTTTCTGCTCTCCTCATTCCTTCCCAGGCTGTTTCTAAAACTTGTCAATGCTCTCTACCAAGGCTTAATCAGAATTGCACTCAGCCAGAGGAACAGAGGGTTTGTAGATTACATTGACATGGATGTTAAGTATAGCGGTCTGCAATTCTTACCCAAACACATTTTTGTTAGGGTTTGTTTTGAGTTGTGCTGCTTTCATCATCAGTATTTGTTTTTCATTCCAAGTTAGCATTATCCCAAAATTATTTATTTTTTTTTTAACTAAACAACCTATGGACACTGCATCCACTTCAAAAGCACACTAAGCAGACTGTGTGGTTGTGAGGATCTGGGGAATGCATAGCAGGATCAGGTGCATTCTCAGTATCATTATTGCACAGAAGCAAAAAGAACTGGAAAAAATCAGTGTGGTATTACAGAACACCTATACTTTGGAGGTACAGGACTGTGTACGAATTTATCTCATCTTTATTGAAAGTGTCTTGTGATATCTGGAAAGAACTTTCAACAACATGGGCATAATTTTAAGTGTTTCTTGCCTAACAAGAACATTCTAATGAGAGCACACGAATTTTTCTGTCAGCTTAGGTATGTGAGAACTTGATTTCACATAGATTTTGCACCACATAATAGTTAACCTTGAGTTAAGATGTGGCTTCCTTCATTCTCTTCCATGTTTATTTTTATGAACACCAAGTACTCAAAATGGTTCTTGTAGGGGTAGTTCAACCCCCGGACATTCCAGGCACCTGCAAATAAGTCCCCTACTGACCCTACAGCTGGTAAGAGCAGAGCAGAGGCATTGAGCCACCACGGCAGTGCGGACACACGGGTCATTAGCTCCTGTTCTACGGAAACCCATGTAAACCCATGCTCATTAGCACCAATTCCACCTCAGCCACGCCAGAACAAGTCAGCTCAATGCTTCCTCCTGCTGGACTGCCACCAGCAGCCACCCAAGTGATCCCCAGCATCCCGGTACTGGCATCCATTCGGTGCTCACAGCGGCTCCACTACCAATTTACATCGGATAGTAAGGCTTCGTTTGCATATAAATGGCACTGAAACCCTTCCCACTGAACCTAAAAACACAGCATGTAGCACAAAAACGGGATTTTAAGAGGTGAAAAAATACTCTTTGATCCAAACGCACGCAACATCCTACTGATTAGCATCTTTTAGGACAAGATACAAAAAAGAAAATTGAGAACACCAAGATATAGATCAAACTCCTCCATAGTACATGCTGCCACACTGAAAGAGTGTAAAAAGAACACATTTTTTTACTGTAGAGTATTGATCTTCTTTATGTTAACTACAAGCTTTAATTAAAATTTCAGGAACTGTTATAATGCCACATAATTAAGAAGAAAAAAACACTACTCAAGTTTAGAGAAGATACACGTTTTATGGCTTGTTTCTTTGTTTTCAAGTAGTAGGAGAGAAATCCCTTACAAGTGAAAGAACACTTCCAACCACTGGACTATTAAGATATTTCTTATATTATCCTAAAAGCCCGCTTAATTTTTTTCCATAATAGCCAGGGTGTTAAATTTCCCAGCTTTATGTCAGGCGGTCTGCAAGGAATCCACTCTTTTCTTTCCTTCCCTCAGTTGGACATGGTTATAAATGCTGGGTTTTTTTCCTTATGGCTCCACAGAAGCTTACATTATCCCCTTGCAGTATGTTTTATTTTATGGCCTTGCTATGGATTATCCCACTGTTTCTTTTTTGCTGGTAAAAAGAGAGGAGTGGAATCTGGTTCTTTCTCCTGGATTCCTATTTTAGCATGATAAAGTCATCTGTATCTCCTCACATATTCCATAGGTAATAATCCAACAGCAAAGACTGAGCTTTAGTGTCAGACAGATTCTGTCACTAGCAATTAGGTGGTGCTTACATCCCCTTTCTATTATTCATTATTCCAGCATGTTCAATTTGTTTCTCAATATACTTAAAACCTAAATTTTCTCCTCAGCACTCATTCATTGGTCAAAACTGCTAGATGGAAGTACAAAAACCAACACTTCCTGAGAATGCTTTGCTCCCAAACAAGCTTTAAGTTAGAGATGTAAAAAGAGTGATTTTGAGTTCATTTTCCCATGGTTGCTTCTGGAGAAGCTCCATCAAGTCAGCATCTTAAACAAAAAGCAAGACATTTTTATTCATGACATGCTTATTTTATTTTTACTCTTTAATGGAGTTATTTTTCCAATACTTCCCTAGTTGTATGCATTTTCTCTTCCCAAGGCCAAGAGAAGTGGTTTTTTCAGCCAACACTCTTATTCTCTTCTCCTTTGCATGGAGATGCTGAAATAAAACTTTGTGTTTCTTGCAGATACTGCTATTATTAACCAACTCAAAATAGCAAATTTTACCAAGCAACTCAGCAGAAGAAGCTGTTGCCCAGTGGAAGTGCCAATTAAAACCTGTTCAACCAACAGGGACAGATGGTTACTAATAAGGGGATTTTCTTTGAAAATCCCTATTGAGTGTCTTTGCCCTGACCATGTGCATAATTTTCCGTGTGCATGCCCTCATCAACATGAGATGGCTCATCTGTGCCATGACTTGTATCACCCCATAATGTGGTTAGTGGGAGTATGGCCAACAAACAAACCACAGCCATACAGTGCACTTCACAGCAGTTTGAGAAATGTGTTCACTAACACAGATTGAAATGACGGTGTGATCAACAAGTAAATCTGAAAAGGGAAAACATGTTGATCACACATTGTAGATAAGCTATTCTAACAATTGTTTCATTACAACTGCAGCATCTTCAAACAGATAGAATGATAATGAGTAGTAAGTAAATTTTATATCCAATTCATAGCGCTGGACTTCAGAGATAAGCTGCCAGCAATTTTGAAAATACTTTAAAGACACTAAAGGTTTGGATATTACTTTAAAAATTCCCCCTTAAAACCAGAAACAAAAGTTTAATATTTTCTTTTGATCTGCAAAGATATTCATTTTTCTTTAATTCAAATGGTCTCTTTTCAACTTTGAAGGATATGTTAGTGCATGCATATACAGAACATATAAAATATATATTAGCTTGTCTTCAGCCTTCAAAAGGAGCTTTAATTTGCTGCTGTTTCAAAAGACTGAGGGAATTGCCTTCAGTAGGATGAGAAGAGTGGCAAATGTGACAACTGCAGGGCTCTGCAAGATGTTGTAGAGAAAAATAAATGGACATGGGATTGCTGAAGCCAGGCATGTTCCCTTTCCCTCAAGCCCTGGCCAGTGCAGCAGCCTGGGAGTCTGCTACAGGTAAGGAGCAGATCAAACCTTGGCAGTGACAGGAGGTCTTTCTTGCGCTGCTGTGTCAGCTCATCTCTCAGACACCCCTGCTGACCACACTTTGGTTCCTCTTTCTACTTGAAGTGAGCCTGCAGGCAGAAAGCACAGGCAGAGCAAGGTGCCCAAATTACCACCCCAACCCTGCAGGCAGAGCAGGGCACAAAGGACCTCACCAGCTTCCTTTCCCCTAGGGCAGACACTGAGCTCCACTGCCACAGCCAGCACAGGCACGAAAGCCCCTGCTCTGAACACGAAAGAGCAGGCTGGAGAGAAGATCAAGCACAGGGAACCAGACTGCATACTTCTTTCCTCACTAATGAACTTGGGTGTACAACTGGAGGGTGACTGTTATTGACTTATTCTTGCTTCTTTTCCAACTCTAATCACACAATTTTATTAAGAAGTTATTTCAGGTCTGTGAGCTCTGTGTTAGCATGACTCAAACTCAAGCCACTAAATGATACCATCGTTTTGCATTGTTGGTAGTAGCAAAAGCATAGAAAGAAAATTCTCTGCAAACTTTGTATTGTGAAGGTCATATATTCAACATTAGTAATTATGGTTCACTATGGGATGAAATTGCATTATGTCAGTATTTCTTTTTTTCCTCTCTGCAGCACAAAGATTTATTCAATTATTTCACTGGCCATTAATGACAGGTGTTCTTTCAATTAAAAGAAAAGCCCACAAACCTATATAATCTATCACATTCTAGAGAGACTGGGTAAATCATTATCTCCTGTACAAGACCATTATCACTGTGTGCCATAACAATCAGACTTAACGAGGTTTCCCTCTTGCCTCCTTCTCCTGACTGCCACCAGCTATGTTTTCTGTTTACCAAGTTTCTCTATGCTGGTTGTGTGTTGGAGTTACAATCCCTCCTTTTCTCAGAGAACACTGTTTATATCAGCAGCTGAAAAGTAGAGAAAGGGCACTTCTTTTCTAAAGGCACAAGGAACATCTTGGATATTCTGGGTTTAAACAAGTTTTTCTGTCCTGACTTGGGCAAAATCATTAAAAGTTTTGGTTTTGCCTTGACATTCAGGATTGTCATGCAAACCAGGAAGGCAGTTTTGCAGCCCCCACAGATGAACGAGGACCTTCGCCATCCACTTAAGATCCCAGCTATGTCACATCTTCCTCTCAGCGTGGTGTTTCCTTTATAGATTCATCTTTCATTAAAATGTTCTGAAATAAGGACAACCTCACTATTTTCATCAGAACAATAATAGACTGCTGTTATTCTTTTCTGAACTTTTACAGGAGCTGCATCATTTCAGACACTCCATGATAAGAATAGTTAGGTGAACCGTTTCCTGGATTTTAGTCACATGGGCTTGCACCTTAAGAGCTTCATGTTTGAGCAAGCCCAACATCCCAAAGCAACTCTTGAGACATTATCATTATCATCACATCACTGCCTTCAGTGCCAGCTGGACCAGGATGAGGCCTCACAGGGCCCCTTTTGAGCTCCATGAACTGAGTGAACTGCAGTTTGCAGTGAAATATAAATAAGCTCAAGAGGCTTTATATTTCACAAGAAAAAAAAAGTTATGGTTTTAGTCATAAGGTGAACTTTAAAAAATACCCATGACAGGATGCAATCTGAAATGCAAATACAAAGCCTGTCTTCTCCCAGAGTTTAAATATCAAGAATGACCTAAAAGTTCACAGTGGTTCCCTGGAAGATGTTAGGCTTATTGTTATATTGAAATTAATTGGCTGAGATCTGAGTGTCAGGAATGGGATTTTCAAAAATTAAGCATGTCAGAGGTGACTGTGAATTTCATTTTCTAAAGCTGGCTTTTGTTAGAACAGAAGATGTTCAGCTTGAAAAAACCAAGGCAAATTGATGGGCAGCATGTGACAAAAGATCCCAACACAGCCTTTCCCTTTGCCCACTATTGCCTTTTAAAGTACATCCTAGTTTAAGTCAAGACTTGCTTTTAACACAACAGCTGGGAGGGACTTTGTGTTGCAAGGAAACATAAAATGTGTTGTCATAGTAAAGAACAAACGTCCATCCCAAAACTCAGCTCTTATCCTCATGCATCCAAACTAAGGGTTAACAGGGGTGGGATGTTATTGGGTTTGGTTACGGCTTTTTTGGTTTGTTTAAAAACCAGTTCTCTCCTTTCTGGGTGAGATTTGCATGTCTTGACTATATGCTTGAAGAGCTCATTTAACATATTTAGGACACATTTTTGACATCTTTTAAAGAATACAGCACTAGTTCATTTAGATACCATGACAGCTGTATGGACAGACAGTAATTTAAGAGCATGAGGACTTCTTCTGCAGCCCTCAGTATAATGCCAAATTCTGTTACCAACAAGTAAATTTATGTAATTTTGATAAATTACATGGATGATTCTATCTGTACTACACTGACTTGCATAAACAAGATTTCTGGTTTTCAGTATTATGACAGATAAGTTGCGTCATCTAGGGCTAATAACACCGAATAAATTGATTTAATATCTGAAAGTTCAATAAAAAAACCCCAACCAAACAAAAAGCCCCCACTTACCGAGGATTAAATTTGAGGTTCATGAAAACAAATCGTTTTCATTTACTCAGTTTTGAGTCAGAAGTTTAGATGCAGTATAATTTCAAATTTATTTAAAGGCACATTAATGTGAAGGGAGGGCTTTTTTTTCTGATGCTACGAGGCTGCCTAGTGAAGGTGTCTGGAAGGAGTTTGGCTTAAGAGCTGGGAAAGAATCATCTCTCGTAGAGAGACTTGAAACCACGATGTTTTGAGTTGCACAGAAATCCATGCTCAGAAACATGAGGCTGTCAGGTAGGTGGGAGTTAAGGTCAGTAGGTTAAACAAATGCACAAAGTGACTGTGCTAGAGGGTTTTATAGCCTTTCTGCTCCACACGAGGGATAAATAAGGTGTGGAATTGTTTCTGAGATTACTTTGGCTCGACAGTCTGTCCATTGCCTCTCCTCTGGGTAATCTTGAAGATTTGCCAGGATGTTATGTTCTTTGATACAGAACATTTGTCATGATGAATAGCATTATGTAAAAGTTGTATTTTCCCCGTCTGTCTTTTGATTCATAATATGAGAGATCATAACATGGATTTAATGTTAAGAGGTCTAAGTACTTTAAATCTTTAAAATACCTGAACAATTGAGAGGTTCTTATTTACAGTGTCAGAAACATCCCTTTGGATTCACTATATTCATACAAAGCTCTTGTGATCTGATTTACAGATACAGTTTAAAAAGAAACAAGGCATTTTTCCTCACAGCAAGAAACATTTTTTCCTCAATAAATAAAAATTATTAAACACAAAACTTCCAACAGTTTTGTCTTGATTTCACAGTCCTTCCTCAGTGCTAGTACCTAACACTGGTTGCAACACAGTGAACTTTCAACATTTCCCCCTGGTTTTGCCCATTCCCTTCAGGCTGGCGCTTATGCACATCTCTAATCCTGAGTACTGGAGTACCTTTCCTTGCTCTTTTTCCAGCAGATATGCAGGTAGGCTGATGAGAAGCACGAGATACAATTGCGCTGTCATTTACCACTTACACTGATCAAACCACAATCACTGCCACCAGCCCTCGAGTGATAACTACACACAGTACAATTCTGCGTAAGCAAGGATCACAGACTGAGGCCGGAACAATCACACTGCTCTGGCAGCCAGGCACAGGGCTCTTGATCTCCAAGCTCCTTTTGTTCCCTCAGACTCTGTACAGAAGTCAATTACACATTTACTGATAACGTGGCTTACCCTGCCAGAAGGGTACTTCCATTAATATTACATCTAGTATCAGAATAAATGCAGAATAAATGCAATTCTGTGGTTAAAACCCGTGATATCTTGATGCCCACTTTCTGAAAACAACGGTAAAATGTACCTATAGCAATAACAAGGTACAGAGCCACATGACAATTTTTCAGAGAAAGCCAAAGTGCTTTGAAAAAGATCAATTACTACAAAATCGTAGTGCACTGCTGTCAATCTTCTACCTTCCTTTATAGTGAGAAATGAAATATAAATAGCCTTTGGCAGTGGGTTGGAGTACTCCTTGATTAAGGGGAGAGTTCTTGCAGTGAAGTCTAAAGCCAATTCTGCTGACTTCCATGAGTAGTGCACTGTTCTATACTCCATTTTGCAAGGGAGGGATAAATAATTATCACAACCCTGCTGCTTCCAGATGCCACTGATACTTCTTCTGTCAGCTCTAATGAGAAATCAACTCTCCATAGCCCAAATTGTTTAAGATGCCACAAGAAAAGTCTATGAAGAAGCCCTTTTCTATAGCCATTTAAAAGGGGAAGACTATTTTAAGGTAATCAGAAGAAAAGAGTAGGAAAATGAAGTATTTTCCCGTTTCCTTACAACGGCCGCAAAGAGCATGCAAAAATAACAGAAGTCTGAGAAACAAGAGAAAGGTCACCGAACCACTACCAGCTAAGAAAGAGATGTCTCATTTCTATTAATGTCAATGCAGAGAGGCCCAAGTCTGTCAGGCTTTGCAAATGTCACCGGTGTTATTACCTCATTGCCGAGCATTATCAGCGTGCTAAAGGTACATATTCTTCGAGATGGCTTTATGCTGATCTTGCAGCCTAAGTCCAATGAAGCATGAAAAATGTGTGAATTTATGCCATCATGAAAAGTGCTCATAACTACTTCTCTCCATTGATGTCTTCATAAAAAGATATTTCATTGAAGGACATGGAAGATACTTTTTCAACTCAAACTCAGATGCTAAGTAGAATTCAGATTTTGTTGTGAGCAGTTGCAAGCAGCAGAACTGAAGGTAAATTGTGTGCAACACTGGGATGAAGTGCTGTTAATGGGAGTCAGTCTGAAAGATGA
Source organism: Coloeus monedula (assembly GCF_965178545.1). Taxonomy (NCBI): domain Eukaryota; kingdom Metazoa; phylum Chordata; class Aves; order Passeriformes; family Corvidae; genus Coloeus; species Coloeus monedula. Next base: position 9,490,215 of record NC_138787.1, read on the forward strand.
GATCCCATCTTCTGGGCTGGGCTATCCATGAGCAAGCAGAGCTGTCAGAGCTGCAGCTCAGCAGCAGGGCCACAGTAGTTTGAGAGAAGAGGGCAAGCACCATAACCTGCCACCTCTGTTTCCATGTGCTTGAACACAGAGAGCACAGACATCTAACACTACCCATCCCCAGGTTTTTTTACAATTTTTACTCCTTGCTCATCGCCACCTGAATGCCTTTTTTCAGTCTTTATATAGCAATAATGAACTTGTAAGCTGAGCAGGACACAAAAAGGGCATGGGTGGGCTCTTTAGGGTGCCAAAAACTCCTTGAAAGTGATAGCAAGAATTAATTTTGATTTTAACCTCCTTTCCTCTTCAGAATTAGTTCAGAATCCCAGCAATTCTAGAAAGAATATTACAGACCAAGCAAAAAAGTGCTAAATTTTATAACAGTAAGGCACACTAAGAAATAAGCTTAATTTTTCTCTTAAACTATCAAAGTAATTTAAAACCCTTAGTGAGTATCTTAATAGACAAGAGCACTCTAGCTTCAAATGGGTTTTAATGGGAGGGTAACCACAAGAATAAAATCAATTAATGAATACTATAAATAGATTAGTGAAAACTCTCAGCTCTTTTTCAAACATCCTCCTACCCCACCACCCATGGAACTACTTCCAGAAGAATATGATAAAACAGCCCACATAAGAAATAAAATACTGCTACCATTTGGAGTGCTTAGCACTGAATTTTCTGAAAAGTTTATGCAAGTTTATACTTCAAGAAAACTGGAGTGTTGCAACTACACTAACAATACATTCACATGGAAACAGAGAACACCAACATTTTTTGATGTATTTTGGCTGCATTTGGAATGTCAGAAATAAGACGCCTTGAAAGTCAAGCTTTTAGGAAACTTGGTCTGTTTGATGAGATGAGCCATTTATAAGTTTTGCCAAGCTACATCCTCTAAAAACGGTAAAGGCTTTTGAAAAACTTAGCCACGTCAGTTGCAATAAAGCTCATGCAAACACTAACAACCACACAAGTGCCTCTTGTATCTTTGGGGTGGTAAAACCAGAGAAAACGCTTGATGTGTGCATTCAGAAATGAGAGAATATACTTTCTGCTTCTCTTTTACATTTAAAGAGTGAAAGAAATGCTAACAGACATATAAATTCCACTGTTAACAGAGACCATGATGCAAACAATCAGGCTGTGATTTGCTATGGAAAAATGCCGAATCAATAACTAGTAACTGGGTGTTGAATCCACATGAATGGTATTCCAAAGTCTTTCCAACATAATAAAGCATGGCAGAAAGATAGATCTGATCTCCTTTTACTGATGTGATTGTAATTACACAGTGTCATTTGAAAAACAGCCAAAGGTCTTTCTTGGAGCACTCAACCAATGAGCCACAGCTGTATTTCCCTTTCACAGCCTCTCAAGTGTTGGAGAAATCAACATCCCAAGGGTTGCAACGTGAGAATGGAATGTAACAAAGGACAAGAGGGGTGTTGAGAGTGTGTACATGGCCAAGGATATCAGACATGGGGCTGTTATCTCCTGCTGAGGCCACACCAACCTCCCATTCATAAGCAGCAGATATGGTGGAATTCAAAAAAAGAGCAACCATAACAAATCTGTACTAAGCAAGAACAAAGCAAAAGCAGGAATTAAACACCTCTTCCGGTGTGCTGCTAAGGTAAGGATTTACTTTTCCAGTATCTACGTGACAGTAGCGTAACCATGGAAATAGCCTATGAATGTTTATGCTTAGAGGTTCTCTGTGCATCATAATTGTTTCATTTATAGTCTTTTAAGAATGTGAATTAAGTTGTCCAAGTAGTCCATGTTTGTTCTTTTAATTGCTTCTGTACTGCTGCATCCTCAATGATGAAATTTGTGCCCTCCCATGTCACAGGGGGTCATGCCAGACATATAAAACCACTGACAGAGGAAAGTTCAATAAAGACTTCCACAGAACAGATTTATTCACTATTGTTGTGGCGGGTGGGAGAGCTCATACAGACCTCACTGATGTACACCAGGTCAGGCTAAGACTAGGTAAAGTCAGTTACAGAACTGGATGACTTTTTTCCATGTCTCCAGCAGACAAACACATTCACACATTGAGAATTTATAGTGCTTATCAGGAAGCTCGAGTAATTAATAATTTATCAGTTTCAGCAATACAATTTTTCCATAAGACTTGTGATGGTGAATTAGAAATCAGTTATCTACTGAGGAGGGATTTAGGCATTGCCATGATAACTTGAATATATATAAGCTGACAAACTCTTTGTTTCATGGGCTCCCACCCCAACAGAGAAACTATGGCCACACCTCCTCTCCACTGCCATTTAATTGCTTTACAGTAAATCTGCCACATATACACACTGGTCATTTAGTGCCATTTCACTCTAATTCACCCCAAGGGATTTATTACCAAGAACCTCAGTCACCCTGCCTCAGAGGTCAAAACACCATCTTCCCACACAGCATGTCCCAGGCCCTTTAGGAATCCAGATGCTGACTGATGTGGGCCTCTGAGGAGAGAAGTTTAGATTTGAAATAGCAGATGGACCCACAGGGAAAACTGAGCTCACCAAGCTTTTGGTGACATCTAAATATTAAACTATTGATCCAAGGGCAAGACACCTAAATTCTGGTTAGATTTAGAAAAGACAGGACAACAGTGCACACACCCACTGCTCCACAGGAAACCTGGTCACATCATTAAATGCTTCTAAGACACGAGAGATGAGATTCTACCGAGGCACTCTTCCACTTCTGTTTCTTGCAGAAGAGATGTTGACCCTGGGAACATTCCCACCACCTGCAATGAATTCTTTGTTCTGAATATCTCAGAGTAGTTAGAACAATTTGAAGTAAGCATACAGGATATACCAGAAAAAATGAGTAAGTTAAATGCTCATAATTCAAGATCAAAATGAGGAAATAAATTCAGAAAAAGAACCTGTTTGAAAGCCTCTTGCAAATCAAACTTAATAGCAAGCACTAGGAAATACTTGAATTTTTAAAATCGTATCGAAGCATGAAGGACCAGCTTCATGAGCTGGGCCTCTTGAAAAGCAAGAAATCAAAGTCTGAGCGAGTGCTTGGTCTTCCTCTTAGTCACACCCTCAAGACAAAGCAAAGGGTAACTAGCAAGAAGTTCACTGGTTATAGCACATGTTCAAATGAGCCAGTATTAAATCTGTTGAGTATAAACTTATTTCATTTCTGTGTTCTTTAGAGCAGTTAAAGATTACTCAAGGCATAGCGGTATCTATTGGTCTCTGTATATTCTACAGACAAACAAAAATGAAAAATCTTGCAACAACTGAGGAAATAAACAGTTGGAATGAATTAAGATTGAAGTCTGACTTAACAACATTGTTTTGTCACACTGTCTGCCTAAATCACTGCAGGAAAACACCAATTCACTCCTTCGATGTCTGTGTAACTATCCTTGACTTACAGACGATGTAAACTCCCAGTCAGAGTATGACAATCACATAAAACGCAAAAGTATAATTTTAGTAATGTGATTAGTCCCACAAGAGCTTCAACCACATCCTTACAGTTAATCATCTAGTTAAGTGCTCTTCCTAGCCCAGACCCTACACCCTAGGCCAGACAGTAGCTTAGTGCAGAATTACACTTTCACAAGGACACAACCCATTGTCTGTGTTAAGACATTCCACATGTGCCTCTTTTCATTTGTCAAGGGGACACATTTGCACCTGTCTCATGCTTGTGTTTAAAGTTATTGTGCAGGTATCAGTCATTCTAATTTTTAAAAGTCTATGTATGAGTACATACTAGAATTCAATAAAATACTCAAAATCCATATTTATATGGATTTGCAACTTTGTTAAAATATGAATTGACCATGAATCAATTCATAATCACTACTCACATTTTTATGAGGTGTAATATACATAAATGTATACATAGACCTATCACAATGTATGCAGAGGGAGCAAGATGAAGTACTGGAATGATCAGTTTAGTGTAAATACACAGACATAACATGGGGAAAAAAACACCCCTTGCTGTATTAGGAGCTGCAAAGCTTAGATGTGGGGTGGTTAATGTTCTTGTTTGGGGTTGGGGGTGGGAGAAGACCTCTGTTTTAGGTTTGTTCCCTTTTTGTTTTTATTATTGTTTTAAACACAGCCTGAATCCCATCTCCCACATGGGTCTGGCTGGACCCCCACCTATGAGCTAATAACAGGCTGCCACGCACTCCAGCAGAAACATTTGTCTGACAGCTGGCTGAACCCTCTGGGTACCCCTCATGTATCATTATTCCAATTACATTGACACCTCTGCCACAAGCTTCAACTAAATCCACCGTGAAACCTGTGTCCAGAGGCCTGGATTATCTCATGTTCCTTACCAGGGGCAGGTAGCCACAGGGTTATTACTACAGTCTGTTAAAGCTTTTTATGTGGAGCAAAGATTAGCATTACACTATAGAAAGGCTGACAAACACAGCACACCTGGACTCTTTATTTAGATGTATTTTGCAGAGTTTTTATTTTATTACGTGCCAGAGAAATAACTGTAAGAACAAATCTGGCTTCAAAACTGAGAATCAACCATACTGCAGCCAAAAGTGGTGCCAATCTGGCACAGGTGTACAGTAAGGGAGCAGGTGGAAGATAAATCCTATTGTGGAAATCTCAAGGATGCTTATCTCACCACAAAGAATGCATGTGTCCCTGGTACTGGTTCAGTTTTTTACTGTCTGCTTCTACTGAGGCTGAGTTTCTGCTCTGGAAGACACCATAGGAAAATGGGAGATCACAAAAACAGGCTTGGAACCCTCCCCAACTCTTCAAATTAATGACTGTTTCTGAGGCAGGGCTGTCCCTTCCTTCCTAATGAGCTTAAGTAGTTCATTAGATTTCTGATAAAAAGTAGCTCTAAAAGCAAAATTAAAAGGAGTAAAAATACTGGCCCTTGAGCCAGTAGAAAAACATATTTAGTGATACTGTGTTAAAATTAAGATATTGCTCATTCTGACCTGAGCCAGCAAGGGACAATCAAAGCCTGGAAACTCCAGGGTGGTCGTCAGGGTTTGGCTTGCTCTATAGGACTGTGTTCCCACCTCTAGGAATGTCACAGGGACAGGCTCTGGCATGATTTCTCCAAACCTGCAGTATTACACAGACAACAGAGGACTTTCTGGGAACAAAGGACCAAGTAATTGCAGTTTTATAGCTCCTGTGCTTAGATTGGGGTTCTGACTTTCAGTCAGCATTTTTAGCTGTCACATTTTGGAGGGGAAATAATAAAAGCAAAGAAGCAGCAAGTAAAATGAGGGCAGTATATAGCATCACAGTTGAAAGGAACAGCTACAATCCAAGCTCTTTCAACATCTAAACTTCTCAGGGTAGAATTGAGCATGAAACATTTCATAAACCAGTCAAAATAAGATACATAGTTTTTTCCTTCATTCAATGCAGGCAAACGGTGAACTCCACAACATAACCAGTCACTACACTCAGTTTCAAACCACGTTATCAAGAACGTGTGCCTGTGCAAGCTGAGAGAAAGTGAGATGGAAATGCAGCTTGCATCAAGAATTGCTCACTGAGGTCAGACTGCCTCCCTACTTCACTGAAGTCATGTGCTGAGGTCTCATCTTACAAGATGGGTCCTCAGCAACAGGCTGCTTTCCTTAAAATTCTTGGGCTTTCCAGTAAGTATCACAAATACAAACCTTAAGTACAGCTGTTGTCATATTTTTTCTTTTCTAAGTGCTAGATGAGAGAATCATGGTTTGTTTTGAAGTCTATCCCTTATAGATTAATTATAGAAACTTTTTTTTTAACTGTAGTTTTGTCTCAAGCAGAGACGAGCCATGAATTAAAGCATAATCACTTAATAGCAATTATATATGTAAGTTTCACCTTCATTGCACTTTGGAATATTTCCTTAATTAATGACATGTCTTTCTGCTATGCTAAATGTAGTAACCCAGAAGTCTGGATTCCAGCTGCTCCAGAGGGATGAGCACCTTGCAAGATTTTTGCCTGTCTCTCACCCACCACAGTGCCTGGCCCAAAGTCTCTCATTTAGAGTCCGGAAGCACACCTAACCTGTAAAGTGACCTGCTACAGCAGGGAGGAGATCATCCTCTCCCATGTTCATGCATTTCTCAGCCTCCCAACAGTTGTCAAGTAGTTCCAGTTCAAGATAAACAAGCAGGAATGTCTGATGCTCCAGGAGTGGGGTGTATTAAACAGGGCCCCCACACAATTGAGAAGCAGTGGGTCCTGCACAGCACAACGTGTTTCTCTCACCTTGGCAGGCAGCACTGCCAGGAAGCCACCAGCTCAATACAGCTCAGCCTGAATTAGCTATTACTTTTTAAAAGCAGGACCAGCAACATAAAAATAGCAGCAATGCAAGATTATTTACTGACTTTGAGTTTTAGGGCTGTTTAATGTCATTATAAGGAAGCGCTACCAGCTACTCTTGTTGAGGAAACTATGGCTGTTTAGAAACAAATAATGAGGGAAATGCTGCCAGTTTTCAACATTTTACAGTAAAAAAAAAAAACACCTCAAAAAGCCCCAAAAACCAAAATACCTTCTGGGTAAAAAACCCTTTACAAAGTTTGGAATCATGAAGTAGAGGTTAACTCAAGGCTCAGAGGTCAGTAACAGTGTTCCCAGGGAATACTACTGAATATTCTGAATCAGGCTTATAGAAACTCTCAGTTCCCGAGTAGAAATCTAAACCTCACATGAACCATTTTCTCCTATTTATAAATTCTGGGGGAAACAACCTCAGGTATATGATTGAAATTCTCATATAAGAACTTAATAATTATTAAATGATGTTCTCTCCTTTTTTAATACTATTTTATGAACTTAAAGCAGGGTATTTGGTTTTGAAAGGCTAAACAAGCTGGTGTAAGAACAAGCATTTTTTTTAAGTCTTGGAGTTGAAAAGGAGGTTATTTGGAAGATACAGCAATAAGTACACAATCCTTGACCCATCAGACATCACTGGCAACATATTATTAATATAAACCAAAATGTAAGAGGTGTTTCATAAAGATTCCTGTGGGAATTACTTCTGTGCACACACATGCCTCATTAGATATGTTAAATGCACTAATGGTAGACTGTAGAAACATCAACTCTCATGTAATAAAAAAATAACATGGTTTTAAATTTTTTGCTCTTCTATTTTTGGAGATTCAGAAATAAGAGTTGACAAGGAAGAAAATGGAAAAAAGAAATGGGGCTAAGTCACCCAGGTATGAATACTTGTGTAGTACCTTTTAAACAGGCTCTAAATGGTTCCTCAGACCAAGCAGGGAGTATTTAAGCCTTAATATACAAATTTCAAAGCCAGTTGCACTATATTATTCAACAGTATTATAATATCTAGAAAAAAACCCTGGCCAATATAAACTGAAATCTAATGTTCTTTCCTCTATTTTTTTACCATTTTAACAAGCATTTTCCAAATTTGCAATTGATATATTTAGACAACAAAATGAGGGCTGAGTGCTTGCAACTGCTTTTTTGTATGCCCGTGGAAGTGATCAGCAATTCCAGAATCTCACTTTGAGACCTGCTCGTTTTAAGTTTCTGTGAAACAGAGGCATTGTTCTTCAAAACCATGTCACAGCTGTTCCTCATAAGCAATTTTTAAAAATGTCATTTTCTTATCCTTACAAATGTAAGTCAAATAAAATTACTCCACAGCTGCTGGGTTTCTAGCTTTTCTAATTGTATTTATTCACGGATTTCCTTGGCTTTTTAAAGTGGAACTAGAAACAGAAGTAAACAAAAAAAATCCAACCCAAAAAACACAATGCATACATCGATGAATCCTCCTGAGTGCTTTAACATAATCCAAGGCAACTTTCTCCAAGAAACAAAATGAATGAAATTTGCTTATGGACCCCTAAGCTTTGCAAACCCTTCAACTAGAACAAGAGAAATATGTGGCTGGAAGCCAATCGGCAGCCAAATGTGTTAGATGTGTTCCATTTATTATTAATGAGACAACATTCTATATAGCAGCAACAGGGCAGGCAAGTAAAGGGTTGCCATGGAGATAAGTTACTCAAGATGCTGCTAAAAATACTCCCTTCTTCCCTTACTGTAATAAATATTGCATTATGTGAAGGCTACCAATGATGATATCAAGTGCCATCTCACAAAGGCTTCCAGCTGTGAGCATTCTGGCTACCTAATGGATTGCCCGATGGAAACACGGCACTTCTTGCCTGTGGATAGCAAAGGAGCCCATTTTTGCCCTTATTACATGGTTAAATGTTAGGTGGCAGCTGTTGACATTATTAGGACAAATATTGCTCCCTACTCAGGGTAGATTTCTTACACCATTGTGACCTTGGGAGATTACAGTCATGTTCTGGGAGGAGATGCAACTTAAACTGGAAAACAAACATATGGAAATGTCCTTTGAACAAGATCACAGGAGGGTATTAGCCCTTGTCTCTGAGGACTGTGGTTACACATTTCACCTTTTTCCTGCTCTCCAGGTGCCTTAAGATTATCAAAGACTCTAACAGTACCTATTAATCAGAGACAAAAAGAAAAAAAGAAAAAAATCAGGCTTTTTGGAAGGACTCTTCCCCACCTTCAGCTTTCTCATAGTTTAGATATGTCCAAGAGTTAGAAAAAGCTATGTTGCAACATTCTTTGCCCTCCACAAAAAGTCTTTAAAAACACCAAGCTTCCATTTTTTAGTTTTACTTTTTCTTCCTCAGTAAAACTTTTGAATGACTCTGTTAGGAAGTGAATCTTAATCAACCAATTTAGCTGAGAGATTAAAACATTTAATACCAGAGCAAAACATAATTCAGGTCTTTGCAAATATCATAACCATTCTTACTTTTCTCTGCTTATGTTCTTTAAAAGATGGAATTCACATTTATTTCTTAGTTTATCATCTAATTGAACAAAGGAATTATTTTCATAGAATCCCAGATACTACAGGTGGGAAAAGATCTCATCAAACATCCAAGCTTTGTCCTTGTTAAGGCCTGCTGCAGAGTAGTAGATCATGTCTGACCTGTTTTCAGTCAGAAACTCACCTTCAGCACTGTAACAGTAGAGCTTCTTGCCAGTACACATAATCATATATAAAACTCTCATATTTCCAACTCAGCTTAAATCTTTTTGTTTTGCTTAGGGTGACAGTATACTTATTTTTCAGTAGAATAAGATATATTTTAAAAAATAGGATAATAATTACACTCAAAACCCCCAAGAATTGTTCCTAGAGAAACAGAAGGCAGGGTGGAAGTTTTAATTTTGCCATTTATCAAAGTGCAAGACTGTATCTGCTGTTAATAGGCAGCACAAAGCACACATGGGAAATGCAACCAGGGAATTTAAGAAAATGGCGTAACACTACACAAAACTTCTGCCAGTGTGTCCCAGGAGCACAGAGTTCTGTGATCAGCACCATTTCCCCTGCAGTGGCACACTTTATCGCTTTGCTGAGAGCAGGAACATCCCCTTGACAACACACACAGCCACTTCCTTCAGCAACACTGATTTTAACTATCATTTTTCCTCTTTTTCTGTGTGTACTCTGTTCCTACCTATGATGGCACAAAAATGAGCTCTCTAACACTACCCCCCAAGCACACTCAGCTGCTGGCTGAGTAAACACAGGAGCAAGTCTGTCCTGAACAGCAGGTGAGCCTGCAGTCACAGAAATGTCTGGGTACTTCCTCAAAAGAAAAAGCACTCTTCAAAATAGGCCTCCCTGCCACGCGTAATTCCTGCTTCTCCCCTTTACCTAAAGAGGTTACTTCACTTTAAATGCTCACCTGGGCTCAACCCCACAGAGCCTTTAAGCATGGGCTTTGTGGTTTACTTGTTGTCTCTAAAGGACTTTACACACTTTTGGTACAGTATTAATGATATCCCTACTACCATTTCATGGATAATAATCTGACTGAGATGTGCCTGTGGCTCTGTAAGCTCTCTCTATTTGACTCTCCGTCACCTTCCACTGCAGCAGGTTGCTTAAAGCCCCATCCAACCTAGCCTCAAGTACTAACAAGGATGGAGCATCCACAGATTCGCCAGACAACCTGCTCCAAAAGGGGTTTATCCCCTTGAATAGACTGTTCCAGTTTAATGATTCTTCCTGAAATGGCACAGAGCTATTTCTCTCTATTTCAAGAGCAGGTTGATATTCTTTGGGAAGGGACTTTTTATTTGGCTTTTAATTTCTCCATTGTTGTTACGTACATTTACCCTGTGCTAGTCCTTTTTTCTCTGTTGTTCCAAGTGAGATGTTATCCTGCTTTTTACAAGCCCACAACTCTCCTGTGACCCTCCAGCCTCCCTCTGAAGGCTCAGCACCAGGCAGCTCCCAGTCTGTGTGCTTTGCCACGCAGGTGGAATCACAGTGACCTCGGATGATACATGTGCTGGACAAGCCTCCAGAGGACTGCATTATTTCTGAAGTGAGATGTTTTAATACACAGCACAGATTCCTGTTCCTAACAGACACTTCACTTGGAAAAAGCATTCTCTTATTTTTCATATCCATTACATAGAGGAGAATTAAGAAAAACAAACCTGCTTTTAAGCATAACCTGATCATATTTTCTCCACCAAATCTTCCCTTTTTTTAAATTTTGGGAAGTCTTATGGTTTGTGTATGCCAATTATAACAGCACAGGTAATAAAAGCAACAAGAAACTCCAACCCAAATATCAGATATATGGGAACCCCAGAGAATGGTGTTTTTAGGAGAGGACTGATTTGTATGGGACTACAACTACACTGCATAAATACACTCAGTGTAAGAACACCTCAGCAGTTGAAGATGTCAAACTACAGCAGAAAGGGCTCTCAGAAGGACAATGTTTATCTTCTGTATACTTCAGACATCCTCGTTAGCTAAGCAGAGGGACACTAGGACAACACTGATTACATTTTTAAAACATTGAGAGTGTATCACCTCTTCAAAAGAGGAAAAAAAAGCCAGTAATGAAAAGCAAATTTGTTGGGGGAATTGGTTGGGTTGTGTATTTTTGTTTTGTTGGGTTTGTTGTTGTTGTTTTTGGTGTTTTTGTCTGTAGGTTGGGATTTTTTTTGGTTGTTGTTTTAACTTGGAAGAGGATGTGCATAAAAAAAAAAAGATTAGCAAGACTTAGAAGCCAAAATCTCAAGTCATAAAAAGTCCAGGATGATAAGATGACACTTTTCTATCAATTAATCATCACAACACACTCCTAAGCAAAATGGTAGATAATATACCTTGAAGACTGGATGCTTTTCAGGCAGAAATGCTCTAGCTAACCACAAGTTCCACTTTAAAGAAAAGTTACATAAATATAAGAAGAGTTAACGAATCTCATAATACAGGTACTGGTTTAAAATTAATGATCCCTTCCAAGTTTAAATGCAAACCATAAAATACCTTTTGTACAGTTTATATAAATTATGGTAACACAGCCATTTCTACCTGAAATATTTCTAACTCTAAAAAAAAAAAAAAAAAGCTCTGTTATACAGTGGCAATATTGCTCACACAGATCAAAATTTTAAGAATGACTTCAGATGTGACATGAAGTAAACCAATGGCAGCAGAGTGTCCATACTACAGCTTAAGCATATATTTAAGAAGTACTTGAACAGAGAGCTTGAAGGCCCTTTCAACAGTCCCCCTAGGAATCCCCTGAGAACAGTCTCCTTCAAGAGCAGGAGCACTGAGTTTAGAGGCTTTTGTTAGTTCCAGGTCACTGCTTTCCTGTTCTTGCTCTGAATATGAAGTTCTACATTAGCCCTCCACCATCACACCTCTATGATCCCTTTACAGATACTTCCACTCAAAAAACCTAATGGGCTCACGTGTCTTAGAGCTAAAGTGTTCTAATTGGTTGCTACCTCACATGGTCCTGCATTCAAAGGTCACACATAATCAGGCCAAATATGCAGAAACAATTCATTAAAAAATAAGTTAAATTCAGTGTAGTTATAACTAGAGAGTGGTGCCACATGTTGAAATTACATATAAGCAATGACAAATTCCACCTTGATATATTTTGGTCTTAGTTTAGCTTCTCTTTTCCATATTTGAATATTTTCTAAAAACATCCATTACCACTTCGGTAATTAATCAACAAATGTCACTTTCCATTAAAGCATATTTAATCGTCACAAAAATTAGGAACAACTAACAACCAAAACCAGTATAATTACTTCTAATGCAAATGTGCTAATTTAAATTGTGGAATACTTCTTTAAGAGAAGTCTGTGTTAATTGGGGTCTGCTCATGAAAGCAAGCTGCTAATTGAGCTGGCATGTGCCAGATAGACTAGTCCAACTGAAAGAAAGACAATATTTGCAATGTAACACTGATTTTAAAAGTTAACATTTTAATGAAAAAAGCTGCTATCAGGCTCATGCCAGTTCAATTAGTCACTCCTTCCCATGAGCAGACCCCAATTAACACACTTTTTCAAAAGAAATATCCCACTGTTCAATTAAAATGTGGAAGCATAGATGATTACCCGAATCTATTTTGATAATTAGTCTTGATCTGTCTCAAATGTGTTGTTTCTGAACTGCTGCATCATCAAAACTTATGGATTATTTTTGAACAAATGCTTTTCATCTGCACTAAGCAGGCACTGTCTGTACAACAGAACCAAAACAGCCCAACAATCCAGCAGGGGCAAGGTAACACCTTGGTGCCTGTTGGCAATAGCAGAGTTCATAGTACACACATTATGATCAGATGGAGAAATCAGGTGAAGAGGATTTCTGTTGTGAGTGAGTTCTTGTACAATCCTATGACAAACAGAAGTAAATAAAAGCCAGCATGGGTTGAGCCAAAGCCTAAGGTCAATGAGAATCTGTCTTGATTTCATTAAGTGTTGGATTAGATTCTCTCCCATATTGCATGGGAGAAGAGGCACTATTGCAGTGCACCAGGCAGTAGGAGCTGGCAACTTGGCAAATATCGATTTGGCATGGTAACTGCTATAATATTGATTTTAAACACAACATGAATATAGATTTATCAACCATTCTGCAGCACTGTGTCAATGTGCAAAAACGACAGCCTTTGATGGCTCAGTAAAGTAACAACAGTGAGGATGAACTAAGGAAGAGTCATGATCACTGCAAATGCTCCCTCAGAAGTATCATGATACACATACCTGGGGAGCTTGTCACCTAACTGAGCTATTGACAGGATCGGTAAGTTGTGTCTAATTAGCCAAGAGAGATGTTAATCAATAGAGTCACACAGAATTTGGGAATTTCCCCTGTAGTTGGGAATGCAGCATACAATGCAGTGGTTTTCTGTGGAAGGAATTGATCTCACCTACCAGTAAGTTAAAACAATGCTTCTTACCATTGATCCCTTCAAATCAATATTAGGCTTTTTGCTTGATACAATGGAACAGGCAATCCTGAATTCACAAGTACAGATGGGTTGAAGGCAGACACGCCATCACTAAAGCAAGCAATGTGCAATTACAGTGCCCCTGCAGTCCACTAGCAGTAATCCCAGCTTCAGCAGGAGTCTTTCATTTCATGGTTAGACTAAACTTCTGTTATTACTACTTGTCAAAAGTAGTTATCACTGTGATTCCCTGAGGAGACATTCTTACTGATCTAAAGTGTCTTTAGAGAGTGCAACACAATCATCCAGTCTGAAGGAGAACATACAAATCTATTTGCCTTAGGATATTACATGCTTGCTAACTTGTCACTATTGCACCTAATGCCATTACCTAAAATAGTATGCAGGTATTCCTGTCACCAAGAATTTGTATTTAAGGCAAAACCCCCCAAAATCCATAACTCTGCTTTGGAAAATTATTTTGGGTATGGTCAAATCAGAACAGTTAGTTAGGTATCCATCTCCCAAAATTCTTGGGGGTTAGGGCAGAAGATCTCAATGGCATATGGTCTTTAACTTACATATTTACTTTCCTTGAGACAGGTGCTATAAAAGTACCACACACCTTCCTAGTACTCAGAAATAATATCAAATGTGAAACGTAAAAGAAGTTTGCTCAGTACAATATTTTCATTGTGAAAAGAGGCTGCAGTTCCTGTTGGAACTCCATTAATTTCTGTGACCCCAGGGCACCAGGATAACCCCAGAAGCTCGACTTGAACTGAGAAACTGTAGTGAGAGTGGTGCATTTGCTAAAGGACCCCAGAAGTTTTGCTGCATAAGGACCTCCCCTATGCAAAGGGCTTGAATAAAGGCCTTTAGGAAGGTGGTGCAGGACTATGCAGGACAAGAGCTGCAGCTCGGAGACTGAAGCCAACACCTGGTCTGGCAGGCAAGAACCACCTTCAGATAGGTCAGTGCAAAGAACACCATTGGTGTCTTTTAAATTAATCTTTTATTTTTCCTGTGGATAGAGTCTGCCTTCTCCCTCTAGCGTCAATTGTAACAATGCTTAAGTAATGAATCTGTTTCTTTGCTTTCTGGGATTTTTTTTTTTGCTTGCGGTTTTTTAAAAAAAGCTTGGAGCAGGAGAGACACAAGGTATGTCATCACTTTGATGTCAGTGGAGGTGCATGTCAGTGCATAATTTGCCTCACTTTTTCTAATCTTTGCAAGTATGCACAGCTACTCTGAACCCTCCCTGCAGAAACTTGGCCAGAAAAAAAACCTAGGGGTAGGGAGAAGGAATGAGAAAAACCTGCCTTTCAGGAGATGCTTTGCACCTCTGATGCCTCTCAGAATCATTCACTCTGCTCCTATACATGACAGACTGTGTTCCTACCCCTAATATTGCTATAGTTATATCTGTCCCCTCTTTTTCAAGCCATTTAGGTTTTTTCCCTGTTGATTATAGCACATTTACTATCACATAAGTTCTCATGCTATCTCAAAGTTTAAGTATTTGGCTTCTAGCAGCACAAAACATTTTGTATTTTATTCAGCATTCCCCCTGTTCTCAGTTTGGTGGCAAACCACCAGCAACCTCACATTTAAATTCAGGAACTCAAACCCTTGCAATAAACTTGCATAATTGAATGACTTAACACAGACATGCAATTAATTTTTTTTTTCTTAAGACGGAGAGAAAGACCATGTAAAATCAAAGCAAAGTATTTCTGTTTCAATCAAGGATTCAAAATCCAAAAATAAGTATCCTCAGTTTTAAGTACTAGGGAATCTTTTCAGTGGACTTATATTTTCAAGAACTTCTCTAAATCTGGGTGGAAAAAAACCCCACATTAAAATACTAATACTTCTTCCAGTTCAAACCTATTTATCTCTTGAGATAGTAGAAAAAGGATTTAATGTACTTCCACAGAAATTCAGGGCCTTCTTGCACCAGTAGCTCTTGATACATTTTGATTCAAGTCCTCATTTAGCTTATCAAACAGAAAAATAAGGGTTTGTGCTTTTCAAGCACTTCGACATACACTTCAGTTTCAGGCTGAGAAAGAATATATTAAACACTCTGCATCACATATATGAGCAAAGGATGCAAAATAAAGGCAGCCTGGGACCTCCCTAGTCAAAGAACAAAAACATTTGTCAATAATTTCAAGATACTATGAGAGATTTTTTTTAACCAAAAAAAAAAAAAAAAAAAAAAGGCAAAGAAAAAAGGAGATCCCCATGACCCAGCTGCAGAAGTAAAGGCAAAGTGCAGAATGCAGCAATAGCAGATCTAAGAAGACATTGTTTCTGAGAAAACTGAAGAAAGGGAGTCAGCAGGGAAAGGGAAACATGTTCTCCATTTTGATGTTGGCATCTCTGAGGCTCCTTGCCAGAGGCTACAGGCATCCCCAGGGCCCACCCAAACCCACTCAGGAGACTCTACTACAGAAAGCTTCAGATAAGCAATGCAAGTATCTCCCTGTTCCCATATTTTGCAGGAAGTCTTACAGCAATCAGTACACAAGTCATTAGGAGACAATTTTTTACTACTCTGTTCCCAAGATAACTCAGGTCTGTTCCTATTGAACTAGACTTGTTAGGCACTAACTTGAAGCTCAAGCAAGTTCCTTGGGTACAGGAGCAAACTCAGGGCAATGGGTGGTGCCAAATAAACAGGTTTTACAAGGCACTCCCAGCCCTACACACAGTGACAGTTTTTAGCACCCCAGATATGCTTTAAGATACATGATGCACATATTTATTTGGTCTGGCTTTACAGAGAATTAGACTTTTTCAGGTACAGCCAGAAAATTCACTACTCAAACACAGAGGTAGAGAAATTGGGTACATCTTAAGAAGACCAACCCTCTCAAACACTGTGGTGTTTGTGCCCATCTTACACAACCAGCAGTTCTACCTTCTCAACACCTCGTGTTCCAGAAACCCTAAAACAGCCAGAACAACTCCCTTCATCTTTGCATTTTCCAATCTTTCATCTCCTTAAGTCCTTGACTCAGGAGCGTCAGAGTCTCTTGATCTAATATACATTACAGAAAAAAACAAGTAATTCCATAAGCAGTGACTCACCCTCACAGCCTCTGCCTGGGGAATGCAGCTCTACAAAGGATGGCTCCAGCTCTGTGCGTAACTCCTTCTCCCTGAGCTAGCACCTGTCTGAGGGAAGGCAGAGCTGGGCAGCAGTGTGGAGCTAGAAAGTACCCCCAGCCCAACCTGCCTCATCACCAGAGCTTGGGAACAGCTGAGATGGCTCCACCCTTACCCACACACAGGTGCAGCTCATTCCCTCTTCTCTTCCAAGGCCCACTCAGGGGCAGCAAGTCCCTGTGCTTTGGCTGGACAGGTGAGGCCAATTCCCACTGCCCTGCCCACAGAAAGGGCCCTGACACAGCCTTCTTTAGTCTCTCCTTGCCACCAGTGGTTGTAATGAGCTACTCCGTGGCTTCAGAAATAGAAACTGAGAGCTGATCTTTACAGTTAGCGCCGTCCTTTTCACACTAAGGGCAAACAAGAACTTTCAGAGCTTTCATGGGAAATCAAGAGAGCTGCCAGACCACAAAGAAGGACAGTGGCCCACTTGGGACCTCCCAGGAGACAGAAAACCCATGATGTCCCACCTCTGCCTTTGATGGCTTGCTAAAAAGCCACCTGTTAGCACAGGCAGGCAGGCACTGTGTGCTGAGACTTTCACCTCTGTCAAAAAGAGAGGAGCCTAAGCCCTGACCCCTTTCCCAAGGTGCTCTCAGGCTGTGCCTCCTGCACTGTCACAACAGATTGGGCTGTGACAGGCTGGTCAGGAAAACCAGAGATGTTTTACATTTTCTGCTTGACTTGCAGTCCTTTTACCAGGCTGAGGCTTGGGACAGTTTATCCACTGGTATTTTTATTATGCTTTAGGAGAAAAACAGGTCTGAGGTTGACACTCAGCATTACAATTTCAGTACTATGCACATAAATTTAACTACTTAATTCCACTGGGCATTGGGTAAGTGGGGCAGCTAAACCCAGTATATTGCACAGAACATTTATCACTAACTACAGTATACAATTCCCTCTGCCATTTAGGCTTACACATTTTACAGCATTTACAATCATGCTGAATTATGCTAGAATTCCTATTTCAAAGGATTTCATTAATGTATTGCTTGAATGCTGCCAAACTCATTCTTTTTTTGTTCATGCAGACTTTAAGGGGAAGTGAGGTCCTGTGAGGCTGCTTATGCACTCTTGGATCCCAAGTACTGTTGGAATTTCTGAATTTCACTGAGAAGTTGCTGGAATAAAAAGTAAAGTGGGATCTGACTGAAAACTACAATAGAAAACTGATGTAATTTTTAATCCAGTGCACCATAACTGCTAGTGAATTTTGATTTCTTGCCGTACCTAATTGATAACAGTCTTTATCAGCTTTTTATGATTAGGGGAGGTCAGTAGGGTCCCTCAGCCTGGCTGGGACCCTACCTCTGTACCAGAGGAGAGTCACCCACCTTCATGCCCCTGGTGAGGGGGCTCACGGGACCTCAGTGGTGTCTGGCATGGTGTCGTGAGAGGGTGGCAGAAATCAGCTCCTGCTTTCAAGTGAACTCTGCTTGCTCTCAGAGCAGCTCAGCCAGCCAAGGAGCCCCACTGTTACCTTTTAAGAGGGAGAAATGTACTTGTTGGCTTGCAGCCATTCTCCCCTTGAAAACCTCCCCAGCGTGTTTTCATGATTTAAACCTGGCTTTCTCTGGGCTGGAAAAAGAAAAGCAAGCTCAGAAACCCCCTAACTCTCGCATGACAAACCTCCCCCTTGTGCAGGGGGCCTGGGACTCAGTTACACCTGGCCTGGGACTCGGTTACTTCAATTTGCTAATTTGGTGGTGCAAATTTTTGGATATATAAAACATTTTCAGCTGTAATCCTGGATTGTGAAAATATCAGAAATATCATTCTAGGTCTCCTTAAATAGATGACAAAATGAATTCAGACTTCCCTACCTCTCCTATGCAAATCCTTCCTATGATCTTCCCAGTTTCCTTTATGTATCTTAGACCCTGAAGGTTTAAGAGTAATATTTCTGTAAGTGAGATACTATTAGATGCATTTAAAACTCTTCCTTCTCTTCTTGCAAAAAAATGAATTAGAATCAATTAAAAGAAAAGTCTTCTCACTCTGACTTCAGCTGTACTATAAAACTGTTATTAAAACTATCATGGATGTGACAGAAATAAAGGAGGTGATGAGGAGATATTTATGATGTACAAAAAATGCCCAGGGAGTATGTCTAATGATGTGATCAGGATATTTTAGGCCCTTAATGCAGTGATTATTAATGCAAGTCTGCTTCCATGCTTATGCAAATAGGCCTGGGACATTACAAGAAATTTCCAGTCATGTTGCTTGCGAAGGCCAGGTGGGGACGCAAGGCTGGCTGAAGCCTGAAGAGACTTTCTTAATGGAGTCCAACAAGATTAGTTGCCTTTCCCCACTACATGACTCTGTAAAAAAAGCAAATAAATCACTAACAGTCTCCTAATAGACTTAGCTCTCTCCTGTCCTGAATGAATATAGCTTGGAATAAGCTCTGCAATGGCTAACTCTGATATTACCATAGTGAGTAGGTTTTTTTCAAGGCTGCATGGAAGATTTCCAAGTTTTTGAAAATGCTGCCCCTTGTCCCATATGCAGGAGTGTAGAAGGCATCCTGCTGTTGGGCTGGAGCCCAATTACTGGAACAGTTTTCACCTGATCAGGTTCTCCACCTGGATCTCTGTGGTGAAAGGGGTAACTGGAGTTCTCTCCCTTCCTGTGAGTAACCCAGCACATTCCTCCTCTGAGCCCTCTGTGTTAATGAATTTATTATGGACTGTGTGATATACTGCTGCCTCACCCGTGACTCAGCCACGTCCAGTGGAGCAGCCTGATTCTGACCAGACTGGCAGCAGCAATGCACTGAGCAGGGATTATTACCCCCTTTTCTGGGATTATCACATTTAATTTACCTTTTTTACTTTTTTTTTTTTTTTAACATTTAAATTATCATTTACATTTTCTATTATCCTTTTGGATCTGTTTTTTTGTTGTAAATTATTTTTGTGTTCTTCTGTGCAAACTCAATTTTAAGTACGTTACAAGATGCTGGCCCACTCCTTTGTTAGTGATCAGTGATCTCAGCAATTCAGTATGCTTTCTGAGATGGAAAAAATCCAAATAATCCCATGAAGTGGGAAAATAAAATTGATCAGCATTTAGGTGGTTGAAATGGCCATGCTTCAGGAGTTAGGAGTGAGGGACACAGATTGCAAAGGAAGCAATGGCACAGGCATGTCTTATGCCCAGGCAAGGGAACTGAGACACTTGCTGAAACAACAAAGAGGGAAAAAACCACAAACCAAAGGAAGCCATAGGAAAAATGATTCCAGATAAGAAGTCAGCTCAGGATGGCAAGCCCAGCTCACTGAAGCTGGATCTGATAAGCTTCTCTTTTCCAGTAATTGTGTCTGACCTGATTCACTCACACCTTTTTTGCAAATCTGGGTGCCACAGGGCATTTCTGCCATGCAGCTGATGGAACTGAGGAGCAGCTCCTCTTCCCATGTTGAATTCCCACAAGACTCCAGAGCCTGTGTGCTGTGCCTGAGCCCACCTCTCTTTGAAGGTGTGCAGCCCCACAGCCTAAGGATCTCCTCCTTTCCTGCAGTGCAGTCTGCCTGGTGTGAACCACATTACTTTGTAGTACATCAGGAATTAACTAGAAGCAAGGATGACTCTTTCATGAGAGCAATTTCCTTTCCAAGATCTCCTTCTGCAGTGAGGGTTAGCCCATTAGATATACCCTGTTTGTTCCCACTTAACAACCCATCATACCCTCACTCTGCATTTGTAGCAATCACCTAGAATTTCAGAAGTTTTATTAACTAGCACTTTGACAGACCCTTCCTTGATATTTTGTAGGCAAGCAACACATTTTTGAACTGGTGGGTATCCTTTTGAATATACCTATTTATTACAGTAGAGTGATAAAATGCTAAAGTAATAGAAATCAAAGCTTTTGATTAGGACATAGATTGAGCTTTTTTTTTCAGGAACTATGGACCTTTATTAATGCAAGTATGAAAGACCAAAATTTCCTCAAAGAGTTTTGGGGACAGTGTGGTGTAGGGCCTACCAAGTTGCTGTTTTGTGTGCTCATCCAAAAAAACTACTAAATAAAAATGATTGCTATTTTGGATAGAAATAACACAGCAACTGACAATCAATGACTGACTTCAGAAGTTTTATGCCACGCTCAGCTGAATCAGTGCAGATGTTTGTGATTTTATTATTTCTTTTTTTTTTTTTTTTTTTTGTACAGAAAAAAACTTGCAAGGCAAAAAACTTAATACAGCTGTAACAGAAATTAAAGCTGGAAAAGTACTATGGATTTGCAGCTGACATTTTTTTTTTTTTTGATAAATAGTATTTTATGTTCAGAATTCAGAACTCCTTACTTCTAAAGTGGCTTGAGACATACTTTATGCTTCAGGTGAAACTATTTCAATCAATCCCAAAGCTAGAAAGGACTCACTCTAAATTCCCCTGTTAAAATAATGTCAAAGTATTATTAGCTAAAGCATTTTTACAACTGGATTAAGAGCACTCTGTTCTCAATCCATGTTCACAAGTTTGACTTAGTTTATTTACAGATGGTTACCTAACAATGCTAAAAAAATCAAATCAAAGGCTCCTCTTTTCTCCATACAATACTTTGCTTCTCAAAAACTGCTGTTCTCTTTTTTATATGGAAATAAAAGATTTTCTTCATAAACTGTTAACAGTAAATAATGATGTTGGACAAATCTCGGAATACAAAATAAATTTGGATGCTACACAAATGTTTGGAAAATGCAAACATACTCCACGGGGAATATGTGACAATTGGAGCTTCAGATGGCAATAAAATAATGCAGATTATTAGAAATATCTATTCTCACTGCAAGAGAGCATTTGCACAAGTCCTCTTCAGTCCAATGAGTAGGAAATTTAGACTGATAGGATAAATTGATAGGTAGATAGACTGACCAATCAATCTGTACCCTTAACCTGTCCAACAAATTTAACGCAACAAAATGGGGTTCTCACAATTTAGAGGGCTGAATTAAGACACCTCCAGAGACCTGCTCCAGTAGATTTGTTTTAATTTTAGGAGAGTTAATAAAATTTTGAAAGAGTTTCTAAAACATAGCAAGGGACTACTTTTGTGAAACACCCAGCTGCCTCCTTAGTGGTCAGCAATGCTATAAACCAAATATAATCACCAGGCTTGGGATGTAAACCCTGAGAGTGCGGATCAGGAAAAAGCAGATGCCTACTGAAGACCCATCCCTTCCTAATGACATGCTGAAATATTTCTGTTTGGATTGCCTCCTGCAATGTTCAATACCAGCTGTACTGGACATTGCAGGGAATTGAAGATACAATTGATTGAGATGGGTTTGGGGAAGTGACTGCACTCAGCATTGCCTGCTACCGCTCCGTCTTCCCAGGATGGTTCTTCCCACACCTGCAGTTAGCTTCTAGAAATGCAATTATCAATTCATTAACTTCCTTAACTGTACCATCTAGAGCAGATATACAAGAGTACACAACTAAAACCCCTGCCAAACTTGCAAAACAACATCTCAGTCATGGTTACTAACATCATCATTGTCTCCTGACATTATGTGAATTATAGCACACTGAATAGAAAATCAATAGAGCAGCTCTGAAATTCCAGAGGATGTGTTTGGGTATGGAAATACTAAGTGCAGTTTTTGGGGACAAACACCAGGTTTTTGTCCTGAATTCTTAAAGGGAAACAGAAATTCTTAGAAATTTCTTTAATTAGACCAGATTTTCATTTAGTAAAGAATCAAATAATCAGCAGCTTTACTCTTAAGCCACACATGTACATAGAAGTGCCTGTAAGACCTTCAAGTTTATTAAAGTCACAAATGGATTTGTAAAAATCTGACATTATAATCATTACAGTAGTACTATTAATTACCTTTGTTATCATCAGCACTGAATTTCAGACCCTACATGGTGCATTTGAATAACTGAGTTTTCAATCATTTCTTGCTGAGAGTCTAGATGGAAAAAAATATGATTTCCCTACTAAACGGAATGTCAGTTTTGGGACACCAGGTTCCACCTCATCTCCCATGTGGATGGAAACATGGATATTTAAGGAAAGAAAAACCAAACAGAAACTGATCTATATTAAATGCCACAGCACTACAGTAGCCATTTCTTTTATTTTGCACAAAACAATGACATTTTCTTCCTATCTTCTCAGCCATATCTGTACAATGTAGTAGGAAAGATATTTTACTTGGGTGATAATGTTTTGATTCTGGTTTATGCAACAACTTTAGATGAAAACTTAAGCACATCCTCACAATTTTGTAAAGTTAACATCAGCGTGGAAGAGTTATATGACAATTTTTATCTTACATGTTGGTTTTAGGCTTCACAGTACGAGGAAAAAGAAAGAGGAAAGTTATTTGTACATGCATGGAATATGAAAGATGTTTAGAAGTCTGAGCATTGTTGCAATACAATAGTTCATATTCAAGTGTTTTACAGTTCTGCCTATAGAACAACAAAATTTATATCAACTTTCCATAATGATGGTGTTAGGGTTGTACTAGGGAGAAAAGAAATCTTAATATGCTTGGTTTGTAGTATTCTCAGAAAGCAATTAATGCTAATAGTCCAGCAGGCTGTAAGTTGGAACATTACAAATTCCATCCTGGGCTCCAGATTGCAGAGGCAAATTTTGAATTGATTTATATTTTTTAAAGCAATATTTCTTAAAACTGAGGTATCCAAAGCAGTCGGTTTAAATACAGTTAATATGATCACTATAACCAGGACAAACTTATGCCCTTCACATGGAAATACCTGTTGATAAACAGAGAGGCTTCCTGGGAAAGAGCAGAAGGATTTTTATCTGGTTTTGAACTGTATCTTTTACCTTTACTTGGAACATGAGTTGTAATGACCACAGTAGTCCATCACATATTTGTAAATAGTGTGTGTTTAGCTCCATTACACACTATTTACTATTTACTATTTACTATTTATTTATTTGGAAGTTTCCTTCCAAACTTGGATGTATTATTCAGTTTGTCATGGCCTTACATCCTCTGTCCAGTGACGGCATGGTGAGCTAAGCAGTCTCAGTCACTGCAATGATGTGGCTTTTATACCCAAAACCAAGATGCCCAAAGATACTTTTGGAGCAGGAGTGTATCAGCAAGTACCAGCCACAGTGCTAAAACTCTGTGATCACAAAATACAATTGTCAGCAGCAGTTGCTAAGTGACAGAGATTCCTTTGTGATACAAATAGTGTCCTAAAAAATTTACAGTGCCTCTTTACTGCTTTTTTTTTTTTACCTTAAAAGAGATGATCTTGCTAACAGTGATATGCCAAGAGCTAAGGGCTTGTATCTGGATTGTAGACTACAGTGCTGTGTAATGATGCTGCTGAGTTAGGTTTAAGCTAGCTGGGGATTTGGTAATGGAGCTGGCATTTGGGGGAGCTCCTGGGTTCTCTACTGTGCGGGGAAGCATTAGTCAAACAAGGGGGAGGTCTGGAAGGCATTTTTGTACCCCTTCAACAAATAGTTGGAAGCAACTCTGCCACATGAAAATCTCTGATGACAACGATATCCTTTAATGAGGATAAAATTATTAGCAAAGGCAAAAACAAGAATGCACTTCGCAAGATTAACAATAGGGAGGGAAATCAAAAATGTTTTAGAAAGTCTCAGTTTTGCTTATAGGCTTTAGGCAAGGACATTTCCTGCCCTACAGCCTCAGAGGTCTTGTGCTTGTATTTTCTCCTGCAAAATCATCAGTCATGTTACATTCTCTTGTGCCAACTTGTTATTTTCTGCAATTGTCTCCAGCCCATCAAAAAATCTTATTGTTAGAGCTGCATGAGAAGACCAAATTATATTCAAAAGGTGAGGAATAGCAGCAGTCTTTGGCGAGATGCAATGATTTTTAAGCCAAAGGTGAGATCATGCCTGCATGAGTTCTCAATGGGGAGATTAGTTTTACAACACTAAAAAGGGATTTCAGAAATTTCTAAGTGCCACAAAACCTGCATTAGTGACTTATTTTACATCTTCATTACATCACTTGGACATTAAAGGAAGCCTAGGCAAAATTCTGAGAAGCCGATTGCACTTCCAGTTAATAACAACAGGAACCAGTCCAAGGACAAACATCTAAATCATGTTGCAGCAAATTACACAGGGAGGTTCTTTGGTGTCTGAGGCGTGCAGCATGCACACACACACTGAGAGCTACAGCACGTTCCCCTCTTCCCTGTCCTCCTTTCTGCCCCTCCATGGATGCTCACACACAGTCACTGTCATGCCCCTGCTGGTCCCACCCTATGAGCCCTCGTGGCTGCTGTGGCTCTTTCTCCCTCCCTGTTCTTGAGCTTTGGAGATCCAAAGGAGAGTCAGCCCTGAGGAGACTCTTCCTCACTGGTGTGTGACTGGGACCATGAATCCCTAAGGGCTGCTCAGTGAGTGGAGAGGGGAACTCACAACGCTGACTCTTCACAGATTGAAATTAATTCTGATCTACATCTGCTGCCTTTCTCCCTGAGCCCTTATGCACCTCATAAAGCTGTACTGAGATCACCCATATAGCTCCCAAACCTACACATAGCCTTATATTTTGGACACCTTAATTTCAATAGTTTTCCCACTATTTTAGAGACCATAATCCATATGAGCAACTTGGAGCTAAGGCTATGTAAACACCTCTCCACCATGGATGTTATTTTCCCTCTTAATGGCAGTTTTGTGAAGGCCAGGCCATAGTGAGATCTCTGTATTTCTGTCAGATGTCTCCATCACATATCAAACCCTTGTGTCCCATATCATTTTACACCACACAAAAAACATGGATTTAAAAACTCTTGAATCCATCATGATGACTTCACATTGATGTTCTTTAATAAGTCACTTTCTGACATTGCTCCTTTCTGGAATGACACTGATCTTTTTTGTGAGGTGACTTGAGATCTATGTATTAAAGTTATACACATGAGACTGACTCATCAATCTTAGAAGCAGTACAAGAGTGGCTGTAGGCAAGGAAAGAGCATTGTCTTTGCCCAAGAATAAGGTAAACAGGAAAAGAAAACCTTTTATGGATGCAGTTCCTGAAGCTTTCTAGAAGACTGAATGCCACAAGTCTCCTGAAGAACGTTTCCATTTCCTTCTTAGTGAATTGCTTTTTTAATTGTGTAAACAAAGCTTTACCCTTATTTCTACATATGTGTGCACTGGAAGTATTTCAAAGAGCCAAAAAAAGGTGTCCCTGTGGATACTGGTGAGGTTGCTATGGGCAAGCCAGGCTATGGAGCACTGACCTTGGCTTTCCACCCATGCCTAGTGACAGGATGACCTGTGTGGGTCCCTCCACATCTGGAGGAAAGACTAAATTTGCTGGCATATGCCAGTCTGGACTTGGAGGTGGGGGAGCTCACGAAAAAACCCCCTTATTTCAGAGAAAAATAATTCAAGATAACAGGCCATGATACTTATTTTTTTTTTTTTCAAGAAAAACATTAAGAGTTGTTAATTTCTCAAACCATTTCATTTGGATTTATTATGGATATTCACACTGAGAATTAATAACACATATATACTCTTAAGTAGGCGATAACCTTCAAGTTATGGAAATAAAAACATGCCTGCAGAGAACAGCTGAATACTCATGTTTCAGAATTTTACATTTCAGGTTTTGCTCTGTCCGGAAATCTCTAAATATACCTTTTACAACTACGTTTCCTTTTTTCAAATTGTCAAAACCCAAAAGAGCTGAAAAATCTCCTTATCCTCTTCAATGGAAATATTATGAAAATCAAGTTGCTTCTGTCCTGGCATTCTTTCTAATAACAATGTAAGCTGACTCATCTTTAAGGCTAAAGCATTATTCCTGAGAAGTTTTATCTAGTATGTTCAGGGAGAAAAAAGTAAAAACTGAGACCTAAGATTCAATATTTTTTGCATAAAAAGCAAGCAGTAATAGTGATGCAACCATGTTGGCTGAAAGATATGAAAAGAAATGAGAATATTTTTTACTATAAAATGTTAATTTCAGCAGTGATGAAGCGTTTTGAGAAACTGATATCCATAATCAGCCACAAAATATAAGCATTGAAGCTCCATCTGACCTGATTCAGGGAACTCAACACACAGCAGGGGGAATTATCCAGACTGCTGCCCATTTTTCTCTTTTGCACAGATATATGAGGTTGTTTAGCTGAATAATAAGCAAGGAAGGATGTCTTCTTCTGAAAATGGAAATTTCAAAATAATTATTTCCACTTAATAATGCAGGCAGGCAGAGCACTACACAGAGCAGAAGGCTGGTGGGTACTTTCAAAAGCTCTTGGTCTGCTGATCATTACTGTTTTGAGAGGACATGTCCCTGTACAGTAACACCCAGCAATGACCTCCAGTGCTTTTGAAAATCTAAGGTGGATGGCAATTACAGTAATGTCCTGAATTGTCTTTATTTTGTAGTGGTATGACATAGTAAAGACAAAGCTTGTAGGTACAGATTATATCCCTTATAGTATTAGTTAGCATAGCTGTAAAAAAACAGGTGAATTTTCAGCCAATACAGAAGAAACAGTACTATAGAAAAGTAAATTAGGAGCAACAACTGGTTGACCAAAAATATTTTTTCAGACATAGCCTTAAAAATAAACAGTAGGAATTAAAATTTTTCAAGTAATTTTTCAGAAACGGAAGGAATTTCTCATCATTATTTATGACTGATATGCCCCAGAGAATTCCATATGTCATCTTTTACCAACTACCAAGAACGTGGACATTATTGATATAAGCCTCTGTTCTTCTCAGCCACATCTGTTGCAGTTTGCATATGAAGAAATATTTTTTTAAGATTAGACTTTCATGATGATATTCAGAATTATTCCATCAGAAATGAGAATAAAGGGATAAAATGTATTTTAAATAATGTATTATATTTCACTAGATTAAAAACTGCTTTTTACTTCAAGCAATATGTGTTCTGTTTTTAATAAATATAAAAGTTTATTCCATCTCTGTCAGTTAGTTGGATATTCAGAACATGCAAGTAGCAGGAAATGGACAGGTTTGTTTTGTTTTTTCATTAAAAAAGAAAATTACCAGATTTATTGCCCAAAATAAATACTACAGCAAGCTAATAAATACAACCTCATGTTTCTGCTAAATACTAAAGCCTGTATTTTATTCCTTTGGTAATTTAATAGATTAAATGGAAATAATATTTTGGTATATTATTCAGTAGAAAACTTCAGTAACAAATAGCATTTCCACTGAAATCAAGAAGAGATTTTCCAGTGTAATGAATGTGGCAAAGTAACCTACTCTGCTACAGGGAGGCGCTGACAGATTTCTCAGAGTCACTTTTCTTTCTGGATCTAAAGTCCAGTGAAACTATTTTCTTATTCAATACCTGCCTACATGTGCTTAGTTTATGCTTATTCCCCAGTCAGATTTCATTTCCAAGAGCTCAATATGTTTCAAGGTATGTAGTCAAAAGGCAAAGATATGTGTTGTGAAATTAAGGTACTTGAAACTGGCTGTGGGCCTGCCCTTTTGAATACATCACGTATGTATTAAGAGCTTTCACTGTAATTCAGAGTAAATAACAGTGTCAGAAAGAATGAGATGGAATCAGCCACAGTGGACATAAACTCTAGAAATAGCTTCAGCTTATTCATTACTCTTTCATATCACATCCCAATCCAGATATACTTTCATTTAGCTTTGGTCAGAGCAGCATTTTTTCCCATTCTTGATGGAATCTGGTTTATTACAGCACTTGACCTCTCTTCCTTCTCAGGAGATGCTTAATTCTTGATATAAGGATGGAAATGCTTACCCACTTGGGGCACACAAAACTGACTTCTATTACAAAATGTGATTTATAAAATGAGAACCCTGGTTAAATGGGAATTTTTAGGGGCAGGGAGGTAGGCAGGTGAAGTTTGGATATGGCAAAGCTATTAAAGCAATGTTAGCAACAGAATGCCCCACAAAAAGCCTGACAGATTGAAAGATCATAGGCTGATAGTGATCTTTCATGAATGTATTCGGACGTGTGCTTCTGCTGCAAATCCACTTTAAAATACATTTAAGCAGCATGTTTTATATGCAATTCCGAATGCTTTTCTAAATTAGGGCATTTTTTTTCCAGTTTCCTAACATGGTATTTAATTACATGAAATGTTTCCCATTTATTTACTAAAAGCTCATAGCTGCAGTGGGATGGTGGGATTTGCTACTGCTCCCAATCCAGTTGTTCATGCAACTCAGAGCCAGATTCTGCCTGCCACTCACACAGGAGTAGGATGGAGGGTGGAGATGTGAGCAGGGAGAGGAGGGTTGCCCAGTCAGACTCACGTTGTAGAAAACAGGAAACCTAAACACAGGAAGAAAACATTTAATTCTGCTCCTCAAACTCCCAGGTCAATGAAATGGGTGGTAGCTGAGCAGAGGCCAGATCACCATGGCTGAGCAGCAGCAGGCAAATCAAAAGCTTTGAGAAGGAGGCTGGGAAAGGTGACCACTACAGATCTCTTCCATCTTGAATAATCCTTCTGTCCAACACTCCTCTGTCTTTTCCTGGGAGTGCTCAGTTACAAACTGCTCTTTTTTTTTCACAAAAACATGCCAAGTGCTGCAATGCACAACCACGTGGGAATAGCACCTGCTCCTCTACAGCAGCGGTGGCTGTAGACATAATTTGCACTGTGTGTTTCTCTCACTCTTTCAGGTAAGGGGAGGTCCAAAGGATGCCAAGTAGGTGAGCAACCTCCCACACCTACTACTGGCACCCTGTGGCTGCTTGTGTCCTGCCACTGCTTTAGATTTTTAGCCACTGTAGACACTCTATTAAAATATTCCTTTCCCTTGTAAGAAAATAATACTTGGATCTGGAAAAAAAAAAAAAAAAGAAAAGCATGCTCATTTAATTTGTGCTTTCTTGCATTTGGTGTGGCACAATTACACCGGAAGATCAATTTCACCTTTATTTTTAGTGATTTTCTGACTGATTCCTGCACAGCCTACATGCACAGAGCAGCTCAAGACAATGTTTACACCACTGTGGAACCTGTAGCAAGCTGACAGTGCACATACAAACTACTGACACTTCAGTAAAAGTACTCATTTTCAAAACAGACAGCATGAAGAGAAAAAGAGCTTTTTTTTTTGCCCCAGCACAAACATGCACAATTTGAATTAATTAAAAATGAATGATCAGGTCATCTTGATGCCTACGGTCCATTATATGACCTGACACATCTTACATGTCCTGTAGCCAAAGCTTAAGGGCTTCAGTTTGCAGCTATTATTTACAAGCAGCAAATATTAGTATCTGTGCACTAGGTCACTGAAAGCATGGCGTGCCTCGTGGCTGGGTGTGTAAAGTACTCAGGCAGGGCAGGGATTGACACCACCTCCCATGATTAAGAGGCAGGGAAGAGATGTCATTTACCATGTATACACATTTAAGGCTCTCTTACTGTCAGCCTTAAGCTTCAGATGATTTTATTAAGCTTCCCTCTTTGTAAAAAATATTTTTACTTGTGGGATTAAAGGAGCACTATCTCCTTAATGTTACATTCTTACATATTAAGTTGTTCTTTGTATCTCTTTAAATGTGTTCAGCCTCTCACAAATGAGATGCTCCTACACTGATCCACATCCTGATCTATCCAACATCCAAGTACAGCCCAACACAACCCAGCATGGGCTCAGCACCTCTGTCGCAGCTGTGGTGGGCTCACCTGTGTGTTCTGCTACATGAAACCCACACCCCTGAGGGAGCTGCACCTACCAAGGGATTCAAAGATGCTCTGGAGCCTATGGACACAATTAGTGCACTGAAATTTGGACTTGCAAATTTCTGCAAGGGGAAAACATGGCCTTTAATTGTTCCCAGTGTGTCTGGCTAAAGAATGATTATCTCTTTTTCTTCCTGTTGGGCATTTGTTTTAGCTGAAGATGGTGAAAGCCATTATTACAGCAGTTAATTTTTCAACAAAGACCGGCACAGGCCCTGCACTGGGCTGAGCAGCACACGTTTAGCACACCCTGCACTGCATCAGGAGCACAGTAGAAAAACACTGGGAAAAGTATTTCATCAGTAGTGAAAAAAAAAGAGATGACAAAGTTGATAAAGCCAGAATACGTGGGGCTTGAAAGAAAAGACAAAAGACAATATGAAGGCACTTTTATATCCAATGGCCTATCTTGTAGCCAAGCTCGAAATTGCATGAGGAAAGAAAGGCAGTGATCTCCAGGGTTATTATTTTCAATACAGTACAAAAGAAAGCCACAAGTAATACTTAGAGCACTTAAAATTATTCTCAGCTTTGGGAACCAGAGTCTGAATCCATAGGATGAACTATCTGAACTATTAAAAAATCAAACATATAAGACAAACATAATTTCTTATAAATGATAAAAAAGATGTCATTGGAAATGTCCTCATTATGCTCCAAGAAAACTTTCCCCAAAATCTCTCATCCTAAGTAAACGGAGTGTTATTACCATTATTAATGAGGAATTACTAAAAACAAAAATAAAATCAAATCATATGCTTAAATCTGTAAGATGTGTATATTGCACACTCCTGATATCTTTATTTTTCATGGACATTATATATGCTGTTTGTTATTTCATTTCTTCAAGTTAATTAACTGACTAAATCTCTCCGTGCTTTGGTCAGGCTATATAACATAGCAAAGAACTGGAGCTTCACAAAGGGAACTGGGTGAATCACCAATTCAGCCTTGCTTACTGCAATATAGATGAATTTTGACCAGACACATAAAAAGTGGCTATTTCAGAGAGAAAGAAAAACTTCAGTGATAGAAGCCTGCTATGAATATATATATATATTTTTTTTTTCTTTTAACTGTTTTTTGAGTATTCTGTGTGAACTAATGTATATGGTTAAAATACAGTGACCATTTATCATTTAGTTTCTCAGTAACTGTAATGAAAAGGAAGAAAATCCTATAAACACATTGCACCTAAACCCAAGTTACTCTGCAGTTTGAGGGTGGTGTACAGCAGGGAAGCCTGGATCATAAGGAAGGACTGAAAACAAAACACATGTTAGATAATTTACATTAATTCAGTGAAGAGACTGAATTTCCCAAAGTTTTAGAAGAGCATCTCACAAGCAAGAACTGTTAATAAAGAAGCACAAAACCTTTTACACTTGTTGGCTGTCCCACCTCCTTCATCTAAATAATGTGAGAGATTTCAAACCCCAGTGTTGTGGGTTGTTTGAATTGTTTCCCTGTTCCAGTGTAGACATCAAGAAGAGAAAATTACAATGTACAATTCCAGCTAATACTTCCACTTGGGTCAAAGTCAGAAACTTCAAAAAGCGTTTGTGTGTCTTTGCACCATAAAACCCCATTATGAGGGCTCCCAGGTCATCCACAGGCTTTTAAAAATCCCTTGGGTGAAATCTTAGTAACTCTGTTATTGACTGCAGTGTGAACAGGATTCTACACCTTGTTGTATGGTGTCAGTTTTATCTTTTCTGTTTTCATCCATAGCTTGCCTGAAAAATGTCAATATCCCCCAAATTCTGACAGCTTCTTACTGACACTTCTATTGAATATAAAGCTTTTTGAGTCTGAGTACCTAAACTGCCAAATGAAGGGGAAAAAAAAGCCCCAAAAAAACCCAGACAAACCCAAACCAGAAAAAAGCACTTTTATTCAATTGGAGAAAATAGTTGGTTTTGTTCAATATCTGAAGACCACCACAGGTCAGAGGATTCTTATTTCTTCTGCTTTATCTCATTTTACAACAATATGGTTTCAGATAAAAGATACAGATTGTTTTGCCAGATGTGAAGAGGAAGAAAAGATATCTTTGGAAACAATAAGCTCATTTCATTATTTCAATAGGAGTAAGAAAAGCATATTTTGCCTACAACAAAGAGCTGGAACTGATACATTCCAATATATGAAAGATTTCAGGGCACATTAAGTTCTCAGACTTAAAAGACTGATGATATAGTATTGGAGATAAAACTGAATCAGGACAAATCCAGTATTTCATCTAAGTTCACTCACACCTGTTTGTACTTGTGGGCCTCTTTTGGTCTCTCATAAATCTCTCAGAGACAGGCATTGAGTGTGATGCTTTTAGAACACATCCATCTGGAACATTAAACTGACATAACATGGTCATGAGGAAAAATAAATAAATGACTGGTCAAAAGGAATGATTTAACTTGAACAGCAGACAACCTCCCTTCCTAGGCAAACTCTTGGAGTTACAGGTCAGAGTCTTAGGGGAAGACCTCTATTTCTCTTCAGCATTAGGACAGGAGAGGGTTATCTTTGTTAAAATATTTCTTCTTATTACATTTAAGAAAAAGAGGAGGACGAGAAAAAAGGAAATAAGGTTGTTGACCTTGGACTTTCCAATTATTTTTTAGGAGCTCAAGAAATCTCAGAGACTTGAGGGTAACACCTTCATTCATTCCTTCTTCAGCAGAAACAGGTAAAAGCATGTGCACATTTACAAATATTTGGAGAATTTGATTTATAACTTAGTTGCAGTTCTCCAAGAAGGCAAATCTGTTGAATCCCTGCCTGTTCAAAACAGCTCAGAAGGGCATATAATTTTAAAATACTGTAATTGCTTGGATAAAGTGGTCTTCCTGTGAAATAAATCAGGGGGAGACTTTTTGGTCCATAAACAACTCGGCAATGAGAGTCCCTCTTCCAGAGGATGTGGTGTGGAAGAACCCTTACCTGGAAAGAGCAGGGTTTATCAGCATTTGCAAAGGAGTTGAAAGCGTCCATACCTCAGACTAAGATGAAATTAACAGTTCCACTCATAATTGTGACAGTCTGTTTTACAAGACTGGTAAAATGTGGTCTGGTACTCAAACAGATCAAATGTCAGCCATTTGTTCTATTTGCCAACAGCCAAGAGAGAAAATTCATCTTCCTCAAAGTGAAGTTATAAAACATACTAGACATAAAACTGATTCAGAACCATCGTCTCAGAACCTGGATCAGCTTAATGTCACTGTACTTGTACTTTTAGCCAAGAAAATCAGATTTTTTTTTTTTTTTTTTAATCCTTCTTAGTAATTTGTGGGCTAATAAAAGGCCTCCTCCCACTTTTATACCAACAATTTACAGAGAGCCGGAAATGAAACAATGTTTCTTCCAGGGACTATAATAAAAGATGGTGTATTTCAATGCATGTTTTCTCATGCACAGTACCCTCCATCTCTGATATCCTCAAGTTTCTTTAAAACCCTACTTCATGAAATTGCTCCTAAGAGAACACCCACCCTTACATAGCTCACATGCTCAGACAACCTTCTCAGAATTGGAAGCAGAGCATGCATGAGGCAGAGGCAGAGGCAGAGTTGATTTTGGAAGAGAGGAGAAATTCATTGTTGGAATCGGAAAAAAAGTACTGAGAGAATGAAGCATTAGGAAAAGAATTACCAAAGGCACTCCTGACGTGGAGGCTCTTTTTTAAAAGTCTCTTTTTCTTGCTTGCACACGTGCATGACCCACACGGTTGTTATCTCTGAATATCTCTTTCAAATTCACAAAAACTGAAAAAAACCCCTTGCTTTTGTTTTGTTCACATTCCTGTTTATAGAAGGAAGCAAGTATTCAGCTGGTTTGTGCATTTAGAGCCCAAAAGCAGAAATGCTTAAAATTTTGTTGCTCTCTAGCAGAGAGGCTTTTCATTTAAATGTGTGGATTTTTTGTCCTGTTTTTTCTTTTAATTTGAGGAAATGTATAACAGAGTGCTGGCCTGGCACCTGTTCTATGACTTGCTGTGCATCTGGTGGCCGCAAGCATGTTTGAGCTCAGAAAAGTCCTCTGTCACTACAACCCCTAATTCTTGCTGAGGATCTGAAAACGAGGTACAAAGTTGCAACATGTAAGAGTAATTTCAAACCCTGACTGTAAAGCCAAATCCCATTTCCAGGAGCAGTTTGAACTGAAATCCCGATAAGCAGCGACCGATACAGGTGCTGACAATAACCATAGCTGCAGCAAGCTGCTCATTAAAGATCCTGACTCACATAAACAGACCCCACCGGGCCTCATGAAAATCACTGTCTTCTGCCTCCATTTGCTCATTAGGCTCATCCTCAGCTTGCTAAGGCTCGTTGTCACTTTGCAGAACAGCTCCTCTCTCCACGATACCGCAAAGGCTGTCAATCCCCCTTCTGTTCCAAGCACTGCTGCTTGTCTTGAAAGCAGATTTGGGGACTTGGAAGCTCACACTGGGAAGGGTGTGCCTGCGTAAATTTTTCACGTTCCCCCAGCTGGCCCCAGTGCTATTGCAGAACAGGCACTTTGGAATGCAAGGACAGGGATTTCCATTTACCTCTCCTTGGCTGATTCTTTTGGCAAGGTTCAGTGCAGCAGCAAAATGATAAAAATTCTGCTTTAAAGATAACGAACCAGTACATGAAGCAAAATGTGGAGTGAGGCACTTTCACTGTTTATTACTCAGGATATGAAATAACCAAATGCAATAACAAGTTCCCTTGATTTGCATGGCAGGAATGCTGCAAAATTTGGACTGAAATTTCCTGTCTGTGTGAGGAAATGTATTTGTGAGTATGTCAAAATTTGATCTGAGACCAATGCACCGATCTTGATCCAGAGCACTCTGTAATCAGTAGAAACAGAAACAATCCTGTCACTCGCTGAACTTCGGACCAAGTTTTTACGATCCGTATTCTCTCTCCTCTGCTGTTCCTCCCCCTGTAAAGTCAAAATGACCCCTGTTCCAGGACATGCTTCAAATCCCATTACAACTGCAGATTTAATTTGACTGAACAATTCTGAGAGCATAAAAGCATCTAACTTTGCCTGAGCCACCCTTCTAATGCAGGTAGCACACTTAGTACCTTGCAAAGCACTTTGTGGAGCCACAATAGCAGATGATAATCCAGAGACCCTGCACATCATCAAGATAAAACTGGTGAATAATGCATGAGTATTTTGTGTATTCATTTATATGTTTGATGGGTATCTCAATTTAGCTGTCAGATATGATAGTTTAAGCTACAGTTCTAGCCAAAAGACTATGTCCATTCTTCTTTTCATTATTAAACCAGCGATATAAACACATATAGGAGTAAATACCGTAGTAGAGAAACCTGTGGATACAGAGAAGCAACATTCTAGAAGTTAAACTTCCCATACAGCTTGTATGACAAGTATTTGCAACCAATACTCAATATGAAGTTCCAAATACGTCATCTGAAGTGACTTCATATACTCTGTATTTATTGTACTTTAAAAGTACAATCCTAATTGTAGTAATGTGTTTAATTTGATACACATGTTTATGGATCTGTTATTGAATGGAAAGTAAATAAGATACAAAATGGCTTTTCTTCTGTCAGTTTTCTCAGATACATTTCAACATGCTTTTTTTTGGCCTTTATATGCTTAATTGGTTTCATTTATGCAATTTACAACTTTAAATTCAAATTTACCTTACATGTTCTCATGTCTAAAAAGAAATAATGAAATAAAATGAGAATCACAGGTAACTTGTTCTCTTTTAATCTTTTTACTCCTGCACTGTCACATATCCCTACCTTAATAAGGGCTTTCTCATGGTTGTATTTCTGCCTACACATGTGCAATCACACTCACAGAGATTTGTAGGCAAGCAGACACAAGAATTCTAGTGTGCTAGATTAGAAATAGAGTCCTTAAAATTAAGCCCTAAACCTACCACCATGCAGATTTCTTTGCAGTCTTTAGGTACAGCTACAGCAATCCAAAGTTCCTGTTCTTCCTAATTCATGTTGGCACCATTTTTGTCTTTGATCTTAGTGTAGATTAATTCTAGGTTGTTCTAGTCAGAATTATTATTTTTTAAATACATATGATTTTCTCACTAATATTTTATATTTGCTCCCCTGCCTGCATGTTTTCCTCACGAAGTTTTTTTTTTATTTTTACTTGAGCCTTTTGCAGGTAAATGTTACAAATGCGCAGAATAGTTTGCATTTAAGAAAAAGGAGAGAAAATAAACACCCCACTGTTTTGTTCTTGCAAGCCACCTTAATAGATTTACTGAGAAGGACAAGGCAGTCCATCTTGAAGGCTATAATGCTATTTCACTTTGACATCTGTTCTAAGGTAATGGTATCTATCATTAACAATGTCATTAGTGACCACTCTCAGTCCATTGTTCTCAGTGTCTCAGCTGGCTATAAAGATCTCATTTTAGACACTTAGCTCTGTGCATATGCCCTTTCATGACATGGTTCTCTGGGAGAAAATGCTTTATGACTAGTCATACTATAATAATTCATTTCCATTTAAAAATACACCACGTGGGATTTCAAATGAGGGAGAAGGATAAAAAATTACAAGTTTTCTGACCATTCATCGATATAATACCCAGTATCTTCTAATTAAGCTATACTGGCCAAGCATTAGATGTAAAAAACAGGAAATGAAAGGGAATAGCTGAAAAAGTGTCAGCTGTTTTAAGTGAAGCTCTGTGTTTATCCCTTTGTGTTAACCGTTTTTAAAAATGCTTAAGGTTTACTGACTAAAAATGAAAATCTTGTGTTATGCACAACCGCCCCCCCAAATATGCATCATCAGATCTCTACCTTCACCCAGATTTTGCAGATGTTACCCTATTATGAGTCTTACATTACTTAATAACCTACTTCTGCTGCATTATCTGTGTGAATATTTCTAAATAAGCCTTTACCATAATTAGCAAAACTTCCTGTCCTCATAGAGATTTAAAGCAGAACCATGAAAGACAACACTGCTCAGTATTTCACCTCCACCTGGAAGCTTTGAGGCTAACCTAAATGAATATTCTTTAATTAAACCTATCCATCTTGACTCTTAGTGCTGGGGTTTAGGTCTGGTCCCATCCTTTCTCCCCCTGACCCTGCAGAGGCAAATCCTGCTCTTCTCTGCAAGTCCCTGAAGGCAAAGGTATCTTGCCGTGCAGGGGGTCTCAAATCATTCTATCATCAGCCCAGACTCCAGATGCCAGAGGAACTTCCACCTGTCTCCTGGATGCTGCTTCTTTTGTGATCATAGCACCTCACCTTCCCATTCATTTCATTAGCATAATGTTGGGAAATATTGGTTTCAAAACAGTTTGCAAGAAGTTTTTGTTTTTCCTCTCTCCCGATGAAAGGTGGAGAGCCAAAGGTGGTCAGCCAAATTTGAAAGAGAAGATGAACGACATAGATGATGTGAGATCACTACAAACAAATGAGGCATCAGCTGGAACACCTTACACTAAGAACTGCTGATAACATAGAGCCAAAATGAACATTTTGTATATTTATATTCTGACAGAGAAAATTTAGAAGGGTAGCAAAGGCTAATGAAAAAAATAAGCTGACTTGGCATGCAAGTCAGCTTCTTTCTCATAGATTACTGGAAATTTTAGAACATACTTAGTCAAAACAGGAAAAGGACTACATATCTTAACACTAATAAAAAATGACAGCAAGTGTGATGATATTTATATGTCAACATAGAATAATGTCCTTGATATTCTGAGCTCAAGGGATTTTCATAAAACATAAAAGCCATGAGGATGAACTCCAGGCTACATCACTATGAGTTTTGCTTGTAGGTTCAATAGGAGTTGATTTTAGCCTGACAATACGAATTTAAAATGATGGAACTAGAAAATTATGGACACAAATCCGTGCACTCATCCTGGTAGTTACTTGGCCTGTTAGACATTGGTAGCCCAGTAAAGCTGCAATTTTGCTACGCCTCTACGCCCATAAGTATGTCCATTCTGCTGTGGGCCTAAACTGGGGCTTATTAAAGCCTAATGGGACCTCTGTTTTGGCTTCATGCACTTTGGACAAGGCCCATTAAATAGGAAATCTGAGTCAGTGACAGAATTTGAACAAAGATCAAAACACTGGTTGCTCTTTGGAGATAAAAATTCTGCTATGCACTGCAGGCAAAACAGTTGGGCTGATCTTCTCAACATCTCTTATCTTCAATTTCTGATACTTGATTGTTGAAACCAGCTTGTGTGTGTATACAAAAAGAAGAAGGTTTTTTGTTTTCTTGCATTAATGTTGCTGCCAATATTTGAAACAAATAATTGATGTAAAAGGGAGCATTTCAGAAAATATTAATGAAAAATAATATCAATCATCCATTATTTTTTGCTAATTTTGTTACTCTTCCTTCCAAAATTTATTTCATTCTGTACCATCAGTTTGTTAATATCAGTTGTTCCTACGGCAGCAGAGCATAATCCTGCAGATGGGATGTAAAGGAAGTGAAGAGAGGAAATTCATTATCTGTTGTGGCTTGCAGGTGCTCAGCTTAGAACCAGCACTGAGTTAATTTTGATGGATAAATGGGCCAGACAGCATTGACCAGATGGCTATTCAGAGATTTTGGTTGCATTTTTGGGTGCTGTAACTTTTCTTTACAGTAAGCATGGCAAGAACACAACAGGGACTTTAAATTTTACGTCAGTATTTTATGAGAGCACAAATTAAAACACAGAAACAGAAGAAAATGGGGTGAGATAAATTAAGATAAAGGCCCATGTCAAAAAAACTCTTTGCCCTGATGTGGCATGTCCTTGATTCTCTGTTTTTCATTCAGCATCTTAGATTGACCTCCTGGGTTGCAACAAGTTGTGCAAAATCCCCTCTGGGTCCTTAAGAGGGATTTTATTTTTTCTGTCACCTCTGAGGCCAGCTAAATGCCTGTGCCTTCTTTTTCTCAGTAGTCT
Organism: Coloeus monedula; assembly: GCF_965178545.1. Taxonomy (NCBI): domain Eukaryota; kingdom Metazoa; phylum Chordata; class Aves; order Passeriformes; family Corvidae; genus Coloeus; species Coloeus monedula. Next base: position 9,529,451 of record NC_138787.1, read on the forward strand.
CCTTGCTACTTTTCACTGTCCTTTAGCTGCTCTATGCTTTCCTGCTTATTCCTGCAAGCTTCCCAGGTTCACAAAGTTGTACCTGGCACACAAGCAAACAAGAAGTGTCCCCAACATTAGACAGCCCCAGGTGTTAATGTGGGTCTTTCACTATGCAACTGTCTGCAAAGGCTCAACTCTTAGGATTTTGAAAATGGAACTTATCACATGCTTCATTCACCAGCAATGGATTTGGAAAGTTGAAAAATTCTGCTGAATTGGGCTGGAGCAGTTGTTCTTTGTCAGCTTGAACTCACACTAAAATGAAAAGAATAGCAAATTTGGAAAGACAGAAAGTATAGCTTGTGTTTCCAGATTCTCCTTGAAGTCTCACTGCTGGGGACAGATAGGCACGGGAGAAGAATCTGCTCTGTGGTTTCAAGATGAGCACAGTCCCAGCAGCACCTGTGGGCACACACAGCTGGTCCTGGCCTCATCCAGGCAGGATGTCCCCCTGGAGAAGCCACAAGAACAGGCTCTATAGCCAGCTTTCATCAGGGCAATTAATAGAGTAAAATGTATTCCTTTCCACTTAACAAATCTGTAAACCCCTTATTTTTAAGAATTTCGGAAGAGAGGAGTAGGTTGAATATCCTGATCTTTTGCCCACCAGTTTCTGACAGCTAATGGTTCATTAATTAGAAATGTAGGGCCTGCATACCTAAAGCACCACAAATAAGGATGTCATGTTAATATGTATGTGCATGTGGCTGAGGAGCTCTGCACCCTCACACAGACACATCAACACAAACATGTTGGCATGTTTCTTGCTCCAGTTTTGATCCATTTGGGAGCAAGAAATAATCATAAAAGTACAGGAAAGTTGTGTTTCAGCTGAATAGTTTCTAAGTTTGGACAGACTAGATCATATTGTTGACATGTTCAGTTGCTTATTCAAACTTTTTGTTGGTTATCCAAGCTTTCCCTCTGAACCAGGGATGACTACATACTTCAAAATGGTGTTTGCAAACATTCTTTGGCATTCTGAGCAGCTGCTCCATTCATTCACGTTTTTGCTGCTTTTTATTTACTATTCATGAACATCTGGACTGTTAAGATTCTGTTTGCATGAATGGCTGAAGAATTGCTCTTCCCTACATTAATACCTGTATAGCTCTCATGAAGAGTTAAGCATTCACAGAAAAATAAAATTTATAAGCATTTGGTGTAGTGATAGGATTCTTTTGTCTGAATATTTTACTTCTCCAACTGGGAAGCAAAAATAAAAGCACATGGTTTGAGAGGCAAATAGGAAATAATGAGTGTTTCATGGATATCACAGAGGTTAAAATTTATTAGCACAAACTTTTCATCAAAGACTCACTAAGAACAAATTAACCATTCTAAGAAGCAGCAGAAAAGAGAGTTAAATCTTGGGACTGTTCATTCATGGGAAATACATTTCATATTTCTGTAATGATAAACTTTTGAGGTCTGCCTACTGCTAGCTAACTGTGAACTTACTTTGGTGTCTTTGAAGTATTGATACTTCCCTCTGGGATTTATTTGTGTCTGTTCCAGGGTTTATATCCTGACGGGTGCCAGATGACAGACTCCTCCGCATTTCGGTAGGTACTTTGAGAATAAGATGTCTTTTACTACTTCCTTTTCTTTTCTCCCCGACTCATCATTTTCCACCCTGCCTCTAAGCAGCTGTCATATGTTCCTCCCAGCTTTGTAAGCAATAAGGATGAACGTGGGCGAGTTTACCAGATTTGCACACTCATAACTTTCAGGTTCCTCTACCTAATGTCTCCTGCTTTCCTAGGGTTTTAAAATTATTTTTCTGTACTTTTTCTTCAACTTTCCCCTACTGTAGTTTGAAAGTACACAAAACCTAGGGCTTCTATATTGCTTTTTGAAATTGGGGACATTTAAACTGTTCTTAACATATGGTGAACATTCCTGGTATAATTAGCTACGTCTTACCTATGGTTCATGAAAAAAGGTGAATAATCAAACCACTTAAGAATAACATGGCCATAAATCTAAGGATTTAACCTCAGCTTTCTCCAGCTGAAGCAAATATCTATATTACTGATCTATAGTAAATGTCGTTTTTCTGATAATAACATTTTTAATATTAGTATTTAAAAAGTAACTCCAAAAATCTTATCCAGAATACACATCTGAGGGAGAAAGAGACAGAGAAAGGAGTCTCAGCCATCTTCCTCCTATCCAAACAATTTAATGCCTAGAACAGCAGTTAAACTGCTCCCCAAAAAGGCAATGACCAGACTGAGGTTGGAGTCCCTAAACTGAATTTGTCAGGCTCAGCACACTCATCCCAACAGACGGAAACACCCCAGTAAAAGCACGATTCAGTCACAGGAGAGGCCGGGAGATTTACCATTCAGGACCTGTGGCACAATGCCTGGTCTTACAAGCCACCAGTGTTTACACACAGCGCATGTAAATCCATGGAAAATAAGGGTTGGGGGGGTCTCTGTTAAGTTTTCTGAAGTTAAATATTTGATAAAGTTACTGCAAGAGTCATTTCCAGCACAGTGCTGTGCTGAGAGGTTTGTTGTGCTGCCCAGAGCCATGGTAACCAGGTACTTTCATGTACAACAAGAACTTGCATATGAAATTAAACATTCGAGCTCTCCTTGCATTACTGTGTGCACTTTTTTTGGCATCAGACATTCCCATTACTCTGGGGAGGGTAATATTTTCAGAAGAGACCCTCAAGCGTAGTTCTGATTGGGAATGGGAGTTAGAATAATATAAAATTCGGAATTACTAAATTTATACCTCTATCAAAATGTGCTGTTGATTCAACTCCTGTTCATTCAGCAATATGCAGCTTAATTTGAAATAATTCTCTTCTAACACTTTGAAAAACATAATTGAGATAGAAGCATGAAGCATCCAAGTCTTGCAGATAATAATAACAGTAATAACTAAAATACTGAAGAAATGCTTTATATGTGAATATTTTTATATCTTAATCCCCATTTGGCAATCTGTAGGTTTTTGTATTTAGCAAACATTCAGATTCTCAAGATCTTTTGAAACATTTCCTCTGATGGCAAATTTTAACACATTTTATGCTAGGTTATACTTAGTATATCTGGTTATTGCATTTTAGAACACATAGAGCCATAATGTATATAGTTACAGCCTCTGCAGAAAAATTGTATTCACAAATTCAGATAATCTTAGATTCAAATTGTCCACACTTATTTGGTTTTAGAAGAAAATGTAACTTATAGGGAGGTAGTTTTTATACCACAAAAAAAAGGGACTGGTGGTAGATAAAATCTTCCAGTGGTACTTCACCTTGACGATATTAACCAAAGACATTCTAACATCACAGTAGCTCTATATATCTTTCTTTATGATTTATCGCATCACCTGTAATACTTGATGGATGCATTCCAATTAATGACCAGATGTGATGAAGACTACAAAAAATATGCATTTTTAAATGCCACTGGTAAAACACTCACTTAGGATGACATTCTTCTATGGCTTTCTCATATTTTACTTGTAGCTCCTTGAACTTAAATATAGCAATTTCAGAATCATACTGAATTTTCCAAATGCTTCCAGAAAGATATTTGGTCTTGTTATCCAATTAATATTAATTTGTTACTATGCAGTGTGAAATTGGCCAAAGAGATGGAAACAACCACTACTTTTATTTTCTATTAATAAGAATTAGCTTTTTTCAAATTAATTTTTTTAGATGCTATTTTCTCTATCATACTTTGGGAGACAAATGTTGACAGCTTTCTGCTGTCTACTCAAAGCTAGGGAAATTGTTAAACAAACTTGCTGCTAAACATGCACCATTAAAGTTTATGATGAGGATAAGTTTAGGAAGGAACTTCTCTTTGGAGAAATCAGAATGTGTCTAAAACACTAACACAGGCAAGATCAATAGACTTTATAGTTCGGTATATTATTCGGTATATTATTCAGTGTATTGCTGTTGGGTGCATTGAGCTTGCTTACTGTACTGCTACCTCCAGTGCAAGGCAATGTGCTCAGCAGGCAGCATGGTGGGAAAATACAGGAATTTTGGAGCAGGAGGAGGTGGCAGAGCAGCCCTTGAGGAGCAGGCTCTGGGGAGGGAGCACAGGGGATGAGTGAAGAGGCTCTGAGCTGCCTGTGCAGAGTGCTCCCTCTCCCTGGAGCTGGAGCCTTACGGCACCACACTGCTATGCCTGAAGCCCGTGGGCAAATTCCTACTGCACTCCACAGCAGCAGGAAACTTCCCTTAATCTTTGTCCATCATGAGGACAGCCATCATTAAAGGGCTGCATTCCTGGGTCTGGTCTGATTTTATTCAGCCTGTACTCAGGCAATGCCTATTAGAGCCGTCAAGGTCAGATCTCTGTGGGTACCCCCAGCTCCTATTTCGTTTAATTTCTGAAGCAGTGGCAAAAAGGTGCTGCAGTTCTACCAAAGGGACTGATTTGCTCACTTGAACCTTTTCCCCATTTGCAATAAGGAAATTTTTTCTTGGGAGAAATTGTGTCACTATTCTAAAAAAATGGTTTTTAGTCTCTAATTATATATGTTGTCTCATCTAACACAAAGAACTATGTATTGACAATAAAACAATAACCAGCCTTATTTTAAACCTGTTTTCAATATAACTGTAAATTTTTCTCTTAAGGCCACTTCCTTGATAATTAGTTTCTGACGATTCATCGTTGTTTGTATTCACACAAAGAAAGCACAGATGTATAGATAGCAGAGATGGGGGAACAAATGCTAAGTTTATCAAATCCATTTCTTGAATGTAATTTTCAAGATAATATTTTTATTAGAAATATGCAGATAAGAGATACAAATGCCCATTTTCCATTAAGGCTTTTGCAGTATTTTTCCATGAGCTAATAATTCACTGCCAAAATTTTTTTCCCAGTATAAATGTAAATTATTCTTCTCTTGATTTCATTCTATCATCCCCCACTTTTCAGACAGGTATATCCCTAAAAAAGTTATATTTCTTTCTGATATTTAAATGTCACTTTTCAAATGTTATAACAATTAGCTTCAGTGGAAATGAAACATACTGAAAAACATATTAACTCTACACATATTTTTAAGAGAAAAACTGTCAGGATCTGCATCAGTCTCTTTCCAGGTAATATTGCCTTGCAAAATCAGAAGTGGTTTTGTTGCTTGCTGTTACCTACAGGCTTATTAGAGCTGAGAACTCACATATAGGTGACCTGGTGATTCACTTCACTTCTTCTATTAGGTGCAGAAAAGGCAAGAAAGCAGTGTTGAATAGAGTACATGTGAATAATGATGCTGGGAAAATGTGGTATTTTATGGGAATGTCAAGTGTCGTATCCTCAAGCCTGCTCATATTTTTTAACAAATTAAGAGTGCATCCTTTAGAGGAAAGATGAATGTACATCATAAATTGGACAAAGGAAGAGGAATGTAAAGTTTGCAAATAATTACTCAAATGTGAAATTAAAAAATTATCTTTTCACCAGGACTTTGTTATATAAATTTCAGCATAAACCCAGCATTCCTTTCTACCCTGCAACAAATGCTTTTCCTTAATAAAACTTGACTTTGGCAAGGATCACTTGACTAATTTGTTCTCCAGCATCCCTGGCTTGAAATCAGAAGAAGACTAATGATGTAGTCAGTAGATACTTCTCAGTTTGTACAGGTTTACCCAAGGCATTGGACATCTGTTTATGAGAGATCACGCTGAGAAAGTGCCTACATAGTGTCATCTTTCATCTTAACAAGTAGTGGAAATAACAATTAACATCCTTGATTTATGGATTTTTTTCTCAGATTTTTGTGTAGTCTGTCAGCTATTATTTTCTTTATTATCCAGAAAGGATACTGTTCACTGTTAATTATCTTTGCTCTTGTGCTTTGAATTTGTACCTTATTCTGACTTGTATGACAGTGTTGTAGTACAGCTAACAAGAAGCACTGCTCAATGAAAATGTTTTCATACACAGTTGCTAGAAAGGACTTGGACAAAAATCTACAAAATTTTATGGTCTAAATTGTTTTCTGAAATTGGCTTACAGTTTCCTTAGGTCAAAGACTTTCTGGCTTTTGGTTTGTATATTTGACATTTCTTTGACAAATGAAGTTGGCAGAGAACTGAGAAAACAAACACTGGAAAACCATATGGCTGTTGTGAACTTAATCTTTGTTGATGCAAAAGTAGCTCAATAGGAAATGAGAACTTGTATTTTACTTTCCTTTCAGTTCCTGGGAGTTTCTAAACCACTCATTGATTGTCTGTAAAATATAGCAATGACCCTGTCAGTACTCATCATTATTCTGATAATGACGAATAGTTTTGTATGTATTTATGAGGTATTTTGGGAGGGCACGTGTTTCAGCCCATCAATGGCTATTGCATGCTTTCCTCTTGCAAAAAAAAAAGAAGAATGTTCCTAAGTGTGGTCTAAATGTCTAAATCTTTGCCTTCTGCTTTCCTTAATACAGATATTTTATGTTTCCCACAAGAAAGCAGACTTTGGGCCCTTTTGGCAGGTATGTAGCATACTCTGCACATGGTTCCATCATTTCATTCTATCAAAATGGATGATTTCAAAATATTTAACTCACAGTCCATTTGAGCTTCTCCTTGGTTTTCTGTTGCTAGATACTAAAACAGATATTAATTGCAGTCTGGTAAATTAAAAAATAATTATACTTTCTTACACAATAAGATTATTTCACTGCAAGTAACAGGATCTAACAGTATATTTGAAAACATTTTACCAACAATCATGAGGGGGAAGAACAAAATGATGGACTTTATATTTGCATAGATAAATGTTCATTTACAGGTGAAAAGAAATATAGACCATGTGAGTACAGGAAATACAGACTAAGTGAAGACCTTAATTCTGTCAGTGAACATGAGAACACAACAACAGCCTACAGCCTGTAACTGCTTCAGCCCCTACTTTTGTATTTTTACGTGAATATTTCAGCAACTGTGTCAACATCTTAGTTTTCCTTCTCTCCTGAAAAAATGTTAACCAAACTGTTCTGAATACGTTAAAACCAAGGATGACGGATTGCAAGTCATACAAAACATGGCACAGCTCAACTGACTCATTTTTCATCAGTTTATTTTTTATCCTCATTGCACAGTTTACCTGTTTTCCCTACAGAACTGCACTGCACCGCTCTTCTTCAGTCTTAGAGACACACACTCTTAAATAAGTTTTATTTAAAAAAACCCCTACATTTCAAACCAATAGCTTTCACCATGAATAACAGTCTGTGCTTGTTTCTCAACAAAAAAAAGTCATTTATTTTTTTTCAGTCTAAGAGACTAGATTTCTAAATACAAGCTTCAGTGCCAAAATTACTGCATATGACTCAATGTACACAGATTTTACCAATGATCCTATATTCATACATATATATTTGCAGAAGCAACAGATGATATATGCCAAAACAAATAAAACAGAGGAAACATTAAAGGTACGGATGAAAAATAATGTATTACTATTTCAGCATAATAGCATAAAACAATAAGAAAAAAATATATTAATTCAATGATTTTTTTTTTGTTTTGTAACTGCATTCTTAAACACTTATGCCATGCAATGACAGCTATGGTGAGAGGATTGTTTGTCAGCTGTAGAGAAAAGGGGACCTTATCTCTGAGAAACCAGATGGTACAAAAATCTCACCAGTGTCACAAGAAACTTTCAGAATTAAACAGTAGATAATCTAAGCCAGTAAACTATTTTCAAAATATTTGTTTAGTGTGCCTTTCAAGGATAAACATTGCACACAAGTCAGTGACAGGAACACAAGACCTTATTCCAGTAACCGTGACTTTGAAGGTCACCGAAAACTACTCAGACAAGGTACCTGTAGCTCAGATTTGTGAAATGCCTGAAGAGAACGAATTATTCCATATTTTAATTTCTTGTTAACTTCTGGGGTTTTTTTTGCCAAGTCTTTTAACTTCTTAGGAAACAGAACAATCTCTGATTGTGAATAATTTCTTCTTAAATTCTCTTTTGTTTCACAGTCTTTTAATTTCTTAGAAATCAAATAATAAATCATGCTCTGATTACAAATCATGTTATGAGCTAACATAAATCCTTAACCATGACTATGTAGATTGTGCTAGCCACACAAAACCCACTACACTAGAAAACAGCAATAATCTCCACATACACACATGAAACAGAAGTCAATGCGACAGCTCCCACAAGGAATTGCTCAAACGCCTGGAATTACTAAGGTTTTTAAAGAGAAGAACAGTCTTCAGTGGCTAAAAATCTCTTTGTGCCTGTTTCTAAAGAGAAGACCAGCTTTCTAAGGCTAAAAATCTCTGTGCCAGAGGTGTTCATGTGTGGAGCCAAACACTCAAAGGCTCAGTCCCACATGTAATTGCCAGCAGATATTTTTCCTCCCGTACTGCGTGCAGGCTGGAGTGTATCATGATCTGACTCCTCTGCAGCAGTACCACCACAAATCTTTGGGCTTGCAGAGCTAAAAGGCTCTTTTGGTGTCAACAAGAACACAGAGAGAGACTGAATAACTAAATTTTCTGGTTTATCCATGTTATCTATCTCTTGCTAATGTAAGCAAACCTGTAAAGATTTTTCTCTTCTTTTTGAAATCCATATTTTTCTTTTTCTTTTATTGTCTTTTTAGATTCATTAACCTTTTCCTCACAGTATAGCTCATATTCAGACATAAGAATTTTATAACCAAGTCCCAGTTTTAGTTTAAAAATTTTTATATTTACAGAAGCTGTTAAAATGATTTTTTTCAGTGCCCTGTTCAATTTATGAGATCCCTCAAATCCCCCAAATTTTGTCTGTAGAGGAATGTCACAACCCAAGGAGTTCATGTTTCCTTTCTTCCCTCATAGCTCCTCAGACACAAGGATTTCATTTTCAGACATGACCACCATGTGTGTAATAAGATCTCACTTCCTTTCCACCCTTAGAGACTTTTTTATAGTCTGTTTCACATTTCTTCTCTTTGGCCAGTCTCTGGTAATCTCTAAAAGTATCTGCTGGTGTTTAGAGTTTAATCTTCAATCTTGCTTTACTTCCACTCTTATTTTTGTGTTCTCTCTCAGTTAGCATGCTGTTGCTGCAAGTTAATCTCCCATTACAGCCCCTTTCAGATTGGCATTGTGCTGCAAATCACAGAAGCCTCCCTGGCACCTGAGCTGGGACATGATCAAAATTGAGCTAAACTTGCTGAACCTCAGTTAATTGCAAACACAGCACCGGAGATGCTGCCTCTGTGCCTGCCAGACCACACGAAAGATCTAACAGGGAGAAGTCACACAAATAACTGTATTTACCTCAGCATGAGGCACTCCTGGGAAAGGGCATTTGGGGTGGATCAATGACAGGAGAGAGGTTTAGATCTTGCTTGCTAGAGCGCTGGCTTTGACTTCCCTAGACCCTGGTGACCCGTGTAGGAGAGAGGTAATTGATGACAGCCTGTTACCAAGAGCAGGTTATAATGCTCCTGTTGTCCAGCCACACAGGAAACCTAATTTTCTCCTGTGTCTAGAAACCAGCTCACCTCAAACACCTGGATTCCCAGATTAGTACTGCGTGCGGGCTTTTTGGACACAATGTTGTTCGATACTCCTAGCATGTCAATATCAAGGATAAGGAGTATTATTACTATTATTATTATTACAGTTTTGACTCTACAGTTTTGGCAGTGCTGGAAGATTATCTCAATAGTCCCCTTTCTTTAGTTTATTTCTAACCAATTTTCCAATAATGCTGTAACTCTAAGCCAGTTATAAGTTTAGGATATGAAAAATAAATTATCTTTTTTCCTAATATTATACATGACTAGGATCCAGTAATACTTATACATTAGCCAGATGTATAATTATTTAATTGGGCACATTTTCTCTCATTTATTTTAGGGATGTCAATATATGTAGTCATTACTACTTTTAAAAAATCTGTTCTATAATTTTGCCCTTTCTTTCCCATTTTTCTTTTATATAATTCATGAAATGTTTCCCTCTTCTTGAACTTCCTTCTCTCAATTATTTTTATTGTTCGGAACCCTCTTATAATGTTGTCACATTTCTAGAACCAACTAATGTATAAGTTGCAAAGAACTTGTTTTGAAAAAAGAGTTTGTATTTATATGTTTGTTTGTTTGTGGATAATCTGGCCAAAATTCTTGGAAGGCACTCATTACTTTGAAATGTTTAGAAAATAGATCAGCTCAATGTATTTTTGGTTACAAGCTGACTGTATTTCTTCAGACTTTACCAAAGGAAGAGGTCATTGCTGAGAGAGAGTTTTATAGAACATATGAGGGAAGCTAAGGATTGATTTTGCTGAGTTTGGACATTGAGAGACACCAGTTGCAGCTCTCTAAGGTGTCCGTAAGAACCTGGAAAGCAAGTGCCTTCCAGCATGGGCAGAACATAGGCAGCTAGCAGTGGCTGCCCTGCACTGCCTCCTTCATTTACCAACGTGCTTCTCTAAACTGTGAATAACATTTCAGACAGTCCCATGTAAATGTGCACATGGGCAGCAAAAACGGCTTCAAGAACAGCAGATCCCCAATAGTTAATAGTTAAAGAACTGAATATGCACCAGCAGACAAAAGAATTCCATTCACAAATCTGTTATAGTCCCAAAATTGTGTTTTTTTACCTAAGATCAATGTATTTATTTATATTTCAAAATATATTTTATACTAGCACTTTAATCAAGGCATATTGTCCTGTCTATTTGTCTCAGTTTCTTACTGGAATTAGAAAACATTCCTGTTGATCCTTTTGTAATAGAGTGTTTATATCCCCTGAATAGCAACTGTAAATTTTTTACTCATATAGAAACAGGCAAGAGAGATCTAATAGAAAATATATTAAATAATACACTATCTAATAAACTAATACAACAGGATCACGACCGTGTGTCTCTGTGCACGCAAATTTAAGTGTTGGAAATTTCAAGAAGCAAACCTAATTCAAATCCTGTCTTGCAATGGAGTGTGGGTTGGCTTTCTATTACATGTATCTTTAAGACAGACATTACCCTCACAGGATCATGATCTGTTGGGGGTGTGTGGGGGGAAGAGTCCATAGAGAAAGAGAGGCTTTACATTGAGTAACAGTGTTTTACAGAACTAAACCACATAAACTCCAATAGCATGTGTAATCCTTTCTAAACATTTCCAGATGCTGTCTGGGAAAAATTAGGCTGAATGTGGCATTTAGATAAGTAGCACTGGTTTAATTTATTTGTACACGTGATCATTCCTTGCCGTACCCCCTTTGACAAACCAGGCCATCCTTGTGCATTTCAAGCACATGTATAACCAAAGGGGACTGAGCAAAATATTCTTCACTGATGTCTCCACCCAATTTCCTTGAAAGCTGACAGAAATACTGGGCTTAATTCTGGTATCATTCGAACCTTGACATGAGGTCACTGCACTCAGCACCTTCCATTCATGTGCCTGTGTAGCCGAGAAAGGCTGAGTGGAACGAGTCCATGGAAACACAACCAGGTGCATAAGTTCTTTCCCTCTCTCCCTCTTCCCCAAAAATCCCTCAGAGAAGGATGAATGACAATTAGAACTAGCTGAATGTGCTGACTAAAAACTTCAGGGGCTTATAGGAAACCCTGTCTTGGTTATTAACGGCAGTGTCAGGAAATCAATGAATGCATGTTTCACCTGATAATATCCTGGACTACATTCCTCACTGGCAGTTTTACATGTTACTCAATACAACTGGCCTCTACTTGGGTACCATGGCAGCAAAAAACAGCAAAACCCTTCAACATTACAAAAAACCATGTTAACAGATGCATCATGCTCTGCCATAGTCTAAAGGGGTTGAAAAAGAAGCATTCATCTTTATGTGACGTCTTGCCAGCTCCCACATACACATATCAGCAAGCCTCAGAAAGCAATGCAAGACTTCTTTCCCCTCTTTCCTGTTTTTTTTTTTTAATGGATTGATTAGCCACCTATAAATTGGAGGAAGACAATCTGCCTTTCTCATTTTCTTCCCACATGCACTTGTTCCTTTAGATTCAAAAAGGAAACAAGGAATAATGAGATGTTTATCTACTGGCTTTCTGTAATTAATACAGGGAAATTGCCTGACAATGTAATTGCTATAATGAGAAATTTCAGAATAGGATTACATGTTGACATTACTTCTTGAATCCACCAGTTTGTGATACTCTTGCCCAGCAATATACAGGTTTGACAGAAATGGCTGGCCTATTAACTCACCCTTGGAAGGAAGTGTCTTACACTTCCCATCCCGCTTGTCAAGAGGCATTTGCAAGTCTTACAATGCGTTTAATGAATTCTCTAGTGCTTGCACATTCAATTTCCATCCTTTCTTTTTAATCTTTAGTGATTTTAGCAGCAATGTCCTGGGAACCATTTTGGTACAAAAACTCTAATAAGGAAAAAAGCAGGGTGACATTTAATTAACAAAATTAATTAGTGCTAAATAGTGAAAGAGCATTCTCTAGCCATTTATGAGACAACAGCTGAGGATGGAGGAATGCTGGGGATGACAGCTGGAAATTGCACTCAATTAAAAATTAAAGCACATTCTGAGGCTATGAGGAAAAAAAAATAATTTCCACACTCAAATTTTTCATAATCTAAAAATTTTGTGATCCTGATATCAAACGAAGATTTTCAACTCTTTTTGAGGTGCCACCCTGACAATTTTCCACTGCAGATATGGTAGCCTATATAGGGAATTTAAGGTTGCTAATAATAACCTTGCTTTTCTATTGTGGCCCTGTAGAAAGTATCTGCAGGGCCTCCCTTCCATCAAGTATTTTGTAGAACGGAGCTTGATATTCTCATCATGTAATTGAATAAGAGGTTCAATGAATGTAAGAGCCAAAAAGAATTGGTTACATCCTCCATTCTCACTAATTAGATATAGTATAGTTCTTGACAACTTTAGTTTTATGAACCAACCAAAAAAATGTTCTTAAATGGTAAAAAAGCAGCAAAAGTGTTTTATGGTAGGGATTTTTTATTATTTTTAACTCACTTCTGTTTATTGCTCTAAATTCTCTGTGACATAAAATCAGGGAATAAATCCTGCTATTTAATCTTAGCTTATTTTTTTTCTTTATTTTTTTAGTTCTGATGCTTAGTACTAAACAGTCTAAAGCCAAGGTATTGTAAATTAAGATAAAAGTGCAGTCAAACCTTCTATTGCCCATAGGAAGTGGTGATAAATGATCCCAACATGTATACCAGGCTCTATAAAGGCAAAGGGCTACAAAGCTGTAGATGGAGTCTCTGCACATTCCAAATTTTTTGTTCATGTTTCTAGAAGCCAGGCAAGGCAGGTTACCCAGCTGTCCTTGAGCATTCATACAGGCTTATCTCTTTCAAGACTGACTCTCATTTTCTCTAAAAGATTTTCTCTTTCATAGGAAGGAATGACCTGCCTGGCTGCATCTTTATCCCCCTGAAAAAGAGGTCTCTGAGCCATTGTCCTTGGAAAGTAAAGCTGCACACAGCCAACAGTGAATCTGTTCCTAAGGACTGACATATTCTTGATGTGCCCTACTAATGATTCCATCGCTTAAACCCCAAATTTTGTCCGTTTGCTTTGCCCGTTTCTGTTCAGGAAACTCTACATCAACATGGAACTCCTTCTCCTTACAACATACCTGGATCCAAAATTGCTGTGCAAGTTCTTGAGCTTTCGTTTTTTTTATTTCTATAATCAAGATTGATAATTTAAAAAAAAAAAATACATAATCTAATTATTTTGAATTTTTTTTGAAGCTCTGTTCCACAAAAAGTCTTTTTTTAAAATATTGATTTTAGTTGAAGCCTGAAAAAATTATGAAGATATTCTCTGAAGAGAGGGCACACAGTAGAATGTCTAAACAAAACTCCAGTGTATTTAGTAGTTGGAAAAACTATTTACAGACGTATTACTGAATTTATCAAACAAGGAAAAAACCACAGAGATTGGGAGTTGGGGATTTTAGATAGCCACGTGAAATATGCATGCAATATTCCCAAGTGTGAGCTCTCAAATGTTGATGATGTGCTTTCCACAAGACAAATATAGAATCAGGGACAGGGTACACTCAAGTACATGGAGAGTAACATTCCAAAAGGAAAGTACATGTAGTTCATGATCTGGATGCCATGGAAAAATCATTGTCCAGACTAAAAGAAAAGTAATCCAAGGATTGAGCCCAATAGTTTAAATCATATCACACTTGCTCCCTTAAAATTTATTCCTTTTTTAAAATTATTATTCTTTAATGTAGGATTTAGAAATATGTTAAGGATATATATTTATTTTATGACTAAAATGTTGTACTTGATGTTGCACAAAGTTATAAACCTGAAAAACTCCATACTTTTAGTGCAGTTGAATAATTTTGCAGGACAGGGTGTACCTGTACTTTTAGATACTTATGTAGAGAGGTTCCTGTAACTTTCTTTGTCTTCAGTAGCAAGTATTCCAAACTGAAAATATTGGTCCAGCTAAAATAATTTTCAAAGTCAATAAAATTATATTGTACAAGTACATATATTTTATGTCTATATCGTTTTACAACTCTGAATTGTTCAAACCCTCTAAGGAGACATAAAATCAAAATCAAATAATTACTGAAGTCAGTGGGGGTCTTTCCACTGCTCTCAGGATTGGACACAAAATTCAGAAATCAGGAACAGTTCTTTTGATTTGTCTACAGACCAATAGCCCTTACTAATGTTAATAATACACTACTTGGATTCCTTCACAGATACTCTCACTTTTCAAATGTCTTCTGTTCTGATATTGAGAAATGATACAAAAGCATTTTTCCAGCACAGAGAAAATGATGCGAGTACATGTTAGTTCAGTTATCTACTGAACACTGAATCTCAGTGTTGTTGCACATTCTCTTGAGAGCATTTCTTCAAAAAACAGAAGGGAACTTTTCTTAGTAAATGCCCATTTATTATTAAGTGCACACTGGAAGATTCATTAATGAATATTTGAGAAATGTTAATAATGTATCTTCCATGCCTCTTTTATCTGGAAAGAAATGTTTCCTAATTAGCTACATGAGCCACCATATATTCTCCAAAGAATCAAAATAATTTAAGATTTACTGTCTTTTCAAAAATGTAACAGTATGGTTTATAGGAAAAAAATGAAACAGACAAACAGAAAAACCCAAAAAAACAAGATCTGTGTTAAGGATGTTCTCAGGAATGCCATGAACACTGGGCTAAGGGATGGATTTTTTCACCATCCAGGGGTGCCTTATGAGTGCAGCTCTTTAGCCCATTTCTTACAGGCACCTGAAAACCCACACGGAGTGGAACAATCCCACTGGGAATGCAGCAATAGGGTAGTAAAAGAATATTCATTCTTTGAATTGTAGACCTTGATTCTACATGTTTAAGGCTGTTGAGGAAGACTGCTATCAAACAGTATATGAACATGTTTAGTTTGTGAACATTCCTAGGAATATTACACTTAAACAATGGGTACAAAGGTTAAGCACTTGTGTTTAAATTTAAAAGTAGCAATCAATTTTCCATACAATAAACTAGTCTCATAAAAACAATAGAAATAAATAAATAATGTCCCAGACTTTGATCAAATATCTAAATTCAAACAAATCTTAATAAAAATGTAGTTTGGCTGAGAAAAACTGAATTTTAAAGTTACCAAAATCATATATGCAACCATCAGTCTTGGCCTGTGAGATGGTACACCCCTGTGTGGCAACTGTTGATTAAAAAGGATGTATAACTCAGTTTGGCTTCCCCACCAGAGATGAGATGGAGAAATGTGACATAAAATAAGGTCTTGTGATTACTTGCTTTTTTTCAAACATAAGAAACAGAAAATTTTGTGGGATACCCTCTGTAAGATCCTGATATGTATTTAGTCTGACACTTCATGATAATAATGAATTGGTGTCATTGCTGAAAAGAAAATTGCAATGGGACTTACACCCTAATGCGCCTTTTCTTCCTCTCCACAGTAACTAAAGTGCTCTAAAGTCTGATTCCAGCAGACTGCTTTTTTAATGAATCCTAAGTCAGCCATCTCTAAGTCAGAGTGATTAGAGCTGGACGTATTAACCTGATTCTTCTGAATTACCAATCAGTAAGTAACTGAATACCCATTTAGCAACTGTGTCTCTCGGCACCCATCAAAGGGTTCAAAGTCACTTTGATGATGTCATCTCTGCAGCCCGCACCTTTATCAGACAGATTTGCAGCGGGCACAGTGTGCCACCAAAATGTATTAACCCTACTTTCTTAACCAGTTAATTACTCTGGCTTAAGGCTACCTCTTGATTCTTTTGTCAAAGCTAAATTTAGCAAAATTTGGGATGTGAATATACTTTACTTTTGTTCTGTTTATCTATCAGAGTTAGTGAGACTAACTCTGCTCCCTTAGAGACTTATCTGAGAAGCTTTCCATCCTTCTCTGCCTTTGATCAAAGGCTGTCAGAATTTCCTTCATTTACATTTTAGACCCCCTGATTAAACCATGTCCTTTGGGTTATGAAGTATTGTTGGATGACAGAACTAAGACAAACTGTTCTAACTTCCTCATTGCATTGTCTTACTTCAAGATTTTTACCACCCTGTTATTACGTCTCACCTGTATCTGCATGCCTGTCTGGCAAAGGAGCTTTCTTTCCGCAGAAGTACTGATAATCTCTGGGCTTTAGGACAATAAATGACTCTCAGTCCTATGGATACCATTGCTGTTATGAATATTAGTGTTAAAATAACCTCCTGACTGCTGGGAGCATAATACTTTTCCCAATGTTCTTCTTTGTGCACAGAATTCTAAGAACAGCACACACCACCAATGACATGTTTAATTAAGAAGGGATCAGCTCTTTGCAATTGATAGCTACAAAGCCATTCAGTCCAAATAAAATCAGTAACAAAAAGACATCTTTGGTTGGTCCTACAACATGTTCTTTGTTTCATGCTGTTAACAATGAACAAGGTTCATGACATGACATTTCATCAACTAAATCTGTGTCCCTTGATAACCTCTTAAAATCCTGGGCTTTCAACAGAATTCCCTTTCCCTGAGAAGGATTCAGTTAAGCTCTTATTAAACTCATACAGTGTCACAGACTGCTGACAGAATAAACCTCTGAAGCCTAATTTGGCTTTGTTCTTTCCCTTCCTCTGTCTTTTGGAGCAAGTGTCTTCCACTAAGAGCCTTACGCTTTTGCTGGCTTTGACAACCGATATCTTGGTACAAGATAAGTACAGAGGTGAGAAAAAAACATAAGTGCAGTCTCTTCTACAGCACTGGGCACACCATTTGGACAGTCAAGTGCTTGGCTGCTGTCTAATGGAATTGCGAAAAAAAACCAGATGTGCCATTTTGCTGCCATTACCTCTGGTGCCATGCACTGTAACTTGGATTCTAAGGCTGACTTTTTCAGAGGTCACTTAGGTGCTCTATTCCTTTCCTTCTGCCTCTGCATGAAGTTTAAGGTTATTGTAGCCAGAAAACTGCCCTGCTTCTTTTTTCCCTATTGTGAAAATCTGCTCGAGGATAAATATTTACTACAAGGAGTGAGACTCAGATCTCTCCGACACTACTATGGTCTACATTTTTCTGGCCTTTTTTTTTTTTTTTTAATATTTTCCCTTCAAGATTTTTGTATCATCCTGCTAATAGCCATTCTTAATAGTCATGATGAAATTTTAAAATGGTTTACTTTATGTGTGGAAAGTGAATACCAAAACTGTCTTTTTAAGTTAAGAGAAAATAATCCTTTCAATCACATGTCAAGAGCCAAAGTGAATGATTGTCAGATTTCTGTTGATTTTTCAAGACTTTTTAATGCTTTTAGCTCTTAAATAATGCTTATAAAAGTCTTATTTTATAATGCTTATTAGGGTCCTCCATAATGCATACTGCAGGTGCAGCTATAAGCAACTGAAAGCAACTTTTGAATTTGTTTTTCTTGGTACTTACATAAAGGAGAAAATGTGAAATGCTTTTACTATCTTTTTTTTGTTTGGTTTGTTGATTTTTGGGAAGAATTCTATACTTTGGAGCCATTGAAAGACTACCTTCTTTCCTTCCTTCTTTACTTATAATTTGTGTTTCTATAGTATATACAGTCAAAAGAAGCACATAAATAAATATATAATTATAATAACTATGGGTAAGCCACTCCAAGGTAATATTTTAATAATGATTTAAGAATTCATGAGGACAATGACAGGTATTATACTATGAGGCTAAGGGTTGTCTCTAACAAGGTATGCATAGTTATATACCTAACTAGTTACATTATTAGCATCATCTGGTACTTACAAGGACAGGGAGGTTGTTAACAATGACAGCAAATGAGGAATGCAAATAATTATATAATTATTGCACTGTAGGCTCTAGACAAATTAGTTTGGATTAAATTTATTGAGCAGTAAAGTAGAATGCACTATTAAAGTTGCACTGACGATGTAATCTTGCCACACTATAATAACAATATGTGTGTATATGTCTCAGAACCCTATGGCAGAAATCACTGTTCGACTTCTAAAAAAGAGGAAAGGTTCCCTCTCAAGTTCAGAAGCAAAGACTTTGGTTCTGTTCACAGATCGTCAGCGTACTCTCTGGGCTCTGCAGAGCTATGGGCACTTTCATTTGGGAGAGTATTGCGTGATTCTTACTCCTTCCATGTCACTCACTCTAATTCTTGCTCCTTCCATTTCACCTCCATATTCAGTTGGAATATTTCAGTCTAATATACAGATACTGGCATTATTCGGTTAGTATAAGAAATGATAAGAGATGGCTTGCAGCACTGCAGGCAGCCGCGGCTACTCTGACCTGACGGGAATTCAGACAACCAGCTGTGGTGGTTATCGACCCACGTTTAGCATGTAACCTTCAGTCATGGTGAGAACCCATGATTCCCTTGTTTTGTCTTTTGCATGTTTTCCCCTGATTAGTTA